>NC_070606.1:87425625-88753750 GCF_027172205.1 Podarcis raffonei | reverse complement strand
AAGCTACTTTTTTATTTTAACAGAGACGGAGATACAAATATTAAGCTAAAGTTAAACGAATTTCTAATAAAAAATAAATAAATCAATAAAGCATTAGAATCCTCATTAAATGTTACAGAAGATTAGCGTTTCATGCAGTATGGGATGAGCGGGTTATCTCATTTTCCTCTTTAATGTTCTATGAAATAAAATGGCTCGAAAAGAAAAACCAAGGGAGGGATTGCAGAAACATTTTGACTCCCTGGAAAGAAAGGAAAACGCGCACGCATTCCATCGTTAGAAGATAACCCAACGTACCAGAAGATTTCACTTGGTGTACTTAGATTAATAAGGTTTTTCTGGAAAGAAATCTTGAGTGGCAGGAGATTTGAATCCTCTAAGAGGCATGCATCTATTACAATGAACAAAAGAGGGGGTGTCAGGAGGGACTTACTCTTTGATTTACAATTATAACTCAATGAGCATTCATGCAATAAATAAATAAAATCAGCAGTATTATCATAGGCCAAATTTTTTAAAACTGCTAAATGTGGTGACTAGCTTCATAATGTGACCAACAGTGAGACATCTCGTGGATGACAACAAGGCGAAGATGAGCGTTGGAAGGGTGCAATAGACAAAATGAATTTCTTCACACAGTGTCTAGTTAAAGCATATCATTCATCCTCACAATAATGGCCACCAACTTGGGTGGCTTTCAAAGAGGATTGGGCAAATTCATGGAGGACCTTCTTGCATGCTTCTCATAGACATCTGGTTGGCCATGGTGCCTCTGCCTACATGGGCCTCTGGTCTCATTCAACAAGGCTTTTCAACAAGGCTATAGTTCAATGGCAGAGGGCATGATTTGCAAGTGTAAGGCTCCAACTTCAGCCTCCGGCATTTCCCACTAAAAAGGGTTATCAGGTAGCCGGTGTTGGGAAAGATCAGCACCTATTACCTGAGATCCTTTGCCTGAGTCTGTGAAGAACCACAGAGTAGTTATCACTGAACTAGATGGACCACAATTATATAAAGGTGCCCTGTGCTGTGTGGATGTCCTATATTAGAGTCTGTTTCTTGGCTTCAATGGAGAGTGATGGATCTTTAGGAACTGGCTTACATATAGAACATGGTATTCATGCAGATTTAGGGATTTAGCTAGTACAGAAGAACCTATGAAGCCACCTTATCCTGAATCAGACTATTGGTTCATGTGGGGGGAAAGAGGAGAGAACAAAAGATTCTTGAAGGCAGATCTTTTTTTCAGGCCCAACATATTTGGGAATAATTCTTTAAGGAGAATTATAAATAATAATATACAAGACATGCATATTTACTAGGGATGGAGGAGAATGTGTTTGGTCTGCATTTTTAAGTGGAATAACCTCTAGGATTAATCCATGGATCAGAACCTAATGATTTTTTCTCTCTCCAGATTTCATACTTCTCTGAATTTTGCAATAAAGTTATTGGCTCAAAGGACGTACCGAGATGCATTAAAATATGCATGCAAGTGATGTATGTATTAAAGATAAAATGCATTTAGAAATGTGTACATTGAGATAACATACATATTTGAAATGTACATAATTAAGATACATATTGAATATGTATTTACATTCAATGATTAAAAAACCTGCCTGTTTAAGATTAGAGTTAAGGCTCACGCTCCACAAGGGCAGGAAATTGGAAGCTAAGACTGATGCCTTAACAGTTTGGCAATTCCATTGCACAAATCAACCCCAGTGTGTCCTCACTTTCCCTTGGTCTTTCTGGGTGAATCCAAATGAGGAGGATGGAGTGCTTTGTTGCCCTGTAATGCCTTATGAAGCACATGAGCCTTACTGTATTGCTAGAGGGATCCTCCTTTGAGTTCTGTACAAAATCTAGCACCTGAGCAGTGCTTGAGGAACATAGGTGGGCTCATGGGGAAGTGTTTAATAGTGGTCTTGTGCTAGCACACAACACTTCCATTGAATTAAGAAAGAGTACCTAGCCACATTGGCCACCTCATGAGAAGAGAAGACTCCCTGGAAAAGACCCTGATGTTGGGAAAGATTGAGGGCACAAGGAGAAGGGGACGACAGACGAGATGGTTGGACAGTGTTCTTGAAGCTACCAACATGAGTTTGACCAAACTGCGGGAGGCAGTGGAAGACATGAGTGCCTGGTGTGCTCTGGTCCGTGGGGTCACAAAGAGTTGGACACGACTAAACAAAAACAACCTAGCCACTTATGACCCCCTACACCAATCCAAAAGCTGCTCCTGAAGGTATGGGTCTCTCTCTGAAACAGTACAGAAAATTGTCTGGAAGGGCGTAGTTTGTAGGGAGCAATCAATAATAATTAATAAATGCCTTGATTTGCTCATCCTGCCGCTCTGCACCCGTTTCACTGGGAAAGTTTTAAGAAGGATTTGAAAATAGCTGCCAGATATAATGAGATGCTACCTAGGAAGATTATGTTATTGGTACAATTATCTGGATCTATAAACTATAAACAGCATTTCCATGAGCTCTGGCCTCTGTCACGGTGTTCTGTTGCACCAGAAGCAGTTTAGTCAAGCCGGCCACATGACCTGGAAAGCTGTCTGCAGACCAACGCCAGCTCCCTTGGCCTGAAAGCAGAGATGAACACTGCACCCCAAAGTCAAATTCAACTGGACTTAACCATCCAGGGGTCCTTTACCTTTACCTTTTTATAAACTAAGTCCAACAGCAATATGACAAAGGCCATTTTGTTGCAGCTACTTTCAGGAACCATTTCCTAATATATTCCAAAGATATGATTAACTCTTTTAAATATGATTGGTTGTCTGCATTTGTTTGGGAAGCAGAAATGGTGACATAGCTTAAAGATGAGCAAACCTTCTAGTTTGTGTGTGTGTCCATGTGTATATGCAGATGTGTGTGCCAGTGGCAGCACCAGCAAAAAAAAAAAAATCAAAATAATAATAATAAGGGGATGTATAGAAGAGGTAAAGAAAAACAATAGCATATGTTAATGAAAAGGATCCAGAAATGAGGGGAAGGAGGCCAAGTCTCTTGTTTGGGGGGTGTTTGCTCCCTGTCTCCCACCCCTCAACATTGCCTGTGGTACATGCACACATGCATGAATGGGGTTTAACCAGTGGAACTTGGTGTTTGTATCTTTCTTTGCAGATGACACAAGTCAGAGTTGTCCCCTTTGCTTGACCAATGGAGGTGATTTCTCAGCAGCTGAACTGATGACAATTTAATAATAATAATAATAATAATAATAAATTTTATTTATATCCCGCCCTCCCCAGCCGAAGCTGGGCTCAGGGCGGCTAACAACAATAAAACAATACAAAAGTACAACACAAACAACACTCTAAAATCATTCATTATAAAATTAATTAAATTCAAGCCACTGGCCACCATTGGGCCAGAGCTCCGCGAAGATTGCTGAGGGAGGGAGTCAGGCTGTGCCCTGGCCAAAGGCCAGGCGGAACAGCTCTGTCTTGCAGGCCCTGCAGAAAGATGTCACGTCCCGCAGGGCCCTAGTCTCTTGTGACAGAGTGTTCCACCAGGTCGGAGCCACAGCCGAAAAAGCCCTGGCTCTAGTTGAGGCCAGCCTAACTTCTCTGTGGCCTGGGACCTTCAAGATGTTTTTATTTGAAGACCGTAAGTTTCTCTGTGGGGCATACCAGGAGAGGCGGTCCCGTAGCAATTATCTGAATAAACCAGCTTAATCCACCTAGCAGTAAGAACGGTATTCTTCTGAATTAATTGCTGCTCTTCTTCATAAAATCATATAACAACGTGAAGGTTTATGGTTTTCTTGAAGTTAGGACTATTCTGCTGCTTCTTATAAGAATGAAATCCGTTTGAAAACAAGACTGAATGACCTGACAGCTTTGTGTAAGAGGAATGCTTTGGGTGGCCAAGGGAGAAATTAGGCCAGAGATACAACTTCAGAGACTGTACCGCAAACCTACAGTTCCAGATTCTGTCGATATGGAACAGCTCTCCAAAGAAGGAATCTGTGACAGAAAAGCTCAAAAGGTCACTCAGTGCCCAACGGCAGTAAAAGACTTTACTGAGTTGGTTTTATCCAGGATAGTGTCTCAATACCGCTGCAATGTGCAAAGAATCAGATATCAGGGAACCTCAGCAGGAATATGCTGTGCCAGGCAAGTCAGGGGGTTTCAAAGCATCTGGAGCAACTGTGAGTTCAAGCAAAGTTACAAATTAATCCCCAGAAAGGAAAGGAAAACAACTACCACTGCCATGACCTTTGTAGAGGTTTGGAGGACAGACACCAAGAACACAGTGTTGAGTTCTGCATTTGCAGAGACCCTTCAACCTACAAGGCAGATCAGAGGCTGGAGGATAGCAGAGTGGCAGGTTATATTTGGGACAGTGCAATTTGGTCTCCACCAGGTATGTCCAATATAGAGAGCGTGTCTGGGATGTGTGTGTGAGAGAAAGGGGCACAGAGAACATGTAATGGCTGTGTTCTATACATGATCTTAGTACCCACTCTTCACCAGAAGGTCCCAGGTTAGGTCATAGTCATTTAAGAATACACTACGAAAAGAGTTGAAAAGCAAATTGCAGCACCAAGTAGTTTCCAAATGAATGTGCAGTAATAGTAAAAGACATCCACAAGTCATCCACACCACTGAATCTCATATGATCCCACTTTCAGACCCAGGAAATTGCATTCATTTATTTACTTACAAAGGGACGCGGGTGGCGCTATGGGTTAAACAGAGCCTAGGATTTGCCAATTAAATGGCAGTCATGAGAATGAAGCCATGGGCATTGAAGGTGAATGAAGAAGATGCACACTGCTTTGGCACCAAGAATGACAGCATTTTGAAGCATTAGGAATACGTTTGGCCATAGGTGTCAATAAAGGGAGGTGTTTTATTTCACTTAATGAACACAACATGAAATGAGGCAAACTGTTTGGGCTCCTCTCTTCTTCCTGCCCATTTGTCACCATTTTTGTCCTGGGAAAAGATGGAAGTTATGTCAGGAATTGCTATTTTCAAAAAGGTCTTGCTGTGAAAAAGAAGCCAGGGCAACATCTAGGGAGCACATGATGGCATTAAAAATGGTCCTGATGCCATTGAACCACAGAACTATTGTAAATACAGATTGCAAGAAGCAATTTGGGAGCACAATAGCCCTTGAATGTATCAAAAGACCTCTGTCCCATCAAAAGACCTCTCAAAACCATCAGGGTTCTGTGGAAAAGAAGAAACCATTTTTTATTATTCGGTCTCCTGACAAGCATCAAGTTTTGAATTAGCTGCACAGCAGCATTTCATCAACAACCCAGTTATCTGAATTACTTTGTTTATGCCATTGCGACTAATGGCACTTAAGATGTACTCGAAGCAAGTTTACAAACCAAGGAGAGTAGATTAACAATTGTGGCTATCTTTGACCGGCACTCTTCTATCTACAGCACTTCTCACTTTGATGAGAAACTTCAGAGAATCTAGGTTCTACAGTTTCCTAATTGGAGAACCAATAGTGATAAAACATATCGAGTCTATGTTCTTTTCCAGCAAGGATGCAGAAATCCAGTATTCTGATCTTGCCGAACATGTTTAGATATTTTTAGATATTTGGTTTTATCACCTGTGTGTTTGCTGCCCTGGGCTCCTTTGGGAGGAAAGGTTGGGATATGCATTTAATTATTATTAATAAGAAATAATAATATTCGCAGTAGCTTCTGATTTATGAGCCTGCTGTGTGGGAAATTAACACTGGCATGATAGTTTGCACATTAAGGTTGCAATCCCATACTTTAGGTAATGGATTGCAGCCTCCATCTTTGAGTAAACCTATGGAAGACATTGGGATTACTCTACTGTGAGGACTCTGGGGACTACATCTTGGATAGCTTGTAATTCCATAACTGATTACCATACTCTGTTGAAGATATTGCAGGTTTTAATCAGGGTGCCAGCAGACCATCACTGCAGTCTGTTGTATCTTACATTGACAAATGGCTTATTTTCTAAGCAATTTGCTTCTTAGAAGTTTTATCAGAGAAATCTGTCTTGTTCTCTCTCTCCCTCTGTCTCCCTCCCTCTCTCTGAAGGCTGCTCTGTTGCCAGTTTCTTTGGGGGGGGGGGTGGAAATCTCCCCTCAGTTCCGTTCCGGGTCATCTCGCTGCCAAGTTTGCCAGCCTCAAATGACTTTTGCGCTTTTCATAGAGTTTTGAATAATTGGTCGCCCGTTAAGTGAACAGCTGTATAATCTTTGTTTATACATTTTTTATAGAAATGTCTGCGGCTGCCTTCCTGAGATCTGCTGTCAGTCAAGGGAAGACGCGAGCGCAATCTATTTGAGAGCGCCTCAAGCACTGCAAATGAGGTTCTCTCATTCTTCACTGCTTTCTCGTTGATATCTTCGGGCCTTCATTGTAAACACAGGTCCTTTGTGTGATAAGTGCGGAAATTTGAGTGATGGGGATAGATATCTTGTCACTGGAACAGCAGCTGCGATGTATTTATGGTTGAAAGCCATTTTAATAGTGCGTCACTTTGCATTACATGCGCTAATTCCTTGATGTTAATATGCTGTCTAGCTGAGCATTCTTGAAGCAGTTGAGTCTTCTTCATTTTAGAAAGAGGAAGCTGAATCCTGCAAGGTCAGAGGGACACTATTCCCTCCCCTCCAAACCAGCACTTACAGACCCGCAGATGCTATGTTATTAACCATGGGCAATGTGGACACTATGAAACAATGTCCCATCTCAAGAGATGTTCGGAGAGTAGGGTTGCCATATTTCAAAAAGTAAAAAATCCAGACACAAAAGTTGTTGAGCTTTTTTCTTTTTCTGCTATTTTTGAGGGAAATTGGCAAAAACCACACTGCCAACATGCGTCTGGACTTTCCTAGACATTTTGCCGCTTCCGACTGCAGTATTCTGGGTATGTTCTAGGAAATTTTGGATGTATGGCAACCCTATCAGAGAGCCCAGATTTCAGGGTCTGAGGGTGTATTAAACCACATATTATTTACTTTGTATTTTATAAACTGTTTCCTTCAAAGGTCAGGACAGCTGAAGTGGAATTTATGCAGTCCAGATGTTTAGGGAAGCTTTAAAGTGTGATGTTTTATTGTGCTTTTAATATTCTGTTGGGAGCCACCCAGAGTGGCTGGGAAAATACATTATTATTATTATTATTATTATTATTATTATTATTATTAATATTATTATTATTATTACTATTAGGTGCTGCAGCCTGCAGTCTGGCGGGGGGAAACTGGGGGCTGCATATCCAAAGACTGGATATTGTATTTCTGACTTTGACATTTGTAGTATTTTTATTGGTTATGGGGTTTTTTGACGATGCTCATAGTGATTTTACAGTATGCTGGATTTTCCCTCCCTCATATTGAGTGATAGAAAAATTTCTCATAAAGGAAGAAAGTGAGCATAGCTGGTCTATGACCTGAACTAGAAGCTCTACCAAACATTCAATCCATTTGGCACCCAGAGTTTCTGGCAATGGTAGCTCTATGGGGAGAATGAAGGCTCCCTAAGAATTCTCAGAACCCTTAACAACAAACTACAGTTCCTGAGATTCTTTCGGAAAAGCCACTACAGTTTAAAGTTGTATGATACTGATTTAAATGTATGGTGCAGATGAGACCAAGGCATATAAAAGCAACAGTAGGGATGGAGTCACACATCATCACAAACAAAATGTGCTCACTTCCTTTCAAACTGTTGTTTTTCCTCATTTGTAGATTACCAGCGCAATCCTATAAATGAGTTCAGTGGGACTTATTACCAGGCAAGGGTGTTCAAGATTGTATAAGAAGATGTTTGGTTCTTTGCTGTTGGGCTTGTGCAAACTTTATCAAGATGATAAATTTGTATGACAGAAAGGAACCTGGAGGCTGCCAACTCCAAAACTCTCCCTCCTTTTATTTGCATTAATATATTATTTAAATCCCACCCCTTTTTTCTCTTTGAGAAAATCATTCTTTGATCCTCTGAATTCTTGTTCCCAGAGTCTCTCCAAGCCAATATATAATGAGCTGAGTGAAAAAGTTTAAGGTTACAAGGTGAGGGAGTCTTCTTTGTTCAGTAAACATGAAAAGTACACATATTTTGCTGGATTGAGCATGCCATATTTATGAAATTGTAGCTACCGCAAATTCCATCTTCTTCTCCAAGGAAGATGAATGTGAGATTATTTTATAATTGTTCAATAAAAACCCCTCCAAATGTGAAAGGTGCCAATCCAGAAATGGATGCTCTTCTAGTTGCTTCATAACCACAGAGTTGTTACGCTTTTCCTGTAGTAGTATTTTACTGAGTTTGAATTGCAAACCGATTTATTAATGGAAAACTCTCCAGAACACAATGTTGACTGGGTGGTATATGAGTGCCAACTTCAAATCCCCCCGTGGCCTTGCCCTCACTCCTTTATCTCTCTGCCCTTAAACCCAGAAATTGCTTTCCATATGCGTCAGAGCCACCGTGCCAGGTTTCTGACAGGTGGGTTACTTTTCTTTACCAGGAGGGAGAGAACCAAGGGACTTGGACCTCAGTTCAGTGCAACTGCCCCTCCCCATCTCCCTCCTACTAAACAGAAGTGACCTACCTGCCCAGAAGCATCATCAATTTTTCTCCTGCGAAATTGATATTTTTTTGGGTACTGTCAGGGAACTGCCATCGGAGCCTAGAGTGGAGGTAAGGCTCCCTAACGATGCAGGAGAAGGGACCAGCAGGGAGAGAGAGCAAACTTCCTTTGAGGAAGGAAATAGGAGGGACACCAGGAAGCAAGGGGAGACTGCGGAGGGAGGGCTCCGAGACTCTTCCACAGAGAGCAGCAGGGAGAGCCCCGGACCTCCGTTGGGCACGCCCACTCTGCGCAGGAGACTTCCGCGCAGAGAGGCTAGGCGGAGACTTGGGGTGAAAGAATTTTTATGTTGGAAGAAGTTCAGAAAACGCCCACTGACGGATTCTGCCAGCGACTGACACAGCCATGGAGAAAGGGCTGTCCAGCCAGGGAAAGGTTTAGCCAGGCAACGTTGCCTAGAGCTGCAGCACAAGCAACCCCCAATTCCCTTTACAGGTACCTACAACAAATCCTTATATTTTTGAAATGGGCTCCTCGGCCCAAAAATTTGGGAATCCCTGCTGTGAAGAGAGACCATTAATACTAGTCCTGTCAATAAATTGTTACTACTAATAACAGCAGTAAAATATAGAGTATTTTATCCCCTCTATGTTGTGATGCTACAACATTGCTGTTGTTCTTCTGCCATGTTGACATTTCAAAACTCCCCCCCCCCCCCGATTTTTGACCTGTATCATGCCCACTTTCGAAGATCAATTCACCGGCAATGAAGGGTGAAAACAGACTGATAGGCCATCGTTCTTAGTGGTTTTGGCACATCTTTGCATAATTCAGAAGCATTTCTTTTGTGAGCAGAGAATGGTTGTCAAAACACTTCTATTGTTAGAATGTATGCTGTGTCTCTGCTTAAAGGTAGAGCTGAAGAGTGTTTCTGGTTTGCTTTCCATTTAAGAGTCAATCTGTTCATGCTTCCTTCACCTGAATGCAAATACAGTGGTACCTCGGGTTACATACACTTCAGGTTACATACGCTTCAGGTTACACACTCCGCTAACCCAGAAATAGTGCTTCAGGTTAAGAAATTTGCTTCAGGATAAGAACAGAAATGGGGCTCTGGTGGCACGGCAGCAGCAGGAGGCCCCATTAGCTAAAGCGGTGCTTCAGGTTAAGAACAGTTTCAGGTTAAGTATGGACCTCCGGAACGAATTAAGTACTTAACCCAAGGTACCACTGTATGTGGATTAAGCCACATCATGGGTCCATGTAGTTATGAGGTGGCCCAAGGACTGTCTTTCTCTTTCTTTAACATTTTTACAGCTGCATAGAGCAATGATGGCTCTACTCTGTGGCTCTACAGTCCTGCCTGCCCTAAAAAAAAAAAAAAACTATAAAAAACCGCTTGAAAATGTTGTCAGGAAGTGACTGGATGTCAAAACACACAGTCCCTTCCTGGGGAATTGTATGGGGGGGAAAGATGGCTGCCTCCATGTACCTATGGCGGCAACCATCTTCCCACCCCAATGCAATGACCCTGATAGCTGAAAAAGGCCACTGCAATAGGGTGATCACTCCATTAGATGGTAAAAAGAGAGATTTAATGAGACTGCATGAATGAAAACACTCACTTCATGCCCCAAGGATCTCCTGCATACAGGAAATGTGCTCCCCCCTCATGCCCCTACTTCCAGAGATTTTAACCCTTATGGTATATTCACTTAAAATTATTTGCAGGCCCAGGAAAGTGACTACCCAAAGCTTTCACTTGACAGCCAGAAATCTGGGAGGCTTGCAGATGATCCCTGACTGTCAAATTCAAATTGGCTCAGAAATGAGCTGAGCCACTTCTGTAATTTTGGGGAAAATAGCTCACTGTCGATGAAAGCTGATTCAGATTGAACTATGGATGACTTGCTCATCTAAAATATGAATTTTGTTCAGACAGGAAAGGTGCAATATTTATAACCATGGTGGATGACAACAACTACAGAAACCAAATCCAACCAGATTTTATTTGCTCAAAATTCTTATCTGATTTATTGCCATTTTATCCTACAAAGGATGAAAATGTAGCTTAAGCCTTCAGTGCTTCCTGTTAGAAATTACTAATTACACCATTAATAACCACATATCCCACCAGAATAACTGTGCAGAAGAGGGTTTGTGATAATGTGCCACACTACTTTATCAGCCACAAAACGTGTGATGTAAAAGTTCTTTCACAAGGAATGGGATCCAAAAGTATCATTCAATTAATTGGTGGGATTAATTCATTAGTCACAAATTTGTTCATTGCTCACCTGCGAAATGGTGGTTTGGCGCCGAACAGCATTGCTGTAAACATTCTCTGTAAACAGTTTTGATTGGGGAAATATATCAAAGATAATTTCCCAAACGATAAATTATATGTTGGTGTTATCCATCTGTTTAAATATGCAGATCCATCTCTAAGGCAGGTAGCAACATTTTCTTCTTTTGAATTATAGTCAGTTACTTCAATTCAACAAACCCTTAAAACACTTGTTATATTCTTCTTATAAAATGACACACCTGATCGTTTTGCATTTGTACTTGTGCAGCTGCCTAACCAAGCTGTTCTGTTCTCTGAGTTGTTACTATTTCTCTTCAGAGGTGTAAAATTACTAGACTGTTGTAGCAAAGGGTTGCATCCAGCTAAGTCATACTCAGAGTAAACCCCCAGAAGCCTGAAGATTCTTAAATTTGTCAAGTCCACTGATTGCAATGGGCCTACTCTAAGTACGACTGAGTTGGGCACAAGCCAAGAATATTGTGTCGCATCAAAGACAAACAAATGAACAGTGCCATGGCTATGCATGTTAAATTCAAAATACAGTGGTACCTCGGGTTAAGTACTTAATTCATTCCGGAGGTCCGTTCTTAACCTGAAACTGTTCTTAACCTGAAGCACCACTTTAGCTAATGGAGCCTCCTGCTGCCACTGCACCACCAGAGCCCGATTTCTGTTCTTATCCTGAAGCAAAGTTCTTAACCTGAAGCACTATTTCTGGGTTAGCGGAGTGTGTAATCTGAAGCGTATGTAACCTGAAGCGTATGTAACCCAAGGTACCACTGTAAACCCCATTGTGTTCTGTAAGCCTCACCTGCACGTTTTGTGCGTGTTAAGATAGCGGCCTTATTGTAGCGTAAGTTGTCATGAATCCATTTCATCACACGTTCTGTTGTTATATTCTAAACCGTAAATTTTATGTTTGGTTTTCCACTCATTTAAATGGGATTTTAATTTGCAGAGTGTGAGGATATCAATAGTCACTAGCCACAAGACCCACCCAACCACTTTGAATCGCACTCAGAAATGGCCTGGAAGTCAGAATAGACGTATTGTGAAATGTGACTGTTATCAGCATTTTCAACCCGCTGAAGTTCATGTGTGATCTTCAAAGGTCGCTGATGAACACGGCATTACAGTAGTTTAACCTAGATGTGACCAGAAATTGAGTAACATGATGCCTTCTCCTGATGTTTGCAGGATGTTATACCAAGTGTGGCACAGTACTGTATTTGTTGTTGTTTATTGTTTTTTTGTGGCATCAGACACCTGAGCAAGGTAAGCTCATCAAACATCCTGCACCGCCCCCCTTGAGAATCCCACTGGAATTTTCTCTCCCTTTCGATAAATGCCATTTCTTTCCTGTTGATTGGTGCAATTAAAAAAACAACACAATTTCTTTTCTTGTTAATTGATGGAGAATCATTACGAAGATGTGGCAGGAATTTTCAAGGCGACACTCATTTAAATGGATTTGTTTTTGAAAGAATGGCATTTGGCAGAAAAGCTGGAAGCAATCTTTTCAATAAATAAATTCAAGCTCCCCTCCACACACCCAAACTGTTTTAGTTTGGTTCCAGTAGTGCATGCTGTATTGTTTCATATTTCATCCTATTTTCATGATGTTTTGTTTTCTCATAAATTGTCTGGAGTACAATTTATGGGAATGCGGGATATCCTTTTTTATTAAAAAAATAATCCACCATAATGATTGGCTTTTTGCCAGAGAACCAGGTTGTGCATTTGTCTTGTATCTCCAACCTACTGCAGAATCCTATAAAATGACTCCTCAGAGGTGAGTCCTATTGGTTTCTATAAGGCTTAGGTTGCTTCCTGTTTACTAAGCATTCATCCTGATTTGTTTGCACAAAAGTTGTGGGGAGGTTAGACAATGCCTGCTATTTATTCAGCATTTACTCTGAATTGTTTGTGGGGAGATCACACTGCATTATGTTATGTGAGTGTTAACTTTCCAACACATTTCTCTATCACTTTCCTTATCATTATTTTTTTTCATTTCCTAAGTCTGGGATGGGACGCGAGTGGCGCTGTGGGTTAAACCACAGAGCCTAGGACTTGCCGATCAGAAGGTCGGCGGTTCGAATCCCCGCAATGGGGTGAGCTCCCGTTGCTCAGTCCCTGCTCCAGCCAACCTAGCAGATCGAAAGCACATCAAAGTGCAAGCAGATAAATAGATACCACTCCGGAGGGGAGGGAAACAGCGTTTCCGTGCACTGCTCTGGATTGCCAGAAGCGGCTTAGTCATGCTGGCCACATGACCCGGAAGCTGTACGCCGGCTCCCTCGTCAAATAAAGTGAGATGAGCACCGCAACCCCAGAGTTGGTCACGACTGGACCTAATGGTCAGGGGTCCCTTTACCTTTACCTTTAAGTCTGGAGTGCTTTTTTGTAGGGGGTGGGGGTGGGAAAGCAGGTTTGTCACACAGGAATTTAAACTCACCTTTAATTGTATGATATGAATTTGCTGGCATGTGATTGAATCCCACCTGAAAATTGTGACCGTTGGGGGCACCCGTAGGGCCTGGTAAGCCAGTTGCAGGATTGCAGCATTATTCATTCAACACATTACACATCTATGATGAAATATCCCCATTCATTCGGCAAACAGAATTGGTGTTCTTAAGGTACCAAGATGCATCAATGTGTCTGTCTGTCTTGTTTTCCCCACCTACTAGGCATCAACCTCTTCCAGGGGCTTTCCTGAGGAGCGTAGTGACTTTTCCTGTACTCCAGTAAAAATACACCCTCACAAATCAAGAAGCAGCAGACTCCGACTAAGTGGCTGCGAAGATTTACATTCTGTTGCTAACCCAGTTCTTACTCTGCTGAAAACCCCACAGCATCGATATAATGAATCCCTCAACCTCTGCCGCCAGCGCAATTTTTCTTCCCAACCTCATTGGCTCACAACTTTCTGCTTGACCTTTCACAATCTGTGTGCGGCAGAACTTCATTACAACCTTTTAATGATGCACAAATGGCACACAACACCAAGGTCGCCGCAGATTCCCCCGCGAGAACTTTTCAGGCACCGCTATAGAAATAGAGCAACAGGACTGTGTTTAAAGAAGCTGCGCAACTCAGTGGAGGAATAAAACCACGGCGGTCCCCAAGGAGCTCCTTGTGCAAAAGTGGAGGGGGATCTTGAGGATGTGATCGGTTAACTCTCTGTAAATGAAAAAATGATTTTAGGAATGGAGACGGGGTGAGGGTGATGACATTTCTCATGCTGTCAGAAGCTAAACGAATGCACTGGGTCATTTAAGAGAGCTATCTGAAAGGCAGACGGATAATAGATCTTGGCATGGGAACATTCAAATCAATGCCTGTACAGATTAAGTTTACATTAATCTTCTATATTTCACAGACCTGATTACCTGCGTGGTTTGATGGTGGCCGTAGGAAAAGAGGAGGCTTAGACTAAAATTATTGTTTGGTGATTGGGTAATGTGGTTAGAATTCAACAGGTGATGAAAGGCACCTGTTAGAAGAAAAGGAGGGAGAGAACTTTGTTTGGCAACTTCTCCTCTCCACTCAAGGCCAATTCCCAAATTCTGCTCCCCAGAGTTTTGGGGGACCCTCTATAACAAAGGGGGATGGGCTTCAGGGAGGAAGGGAAGTTGCCAAAATTGCTTCCTTTCCCAAAACAAAGAGTTTGAACGCTTTTTCTTATTTTTCTTTTTTTTTACTTCTTTGTGTGGTCCGTCAATTTATATACAATAAATAGTGTGTGTGTCACACACTATTATTACCTCTAGCCTGGTAATAATTTAATATAAACCACCATGAAAAGGCAGCAGACATTATACCCCAGCCTAGCACAGCATTGTTAATTTCTTTAATTTATGGGTTTTTCTTAAATGAAGTATATTATGAATTCGCACACTTGAAATAGAATAATAGACAAAAAGCAACTCTATTATTTTAAAAAATTCTTTTTGATCATGCAAATGACTGAAAACACAATAAATGTACTCCTCCTTGATTTGCATTTTATCTTTCATCTTTGCAACCTACCCTGCCTCCAAGTAAAGAAACAAAATTGCTCGGGGTGCAGAAAACAAAAAGACATTGCGAAGCACTCCAAAAGATCTCTCCAAACTGGTGCAAGTGTAAAGTCACTGGCATGTCACTGATTATTATTAATTAATTGATTGATTGATTGATTGATTGATTGATTTCACATATATGTTTATGGCGTTTGAACTGGTGATGGTGACTGACCAGAAATGAGATTTCAGGGTCACAGGGGATATTCACCCAGTGTGCTTCTGCAGAAAAGGTGAATTCCATGTGAATTCTAGAGTTGCAGAAGCTGGTGCTTCTGCTATGGGGATAAGGACATTGGTTTATCAAATCCTTTTCTGCTGTCATATGAAGAGAACTGGTAGCATCATCTGCGTAACAGCCTAAATTGCTGTAGCATGTCCCCATTGAGATTTTCCTCCACCATTACTCCTTCTCTCCTCTTGCCTGCCCTGCCTTCTCTCCATCGTTTCTCCATGGTCTAATCTAGATGGGGTTGCCCTTGGGAACAGAAACATCAGAACACAAAGTGAGCCCCGTTGGATCAGACCAAAGGCACATCTACAGTCCAGCATCCTTTCCCCACAGTGACCAACAAGGAAGCTATGAATCTTGTTCATCATCAATTTTGTTCAACATCCCATCCAACCCGAGGAAAAGACTATTTTGTAACTGGGTGGTTGGTTGTGATAAAGTTATTATCTTGCCTAGTTGCAATTGGTAGCATCTCCACCCCCATCGTTCAGTCCGGACACTGAGGTCCAGCGCTGAGGGCCTTCTGGCGGTTCCCTCACTGCGAGATGCGAGGTTACAGGGAGCCAGGCAGAGGGCCTTTTCAGTAGTGGCACCTGCCCTGTGGAATGCCCTCCCATCAGATGTCAAAGAGATAAACAACTATCTGGCTTTTAGAAGACATCTGAAGGCAACCCTGTTTAGGGAAGTTTTTAATGTATTTACCATGTTTTTAATATTCTATTGGGAGCTGCCCAGAGTGGCTGGGGAAATCCAGTCAGATGGGTAGGGTATAAATAAATTATTATTAGTAGTAGTATTAGTATCAGTATCAGTATTAGTATTAGTATTAGTATTCCAATCCTCTTTTAAAGCTGCCCAAGGTGGTTTTCCCTCACTTCCTACCATGGGAGCGATTTCCATAGTTTCACTATGAGCTGCATGAAGAAGTACTTTTTACAAATCTCTCCTGAGTTTTCCAATATTCAGCCTCATTAGAAGTCCACAAGTTCTGTCAATATGGGAGAGGCGGGGGAACTTTTTCTCGAAGTACTTTTGGCATGTCATGTCTAGCTTTATAGACTTACACCATTCACCTCTTACTTCCCTTTTCTCTAAAATAAAAGCCCCAAACGCTCTTCTTCATCTCTTCTTCTTCTTTGGAGATCACTCGTAGCCTTTCTTAATATGGAGGCTGCTTCATCTCCTTGATCATTTTTGTTGCCCTTTTCTGAACCTTTTCCAACTCTACAATATCCTTTTTGAGGTAAAGTGTTGAGAGAACATTTGGGACATGGCCATAGGCTGGCTAGTGGGCCCATGTTTGTAAGTTTCTTGGACAGATTGTGACAGACTCCATTGATGCAATTTTCTCTTCCTCTGTCTCTCTCTCGTTCGATAAAACAAAACACAATCCAGCCCATGTATCATTACCAAATGACAGATCATCCCCGCTTAATTTTGTTGTGATTAAAAAAAAATAAAAATACACAAGTTATGACTTACTTCACTTCTGTTCTAATTACAATTTAAAACCAATTTAAAACCAATTAAGTTCATGGTGGGTTTTCTCTCCATCGCTAATAGGAACTAGATTGCAATATATATGCATTATATAAGACGCTGCAAAGCGTCAGCCTGTAGCCACAATGCTTTGGGTAGCGTTATCACGAAATTATAGAATAACGAAAACGATTAGGAGTAATTAAGCAAGAGGAAAGCAGGACCCAGCTCAAAAAGTCAATCAACAAGTAATTAATCTTAGTATGTGTATGCAGACTTGCAGGTGGAAACCTACCATTACTGTAACAAATTACAAGACATTATATATTTGATCAATTTCCAAGTTACTTAAAGTTTGTAAGGGGAGGAGAAATAAGTTATATGAAGATATGGATATTTAGCCAAATACTATATACTTTCTACTGTCTAAGGGAGGAACTCCTGTAGCTCTGCTGCCTGAACCACCTATTTTTCTGAGGTTTAATTCCCAACTCAGTTCTGACACATCATGGTGGAATAAGGACTTGCTGAAGTAACAAAATGCTTTTCCACACAAGCATACCTAACAACAACTGTGTATTAGTCTCCAGTTCTTTATTCAGGAATAAGTTGATGCTGGGCTTCTTCATGGCCCCCCCCCCACAATTTTCTCCCTAACAGGGATCCTAAGCTGTGTTTTGATGCGTCTTTTTTCTTCTTCAGAACCCTGACCTGTTGTATTCCGCTACACTTCAATCCCTTCCAAAACTTTGCACATTACTCATTTTAAATTATAAATCCATCCCAGGGGCCCCCTGTTTGGCAAAGAAACTAATAGAAAGAATCCTGTTAACCCTTGAATGAAGTCCCCAGGTGGGACTGCGGTATTCTGAAGAACAAAAGGAGAAGTGTTGCTTCTATGCGCTTCAGCACTGTAGCCAGCCTGCTGAAGCATTTGTCTCCTACCTTGCTATAAATGAATGCTCTGGGTATGTTAGCCCATACCTGACAGACAAGACAGAAGGGGCCTTTAAGTGGCACTCACACTTTACATTTCCCAACTGGCTCCACCATCAGTGCTTTGAAGGGAGAACGGTAATATCTCAATAAGAGTGTGTGGCTGCAAGTCAAAAAAGTGACATTAATAAGCCACTGTGGAGTGGTTTCGGATCCCTCAAGCTTCAAGGAGAGCTTATGCAAAAATGAAAGGAAGAAAAAACTCTGCCAGCAACAGCAAGAGCAAGCAGCAGGGCTATTTCTGCGACCCAGAGGCCATTTGGACACAAAATCCCACCATCAGGTGATTGAGAGTTACACTCTGATCCAGGCTTGGATTTTAGCAGGACCTTCAGCAGCACAGAGGCTACAGTAGTGTGTCTCACATTAGAGCTATCCACATTGTGGTTCCTTCCCGAGCCAGCCTAGGAGAGTGTTTCCCAAACTTGGGTCTCCAGCTGTTTTAGGACTACAATTCCCATCATCTCTGACCACTGGTCTCGCTAGCTAGGGTGGGAGTTGTAGTCCACACAAAGCTGGAGACCTAAGTTTGGAAAGCAATGTTCTAGGATGTGTCATAACAGGATTTGGAAGCAGTGCACCATGTTCTAGTTCCAGTGATCATCACCTATTGGGATGAAAGGGAGGTCAGCTGCTGAGGTTATGCTGCAAGTGACCATGATGTCATGAGCAACGGCAGTCCACCTGACAGACGGGCAGTGTGGCATTCATTTTGAAGATGGGTACAGAAGGTACCTTGCCTGTTGGCTGTGAGGCAGGAAATAAGAGCACCGTCAGTGACTGTGTGAAACACCCAGGACAGTCCCCAGGCAACAAACAGCCTGCTCTGACCTGTTTCCAGATAGATAGACCCCTTATATCTGCAATTGGCCGGCTTCTCTTTCCATCCCTCCCTCAGATCTTCCAAGTGGAGGCATCTAAAGAGTGGCCTCCTCAAGCTCTGTCTTGCGTTCCATCACCATTCCATGGTTTTCAGGTGAGTCCAAAGTGTGTCTGGAAAGATGGGGCTGGAGATTGTGCAGTTTTTTGTAGCAAGTATGAAAGCTCCTCTGGGGAGTCGAGTGCAAGGCGTTTCAGAAGCCTGCATGCAAGGTCTACAGCTCAAGTTCTGTTCCACATTTCTGTTCAGATACAACAGTGCAGGAATGCTCTCTTCACAACTTGGCAGGCTGCCTCACTGTGACCCCCCAAAACCCCTCACTGTCTCTGAAGGGACTTACTTCTGTAAGCTTTTGAGAACCGAGTCATTATTGGGGAAGAACCGTTACAAGCATCTTGCAGAGATAGGCCTATTTAGTCCAATGGCACATCCAATACCCTATAGGAAACCCATCTTCTGCAATCCTGCAATTGATGCTCCAATCCAAGACTAAAAAAACAGCAAGGCTTTTCGGGGGGCGGTGTCTGGAAAAGGTAGAGTGGGATCTGTGTGTCATAACGATGCCATGAGGACCATTCAAGTATTACTATGTGGCAGAAGCAGATGGAGGGGTGACTAGCCTGGAATTTTCTGTAAGATCCTTGTGATTTGACAGATTATTCTGATTGTTATCCATATTTGTATTGATTTAGTATAATCAATTTTTACAGCTTTGATGGCATCAGGTAAACTGCCTTGGGTGTGGAAATGGAAATAAGGGGTACAAATCAGAAGAAGAAGAAGAAGAAGAAGAAGAAGAAGAAGAAGAAGAAGAAGAAGAAGAAGAAGTCTTCATTTCTCATTCCTGACCTGCTCTCTTTCTTCAGTACTGCAGAATGAAGTGAAGCTTCGCCACCACTTTACTTACCTAAAATATTGATGTTTCTTCTTTCCTGGAATTATCATGTGCAATTTAGGCTGCTGGATATCAAAGAATAGCCCATTCCATGCGGCTCCATCCTCGGCCCTCGCTGCGTTTAGTATTCCTTTTCATCAGCGGTGCTCGCCTTGTCTGTTAAACACTACATTACTCTCTCAGACCTTTTCCTTTAGGTGGCATGTGAGATTTACGCTTCGTCTTCCATCTTTACACCCCATGGAAAAGTCTGCGTGATTTCAGGTTTAGGCTGCAATTTCAATGCACCCTTGAAGGAATCAGAGATCGTGAGAAGGTAGGCTGGATATTGGGGGAACAGAGAGATGATGTGGAGGTTAATTCACCACTGAAACAACTCCTAAGAAGCATGGGGAAACGTGAGCATGAGGACCCTCCAGGCTCCTTCATCTCCTGGGCTGTCCTCAGGTCACTTCCCCTTAGGGCACACCCCTCATCTTAACTGCTTCTGCCTGGCTGGAATGTACAGAAGTAACCTGACTTTCATGTGGTAAGTGTCACATTCAGAGCTCCACCCACTTTTGCTTCTGTCTACACCCATTTCCCTCCGAACATCCCTACCACTTGAATTTAGTTCCCCATAATATTTCCCATTAGAAGGCATGTGGTCCTCTGCTTACAGTAGACAGGCTCTTCTCAGCCACAGAAGAATCTTTCTTTGCACCAGCCACTAGAACTGTAGTAGATATTTGCTGGACACCTTCTCTTTCCATCATTAGATGGCTTGTCATTCATGTTTATTTTATTTTTTTAAATCCACCTGGCTTTTAATCTACAACCCGCTGCTTTTTAAAGTTCACTTCTACCGTTTTCTTGAAGTTTTAGTACTGCTGCCATGGAGTTTTAAATTCTTGTTGGATTAAAGTTCTATTTATTTATCTATCTAAAAAGGCACCACTCAGGGCAAGCTCACCATAATTTAAAAACCTTTTAAAATGAAATGAAATGTTCTTGTTTTGTTTAATTACTTTTAATTATGTAAGATGATCTGATTATTATTGGAATAGGCAAGTGGGATATAAATACTAAACCAAGCAACATTGGTGACATCATGACGTTTCTGCAACATTATTTTTGTTCTGTGTTTGCAAAGAGTGCTAAATGTCCACAGGTTTCCGCTAGGTTCCCATGAGTAGTTTTTATGTCACGTGAAAGATCACATAAAGCATGGAAATTCTAAGGTAAGGAAATGTCAGGAAAATGGAATGAAGTGTTGTCAGAATGCAGCCAGATTTGGAAGATCAGAAGTGTCAAAACCTACCCCACTCCTGACATGCATGCAAGCAGGAATGGGATTTTTATGTGAAACTACCTAATTCACAAACTGTGCATGAATCAGCTGTCATTTGATATTCACGCTTCTCTGAATTTGGCAATGGAAAATACTCTGACTGAATATGTGTACAGAAATATGTTTATTAGAGGAGAGTGTGAATAAAAAATGCACACACACACACACACATATGAAAATGGCATACCAAAAATGTATATTCGCAGAAAAGTGCATGAAAGTGCCGACAAATTCTTGCAAGGATGTTTATTTTAAAAGAAAGAAAGAAAGAAAAATGCAGACTGATGAAGAAATGTGGAGAACTGAATTTAAGACAGGAGAAAGGAGAAACTGAGAGAAACTGAAATCGGAATATCCACCCATCCCTGTGCGAAAGTCAGCTTCCAATGAGCACACAGTGATTGCAGTGCGGAGAAATCACACAAGGATCTTGTACTTTGGTGTACACTGATTTAACATCTAGTAGAAAGATTTGTGCTGGGCCAGCCATAATCATAGGCAGGGAGCCTTCAATGTTTAGTGAAGCATAGACACTTATGTCATGTAATCACCCACAGTCCCTTTTCCAAGTTACCTTTGGCAACTTTCTGCTAGCACACTATATTGAAGGATGCCTTCAAATGATGTGGTTTTAGCTTCTAACACCTTCAACCATTTTCATAACAAAAATTAAGTAGAATATATATTAATTACATTGGCGAGAGAGAGAGAGAATTGTCAGTGCAACTGCTGCCTGGGAAATTCTTGAAATTTCTTCAGAATATCAAATGCTTCCAAAGCAAATCTGATCAATTGTGTCATTTGTTTTAATGTGTTGTTGCTCCCGAAATCATAAACCAACTTAGAATCAGCAAATTCTATTTTTTCACATAAATGGAGACCCCACAAGTCCCAGGGGCTCTTCTAACATTTTCTGCCACCTACTTATGACATGAAAACAGCTTGGCCCATTTTTATTGTGCTACTTATTACTTGGGCAGTTATTGTACATTTTCCCCGAATATCGACTTTCGATGTTAGAGCTCCTGTCTCTAAAAGGAGTTTTTGTTTGTTTGTTTTTGTTAATCAATTTAAAATCAGGATTTTATACGGCAAGAGCAAGCCGGCCTTATAATACTGTCATGGTGGAATGACAAACTGCTGAAAGTTTTCCACTGCAATTCCCTCACTTGTAGTAATTAGTAACTAGTGGTTTTTTGTTTGGTTTTTTGCTGGATAACATTGTTTAAACTCCATTGCTCTAAAGGCTGTTGCATTATTAAACTTTGATTCTCTGGAAGATTCAGTTTCCATTCCTGATGCCACTGGCAAGAAACAGGCCAATGCACACTCTCTGGTATCAAGGGGGGGGGCAGCTATGCTTTTTAAATATATGATTTTTATTAAGCATTTTAAAATACATGAATACAAAAAACAGAACAGAACATAAAATACAAAGGAAACAACAAACACACAGAGACACACCAGGAGTAGACAATCTGTAGAAGGCTGCAAAGTATCAGTCAATTGCATGGAAAGCCACTAGGTATTAACAGCTTACAGGGAATATTTTTATTTACCGTATTTTTCTGTGTATAAGACTAGGGTTTTTTTTTTACCCCCAAAAAATAGGTTTAAAATTGGGGCTCGTCTTATACACGGGTAGTGCTGAGGGGTGTTTTCTTAATTTGGAGTCCCCCAAAATAGGAAGTGTCTTATACATGGGGGTGTCTTGTATACGGAAAAATACGGTACTTATCTGTCACAACACTTATATTTTACCACCCCCCAAAAAGAAAGTCAAAGCAGCTTATACCAATACAATATACATCATCAAAGACAAAAACACCAAACTCACAAAATGCATGTGATAACCACTGATAGTAAACCACCCAATGCCATATCTTTAAAAAAAAAATCCAGCTCAACAAAACCAGCAACCTTTGGCTCTACGAGTGTTTAGGACTCCAACTCCCATCATCTCAAGCCAACTTATTGCCAGGAGTGATGGGCAGTAAAAAAGGTAAAGGTAAAGGACCCCTGGACGGTTAAGTCCAGTCAAAGGCGACTATGGGGTTGTGGCGCTCATCTTGCTTTCAGGCCGAGGGAGCCCGCATTTGTCCACAGACAGTTTCCCGGGTCATGTGGCCAGCAGGACTAAACTGCTTCTGGCACAGAGAGGACCGTGATGAGCACCAGAGCGCAAAGAAACGCCATTTACCGCAGAGGTACCTATTTATCTACTTACACTGACATGCTAGGTTGGCAGGAGCTGGGACAGAGCAACAGGAGCTCACCACGTCATAGGGATTCAAACTGCTGACCTTCCAATTGGCCAGCCCAAGATGCTCAGTGGTTTAGACCACAGTGTCACCTGCTCCCCTCGGAGTGATGGGAACTGTAGTCAATCAATATTTCCCCCCATGAACATCTTTCCCCATGCCTGGCTTTAGGATGTCTATTTTCATCAGAGAAATGCTGAAGGGTGTGGAATAGGATGCCCATATTTTCATCGGATAAATGTTGGAGGTTATGGGCTTAAATCTTGCCTATCTGCTTTCTCTCTCTTTTCCTCTCCTCATTTTTCTTGTTCTTATTTTTAGATAATTCTTTTACAGCTGGAATTTGTTTCATTTTCCGAAGCACCACAGACATGACTGTTGTGATTTCACAAACAAAGGGTGTTATTATCTATTGCTGAATGGATTGTGTGGCAGCCATTAAATATTTGTATCCTGAAACAAATAATGTTTTACACACACACACACACATACACATAGCGAACCTGGCATTAAAATACTCTCCACAATTGGCATAAACGTAAAATCTGCGTACTTTTCCTTAGCACTTTAAATATAAAACTCTGTGCATATTTCCCTTTAGCATTTTGTTCATGAGGAATCAATTAACAATAAAGTTAATTGCCACCTATAAAATTGTTAATTGAGTCAAATTACAAGTGATGGCTTTTTAATTTGGAGGAATGATTGGCTGAAATGGCTACCTCAAAAAAATAGAGAGAGGCTCCCACATTAGGTTTTATGGACTACATTCTAGGAAATATACAGAAAGCTCCAACACCTCATAGATGCTTAGCAGGATGCTGTGATGATCAGCTGTAAGGGAGTATAAAACTGTTCACCACAAAACATTTCCTGAATGGCAACAGAAGTAATTTATGGGGGACTGCATAGGTCATAGGTGCCAACTCCTAGGGGTCAAGGTCCTTTCACCTTCCCAATAAAATATTTCAGGGAGGTAGCCCATCCGCCAAGTCGATGGGCATTGCCACTGAAATAGTGTACATTTGTCATATCTTGTGATTGATTATGTGGGGCTTCTTCTTCTTCTTCTTCTTCTTCTTCTTCTGAGTCCCCCCAATGTTTCATTCAGGTTGGCACCCCTTGTAGATTCACAAGACTTACTGTAGCCAAAGGGTGAATATTTAGCATGCAGTTCTATGCAAATCTACTAAGTGAGTCCCACTGAGTTCATGGAGAATCTTTATGATCTTTCTTGATCCCATTTCCTTCCCGACGCATCTTTCTGCCCTTTCAACCAGTCCTTCCATATGCACAGACAACCCACATTCCTTGAAAACTTGAATCACACAAACAAAATCCTACACAGAAAGTACATCTGGGCAATCCCTTTGATCTGCATAATTTTATTAGATTTATAGCCTGCCCTATCCCATGGGCTCAGAGTGGATTACAGTATCCCACCTCACACAGAGACACACACACACACACGTCTTCCCAAGGGACTCACAATCAAGGTAATTTAAGTAATTAAGGAGCTTAGAGAATAAAAAAGGCCAGAGAAATTAACCATTAGATTTTATAGCTATAAAATTAGAAGTGATTAAGAAGCTTAATTCTGTCCTATTTACTTGCACTCCTTGCCCTAATATTTCTCATCACCCTCCCCCAGTGTTTTTCCCCGTTAGCGTTCTCTCCTTCTTTGTCTAGGTTCTACGTTCCAGTCCCCTTCCTTCCCTAATGGAAAGCAAAAGAAAATGTGATAATATAATATAGGTGTGTCTCCCGCAACAAAATGTTGAAGCACAGAGTGCTCATGGTCACTGTTCACTCAGCCAGCCTTACACTCTTCCAGGATGCTGTGTTAGATTCTACCACCACCCCATTTTCCACAGCATCCCATCCCATTAGATTCAGTCTGCACTTCAGTTCCCTTGAGCACACCTAACATGAATTGGAGATGTTTTGAATTGGTACATCCCCATGTACCCAGTGAGTTCACCTCAATACCTCAATGACCAGGCTCATGGTTGATTTCCATGGGATTAAGCATGCCAAACTTTATGCTTCATGTAGGCCATGAGTTGCTCTGCCAATCTTCGTAATGGATTTAGCATGTCATTTCTGTCTGAACTGGAAAGTTTATTTCTGCCATGGTTTGCCCCTCTTGCATAGACTGGCTCAACCACTTTTTGTTTCCCATTTGCCCGAAGCCCGTTATTGGTGTTATCTGTGAATACATTTGGACAAATAAATTCCTAAAACTGGTGATGCAGAAGAGACGGCATGCTGTGAGAGAGCTTCACTGGTCCGCTGCATTTTTTAAAGACTTCGTCAGTGTGCCCCAGTAGATCCAATTTGCTTCCACTTGGTAATGTCGCAACCACATTGTTTGTGCTATCCGAAAGAACAAGGAATTGTTTTCCAGTATTAAGACTGAAGCTAGAAGATTGCATAATTTAAGTGACCTGCTATCATTTTTCTAACAGATCACAGTTTGGGTAGATGTGTTGGTTCAATAGAACAAGAAACAGAGAGGAAGAGAAATGATGAACAGTACCTTTATTGGACCATTAAAAAAATACTTTGAGACCCAGCTAGATAGATTCCCCCCCAGGCATTAATATTCAGTGCGAAAGCAAATGAACAAATGCAGAACTTGGTAAATTATCCTCCAAAGAGAGGATAAAGGATGAAGCCAGGGGTTGGCGGTCTGTATGTTGAACTACAATTCCCATCATCCCCTGGGGCAGATGGGAGTTGAAGTTCAACAACATCCAGAGAGCCAGAGCATTCCCACCCCTGGCTTAACCAAAGCCAAATGGTAATCCCTGCTTCCTTTTTATTAAGTGCAGCTAACTCAGCCGAATAAAAACCCAACCCAAGTTACTTATATTTATAAAGTTTGGCTTTGCACAGATATGATGAAGTCCCTGCAACTGAAAAGTTGGATTTATTACATGGCTTAGCCCCAACAAACGGTATTTTTATTTGTCAAAGTTGGCTCCACAACGGCTTCAGACTTCAAATGTTGCAGATCAATCTCAGCCTAGCAGATTCCACATCACAAGAAATACAAAAAGCCGTGTACTTGAAACCCACTGTTCTAATGAGGGAAGTATCTTCTCTGTCCATCCATGAAACATTCATTATAATCGCATCATGGCATTAAGACAGAGGAAGGAGCTTGGAAAGGCCTCTAGCTAATATAATGGATCACAGAAGGTTTGAAGAGAATTCCACCATGGTGGCTGTCTTACACATGATTAAGGACCTCAGTCCTCTTTCCCCACCTCCATAAATCCCTGCAAGCAGAGCTAATTGGAGGCAACACCTGCCATGGTTTGGAGGCAACAGCTGCTACTGGCAATCACAGAACTGCAGAGATTGATCAGAGTAAAGGCCATCTTTTTCAGTTCCCAACTCTGAGACAAGGTCACGGGAACGTAAGAAGCTGCCTGGTCCATCTAGCTCAAGATCACCATCTAGCATTCCAGGGTTTCAGGCAGGGAACTCTCCCCGGCCTCCCTGGAGATGTCGTGTATGAGAACAACATAAGGGCATGAGAAGAGCCTGCTGAATCAGGCCAATGTCCCTTTGAGTCTAGCATCCTGTTTTCGTAGTGGCCGACCAGGTACCTGTGGCAAGCCTGCAAGCAGCACATGGTCCCAAGAGCATCTGTGATTCCGAGCAACTGGTATTCACACACATACTGCCTCTGGAGATAGAACATAGACATCATGGATAGTAGCCACTAAAAACCCTCTCCTCTATGAATTTGTCTAATTCTATTTAAAGCCATCTATGTTGGCGGCCATCACTACCTTTGGTAAGTGAGTGCCACAGTTTAACTATGCACCGTGTGAAAAAGTACTTTCTCTTATCTGCCCTTAATCTGCCAGTGTTCAGATACTAGAGTTGTAAGATAAGGAGAACAACTTTTCTCTATCAGCTTTCTCCATGCCACACATAATTTTATAAACTTCTCGAAGCCAAGCCTTATGAGGAACAGTCGAAGGAGCTGGGTATGTTTAGCCTGGAAAAGAGAAGACTGAGCGGAGATATGATAAAGGTAAAGGTACCCCTGCCCGTACGGGCCAGTCGCGACCGACTCTGGGGTTGCGCGCCCATCTCGCTTAAGAGGCCGGGGGCCAGCGCTGTCCGAAGACACTTCCGGGTCATGTGGCCAGCATGACGAAGCTGCTCTAGCGAGCCTGCAACAGCGCAGCACACGGAAATGCCGTTTACCTTCCCGCTATAAAGCGGTACCTATTTATCTACTTGCACTTAAGGGTGCTTTCGAACTGCTAGGTTGGCAGGAGCTGGGGAGCTCACCCCGCCGCGGGGATTCGAACCGCCGACCATACGATCGGCAAGTCCTAGGCACTGAGGTTTTACCCAGAGCGCCACCCGTGTCCAAGATATGATACCCATCTTCAAATATCTCAAGGGCTGTCACATGGATGATGGAGCATGCTTGCTTTCTCCTGTTCCAGAAGGTAGGACTCGAACCAATGGCTTCAAGTTGTAAGAAAGGAGATTCCAACTAAACACCAGGAAGAACCTTCTGGTGGTATGAGCTGTTTCGACAGTGGAACGGTCTCCCTCGGGAGGTTGTGGACTCTCCTTCCTTGGAGGTGATCATTCTGGTTTCCCTTTTCTGAACTTCTTCCAGCAGTACAATATCCTTTGGGAGGTGATGATATTGAATCCAGGACCTTCTGCTTCCAAGGTAGATGCTTTTACCACTGAGCTATGGGCCTTTTAATCCTTCCAACATCAGCACCAGACGAATCAGGAGGAACACAGTGTGTCGCAAGGCTTTACATCCAGAACCACTGCCATTCTGGCATGGGGAGAGGAGATTCTATTCCCAGCTTCCAGTATAAGGAAGTGCTGTGGTTGTTTGAAGCTTATAGCTCAGTGGTAGAGCATCCGCATCGCCTGCAGAAGTCCCCAGGTCCAATACCTAGCATTTCCAGGCATGGTTGGGAGAGCACCCTGCCTGGAGTGGCCGGGAGAGCCATTTCCAGTCAGTGCAATGCTGAGCTACATAGACCATTGACCAGAACTCAGTAGAAGACAGCTTCCCATGTGTCTATGGTAATCAGTTGGCTGGATCATTCCATACTGCTACATGAGCATAATTCATCCAGTAGCCATTCATGCAGTGATTAATTGGGCATGGCTCCAGACAAATACTTAATATCTAAGTAATATCTGGCTCAGGCTCCAGAATGCTTTGCATCTGGAAGGAGTGGGCAGAGACTTCAATAACGAAGTGCACTTCCAAATCTATATAAATATTTATTGGAGACAAATACATATATTACTAGGTGTAATGTTCACATTTAAAAAAAGAAAAAGAAGAATTAATGTTTATGGAGAGAGTTTTGCAGTCAGCTTCCAAGTGTCATTCATTAACAACATTTTCTAATAAGGCGCACATGAAAATGACACCTTATACCTGCTATAAATTTTTACTACAGAATCTAGGGATAGAGAAGTGGCAGGAATAAATGAAACAGAAGAAAATTACAGGATAAAGTAGAGTTGCTACCATTACTATTAGAATCATGACCACCACTTATAAACATGGAATAGGATGTTCAAAAATGTTCATATGTGACCTATAGCTTAAACAGCATGAACTGCCTCCATTGTGTCTAAGAAGATGCAAGTTGTTATGAGGGCTCCACATTTAGGATGGCTGTTTCACATGCTCAAGCAATTCCTTGATGATTCAGCTACCTGTATAGATCACATCTACCCGCATCCTCTTTTGTAGGATTCTTATAATGAGTTTCTGGGTAACTAGGCAGGCAGGAAACAAGCTGGGCAAAGGCATATGTGCTGAGTGAAAGAGATCTACAATTCCAAGCTAATGTCAGTTTCAAGAAATGTGTATAAAATGAGCAGAGCAGAGTGGAGTCAGTGATGGACGTGGGGCCTATGGTGCCCTGTGAGAGGCCAAAATTTGGTCCCCCTTCCCCCTGCCCAAAGGTGAGTAAGGAGGTGTCCAGCTTCGCAAAGGAGGCGTGAAGGCTCTGGCAGGGTCCTAGAGCCCCCCCATCCTCCCCAAAGCTGGGAAAGTACTAACTAGGCTTTGGGAAGGAGAAGACAGGACTCTAGGACCCTGTCAGAGCCTCACGTCTCCTTCCCAAAGCCCAGTGTCTCACTTACCAGGCTTTGAGAAGGCACCACCTCAGCTCAGCATGCAGGAATACGTCAATGTTCAAAGTAGAATCATAGAAATGTAAAGTTGGAAGGCACCACGATGGCTATCTAGTTCAACCCCCTGCAATGCAGGAATCTCTTTTGCCCAACATGGGGCTTGAACCTACAACCCTGAGATTAAGAGTCTCATGCTCTGCCAACTGAGCTATCCAACATTAATGCGTCATTGATGAAAATGTTGCCCTGTGAAGGTATACTACCAGCTCCATCTAGTACGCAGGCTGAGACCCTACCTGCCCGCGGACTGTCTCACCAGAGTGGTGCATACTTTAGATATTTCCCACTTGGACTACTGCTTGGACTACTGCAACATGCTCTATGTGGGACTACCTTTGACGGTGACCCGAAAACTACAACTAATCCAGAATGCGGCAGCTAGACTGTTGACTGGGAGCAGCCGCTGAGACCACATAACAGGTCTTGAAAGACCTACATTGGCTCCCAGTATGTTTCCGAGCACAGTTCAAAGTGTTGGTGCTGACCTTTAAAGCCCTAAATGGCCTTGGCCCAGTATACCTGAAGGAGCATCTCCACCCACATCGTCCAACCCGGACACTGAAGTCCAGCTCCGAGGGCCTTCTGGCAGTTCCCTCACTGTGAGAAATGAAGATACAGGGAACCAGGCAGAGGGCCTTCTTGGAAGTGGCACCCGCCTTGTGGAATGCCCTCCCAACAGATGTCAATGACATAAACAACTATCTGACGTTTAGAAGATATCTGAAGGCAGCCCTGTCTAGGGAAGTTATTAATGACTGATGTTTTAATGTATTTTTAATCTTTTGTTGGGAGCCGCCCAGAGTGGCTGGGGAAACCCAGCCAGATGGGTGGGGTATAAACAAAAAAGTGTTGTTGTTGTTGTTATTCTATGAATGTGTGTTTCAACTCTTGATCTCCAGGCACTAATCTGAATGTTCAGAAATAGTGTATGTGCAGTAGTAATGGGATGTGGGGTAGAGGTACCCTCCCAGCACCAACATCACTACTGGTTCCCTGGATAGGGCAGGGAAGTAGCAAAGTTGCGGCCAAGGGGGTGCACCAGTGGGACCACTGCCAAGCCAGTGCCCCATCCAGGTTTGCATCAGTGATGCTGGTGTCAGGAGGGTGGCTCCAACCCATCAAACACACTGCTACTGATGTCCATGCAAGCTGAACGAAAGAGAGAACTCCGCGACCCACTTCTCATGATTGAAATTGCACAACGAAGAACTCCTGCGCACACCCTAGGTAACGGCAAACACAATCTCAGAGAAGAGTTCTGATATTGTTTTCACGATAACTTCAACAGGGATGAAACACAGACAAACTTAAGTAAAGGTAAAGGGACCCCTGACCATTAGGTCCAGTCGTGACCGACTCTAGGGTTGCGGCGCTCATCTTGCTTTATTGGCCGAGGGAGCCGGTATTCAGTTTCCGGGTCATGTGGACAGCATGACTAAGCTGCCTCTGGCAACCAGAGCAGCGCACGGAAATGCCGTTTACCTTCCCGCCGGAGTGGTACCTATTTATCTACTTGCACTTTGATGTGCTTTCGAACTGCTAGGTTGGCAGGAGCAGGGACCGAGCAACGGGAGCTCACCCCGTCGCGGGGATTCGAACTTCCAACCTTCTGATCGGCAAGCCCTAGGCTCTGTGGTTTAACCCATAGCGCCACCCGCGCCCTAATTTTGCAAGAGGACGTTTACATTTTATTCATTACAGCTTCAGAATTATTCCACTAGATGGGGGGGGGGGAGACGACAACAATAAAAACCAGAAGTTAAAATGAGTGCAGGAGCTGTTATCCTAGGATAAAATGATAGTATAAACAAGATGTTACTACTGTATCATCACAGACTTCGGTGAAGATAACACAGGCATCCTTTAACACAAAAGGAAACCAGGCACATGGGCAACACATAATTAAAACTGTACAGAAGCTGAGTTTTAGTAGATACTAATTGATGTGTTTGGTCCTTAATTACTAGAGCGACTTGCTAGCTCTTGATTTCATGTTAGAGATTAGCATAAGAGCCTTTTCATGTACTTTAAGATTTAATCAACCAGGGAGTGCCAAATAAGCATCTTTCTAGAACACGATTCACGATAGTATACTAAGCAGCACAGCTATACAGATTGACCAGCTGGAACTATCAAGAACGTGATGGATTTAAAGGAACTAATCTGGACATGTCTTGGCCAACGAACAGGAACCCCCCCCCCAAAAAAAAACCCACCACCTTGAAGTCATCAAGTCAGATGAGCTTCCAGAAACAAAGCTTTTTCACAGAGTGCAAGAGGTATTGTTAAAAGATCTGCAGTTGTTTGTTGCCTGTGTCCCCCCCCCCCCCCCCGCATGCCAACTCCTTCCTCGTTTATAAATATTCAATATTTCTAAATTTTAACAACACTGAATATTCAGTCTTGTGGGAATAATTGCTTGCTGGGTATATGTAGATCTCTCGGCAGAAATGGGACTTTTCCATAAACAAGGCACTAATGAGTGAACAGGGGTGAGAGGGGAAATAAAACCTGGAATAAGTGAATACTCTTTTATTCTGAGCATCGGTCATCGCAAAAGATGCCACATGGGAAAACTGACAAGTTTCTGACCTGCTGCTCCATCTACTGACCAAACGCTCCTACAGCAGTCGCAGAAAAGTTGAACAGAAAATCAATCTGACAACCTTTTCTTTGCTGGTTACAAACAGTATTTAAAACCTGCTCTCTAGAAGAATCGCCGCACTGCAGCCCAGATCTGGAACAACCTGCCTACCTTAATATAGATCTCACAGTGCAGAAAAACTAGCAGAATAAGGTAGAATACAATGGAGGCCATTGTCAACATTCCAAAATGGAGAGAGAAAGGTTCTCTTTGGGCCTGTTCCATAGCACTGTATTGTTTTATATTTAGGAATATCTCCATTAGAGCGTGACAGAGTGGCTAAGAGACGGGGCTGCAAAATCCCAGGTTGCTGCTTCCTTGAAATCACTTAGGATAAGGATGGTAGAGAAATTTCTTCCATTTGCATTTTAATGTGGACCTAATTCACAAAAATCATATATTAGGGGAAAGCGTGCACAAATTGTGTATAAATGAAAATAATGTGCAGAGAATGCATTACGACTGGGAAATGTACTCGCAGAATTGTGTATAATAAATAACCAGAAATGCATATAAAAATGTGTACAAATTTTCATGGAGACTTAACAACAACAAAAAAGAGTTTAAAAACAGATGCAGCAGAGAAGTGAAATGAACTTAAGACTGTAAAAATAAGAGGGGGAGGGAAACCCCAAAATGATAGATTTGTCCACTCCTAGTTTAGGGAAGGGGACGCGGATGGCGCTGTAGGTTAAACCACAGAGCCTAGGACTTGCTGATCAGAAGGTTGGCGGTTGAATCCCCGTGACGGGGTGAGCTTCCGTCGCTTGGTCCCAGCTCCTGCCAACCTAGCAGTTTGAAAGCATGTCAAAGTGCAAGTAGATAAATAGGTACCGCTCCGGCGGGAAGGTAAACGGCGTTTCCGTGCGCTGCTCTGGTTCGCCAGAAGCAGCTTAGTCATGCTGGCCACATGACCTGGAAGCTGTACGCTGGCTCCCTTGGCCAATAAAGTGAGATGAGCACCGCAGCCCCAGAGTCGGTCACGACTGGACCTAATGGTCAGGGGTCCCTTTACCTTTACTAGTTTAGGCAAGCAGTCACGACTCAGCCTCCCACCTGCAATTTGTTGGTAGCTAATAATGACCAAGCTTCCTAAGGCTATCAGAAATAATCATTTTTATGCTGCAACCCATTTTGATACTTCGTGCTCCCGCCACACTCCTAATGACGTCATTGAGAACACAGTGAGGCATGAACGCTTCCCCCCTATTCATCCACCCTCCAGTGTTCCTATCTGCTTCCCTGCCTCCAACCATTTTGTGACCCCCCCCACCTGACCGCCTCCTGTCTTTTCCTGCTAGGGGTGGCACAAGTCTTCAGCAGGGGATTAGTTCACAGCTGCCTCTACTCAACAATGAGTAGCTCACTTTGAGCTAGGACCAACTAAAAAGAAGAAGAAAGGGCTTTCGCAGCTACCTGCCTCCATCCCAGTCCCTTCACGTTTCCAAAAAGTGTGGTAATATTGCCAGGATAAGGAAGGCCAATTGCAGCCAAGAATTCCTCTGGGAAGGTTGTGACATATTGTTACTCCCAGAGGTCAATGTGTCCCTAATTGAAAAGGGAATACCACCAGCCTTCTGAAAGTAACCAAACCACAGCTTGAAGCAGGAACACAGCTCTCTCTCTCTTTGATCTCTATCTAAAACAGTGGTATACTATATAAGCCCACTCAGTTGGAGATATCTATATATCTATATATCATCTATCTATATATATATAGATATATCTCCACTGCTCACTGAAGTTCTTAGAATTAGCTTGCCCCAAGATGATGGTGATGACAACAACAACAACAACAACAACAACAACAACAACAACAACTTGTTACTTATACTTCGCCCATCTGGCCAGGCCTTCCCTGCCACTCTGGGCGGCTTCCAACAGGATATTAAAAACACATTAAAACATCAAACATTAAAAACTTCCCTAAACAGGGCTGCCTTCAGATGTCTTCTAAAAGTCAGATAGTTTTTTATTTCCTTGACATCTGATGGGAGGGTGTTCCACAGAGCAGGCACCACCACCGAGAAGGCCCTCTGCCTGGTTCCCTGTAACCTCACTTCTCGCAGGGAGGGAACCACCAGAAGGCCCTCGGAGCTGGACCTCAGTGTCTGGGCTGATCGATGGGGGTGGAGACGCTCCTTCAGGTATACTGGGCTGAGGCCGTTTAGGGCTTTAAAGGTCAGCACCAACATTTTGAATTGTGCTTGGAAATGTACCGCGAGCTAATATAGGTCCTTCAGGAGTGGTGTTATATGGTCTTGGTGGCAATCTCTGAGGGCTGCTTTTACCCCACCTCACAGACATAAAGGTCTCAGTTAAAGAGTTTTGGCAACACTAGTTGACTTCATGCGTTCTGGGGAAATGGTCATAATGACACACACAGACATTTCACAATATGCTATCATATCACACTCTGGGATGGTCAAGGAACACAACCCAGGTTGGGATCTATGCCAACAGAGAATGGCTTGATGTTTAACAGTCCCTATTATGATAGAGAAGACAGCATAAACAGACTGTCATGAGTTAATTAGGCTTTTGTGTTAGGTTTGTAATTGTAGAGCTCATTCTACCTGAGGCACCAGTCACAGTGACCATATGGGAGGGTGGGCTTAGAACTGTAAAACAGTGATAGGCTTTTAAACAGCTGAAAAATAAACAACCATTTATTTGCTATGCTATTGAGACACTGCTGAAGCAATCACCCTAGATTTCAATACACAATTACCAACGGGTTACCTCTATACCACACAAAGGTCACCCATCATAACAATGCTAACATATTTCGAGTGACACCAAAAAAAAAAAAAGCTAATGAAAAAGACTGCAGGGTGTCCTCTACTTATTTACATATTTTAACAAGAAACAGGAGGAAAAATAAATTGCATTGAGAAATCGTTTATCCACAGGGACTGGAGATCCCTTTGTCCCATTAAACTATATCACCATTATTTTTAATTGCCTCGCTTTGGTGGCAAGCTTGAAGAAAACATCCTGTGCCGAGAGAAGTAAGATAAATATACCTGAAGTGCAAAACTTTGCCTGTGCTGAACGTTGCACACTTTTGCTGCACTCATTGCTGCTGCTCCAATCGTTATTTAAAGGCAATCATTGTATTATGGATTGGGGAAAGCTATATTCCCCCTTAATACAGCCCTCGTCTAATTGCATATAGAATAAGGCATTCATTTCTGCTTACTTTAATATTATGAATTGCTTGCTAAATTGGAGGGAACGAGAGCAGAGCAATTAACATAATTATGAATCTGGAGAGAGTGACTTATGAAGAAAGATAAGAAATTGTGGGCGTCTCTCTCTCTCTCTCTCTCTCTCTCTCTCTCTCTCTCTCTCTCTCTCTCCCAAATCATGACTAACTGAGGGTAATACTCATGTTATAAACAAGCATTTGCAGGCTTCAGAGAGCATGTGAAGGAATATTACTAGAACGAACAGGCTGGATAAAGAGCTATTAATAGGAATGTTTAATGGCAGCACTTAATGATACTTTGTGCAGAGTCTCAGTACTATTGTGAAAAAGCAGCCCAGGAGTTTGAAACATTTGCTGCAAAGGACTAATGGGTGCTTCTCTCTTGACATTTTGTACTCATACTTTAGAACAAAATATACGCACTGAAGGTCAATTGTGAATGGCATATTCATGTTTAAAATGGCAGTTTGCAAAGGAAGGTGGCAAAATCATAGAATCATAGAATCATAGAGTTGGAAGAGACCACAAGGGCCATCGAGTCCAACCAAGCAGGAAACACCATCAGAGCACTCCTGACATATGGTTGTCAAGCCTCTGCTTCAAGACCTCCAAAGAAGGAGACTCCACCACACTCCTTGCACACACTGCTATGAAAATAGGGCAAGATTCAGTGAAGTTGCTGCACATCCTCTATTCACGTCCCCTAAATCTGCTCCAGAGGGTCGAACAATTTTAAAGGGTATGTAGCGGCATGCAGGAGAGAAGAGGGGGAATCCCATTGCATTAGGGGACCTCGTTCCAAACTGCAACCATAAATAGCATTTCATTTAGAGCGCGAGACTCTTATTGATCTCAGGGTCGTGGGTTTGAGCCCCACATTGGGCAAAATATTCCTGCATTGCAGGGGGTGGACTAGATTACTCCGGGGTACCCTTCTACTCTACAATTCCATGATTTAAGTTATTGACCAAAATGTTTATACCACCTACCCTACAGAAGACCTCTAAGCAGTTTACAATTGATGTGGAACATCCTCAACATTTGGTGTGCCAGGAATTTACTCAATGCACAACATTTTACAACATTTTAACCTTCATGTTAACCCAACATGTTAAATATAGAATATTTAACCTTCATGACTAATCACCCTTTATTGTCTGATTGTCAGTCAAGCTGTCTAACCATGGGTTTATTATTTTGTTAAAAAGGGGGGAAATGTCATCATTTCAATTTGAACCCATAAAATCACTCCCTCTCCTACCTTCCTACTGCATGGAATCTTTCTTAATCTTTTAAAATCATTGTTGGTGAACCTGTCTCCCTCCAGATGTTGCTGGACTTTAGTTCAGTCATCTTGGACCACTGGCCATGCTGGCTGGGGCTGATGGGACTTGGGAGTCCAGGGACATGCTGAAGGCCACATGTTCCCCAACCTTCTTTTAAAAACCAGTGTGAAAATAACTGAGATTAAACATAGAATCTTTTACTGAGTGGGTTTCCATCTTCAGAAGTAGGTTAGCACTGTACGACAGGATGGCAATGGGTAGCTGCCTCTGTCCAGCTTGTGGGCTCACAAAGGTTTCTGCAATGTAGCATTACTGTATTATGGAGCTTTGTCTCGTTCCAGCAAGACAACTCTGAAGTTCTTATGATTCTGGTAAGTGTATTCTTCTGTTTAATAGACATGCATTATGAAAAAGAAAAAAGTATTTCTTTGGACAGTCCTCCTTCAGTTGTGCAGCAAATTTTCAAATCCCATTAGATTTTGGGGGGTAAATTTATCTGTTAAATAATAAAGGGCGATGTGGAACAAATAATTTTCTAAGAAAACCACTCCCATATTTCTACAGGCCAAAGGGTACAGCTGGGGAGGTCAGTAATATGTATCTTGAACATTTGCACAAGCTGTTGTACAGTGGTACCTCATGTTGCGTAACCTCCAGGTTACGGAATCTTTGGGTTATGGCCACAGCAAACCCGGAAGTGTATACTTCTGGGTTTCGCCATTCACTCATGTGCAGAAGTGCTCTGCACACCGTGTGTGTGCACAGAAGTGCTCTATCGCGCCACACACATGCACAGAAGCGGCGCCCCAGTTAAGGATTTTTTGGTGTGCACTGCACCCTGAAACGAATTAAATATGTAACCAGAGGTACCACTGTAATTGTGAGGTCAAAGTGTTAGTCTCTAGATTGCAAGCGTAGAGTTCTAATCTAGTCTCTCTTTCTTGTCAGTCTGTTCTCCCCCTATGGGAAGGTTGCTTAATGGCAACCCACTTACAAAGGGCAAGATCCTTTTTCCAGTGCCCAACATTTCCAGTTAAAAGATGTTAGATAGCAAGGCCAGGCGAGAGTCTCCCTGCCTGAAAGCTCCAAGAGTGGTTACCAAACATTGCCCAACTAGATAGAAACACAAATGATGTGATTCTGTGTAAGGTAGTAAATGGCCGAACAAAATTTCTGAGTCTGGTAAGGCGAATCAATCCTTTGTTTCTATGAAACCATATATTGCTTCAGACTGTCATGAGTGTGTTTGCCCTTTACTCATTAAAGCAGGAAATCCTGCATCACGTGGAACAGGAGGCTTCCTCTAACAGGAACTGCAAAGTTATTCAAAGCATACTTGCAGAAAATGCGTGATCGGGTCTAGAACTTCATGTACAATGACTCTGTGACTCAAGCACTTGGAAGTTTTAGCAGCCTGAGGGTCTGTTTCTTTCTCTTAAAGGTTCAGGCGAGACGTGATTGATTGGAGAAGACCTAACGAGGCATGATTGGTCCGCTTTCTGCTTTTAGCTTGCTGACTACCTTGCATCTCAGCTCCAAGTGCTAGAGAGGAACATGCCTTAAAGGCTACCCAAATTCAGGTCACTTGGAAGAATTGCTATGTCATCTGTGGAGCAGTATGTCAGGGCACATATGACATCAATGGGGAAAATGTAATGTTCAGATCCCACAATCCTGAGATCATTTATTGGCATGGTACTACAGAAATACTTTGATATCAGTATTTTGGAATAATACCACAGAAGGCTGATCGCCGAAGAATTGATGCTTTTGAATTATGGTGCTGGAGGAGACTCTTGAGAGTCCCATGGACTGCAAGAAGATCAAACCTCTCCATTCTGAAGGAAATCAGCCCTGAGCGCTCACTGGAAGGACAGATTGTGAAGCTGAAGAAGAGAAGACTCCCTGGAGAAGACCCTGATGTTGGGAAAGATGGAGGGCACAAGGAGAAGGGGGCGACAGAGGACGAGATGGTTGGATAGTGTTTTCGAGGTTACCAGCATGAGTTTGACCAAACTGCGGGAGGCAGTGGAGGACAGAGGTGCCTGGCGTTCTCTGGTCCATGGGGTCACGAAGAGTCGGACATGACTAAACGACTAAACAACAACACCACAGAAGCATAGCCATTTGTAAGGGCAATAATCCTTTCAATGTCTCTGACCCTGAACAATACCCACCATATGTGAACCTGTGAAACTCTGTCTCATACTGAGTCAGACTGTTGGTCTACTTTTACCTGTTATAATTGATTTCCCAATGCCCCAAGCAGAGTTATTTTGCAGCCCCACTTCCTAGGATCCTTTGAGCAAGAGATATCAGTGATCAAATGCGACACCTTATGCATGAAAACTTTACCACTGAGTCTTATCTCTCATGTGCCAAAATTTCATCTGCATTCAGGTAACAAAGCAACTATACGTGTTCATCCAGTTATGAATGCTCTTGAGTTTCATCACATGAAGTCCATCACATCTTAGAGCACATCAAACAGATGTTTTTGCTTGTGTTGTGGACCTTTTAAGACATATCTTCAAGCCTAGGCAAGTCAAAGATATGAATACTAAGTCATTTGCATACATTGATCCAGACTTTTCTGCCATTTCCAAAATATAAAACAGTCTAGATAACAACAGGCAGCCTTGTTTTAGTCATCTGTTGATCTTAATTAGTTTGTTGAGGAATTCTTCTTCCAACATACCACACTGTTACATATGTCAGCAAGTAGTTGTTGAATCAACCTCAGCATTCTTGTGGACTTGATGTAGGGCAGGAAAGGAAGAGAGGAGAGGGGAGGGGAGGGGAGAGAAAGCTTGTGGTGGGTACAGTTTATAGCTGGATAAAATTCTTAGCCTAAATTCATCCTTATCAGCATAATAAAGAATGCATGATACATAGCTTAAGTACATCTTTGTGGGAGTTTGCAAATAAGTAATTGGATAAAAGGCATAGAGGAGAATTTTGTTTGGATAACATTTTATATGAACTAACCTAATTCACACCCCTTCAGCTAGTTTGGGCAGAATCCATATTTCCCTGAATTTTGCAACAGAGCCCTAAATTCAAAAACCATCCCAAAATGCATGAAACATATGTGCCTTTGGGGTACAATAAACTTATAAATGTTGTGCATTGGGATAAAAATATGTATATAAATACATACATAATTAAGTACATGTGGTTTTGATAAAATTCATATTTTAAATTTATATCATCTATCTATCTATTTATCTATCATCTAAACTGCGGGACCAAACTGCGGGAGGCAGTGGAAGACAGGAGTGCCTGGCGTGCTCTGGTCCATGGGGTCACGAAGAGTCGGACACGACTAAACGACTAAACAACAACATCATCATCTATATCTATCATCTATCTATCTATCTATCTATCTATCTATCATCTATCTATCTATCTATCGATCATCTATCATCTATCTATCATCTATCTATCATCTATCTATCTATCTATCTATCTATCATCTATCATCTATCTATCTATCTATCTATCTATCTATCTATCTATCATCTATCTATCTATCTATCTATCATCTATCTATCTATCTATTTATCTATCTATCTATGCAATGCTATGGCAATATCTTTCTGGATGAATGAGATTAGGATCCAGCAGCAGATCTCAGGCTGAGCTGGATGATTTGTGGTGCAACTGGGCTATGCTGGTGCAACTCTTCATCCTCCGCTCAGCCAGCGATATGCTGGTGTATCTCCCCCACCAACCAGATGAGCTGAACCCAGCATATCTAAAGATGGCATAAGCTCTGAAAAAGGGGCATAGGGAGGGCAGGACAAGTGAGTGGGACATAGGCGGGATCTAAAACCCATTCAGCTCGGCCATGTGGCCTGCCAACTTGGTATTTGGGCAACAACAAGGGTAATATAACTCAAACACTATTTCAAAGATTTGCTTCCCCTTGCCCAGCCTTATGACAGCTCAACCAGTAGTAGCCCGGAATGGAATTTAGATTGGGTACATTTTATGCCAGTTTCATTTATGCTGGCTTTCTTTACACAAGCTGCTTGTGTATAGGATTGTTTACTTAGGCACAGATTAATGCAGAAACAGGATGTTATGGAATTATGAATGAACACCAGTGAAATTGCCACTTGGGTTGTGGGATACACCCAGTCCAATTCACGTAGAAAGGCAAATCTGTATACTTTGCACTCTCTGAAACAATATATGAAACAGAGCACAGTCATTCTTCAAAAATTACATTTCTCTGAATTTTGCAATGCAGTTCCTTGGCCAAGTAACATGTACAAAAATGTATATATCAGAATAAATAGTGCATCTATGATTATATATATATATATATATATATATATATATATATATATATATATATATATATATATATGTGAATGATTTAAAAGGTTTATTTGGGGAAATTTGCTTTACAAAACTGTGTATATTGGTATAAAAGGTAAAGGTAAAGGGACCCCTGACTGTTAGGTCCAGTCGCGGACGACTCTGGGATTGCGGCACTAATCTTGCTTTACTGGCCAAGGGAGTACAGCTTCCAGGTCATGTGGCCAGCATGACTAAGCCGCTTCTGGTGAACCAGAGCAGCGCACGGAAACACCGTTTACTGTCCTGCCAGAGCGGTACCTATTTATCTACTTGCACTTTGATGTGCTTTCAAACTGCTAGGTTGGCAGGAGCTCAGACCGAGCAACGGGAGCTCACCCCATCGTGGGGATTCAAATCGCTGACCTTCTGATCGGCAAGTCCTAGGCTCTGTGGTTTAGACCACAGCGCCACCCGCATCCCTTGTATATTGGTATATATTCGCACAAAAATGATACTGCTTTTTTATGAAGTATTTTTTTGGGAGGGAATTGAAAACAGATGTGGAAATGTGGATATTGTAAAAATGAGAATCTGAGGGAAACTAAAACTGGCAGATTTGCTTATCACCGATTAACAGAGTCTGGAAACAGACCAATTCCTTCATCAGTATTGGGCAATTTAACCTATAAGCAAAGGTAAAGGGACCCCTGACCATTAGGTCCAGTTGTGGCCAACTCTGGGGTTGCGGCGCTCATCTCATTTTATTGGCCAAGGGAGCCAGCGTACAGCTTCCGGGTCATGTGGCCAGCATGACTAAGCCGCTTCTGGCGAACCAGAGCGGCGCACGGAAACACCGTTTACCTTCCCGCCGGAGCGGTACCTATTTATCTACTTGCACTTTGACATGCTTTCGAACTGCTAGGTTGGCAGGAGCAAGGACCGAGCAACGGGAGCTCACCTATATTAATGATTTAATGTAAATATCCTATTTACGCTCCACTCCCACCCCCTGCTATATTTATCTTCCACTGCAGACCTTGACATTTACATTTCACTACAGATACCAGTGATTCTCTATGCCTGACCTGATACTGCAGACTCTTGGGACATTTATGTCACCAAAGAGGCCCTTTGAAGTCAACAGGATAATTTGGAAGCTAGTGAAAGTGGAGCATGATGTTTTGCAGCAACAGTGCCCACTGGGAGCAGTTGATCTTCTGACCAAGGAAAAGAGATCTGAAAGGAAAGAAAGTGCAACTCTGCTCCCTGAGAAATTGCATTCTGATTCAGGCATCCTGAAAACAATGCACAATCTATTTACACACAAAAATCCTTTGCTTGTTCTGTCCGACAAAACAGAATTAGTCAAAATTGTTGTTCTATGAAATATCGGAGATTACAAACCCATTTTGTGCCAAACACAGCTACGGGATGTTTACTGATTTGTGTTTCAAATCAAAGTGCCATTATCTCAAGGAGTCTTCCACATTGTTATATACCCTGAGAAGTATGAATAATCAAGTTGTCAATTTCATAGGCAATTGCTGTGATACCTTGGGAAACTACTTGTGGCAGACAACTTAAAATAAAAGTCATATTAACATCTTTTGTTTACTACCTCTGTGCACAGATTTGCCTTTACAGTGGTACCTCGGGTTACATACGCTTCGGGTTACATACGCTTCAGGTTACAGACTCCGCTAACCCAGAAATATTACCTCGGGTTAAGAACTTTGCTTCAGGATGAGAACAGAAATTGTGCTGTGGCGGTGCGGCGGCAGCAGGAGGCTCCATTAGCTAAAGTGGTGCTTCAGGTTAAGAACAGTTTCAGGTTAAGAACAGACCTCCAGAACGAATTACAGTGGTACCTTGGGTTAAATAACCTGAAGCATATGTAACCTGAGGTACCACTGTAAGTACTTAACCCAAGGTACCACTGTATATGTCCCAGTTAAAGGGAAGAGGCCTGCCTACCCATATCTCCCTGGGTTTAGGGTAAAATTGATTGCAGGTAGACAGGATGTAGGGTTAAACTACCAGACCACTTTAGACCATTTGGTTGAAAAGCAGAATTCAAGTGTAACAAAGAGATTTGAGAAATAAATCATGGAGGAGAGGGCTATCAAAGGCTCTTGGCAATGATGGCTTTGCACTGCCTCCACAGACGGAGGACAGAAATGGTTCTGAAGACCAGTTGCTGAAACCACAGGTGCTCTTGTGTTGAGGTGGGTTTCCCATGGGGGCATCTGGTTGGCCACTGAGAACAGGATGTTGGATTAGATGGGCAACTGGCTTGATCCAGCAGGCTCTTCTTAAGTTCTTAAATGATCTACTTTGCCTTCTGCTCTGTCCGATGTTTTGGGTAAAGATAAGACCAGTGACATTGAGAATACACTGTACATGGCTTCTTGCTGACTCTCCTTTTGTCCCTGTGTCCTATGCATTCTTTTCTCACTTCATACACAGAAACCACACCCTTTGTCAACTTCCCATTGGTGGCCGCTTTCCCCTGAGCAGCTTGAATGATGTTAATTAGTGCTGCATCAAAATTTTCTCCTGTGGTTCCCCCCCCCCGACTGTTCTCCATCAATTAATGAGAAAAGAAAATGTTTGAAAATTATCAGAGGGGAGAGAATTTTTTTGTGAGGTTCCCCATGTGCAATGTGAGGTTTGTTGTTCCTGTTGCACTTACTTTACTTCTGAGGTGGCTGAGGAATCTCAGCAAGTGTCCTTCCTGTCAATTCAGCAAATCACCTCACCAATGAGCGGCATCCTGCAGCCTCCCCAGGTGCCCAAAGTTCAAGCAAAGTCCAAGGAGAAGCAACATTCCCTCCCATGAGACATTTTCAGATCAGGAAGTGATCTGCAGGGAGGGTGCAGAGTGCCTTGAAATGTTTACTGGGAACAATAGCACACCTCACAATGATAAGGTAAGCACAAAACCCTATGGCCAACAAACTTCCAGAGAAAATCTCAAGTGCCCTATGAACGAGACAGAAAAATGAAATGGCTTATGCAACCTCAGTCAGCAGCAACAGTTTCATTCCTGAACAAAGTTAGAATGTGGTGTATTTCATGCCAGCTTAATTTAAGTTGGTGAAATTTATGCTGGCTTCCCATTCTTAGTATTGCTAGGTTGTGCCATCCTTTCCCAGCTCAATTTAAACTGAGCAGCAAGGTCACATGACCAGGCTGAATGGGATTAGGATCCAGCCAGTCTTGGTCCTGCTACTCCCCCAGAATGCCCATTTTTCAGGGCTTACATTTGCCTAAGATCTACTGGGCTGAGCCAGGATGGGGGAATAATGCCAGCCTTTCACTGAACTTCCTGATTCAGCCACAGAACCACTGGATCCCAGTCCCACTCATCCTGGTGGATCTTGCTTTAGCATTGCACCATATGCATCCTTAGTAACAGTAGCACCTCTGTATCTGCCTAATAAGCCTTAGAAGATTGCTGTAATGTTTTGCTTTTAACTTTCTTTACAGATGTGGAATGAACTAGAAATCTTTCAAAGTTCTAAACCAAAATGAACCCAATTCACCTTTAGTTCACCCAGCAATTATAAAACTATTTTCAGGTGTAATCCAGAGATTTTCGACTTTGTTCAATGAACTTGGTTCAGCTGAATGAGTTCATTCCAAGCTATGAGCACATGTCTCCTTTAACATTTCACAACAAACCCAGCAACCTAGCCAGAGGATATGAAGGTTTGATAACAGAGATGAGATAAATCAAGTCATTCTCTGCCAGACACTTATTCACTTATGCATTTTGTGTTTCTTTAAGGTTCAAGAAGGTCTTGTAAAATCACACTTACATAATGAAGACTTCTGCAGTGTTCAATTCCATTTAAAAACTGTAAAAAATCAAGAAATTTCTCCTTCATAATTATGTTGTTTTTAAACTCACATGATTGCTGGATCTTACTTTTTTGCTTATTTACCCTCCGGCTCTATTATAGATTTTAACTTGTTTTTCCACAGTTGTAATTACCATATGTTTTCATTAATCTGATTCTGTTAGGTCTCTGTGTGCTTAAGCGATCATGGTGTCAATCAATTACTCTGCTAGCCCATGCATCAACCCAATTAGAAAAGCTTTTGGACTCTCTTGCTTGAGTTCTTAATTCTGAAGATTAGTTCTCTGTAAAATGATCAGCATCATTAAAGGATTCAAGAGAAAGGGATGCCTAAGAGAAAGGAAAATAGTTTTCAGTGACTATTTAAGTGAATACAAGTGGGGTTGAATTCCCAGTCATTCATGAAGCCCAAACTGGGTGACCTTGGGCCAGTTACTGTTACTGTTGTTTCTACAGGGACAGAATATTATATTGGTGCCTGTTTTAAAAACTAGCTTATTCTCTTGAGTTAGTCATATTGAAGGAATGGCAGTGAAAATGGAAATGGGTACTATTCAGATATGCCAGAGATGGGGAACCTGAGACCCTCTAGATGTTCCTGGACTCCAACTCTCATGATCCCTGACCAGTCACACTGACTGATGCTGTTGGGGGTTGTAAGTCCAACACCTGCAGGACCAGTGGTATCCCACTATAAAATCCACAAATGGGCTTTCTGGGGAATTCTACTTCTTTGAATCAGGAAAACAAGCATGAAAATGGTAGCCCACATTTGGAAACGCCTAGCACAGATTATGCAGTTGGAACAGCGCGGATTGAATTTGCTTCCTCTGAAGACGCTGTCATACATCAGGCAGACTGATCGATGGCAGGTGTGTTTTGAGGAACAGAGCATCAGCCTCACCATGGCCAAATATGAATCACTGGCGTTTGTAGGTTAAATACAAACGGGGAAGAGAAAAATCAACATTGAGCAATGCTTTTTAAACAAGTTTTGGATGTGTCACTGTAATTAGGGGGGAAATCGATCTCAAGAGAAAACAAGTCTCAAGAGTTAAGAAAAAATTCCCCAATCACATAATGTGTGTGTGTGTATGTGTGTGTGTGTATAGTTTAATAATTCACTGTGGCTCTCATCTCATTACCACCCCACAGGCCTATGCTGATTTCTGAGGCACACAAGGCCTAACTCTATGGGGTCCCTTCAACAGGGCATTCAGCAAACCCCTTATCTTTGTACCACCTGCAGCACAGATCCTACAGCACAGATGTTGAATCCCAGGCCATGTGGGAGAAGTACAGCAAAAAGGGAGAAGTTTTGGAAAATTGAATGTTTTCCTCTAGCCCTTTGCTTCCTTCTTCATACACACACACAGAGAAACCCATATGTTTCCATGACATCACTCTTCTCAAGTACCCAAGCAACAATATCATGGGAGAGATGACGGCCACATCACCTGCTACTGTTGAGTTACCTGAGCGGTGAGAAATTTCCACGCTGCAAATGTAACACTGGAAAGGAGGTTTGGTAACCAAGTAAAGCTTGAGAAGTCTAAATGACCAACTGCTGCCAAGCTTAGCCAACCAAACATTGGAGAAGCAGCATTTCTTCAACAGGCTGCTTATCAAGTATGGAGAACTTCAGGCCTGGGAGACACAGGCACTCTTTCCAGGTCATGCTAGGCTCCTTAGATCTAGGCCATGCTCCACATTGGCTCAGCTCTCCCTCTCCTTGAGTGCCTTTGTTTGCCTTGAATTGTGGCAATGTCTCTGGCTTCCCTGGGTGGAGGATGGAGAGGTGTGCAGGTGTGGAAAGCTCTGTCTTCTGCATGCCTGGGATGCAGCTTACTGCACAAAAGCTAAGAATCCTGTCTTTTGTTCCACCTACTTTTACCTCTGGTCCCACCCACCACTGGTACGTGGCCCCTGGAAGTTTGCCTTTGAGGAAATGTGGGGCCCAGACTGAAAAAAGGGCTCTCTTCCCTGCTGTACATTAATATTGGGCATCCACACCACCTGCCCTCACCAAAACCTGCTGGTCGGAACATGCAGGAGTTCAGCCCGCAAAATTCTGCCATTTCCCAGGGTTGAAATGAGCCCCTGAACAGTCCTTGCAATGCTTGAGGGGATGCGAAGGCCTTAAATTCCACTGAGATTCCACAACTAAGCACAGGCAAAAATAAAATAAAATCTTGCATTGATTTGGGAGAAGGGTGATAATTTTGCAACTTGCAAGATTTAGCCCCCCCCCCATTCATGCTTTATTTTCTAAAAACCCAGTCATTTAACAATTACTAGCAATTAGCATCTGCTGCTGTAACATGACACAACATCTTTTGTGTGCAAACGAATAGTCTAAATATTTATCTCTCGATCAAGTTATTCCAAGCTATTTCCCCCCGCCCCAAAGGAGTGGGTCACGTTTGGTGCGACTGCAGTTTCTCGGGAAGATAGGAAGAAAATTATGGATGACATAAAACAGTAAGCGTGTACTTGACTTCTTTAATGGAACACGACTGGCCCGGCTCTAAGAATTTGCTGGGCCAGCAAATAAATGCAAGGCGCAGGGTGCTTTGACCACTGAATCAGCACAACGTTACAAATGATGTGATGCTCATAATGAAATGATGGCTCTCCGCCATTCTAGGCTAGTATGTTGGTAGAGATGTTTGGAACAGAGGAATAAAACTCAGAATGCTAAACAGCCTAAACCATTCAACAGTACCACTAAAGAAAGATACAGTGAAAGTCAATAGGAGTGGAGTCGTTATTAAAAGTGGGACCTCTTTGAGGAGTTTTGGCAATAGTGGAATTTATAATTGCATGCTCAAAATTCCACTTCCTGCGTCGTTTTGGAGGAAGCTGTAGCACCTTATCTTTGCCAAGCCAAAGCGAAACATCTGGTACTGGTAAGGAATAAGTAACATAGCACAGCTTCACTAACACAGCAGAATCCTGAGCGGAAAGAGTGTTGTTGCAATCAGGATCTGCTTATGGCTGGTTGGCCACTGTAAGAACAGAGTGGCTAGATCGAGACACATCAAAAAAGCATTTCAGGAAAAAGCATTGTAAACTTTATTCTGGGAAATCACGTTGGCAAAAGACGGGACTCTACAGGACCATCTGGTTTCACAGTGTTTTAACGCATATAAAAGGTTTTTTCTTAACTAGTATCGCTGAGTCCAGTGCTAGGCAAGATAAGCCTATGGCCAGATTCAGCAGTGCTCTTTTAATTTTCTAATAATCTGCTTTCACATTTATTATTATTATTATTATTATTATTATTATTATTATTATTATTATTAATACCCTGCCCATCTGGTTGTGTTTCTCCATCCACTCTGGGTGGCTCCCAACAGAATATTAAAAACATGATAAAACATCAAACATTAAAAACTTCCCTAAACAGAGCTGCCTTCAGATATCTTCTAAAAGTCAGATAGTTGTTTATTTCCCTGACATCTGATGGGAGGGTGCTCCACAGGGCCACTACCGAGAAGGCCCTCTGCCTGGTTCCCTGTAACCTCACTTCTCACAGTGAGGGAACCGCCAGAAGGCCCTTGGAGCTGGACCTCAGTATCCGGGCTGGACAATGGGGGTGGAGACGCTCCTTCAGGTATACTGGGCCGTGGGCATTTAGAGCTTTAAAGGTCAGCACCAACACTTTGAATTGTGCTCGGAAACGTACTGGGAGCCAATGTAGGTCTTTCAAGACTGGTGTTACGTGGTCTTGGCAGCTGCTCCTAGTCACCAGTCTAGCTGCCGCATTCTGGATTAGTTGTAGTTTCCAGGTCACCTTCAAAGGTGTTGACAGTACATATGTGACAGAATCGTCTCCACTAGATAAAATTTCAGTGTCTTTTCCCAAAGTATTTTGCTTCTCATGCACTTCCTTAGATTCCCCCTGCCGCCAGAACAGGGACTTCCAATTTGCCTACAAATTCCAAGGGATATTCTACCACAACTTTTTTCTTTCCGCCCCCTCCAACCCATCTTCTTTGAAACGCATCTTAAACAGGACTAGTAAAACCCTGAAAAGTATTACTGAAGCACTTTGAACCAATGAGAAATATTCACCTCACTTCTTTTCCTTACATGGTTTCTCCGGGGGTGGGGCGGGGGAACTAGCCATGCAAAAGAAAGGAGATTATTGTGCAACTTCAGATATATGGTCATGGAGGATGGGTGTGCATAATTCATGTTGGTTTCTGTAATAATGAACTACCCAGAGTGCCTGCTCTTGTACACAGCATACAAAGTGCACCATCTGGCTGTAAAACAGATCCTACACATTATGCACTTAGCAAATTTCATTACAGTTCATCTACAAGAGAGAAGAGCAGGTAGTGGTGCATTTTTAAAGAAGATTGGAAATCAAGCCACTTACAGCAGCTCGGATAAGAAGCACGTTCAAATGTCATTCAACCAGACACCCCAAACTGTGCAAAATAAATAAGAAGATGGAAGTGTACGAACTACTGAAATGGCACGCACTCTGGCTTGGACTCAGGTTGCCTCTTGGATCCAAACACCTTCTCCAATATTTGTCTCCCTTTCCTTTGAAATCAATAATAAGAATACGAGGAATTTTGGAGCACCAAAGTCATCTGCAGCAATACTTGCTATAATAAACTGGGAACTTTGAAATATTTTTACGCTGCCCTTCATAGCAACCTCAGGAGTGGCTTGGCATTAGCAGTGTTGATAGGTGGACAGACATAACATGATACAGAGGCGCAAAACGGGCATCGAAGGATGTCTCAGCTGTTTGCAGTACAGGTCCTCCAAAAAGGTAAGCAGCGTTTTGCTCACGGAGCCCTGTTTGTCTCAATCCTCCAAGCACCTGTCATCGCCACTGTCTACCCCTTTCCTCGCCCCAAGAGAATAGTTTTGAAGCTTGGGCAGGGGAAGGTTTGCAGCATTCAGTCATAGGGAGCAACACAGCATGTTTCCGCAGCTGAGAGTAGCAGTCCTATCAGCCACAACTGGGAAATAACATTGTGGTTGTGGTTGTGGTTATGGTTGTTAATTTTAATTTTAATTTTACCTCGCCCATCTGGCTGGGCTTCCCCAGCCACTCTGGGCAGCTTCCAACCGGATATTAAAAACAGAATACAGCATTAACTATAAATAAATAAATAAATAAATAAATAAATAAATAAATAAAATATTAAAAACTTCCCAAAACAGGGCTACATTCAGATGTCTTTTAAAAGTAAGATAGTTGCTTAATTTCTTTGACATCTGATGGGAAGGCATTCGACAGGGCGGGCACCACTACTGAGAAGTCCCCTGTACCTCACTTCTCGCAGTGAGGGAACCACCAGAAGGTCCTCTGCGCTGGACTTCAGTGTCCTGGCTGAACGATGGGGGTGGAGATGCTCCTTCAGGTATACAGGACCGAGGCCGTCTAGGGCTTTAAAGGTCAGCACCAACACTTTGAATTTATACCCCACCTTTTTCTCTAACAGGACTCAAGGTGGTTTACAGATAATAACAAGAACCACTATGACCATAGAAAATTCAGTCATTGAAATACAATTAAGCATTGATAGTTTAAACAACATGTATCTACAAAATCTGTTTAAAACACATCAATAGTTACAATAAACACAGCATTGCATGAGACCTTCAATTAATAGCAGTTGATTTCCCAAAGCCTGTTGGAATGAGGAAGTCTTCACCTGCCTGCAGAAGCACAGCAAGGAGAGGGCCAGCCTAACTTCTCTAGGGAGGGAGCTACTGGCTTCTCCACAGCGGAAATAACACAAATAGTATAATCCCAGTCCCATCCCTGGAGGGAGAAGACACAGCTATGGAGACTCCAGAGCACTTTGGAACTGTGTTCCTCAAGTCTCAAGGTAAAGTCATTTCATCTGGGAGAAGTGAAAGCGGAGGTGACGGCGATGGGCATGTTGAGTACCTGAGAGCTATTCTTGCAAGTCAAACATTCACCGATGCTTGTTGCTCTTCAGGTCAAAAGCCAAGATGCTCATGTGTCCATGATCAAGGAATGGAATTGTACATAAGAATAGCATTTAGGATTGTTGCTTAACAGAGATTTTCGAGGCAAATACTAAGATTCCTCCTGGAGCGAATCATTCAAGGATTCTTCAAAGAGAGCAAAGAGAGTTTTAATTATGATAGTAATTGAGAGGGTCCCTCAAATCTCTGGGAAATGTGTGTTAGGACACTTCAGTGAGATTGTAGGCATCTTTCCCAATTGAAACAATTTATGAGGGCTTATCCCCCAAAGTGCAAACAAAGTTTAGTAGCTGAAACAACTGCTCAATGCTTCATATACAAATTAACAGAAAGTGCCACTAACTTTCTCAGACTCTGTCTCATTGAGTCTTTCGAGTATTTGTGATTAGTGAAGTAGCAACACAAGCTAATGAAGTGAACACAGACCTGAAATGGCATGAAATAAGTGGTCTAGACTAAGGTAGACAAGCAGAGTTTGTCAGCACCAACATGCATTCTGGAATATTTTTTATAAAAATAAATAAATCAAGAAATTGAAAATGGAAATCTGCCGTGTTGGTGTGTAATTTTGACCTAAGAGGGATTTTCCTCCTTAGAAACGCTGTATAGAAGAGCAGGAGAAAAAGCATAAATGTGACATTTCTATTGTTGTAGAGACAAGCATTAAAAAAGCAACCGCTAAACGATGTTTGCCTCTAAAACTATGTCAGCTGCTGCCACTTTTTTTAATATTTATTTTGTTTTATCATTGAGAGCAATGCAAAGAGGTAGGAAATAAATCCTAAAATAAACAAATTATGAATTATTTGGTTTGGAATCCTTAGGCTGGCCATACGTCCGGGAAATTCCAGACATGTACGAAAATCGGACGCCTAAAATGGCATCCAGGGGGAATTTTAAGAGATGTCCGGAATTTCCTAAACGTATGGCAACCCGGTTTTTTGTTTGTTTGTCTCTTTTCTGTTTTCTCCCCTGTTTTTTTGGGGTGTGTTTTTTTAAAAAAATTCCAGGGGAGGCTGCGCCTCGGTGGCAGTAGAAGTGATGAAAGGTCACTTTCCTTGGCCGGGGGGAGGGGGAGAGAGTGAGGAGGCGGGGGAGAGAGGGAGGTGATGCAGTGGTCTAGCCACCCCTAGTGTGTTGAAAAAGGGACCCCGTGCCAGGGGCGTCCCATGGGCAGTTCAGTCGCGGTGGCAGCGTAAGAGCATCTGTAGCTGGGTGCTCGGAAGCTGCTGGCGCAGCCACCTCACCTGAGGGAGTTGAGGTGTCGTTGTTGGTTCAGGTCACCCACTCGGTAAATGGCGGCCGGGTGGGCTGCAGTGGCTCAGGGCCACCGTCCCATTCCAGCTGCAGCACCATCAAGGTGTAGATGGGGGCTGGGCATGTAACGGGGGTGGGGGGGTTGTGCAGGAAGAGTTTAAACAAGGCCTGGATAGCAAAGGAAGCAAACTGGGGGGGGGGGCTGGCTGTAGTAATATTGAGATTGTGGGGGTAGTTCCTCACTATATGTTTCTGAGGGCTGTTGCTGGGGGCCTGAGCAGCTGTGTGGGGTTTAGTAGAGAGGAAAGTAAGGTTGGAGAAAGGAGTGCATTAGGGCCTGGCCATTTTCATTTTTTTCCTGTGTTTTTTTTCTGCATTCTCCCCACCCCAGAAAAATTCCTTTCTTTCCCTGCTAGAAGAGTAATAATCATTGAAGATGCTGGGGGGGGGTCTTTTTGTTTGTTTTTAGCCCCCTCCCAAGCGCTTAACAATTTCAGTGGTTTTCTAAAAAAAAAAAAAAAAAAAAACTTTGGGGGTGCCAGGAATTTTACTTTTTGAAATATGGCAAGCCTAGTAATCCTTAAGCTTGGAGAACTTCCCTGATGTTGATGTTTTATGAATGATAGACCACAGCACTTTCCTTCACTTGAAACATTAGCTATAAATAATGTGTGTTGTGTAACATGTTGGTCCTTGGAAGAAGAAGGGGAAAATAGGAGGAAATCTAAATATGTGCATAACCTTCTTTAGAACCCAGAACCCAAAACAAGGTGGCAATTCAGCATAATGCTGGCCCATGTTTTCCTGGTGGGAACATGAAGTTCTGTGAGAGCAAATTCTGTTACTTTGATAGTATTTGAGCACATTAAAATAAATGTAAAGACTAGGATGCATTTCCACAGTGAAATAAACTAAGGCTGTTGATGTTATCATTCCCAAATGTGCCAGGGCATGTTAGTGTGCCACAAAAAACATTTATTCTATACATTTGTATCCATCTTTTCTTCATGTAGCTCAAGGCAATGTGCATTATTATCCTTCCCCCATTTTAAGCTCACAGCAACTCTGTGAGGGTTAGGCTGAAATACGTTTACTGGTCCAGGGTCATTGAGTGAGTTTCACAGCCAAGCTGGGATTTGAAACTTTGGCTCTGAAGCTAGTAATCTCACACTCGAGGTGCCACATTGACTCTTCTAACCATTAAAAGTTCTTATGCATTCAAAATACCCACCCATGGAGGTTGTCAGTAGTCTCTCTGCAAGGGTGATTGCTCTAGACCCGACTCCTTCCAAACCAGAAGGCAAACACTGAATAATGAGTCACACAGGCAAGAAAGAGGGAGCTCTACTGAGGGAAGAGGGCTCTTTGATCCAATGTTGTCCTACACTGAATCAGACCAATGGTTCATCTAGCTCTGCTGTGTCTTCACCAGGGTAACCAATACAGTGCCCATCAGGTCTTCATAGAATCATAGAACCGTCAAGATGACCCCTGGGGTCATCTGGTCCAACCTCTGCCATGCAGAAATATCAACTAAAGCATCCAAGACAGGTGGCCACCCAAACTCGGCTTAAAAACCTCCAATGAAGGAGATTCCCCAACCTCCTGAGGGAGTCTGTTCCACTGTTAAACAGCTCTTGCCATCAGAAAGTTCTTCCTGATGTTTGTTGAACTGCAAATCTCACCATCTCTTTCCATGGGTCACTCTGGTTGGGCAGATGGGACACCGAGTCCAATAATTTATGGAAGTCACCTTGTTGGTTAGTTCTTGTCTACATTGACTGAGCTTTGCACAGAGGTGTCAAGGATTGGCTTTGGGGGGTGTCTGTTGTTCTACTGAGGTTTGCTCCTTCCACAAAGAGGTTCTCCTCTAGCACACTCTAAATATAAGCTATTTAATGTATACGGGTGAAGGATGCCTCTACTGTTAAAGGTTTGGAAACACTGTGTTAGGGATTGTGATTTACAGGACACCGGCATTTCTATATGAGGGGGGAATTCATACTTTAAAATAATCATAATCATAAGGGCAACATGTAGGAATAGGCCTTGTACATTCTGTTCTTCAGCACCTCTTTCAATAATTGATTCCCCCCCCCCTATTTTTTTGCCCCGTTTCCAAAATGCTGAAAAGTTTTTGCAACTTCGTATTAGGCCTTAGAAATAATGGAAGAATTTCTAGGTCATCATGCTGAATAAAACATGCCCCATTGTAAATTTTGACAGGGCTCATTATGCAAGTCACCTAGTCTGACATTAGTGGTAAAAGAAATTGTGAAATTCATAAGCTCACATGTTAGTGGCTCAGAAAGCATCGCTTCCTGTCCCTTCGCATCCCTAGACCTTGCATTCTGGGAGCCGGAAGCAAAAAGCATAATACATACTGTGTGCAGCTATGCATAAAACATTCACTGCCCTCCACCGCTCCCTGATTCAGGAAGCCTTAAAAATGTATCTGGAAGAAAGATGCTGACTGTTCCATGGGTAACAATCATACATTGACATATCATATCTGAGTGACTGTGGCTGTAGCCTCAGGTTGTTTGCACCTAGTATAGGGACAGAAACCTATGGATCACTATGGAAAGGTACTCTTGTATGATGTACTGCAGAAATGCATACACACCAAAACTATCACATGGTTATTGCGCCATGTCTAGAGAAAACAAGATATACCAGACCAGCGAGAATAATTGGAAGCGAAAAGCCAAGGAGACCTCATAGCTGAGCAGAAGATCCTTTGCTGCGCAGTGTGTTTTGAGTATTGAAAGTCTTCTTTGGGAGCAACTCTGTCTTGGTTATTTCAAAGACAAGCCAAACCAATCTCCATGCCATCTCAAAACAGGGAAGGATGAGTGACAGGAGGAGAGTAAGATGGTTCATAGCATCATAGGCTTGTAGAGTTGGAAGGGACTCCAAGGGCCATCTCAACTAAAGCATCCATGACAGATGGACATCTAACCTGTACTTAAAAATCTCCAAGTAACAGCTTTTGGGGGAGTCTGTTCCATTGTCAAACAGCTCTTAAAGTTCTTCCTGATTTTTAGTCATAATTTCCATTTTTTTGTAACTTGAAGCCATCAATTCAGGTCCTACCCTCCAGAGCAGGAGAAAACAAGCTTGCTCCATCCTCCATGTGACAGCCCTTGAGATATTTGAAAATGGCTATCATGTCATGTCTCCCTCTCAGTCTCTTCTTTACCAGGCTAAACATACCCCATTGCATAATCCTGCAGAATAGAGCATGATTATTACATCCCTTGATTGAGAAGCTATAATTCTGGTGATGCAGCCTACAATAGTATAAGCTCTCTCTTTTTGCTGCTGTATCACACTGTTGACACATGTTCAGCTTGTGCTCTACTAAGACATCTAGACCCCTTTCACATGTATCACTAGCAAGCCAGTTGTCCCCTCTCTTATATTTGCTCAGCTGGTTCTTCCTGCCTACATGTAGAACCTGACATTGTCCCTACTGAAATTCATTTTGTTCATTTGGGCCCAGTTCTCCAAGCTGTTAAGGTCATTTGAATCCTGACTCTCTCTTCTGTGGCATTAATTACCCCTCCTAGTTTGGTGCCATCTGAAAATTTATTAGCACCCCCTCAATTTCCTCATCCAAGTCATTTATAAAGATGTTTGGCAACAACAGGCTCAGGACAGAACCCTGCAGCAACCCCACTTGGCACTCCCCCCCCCCCAGGAGGATGCAGAAACATTAGTGAGCACTTTTATGGAGTCAGTCAGTCAACCAGCTACAAACCTCGTCCAGCCCACATTTTATGAGCTTCTCTGCAAGAATATACTGGGGAACTTTTGTCAAAAGTGTGTATTAGATATTATGCATCCTATACTTTACATTTATTTTAAAGTGCTCAGACACCATACTGTGGATGGGATTACTGGGTTCTTCTTGTTTTTGTTTTTATTATGTATTTTGCATTTTTATATTGTGATTTTGTGTTGCCAACCGCTCTGAGACCTGTGGCTATAGAGTGTTATACAAATGTATAATAATAATAATAATAATAATAATAATAATAATAATAATAGACAACAACAACCTTTTATTTGTATCCTGCCCTCCCCAGCCGAGACTGGGCTTAGGGTGGCTAACATCAAATATATAACATTGGTATAAAATCAACATTGGTATAAAATCAAACAATAATTAAATTACAGTGGTACCTCGGGTTAAGTACTTAATTCGTTCTGGAGGTCTGTTCTTAACCTGAAACTGTTCTTAACCTGAAGCACCACTTTAGCTAATGGGGCCTCCCGCAGCTGCCGTGCCGCTGGAGCACGATTTCTGTTCTTATCCTGAAGCAAAGTTCTTAACCTGAAGCACTATTTCTGGGTTAGCGGAGTCTCTAACCTGAAGCGTATGTAACCTGAAGTGTATGTAACCCGAGGTACCACTGTACCTCCTAAAAACAAGTTCAACAACAACAACAACAGGGAATTTGAATTCATTTAAAGTAGCTAGGTGTTTCCTTACAACCTCTTTTCCTATGTTGGGCTGCAGCTCCCTCCTTGAATTGTTTATTCTTTTATCATCAGGTTGGGCACTGCTTTCCTTTTGGATGAAGTTAGAGGTGCCTTTTGGTCAGATACTTAGGTCAGACTGCTTGCTAGGAAAGATCCACACCTTTTTTTATCTCTGTGTGCGTGTGAGGGGCAATGACCCTTTGCAGTTGCGTGCCCCTGTTATGGAGGGATGCAATGTTAAATTCCATGTGTAACTTGCAGACTGACCTGTCATTCAAATGTGTCCTCTCTCTATATGTGATCTCTCTCACTTGCTCTTCACAGCATCTTTGATTGACAGCTTGGGATATGGAATGTAAGCAGAAATACTTTGCAGTGCAGTCAATCTAACTTTGGGCGGTGTGTGAAATGTAACTAATGTGCAGCGATGCGTCATGCAGCCAAAAGGAATATCTAGCCAAGCACATGAAAAAAGTTCATTCTACTTATGGGTAAAAAGGTATCACCTTTACACTCTAAGTGGGAAAAGCCCTGTATGCAGCTGGGAACGGAGGCAAAGATTTATTTTGTCTCTTGATTCCATGATGCACATTATCGAACAGAAAGTGTCTGGGAAGTATCTTCCTGAAGGTGAAAGCTCTGCTGATGTGCTGTCAGTATATATTATCCATGTATTCATGGCTGCGTAAGAGGCTGCCCCCTCTTCCATGGGAAAGACCCCAACCTTTGTCTGAACCATTTTCATCCTAGTCTCGAACCCACAACTCCGGTCGGCAGCAACGGCGTTTAAAATTTGACCACTTTACCCCAAAGTCACATAGGCATTCTGAAATGTGGGAACAAGAAATTCAGCAAAAGTTCTTTGCAGGCATTCTTCCTCCATGCAATTAGAAAGACTGTATTTGCATGCCCTGCCCTCTTGTGATCTGTGCATTGGAGGGAGAAAGTGTGAAGCAGAGCATGTGTTCTATTCCTATAGCCTACCTTCATGTTTCAGAAAACCCAGAAAAAATAGAGGTTCTGTAATGTGTGGGGTGCCTCATGAGAACACAAGAAGGCTTCCCACTTGAGAAGATCCTATGAGCTGGAGGGACCGCCTCAGCTGGTATGCCCCGCAGAGGACCTTAAGGTCCATGAATAACCATAGTTTAGAGGTCCCAGGCCCTAAGGAAGTCAGACTATCCTCCGCCAGGGCAAGGGCCTTTTCAGTGATGGCTCCGACCTGGTGGAATGCTCTGTCCCATAACCCTTCAGGATTCAACCTCCTTCTGTCGGGCCTGTAAGACAGAGCTATTCCACCTGGCCTTTAATTTGAATTCAGCCTTCTCTTCTCTTCCCTCCCCCTCCCCTTTTATGAAGATCATCCACTCTGAGACCCCACAGCTAATTCTCCCCTGGCCTCCTCGCTGGCCCAAGTAGGACTAATTCAGCCAGCTAGCCCTGGTGATGATCTAATGCTTATTAGATGGATTTCCCCTAAATTGATTTCTGAACTTTGAATTTTATTGTTATTCATGTTTTTATACTGTATTTTATGCTGCTTTTATAATTAAGTGTTTTAAATTTGTTGTTAGCCACCCTGAGCCCAGTTTTTGAACCAGGAAGGACAGGGTATAAATAAAAAATTATTATTATTATTATTATTATTATTATTATTATTATTATTATTAGGGATGGATGGATCTAGCAAATAATAATAATAATAATAATAATAATAATAATAATAATAATAATAATAATAATTTTTTATTATTTATACCCCAGCCATCTGGCTGAGCTTCCCCAGCCACTCTGGGCGGCTTCCAAAAAATATTAAAATACTGTAATACATCAAACATTAAAAGCTTCCCTAAACAGGGCTGCCTTCAGATGTCTTCTAAAAGTCTGGTAGTTGTTCTCTTTGACATCTGGTGGGAGGGCTTTCCACAGGGTGGGTGCCACTACTGAGAAGGCCCTCTGCCTGGTTCCCTGTAGCTTGGCTTCTCACAGTGAGGGAACCTCCAGAAGGCCCTCAGTGCTGGACCTCAGTGCCCGGGTAGAACGGTGGGGGTGGAGACGCTCCTTCAGATATACTGAAGGTATATACTCCTTCAGATATATACAAATCTCTAAGTCCCTGTTCCTTTCCTGAACTTTGCTAGGGAAGGTCTGAAGATGGCTTCAGTGCTCAGTAAGGGTTTTAAATAACATGGCAAGCTTACATGTGTGGAGCAGCCCCAACATTTTCAGATCTTTGCTGCCAGATGAGAGGCAACGATGCAATGGTTGGGACAGAGCTAGCAAGCATGTCCCCAGTCTCCTTTCCATAACTGTAAAGGGCTAAAGCGTGGATGGGAAATGTAAGAAGAGTCTTCTGGATTAGGCCAGTGGCCCATCTAGTCTCTTCTCACAGTGGCCACCCAGATACCCATAGGAAATACGCACGCAGGATCTGAATGCAACTCTCCCCTCCTGTGGTTTCCAGCAACTGGCATTCAGAAGCATCTAAATGTGAAGGAAGAACCCTGTAGATGTTGTTGGAGTCCTGCTCCCACCAGCCCTACTAGCATGGTCAGTGGTCAGGGATGATGGGGATTCTGGTCCAGCAACAAGGGAACGGGCACAAGTTCCTCATCCCCAGGATAAAGATTCACTGCATTCCAAAGCATTCATTTTCTGGGCAAAGTATCACTTTCACTAAGGGATGCGGGTGGCGCTGTGGGTTAAATCACTGAGCCTAGGGCTTGCCGATCAGAAGGTCGGTGGTTCGAATCCCTGCAATGGGGTGAGCTCCCAGTTCTCGGTCCCTGCTCCTGCCAACCTAGCAGTTCGAAAGCACGTCAAAGTGCAAGTAGATAAATAGGTACCGCTCTGGTTCGCCAGAAGTGGCTTAGTCATGCTGGCCACATGACCCGGAAGCTGTACACCAGCTCCCTCGGCCAATAAAGCGAAATGAGCAACGCAACCCCAGAGTCGGACACAACTGGACCTAATGGTCAGGGGTCCCTTTATCACTTTCACTACTCTTCAGAATGTATGTCTGTCCTCCCCCTCAGCCACACACTTGTTTTGATCTCAGTTCAAACCCTGGTATACCCCTTGAGTGTGAAAATAAACCAGTGATCAAATTGAGTTCAGGGGTTAGTGATCTTGGACAACTCACTTTGTAACCATTCCCTTAAATATGTCTCCTTATGGTTTGGGGCCTGGAAGAGACCCATTTTATTTTGTCTTTGCAGAGTGCATGAGCAGAAAATTAGGTACCTAGCACTGTTAGCTCTAATCAGGTTAATGAATGGATGAGGTTAATGAATGGGTGAAGACAGAGTGCTTTGTGCCTGCAAGAACAGCATGCATTGAGAGACTGTCTCTCTTTCCTACAAAAGGGAGGGGGGCCTTTTCTGCAGTAATGGTCATTGCTGTTCCACCAGACCCACAGTTTTGCCAAGGCTCTTCTCGCTCTGTCCCCTACCATTTGATAAATTAATGCGCTGCTCCTGCCAAGCCTGTGTATATGATCAACAATTTAATTGCAACACAGTAAATAATACTAAAACCCAGCCTCTTATTACTCATTATTTAAAAACCAAAAATACATTTCGAATGGCCTCAAAGACTCGCTCATCTTTTTACAGTGCAAGCAACTTTACAACAGTTATTTATAGTTTTAAGCATCTTTATAACAGTTATTTACAGTATTGCCTTAGCCTTGCTCCCTCTTTTATATTTCTGATCTCTATAGAGGGCACTGGGCATAAAAAAGGTTATTATATTTGCTTCTGCTTATATTCCAATGGTAGCTATGACTTAGAATTGTCAGAGGAAACACCAGAGATGTTTAGTATCACATAGACAATGCAGTACCACATTTTATTTGAACTTTGAACTAAAGAGGCCAGGCTGACTACCGTTCCTCGTACAGCTATGTTGACCCGCTGCGGAGTAGAATGGTAGAGTCCAGTCGTGTTAAAGACAGGGCTGCACTACTTTATGGAGAAATAAAAGACCAATGTCCTTTGATGGAGAGGAGGGACTTCTCTGAGTCCAGCCCACCTGGATTGGCCAGCTGGGTGGGGCGAAGCAGCTACGCAAGCTTCCTGGCAGGCGGGTTGCTGTTGCTAACCAGGAGGGAGAGAGGCAGGGTCAAGGCAGCAAGGCAACTGACACATTGCAAAGGCATAATAAATATTATCACCTCTTCATCTTGCACCAGTTTTCCACTTGTGTGAAGTGGGGGTGTTGTATAGGGGAGTGTTGTGTTACCAAGGGAATACGGTTTCCCCATGTGCACTTTGAAGTGGTAAAGAGTATTCTGCCACTTCAGAACTTATGTCAGTCCTGCCTCACTTCCCTCCACTGGGTGCAGGCTTATTAATAATAATAATAATAATAATAATAATAATAATAATAATAATAAATTATTTATACCCCTCCCATCTGGCTGGGCTTCCCCAGCCACTCTGGGCAGCTTCCAACAAAATATTAAAATACAGTAACACATCAAACATTAACAGCTTTCCCTAAAGAGGGCTGCCTTCAGATGTCTTCTAAAAGTATGGTAGTTCTGGTTTGAAAGAGAGGTAGAGCTGGGTATCATTGATGAACACCCAGCCCAAACCCCCATATCCCAGTGATTAATCTATTTTTGCTTCTCTTCAAATTCTTTGGATGTTTCACTTGGGCAGCAAGCGCTACACTAGGTGTGTGGAACTTTTGGCCCTCCAGATGTTGCTCAGTGGCAGCTTCCACCATCCCTGGCCATTGGCCATGGTTGCTAAGGTGTATGGGAGCTGTAATTACGGAACATCTTTTTCCACCTTTGCTCTACACAAACCTTGAAATGCCTCTGAGATATCTTAGAGGAAGTGATCCATAAAGTGAATTAAATAACAAACATTTATTTTGGGGAGAAATAAGGTGTCAACTATAATTGTAAGGATAAAATGAGACAAAATCCCACAGAGTCTATTCTTGGATGAATGGATAGAAACGCATTAAATAGCTTACACTCTCGGAATCTTGATATGTTCTCAAAAGAGAGAGAAGGAAAACTCCAAAGAAAAAGATAGAATTTACCTCTGTCGTCTTTAAAAGTGCATACAATAGAATTAGCGGAGGCAGCACCATTAATAATCTGTTATATTGCTCCATCAATTACCTGGCTCAGCATGCCATTTAAGAAAGGACTCTAATAAATTCTATTTCCTGCTGTTGAGGGATGTTAGCCATCCATTTGAAGGGAGGTTTTAATTTACAGGGATGTGAAACAATGTTTGACCCAGTGGTTATTAAATGGGAGGCAACAGAAGATACAAATGGCCATACAATTTTGTTTAATGCTTTTGACAAATAAAAACAACTCTGAACCAATAGTTGACCTCTGCAAATTATTTTTGCAGATGCATGGGCTCTGGTGATGTATCCATATCCATATCTACATATCTATATCTCCATCTCTTTTTGCCATCTATACATAACCCATAGCTCCCAATGCTGACAGAAAGTCATTGGCATACATGACCCATCTTTCCTTCCTGTTTTCCTTCCTGTCCACACTGTGGCACGAAATACAAAGTGTTAGCATACCATGATCCACAGGACACACTTTCCCCCAATCCTGGAAGATGCACAAAGCCATCATGGCTAGCAGGCCATAATAGCGCCCGCCCGCCTGCCCGCGTGCGCACACACACACACACACACACAACCCTGCCACTATTCAATCCCTGATTTCCAGTTTTCCCAATTCATTCTTGTTGGTGCTGACCTTTAAAGCCCTAAATGGCCTCGGTCCAGTATACCTGAAGGAGCATCCCCAGCTCCATTGTTCTGCCCGGACACTGGGGTCCAGCGCCGAGGGCCTTCTGGCGGTTCCCTCGCTATGAGAAGCCAAGTTACAGGGAACCAGACAGAGGGCCTTCTCGGTAGTGGCACCCGCCCTGTGGAACGCCCTCTCACCAGATGTCAAAGAGAAAAATAACTACCAAACTTTTAGAAGACACCCTTTTGAGAAGCAGCCCTGTTTAGGGAAGCTTTTAATGTTTAATAGGTTATTGTATTTTAGTGTTCTGTTGGAAGCTGCCTAGAGTGGCTTGGGAAACCCAGCCAAATGGGCGGGGTATAAATAAATTATTATTATTATTATTATTATTATTATTATTATTATTATTATTATCATCATCATCATCATCATCATCATCATCATCATCATCTCATACAGCCCCTATCCACAACCTGTGTGAGATAATTCAGGTTAAAGGACCTTTGGACAAGAGCTGTAGCTCAGTGGTTGAGCCAAAAAGTCCCCAGGGTCAATCCCTGACATCTCTAGGTAGGCCTGGTTGAGATCCATGTCTGAAACCCTGGCAAGCTGCTGTCAGTCAGAGTTGATGCCCCTGAGCTATATAGGCTAATGGTCCAACTTGGTATATGGTTGCTTCCTACCACTCCAAGATTCACAGCTTGCAAGGAATCTGGGCTTCCAAAACTGAGCGCATCCTTTTTTTGCTGCAATGGACTCTCTCACATTAGCTCCACACGAGGAACACTTTCTTACAGAAGGACAGTCCCCCAAATTCTCACCCAAATTTCTCTCTGGATTTTAGGGTCCCAAATTATCTGTTATTTTTTCCAAAGCAAAACTGATGCTGTTCCAATCCACTGAGTTCTTTCAGTTCCTTCTCTTCACTTGTGTCTTGCCTCCCCTCTACATCACTGAAGCACAGATGTGCACTGACAAAACACAGAGAAAAGCAATGTCGATGCAGTTGCACATATGGTTAATGAGATCCTTCTGCGTACTTTCCCCCATTACACAACTGGAGGGGTGCATAGCAGTAAAGAGCACACAAAAAAGCTGCCTTGATGCAATCAGATGAACAAACGCATCAAGGTGGGCCAATAACACAGAATCAACAATCAACACCAGTGAAGCCAAGGAACTGAGAACTGCAATTCCAGAATCCATTCTGGAAAATCACCTGCTTTATTGGAATCTGGCAAGAGTCAAATGAAAGAATGGAGCAATGGGACAATAAAGGAACAGAATATATGTCATTTGCTCATACCTATTCCAAAATGGTCCATGTTGCTTGCTTCATAGTAAGCCAACCCAAAACATGGCAGGGAAGGGAATGGATTTTCCCATTCAAAACTAAGCCAACAGACAACGCTTAAAGGGCACTTGGGCCATGATCATGTTTGCTGTTCTTTCACAAGCGTGCTAGATTTCCAGCAACGAGTCTAAAAACAGTCTCAGCAATGGACTTTTAAGGCATTGCCGACCCAAGACATTAAGAAGGAATGAATCAGCCTATCAGAAGAATGATCTGTGCTAAGCGACCTCATCTGAACATTCATAATCTCCTTATCATTTGAGCAGAAGGACAGAAGGACAGAAGGGAGAGCCCTATTGGATCAAACTTATGCCCTGTCAGTCTTACATTCTGTTCCCAGTATCTAGCCACATGCAAATGGGAAGCACAAACCAGGAAGTGAATGCAATAATATTTTTCCACTTTTGACCCTCCACAATTGGAAGTCGGAGGCATATTGCATCAAATCATGCAGGGAGGCTGTGTGCATATGTGTATAGACAGACAGACAGACAGACAGACAGACAGACAGACAGATAGCACAATTATGTCTAGCAGCCTTATCCTCCAGAATGGCAACCACTACCTATTGTGGTAGCAGATGCCATAGTTTAACTATGTGTGAACAAGTACTTTCTTTTTGTCTGCCCCGAATTTCCTACCATCCAACTTCATTGGCTACAGCTGCATTCTAGTATTATGAGAGGGGAGGGAAAAGTGTTCCCTATCTTCTTTCTCTAAAACATGCATAACTTTACATACCTCTATCATTTCTCCAAGCTCTTGGGGAAATGACAGAAGTGTGCTCCAACCTCTTGCTTTGATTACCGCTTTCTGAACCTTTTCCACCTCTGCAATATCCCTTTTTTTTAAAAAAAGTTGCAATGGCCAGAACAGCTCACAGCATTTCACTTCTGGTTGCAACGTTGATTTGTATAAAGGAGTACTGTGTTAGCCATTGTATTTTCCGTCCCTTTCTTAATGACCCCTAACATGAACTCCGTAGGCACTGCACCCTGAGTCAACCTGTCATCACAGCCCTAAGATCTCATTCCTGCTTAGCCATACAAAAGGGCACTGATGAATCAGACCAAAAATCCATCTAGCCCAGAATCCTGTTTCAAACAAAGGCCAACTAGATCCTTCCAGCATATGAACACATGAACCCTGTCAGTCTCAGAAGTAAGGAAAGTGAGCATGCAGATGTCATATAGCCATCTTGACTAATAGCAGTAGTGCCCAGAAGTCAGATGGGGTGGCATTGACCAAATGGCTACCCAATAAGAAGCTCACTGCCAGTAACCAAAAGTGAGATGGGTGAGCTGGAGGGTCAGGATTTGGAGGGTCAGATGGGATCTGCCACTGTGCCCACACTGTGCCAACCTCCTGCCTCCTCTTCCCTCTCCCTCTTGGTTACCAGCAGTGACCCCCATGTTGGGAAGCCAGCTGAGCAATGCCTCTCCACCCTGTTGACAGCTACTGACTAATAGCTATTGATAGCCTTATGCTCCATTAATTTTCAATCATAGACTATTTTAATTGTCCTGCGCATTATGTGGGTGCCAGGCACATTTCAACCGATGTGTGTTTAATTCATTAGTCATGTCAGCAGATTCTATTTTGCCTCCATAAGCCAATTGTTCTGTTCTTAACTCCAAGTTGGAGCAGGTTTCAGAGTTAGGGCACTGAGTGATTTTGACTGTCAATCAGCAGCCATTTAGAGATGCTTGATACTAATTAAGCATATCAGCCTGGATGCCATTCTTCAGTAAGACAAAGGCTCCCTCAGCTTGATAAGGCCCTGTTAGGAGGGGGTTTAAAATTAATTCGTAATTTCCTTTTGTGTTTGTCATGTTTTGTGAAAATGGACTGCCATTCAATTTTTCATAAGCTGTGTGCATGCGGCAGAGGCTTAATTTCAGCCACTGCTCTGACAGGCCTGGGTAGTTTGGTGAACAAATTATGATTACACACGGTGATCGAGCTTCGGATAATTGGAGCGACACACTGAACTATCCAGCGTGCAAATATTAACTGACATCCCCAAAGTCTCTCTGAATCTGCACAATCAAGGGGATTCTGGTTGTCTTATGCAGCTTAACATTTGGGAACGGGCCATTCCTTTAAATATGAACAACTCAGAAATTCTGTCCAAATACTTGGCCATTACAGACATCTCCATCTTCCCAAGAATAATTACAACAGCTGAATGAATGAGATAATAAATTTAGATTCTGATGTTTTGACAATTCGTCAAATCCAGAAGGTTATGCCACTTAGTTTACTGAATAATGCAACTAGGAATCGCACACAGACGCAGTAATCATTGCATGGCTGTTTTCCAAAGATGGCAAATCCTTTCTAGAGAACCATGCAGCCTTTGGGTTGTGAATTTCCATGGGCAATTTATGAGTACCAGGGGAAAATGTAAACTCTAAAAGTGCTATTAGTCTGAGATTGATTAAGGCTGCAATCCTGATGCGACTCACCTGGTCGTAAGCCCCATTGAATTCAGGACTTACTTCTGCATAGATATGGGTAGGATTAAAATCTATATATCCTGTCAGGCTTTGCAAAAGGAAGAGATCAAAAAGTAAGTGTTCAACCTTATTTGTAACATGAAGAGAGATATGAGGGGAGGGGAGTAGATTGAGACTCCTATAGTGTTTGGTGGACTGTGGAAGGCATATAGGGGAATGTGAGACAGACCTTTCTTAGCAGTCAAAAGGAGTGTTTGTTTTTATAACTGTTTTCTCCCCACTCCACAAAAGTCTTCCAGAGTCTTCCCACTAAGAACTTCATGAGGCCTTGTTATTGATTACTTCCCGTGGTACCTATGAGCCCTGGTGCGGTTTTGTGCTACACAGGGAAACTATAGTGTGCAAACAACCACAGGTGATTAGTGATCAATGAATTATTTTAGCTGACAAGATGAACGCCAGCAAACATGAATGCTCATGCAGGGGGCTTCTCCGATTCTGTTTTTGTTAAGGACGGGAAAATGAAAACCCCAGAATGAATCAATATAGCCCGTTGCGTTAGTTTCTGGTTATTAAAAAAAGATGGGGGAAAGCTTCATTTTTTCTCTCCTCATAATTATAAATCTTCATGCAAGTCTCTTGATTTGTTTTGAACAAGGAAGGCAGAGAAAAGCTTTTGCTATTTCCATTCATCCTAATGACCAACATGCAACCAGGCATTGGGAAGAAAAGGAAACTGAAGCTGACGCTGTGTTCATATAAACAGAAACAGTGTGAAGCACTTCTTAGGGATGCTTGAAGAATTCAGTCTTCACGACTTCTGATACGAAATAACCAGATCTTGCATTAATGAGCAGGTTGGAGCTTGGAGTCCCAGTTTCCTTGGTCCTAGCCTAACACTCTGCCCACTATATCGTTATATAGTACCATGACTGTACAAAGCTCTTCTAGTAGTGGATGGCATGGTAGCTCTCACCTGACCTCCTAGCAGGTGAGTCTCTGCTGCTTCCCGGGCCAGCGAGGAATGAGGCGACAGGGAGGGTGGCGTGGTGAAAACACACCGGCAGAGTCTATCCGGCAATGTTGTCAGTGCATTTCTACCACACAGCCCTCCCTGCTGTCCTCCTACAGGTAAGCAGCAGTGACTCACCTGCTGGGGGGTCAGTTAAGCCTCTCTGCATCCGACCCCCCCAAAATACCACCCACTAGTGGATACTTCATCTAAGCAAAAATGGAGAGAAAGGTCCCTATCTTCAGATAGACAACAAAAACGATGGTACCTTGCAAGATGAGGATAACAGCGGCTCCATCACCTCTTTTGAAGGTGGTGTGATCCTGATGTCCCCGTGGTTTGTTACACCCTTGGATGCTCATGGCAGGTTATTAGCCTGAGAAATTTGTGAGCTTAGTGGCCTGACTTTCCTCGCTCTCCCTTGGTGCCGTCGGCAAAAGCCACTTCGCTCTAACAGACCTCCTAGCTTTTTCTAACAAAACCCATTCTGACAGCTGCCACCAGAGCAAGTACTGTGCCTCATCTCCTTTGGGTACCTTAACAATTTTAACAGGGTGAACGCTCCAAGTCAGTAGGGCACCTTACGCTTTACAAGCCTAAATGTAGCTCATTCTAATGACACCTGCAGTTTAATTACTATAATAAAATAAAATGTAATCAGATTTTGATCCATGTGGCACATGAAATAAACTCAGTTAAATATACTGCAGACATATATTTAACTGCATTGTTATTTGTTTTCCTGGACTCACTTTTAAACTTGGGCAAATAAAATTCTTTTCTTGCATTAATGGCTGGTTGGTTAAGTAAATTCATTTTTATTAGCTCCTACATTGAAGCTTTGGCAAGTGCATTAAGTGGCAAGAACGAGCAGTTCCCCAAGCCCGACACAATATATTTGCCTATTTAATAGTCAATCCGGCCCTAAAAATTGGGTTAATAAGCCAAGCTAACAAAATAACCCAGTGAATCCAGACATGCCTACTCTGGACATGTTAATCATTACTGAAAAGTCCAGGGGTACCATCCACAGAGTGTCACGTCTGGTCCAGTGAAGCTGAAATAAATCAAAGGGGTGCATGAGAAGGGCTTTGTAAGCAGCTTTACTCCTGATTTTATTTTGAGCTGCAATTTTAAGCTACTGATTCATAGACTAGGATGTGGGGCCTCACCGAAAAAACAAACAAACCTTCCTACATAGTGAGGAAGGACTACAAAAGCACACTTTATGGGGAACCAAGTCAGTTGGGGAGGGGGCATATAAATAATAAAATTATTGTAATAATATTTTATTGAGTTTTCAAAAGTTTAACATGCATGCTTCAATCTATCTCCCGCTTGGACTACTGCAATGCGCTCTACGTGGGGCTACCTTTGAAGGTGACCCAGAAACTGCAACTAATCCAGAATGCGGAAGCTAGACTGGTGACTGGGGGCGGCCACTGAGATCACATAACAGCAATCCTGAAAGACCTACATTGGCTCCCAGTACGTTTCCGAGCACAATTCAAAGTGTTGGTGGTGACCTTTAAAGCCCTAAACGGCCTCGGCCCAGTATACCTCCACCCCCATCGTTCTGCCTGGACACTGAGGTCCAGCGCCGAGGGCCTTCTGGCAGCTCCCTCCCTGCGAGAAGCAAAGCTACAGGGAACCAGGCAGAGGGCCTTCTCGGTAGTGGCACCCGCCCTGTGGAACGCCCTCCCACCAGATGTCAAAGACATAAACAACTACTTGACATTTAGAAGACATCTGAAGGCAGCCCTGTTCAGGGAAGTTTTTAATGTGTGACATTTTAATGTCTTTTTAATCTTTGTTGGAAACCGCCCAGAGTGCCCGGGGAAAAACCAGCCAGATGGGTGGGGTACAAATAATAAATTATTATTATTATTATTATTATTATTATTATTATTATTATTCATTTATCTTTCCATTTTCCATGGTGTTTTACTTTCTCCCTCTCTGCTGTACAATGCCTTATGCTTCTTATACCATCTGTCATGGATGCTTTAGCATTGCAGGAGATTGAACTAGACCCTTGGGGTCCCTTCTGACTCTACAATTTGATGGTTCTATGATCACTTCAATACTATAGTCTCTAATTCCTTCTTACTATGTGGTCTCAGGGGGCACTGACTTGCCCTCCCCATTGAGGGGGCACATCACATCACATCACATCACACCCTGCCCCCACACAGTGCACGAGCGCTTGCACGCCAGGTTATGTGTGCCTCACCCTTGCCGGCATTCGTACACTAGGTGGGGAATTGGGAGCACGGAGCTGGGCTCCACGCTTGGCCTCCTCCTTTCCACAGCATGCACTGGGGAGGGCAGGATATTTGGAGGGTGATCTTCACCCTCACACATCCTAGCCCCCTCCTGGCTCCTGGCAGGGGGCACACAGAGCCGCTTGTGCCCCCTATAGCTGGTGCCACTGTGTGGTCTGGTTCTGACTTAATGCTTTTTCATTATCAGACTATGGTCTCATCAGCACCATACACTTAAAGCAATATCATGCCACTTCAAACAGCCATGGCTTCTCCTGAAAGAATCCAGCTAAGTTGTTAGGAGACCCCTATCCCCCTCAAAGAACTACAACCTCCAGAATAGTTTAACAGTCTTCTTCCCAGACCCAAGGAATCATGGCACAAATTTCATGAATACACCAAGAAAAGAGGATACATGGAAGGGACAACGGTGCTTAAGAGCCTGTTCCTATTCCACTAAGTGGGACGGCTTCTCCTTGTATGGTTCTGATAATGTTAAGTTCCGTGGTCCTGTGTCTGTGAGAAGCCAGAATAACATGGCTTGGGCAGTTATCATTCTACAAGGGCTGACATTGATGCCGAAATCCAGCATCGCCTGAGCTCTGTGAGTGCGGCTTTCTCCCGATTGAAGGGCAGAGTGTTTGAGGACCGGGACATTCGCAGGGAAACAAAAATGCTTGTTTACAAAGCTATTGTACTATCAACCTTACTGTATGCTTGTGAAACATGGACCACTTATAAACGCCATCTCCAACTCCTCGAAAGATTCCACCAATGGTGACTCCGAAAATTTTTACACATCACTTGGGAAGACAGGCGAACTAATGCCAGCGTACTGGAAGAAGCAAAGATCAGCAGTGTTGAAGCAATGATTCTTCAACATCAACTTTGTTGGACTGGTCATGTTGTGCCCGATGATTGTCTTCCAAAGCAACTACTCTATCCCGAACTTGAAAATGGAAAGCGTAATGCTGGTGGTCAACAAAAGAGGTTTAAAGACTCTCTCAAGGCAATTTTTTAAAAAAAAATGTAGTATAAACACCAACAATTGGGAAACACTTGCCTGCGAGCGCTCCAATTGGAGAACAGCCTTTACCAAAGGTGTCATGGGCTTTGAAGACACTTGAACGCAGGATGAAAGGGAGAAACGTGCTAAGAGGAAGGCACGCTTGACAAGCCCTCACCGTGATCAACTCCCGCCTGGAAACCAATGTCCCCACTGTAGAAGGACGTGTGGATCCAGAATTGGCCTCCACAGTCACCTACGGATTCATTGTTAAAATCGTGTTTATGGAAGATGATCTTACTTGGCTATAAGTGATCGCCAAAGAAAGAAAGAAAAAAAGAAGAACATGGCTTGGTTACCTTCTAAGGAAGTTGCCATGGACCTGAAAACTATTGCAACCACCTTCCTAAAGTTTTGGAACATAGTGACCTGGAATCACCAATAAAATAACATAAAATAATTGCATCTGTAGGATTACAGAACACATTTTTTTAAGCAAAGAGAAAGTTCTATTTTGTGACACATCACATGGTGGTAATAACATAAAGCAGTAACAAGAGCACAAATTTTCTGGGCTATAGCTGCGCTGAGGAGAGCAAAGTCTCTCTCAAGGCTATAACATCATTACAGGAATGACATAACAGAACTGTGCACATACCTTAAAGGCTTGCAAGAATGATAGATGCAACGTGCTAATTCCTGATGGCTAAGGAATGTTATTGCACCGTAAAGGTCATTTCTTCAATCTTGTGGAACATCCTCAGCTGAGAATGGCAATTTGGAAACTTTAGTTACACACTACAAGGGGCGGGGGGGGGATCTCAAGGACTTGGTATTCTCAAGGTTTCACATCTGCATAAAGGAAATATTAATTGGAAACCTATTTACAACACAAAAGCTAATAATGCAATTATTATTTTCTTTTGAGAAAAGAAGTGTCCTCAGCTTATCTTACACCTGAAGATAAAATGCACATTTTACTCACGTGGGTGCTAATTCATTATTTTGTATTGGGGGGGGGAGCTAGATTGATAAAGAAAGATGTCTTTATTAATCATTTTATCAATCTGAGAGGGGTTGTTATTGTTATTGTTTGTTATTATGGTGCACAATTTTGTGTTTTTGTTTTGCAAAGTGCCCCGTGACCCTTGGATGAAGGACAGTATAGAAATTTAGCATAAATAAATGAAATGTGGGCTATGTGCATTCTCCTCTATTTAAAGAAATGATGAAAAACCTACATCAGGGTAATTGAATTCAGTGACATTTAAAAATCACCAAAAATAAATAAATCAGGAAACCCCCATGATTATTCTTACTTCTTGCATAACTCTTCTGCAAATCATGTAGCAAGGGCTACTGTTAAGTGATGTTTTGGGGGAGGGGGGGTCCCATGTGGATTCTTATTTTAAATTCATTTTTCTCCCACTAGTTCCATACATATGCTGTCAGGCTGGTGTGTTTCTCCCTCATGTGTGAATGTGTGCTGATTCTCCTGTGAAGGCTAAGGAAAGTAGATTCATGCCTTCACCCAGTCCGCCCCTGGCAAACCCGCTCTTACCCTCACCAAACTTTGGTGCTCTGATATTGGTAAGACAACAACTGTAGAGATTTCCATGGTGGCAGCAAAGGTTCTCATAAAATATCTCTCTCTGTGTGAGGGTGGACATCCCTCACTCTTACCCTGTCCTCAGTGAGGAGGATCCAAAACATATCATAGCCTCTGTAACACCCTCTCAAGGACTATAGTCTTGCAATCTGAATTAGTTTAGCTTAGTGTCCAAGCTAGTATGCTGTGTCAGGAGTTCAGCCTACACTCGAGTAGGACCCTGGCAGAGACACATGCCCAACTGGCATGTTCCCTCTCTCCTGGTTGATCAGGAGCTTCATAAGCTTTCTTCTGCCCGAACATCACAGCAACCGATGCCAACCGACACCAGCACACTTAGGGATCCGCAGAGTTTGCGCAGCTTGCGTAACAGACCTCAACAACTCAGCATTTTGGCTAATCTACTTTATTTACATATAAACACACACGGAGCACTGCAACATGGCTCCCTCTCTCTCTAGCATCAGACAGCAAAGAAAAAAAGAACAAAGGACAATAGTCCCACTTCATGGAACACAGCAACACAAACATCCTGTCTCCGTCACTTCCCACTCTGTGGAGTCAAAACATACACCGTCATGTGGAAGACAACAATCCTATGACTGCAATCATGGAGCAGGAATACTAACATGCTGTAGTCTCAGAAGTCCTTAAAAGCCCCTGAGTTGGGAGTTGGAGGAGGGCTGTACTTCAGCGGCAGAGCATCTGCTTTGCAGGCAGAAGGTCCCAGGTTCAAAACCTGGCATCTCCAGGTAGGACGAAATGCCCCCTACCTGATAGAAAACTGCCCTATACCAATTCATACCATTGATCCCCCTAGCACAATATTGTCTCCAGTGATGGGGTTCAGATAGGAATCTTTCCTAGCTTTACTTGGACATACCTGGGATGGAAACTGGGACCTTCTGGGTGCAAAACATGCTCTACCTCTGAGCTATGGCTCTTCACAAGGTCCATCCCTTTACTCTCCTCCTGTAGCATGGATAGAACCGGCCATGTCTTGGCTGAGAGGCAACAGCTCTTCCCAGTCAGCTAGCTAGCCAGGTTTCTTCTGAAGCCACCTTTGCCATGCACATAGGGTGTACCACGTCATGAATGTAATTTGAATAGGGGCCTCCAATGTAAAATATGCTTATCTGTTTTTGCTGGCCTGGATGTGGAAGGATATGAGATGCTCTGAGTCCATCACACAGAACTGCTAACATCATTTGGCTGGAAGTAGGCCTTGAAAGAGTTCTCGGCAATTGGTTGGGGAGTTACGAGCCTTCAGGACTTCATTCTCTTCCAGTCTTCTGATGCGCACTGGCTTAGATCCAGTAAGCCCATTTCTTCCTCAAACGCCAAAGGCAAGCTAGTACCCACTGTGCAATTTCATAAAGATTTCTTCCCCTCTTTCAACAGCTGTGGCATCCACAGCAAAGAATTACAAGGTACACCTCAGGGGAAACCTATTGTGAGCCAAGCCATCTGAAAAATGAAAAATGCAGGTGGAGTGTGTGTTACTGAAAGACTAGCGAGGGTTTCGTTCCTGAAATGAAATGTGCACAGGTATTCCCCTTGACTTTGGGGCACAGGGACATAGGAAGCTGCATTGTGGTGAATCAGATAATGGGTCCATCTAGCTCAGCATTGTCCACACTGACAGGAAGAAGCTCTCCAGGGGTTCAGGCAAGAAGTCGTTTCCAGTTGTACCTGGAGATGATGGGGACTATGATGATTTATTCTCATCCTTCCCCAGAAGGAGCTCGGGGCAGAAAACACATCAACATTTTTTTAAAAAGTATTCTAAAAACAGTTTAAAACATTCTAAATGTGGTTAAAAAGATTCTCCAAACAACTGATATCTGGGTTGCCAGAAACATGAGCTTTCGTCCCTCAAGTGCCTGGATAAACAGGAAGATTTTCAAAATTCCTCCTGAAAGTCAATACAGTGGTACCTTGGAAGTTCAACAGAATCCGTTCTGGAAGTCCAAATCATTTGGAAACCAAGGCGTGGCTTCCGACTGGCTGCAGCCAATAGGAAGCCACAAAAGTCCCATCAGATGTTCGGGTTCCAAAGAACGTTTGAAAACCACTTCTGGTTATTGATTGTTCAGGAGCCAAAACATTTGACTCCCAAGGCGTTTGAAAAGCAAGGTATGACTGTATTGAGAGAGGAAGACCCACCTGGCCTGGGAAGGCATTCCACAAACAGGGAACTACCACTGGAAAGGCTCTGTCCCAGGTCAGCATCAAGTAGGAAGCTCCCAGTGGTGGCACCACAAACAAAGCCTCATCTGATGATCGCAAGTCCACAGTGGTTGATGTTAGGAAATGTCCTCTTTTAGGTCTTTGGGTCCCAAGGCATTTAGGGCTGTCCATGCCAGTGGCTAACATTTTGAATTGGGCTTCCTAGTTCATGGGCAGTCAGAGCAGCATGCTCTTCCATTGAGCTACATCACTACTATAAGGGGGTATTTTGGCTTAAGGTATGATGAATGTCTAAGTTCCTTTAAAAATCAGGATAGCATTACATTCAGGTTTTCATCTGAAAACATGGCCAGGCCTCCCCCCACCACACACCTCTTTTGCTTTGTCTCCTCCTGAGCCCTATTTTCTTAGCCTATGTGAAAGAGCCTTCCATCTACTTTTATTCCATTATCCTAAGTACTTAAATTTCATTTTCAATGAAGTAGGACTTAATGAATATTTATGAATAGGCCCCGCCGTGTTCACTCAATGGGTAACTTCCCCCTCGCAGCAGGCCACAGCTTTACATTATGCCTCTTATTACTAAAATGTTAGCCACACAAATCGATGTCACGAAGAGGAAAATAAGAAAATAACAGCTTCTCTCCTGCAAATTTAACACTTTCATCTGAGGAGTTTCAGGCATCGCAGGGTCTCTCCTGTCCTTGGAGCACCACCCAGATTACACTTCTGAAATGTGAGCTGTTTAGGTATAAAGATCTTTTGTAACATCCCAGTTACAAAGAGTTTTATGTCTGTAGCTTCTGAACTAGCTATTTCAAGATGCCATGGAAAAAAGCGATCTTGGAGAATTCATTGGGATTAGATGTTATGTGCTTACATTCCTTGCTGAAAGTGAAACCTTGCACTAATTGAAGGCTGGTTCATTATGAAAACAGGGTGCGGCCAACCTCAGTCTGCTCTCAGCCAGAGCCATACACACCCCTTTCTACTTACAAACAGTTCAGGGAGTGGCCATTTGCTTAAGTTGCCCTTGCAGAAATCAGCAGGGAAGAGGGAAGAGGACTGGGACAAAACTAGAGTTGGTTGCCTCAGTCTGTCATTGACTCTGGATCCATCCACTGTTGGTCTCCCCGGCTTCTGATCTACCAGACCCAATGAGCAACAGCCAGCCATGCATGCAGTATAACTGATACTGTATCTGATAGGGTATCCCTGGGGACCATTACTAGGGAAGACAGAATTCAGAAAGAAATAGTCCACATTCTGGAATTCCTGGGTGGGGTGGGGAAGATTTTGTCTTGGAGTATTGGGTCTGGGAGAAGTGGGGCAGGGTGGAATAAATATTTATTGTATGAAAACCAGGTTTGAAACCTGAATGGCCTACAAAAAATGTAAGACAATGACTATCCATTTAGAATCATAACAGCTGAAAGGGACCGCAAGGGTGATCTTGTCCAACCCCCATGCAATAGGGAATATGTAATATCAAACAGGCAGATGGAAATATTTCACTTTTCCTTCTTTCCATGTTGCCACAAGGAATGTGAAACCAGAAACATTTGGGGCTTTGATCATATTTTAGGATCGAAACATTTCATGTGCAATTTTATAGTCTTCTTGGCACTAGATGTTAGGAGCACCACCCTCTTTCGTGGCTTGCATCTTGAAGAGTTGCAGTAGTATACAGATTAATGTTCTCAGGTTCCAAAAAAACTATTGGCAGTAGAAACTTAAATCTCCCTCCCCTTTTCAAAGTTGTTCATGCAATATATTGGTATTTGCATGGCATGTCCTAACCTACAAATCACTTTTGGGGTCTACCACAGACTTCCTTTTCTATTATGTGACCCGAGTCCATCCATGTTTAAACAGAGGGGGTCACTACATTTGGTTTAGCCCCCAGGCTGTCCAGGAAAGACCTAAATGAGCATCAATGAAAATATAAAATAAAATATTAGTGTCAACAGAAATGTACGGCTATTTGTAAATTAGCCCATAAAATAATTTGCATAAGTGCATTTAAAAAAAGAAAGACCAAGCTCTATAAAACTTTTCAGCAATGCCTCATTTACCCGTAAGATATTGCAGCTTTTATGGCTGAATCCCGCTGTACTACCGCAGACAACAGATGGCACTTGCAGAATCATAATCAGGTAGCAAACTAATTAGTTATTATTGGGTGGCATAATTTATTTATTTCAGATTCATAATCTGTCCTGTCCGCTAAAACCTGCTTGGCCTCATAGCAATCTGTGTAAGGTAGGAAAGCGTTTACTTACTGAAAGTCATGGAGAACAGTCCTTGAGTGAATGTCCCATTGTAGTCAGTAAGTTTACTTCCTCTGTTTCTAACTACTGTATAAAGTGGTGCTCCTGGACCTGATTCTCACATTATGTTTGGATCGGTGCCCCTTTGTAGTCCCATTTCCAGACAACTGGGTTTTTTTTTTCTGATGAGGACTGAATTCTCATGGGGTTAATATGTCCAGGGGCACTGAGCAGCGCCAGAGACAAATATTTCCGGATTAACTAATCTGAAATAAAGACCAGCCTATTGCAGACTTCACCATGGCTACTTCAGATTAGAATTCCCAATCCTATATAAATCTACTCAGAAGTCAGAGCCAGTGGGTTTGATGGGCTATGCTGAAATGAGTAGTACAAATAACTCCCCGCCCCTCTTTTTGTACAACACACTAATATAGTTACAATTCTGAAAAGCAAGTGAAAGCAAATCCTTTCAGACTTTAGTATAAGATACACTGGGGAGGTAAGAAGGCGTCATTTTCCGTTCTGCCCAGAAATCACATGCAGCATTTTACCCATTCTGCCGCATTTCATCTTCTGCCCAAAACCTAAGCTGTTCTTCTCACTTCCCACCGTGACGAAGTTATGCAATTTACATAATCTACAGAATTAATTCCATAAATCACTCTGCCATTAGATTATTCTACCCCATTCACTTCTGCACAAAGGAAATGCAATGTGAAGGGGGGGGATCACCAGTTACATATCATCTGCAAACTGAAAACAGCCGCAAATATTGAGAAGCTGTCTCAGCGTTACGTCCATATGAGAGTTTGTGGTTTGTTTTGCCCACCCCCCAAAAAACTTAGTTCAGGAAATTAAGAACAAACCTTGCCTTCATATGATGGTTTGTCAGCAGTGAAACAAACAATAATCATTAGTTTGGATGTAATGCCAGGGCCGTCTTTTGCATATGCGCCACTGGGGTGCAAAGATCCGCCCAGCGTTCGCCCCCCCAAAAAAATTAGTTTAGCCCCCAAATTAACTTTTATTATGCTTATGTCAGACACCACGCTTACACCTTATCTCTTGATTACGAAAGAAGGGAGGAAAAAGAAACAAACTTCTTTATTTGCTCATTTATATGCTTAGCATTCATTGTAAAACGAAGAAAAAGTACAGCTCACGGAATTCATAGTGTGTGCCCTAGGCGCGTTTTTGCGGAAATGGAAAACTAAAACCGCATGCTGAAACACATGTGTAGTAGAAAGCCCTAAGTAGTAAGTAGTTAGTCAAAGAAAATACTGACAACTAGTGAAAATAAACATTTTTTTAACGATTTCTCTAAACGAATTTGAACTGTAAGTGATGAAATTAAAACGCAATTTGCAATGTTTCCCTCGCAGCCCCTTTGACATGGCTGATCTTGCGCCACCTGCATGCCTGCTGCTGGCGCGAGATCAGTCGTGTCAAAGGGGCCCCTGACCCCGCTGCCGCATAACAGCTCAATACAATACGTAACATAATCTGAGGTGGTTTCAGTGGCGGGCACCTGGCGCCCCCCAGAATTCGGTGCCTGGGTGCTCCGCACCCCTTGTACCCCCGAGTAAAGATGGCCCTGCTAAGCCAAGCATTTTATGGTTTGTTCCCATGCATGCACAGACTAATTTGCTTAACCATGTACAGTGGTACCTCGGGTTACATATGCTTCAGGTTACATACGCTTCAGGTTACAGACTCCGCTAACCCAGAAATAGTACCTCGGGTTAAGAACTTTGCTTCAGGATGAGAACAGAAATTGTGCAGCGGTGGCGCGGCAGCAGAGGGAGGCCCCATTACCTAAAGTGGTATCTCAGGTTAAGAACAGTTTCAGGTTAAGAACAGACCTCCAGAACGAATTAAGTACATAACCAGAGGTACCAATGTATATGGCTTAGCATGGCATCCAAATGAGGCCACTGGACCTCTCAAGGTCTCCTCGTTGTGTTATTGCTATTGCTGTTTTAAGCAGGTCTCTGTGTGTAGCTGTCTCCCTGAGTTAATGCCCTCTCCAACTGGGAAAATTCCTAAGCAGGGCTAATAACAGTTTTACAGGATGGATTTAGATCAGGAAAATGGTGCAGATAGAAAATCTGACCCCCACCCCCCACCCCTTCTGTGAGTGCAGTCCTGACCCATTTCAGTCTACCCCAACCACGCCCCCAGCCGCAGACCCTGTGGTTGATTTTTCTATCGGAAATAGACAGTGAAATCTGATTACATATCTCCTATATCTGTTCTACCTTGGCCCTGAAATTAAGCAAGCGATAACACCATTCGCTCTGGTGGCAAACAGAATATAATCACGCAACTAACATGCTGAATTACATCATTTTGCTGCACAGATCGTCCGCATTCAACAAGAATGAAAGTCACATTGTTGGAGTGGTATCTCACATTTAAAATCTGCAGGCTGTGTGCGGGGAAAAGAGAGAGATTGCTGGAGAACGCTGTGTAAAAAAGACACCCTTAATTCAAGGGACAGAAGCTTAAAGAGAAAAGGAGTACTGAACACAATGCCAATCCTTTTTTTGTTTCTGAAATCTAAGGAGAGGAATAACCTACTTGTAAGAAAACAACTTCTTGGAATAAAAGTACCATCCCTACAGGTACATTTCAGCAGCCTGCTAATGCGACCTGTATGAAACACTCTGCTCAAAATTACAATCAATAGTTCACATTGTCCTTTTCTACCACAATGTCCCTCAGTACCGTACTGTTTTCATTGCTTCATGAACCTTCAAGCAAACATCTCCAACCATCAACTGCTCAATTTATAGAATTTGCTTGGATGCTTTCCCCTTTTATCACACTACCTCAGGCCACCGAGACAAAAACCCTATACCTGCTTACCTGGGAGCAAGCCACACTAAAATCCTTGGGTGAATACTTCTGAATTGGACTGCACTGTATCAGGAAATTTTTTTTTAAGGAACCACGAGTTGGGGTCCCTTCACATGGCCAAGTCAAAATTCCAACAGGTCAGTGTAACGCCAGAAGACAACTTACAATTCAACCCACTTTGGCCATGCCATAATTTGGGGAGTTCCACAACAGCACAATAAAGGTAAAGGTAAAGAGACCCCTGACCATTACGTCCAGTCATGGCTGACTCTGGGGTTGCGGCACTCATCTCGCTTTATTGGCCAAGGGAGCCGGTGTACAGCTTCTGGGTCATGTGGCCAGCATGACTAAGCCGCTTCTGGTGAACCAGAGCAGCGCACGGAAACACTGTTTATCTTCCCGCTGGAGTGGTACCTATTTATCTACTTGCACTTTGACGTGCTTTCGAACTGCTAGGTTGGCAGGAGCTGGGACCAAAGAACGGGAGCTTACTCCGTCACGGGGATTCGAACTGCCGACCTTCTGATCGGCAAGTCCTAGGCTCTGTGGTTTAACCAACAGTGCCACCCGTGTCCCCTTAACAGCACAATACACAAATCAAAATTCCATTCGGGAGCAGGACTACTGCTGCCCAAGCCCCCCTGAGCCTTGCAGAGGGAAAACAAGCCTTCACATATAGAGTATAAGTTACATCATCATTTTTGCCAGGTTATTTTACAGAGAGTTTCCAAGTCATGTGATCACATTGAAGGGGATTAGTATCCAGCCTTAGTCCCCCATCCCATTCCTGACCTGCTCCCACCACAACCCCAGAATGTCTCTTTTACAGGGTTTATACCAGTTTAAGATCCTGGCACTGCAAAGATCTGCTGATCCTGGCAGATCTAGCCTTAGGATTGCTCCCAATGGTCTGACTCAGTAATACTTTATTGTTGTATTATTGATGTTTTTATTGTTGTGAACTGCTTTGATGTTCACTGAAAGGTGGCATAAAATGATTCTAACATAAAGTGCTGCAGCTGTGGAAACTATGATTTGATGTTAATTATGGTTATCAAGTGAGAGCTGGACGATAAAGAAGGCTGATCACTGAAGAATGGATGCTTTTGAATTATGGTGCTGGAGGAGACTCTTGAGAGTCCCATGGACTGCAAGAAGATCAAACCTCTCCATTCTGAAGGAAATCAGCCCTGAGTGCTCACTGGAAGGACAGATCGTGAAGCTGAGGCTCCAATAGTTTGGCTACCTCATGAGAAGAGCAGACTCCCTGGAAAAAACCCTGATGTTGGGAGAGATTGAGGCACAAGGAGAAGGGGACGACAGAGGACGAGATGGTTGGATGGTGTTCTTGAAGCTACCAGCATGAGTCTGACCAAACTGCGGGAGGCAGTGGAAGACAGGAGTGCCTGGCGTGCTCTGGTCCAGGGGGTCACAAAGAGTCGGACACAACTAAATGACTAAACAACAACAATGGTTATAAAAAAATGTTTTTCTATGGACATAACACTATCCACAATGAAGGGGGGTGCGTGTGTGAGACAGGAAGACTGAGTGTAAGAACCTGTGGGCTCCTTCTTATATCCTAACCATAATTGTAGGATTTGGCAGTGTTACATATGCACATACATAAAATTCTGACAGAGTGAATGCAGCACAAATTCATGTAGACTGACCCTGTTTTGGCCAGGAAGCAACACCCCTATGCAGTGTCAGAATCCAAGCCCTGAACATTCCATCAGATGTCAAGAAGATAAGTAACTATATAAGCTTTAGAAGGCAGCCCTGTATAGGGAAGCTTTTTAATGTTTAATTTTTTTTATTATTATTATATGCCAGGAGCCACCCACAGTGGCTGGGGCAACCCTGTCAGATGGGCAGGGTACAAATAAATTATTATTATTATTATTATTATTATTATTATTATTATTATTATTATTATTTTGTGTCTCCCTTAGAGATGGGTGGGTCTGTCAATTTTGGTTCCCTCTGTTTCTCACTTTTCCAGTATTAAATCAAGTTCTCTGCATTTCTGCAGGAATTTGCATTTTTTTATAAAAAAAACCACTCATGAAAATAAGTGATCATTTAAGTGTGAATTAAGAGAAACCCATGGTTTCTATGCAACGTTGTCTAATATAAAAAAAGATGGAAAATCCATTTCCCCTAATATAATACATTTTTGTGTGTTGCTTTCCCCAGTGGATACATTGTATGTACACTTAAGTCCAATAAATGCATTTTTGTACACGTTGCTTGCCTGGACAGCTGCATTGTAAAATTAGGGAAGTGTGAATTCTGAAGGATGGCTGTGCCTTGGTTCACACATTGTTTTGGGAAGTGTAGATTTGGTAGGCTTTCCCTTAAAAGTGAACTCTATCGAAAATATCCCCCAACCCTCATCACTGCTCTAGTTAAGTGCTTTCCTGTGACCCAACAGACTGAATGGTGCCCTCAGCGGTTTCAGGACTACCAAATTTGCAACCAAGTCCTTTCGAAATAGGAAGCATAAGGGGGAAATTCTACCATGAACAATGATATCATCTTCATTGCTTAATCAGGATCATTTTAACACGTTAAATATTCTGGGGGGGGGGGAGAGAGAGAGATGGAAAAGTTAATTTTAAGCACTTACTGTCAGCAAGGCTGCATAAAGCATCTTGTTGAGATAAGGGAAAGATTCCTTTTCAGAACACTGCCCTCGAGACATTTGATTTAATGGATTACTCTATTAAACCGAGTTTCTAAACATCTATCTTCCGAGCCCGCGATTTCTCCCGCGCATAATATGCAGACATTTATTTGTGTTGCAGAGTCGTATTTCCTACCTGACAACTCCCCTGGAATACCTTTCTACTCCTCCGCTTGCACAACTCTAGGCACCTTTCAAACTTAAAACCATCCGAGGAGTGGCAAGTACAGTGCCAGCAGCTCTGCTGGGGGTTCCCGCCGTCCTTGTTAAAGACAGGAACCGAACAGTATTTCCACCCCAACAGCCCCAGGCGATGCCTGGAAAAACTTCAGGCCATACGTTGCTGAATTATTTATCAGAAGTTACTATGCAAACACGGACTAAATAATTCTCTTTGAGCTTCTTGCGGTAAACATGGAAACTAAAGGCAAACTGCCTATATGCTGTCTGCATTCTTTAACCACCCTTCCTGGCAAACAAATCCTATTTTCCTCGTCCCCCATTGGAAATACATACCTCGACTTGAGGTAAGAAACAGGCAACGGGTCTGTGGCCTGGCTAGTTTCTCTGCTGGTCTGTGTGTACAACAGGTCTTGAACTGATTATGTGATAAATACTAGGCAGTGTTGTTGCTTTATTCAGGAACTGGCACTGTTACAGGTACTACATAATACCTGTTCCACACTAAACAGCTTCGGCCATGTATACCTGAAGGAGTGTCTCCAATCAGCATTTTTCAGCCCAGACACTGAGATCCAGCTCCCTGCAAAGGAATCTCAACTGAAGCACTCATGACAGATGGCCATCCCAAACTCTGCTGAGAAACTTCCAGGGAAGGAGAGTCCGCTACTTTCTGAGGGAATACGTCCTACAGCTCTTACTGCCAGAAAGTTCTGCCTGATGTTCAGTTGGAATCTCCTTTCTTATAACTTGAAGCCATTGGTTTGGTACCTACACTCCGGAACAGGAAGAAACAAGCTTGCTCCATCTTTCCTTGCTCTTTAGATATTTGATATCTTGCACTTTAGGACTTGATCAGAAGGTCGGCGGTTCAAATCCCCGCGACGGGGTGAGCTCCCGTTGCTCGGTCCCTGCTCCTGCCAACCTAGCAGTTCGAAAGCATGTCAAAGTGCAAGTAGATAAATAGGTACCGCTCTGGCGGGAAGGTAAACGGCGTTTCCGTTCGCTGCTCTGGTTTGCCAGAAGCGGCTTAGTCATGCTGGCCACATGACGCGGAAGCTGTACATCGGCTCCCTCGGCCAATAAAGCGAGATGAGTGCCGCAACCCCAGAGTCGACCGCGACTGGACCTAATGGTCAGGGGTCCCTTTACCTTTATCTTGCTCTTTAGATATTTGAAGATGGCTTTTGTATCTCCTCTCACTCCTCTTATCCAGGCTATACATACCCAGCTACTTCAAGCGTTCCTCATTCAGCTGGGTTTCCTTGATCATCATGGCTGCCCTTCTGAACACATCCCTGCTGGTCAACATCCTTCTTAAATGGTAGTGCGCAGAACTGGAAAAAGTACTTCAGGGCCTTCTGGTAGTTCCCTCATTGTGAGAAGTGAGGTTTCAGGGAAGCAGGCAGAGGGCCTTCTCGGGAGTTGCCAATGCTGGGATGAGTTGCTCTGACTGATTTGTCTCCACTACTTGAATAATGAGAAATAAACAACTTGTGCAGGTGCCTTGTGTGTGTGCTGTGCTTGTTCTACAGTTGTCTGTGATCCTCTTTCACTTGTTTAGTAGGGTGCCCAGGCCCTCTGTCTGAGATTGCAGCTTATGTCCCCCAACAGCTTCCACCATTTCAAGTGGTTAGGTATATAGCACAGCATCTGGCCCTGAGCATACAAGAGGCTTCATGTGAGAAAGCAACGGCGTACATTGCAATAGCCGCAAGGACATTAGCCAAGCTGAATCAGTTTTTGGCATAGCATCTGCAGGGAATTGGACCAGAAATACCTTTCAACTCTGCCATTCTATGATGGCGTCCATTCTCCACAATTGTCAGTGAAGGAGGTGGGATATCTAAGTATAATGCAATCATCAGTGTGAGATCTGGATGTTGGCCTAATGCTGGGGGAAAAGAAATCCTGAAACAGACTGAAAATGGTCAGATCAAAAGTTCTCTATGCTATTGCTCCAGAATTGTGTAGAATGGATTGCACATCTGTGATGGTTTCTAAAATAGGAAAAATTGATATAATATAAGTTAAACATTTCCTCGATTAAGCAGCGAGGATCGCCTTATCCCTGTTCTATAATATTCATTTAATTCTGATGCGGAGGCTGGATCTAGACACATCAAAAAAGGCATTTCAGGAAAAACATGTTGTAAACATAGTGGAAAATCACTATGGCAAGAGATGGAACTCCACAGCGCCATCTGGTGTCACAGTGTTATAACACATATAAAGCGCTTTTTCTTTACTAATGTAGCAGAGTCCATAAGTAATTTATTCCTAAGTGTGTATGTATATGACGTTTTGTTTGAGGAAGAAACAGGGGAGGGGGAATCAGAAAAAAAGGTTTTTAAAACTTGGGTTTGTTATACTCAAACCAAAGCGTCTGATGTGCCATAGATAAGGGAGAAATTGTGATAAATTGCTGGGAGCAGAACAATTCCTGGACACAGAAAAGATAAAACAATCATTTGCAGCTGTCTAAACTAAACACGATTCTACCTTTATCACTTCACATTACTTGTAAAGCGGAATGTAAAATTGGAGTTACAGTGGACTGAAGTGAGCTCCCCGTGAGGGATGGAGATTGCTTTTCGGTTTCTTCAAACTTAAACCTATTTGGGAACCTATGCATGTGTTGCTTTTAAGCATGGCAAGGCAAAATTGCCCGCTGGTGTGCTTGGTGGGAAATGGAAACTGTAGGACTTTACCATAAGAGAAAGATGATGAGAGAGGCGGAGAGAATGGTGTTGCTTTGTTCTTCAGCTCAGTGTTTGGGTTGGCAGGTCCAAGCATTGGGGGGCATAATATGTGTATGCAAAAGTTCCCAGGTTTGATCCACAACATTTCCAGAGATTGTATGCATGGAGAAATCTGTCCTGGTTGGTTTCTTGGCTTCTCATTCATCCAGTTAAATTCAGTTATCCACATTTCCACATCAGTTTGTGATCTTTTTAAAGAAACCTTCATAAAAAGTCATCAGCATTTGAGTGTGAATTTCTACCAATACTTTTGTATATCCAATTTCTCCTGATACAGTTTTGCAAAGCATTTCCCAACAATATATTGTATTTTCGTATGTTATTTTCACTAAAATGTTCATTTTATGCACACCCTAGCACATTCATTTTTGTGCACGTTGCTTGGCTAGAGAATGACATTGCAAAATGTGGATAAATTTGAATTTTGTAGTATGGCTGTGTTTCAGTTTGTGCGTTGATTAGGAAATTGTGAATTACGTCAGCTCACCTTTAACTGAGAATGAAAACTGCTTTCTTCCCCCTTGGAAGTTGAACGGAATCCTTTCCAGAAATCCGTTCAACTTCCAAAACGTTCGGAAACCAAGGCATAGTTTCTGATTAGCTGCAGGAAGCTCCTGCAGCCAATTGGAAGCCACGGAAGCCCCGCCAGACGTTCAGGTTCCAAAGAACATTTGCAAACTGGAACACACTTCTGGGTTTGTGGCATTCAGGAGCCAAAACGGACAAGTACCAAGGCATTTGGGATCCAAGGTGCAACTGTACTGGTTTGGCTCAGGGCTGGCCCAAGACCTTTGGGTACATGAGGCGAGATGTGTCACTAACACTTCCCCCGCAGGCCACAGATCTGGGCCCATGTCCAGGTGTGTCGGAAGGAGCATGGCTCCCCCAAGGTGGGTCACCTCAGGTCACTGCAGGACTAAGAATAGTCCATACTGCAAATATGTAATTTATTGTTGTGGGAAGGGGCTCAAGGGCAGACCACATGGCATACTTTTCTAACCACTTTCCATCCCTTAGAATTTACCACCTGAGGCAACTGCCCCACTCTGCCTCATGCTAAGATGGAGATATATAGATAATGTAACAAGTAAAATATATACAGCAGACTGAGCCTCTTGGGCTTGCTGATCGGAAGGTCAGTGGTTCATATCCCCACGATGGGGTGAGCCCCTGTTGCTCTGTCCCAGCTCCTGCCAACCTAGCAGTTTGAAAGCACACCAGTACAAGTAGATAAATAGGTACCGCTCCGGCGGGAAGGTAAACGGTGTTTCCATGCACTCTGGTTTCTGTCACGGTGTTCCATTGCACCAGAAGCAGTTTAGTTATGCTGGCCACATGACTGGGAAAGCTGTCTGTGGACAAACGCCGGCTCCCTTGGCCTGAAAGCGAGATGAGCGCTGCAACCCCATAGTTGCCTTTGACTGGACTTAACCATCCAGGGGTCCTTTACCTTACCGTAGCTATGCAACAACAGGGGAAACATCCCTTTTAAATAATGGAATAAATTAAACTCCCATCCATTTCAAATGCCAGTAACTTTTTTTCTTTACATTTTCCCTTCACAGCTATCCTTTTCTTGAACTGTTTTTTAAAATAACCTGAAGTAGTTCATACCAGCACCTGCATACCCAATTCTCTTTTTTACATAAGCTGTTAACCGACTTCATTTATTTAATTCTTCCTGTTAATTAACTCCATTCTTCAACAGTGCTGACAATTTAATCAAGCTCAGTTGTTCCCAATTTTTTCCTGATGACACCCTGCTTTGCTGGCTCATGTGTACTTTTCCATGCTTTGGCATGTGACCACATCACAATGGTCAAAACATGCACAATCTGTATGGATATAGGGGCTGAGTTTTCGCAGAATTTAATAAACAGGCTAGGGGGTTCAAAGGTAGCTCCACTTGAAAGCTTTCTCTTATGATTTCAACCATCCAGTTCCAAAACTGCTCTTCTTTAATGCACCTACATCACAAATGGAAGAAATTCCCCCTTTGTGGCTTCACAAAATTTCCCATCTCCAAAGGCTTATCTGCACTTACCTTTCCTCTGCACTTTCTAGGCACGGTCCACACTTTAAAGTCCTCTTTCCCCCTCTTTTATGCTCCAGAGCTTTCCCCACGGAAATCCACTTTTAAAAGCTGAATCCGAGCTGTTTGCTCCAATTGAGCAGTAAAGAGCAGGTTTCGGTGCGGAAAGCTCTGGGGCCAAATAAAGGAGGACATGGAGCTTTCAAGTGTGAACCCATGCCTGGAAAGAGTAGGGCAAAAGATAAGTGTGAATAAGCCCAAACTTCCTTTATGATTTTTGTATTCCAGGGCAACCCCCATGCCTAATCCATAGAGAGGATCGTGCTGTATTATTATTATTTTTAACTCTCTTTGGGGTAATGGCTATGGGACTTGCTATGGGACTTTACCTTTAATAAAGGTAAAGGGACCCCTGACCATTGGATCCAATGGAGCTGGCGTACAGCTTCCGGGTCATGTGGCCAGCATGACTAAGCCGCTTCTGGTGAACCAGAGCAGCGCACGAAAACACCGTTTACCTTCCCACCAGAGCGGTACCTATTTATCTACTTGCACTTTGACGTGCTTTTGAACTGCTAGGTTGGCAGGAGCAGGGACCGAGCAATGGGAGCTCACCCCGTTGCGGGAATTCGAACCGCCAACCTTCTGATCAAGTCCTAGGCTCTGTGGTTTAACCCACAGCGCCACCCGTGTCCTAAAGAGCAAGATATCAAATATCTAAAGAAAACGCCGTTTACCTTCCCGCTGGAGCAGTACCTATTTATCTACTTGCACTTTGACATGCTTTCGAACTGCTAGGTGGGCAGGAGCTGGGACCGAGCAACAGGAACTCACCCCGTCACAGGGATTCGAACAGCCGACCTTCTGATCGGCAAGTCCTAGGCTCTGTGGTTTAACCCACGGCACCACCCATACACACCAATTCATTGGAGGCAATTGATGGCCCTACTGAGTTAGCAAAGGGTAGCATAGCAGTTAGTCTGCTGGAATTTGGCTGGGATGTCCTGTGTTTACATCCGTGGGGCAGTCTCTGCTGAAGCCTAGCCTGTGTAGGGTGTTATGAGGATGAAATGGTGCAGCCCACACCCATTTATGTCATCCCGAGCTCAATGGAGGAATGGTAAGATACAAATGTGAGCTATATTGAAGCATCATGCAGTGCTCAGGAAAGGCTCTTGCCAGGTAAATGAATAGGATACAGCGTGTCCTATATTCCACCACCCCCTGGCAAATACTGCACCTGCAGGTGGCATCATTGCTCCTGCTGTGAAAGAAGTTCCAGAGCTATGCTCCCCTGCAGATGCAAGAATGAGGAGAGGTGTAGCAAAGTCTATAATTCATGACAGCTATAAGAAATCTTTTGTGTTCAGAAGCAGAATAGCTCTGTTTACTCAATGGCGTGGGCGGAATTCAATATCATACCTTGTTTTGTTTTGCTTTTTAATTAGACTGTACTCTGTACATTGGTTTTCCACATGCGAAACTGTGTTCAAAGTGGCTCACAATATGCAATTTCAATTTGCTGAAATTCTTGAAGAGATAGAACCATTCCCTATTGAAGGCACAATGCCGGGCTGAATACAACACAAAAACACAAATCTTGTGTTGTTTTATTCTCAGGACTGTTTGCTTCTTTGCCAGTTTTTGTTGCTTTTCAGAAATGCAGCATGACCAACCACTTATAAAACTTGATTTTGTCCAGGCCCAAACTCCCCCCTCTTTCTTCCTCCTCGACTTCCTTTTCTGATGCACAACATAGAATTTTTCAGTTAGCAAAGTGAACATTACGTTTTTATTAATGGAACGTCCAACTGTTTCAAATGGTTATGGAAAAGCGTGTTTTTCAAAAGCCACTATAAAGTACTGGAAAGAACCACAGATGAGCAGCAGAACAGAATTACAACAAAAGTACCATGCCAGAGGAAGACCCCTCACCTACATTTTGTAGAAAGACCGTCACAGCCCAAAACAGACATTGTTTTAATAGAGACATGAGGACACCCACCTACATATTGGGGGCCTTGTTATTCTGTGTGTGTGTCTGACAGGTTGATTTGACCTCTGTGGCTTATTTGTTGTAATTTTCAAAGAAACCTTAGTGGAAACGGTTGCTTTTCTCTCTCTGACAGTGAGGACTTCAGAAGGAATTTGGCTCGGACCCACAAATCTCTCTGCCAGCAAGTGTCTCATTCATTTCAGTCGGGCTTATGCTGGTTAAGTTCACAATTCTCAGTGCACAGGCTACAGAACATTCTGGTATGGAGCCTGGAATTCAGAAAGCCCTGGATGCACCCAGAGGCATAGCAAGGTCAGATGGTACCCGGTGCGAATTTTTTTTGTCACCCCCCCACACATTGCAATTCTTGGGAACGTTGCGGGCAGCGTTCACACACACCCCTGGCGGGTGGCGCTTGCATCTCTGGCAGGCAGATTTTCAAAATTGGCACGATCGTCGTGAAAATCCGACCACCGATCGCACAAATATGCCCACCGGTCATATATGCGCAATCGGTGGTCGGATTTTCACAATCGAAGGGTGGCATTGCCACACCTGATGGGACAGCACCACCTGCTGATCGTGAAAATCTGACCGTCAATCACATTAAACCGCCCGCTGGGTATGGGAGAACCACCTGCCGGGGGGTGCCAGGCTGATTGCCAGGGGTATTTGCACAATCAGAGGGCAGATTTTCACTACGACGATCGCACCAATCACGAAAATCCTCCCACCAGGAGTGCAAGCACCACCACGCTGATCCGCCCGGGGGATTTTGTCACACCCCCCCGGCAGGACACCCAGGGTGGTCTGCACTGCCTGCACCCCTCTTGTGACACCCCTGGACGCACCTCTCCAAAGCCCCTCTTTGTTATTTCGGTCTTTTGCAACATTCTAGCATGAAAGTATACCAGGCAAGGTGGGCACTCCAAACAGAATTATATCTTATTGTCTTCAGACGTTCTTGAGTGTTCCATCCAAAGTGAGAATTGAGAATGGCTAGACCCTCTCTTGATCTTAGCCCAAATTCACCATCCTCTGCAACCAGCATTGTGTATTACCTGTTGCTTCCTGGTTAAAGTTCAGCCAGGCTCAGCTCAGCTGGGACCTGGCTGAGCTGGGAAAATACATTGGCATATCTCAAGCTGAGCAGAGAATGCGGAGTTGTGCTGGCATAGCCTGGCTGCTCTGGGAATCTCCCAGCTCAGACTGAGATCTGCTGGATCCTAAGCCCTTTGGTTCCGACGGATCTTGCAACAGGATTGCTTCCTTTGCCTCCAAAGCCCTTGTGAGAAGGCAGCTGCTGCCCTCAGATTGGCTAGCCCCTCTGTGACATCATTGGCATCTAAGCCAATGGCAATCAGAGGAACCATGACAAACACACATGGTCCCAACACAGACCCTCTCCCCTATCACAACATGTTTCACTCTTTAGTAAGAGCATTTCCTGACTGCCTTCATCTGATACCAGGGTGATATAAAACAGACAAGGTTGGACTATATTATTTCTAATTTCCCATTTTTATAATAGTTTTTCACTGGTTCTTGTGTTGTAACTCAGTTTTTACTACGCTGTTTTATTGTTTTTATGTTGCATCATAGGGATTTTTAAATAAATATTCTGTGCTTTAGAAATGCTTTTAAATAAATACATGAATAAAACTAAGCATGACTCAACAACAGAATGACAGAGCAATACATAAAAACAAAATAAAAAAATCACCATAAAAAATGAGAGGTAACTAAAAATGATCAGAGCAGTGTAAAAATGCTACTTTTAAATAAACAGAGCAAACAGAGACATCAAAGGAGGAAGTGAAGAGATATCCATGTAAAGATTGCAAGAATAAGGAATTAAGAAAATTAAGAGGGCTCTCTGGAGGAAATGTTGGGAATACACATGACCTCTTAAACTGATGGGTCCCTTGTGCTGGTATGATAATATAAATGGCAAAGACAGCAATGAAAAAGTGTATTTAAGTATAATTTCTAATCTAATTGCATACATTTTTCACCAACAGAAAAATGCAGATAATGAAGCAATGGGTTATATTCAACGAAGTATGGACCTAACTTAGCCATGTTAATTAATTTCATTGGGTCTGCTCTGAATCAAACCTAGTTGAATACCAGCCTTTGTTTCCACATTGATTTGATATGGTTGCTACCTCTTCCGTGACTGCCCCAGCCAAGCTCAAATTGTCGCCAGCATCTTCCAGCTATGTGGCTCAGTTGTATTACAGTCAGTTGTAGTTACATGCTTATAGGGTGGGCAGCAATAACACTACACAAAAATTGGGTATATTTGACCAAAGACATGTCCTTAGTCCGCATTTTTCAACATGTCTATCCTTGATATAGAGCTCATAACTGGAAACATGTATTCTTCGTACATCTCCCCCCAGTGTTTCATCTCTTCTTTTCCAAATTCCTTTCACATTTTTATTTAAGCAAGGTATATGCTGCTTAACTGCAATAGACTCAGAGCAGTTTACAAAGATACAGTAGAGAGAGAAAAATAAAAACCAGCTAAACCTATAAAATCAAACATCAATGAAAATGCTTGCTGAAATTAAAAGTCTGCATTGTGTTGTGGAGGTTCGGTAGAGAGGGGGCCTGTTTGACCTCAACATAAGATTGGGCCTACAATACTAAACACATGGCTCCTGGTGGATATGAACTGTTCACCTGAGCCATGGGGGACCACTAACAGACCCAAGACCTCAGGAATCGGGCTGGGATTGTCAGGAGTTCAGCGTATACTTGAGTAGGACCTTGGCAGAGACACATGCCCGACTGGCACGTCCTCTCCCTCCTGGTTGATCGTTCGGGAGCTTCAAAAGCTTTCTTCAGCCCAAACATCACAGCGACCGATGCCAACAGACATCGGCACACTGAGGGATCTGCAGAGTTTGCACAGTTGCGTAACAGACCTCAGCAACTCAGCATTTTCGCTAATCTACTTTATGTACATATAAAGACACATGGAGCACTGCAACATGGCTCCCTCTTTCTCTAGCTTCAGACAGCAAATAGAAAAAAAACAAAGGACAATAGTCCCACTTCACGGAACACAGTAACACAAACATCCTGTCTCCGTCACTTCCCACTCTGTGGGGTCAAAACATATACCATCGTGCGATAGACAACAACCCCATGACTGCAATCATGGAGCTGGAATTCTAACAGGGATATGAGGGACCAGGCAGTCCTTGAGATATCCTGGACTCAGATTGTTAGGGTCTTGTAAGTCAATAGAAGGACCTTCAACCTAGCCCAATCAAATATGGGCAGTTGGTGCTGGCATTTGCCCGAATAACCAACTTCCTTCTATCTTTTTTAGTTCAAACCAAACAAACAAACAAAATGGGAGGGGGGGCTGGAGAAATCAAAAGACAAGAACGGTAGATATATCCAAGCCAAACCTAGTGTTCTAGGTGTTCCAGCACTAAAGGCCCATCTCCATTATTTGGGACAACAGGTAACTAACTACCAGCAACAAGTTCACATTGACAGGCAAGTGTGTCTATGTGGAGGGAAATTATAGCTGCTGTGTCCAAGTTACGAAAGGGTTTTCAACAGTGAGTCCAAGCAATTTTGCATCAACAGAATTTGCCATCGTTGACATTCCTTCTGAGTAAGCAGAGGGGGGTGGGAAATATATTGGCGGGGGGCGGGAAAGATCCAAACGAGAGCAAACGCAGCCCAAGACAAAGAGATGCTTTCATATGCTACGATTTTGTGCCTTTTCAACAAGTATCAATGCGAGAGCCTTCCCTTTCACTCGGTAAACAGAGGGACCTTTGCTGAACCGATAGTGAGTCAGAACCAGTCAACAGAAACTGCCTTGGGTCACGTGACCGCCGAGAACTGTTGTTGCCGTGGCAACCGCACTATGACAAATTAGCCCTGTCTCTGCTAAGCATTCTGTTTGCCTAGATGGCTTAGGAGGTGTTGCCCTTATATATTTATTTCTTTATCCATTCGTTTATTTATTCCAACCACCACAACCACATTCCCTTCCAGCCCTTTCTTTTCTTTTCACACCCCACCCTTCTTCACAACCACAACTTCCTTCCCCCTCCATTTCGCAAAGCTTGCTGCAACCCGACTGAACTCATTTGGAGGGTCTGCTGACATTTCGCGCCTTTTGGTGAAATAAGTCCTGCGCAAACATGTTATCTCTGGTTGGCTGGCCTGGATGGGCTCTGTTCCTCCCTGCCATTTTAATTAAGAATTGCCAAAGTGTAGGAAAGCAGGAGGGTATTCTGCATATTCAAAACGCATTTCCCCGCCACCCATTGCATTCTGATGAGGTTTGGCTCCTTGTTTTAAAAGCTATGCCAATGAAGGTTAATATTGATTTATTTCAGGTCTAGCTATTTTCATATTGGTTAATAATTGAGATAAACTGCTAAACTTTACCGAGCTGGGAGAGAGAGAGAGAATGCTGATAGAAGCAGCAGAGCTGATAATGACCAAACAGTTTCTTATAAATTAATATAGCTACAAGTTACCCTACTCCCCTTTCTTCCTGGAATCTAACAATACTTGAAATACATTGCCTTTTAAAATATATTGCTATGATACCTTTAACATATGAAAAGTTATGAGCACTTCAAGAGAATTTTCAGAGAATCTAAATTATGAAAAAAATTAGAGGATCTAACCTTTGGAATTTCTTCTGTGCAGAATATGATCCACTTATGTGATAGAAAGGGTTGTATTCAACATAAGTGAATGTTCCAGCAGCAGCAGAAGAAGGATTTCCTCTTGTGCAAAGGAATGGTTTCCCCCTCTTCTCCTCCCCACGTGCCTTGCAAATCTGTTCCAGCAGTTCTCCCAACCCTTTGGAGCAGATACGTGTGGGGCACACAGTACATGTGGGGGCAAGAGACTTCCATTGAACAATTCGATGGGACACAACGGTTGAATACCGCCAAAAATTACTAGGTGGGATCTAACCGGGCATTAGTGCAAGAAGTTTGAGAATTGGCATTGTTCCACAAGCAAGAGCACAAAAAGTTTAGCTGTCATTGGGCAGAACAGCAGCTGTGCTAATGGTTGGAAACATATTTTGCAGGCACAAGATTGCCGGCAGATTCAGCTGTTGCCCCTCTCTAAAAATGGGGCTCCTGCTAATGGAATGGCTGTTGTGCGAGAGGAGAGATACAACTGAGTATCTCTCTCACATAATTAATATTTCTAAAGACCATTTGATGTATAAGGGCCTTGCAAAAGTTAATATATTTTGTTTGAAAATTTACTGAACAACTGCGCTGAGAAATGGCCATTCACAGACTCAAAGACTAAGACTGCAATCCTATGCATATTTATACGTTTCTCTGTAAGACCTGCTGAATGCAGCAATACAGTCATAGAAGAAGAAGAGGAGTTAGGATTTGATATCCTGCTTTATCACTACCAAAAGGAGTCTCAAAGCAGCTAACATTCTCCTTTCCCTTCCTCCCCCACAACACTCTGTGAGGTGAGTGGGGCTGAGAGACTTCAGAGAAGTGTGACTAGCCCAAGGTCACCCAGCAGTTGCATGTGGAGGAGCGGGGAATCAAACCCGGTTCACCAGATTACGAGTCCACCGCTCTGAACCACTACACCACACTGGCTCCCAAGACCTCGGGTTCATACCTCGGGTTGAAGTAGCTTCGGGTTGAGCATTTTCGGGTTGCGCTCCGCGGCGATCCAGAAGTAACAGAACGTGTTACTTCCAGGTTTCGCCGCTCGCACATGTGCAGACGCTCAAAATGAAATCACGTCCATGTGCGGAAGCGGCAAATTGTGACACGCACATGCGCAGATATGCAGACATGGGTTGCAGTCACTTCAAGATGCGAACAGGGCTCTGGAACGGATCCCATTCGCATCCAGAGGTACCACTGTACTTAAGGCCAAAAGTACATGTTACCTTAATAAAAGCACTTCTTCTTAACATGTGCAGTACACAGGATGTTCTTTCTTAATCGAAAACAACCACTGGGCGTGGGAGAACACCTGTATTGGAAGCATGTTGCTGGGGCGTGAGGCTAACCTCTTTCATCCAACGCCCCCGCTCCAAGTTGGATTTCTTCCCAAACATGCAGTTTGCTCCATACTAGAAGGAGGTGAATTCCAGAGGGGCTCCTCTGGGAATTCTTAGAAGCCATGTGAAAGAAGATGCTCCATTTGAAAAGACCATAATTTCAGGGGAATCAATATGCTTTCTTCAGTTCCAAAACCTCCAGGATCCTGCCCCCGACAACTCCTCAAGAACAAAAGTCTAAGTAGAAAGTTAGAACCAAAGGCATAGGTCTCATCCGGCAGCTCGAAATGGTCACCAGTCATTACGAATTGGTGTGCATGCGCACACCACATGTGTTGAGAAAACCATGTCAAGTTTTGCCCTCCCAATCGCAACCGCCAAAATTTGTTGTTTACATGGGTTTCTGTCGAGAAATCCTAGCATGCCTTCAGCTCAGACTTTCTTGTTTGGTGAAGGAGAGGTGAGCAGAGTAAGAATCGACATTATGATGTTGATAAAAGGTAAGGCCAAGAAGCCAACCTTAATTACCTATTAAAGTTTCAAAGTAGAAGCTGTACGGAATAGTACTTCAAACGACTTGGACAAAATATTAGCCTTTATTACATTATCTTGCTTGAGAAAGTACTTGAATGGGATTCCAAGGCACGGATTGCTCAGGCTGAATCTCTAATAAATGTACTCTGCCTTGCTTTTCTATATGGGCATGATGGATTCTATTTCCTGAATTTCATGGGGGTGGGGGAATCTGTTAATAGGTACTCAAACCTCCCATCAGCATTAAAAAAAAAAAAGCCAAGACATGGATGTCAAGGGGCAAAGTGAAACTAAATGTGGAGAGCCTCTCTTAATTAGAATATTTTAATAAAAAATTACATTGACATTTATGCAGTGGTAGCTAAAAATAGAATTTTATTGCTTTAGACAGATCTAGGACTTCATCCTAAAATGGATACTTACTTACTTGAGCAATTATTTCTTATGTAAATAGATCATTTCACATGGAGGCAACTTTTAAGAGAAGCTCCTCAATGTTCACACATTGCTTTTCTTTTCTTTTTTAAGCGTCATGTAACATTCTAGGTCCACTTCCAAAAGTTAACACCTGTATAGTTGTTTGTTTCAAGGTTTCTGCTTTAATTATTTGCAATTTTATTCGTTGCTCCAACATCTTTGCTGCCTTTCTATATCGAGGTGCTCTAGATTGTATATAGCAACAAAATAAACAATCTGTTGAGTTCTTTTTAAAAAATAAAATATTATACCAAGTAAAAACTAATTGAAATAATAAAAACATGACGGAAACATCCAGCAGATGCAAACAGCATGCAGAACCCTTAAAATACCCTAAAAGAACAATATAGGATTTCCCTGAGTGCCTGGCATATTTAAACCTGTCCTTGATGATTTTCTAAATTGTCAGAAGGACACTGTTTGGGAGAGCTTCATGGGGAGAACATTACATGATAGCAATGCCACTGCAGAGAAGATCCTGCTCTGAGCAATGCTGACTTAGGAGAGAATCCGGTGGCAAGATCCACCTTGTTGAGCAGCCTAGAATGCAGTGGATCTCCAGCTCAGCCTCCTTTTAATCGCCAACTCCAGCTCAGCCAAAGATACTCCGGCATAACTGTTGGGATACTGCCAGGGAGACAAAGTCCATCATGGCCCCCAAGCTCCTGCCGGACGATCCATCGATCTCCCGTAGACAGGCAATATCAGCAATCAGCGACACGAAGCCTCAAGAATAGATTGCCACATTCTTAGGCTGGTGCACACTCTATCAGCAGAATTCACACAGCAAAAGATGCACAGCAGGAGAGCATATTTACAGTTTATTTAGCGTTGGTCAGAACATGACCGTCTGCTTCGGTCTGCTCAGGCAAGAAGAAAGAAACGAAAGCAACGACACAACATAAACATCCTGTGAGACAGGAAATACGCAGGCTGTGACACAAACACCCTGCTCCCTTTTAAGGTGGAACGGAAATATCCTAACAATAACTTGCTCATTCTGGCTGAGCCAATGCTCAGAGGATTGCTCCCTAACTTTCCTAGGATGCTGCTTCTGAACAAATTGCCCTAGCTGGCACAGCCCATTAGATGCTGAGCTAAGTTCAGGTTGCTGGTATTGGTTCTTACCTTTGGAAGTCCCTCTTGTTACAAATCAGACATGCTCCATCTCTATTATGTTCTCAGAACCTGCTGAAGACCTCCTTCCAACAAGTGGGGATTTTTACACTAGCTTTCATCTGCATTGGACTAGACACTGCATTTCTATATATTTTTATTTCTATATTTTTATTGTTAATTATACTGGGATGTTTCATGGGTAGTGAAGAAAGAAAGAAAGAAAGAAAGAAAGAGAGTGTCAAGTTGTGGGTGAACATATCAGACGACACAGCGATTCTTCAAACAGCTCTTGTTTATTCACAGGCCAGAACAGAACTGAACTGAAGGGCTCAGTCAGCCTGCTTATATAGAGCTCCAGTACAATGTAACTGTAACAATTTTCTAAAACTATCCAATCACTGAACGTCACTTTCGATCCCTTATTTGCATAACTATCTACAGTATCCCCCTGCTGGCCCAGGGTGAGAACTTCAGTACATAACAGAAAGAAAGAAAGAAAGAAAGAAAGAAAGAAAGAAAGACAACCAAAAAAGAGCCTCCAGAGATTCTCTTAAGAGACATGAGACCGTCACTCAGAGCTAGCTTGCACTTTTGTATTATTTACTTAACAAAATTTGTATAAAGCTTGGCTCTAAATAAACTTCTGAGCAGCGTAATATGAAGATGCAAGCTGTTCACTCATAAGGATGTAAAAACAGCCCTGCTGAACTGTGCATTCCACCCAACCAGATGCCTCCATGAAGCATAGAAGAATAGTTTGAAGGTGATTAAACACTTTCCTGCTGTTTCCCACCAGCAATTTTAAGAAGGGCTTAAAGAAGGCCTTAAATAGATAACAATAAGACAGTGCAGACATGACACTAAGTAGTGCATTAGAGCTTCTCGTGTGCTCTCTTCCTGAATGCTGAGCTTGTAGGACAAAACGGGAAGAGCAATCAAAGTAAATTTACATTACAAACCGCCTTGCACCTCATGTCTGAAAATGCCCATAGAGACATAAGCTTGCCAACTGAAATCCTATCTCAAATTAGAAACAGAAAACTTAACTCGAATTTGACAAACTTTGCCCCTCCTAGCCCTAAGAAAGGAACACTTTGGTTTGGACACAGGTCAAGGCTGCAACTTCACATTCAGAATATGGGATTCCTGGCTCTACAACCCCAGTAGTGGATGATGAGATGGGCTGTGTTGCTTACCTGAGCTCCCTGCAGCTGAGTTTCTGCTGCACACTGAGATGGAGAGGGGGACAAGGAAGGCAGGTGCAAGATCAGCACAGTGTGATGAATGCACCTGCAGAGCCAATCTGGTGCTCCTCCCAGTGCATTTACACCATGCAGAAGTCCCCTTCATGTCTCCACCCTAGTATGCATTAGCGACTCAACTGGTGGGAGCTCAGGCAAGCAACAAAACCCAACCACATTGCTAGCTACTGGTTAAACCTTCCTTTGACTATCCCACCTAATTCCCAATCACATTTCTACTCTTGATTAGGAATCCCACCTCAGAGCCTGTGTTTGTTGCTGTTACGTTTCCGAGCACAATTCAAAGTGTTGGTGCTGACCTTTAAAGCCCTAAACGGCCTCGGTCCAGTATATCTGAAGGAGCATCTCCACCCCTATCGTTCTGCCCGGACGCTGAGGTCCAGCACCGAGGGCCTTCTGGTGGTTCCCTCACTGTGAGAAGCCAAGTTACAGGGGACCAGGCAGAGGGCCTTCTCGGTAGTGGCACCCGCCCTGTGGAACGCCCTCCCACCAGATGTCAAAGAGAAGAACAACTACCAGACTTTTAGAAGACATCTGAAGGCAACCCTGTTTAGGGAAGCTTTTAATGTTTGATACATTACTGTATTTTAATATTTTGTTGGAAGCCACCCAGAGTGGCTGGGGAAGCCCAGCCAGATGGGTGGGGTATAAATAATAAATTATTATTATTATTATTAGTGTTGTTTTATGTTTTTTGTGTTTTTCTACTGTAAGCTGCCCTGTGATATTCAGATGAAGGGTGGTATGTAACAACAACAACAACAACAACAGGGAAAGTAGCAAGATGACATCTAGAACTGCACTGAATGTTGTGGTCTTAGCACCCAACTTTAAATCTCGATTCTTTCAGCCTCAAGGGCAAATTCAAAATATGTGCTGGTTTACAGTCTGGTACTTGTTCGTGTTTTCGAGATGCTTCCTGTGAAAGCAGAGCTGGATTTTGCTTGCCTGTGAAGTCTTCACTTTCTGCAACCCACACAATCATTAAAATTGGATAAACACGAATGCAGCATTCAGCTTGCAGACTGAAGCTCTGCAGTCACCTCACAGAATAATGATTTGAGACAAATGGCACAATTTGCGACAGATGCCATTGTGTATGTGCACTTTGAGCAAATTGACGCAAAGCCTATGAAGAGCCGCGCGGCAGCTTTTGGGACTTTCAAAGTAATTGAGTAAGACTCTGTAAGAGTTGGGGACTGCACACACAGTCTTTTAAATCATTAGTTTGTCTTATCGGAGCTGAAGTTACTGCCAAGTTTGATTCCCAGAATCAATTAATCAAACCTACTTGGTTTCAAAATTCTTCAAATCTTCCTGCTCGCCACTGAAAAAAAGTAAGACCCAACTGTAGAAGACCTGGAACAGGAAAATCATCTAGGCTTCATCTTACATACTAAGTATGCATTCAATACCCACAACTGGGTTTGTGAGACTTTTTTAAAAAAGATATGTAATGGTACTGCTCAGAAGGAAATTTCAGCTTTAACAAACTAATCGGCTGTATAACTAATTATGCAGTTAGTAAGCCCTATCATAGGGACGCGGGTGGCGCTGTAGGTTAAACCACAGAGCCTAGGACTTGCCGATCAGAAGGTCGGTGGTTCGAATCCCCGCAACGGTGTGAGCTCCCGTTGCTCAGTCCCTGCTCCTGCCAACCTAGCAGTTCGAAAGCACGTCAAAGTGCAAGTAGATAAACAGGTACCGCTCCGGCGGGAAGGTAAATGGTGTTCCCATGCGCTGCTCTGGTTCGCCAGAAGCGGCTTAGTCATGCTGGCCACATGACCCAGAAGCTGTACGCTGGCTCCCTCGGCCAATAAAGCAAGATGAGCGCCACAACCCCAGAGTCGGCCACGACTGGACCTAATGGTCCCTTTACCTTTTAAGCCCTATCATGGGTGTGTTCACTCTGAAGCAATACTAAGTTCAGAAAGGGGTTACTTGCATATACTGAATACAAGGGCAATATACTAAGGAATGTATGCAGGGTATGTAAGCACACGCTTTCTGCACCAGATATACCTACCAGGCTTGTAGTCCTTACAACAGACTTGAGCAAACCAATAGCTACAATTAAGCAGAATGAAAGATAATCACACAACACACTGCAAGATGCTTTAATGGTCTTAGATCCTTTGCAAACTAATTTGAGGGTTTTTTTTTATAAAACCAAGCAGTGTATAAACTGTATTTAAAAAATAATATTACCCCTAAAGCACTTTGAACAAAGCAATGAACTATGGACTGGATTTGCTTCAAAGCACATATTGTGTTGCAGTTTTAACTCATAGGCATCTTGCTGCGTGCGAGTAACTCTCATGTCTAAAACCACAGGTTGAATTTCAAAGAATCGGAGAATCGTAGAGTTGGAAGGGACCCTAAGGATCATCTAGTCTAACCCTCTGCAATGTAAGAATAAGCAGCTGCCCCATACTGGAATTGAACGTGCAACCTTGGCATTATCAGCACCACACTCTAACCAACTGAGCTATCCTAGCATTCATACATTCATTCATTTATATATATATATCCAGGAAGGAAAAGTGAATATGCTGCGGTATTCCCACATTCCTGGAATATCTGTTGCCATCTTCAGGCTTTCCAAAGGAACATGCAAGGCTCCAACTAACTTAAATAGAAATACAATGTATACAATGTATTGCAGTCTGGTGAGCTGTTTGCTGCCCAAGTTCACGGGGAACATTAAGCACCCTGCTCCCATTACTATGGTTCTTCATTTTTAAACTGGGCTTTGACTAAGCTCTCCATACAGAGGACTCTTCCAATCTGAGGACTGTCCTCTATAAATCCCCCACTCTGTACAGAGAGGAAAACAGGCAGCGATAAGCCTTTCACATATACTTTAAATCAGCCAACTATATTCCACACCCCCCCCCGACCAACAGGAATAACTTGTACCACACCATAACTTTGATTTGCAAAAACAGGTAACCAACATGTCAGGAAGGTACCAGTCACTTTGCTTTGTAGAAGCACTCTGCATGCACAGTCCATCTCAGCCTCAGATAAGATGCTCCTTTTCTTCATAAGTCACAGGGCCATATTCTGTTACCCGGTGCAGAGCGTGCAGCTGAATTCACTATACGCTGTCGGCAATGTACTTTTACGTGACCCTTGCTCAGTAAGTTTTGAAGTCATATTTTTTAGTGCTACTAAGTTGAAGGAAAAGCCATAGCACTGCTGCTGTGTTTGTATACTGACTTTTTACTACTTGCCTCGCCGGTGCTGGGTAGACACTATGCAGGACACAGGAGATAGAGAGTCCCTGCCAAGGGAGGATGACGACATACAACAGACAAATTAGGAATGGATAAAGAGGTTAAAAATTGGCAGGATCTAATGGAGGAGATATGTTGGGAGCAATTAAACAGCAGGTAAGGCGAAAGACGAGAGTATTTCAGAAACTGCTTTGTTAAACAAGGGAGTTTTGAGGAGCGACCTAAAACAACAGGCCACCGAAGAGATGGTGGTGAGTCTCTACCACCACTAGCAAGGTCGAAGGGAGGTGTCATGGAAAATGTCAGACTTGCACCTTCATTAGCCTCTTTAGAACTGAGGTGGAAATTCCCTACATAGAATCACATGGGAATTAGAGGGGAGGCAAGCACGTCATTCCAGTAAAATAATGACTATAATATTAGATAACAGAAGTGACTCACGGTGTGAGGCGGATCTGCTATGCTAGCTTCCCAGCAGGTGGGTCACTGTTGCCTACTGGGAGGGGGAGAAGTGAGGGGGCAGGAAGGTTGGCATGATTCAAACACAAGAGAATTCATTTAACCCCTGTTTAAAGGCTGCCAGTTCACCTCTGGGCCCAATTCAAGGTGCTCACATTAGTGTCTGAAGTCCTAAACGATTTATGCTCCAAATATCCTGGTATGCATATTGTTTCAGGAGTTAGGCAGGTTTGATTAATATGCAAAGCAAATCAAATTTCTCTCCCCCATACCTAGTAGATACCTTTTATTTCTTTAAAAAAGAAAGAAAGAAGAAGAGACAAAGTGGTTTAGTGGAGGTTAAATAGATGAAACATTCATATCCAACCCGGTGCTGAAGGTTCAGGACAACTAATATGTTTAAATAATATACTGGGTTAACACAACTGCCAGAGGCCTGATCAAAAAAGAAAAGAAATCAACATTCAGGGTCACTGTGGCAGGCATGGTGTTATTTCAGCTGAAAAAGCTGAAATCCTGGCAGACCCCTGGTTGACAAAGGATGGCTGAGGTTGATAATTTCCGAAGGGAACAGATAGCGTCCTGGCCTCCCTGACCACAAAGGCCAGCATAGCAGGTGGCTTCTCTGCAAGCCAGCAGCTGTGAATTGTGTTTTGGCCTGGAAAGACTCTCTTGAGAGGAGAACACAGGAAAGAGTATTTCACACTTTCTGGTGCCCCTCAAAGAAGTTGTGTGGTGTTTGTTTATATATACAGTGGTACCTCGCTTCAGGCATGTTGACATTATTATTATTATTATTATTATTATTAATAATAATAATAATAATAATACAGTGGTACCTTGGGTTACATATGCTTCAGGTTACAGACGCTTCAGGTTACAGACTCTGCTAACCTGGAAGTAGTACCTTGGGTTAAGAACTTTGCTTCAGGATGAGAACAGAAATCGTGCAGCAGTGGTGCGGCAGCAGCAGGAGCTAAAGTGGTGCTTCAGCTAAAGTGGTGCTTCAGGTTAAGAACAGTTTCAGGTTAAGAACGGACCTCCGGAACGAATTAAGTACTTAACCCAAGGTACCACTACACACACACACACACACACACACACACACACACACAAGCAAATATTCAAGCATCTTCTATATCCTGCTCCAAAGCCAGCACAGGGATCACCAAGGTCACAATGGCTTCGTAGGGGACTTAAATGAAATGCCACACTCAGAAACCACAGGTCTAACCTTACCCCTACAATTCAAAAGGACAAAAAATGGGTCAAATCAACGATGGTCTTCTCACGCGACTCTGGTTGAAATGAGCATGGGTAGATTGTGCTCTCCGCATGTATAATTTCTTCAGTTGTTCAGCTCCTTGCCCCTAGCCACCCACAATCATTACAAACAGGCTCAGGGCCAGGGTGAAAGTTGTTGGAATATATACAGTTTACTGAAATGCACAGACAGATCTTTTTAATGTTTAGTGGTGGACTCTCTTGTTCATTCAACTGAGAGGTCCCTTGACTTCTACCCCAAAGTCCTGCCCTTACAATGAGATGATACTACATCACATGTGTTGCCTAAGAAGGAATAGCGCTGCTGCTTTCAGCATCGGCCACAGATCAGCTCTAACATCTAGTTCCGGCCCAATTCATGGTGCTCATGCTAGTGTTTAAAACACTCTGTTGGATCCTCCTAACAGAGGGTCCATGTTGTGCTCGGCCCTGAAACTCTTCCCCAACCGGCTTGTGGGCAGGGCTTGCCTTGCTCCAAGCCAGTGGTGCCACAGTTATGTCAATGGCCTTTAGCGAATCAGCAGCGTGGCAAGGTTGGGGGTATTTATTTGGCAGCATGACGTAGGGACCTCCTGTTGCTTTGCGCTGCCGAACACCCGCCCGCCCACCTGTTAATTAGGTCGTGTTTGGCCTTGCTTTGGACTTTGGTTGGTCACCAGGGGGCCAGGTAGGAATTTTTTCCAATGTGGCAGATTGGCTGTGGCCACTTGGTTTTTGCCTACCTCTTAGCAATCGTCACATCTTTGCAAGGTTTGGCGGTTAGGCATTGGTTTGGGGGGAATGTGGGGAAGCCATCACCTGCCCCTCCAATGAATAGGGTATTCTGTTAAAGGAATCTGGGGGTCTGGATCTCGCCCGAAGCCCTGAGAGGGGCTAGGGCCATGCCAGGACCCCCGGGAACCCCAGGGGTGAGCACCAGTCAATATACACTGACGGAGATCCCCCTGCTGGTTGTTTACCCTTCCAGGCTTCCTGCAGGGTGGGGCAGGAGCCAGATATAGTTTGATATCAATGTCTAAGCCAATACCAGTCACATTGGTGTATTTTAATAAAGTTGTGGCCAAAATTTGCCTATTAACATTTTAACTAAATTCTGTCTCCACTGTCTTTATTTCCATGGGGGATGGGTTTTGGGGCTTGAAGCACAAATGAGTTTGACCATCCTCACCTACTGACAGACCTGGCTATTACAAGCAGCAGAGGGGTCTCCCTTAGTAGGTCCACCTTTTTCAGAAGTTTGGGTGGTGGTAGTCCAGAAGAAGGCATTCTCTGTGACAACTCCTAAGTTGTGGGATTCCTCTCCCACAGATGTGAATGTGGATTCTTTGCTATACAGCTTTAGACAAATGCTAAAGATGCACATCTTTACTTTTGACACCTGAGATGTGCGTTTTCAGAGCCCACCGTTTTCCTGTGATTGCAATCTGTATTAACTGTTTTTAATTTTGATTTTTAAATTGTTGTCACATGTCCTGGGACCTGCTGATGAAGGGTGGGTAATGAATAAAGCAACAAACAAACAACAAAAACCACACACCTCCAAGCACCATAGGCAATGCTCAGGAATGATGGCAGTTGAATAACACCAAACATTTCCAGAAAGGTTGGGGAATGATAGGTTGGAAGTTGCTGCTCACAAGCAGCTCTCAAATATTTTGAATAAAGCCCAGCGTAAGACATATTCTTGTCAAACACTCTCCTTAAGCTCTCAAAGCAGTAATGCAGATAGACCTTTGCTCCTTTCAGACTTGCCCCCTGCACCACCCCAGAATCTCAGGATAATGAATTTGACCTACTTCACATGGGTGACGATGGAGATTAATTAAATGTTTATGAAACTATTTGGAGATTTTCACATGAAAGGTGGTTTGGAAGCCCACACATTTACAATTAATTTTATGTCCCCAGTCACGGCTAGAGAACCTACATGAAAGTCTGTTGTGGGTCAGTCTTAAAACTTGTTGTGCAAGCGAATGGAAACTTTAAATGAAGACATTTCCATGGTACAAATGAGAACATCATGGCTGTACAGAAGTGGATTGGTGTGGGTTTTTTTGCACCAAGACATTACTAAGGGGGCAATCCTATAGCAAGCTCTGCCAGAATGAGCAGCTTTGAATGCAGAGGGTCTCCGACGCAGCATTAAGTCCTCAACCCCAGCTCAGCCAAATATATGCCAGCATAATTTGCTCATCCTCAAGTTAAGCTAGCTGGGCTGAGACTGGTGTAAGTGCCCCAAAGTGTGTGTGGATGAGGCAGGACCAAATGCAGGGATGACTTAGGCTGGATCCTAAGCTGAGTCACATGACCTGGCTACCTGGCATAAAACACTATTTAAAAACTTGTTTTCCCTCTGTCAGGCTTAGGCAGAGCAGCAGCCTCCCTGTGGAACTGGGTTTTGATCTGGTGTTACTTTACGTGGACTTAATTTACCTTATTTGTGGGTGCAGCTTACATTCGGGCCAATACGGTACACACAAGCACACTCAATCACACACTGTGAGAATGAACCAGGTAAGATACACAGGGGCAGCTGTGATACCAGTTTAAAGAATTGCAATTTCCCTTTTCCCACTTGTTTATCATGAAGATAATTACCGTATTCTTCTGTCTATAAGACGCCCGCATGTATAAGTACCCCCCCCCCATTTTTGAGGACTCAATTTTAAGAAAATGAGGGGGAAAGGCCCAAAGTTGTTGACCTTCTCCCCTCACGCAGCTGCAGGCAGGAAACACTCCGTAAATCATTTCCTGCTCACTGCAGCATCGGAGGAAATTGCGCTCCCGCCAACCGGCTGGCTGGAGGGCACACCGCTTCTCCCCCCTATGCCACTATCCCTGTATTGAACAACCCCAGTTTTTGACACGATTTTTGAGTCAAAAAACCTCGTCTAAGACACGGAAAAATGCGGTACTCCAGCATTCTTAGTTTTAGTAACACCCACTTTACAGGGTAATGTTCTCCATAGGGCCATGGACCTAGATTGCATGTAGAAAAAGTTGCATGGGCCATTTGCGTGCAGAAATGCCCCATCGCATGACTCCTCCAAGCCCATGGAACAGGGAGCCACACAAAGGGTTCTGTTTGTTCTGTTTCCTGCCCACCTTTTTCTCTTGGCTTTATTCAGACAAAGAAAAACAAATAAAAGCCAACCAACGTAAGCCTCTCTTTCCTACTTCCAGCACAATGGATGGAAATTGATTCTGCAACTCTCTCACTCTCTCTCTTTTGTTTTAAATGCGACTTAACCTGACACTGTAGCAGGTTTTGCAAGAGAGGCTTCTGCCCTTGGATACAATGCATAATGTTGATATGCGTGACACACTTAAAAAATAAAACGGGGGGAATTGGAAGGTCCCTTTTATGATTTCATAGACAGAAACGGCAGCTGCTTTAAAAATAACACATTTCTGCTTCACTACTGGGCTTTACAGAATACAAAGCAAGTATCTCCTGGGATGAAATTGACCTCCAGCCCCTTCCTTCCAGCTCCGATTGTCAAGATCTTCTAAAAGAGGATGGATACATCTGAATAAAAACTGGAGATATGCAACACGGAAGGTCAAAGGAGCAAGATGGCTGCCCAGATAGGGTGATGCACCTGCCAGCGCTCTCCATTTATCTCCCCTGCTAAGCATCTTGTCACACAGCCCTGCATGCAAAGCATAACTCTGTGGGCATGTTTTCCATTGCCAATGATATATTCTCTAATAAATGTCACACTCTTCCGAAAGGTTTCTCTTTTCCACATCTTTTATTCCATGCGTCTGAACATCCAGGGGGAGTAACCTCGTTCCATGTCACACAAAACAGAAGAAACTCTTTGAGAAGTAAGCAGAAAGGCAAGACTGATATTGGATGAAGTCCTACATGCCCAGGCATGGCTGTTGGTCACCTAGGTCCTCCGAGAACAAAGGTGACAAGGAGAGAGCAGGCAGTGATGCTGCATTCAATTAAAGTCCGTGCCTAGACATGTTGAAGTTTGTACTTGATCATATATTTTTTGCCCCCGAATACTCTCGTCTGCAGAAAAGTTCAAAACTTTTGAAGAACTTACTTGGCTGAGCCAATGGAGGATGTGCAAATGGAGTCGCCAGGGCTCTCCAGATTGGAGGAGGCCAGAGGAATAACAGCTAATACTATAGCAACTAATACTATAGACTAGGCTTCCTCAACCTCAGCCCTCCACATGTTTTGAGACTGCAATTCCCATCATCCCTCACCACTGGTCCTGCTAGCTAGGGATCATGGGAGTTGTAGGCCAAAAACATATGGAGGGCCAAGGTTGAGGAAGCCTGCTATAGACCTATACACTAGGGATGGGGGACTTGTGGCCCTCCAGATTTTGCTTGACTATGACTCTCATCATCCTTGGTACTAACAGCTGTGCTGGCTGGGACTAATGGGAGTTAGTCCAAGAGGGTCGCAATATCCTTGCTATAAACATTAGGGGTGAGCAAATCTGTCAATTTCAGATTTCTTTCATTCTTCCAATCTTAAATTCAAATCTCCACATTTCTGCATCAGTTTGAGGGTCCCAACCCCCCTCCCCCCAAAAAAACAAGTCCTCATGAGAAAACATAGCAGTAATTTCTCTTAATATACACACCTGTCCTGGACATTTTGCCTAATATACAAACATTCGCAAATCAGTTTTCTCGAATATAATGCATTTCTACGTGTCATTTTCACTAATATATGGATTTCTATGCACTCTTTACCTTAGCATGTGCATTGTTTGTACACATGATTGGGTTGGAGAACAGCACTGCAAAATTCAGCAAACTTTGAATTCTGAAGGATGCCTTTGTTTTGATTCATGTATTGTTTCAGAACGTGCAAAATAGGTAGGTTTATCTTCAGCTGTGCACTGAATCAAATTTCTCGCCTGTCCAAACACTGTTCTCATGCTAGTTCCTGAGCATCACAATGTGAATTCCCACTAATATATGCATGCTTGTATACAAATTTGCCTAAAATGCCCATCTTTACAAAACAAGTCTGCCTAATATAATACATTTTTGTACATTATATATTTTTGTGCACACTTTACCTTGGCATACACATTTTTGTATGCATTACTGGGATGGATAAGTGCATCGTAAAAATTTGAGAATTTTGAAGGGTGGCTGTGGACTCAGCTACATTAGTAAAGAAACAGTGATTTGAATGCACTACAAACATGCAACACCAGATGGTGCCAAAGAGCAAGAAATTTTAAAATGCGATTTTCCATAGAGATTTTTTTCCTTTTGTTATAACAATCTATTTTCTGGCTTAGTTATAGCGTTGTTTCCCCCCCTTTGTGATTGGATCCATCCTTCCTGTGTTTTGGCTCCTGCATTGTTTCAGAAAGTGCAAAGTGGATCAAATTTCTGCACCATCCCTAAGACTTATCCTTCACTCAAGTTGCAATGAATGTAACAGAGCTTACTTCTGAGTGAACATACCTAGAATTTTACTAAGCAGAAGGGGCAACCTCAACTTTGCCTCCTCTGTAAGAAGGTCAAATAAGGGCCATAACTCAGTAGTAGAGCGTCTCTTTTGCACGCAGAACATCTGGCATCTCCGGATAGGGCTGGGAGAGAGAGTCCTTTTTGAACTCTGGAGAACAATTGCCTGTAAGCATAGACAATACTGAGATAGAAGGACCAGTCATCTAGCTTGGTGTCAGATAGCATCCTATGCCTGACATTCGAAGAGACTGGTCTATATAGCTAGAGAAATTACTGGGTGTATTTTTTTATAGGTAGGTTAGAAATATAATAATTTTTGATGGAATTTATATACTGCCCTGTATCTGGAGGTCTCATGGTGGTTCACAGAAAAGATCACAATATCATAGAATCATAGAATCATAGAGTTGGAAGAGACCACAAGGGCCATCGAGTCCAACCCCCTGCCAAGCAGAAAACACCATCAGAGCACTCCTGACATATGGTTGTCAAGCCTTGCTTAAAGACCTCCAAAGAAGGAGACTCCACCACACTCCTTGGCAGCAAATTCCACTGTCGAACAGCTCTTACTGTCAGGAAGTTCTTCCTAATGTTTAGGTGGAATCTTCTTTCCTGCAGTTTGGATCCATTGCTCCGTGTCCGCTTCTCTGGAGCAGCAGAAAACAACCTTTCTCCCTCCTCTATGTGACATCCTTTTATATATTTGAAAATGGCTATCATATCACCCCTTAACCTCCTTTTCTCCAGGCTAAACATGCCCAGCTCCCTTAGCCGTTCCTCATAAGGCATCGTTTCCAGGCCTTTGACCATTTTGGTTGCCCTCCTCTGGACACGTTTCAGTTTGTCAGTGTCCTTCTTGAACTGTGGCACCCAGAACTGGACTCAGTACTCCAGGTGAGACACAGTACTCCAGGTGAGTACAATATATAAAATCAAAATAAGAACAATAACCCAATAACACCCCCCCCAAAAAAAGAGAGCCACATTTTGAAAGGGCATAGGATGTTCATCAGGTCAATCAAAGGCCTGGTTAAAATGGAACGTGTTTGCCTGGTGACTAAAGGTGTATAATGAAGGTGTCAGGCGAACTTCCCTGGGGAGAGCATTCCATACACGGGGAGCCACTGCAGAGAAGGCCCTGTTCTTGTGTTGCCATCCGCCGGACCTCTCGAGGAGGAGGCACATGAAGGAAGGCCTCAGAAGATGATCTCAGGGACCCGGTAGGTTCATATGGAAAGAGGCGGGCCTTGAGGTGTTGCAGGCCTGAGCCGTTTAATATGTGCATGTATAAATTATCCTTAGGGACGCGGGTGGCGCTGTGGTCTAAACCACTGAGCCTAGGGCTTGCCGATCAGAAGGTCGGCAGTTCGAATCCCTGCGACGGGGTGAGCTCCCATTGTTTGGTCCCAGCTCCCACCCACCTAGCATTTCAAAAGCACATCAAGTGCAAGTAGATAAATAGGTACCGCTCCAGCGGGAAGGTAAACAGCATTTCCATGCGCTGCTCTGGTTCGCCAGAAGCAGCTTAGTCATGCTGGCCACGTGACCCGGAAGCTGTGTGCGGACAAACGCTGACTCCCTCGGCCTATAGAGTGAGATAAGTGCGCAACCCCAGAGTCATCCACGACTGGACCTAATGGTCAGGGGTACCTTTACCTATAAATGATCCTATACAAATGCAATCAGAAACTGCATGTCCCTTACCATACAGAACAAAGGATCAATCAGACAGGTTGAACTGTTCAACTAATAAAATTGCATTGTTCACAATGGGAATAATGCTAGTAGTGAGAATGGGTTGTTGTTGTTGAGCAAATACCATCTAGTTCAGCAACCTGCTTTCACAATGGCCTACCAAAAGTCTATGGGAAACCTGCAAGCATTACCTGAGCTCGGCAGCATTCTCTCTCCCCAACCCCAGACTAGGGTTGTATGACAAACTAAGTCTGTAGAAATTCCCCCTTCCACACAACTGTTTAAGGCAAGGAGGGGGAGCTCCAGATGTTCTTGGCTCCATCATTCCAATCCAACATAGCCAAAGGTCAGAGATGAGAACCGAGAGTTGGGAGCCCAGCAAGATCTGAAGGTCTACAGATAAGATGCTTTTCTTATCTGGCCTTCCAGGGGTGGGGATGATCCACACCACTTGATTTCCTGACAACTGCTCAAGGAACAGAACAAGGAAAGAGGGGGCTTCGCCCTGCCAGACTTGAAGTTTTTATATGCAACAACTGCGGCAAAAGTATTGTCAGCCCAGAAATGGAAACAAGAAGAAATTATGATGAAAGAAGAATGGCAGACAAAATTAATGGACTATGCAGAACTGGACAAAATGACAGGAAGGATTCGAAACCTGCGGGGCCAGAGATTTACAGAAGATTGGAAGAAGTATATGAATTATTTGAAGAGCAATTGTAATCAACAAATTTCACTAGTAGGACTACAAGAAGTTTTGTAAGGAGAAATATATGAAGTGCTACAAAGTAGAAAAAGATAGAGATATTGGTTATGAGTTTGAAATGTAATAGGGAAGATAAGAAATGCATACTGAGAGATTAGACTGGAAAATTTTCAGACAAGATTGATGGAAGTCAAAAATTTGAATAAGATGTAAAAGTATGTTTAATTACTGTTGAAAATGATATGTTTTTAAAAAACTAATAAAAATTATATATTAAAAAACAAAACAAAAACCAGAACAAAGAACTGCCCCCTGCAATCGCTGGCATTCCTCCTTCGAGGAATCTCTCTCCTCCAAAAGTGAGCAATACTTTCCTTCCCCAAGCATTTGTCAGGAGAGTTTTTACAACCAGCAGAATCAAACTGTAAAACTTTTTCCAGGATTCTATCATGGCAGGATGCCAGGGGATGGGAAAGGAGCTGTATGTCTGAATGCCCCTGCCACAACCAAAGGAAACAAAGACAAACCCTTGGCACAGAATAGTAGCATGACAGGGAGAAATGTGCTCTAGCCTTCTCTTTCATTCTTCTGGGTGGAAGTATTTCTCCTTTTTTAAGGAGAATAACAACAACAACAACAACAACAACAACAACAATTTATTTATATCCCGCCCATCTGGCTGGGTTTCCCCAGCCACTCTGGGTGGCTTCCAACAAAATATTAAAATACAATAGTATATTAAACATTAAAAGCTTCCCTAAGCATGCCACCTCCCCAACCTGCAGCCTAAAGGTAAAGGTAAAGGGACCTCTGACCATTAGGTTCAGTCGGGACTGACTCTGGGGTTGCGGCACTCATCTCGCTTTATCGGCCGAGGGAGCCGGTGTCTTCCGGGTCATGTGGCCAGCATGACAAACCTGCTTCAGGCGAACCAGAGCAGTGCACAGAAATGCTGTTTGCCTTCCTGCTGGAGTGGTACCTATTTATCTACTTGCACTTTGACATGCTTTCGAACTGCTAGGTTGGCAGGAGCAGGGACCAAGCAATGGGAGCTAACCCCCGTTGTGGGGATTCAAACTGCCGACCTTTCGATTGGCAAGTCCTAGGCTCTGTGGTTTAACCCACAGCGCCACCCGCGTCCCTTTTAACCTGCAGCCTAAAGTGGTACAATTAATGAAAAGCTTTTGTGCCTGACTCTGAGTATTGTAAAAGGAACAACAAAACTAACTTCCCACATTCCTAATAGAATATGGCTGCACACCTCCATCCCACTAGCAATGGATGTGGCCGAATCTGGATTAGGTCAAATCCCCCCCCTCCCGCTCCACTGCCCAATCAGGACCCCAGGATCTGTTAGGAGTTACATTGTTGTTGTTGTTGTTTAGTCGTTTAGTCGTGTCCGACTCTTCGTGACCCCATGGACCAGAGAACACCAGGCACCTCTGTCCTCCACTGCCTCCCGCAGTTTGGTCAAACTCATGCTGGTAACCTCGAAAACACTATCCAACCATCTCGTCCTCTGTCGCCCCCTTCTCCTTGTGCCCTCCATCTTTCCCAACATCAGGGTCTTCTCCAGGGAGTCTTCTCTTCTCATGAGGTGGCCAAAGTACTGGAGCCTCAGCTTCACAATCTGTCCTTCCAGTGAGCACTCAGGGCTGATTTCCTTCAGAATGGATAGGTTTGATCTTCTTGCAGTCCATGGGACTCTCAAGAGTCTCCTCCAGCACCATAATTCAAAAGCATCAATTCTTCGGCGATCAGCCTTCTTTATGGTCCAGCTCTCACTTCCATACATCACTACTGGGAAAACCATAGCTTTAACTTTACGAACCTTTGTTGGCAAGGGGATGTCTCTACTTCTCAAGATGCTGTCTAGGCTTGTCATTGCCCTTCTCCCAAGAAGCAATGTAAGAAGTTACATTAGAGTTCTATAATTGGGATTCCCTGCATCCTTTTCAAACAGCATGTGCAGAGTCCTCAGATTTGGATCAAGGTTCGCATGTGGGTAAGGAGGGTGGGCTAACCCATTGCCCCCATGCCGATTCCCTGAAATCCTCCCGTGTGGCAAAAACAAAAATTATTGCCCTTATGTTGTCCCTTCTGTTGCAAACAGGATCAGGTGGAATTTACATTGGGTACATGGCAGAGGGGAAAGGGTTAACCTCCCTGCTCCCCAATCTCAGTCCAGGCAGGGCTGTTATTTGGGAAAAGAAGATGAAACATCTTGATTATCATGTGTTGTTTTGGCCCTTAGAGATCCACCATTTGGCTTCAGCCAAGGCTACCAGGAACTGGTGCCTCTCTGTACGAAACTGCCCGGCTGCTAAGATCCTCAGCTGAGCATCTTTTCTCGGTTCCATGAACATAAGGAGCATGGGGGGGTGATACAAGATAGCGCCTGTTCTGTGGCTATTCACATATTGTGGAATTCCTTCCCAAGAGAGGTCAGACTGGCCCCCTCTTTGCCATCCTTCCGCCGGCATGCTAAGAGCTTCCTGTTCAGAAAGGCCTTTGAAATCTCAGATACGGACAGTGCTGATCACTGGGTTGCCATCGGGACAAACTGTATTTTAATTCTGGCTCTAAATGTGTTCTGATTTATTTAAAATCACTGTCTGTGTGTATTGCTTTGTGTTTTACATAACCAGTGCATTTTTTTCTTTAAAAAAATATATATTTAGGGGTACTCTCATTTTGACTCAAGAAAATTACCATTTTATAGTTCAAATCAGGAGAAATAAATACAGTAAATGGACAAAAGTACAGAGATTCACAAAATATTTAGGGGTATGCGTACCCCGTGTCCTCCCCCCGCCTGAAAAAAGCACTCTATATAATATTGTTTTTAAATGTTGTAAGCTGCCTTGAATCCCAAGTTGGGACAAAAGTGGGATATAAATATATTAAAGAAATTAATAATATTTGGATAGCTCAGTTGCTCAGAGTATTGGGCTGATACTGCCAAGGTTGCAGGTTTGATCCCCGTATGGGACAGCTGCAACAACCTCAGATATTCAGATGACACAACCTTGATGACAAAAAGTGAGGAGGAATTAAAGAACCTCTTAATGAGGGTGAAAGAAGGGAGTGCAAAATATGACCTGAAGATCAACATCCAAAAAATGAAGATCATGGCCACTGGGCCCATCACCTCCTGGCAAATAGAAGGGGAAGAAATGAAGGCAGTGAGAGATTTTACTTTCTTGGGCTCCATGATCACTTCAGATGGTGACAGCAGTCACGAAATTAAAAGACGCCTGCTCCTTGGGAGAAAGGCGATGGCAAACCTAGACAGTATCTTAAAAAGCAGAGACATCACCTTGCCAACAAAGGTCCGTATAGTTAAAGCCATGGTTTTCCCAGTAGTGATGTATGGAAGTGAGAGCTGGACCATAAAGAAGGCTGATCGCCAAATAATGGATGCTTTTGAATTATGGTGCTGGAGGAGACTCTTGAGAGTCCCATGGACTGCAAGAAGATCACACCTATCCATTCTGAAGGGAATCAGCCCTGAGTGCTCACTGGAAGGACAGATCCTGAAGCTGAGACTCCAATACTTTGGCCACCTCATGAGAAGAGAAGACTCCCTGGAAAAGACCCTGATGTTGGGAAAGATGGAGGGCACAAGGAGAAGGGGACGACAGAGGATGAGATGGTTGGACAGTGTTCTCGAAGCTACCAGCATGAGTTTGACCAAACTGCGGGAGGCAGTGGAAGACAGGAGTGCCTGGCGTGCTCTGATCCATGGGGTCACGAAGAGTCGGACACGACTAAACGACTAAACAACAACCTGGGACAGCTGCAATAACAATGATAAGGTATGCAAACTGTTATATTTGCATCATCCCACCTATCAACATACACCAGCTTTCCCAAACTGGCATGGTCTCATGCTGGCTCAGGCTGGTGGAAGTTCTAGTCCACAACATCTGGGGGGCACCAGACTCTTAATAGAGTAAGCATGATGCAGCTGGTATTTCCTTTGCCCTCAACACAGCTTGTCTTTCGCTCAACTGTCTGGCTTTTAAATACGCATTCCCCAGTCTCCTTTCTCAAATCTCTATTCCTGTAGGCTTGTCAATCCCCACATGCTTATTGAGCTCCAGTGCCCCTGCTGTACTTGCTCCATCCTCGCTTTGATAAAAAGTTGTTTGAATCAAAAGACGTGGCTCCCAAACCTGGCTGGAAAATGCCAAAAAAGGGGGAGGGTTCCTTTCCCTCCCCCTTCTGATACTTAATTGTGATGTTGCATGTCGAGATCAATTAGTTTCCTTTCCGCTGGCTCTGTTGGTAATGCCATGTCATGCCATATGGCTGGCTCAAAGCTTAAAAACGGTGCTGGGACCTTCGGTTCGCCTGCCAATGAAGGCAAAGCTGTAGCAAAAGGAAGACTTGGCTCTGGAGATTGCAAAACGCAGGCTGCATTTCCCTTTGATGTCCCCTGCTGGCTTGCCCATGAATGGCATTCTGAGGCCTCTGCAGGCATCTCTGCCTCCCAGGCAGGCCATTAACTATGCAGCTGAATGACAGGTCTCATCTTGGAGCCGCAATCGTACTCAGAGTACCAGCTAGATCCCCTGTCCCCCCACGAGTCACAATTTATTCCTACATATGTTTTCTTATGTTTGGGGGACGGATTGCCGTCGCTTGATGTTGTTCCCTGAATAGAATCCCGGTGCATAGGAAATAAGCTTTTTCCTGGCAAGGGGATGAATGATGGCCAAATGTTCATCTGTTAAGGCTCTCTGTGCCAGGCGGCTGCTAAACACAGAGAAGCAGGACCCGGTGAAAGGTGTGGCAATAGCTTTGGCACATAAGTAGAAGTGTCTAATAGAACTGGAAGCGGGTGCTTAGCTATTAAAAGGTCCAGATATGTGTCCTTCTCTGTCTCTGATCACATACCCTCCAACACTTATCTAATGAAAATAGGGACATCCTATTCCATACTCCCCAACATTTCTCTGATGAAAATAGGGACGTCCTATTCCATACCCTCCAACATTTCTCTGATAAAAATAGGGGTGTCCTATTCCATATCCTCCAACATTTCTCTGATGAAAATAGGGACATCCTGTTCCATACCCCACAACATTACTCTGATGAAAATAGGGACGTCCTATACCAATGAATTATGAATTGTGGTCTGTCCAATGCTCGATGGCCTCTTGTTTAAATTCTAGTAGGTTACCAGAAGACAAAGGATGATAGAGGCTTTGGTGAACAATTTAAGAGAGGAAAAAAACAGCGATTTTTTAGCTGTGATTCCTGCATTGCAAGGGGTTGGACTAGATGACCCTTGGGATCCTTTTCAACTCTCCATTCTATAATACAATATAAGTTAGAAGCCCTTATAAGAAACCTGGTGGCATCTTAGGCCATGTTTAATTGAGTAGGCCACAAGTTTTGCAGGGCTGGCTTAATCTTCATTCACCTGAACTATTATGACTTTGAAGCCTCTGTGCATTTGGGAAACGAAGCAGAGGAAGAACAAAACATATTTTTTTGTAGGGACATGAATTCCCATAATACAGATTCCTACACAATTGTGCATGCAAGGAGGAAAAAAAGCACTGTAGACATACTGTATCATATTAGAAGAAAACTTTAAGTCATTAAGATGTTCTGGGGTCATGCTTCGATAAACTTTATTTATTGGACTGGCTTGAGGATATGCCCTCTAAGAGTGAGATACATTAAAAAGGAGTCATGATACTCCGGGAGTTTCTTCACATAGGCCAAAGAGGGGAAATATCATGAATGTCCAATCCAGCTGCATGTTTGAGCAAAAGTTCACTCAGGACCTGACCTAACACGTATGATTCACAAAAAAACAGAAGATCTTGTTTGCAAAGTCCCTGCTTTTGTTCCTTGATAGTCGCCTCTGCTAAAATAGTGCCTCAACATACCAATGACACTTTTTTAAAGTCTATTAACAAAAAGAAGGAAAGTTATGATCCAAACTATCAGAGTTTCACCATAGTTTATGACCTGGTCCACAGGGCAGGGCTTTCCCACCTCCTCTTATTCCTACAGCCGGTTCCCCCACCTGACCCTGAGCTGTTCCTAGGAGATTGAGTAATTTTGGAGCATGGTGTGAGAGATGGTGTAGAGACAAACAGATGGTGAGGTGAGTTGGTGGAAATTGCTTCCCTTTTATGTGTGGACAGCGGAGCATCTTAGGATCCAAGCCATTGTAATTGTGGACCAAGTTCAGGGCAGAAGCCAGAACAGATGATTTCAGTTCATCACACAGAGGTAAAAGGTAAAAGTAATGGACCCCTGGAGAGTTAAGTCCAGTCAAAGGCGACTATGGGGGTGCGGCACTCATCTCACTTTCAGGCCAAGGGAGCCAGTGTTTCTCCCCAGGCAGCTATCCGGGTCATGTGGCCAGCCTGACTAAACTGCTTCTGGCACAATGGAACACCATGATGGAAGCACACGGAAACGCCGTTTACCTTCTCACTGCAGTGGTGCCTATTTATCTACTTGCACTGGCATGCTTTCAAACTGCTAGGTTGGCAGGAGCTGGGACTGAGCAACGGGAGCTCACCCCGTCGCGGGGTTTTGAACCGTCAACCTTTTGATCGGCAAGCCCAAGAAACTCAGTGGTTTAGACCACAGAGCCACAAGCCTCAGGCAGCATACACAGACTGCAGTTTCATAATAATCATGCACGGAAGAACACACCTTTAAACCGCTGGGTTAGTGGTGCAGTCATACACCAAGACAGAGTTATTATTTTCCTGGCTCCCTTAAAAAAATTCAATTCTCATTGGAGCCAGCACCTCCGGGCAATGGAGATCTCTGTGTTTCAAAAGGAGAGTTTCAATAATTCATTGCATGCCGGATGCAGCATAGAACGCTATGAGGTCATACTTTGAAATGGCACTCTCTTTTCAGCTTTTCTCTGAGCCTCTTCCAGCTCAGCACTACAGGCTTTTGCCTTCTGAAAGTGCACATTCCTGGCTGCGGCCATCCCTTTCAACAGCTGGCAATTTGTAAAAAATAAATTACAACAAAACGTGCACATCATTGTCAGGAATTCTTGCAAATGTCACAAGATATCACAATTTCAAGTCCGGCGGCTATTGCATTATAAATAGAACAAGGGGAAGAAGGAAATATTTTTGTGGAAAAGAAAGAAAAAGAAAGTTGGCTGAATAGAGAACCATAAGAGGAGCTAGAGGCAAGAGACTCCGATGACACGGAGGGGGAGAAAAAGAAGGAGGCAGAGTGTGGCCTTGGGCTGTCCAACCAGGCACTGGATAGTAAAGGGAAAACTCAACAAAAGAAATGCTGGAATACTTGGGTTTTTTTAAAATGTATGAGCCATCCTGCCTGGAGCTCCCTCAGCTCCGCTTGGCTCAGAGAGTAAACCTAGGAACTAACATTTTCCTCAGCTGGATTGAGGGTGGGGGAAAGTCTTTTGGAAGAAACAAGCAAATAAACACACGGTTTAATCTTAGGCAGGGTTCATGGGTAACAGTTGCCTTCAGTGTCAGCCCTCCTTGCTAGGTGACGGAAAGTGGGGTAGTAATTAAGGTAAAGGTAAAGGGACCCCTGACTATTAGGTCCAGTCATGACCGACTCTGGGGTTGTGGCGCTCATCTCGCTTTATTAGCCAAGGGAGCCGGCATACATGTGGCCAGCATGACTAAGCCGCTTCTGGCGAACCAGAGCAGCGCACGGAAATGCCGTTTACCTTCCCATGGAGCAGTACCTATTTATTTACTTGCACTTTGGCATGTTTTCGAACTGCTAGGTTGGCAGGAGCAGGGACCGAGCAACGGGAGCTCATCCCCATCGCTGGGATTCGAACCGCCGACCTTCTGATCGGCAAGCCCTAGGCTCTGTGGTTTAACCCACAGCGCCACCTGCGTCCCTGGGGTAGTAATTAAGGGCTGGCAAATCTGTCAATCCCAGTTCCTCCTTGTTTCAGATCCTACATTTGTTTCTCCACATCTCTGCAGCAATTCGGTATCTCCCCCCCCCATACATTTCCTGTTATTTTCGTAAGGCACACAAAATTACAAATAAGTTGCACACAAGAAAAACGGACTATGTGGAATTGACAAAGCTAATGGCAAAAATAGGAGAACCAAATGAGGATTGTTTTGTGGAAGAATGGAAGCCTTTCTCAGAATATTTAAAGAAATGGTATAATGAATTCAGGAGAAGGATTTGAACTATGAGCAACAGGAGGAATTAGAGGTTATTTTATGGTGATCAGGATATAAGAGAGAGACCATAGGGTACAGCAAAGGGGATATTATTATTATTTTTATTTTTAAAAAAACACCCTGGAAAACAGGAAGGCAAGTTGAAAAAATCAAAGGAAAATTTATTATGTTTTGGAGTGGTATATGTGAAATTTTTGAAACTTAATAAAATATAAAAATATAAAAAAGAAAGAAAAAGAGGACCTAATCAGCATTAGTAAATATCTTGCCTCCAAAAGAGCCTAACGCAGAAGCAAACAAAGATTAAAATGTGAATAAAAGATGCTTCTTCTTTTTTTTGTAGCATTAGGATGCCTCCCAATAACATGTGTTCTTAAATAATTCACTAGATCAGGAGACTTGCTAGGTTTGGAATTCACACTTCAACATCCTTCTGCAGCATCTGTGACTTCCAAACCTGAGAGAGGGAGGGAAGAGTCAAGTCCCATGAGAAATGCCTTAAATCTGATCTTGTTTTACAAAGTGAGCACTCTGGTATCCACTCTCCACTATCCTCTGGATACCGACATATCCATCACTTGTTGTATCCATCTCTCTACGTCGAGAGTTGCTCTCGCCACTTCCCTCTTGATTGCAATCTCCCAGAGACTGTCTTATCCACCAGATTATGCGGCAGACAGCTGTTATTCAGCAGCAACATGGAAGGAAAGAATCTTTTCGTGTATGCTTTTTAAACCCAATGGTGAGGCGCCGTCTTCATTTGGTTAGCGGAAGATAAAGGCCTGTTCCCCACATTGATTTGTGAAGATGATTCTGGCAAGCCGTGGTTTTATCCAAGGTCCAATTCACTTTCCTCATGCCTTCAGAATGGGTCAGGACCACGGAACCACTCACACAGAGATACCGGTTGTGGTAATTTGTACCTCACCATTTCCCCCTTTCCCCAGCAGCTGCAATTGTGCAAATTGCAACGACGGCTGACTCTTTAGTCCCTATTCTGAAGCACCTCTCTGCTGTCTGGTTACGAGTAGACAAGTGGATCATGCTTGCTTCTGAAGTGTTTGCATGAGGGATAAAAAGGTAAAGGGGACCCCTGACTGTTAAGTCCAGTCATGACCGACTCTGGGGTTGCGGCGCTCATCTCGCTTTATTGGCCGAGGGAGCTGGCATACAGCTTCCGCGTCATGTGGCCAGCATGACTAAGCCACTTCTGGTGAACCAAAGCAGCACACGGAAACGCCGTTTACCTTCCCGCCGTAGCGGTACCTAGTTATCTACTTGCACTTTGATGTGCTTTCAAACTGCTAGGTTGGCAGGAGCAGGGAGCAACGGGAGCTCACCCTGTCACGGGGATTCGAACCGCCGACCTTCTGATCAGCAAGTCCTAGGCTCTGTGGTTTAACCCACAGCGCCACCCGCGTCCCTGCATGAGGGATACTGCAAGTGTAAATCAGGTTTGAGATACATGGCGGAAAAAATACATATTAAAATATCCCTTTTCTGAGATCCACAAAACTCTGGCGACTTTCAGTAAATAATTCTGATCTCGGAAACACAGGGTTGTATTCAAAATTTTCGTACAATGTAGGCTCATGAAAGTGCAACACCATATCTTTCAAAAAAATAATACAAAGAGCAGATTTGTGAGTTCTTGCTAAGCGAACAGCATGGGCCATTTTATAGGGATCATGCATGCAAGGATTTATTAATCTCTTTCTGGGCTGGTCCTACTATTAAGCAGATTGAGGTGGCTCCTTTGGGTGGTGAATGCTGAGAGGGAAAGCAACCCCTCATTGTTCTTAATGAATTATCCCGCTATTTCCCTTCATTGCCACATGACCTTTTCTATGACCAATCTGCCCTGCTGTCTCGGGTTCAGGGAAGGATGCCATCCCATCATCATCGCTGAAGATTCAATTGCCAGCCCAATCAGCTTCGATATATTGAATGAGGAGGGGGCACCATTTCGTCCTTCACTGCAGGCAGCAGAATACCTTGAGCCATTGCATCCCTGCCTCTTTGCCCTTTCCCTTCCACTCTTAAAACCCACATCGTTATAGTCCCACATTGTTAAAACCCACACTCTTAAAACCCACATCGTTATGCATTAAGAAGAGCCCTGCTGGATCCAGAACCATCTAGCACAGCATCTTATTCCCAACAGAAGCCAGCCCTTTCCTTCTGGAAAACCTACTTGCTAGACAAAACCTACTTGCTAGCTATATCACCTCTGAACCAGCAACACCATTCAGCATCATGGCTAATAACTGTGGATAGACTCATCCTCAATGCATCTGGCTAATTAATTTTTTTAAGCCGTATATGTTACTCATCATTGTATGGCTGTGAATTCCGCAAGCAAATGGTTTGTGCGTGCGTGTGAAGACATACTTCCTTTGTCTGTCCTTAATCCACAGCCAGTTTTAGGGCAACTCACAAGAGGATCCCTCTAGCAATACGATAAGCCTCAGAGGCGTCATAGACACAGTGTAGGACCAGGAAAAGGCGGGGCATTTTTGCAGGACCTATCTGGACAGAAAGACCGAGGGAAAGTGCTGCTGCATGGGAAGCAAGTTTTAAGCAAGCGCAATTCATGATGTTGTGCAACATCTTTGCTGGCCACAGAGTACAGTGGTACCATGGGTTACAGACGCTTCAGGTTACAGACGCTTCAGGTTACAGATTCCGCTAACCCAGAAATAGTACCTCAGGTTAAGAACTTTGCTTCAGGATGAGAACAGAAATCGTGCTCTGGCGGTGCGACAGCAGCGGGAGGCCCCATTAGCTAAAGTGGTACCTCAGGTTAAGAACAGTTTCAGGTTAAGAACAGACCTCCAGAACAGACCTCCTTAACCCGAGATACCACTGTACATCTGTTAAGGCATCACCCTTAGCTTCCAATTTGTAAGTTTCCAGTCGACATGAGATAGCCTTAACTCTGTATTTAATCTTGGTCATCTACCACCTTGGGCAACATTGCATTACCACTATGGCATTTCCTGTGTGCCATGTTTCCTGTCAAAATCATGCACCAAGCTCCTTTTCATCCTCTAGGGGAAATGGAATCCTTTGATGGGGAATTAATTAACCAACCTGCTATTCCACTTCTGTTTATAGCTTCCCATTAATGATGAGCAGATCTGGCAATTTTGGTTCTCTTGATTTCTCATTCCACCTTCCCAAATCTTAAATTCACTTCTCCACACTGCTGCAGAAATTTGTTGTGTTTCAAAATACAAAAAAATCCTCATGAAAATTCATCAGCTCATTTCTAATGAAGACGTCCGTGTACCGTTTTTGACCGACGCACACATTTTTTTGCAAGCAATTTTCCCTAATACGTTACTTTCCTGTATGTTGTTTTCATAAACGTTCATTGCTATGCACACGCTCACCTAATGTATTTGTAAATATTGTTTTGGTTGGAGAACTGCAAGGCAAAATGAGTGTTTTGCATACCTTTTCAGAAAATGTGAATTAGATAGCTTTGGCTTTAGATGTGAACTGAACCCAATTTCTTCCCCATCCCTACTTCCAGGGGTGTTGTTGGTGGGCAGTTAGAAAAAGAAAACACTGAGGTAAACATTCCTGCAACTGCGTATTATGTGCAATTTGAGCCTTCCTCGAAAGGGCATGAGATGCTCTCCATTACAGCATCTCTCTCCCCAGCCCGCTTCCTCCAACTCCTGCAAAGTAACCAGAGACATCAAACTGTACCAATAAGAGTGGCGGCAACATGGCAATAACAGCTGCCATCTTCACCTGCTCCAGTGACCCTGGTGTTAATTCATTTAGCTAATTAGTTTTTTAAAGCCCCCATGTGCTCCGTTTTGTTACAAAGGAAGCTGCTCTTCTGGGTGGCTCCCTTCACATTAAATCAGGACCTTTCGGAGGGTCTGGCTAAGCTAATATAAAGAACGGGGCTGTTTAAAGTGCCCATAACGGACAGGCTATTTAATCAAATTAAGCACTTCATTAAGAAAAATAGTTCTTTTCGCATGCTGACAGAAATTAATAATGGATGGCAGCTGATGTATCTCAGTCCCTGCATAACTTCTCCCTCTCTCTCTCTCTCTCTCTCTCTCTCTCTCTCTCTCTCTCTCTCTCTCACACACACACACACACACACACACACACACACCCCAAAAGCAATCTGAATCTGGTGGGTTTTGTAATATTTGTCATCTACTTACCCTGGAGATATTTTAGACTGTTTCACCATATCTCTCAGGGTTCTTTTGCAAGCCCTACTCAGGCACAAGTCACACAATGGATGCATGTCAGCAGAGCAAATGAAGAAGAGCCATGTTAGCTTTGCCTTTTGACATCATCACTCCCCATGAGTCGGAGGGTGATGTCTTAACTGGGCAGCCTCATCTATTCCCCGTATGATTTAGATCAGGCATAGGCAAACTCGGCCCTCCAGATGTTTTGGGACTACAACTCCCATCACCCCTAGCTGACAGGACCAGTGGTCAGGGATGATGGGAATTGCAGTCTCAAAGCATCTGGAGGGCCAAGTTTGCCTATGCCTGATTTAGATCCTCAATTCAATGCAGGGTCCAAAATTACAAGGAGAGAGACTCAGCCAGAAGAGGATTGACGGAGAGCCACATGCACAATGATACCCTGCTGCACCTTAGCATGCTCATCCCCACACAGCCAGCTTGGGTGCAGCCTTTAAATGTGAAGGGTATGTCCAAATAAGCAGTGGCAGAGAGTTCCTTGCTGGTGCCAAGGGTGTGTGTGTGGGCACCAGGGCCTCCCATGGGAGCATAGCATGCTACCAGAGTGCCCCAACCCTCTGAAGCTAAGTGGAGCACTGCTGTGCCACCTGCTCAGCCACACAGTGGGGAGCCCAGTCAGCTGATATAGCCAACGCTGCTCAGCTTTGGGGGCACACTCACGACATCCTGAGAGCCCAGCATTGGTTTGTGAGTCTGTGCAGGGCTGGCAGAGAGCATGCCTGTTGCATCCTTCTTTATTAATTTTCTAATTTACATTTTAAAGTATTCATTTAAACCTTCTCGGTAGTGGCGCCCGCCCTGTGGAACGCCCTTCCAGCAGATGTCAAAGCGATAAACAACTACCTGACATTCAGAAGACATCTTAAGGCAGCCCTGTTCAGGGAAGTTTTTAACGTGTGATATTTTACTGTATTTTTGGTTTCTATGGAAGCCGCCCAGAGTGGCTGGGGAGGCCCAGCCAGATGGGCGGGGTATAAATAATAAATTATTATTATTATTATTATTATTATTATTATTATTATTATTATTATTAAACAACCTTAAATCAATGACTTCCCTTCTGCTCAGTCTGTGGTTCACTTTGCATACCATAAGGTAAAGGTAAAGGGACCCCTGACCATTAGGTCCAGTCGTGACCGACTCTGGGGTTGCGGCACTCATCTCGCTTTACTGGCCGAGGGAGCCGGCGTACAGCTTCCGGGTCATGTGGCCAGCATGACTAAGCTGCTTCTGGCGAATCAGAGCAGTGCACGGAAACACCGTTTACCTTCCCACCAGAGCGGTACCTATTTATCTACTTGCACTTTGACGTGCTTTCGAACTTCTAGGTTGGCAGGAGCAGGGACCGAGCAATGGGAGCTCACCCCATTGCGGGGATTCGAACCGCCGACCTTCTGATCGGCAAGTCCTAGGCTCTGTGGTTTAACCCACAGCGCCACCCGCATCCTTGCGTACCATACATCCCTGAATATTTTTACATAATCTAAACCACTCAATATTCCATTATAGCATCCATCAAAACTCATTTAAACTGTTGAATTTATCTTAATGCTACCAGCGTTTTTAAGTATATACAATTTTCACTCATATATTCAATAAAGATTTTCCAATCTTCTTTAAAAGTATGTTCTTCTGGTTCTCTAATTCTATATGTTAGATCTGCAAGTTGTGTATATTCCATCAGTTTGAGTTGCCATTCTTCTTTGGTTGGGACCTCGCTCGTTTTCCATTTTGGGGCTAACAAAACATGGGCCACAGTAGTGGCATACATAAATAACCTTTTTTGACACCTGGGAATTCCCTTCTGAATTATCCCCAATAAAAAGGACTTTGGCTTTTTGGGGAGAAAGGTGCTTTTAAACATTTTTTTCGATTCATTATAAATTATTTCCCAATACTCTTTTACCCTTTTACAGGCCCACCACGTATGAAAGAACGTCCTTTCATATGTGGCCTGTTGTATCCTTCTCAAGCAGGGTGCAAAGCAACGCTGGGCTCGCAGGGTGCTGTGAGCTGTTGTGTCCTTCTCTCGGGGTTTCTCCAATGAAAATGAGGACATGCTATTCAATCATCATCGTAATTTTATTATAAATACCCCACTCAACTGACTGGGCTGTCCCAGACACTGACGATGGCTTCCAACATATATAAAAACATTAAACTTCTTTTTTTAAAAAAAAAAAACTTCTCCGTACATGGCTGCCTTCAGATGTCTTCTAAAGGTTGTATAGTTACATATCTCCTTGGCTCAGGGGTCACAAAACCCAATACTCTCCAACAGTTCTCTGATGAAAATAGGGACATGAGTGGTGCTGTGGGTTAAACCACAGAGCCTGGGACTTGCCGATCAGAAGGCTGGCAGTTCTAATCCCCACAACGGGGTGAGCTCCCGTTGCTCGGTCCCTGCTCCTGCCAACTAGCAGTTCGAAAGCACACCAGTGCAAGTAGATAAATAGGTACCGCTCCGGTGGGAAGGTAAACAGCATTTCCGTGCACTGTTCTGGTTCGCCAGAAGCACCTTAGTCATGCTGGCCACTTGACCCGGAAGCTGTACGCCAGCTCCCTCGGCCAATAAAGCGAGATGAGCACCGCAACCCCAGAGTCAGCCACGACTGGACCTAATAGTTAGGGGTCCCTTTACCTTTACTAAGGAAAAGTGGGACATTCCAGAATCAAAGCAGAAACTGGGACGGCTTCTGTAAATCCGGGACTGTCCATGGAAAATAGGGACATTTGGAGGGTTTGGCATGTTACCCTCCTAGCAAAATTAAAGTAAGTCCTTAAGGTGCCACAGAACTCAGTATATTTATTGTGGCATAGGATTTTGTAGACCAGACACAGTGGCCTATAAGCCTACTGACTGAGTGGGATGTAGGCTGCAAAACCTTATGCCACAATAAATCTGTTTGCCTTTTAAAGTTCCATGATACGCTTTATTTTTATTTTCATAGTATGATGAATTTAGAGTTTGTGTCAAGCACACAAGGTCTACTGTCTGGGTAATCAAAGTTTACTTTAGCTGGAGATACTGTTTGCTAAAGAGAGAGATTATGGCAGCTATTCTTGCGGAAACTGTTGCTGGAGAGAGAGAGAGAAATCCTTTCCTGAGGTCATGCTCTGATCAAAGGTATGTTTGTGGAAAGACAACATGGAACAAGGCTCTTGTAGTCTTTTAGCTAGTCAAACAGTTGAGAACTCTTTTACCACATCATTATTCAACGATGCCGTTCAACAGCAAGAATTGTACAGTTTCTTGCTTACAAATAGAAGCCTCTTTCCTCATCTCTAAAAGAATGGGATTGTTAAAGAGATGAGGTTTGAATTAGCCTCATAAGATTATTATAAGAAAATATATGTATTAATAAATAAAGGTCAATCCCTTCCACGTCACCTGTAGGCCTCTGAATGATGACAGAAAACATTTGATATACTAATTAATGATTTGTTTCCTGCAAACTCACATAGGTTATATACTGTGCAGTCCCAACCACGTCTACTTAGAAGAAAGTCTAAATTGAATTAAACAGGGTTTATGCACAGGTAAGTGGGATTAGAATTGCAGCCTTAGATATGTAAACTGACTTGTATGGTTTTGTAATGCCATGGGTTATAAAAAATTGCAATCTGAAAGGGCTAACAGTAAATTCCTCGTCTCTGGGATGAGGGCATTAATGTTATTCATACCTTCTGAAGTCTTTGTATACTTTGTATCACATATCACCATACACTATATATGGCCAGTTTACCACTTCAATCCGAGGAACTGGTTCTGTTACAGGTACCACATAATGCTTCAATTAAGCACTATATGATAACTAAATAAGGAGGGAATCTGGTGATGCTCCAGCACCCTGGATCCTAGACCATGAGAAGGTTCCACCGCCTTCATACCTTAAGCCTGATGCAGAAAAACCAACAGGTGAAGCTCTTCCTAGCATGAATAACCTAAGCTTCTGCTTTGTGTGTAGGATTAAGCCATATTTAGCTTAGTAAACTGTGGTTTGCTTTTATGTCTGAACTCACACCAGCAGTGAACTATGGTTGGTTGGTTGGTTGGTTGGTTGGTTGGTTGGTTTCCAACAAACCAGAATAACAAACCATGGTTTGAAGATAGCTTACAAATATTGGCTTGAGTTAACCATAGTTTCTTGATACAATTGAACAAAGCATCCTGGCTTAATCCAGGTTTTGGTACCCAGATACAGGCCCAGCTACAGAAATGCAAACCAAGAGTGGTTAGCAAATGAAAGCAAAATTAGGTGAAATAAGGTACTTTGCTTGTCCATAAGACAGATCCTGGTTTGCTCAATATATAATATATGGAAAGTTTAAAACCTAATAATGAACAGTGATGGATTCATATAATACTAAAATCCCACACTCCATGAATCAAAACCAGCAAAATATACAAAACAACTCTCTGTTTTGATTCTCTGATTCTGAATCGATGAATATATCTGTATAAAATAAGTCTACGGCTGCAGTTTTAATAGGGCACAGAACATGACTGTATTTATGAGTGCCACTCTTTAAATATTAACATAGAGAACGAAACACGGCACAAACTTTCTATTTGCTTGCTAAGCCTTAACGTAGGCGGCGGCAAGAGACCAAGAGCCTTGAAGCAAGCTGTAGGGCTTTTAGTGGGACAAGAAAAATTTCTCACACATGCCCCGAAGCCAAGCTCATTTGACCCCAAATATTTTGGCAGAACTGCACAGCGGGGTCACCTCTGATAGGCCTCAGGAAACTTCGGGGCTTTTTGTGTACACTTTTATTCAAGCTGAATTAAACGTTTGTTAGCTCCTGTTATTTTTGGAACAGAATCCAGGTACAGTATGTGGAGAAGCCATCGAAGTAACCTTTCCTAGAGATCCTCTGAAGAATGACAAAATGTCAGCAGCGAGAACAGGGTGGGCTTTCCCCCAAGTGTTTGCAGAACAGGCTATGCTTGTAATGTTACCCAGACGCTTCACTCATGCAAGACCCAGCCACTTCAAAGTAGCAGAGAATGCCAGGCTGATGTGGGTCAGGGACCAATTCCAGCTGAAAATCTCTCAGGAGCATCTGCTATTACCTGAGTCCACAATAATCTGAATGATGAGAGTTAAAGCTTTTAGATACTTTAATGGATGGTGTGAGTGGAGGTTAACTGTAGAGAGGATCACACCTTTGTTTCATTTTTTCCTGCCCTTATGATTCTTATGATTCTTGTCATGCCAGAATGGACAACTGCCAGTGGTACCTCGGGTTACATACGCTTCAGGTTACAGACTCCGCTAACCCAGAAATAGTGCTTCAGGTTAAGAACTTCGCTTCAGGATGAGAACAGAAATCGTGCTCCAGCGGCGCGGCGGCAGCGGGAGGCCCCATTAGCTAAAGTGGTGCTTCAGGTTAAGAACAGTTTCAGGTTAAGAACGGACCTCCGGAACGAATTAAGTACTTAACCCGAGGTACCACTGTACAGATGTTAAATGATACATAGGGGGCACCCTATGTGAAAAAACACACATGGATGTGGAGGAGAGAAGATTTGGAGGTTACTAACTGTAATAGACGTCTGGAATTCCAGAGCGGAAGCCATGTTAGTCTGGGGCAGCAACAACAAAGAACGTTGTAGCACCTGAAAAACGAACCCATTTGTTGTGATATAAGCTTTTGTTGACTAGAATCCATTTCAGCTGATGCAGGAAGAGTTATGCTCAATGGACATATGACTTATTTTTCCTTTTCTTCCCACTCCACCCATTGCCACCACCCCTGCTCTCCTAGAAATTAGAAGCCTGTGGCCCTCCCTGAAGATTAATGTCAGCAGCAAGCCAGTGGTAAATGACACAGTGCAAGTTAGAGATAACTCTTTATTAGCAAAAACACAATTGACAAAGGAGTGTCAGGCCTAATGAGCACAGCAACTCATCTCTGGTAGGTCTTGCCCCCATGAAGCAGTTGCTGAGACTGAAGGTCCCTGCCTTCCCACAGCTGCCTATGTCTCCAGGGTTTTTCCCAAGCAGTAGGAGACTGTGCCTGTGTCAAGCCAAACTCTTCACCCTTTTCATGCCTCTTCTAGTTCTGGGATACAAGGGGTGGGGAGCTTGTCACAACAGGAGGAAGAGACACCCATGACTCTTCACCAGCCCGACTCATCCCTGCCTCTTGACTTCTCTTCCTTCCCAGCTTCAGCTTCTGCCTCTGATTCTGCACTTCTCTCTGCCACAGACTCTCCCAGCACACTAAGCCCTGCTGCCTCTTCAGCTTCCAAAACCTCCTCTTCCCAGTTTTCTCCCTCTGACCACTCATTGTTGTCCTACCACCACTCCCCAGACTCTGAGCCTTCTTCCCTTGGTGGTTTCCCAGCTGGTTCCTCCCACCATTTCTCTGCATCCAACCAGTCCATGACAATTAAGATGAGAGTAGAGTGCCATGATATCTGGAGGGCCATGGGTTCCCCATCCTTACTCTCTGTACACAAGGGGTTGAGAATCTTTTTTTTAACCCAAGAGCCACATTCCCCCATGCACAACCTTCTGGAGAAACTATATTGGTGGTTGGTAGACCAAGTTGCGAACATGTGCTGGATTATGGAGAAAGCTAGAGAGATCCAGAAAAACATCTACTTCTGCTTTATTGACTATGCAAAGGCCTTTGACTGTGTCGACCACAGCAAACTATGGCAAGTTCTTAAGGAAATGGGAGTGCCTGATCACCTCATCTGTCTCCTGAGAAATCTCTATGTGGGACAAGAAGCTACAGTTAGAACTGGATATGGAACAACTGATTGGTTCAAAATTGGGAAAGGAGTATGATAAGGCTGCATATCGTCTCCCTGCTTATTTAACTTATATGCAGAATTAATCATGTGAAAGGCTGGACTGGATGAATCCCAAGCCAGAATTAAGATTGCCGGGAGAAATATCAACAACCTCATATATGCAGATGACACAACCTTGATGGCAGAAAGTGAGGAGGAATTAAAGAAGCTTTTAATGAGGGTGAAAGAGGAGAGTGCAAAATATGGTCTGAAGCTCAACATAAAAAAAAACTAAGATCATGGCCACTGGTCCCATCACCTCCTGGCAAATAGAAGGGGAAGAAATGGAGGCAGTGAGAGATTTTACTTTCTTGGGTTCCATGATCACTGCAGATGGTGACATTAGTCAGGAAATTAAAAGGTCTCTGCTTCTTGGGAGAAAAGCAATGACAAAGCTAGACAACATCTTAAAAAGCAGAGACATCACCTCGTCCACAAAGGTCCGTATAGTTAAAGCTATGGTTTTCCCAGTAGTGATGTATGGAAGTAAGAGCTGGACCATAAAGAAGGCTGATCGCTGAAGAAGTGATGCTTTTGAATTATGGTGCTGGAGGAGACTCTTGAGAGTCCCATGGACTGCAAGAAGATCAAACCTATCCATTCTTAAGGAAATCAGCCCTGCGTGCTCACTGAAAGGACAGATCCTGAAGCTGAGGCTCCAATACTTTGGCCATGAGAAGAGAAGACTCCCTGGAAAAGTCCCTGATGTTGGGAAAGACTGAGGGCACAAGGAGAAGGGGACGACAGAGGCGAGATGGTTGGACAGTGTTCTCATAGCTACCAGCATGAGTTTGACCAAACTGCGGGAGGCAGTGGAAGACAGGAGTGCCTGGCGTGCTCTGGTCCATGGGGTCACGAAGAGTCAGATGCAACTAAATGACTAAACAACGAAAAGGGCCAGAAGCAAAATTAGGTGGAGCATTGGCTGTGATGCTTACCTTTCTACTGTAGGTTTCATACCAACTATGGGATAGTCAAACATTTACACACACACACACACACACCACACACCAGAGGCATTGTCACAGTTCAAGGACACATTCCAGCCAGGCCAAAGCACTCAAGGGGGGGGGGGGCTGTGGAAACAGGTGTAACTTGGGAACACCCCCAAGGGCAAAATAGAGAGGCCTGGAGGGCTGCATTTACCCCTGGGCTTGAGGTTCCTTACCCCTGCTCTATGCAAACATAAGCTGTTCTCCTGTTTATTCTAAAAAGCCAACATGTATCTTTCAAGGTTTTGAATTTGCAGAAACTTTTGGCTGGCCACTGTTGATGTGGCTAAGGGGATCCTGTACTTATTTTGGAACTACTCGCTTTATCTAGCTAGACAATGATACTTCCACTCCTACCTGCCTCTACTTTCCTTGCAACAAATGGTGGAATGTTACCTAAACCTGAGATATGAAGCAACAGCCCCTTTATTCCCCTGCACGCACAACACCATCAGCACCACAAAATCTGTACGAATCTCTGGATAATTTCTCCTTGCTTGCTTTGCACTTTTGTGGTTCTCCTCGCCTTGAGCCTTAACTCCAATAACTGCTAGTTTCTGACACTGATTCAATTACTGTGGTTAAATGCCTTCATAATGTCTGCATAATTAAATCAGGAAAAATTATGAAAACACAGTATTACTCATCAAAAACGAGGGGCTGGGCTTGTTTGCTGTGCGCTGCCAAACCTTACTTCTTCTTGCTGCAAGTGACAGATACGTCACTTTGTGTCTACTTTATTTGCTTTATTGTCCCTCATCAGTTATTGGTGCATTTAACTGCTGCAGATTTTCACCAAGTAAGCAAACTGCATTTCAGAAAGAAGTTTAATGGCCAGCTGGAAGAGAATTCTATATAATGGATTAAGTATTACTCACTTAAAATCCATCAGTCTTGTGCTTTAAATGTGGAAATATTACACCGGAGAAAAATGACCACAAGACATTTGGTTTATGTTTGCCGGTTTTCCAACACTCCCATTGAAGGCGTATGACCCAGGGGCCATTTCATACATTAATGTTTTTGCCATGCTTGCTAAATAATTTTTTTGTGTGTGCATGTCTTTAAATATAAAGTTTTAACACACACACACACACACAGAGAGAGAGAGAGAGAGAGAGAGAGAGAGAGAGAGAGAGAGAGAAATTAGGAAATAGCAAGGAGCTGAAACATAGAATAAGGATTCAATTTCGGTTTAGTATGAACAGTATTTGTAAACTCAGTTCCAGATCAGATGCAGACAGTTCAAACCCTACTTACACCAAGCTGAGGAAGGTTTGGATTGAGAAAAGGTGTCCCTTCATCAGTTCCCCAACCTGAGCTGGAAATTTGCCCTTTCCAGCTGCCAATTGTGTGGGATGGCAGAAGATCCACTGACAGTACAATGACTGTGTTCTGCATCCACAGTCAAGAGGCAATAACGCTTCTGAATATTAATTGCTGGAAACCACAGAAGGGGAGAATGCTCTAGCACTTGGGTCCTACTGGGCTTTATTCAAGGTGCTGATAATAGTTTAGGTAAAGGCAAAGGGACCCCTACGGGACGCGGGTGGCGCTGTGGGTAAAAGCCTCAGCGCCTAGGGCTTGCCGATCGAAAGGTCGGCGGTTCGAATCCCCGTGGCGGGGTGCGCTCCCACTGCTCGGTCCCAGCGCCTGCCAACCTAGCAGTTCGAAAGCACCCCCGGGTGCAAGTAGATAAATAGGGACCGCTTACTGGCGGGAAGGTAAAACGGTGTTTCCGTGTGCTGTGCTGGCTCGCCAGATGCAGCTTTGTCACGCTGGCCACGTGACCCGGAAGTGTCTCCGGACAGCGCTGGCCCCCGGCCTCTTGAGTGAGATGGGCGCACAACCCCAGAGTCTGTCAAGACTGGCCCGTACGGGCAGGGGTACCTTTACCTTTACTAAAGGGACCCCTGACCATTAGGTCCAGGCATGACCGACTCTGGGGTTGCAGCACTCATCTCTCTTTACTGGCCAAGGGAGCTGGCATACAGCTTCCGGGTCATGTGGCCAGCATGACTAAGCCGCTTCTGGCGAACCAGAGCAGCGCACAGAAATGCTGTTTACCTTCCCGCTGGAGTGGTACCTATTTATCTACTTGCACTGTGACGTGCTTTCTAACTGCTAAGTTGGCAGGAGCAGGGACCGAGCAACGGGAGCTCACTCCATCACGGGGATTCGAACCGCCGACCTTCTGATCGGCAAGTCCTAGGCTCTGTGGTTTAACCCACAGTGCCACCCAAAGCCCTAAATGGCCCAGGATGCAATTCCAGATTATTCAATACTGAAGATTGGTCAGGTGTGGGAAGGGTACCTCTGCTTGTGGTCTCCATCATGATTTGTACTGAGAGGAGGCATAGAAGAGCTTTCTCCAACACAGGGGCCCAATTCTGTAGTGCTCTCCCTCTTGAGCTACATCAGTCTACCATATTGTTGGCTTTCAGACATCAAATTTGAGAAAATGTGCCAGATTCAACCAACGTACAATTACGTTGCACAATTACATATATTTTAAAATATTTATTTCAGGAGGGTTTGTTTGTTTGTTTTTAAAAAATGCAGATGAATGTGGAAACAGAAGAGAATTATGGGTAAATATACAATCATACCTTGGATCTTGAATGCCTTGCGACTCAAACGTTTTGGCTCCCGAACGCCGCAAACCTGGAAGTGAGTGTTCCGGTTTGCAAACGCTTTTTTGGAAGCCGAACATCTGATGTGACTTCCACGGCTTCCGATTGGCTGCAGGAAGCTGCTGCAGCCAATCGGAAGCTGCACTTTGGTGGTCGAACGTTTTCGAAAGTTGAATGGACTTCTGGAATGGATTCCATTTGACAACCAAGGTACAACTGTATGCCAAAGTGGCACAGACTGGAAAGAGATGAGATTTGCCTATCTGTAGATTTAATCAGCTTAAAGCTGCTAAGCAACATATCTCCCTCCTCTCAAACTGAGATTACCGTACTTTTCCATGTATACGCTGACCCGTGTTTTTGGGGACTCCAATTTAGGAACATGGGGGGAGATTGCCCAGAGTTGTTGAGCATTTTTGTGGCAGTGGCAGCAAATCAACAACAGCCCTTGTCACAGCCACCAATAACACCAATATCCAATGACACCTATAACAAGGAAACCACTAGTATGTATTGGGGAGCTGCGGTCCTCTAGATTTTGCTGGATTCCAACAACCATCAGCACCAGTCAACATTGTCAATGATCAGGAATGGTGGGAGTTATAGCCTAACAACACAGCCAGAGTTAGGGACGGGGAATAAATCCAATTCAGTTCACGTTTTAATGTGAACCTACTTGATTCACACTTCCCAAAACAACAGGCAAACCAAATGTCCGCTGGAATGTGTACAGTTCTGAATTTTGCAATGCGGTTCTACACCGAGAACTTGCTATAAAATGCATACATTTGAGGAAAGTGTGCATTATACGAAGGGGAATTGGTTGCAAAAGTTGTGCATATTAGGTGAAATTACAAAAAAGTACATTATGAGAAATGTTGATTTCCATCAGGATTTTTTTAAAAAATAAAATAAATAAATCACAATGTCTGATACAGAAATGTGCTGAACTTATGACTGGCAGAACAAGAAACTAGAAGAAAGTGAAATTGACCGATCCTTTCATTTCTAGCCACAGGTTCCCCATCCCTGGTGTAAAGAAATGCTTACAGAGCAATTGTATATGTATCTACTCAGAAGTAAGTCTAACTGAGTTTAATGGAGCTTCTCCAGGGAAGGCATGTATCAAATTGCAGCCTTAGCCTCCTCTGCCCAAGAATAACCCATCATCATTCTTTGCCTTTCCCAGTTACACAGCTGTGACTGCAGCAAAGCAGTTTGGCCCGCGCTGTCTGTGATAGAGATCTGAAGATTCAAAGCAATTACAGTACATGGCTTATATTTTGTAACTGCTGCAAAAGGTTAGAACTGCTGGAAGAACTAGTGCCCTGACAACGATGATAAATCAACCATTTAAAAATCTGTTATTGCTCCCAAGTGAACAGAAGTCAAACGCTTACAAGGATGGGGGTTTCCCCTTTAAAGCATCTAATGGTTGGGGCAAGAAAGGAAAATCATCTTGCGATAAGAGAATACAGTGCCTAAGGAGAAGAAATTTGTCACCCGTGATGCAAATAGATTAAAGACAATGGAAGATCACATTCTAATTAAAAAATGTGACAGTAAATGATAATCTACTAAGCAAATTGCCGATACGTACATCTATTAGCTGTCATGGCAATAAACTGCAACAAATTTCCCCAGCATTGCTTACATCTCATTTCCACAACAGAAACAAAGGTAATTTTTACTGTCATGTTTTATGATGAAAGAGAAAGGGTCACTCTTTACAAATACTTTTAGATAAAGAAACATCAGACTAGCAGGTTTCTCCCATTAAGGATGAAGACAGGTGCAGTATTCTAAAAAACAGCAGCTATAGCAGATCCTTCACCTGTGCTGTGGGACCAGCTTTGACTTACGCATCAGCATACATTCAAGCGAAAGGTTGAATCACCTGTTGGCATCACCACCTTCCCTCTCTCAAGCTAAAGATGGACTGCCACATCTTTCAAATTATTATTATTATTATTATTATTATTATTATTATTATTATTTACAACAGGCAACTCAATGTGACTTACAAAGAAAAGAAAGCATACATATAGTCAAACCTCTTCTTATGTCCGCCTCCGCTCGTGTCCATTTCGCCCAACGTCCGCGGCAAACCCGGAAGTAACCGCCGCCATTTACGCATGTGCAGGAGCGGCGGTCGCCATTCACGCATGCACAGAAGCAGTGTTCGCGCATGCGCAGAAGTGGGCAATCGCCGCCCGCGCCTGCACACAACGGCGCCTCTCCCAGCGACCCGTTTTGACTTCCGGACGGGCCTCTGGAACTGATTGTGGTCGTGAGTAGAGGTTCCACTGTACATTAAACTCAGAAGCAGGGGAAATACATTAAACTACCCCACCCACTCAAAAAGGCCATTGATCGTCCAAGGCTCAAGGACTGGTGGAAAAGGAATGTTTTTGCTTGGTGCCTGAAGATAATGATGGCGCCAGGCCAGCTTCCCTGGGGAAAACATTCCACAAATGGGGGGCTACCACTGAAAAGGCCCTTTCTTGTGCTGCCACCCTCTGGACCACTCATGGTAGGGGCACATGAAGTGCCGCAGACGACAATCTGAGTGTCCAGGTTAGTTCATATGAGGAGAGGGGGTGCTTGAGGTATTGGGGTCCTGAGCTGCATAAAACTAGTAAGATATATATCCCATATGCGTGTTACTACACTTAGGCTAAAGGGACATCGCTCAGTAGTACAGCACATTCTTTTCATGCAAAGGGTCCCTGATTAAATCCTGGGCATCTTCAAGCTGGACAGGGAAAGATTTTTATCTGAAACTCTGAAGAGCAACTGCCAGCCGGTTGTAGACAGTTCTGGCCTAGATTGGCCATTAGTCTAACTTTGCGTAAGGCAGATTCTTCAGTTATCAGAAATGCTTCCATGTTGTTGTTAACACTGCCAACCTTCCCTAAACTATGTTCAATCAATCAATTCCTACATTTTTGCTGTTCACGAAATCCTTAAAAATTAGGTATACACTTGAAGCACTTCTGGCTTTTCCCAATAAAAGGCTATACTCATTTCTTCTTCTGCAGTGATTAGATAATGAATTCCTATAATCACAGAGTTAATCCTTGTACACAGCGATTCTACTGATTCAGTGTGAGTAAAGACTTCGTTTACTGAGACTGTTTCCACATTCATTTAACTTGTTTTGTGCTTTGTTTTAAAAGTCGCAGTATTCATCTAGTCCATTCACACTTCCAAGTCCATTAACAGCATCCCCCGATAAGTCTCTTAGCTCATCCATTTTGCTAGCTCACTCTGCCTGTTACATGTGTCCTACTTCACAGAGGATAGTCCTCTGCCTGAAGGAGCCCTATATCTGAGTTCCAAGTCCACTTTAAAGATCCACAACACATGTTTAAAGAGTATGGCTTCCTTCAAAGAATCCTGAGGACTGTAGCTTTCCCTTCACAGAGCTACGATTACCACCTGTGCCATATTTCCAGAAAAAGAGGTGCTGGAATTCACCACAAATTCCTCCCTTGTTCTCTTATAATGGCAGTGGTGCCACCTGAGAGGTGCTGGCAATTGTAGCTCTATGCAGGATCCCTGGAAGTAAAAAGGGTGCTCCATGCACCAGTGCTGGTCTTCTAGAGCCAGCGAGAGGTAACAGACTGAGAAAAGACTTTGAGCATTTTATTTCCTAGTGTGCATTTCTCTCCGACTGTTGCCTTCAGGCAACAGTGGAGGTGAGGATCAATTTACCCAGCGAGTGATGGAGTCACCCTCCTCACACTGTCGTTGTTGCTGCTTACCTTGGCAGGGCTGTTATGAAAAGGACCTACGTGGTTGTACCAGTAGGAATACTAGAAGGGCAGTAGAGCTCCCCACTGTGGCTGTTCGAAGCTCTGAGTCAGAGCGCTGGCAATCCAGTCATCCTGGCTGATCTCCCGGAACCAGTTCATGCAGAAACATCTCCAGCGTACTTATTTTTGCCGCCCTATCTCTTTCATCTTCATTGCATTCTTAAATTTGCGAGAGGAAGCAGGGAATTCACACTGGAACGGACATCACTGAACATCACAAGAGTGAGGTATCAGCAGGCATAGGGTGGAGCCCCCAAAACAGCCTAAGGAGGACTCAAAGGTAAAGGACCCCTGGACGGTTAAGTCCAGTCAAAGGCAACTATGGGGTGCGACAATCATCTCGCTTTTAGGCTGAGGGAACTGCCGTTTGTCAACAGACAGCCTTATACATCAGGTGGGCAGCAGGACTAAACCGCTTCTGGAGCAATGGAACACCGTGACAGAAGCCAGAGTGCATGGAAACGCCATTTATCTTTCCGCCGCAGTGGTACCTATTTATCTACTTGCACTGGTGTGCTTTTGAACTGTTTGGATGGCAGAAGCTGGGACAGAGCAACGGGAGCTCACCCCATCCAAGCAGTTGATCAGAAGGTTGGTTGATCAACAAGCCCAAGAGGCTCAGTGGTTTAGACCACAGCGCCATCCGCATCTAAACATGGTCAGGATGATGACTAACTTTTATGCAAAGGGGTAAGTGGTGGAAGGCAGAGGGGACTGAACTGGAATGGAGAGCCCTGGAAGAAGCAGAGGTTGTTGGCTGGAACCTTCAACGGAACCGCTCCACCCTGAAACATTTTGTTGCAGTTCCCTCCCTGATCTAATGTTCTCACCTGTCAACCTTTTAGCGCCTGCTGTTGGAGACTGGTGCTGTTGAAGGCACAGGAGCGGTTGCCATAATGGTGGGATAAAAATGAACCACCTCAGAAGGTTGCTGTGACAGTGAGCCCAATTTTCAGAAAAGCACTGTTGAAATCACTTTACATATCCCAAGTACTACATAAATGATTCACGGTAATAAGAGGTCGCTGCGCAGCGGTGGACTTCTTAGGCCTACAAAGGGGCTGGCTGCCTGCTGTGCGAGTTTCATGTAACAAAGTGGGAGATGAGCCAGATTTCCTTCTCAGGAACCCCTGTTCTGTCTCGAAAAGCGAACGGAGAAAGGGGAGGCCGTATCAGAAGGGCCCTGCCTTTCGCTAAAATCCCACATGCAGCCGGCGCATAATCTCTAAGGAGATTATCTCGCACCCCATGTAAGAAATATACTTTTAGAATATTAAAGAGTGAAGGCCACATCAGAGCGACTGGCAGGATAAAAACCTTTAAGGGAAGAGCAGTAACCTTCTTTGATATGAAAAAAAGAGAGAGAGGCTCTGCTTGAGAAAAGATCACTGAATATTCTGTTTGAGTCATTGTTACATTAATGAAAGGAAGGCGGGGGGTGGGCAGGAAGCTAGGAAATCCTTGGTGACTCTAACCGATCATCAAATTTTAGTGCACTCCAGTATAATAACATATTTCTATATTAAAGGCACATGCATTAAAAGTCATGAAAACGTTCCATATTTACAAGTCACCTTCACACAAGTTTTCATCTTTCTTTCTTTTTTTTTATTCTCGCCTTTTTACTGCTTCCAAGGAATGTGGGATACATTTCAAACATTTATTTTCCAGCTGCACCAGACGGTGTATGGTACCTGCTATTTAAATCAGGGACTGCGGGGGGGTGGACTTCAGGTGGTTGGGGGAGCAAATATTCCCCCCCCCCGACCTCTCTAGCTTGTCTTTGAGACCCTAACCCAAGCCACACACCCTCCAGGGGCACAAAACTATTCAGCCGTTCATTGTACCTTCCTTGACAGTTTTTGCAAGGCTGGAATGTCTCCATATCCGCTGGGGTGGAAGATAAAGAGAGGTGTGTGTGTGTGTGTGTGTGTGTGTGTGTGTGTGTGTGTGTAGAACTAGCCTACTGTTCAAGGGCCGAATTCACATTTGCCTCTGGCCCTGCCCACCAGGACACCCTCCAAGTGCCCCTATTTTCCAGGGACAGTCCCGGATTTACAGAAGCCATCTCGGATTCCGATTTGATCCCAGAATGTCCCACTTTTCCTTAGGACACTCCTATTTTCATCAGATGAATGTTGGAGGGTATGGAGTTACACCGAGCCTAGCAGATAAGTAACTATACAACTACAACCAGTGTGGTGTAGTGGTTAAGAGCGGTAGACTCGTAATCTGGTGAACCGGGTTCGCGTCTCCGCTCCTCCACATGCAGCTGCTGGGTGACCTTGGGCTAGTCACACTTCTCTGAAGTCTCTCAGCCTCACCCTCCTCACAGAGTGTTTGTTGTGGGGGACGAAGGGAAAGGAGAATGTTAGCCGCTTTGAGACTCCTTTGGGTAGTGATAAAACGGGATATCAAATCCAAACTCCTCTTCTTCTACCTTTAGAAGACATCTAAAGGCAGCCCTGTATAGGGAAGTTTTTAAATGTTTAACATTTTACTATATTTTTATATATGTTGAAAGCCATCTAGACTAGCTGATGCAACCCATTTAGATGGGCAGGGTATAAATAGTAACATTATTATTGTTGTTGTTATTACTTATACTACTACTACTGAATGGGATGTCCCTATTTTCAAAGTGCAAATGTTGGAGGGTCTGCACCAGTTGCTCATGGCCCCCAGACATTCACCTTAATGCAAAAGTGAGCCCACCAGGGCTGAAAAATGTCCACAACCTAAATGAACAGCATCCAGGAAACTAAGAATGGTGGGAAATTTATTCTTCCTCTGTGTTCCCAGCTAATCAAAATGAACCTCGTCAACTGCTGTGTGTGAAAAATGAACACATAAGGTACGTTTTACTAAACATTATTGAAATGGTGACATAGGTCTGCCAATTTTGATGGCAGTCCCACAATTTTCATCCTGCATAGTTCTCTCCTGTAACTTCTGAAAGTTACTGCTTGGCATACTATGTTGTTTGTGGGCATGCCACTATTGCCTGTATCTGCAAGTACTTTCAGAAAATGCAAGAAGGCATAATTAATCTGCATTTTGAATCTTTTGCACTGCTGGCTAGGCTTTTGTTTTCCTTATTTTTACTCCCACTGGCAAGCGGCATCTGCAAAACAGATGAAGAGCTTTACCGACAACCAGTCGGATGGCAATTAATGCAAAACTGCTTTTGATGGAACATATAGATATATATTAACAGCAAAAGAGAAGTCTTGATGAAAACCAAAACAACAGCAGGTGACTTGTTTATTCATACCTATTTTTAGGACAAATTGTTTCTATGTCTGCAGGAGACTATCCACCTTTGTTCACGTTTTTTTTAAAATTAGTGGTTGAGAATAAAGTGGGGAAAGAAAGTTGGAAACAATACCTTAGTTATATATATGGAGAGGCTTCATTGCAAACATGGCAGGCTAACTATTGTTCAGGACATAAGAAATGGAAGTATTAGCAGATCAAAATAAAAACCGAGGATCAACACATTGTGTCAGGTTTCAAATTGGAAGTAAATTTCAGGGTGGACTTGGTTGTTTGGAGAGGGAGTTTCTCAACAAGCTTGTATGGCCTCTCTTTGTTCAGTTCTCTGCTCATCTGAGTAGCGTTTGCAATTGTGAGAAGGTGCAATTATATCAAGGTGAATATCATTAATCCCATGTGGGGAATCCTAGGAAGAAGGCAAAGTGGGACCATCAGGCAAAGCAGAAAGTCAGGGAACTCTCCCTAGTTTCATCTACAGCCAAAAGAATTTGGAGGCTGTGGACAGACAATAGTGAATCAGATAAAGAGGGATACAAAAATGGACTGATGAAGGGTGGGGGTTTCAAGGTGAAGAAAAAAAGTTTGGATTTGATATCCCGCTTTATCACTACCCGAAGGAGTCTCAAAGCGGCTAACATTCTCCTTTCCCTTCCTCCTCCACAACAAACACTCTGTGAAGTGAGTGGGGCTGAGAGACTTCAGAGAAGTGTGACTAGCGCAAGGTCACCCAGCAGCTGCATGTGGAGGAGCGGAGACGCGAACCCAGTTCACCAGATTACAAGACCACCTCTCTTAACCACTACACCACACTGGCATGTGGAATCCAAATTTTCATGGAAAACAGGCAGATAAGAGAAGTGAGAGACTACCTGATGAATGGTGGGGGGGACACAATTTGACCTCTAAGGACCAACCGGGTCCTACTGAGCTGATAATTCCATGAACCCAAGTGGAGGGGAGAGTGGAATCGCAACTCACACGCACTGTGCAAACAGATGAGCCACTCAAGCTACAGTTTCAGGTATACAGACTCTGAACAACTAGCAAGCTTATTTTATAGGTAGCATGTACATAGGCTGCGTTTGACGATTCTGCTGCAAAACACAAAGGCCAGGGTAAGATCAGTTGCCAGAGACTCACTCTGATCTCCATGCATTTAACCGCCCACAGAATGGCCATCTGAACAGGGTTCCTGAAGAGTGCTGGTCCCAAATACTCTCTGTGTCAGGTTCTGACAGTGAACTTCCTTCCTCCCCCTGAGGCTGAGGACCAGAGGGAAATGAAGCCGTGCTCTCTCAAGCCCCTTCACACCATCCTCCTTAGCATGTAGAAAGAAGAGGTATGAAACAGGGCAGCACCACCCTGATTAATTTCCATCCTGGGGAACCAGAAATAAAATTAAAAATTCTCTCTGTGCTCCAGAATAGAAACTGTTTACTTTATTAATACACAAAGAGTTGCGTGTGGTTCGTCTTTACAAAAATAAATAAGTAAATAAACCATCCCCAGCCTGTCAAGTTCAAATGAGATGCATCAAGAGAAGAAAGAAGAACAGACATCAAACATTACTCCTTTGTCAGTCAGAGCCAGCTGGCTTGAGCCTGCTATATGGATTCCACTGTGATTGAGTATATCTGATTCTGATTCTTTTTATTTGCAAAAAGAAAGAAAACTGGCCAGGAATTAAGCATTGCAAGAAGAAGTAAATATTTTAACCATTTTGCCCATAGGATGTTCTAATGGCATGTGAACAATCCAGTCATATGACCTGCCTCAAATGATCAGTAGGATGCACCACCTTCTTGATGAGGATAAATTATGAGGGGGTGGTGTGATAAGATATTTATAAAGCTCTGCTTAGTGTAACCAATATTGTGCCGCCGCCCCCCCAATGTCTGGGGATGGTGGGCGGTATAGCCCAGTCATGTCTGCTGGCACCACATGGGCTATTCCAGGTGTACAGAAAGACATTTTCTCCCTCTCACGTAACATTAGAAATTGAGGTCACCCACAGAAATTATTTGGCAGCAGATTTAGGGCAGACCAAAAGGATGCTCTTCACATAATGGACCTATGGACTTTGTTGCTGCCATTAAGACGTGCTGATGGCCACTGGTCTGGATAGCTTCATAAAGGAGATTAGACAATTCCATGGAGGGTAAGTCTAGTTATCACAACTAAATGGAAACTCTACCAGATCTGCATATTCTCTAAACTAAAAAGCCCCAATTGTGGCAACTTTTCCTCACATGGGAGTTGCTCCTAAGTAGGACCTTAGTGATGTATGGAAGTGAGAGCTGGACCATAAAGAAGGCTGATCGCCGAAGAATTGATGCTTTTGAATTATGGTGCTGGAGGAGACACTTGAGAGTCCCATGGACTGCAAGAAGATCAAACCTATCCATTCTGAAGGAAATCAGCCCCGAGTGCTCACTGGAAGGACAGATCGTGAAGCTGAGGCTCCAATACTTTGGCCACCTCATGAGAAGAGAAGACTCCCTGGAAAAGACCCTGATGTTGGGAAAGATGGAGGGCACAAGGAGAAGGCGATGACAGAGGACGAGATGGTTGGACAGTGTTCTCGAAGCTACCAGCATGAGTTTGACCAAACTGCGGGAGGCAGTGAAAGACAGGAGTACCTGGCGTGCTCTGGTCTATGGGGTCACGAAGAGTCAGACACAACTAAATGACTAAACAACAACAACAACAAGGACTTAGCATTGTTCCTCTGAAGAGTTGAGTTCTCACTCGTTCTTTTCACCCCTTTCTTCTGCTAGTCACACCACATATCCCAATGCATAAACCTGCTCATTATCTTATTACAGCCAGCTCAGAGGCGATTGGTTTATTTCATCTAATTTTAGTGTCCTATGTGCTCAACAACCAGCTTGGGATGGTGTTAATATTGCAAGCTGTCAAAGATGAGCTGAATAAGGTGCAGCTGCTACAAAAGACTGAGCTTTATAGTACATTGAGCAGGAACTGCAGCTCAATATACTATAGATCAGAATAGCCCTTGGTCTCCGAAGATGCCCCTTCTTCACTGGCCGGTTGGGAACTGCTGCACTACTTGCTTTCTGCTCAATTTCTACAAAATTTCTTCCCTGTGGTATAATCCCCAACAGGGTGCTAATTGGCCGAGAAAGGCTTATGCATCTGGCCCTTCCTCCATATGATGTCTAAGTTCACACACCCTGATGGTTGTGTATAGGAGGCCTGAGAAAGAAAACATTGAAGAGAATAGGTGCTAGGGAAACTTCTAGCATGGTGTAGTGGTTAAGAGCAGTGGACTCGTAATCTGGTGAAATGGGTTCATGTCTCCGCTCCTCCACATTCAGCTGCTGGGTGACCTTGGGCTAGTCATACTTCTCTGACGTCTCTCAGCCTCACTCACCTCACAGAGTGTTTGTTGTGGGAGAGGAAGGGAAAGGAGATTGTTAGCCGCTTTGAGATTCCTTAGGGTGGTGATAAATCGGGATATCAAATCCAAACTCCTCCTTCTCCTCCTAGGTCCATTAAGAGAAGGAGTATGTGATAGCAAATGTTTTGCAAATCATAGAGAAATGCTCTTTTCCTCCTCATTCTAGCAGTAGTGATCATCTACAATGATATGGAACCTAGAAGAGAAGGAGGAAGGTTCGTGACTAATTGTGATTGTCTATGGCAGGGGTCAGCAAACTTTTCAGCAGGTGGCTGGTCCACTGTCCTTCAGACCTTGTGGGGGGCAGATTATATATATTTTTTGGGGGGGGAATAATGAACAAATTCCTATGCCCCACAAATAACCCAGAGATGCATTTGAAATAAAAGGACACATTCTACTCATGTAAAAACATGCTGATTCCAGGACCATCCACGGGCCAGATTTAGAAGACAATTGGGCCAGATCCTGCCCCCGGGCCTAAGTTTGCCTACCCATGTATTATAAGGTAAAGGGACCCCTAACCATTAGGTTCCGAGGCATTTTGGAAAACACCTTACATTGCTCCGCATGGTCCGTGCAAAGCCTGGCACCAGAATGAGATGGAGGCAGCAGAATGGACCATACCACTTCAGAACACAGGCGTGAAGGGCATTTATCTGCGAGGCAAAACTAGGCACAAAATGGAACAGGATAGGCTAGAGCGGGGGTCAGCAATCATTTTCAGCCATGGGCCGGTCCACCGTCCCTCAGACCATGTGGTGGGCTGGACTATATTTTGGAAAAAAAAATATGAACGAATTCCTAGGCCCCACAAATAACCCAGAGATGCATTTGAAATAAAAGGACACATTCTACTCATGTAAAAACACGTTGATTCTGGGACTATCTGTGGGCTGGATTGAGAAGGCAATTGGGCCAGATCCAGCCCCCGGGCCTTAGTTTGCCTACCCATGGTCTATGGCTCCCTGAGTAGATGGACTGACTACCTATCAGGGAACCTATTTGCAGCATATTTCTTGCATTGGCAAAAGTATGCTAGGAAACGGTAACTTATTTTATGAAGAATGCCCCACGTGTTTCAGCTGTAGATCTGCCTCAGGTATTTTTGTGTGCCTTATCTTAGTACCACTAATCAAAAACAGAGCCTATGCACACATTCTAGACAGGTGGCATCGTAGAACTCGATGGAACTTCTTTGTGAAAAAACCTGCAAAGGGCCATGCTGTTAGTGATGCTAAAAGAGACAAATAAACTAGAAGACATGGAGAAGGGTTGTTGAACAGATGTCCTACTTTCCCCCCTAGAGACTAAGCATACCAAGAATAGCATCTTCAAACAGATGGAATGTAGCACAGCAGGCAGAGTAGACCAATAATCAGACACAATGGCTATGTTCAGGCAGCACAATAAACCATAGGTTAACATGGTAGGAATGAACTGCATTGGGCCTTTGGTTTGCCGACTCCTACTTTTCCTCCCCTAAAGTTATTCTGAAACAAGTCAAGCTCAAACCAGAGTTGATGAAGCTGGCTCCTTTAAATTAACCATAGTTAATATCAGCGTTTCCCAAACTTGGGTCTCCTACTGTTTTTGGACTACAAATCCCATCATCCCTCACCAGCAGGATCAGTGATCAGGGGTGATGGGATTTGTAGTCCAAAAACAGCTGGAGACCCAAGTTTGGGAAACACTGATTAAGATGAACCACAGTTCTAGGTTCAAAAAGGATTAGATGAATTCATGGAATGGGAGACTATCAGGAGCTCATCCTACACTCGAGTAGGACCCTGGCAGAGACACATGCCCGACTGGCTTGTTCTCTCCCTCCTGGTCGATCGTTTGGGAGCTTCAAAAGCTTTCTTCTGCCCAAACTTCACAGTGACCGATGCCAGCAGACATCAGCACACTTAGGGATCCGTATAGTGTTCACAGTTTGTGTGACAGACCCCAGCAACTTAGCATTTTAGCTAATCTACTTTATTTACATATAAACACACACGGAGCACTGCAACATGGCTCCCTCTCCCTCTAGCATCAGACAGCAAAGAGAAAGAACAAAGGACAATAGTCCCACTTCATGGAACACAGCAACACAAACATCCTGTCTCCGTCACTTCCCACTTTGTGGAGTCAAAACATATACTGCCATGTGATAGACAACAATCCCATGACTGCAATCATGGAGCAGGAATTCTAACAGCTACTAGCCACAATGACTATGTTCTACTTCCATTGTAGACAGAGCATACCTCTGAATGCCCGTTGCTGGGAATCACAAGTGGGAAGAATGCTGTTGCATTCAAGAGCTTCTCTTGGGAATCTGGCTGGCCAGTGGGAGAACAGGATGTTGGACTAGATGGGCCACTGGTCTGATTCTGCAGGGCTTTTCTTATGTTCTTCTGGGTCCTGATGGCATAGTGAACTATGGTTAATCAAAATTGGAAATGAAAGCTTCTCAACTGCTTCTTCTGGCCATGCTGGGGAAGAAGAGGGCAGGAAAAGGAGTTGTGCAAACATGAGACCCACCACATCCCATGGCTGCCCAGTAAATATAAAACCTGTTTGGCAGGTATTTGGTACATATCTGTCCTGTCTGTGGGGAGGAGCAGGAGAATGGGGAGGTAGTGATCTTTGATCACCTGCGAGGTATTTTGAAAAAGCTCACACAGAACACTCAATAAAAATATAGTACCTCTGGTGGAAAACACAGATTGGGGGAGGGCTGTATCTTAGCTTTGCATGCAGAAGGTCCTAGGTTTAATCCCCATCATCTCCAGGTCTGACAAGGAGAGACCCCATCTGAAACCCTGGAGGGTCAGTGTAGGCACTACTGAGCACAATGGACCAATGGACTGACTTGTGACCATACATGCCTAATTGGATTACAGATGGAGAAAATACATAATTGTGTTCCTGCCTAGGTGCATGCCATTGGGCCTCTAATTCCATAATCCAGTAGGGTTTGTCCCAAGAATATCAGCAATTGTCTGACTGGTTTTTCTTAAAAGAGTTTATTGTGTTTGCTACTTCATCTCCATCATGCCAAATTCAAAATCAGAACAGCTCCTTCGTTTTAAAATCCCCCCGACCAATCTCACCTTTTAACAAGTGGGATGTCAGAGGTGCAGCTGAACAATCAAACATGCTCCCCGGAGGAATGATGTGCCATTTAAAATGCTTCCAGAAGGTGCAGAGTTTCCATTGTGCTGCTTTTGCCAGAAAAAACAACTTTGAGACTTGGTGGTCCCACAGAGGACGGTCCCCAGCTTCAATATATTTGACATGTTCACCTGTTAGTACTCATTATGGTCATTATGAACTATTGCTGTTCATTATGGTGTTATGCAGATGACTCCAAGATTAACTACACTCATGGCACTGAGGATATGGGGGAGCTCTTTGCATGAAACATTCACGTCACCTCAGCTGCCTTGTGATTTGAATAGAGATGACATAGATATAGATCTAGAGATATACATATGGATAGATCACAGATAGATAGATGAGAGAGAGAGAGATGATAGATGATAGATGATAGATGATAGATAGATAGATGATAGATAGATAGATAGATGATAGATAGATAGATAGATAGATAGATAGATAGATAGATAGATGATAGATAGATAGATAGATGATAGATAGTTAATGATAGATGATAGATATAGATAGATGATAGATAGATGATAGATAGATGATAGATAGATAGATAGATGATAGATAGATAGATAGATAGATAGATAGATAGATAGATAGATAGATGATAGATAGATGATAGATAGATAGATAGATAGATGATAGATAGATAGATGATAGATAGATTATAGATAGATGATAGATAGATAGATAGATAGATAGATAATAATAATGATGATAGTTTAGATACACAGACAGACAGACAGATAATGCTGATAGATAGATAGATGATAGATGATAGATAGATGATAGATAGATAGATGATAGATAGATAGATAGATAGATAGATAGATAGATAGATGATAGATGATAGAGATACATAAGGTAGGGATATTAAAGCTAATGTAGAACACCATTATTTTACTGCTTAGTTTCTGAAAATTATTGTGGATTGACTTGAACCACATAGAAAAACCAGTGGCTGAAGCACATTCAGTGGCTGAAGCACACCAGCAGTTCACAGTCAAAAAGAGGGACACAGTGATAACCCCCATTTTTTATACTACGAGTAATTTCCATAGCTCTCTCGTCTCTCTTCTGCTATCTAGAGTAGAATTGCTGTGTTGTGTTCATTTGCTGTGCAGTAACTTGAACACATGGGCTTCATAACTCTGCAACAAGTACCAGTGGGTGGATCCAATGTGATTATGTACCTGACCATTTCTTGTCCTTAGGCTGCTGGCAAGTAGAGTGGGCTGGGGAATAATGAAGTTGCCCATCCATTGCATGCCTAATGTCAAAACACTGACTCTAGTTCCTCCATTGTTCTGATCACATTTAGCTGAAGATTACAATCTGCCGTGAACGTTTTTTTTTAAAGAGGTGGGACATCAATTCCCCAAGTTATGAATGCATGAGTGGTATATTGTCTAGCTGAGAGGGAGCACAAGCTTTGTCCTCACCCCCCCCCCCAAAAAAAATATCCAGCACATTATAAAAGGAATAACCACCATCATTTTTTATGGGACATTCTGAGGGTAGTGAGGAATGTGACATTTGCTGGGGAAAATCTTACTGGGGGCCTCCTCAAAGATTATGGAGAAACTTGCATTTGCCATCACAACATCACTCAATGGGGGGCCCTGAGTTCCAAATGGGTATGATGGTTTTCAAATGTATCCCACCATCAGTACAATAAACATATGAAGGAGTAGTGGGATCAGGATCTTTGGATCAGGAACTGCGATTGGCCCAGGGTTCCCAACTGTGAGGAACACGTGCGGGGGTCCTTTTTATGGTGTACATGTCATACTGGGGAAGGGAATGGCCGTTGCACATTGACATTTGGAGATGTGACCAATGGGCTCAGTGGTGCTTCTCCCTCACATTTTCAGTGAATGCATATCACTGGTGCTGCTGTGCACGACCCTTTTATCTGTAGGACTCGATAATTTGCAAAAACAACAACAACAAAACAATTTTGCCTGCAGTTGTTCATGTCACATTTTTAGTGCACACTTAACACAGCTTAAATATACAGCTTAAAGCAAGAAAACTGTGGCACTCCAGATATTGCTGGACTTCAAGCCCCATCAGACCCAGCCAACATGGTCAATGGTCAGGGATGATGGGAGGTGTAGTTATGCAACATCTGGAGGGCCACAACTCGCCTTTCCTTAATCTAAAAGCCAGTCTCTCTCTCTCTCTCTCTCTCTCTCTCTCTGTGTGTGTGTGTGTGTGTGTGTCTTTGTGCCCTGAAGCCCACATAACAGTGTAGGAAAGGAACTAGTAGATCTTTAAATTTTAGCATTAGATGACCAATGAAGACACATTCAGGCTCATTTCCTGTATTTTTGAGCTCAGCCTTGGTTAAGTCCAGGCCTCCGTCATTTCTTGTCTACAATATAGTTTGATGTGCAATGAAGCTTGACATTAGATCAGGCAAAAAACAAAGCAAAAAACAACAACATTAATATTGCATCTACATAAGCACTCATCACCCATCTCTCTCTTTTTCTTATCTAATTTCATAAACTACTGTAATTGGACTTGTGAGATATATATATCCAACCCACCTTAAATTGGAATACAATGGAATTTTTATATGCAAAAATGATATTGCTTTTTATATTTTTCCTCAATCTCATTGTATGCATGATGACATATTTCACATTGGCAGCTTGGTTTAATGCTACAATTTCAGGTAGCCTGGGGTGCTTCAATTTAAGTACTATCCAAATCAAATATTGAAAAACTGTTGGTATAGACCATTGAAAAACTGTTGGTATAGACCATTGGTAAGCAGTGTGTGTGTGTGTGTGTGTGTGTGTGTGTGTGTGTGTGTACACATGAGGAACTAAATGAGAAGAGATTGCAATATCACTTATCCTTCTGTCAGTATCAGGAGCAAACAAAAGCAATTAGGGTCTCTATCTTTGCAGTAGCTTCTCTTCCTTCTTGTTTATCGTGCACTGAAAATGTCATGAGATGAGCGTTGGTTTCTGACTAGGGAGATTCCTAACTGGCCACAATGCTTATAGTGTTAGCTTGAGGACTTATAGCCCCACTGTTGTATTGCTGCAGCACCGGGTGTTCAAATTTTGCACTCAGGGCAACCGCCCCTGTGGTACCCCCTCCACGCTATGCCACTGATTGGCAGGGAGGTGGGAAAAATCTGTAATTGTTATGTACTGAAGTTCTCACCCTGGGCCAGCAGGGGGATACTGTAGATAGTTTTTACTCAGGTCCACATATGCAAATAAGGGATCAAAAGTGACGTTCAGTGATTGGATAGTTACAGAAAGTTGTTACAGTTACGTTGTACTGGAGCTCTATATAAGCAGGCTGACCGAACCCTTCAGTTCAGTTCTGTTCTGGCCTGTGAATAAACAAGAGCTGTTTGAAGAATCGCTGTGTCATCTGATATGTTCACCCACAACTTAACAGTAATACTAGGGGCTGTGCCCCTGTTCACTAGACTTGCCAACTCCCCTGCCATTGCGCTCACATTGAGCCACCATGAGCATCTGGTGCCATCCCTGCTGATTTTTCACTGGCAAGTCAAAATACGTCCCTTTGCCCAGGCCTTTCAAGTGGTGTGTAAGATGCGGCCACTACCTTCTACAGAGCAATGGAAACTGAACATTTGTGGTGTAGTTAAATTAAATAATTGTTTTTGTGAACTTTTGTACCTTAGGGTAAAGGGGAGGTAAAAAAATAAAATAAAAGCACCTAACAAGTAAATTAAAAAGATGCTTCCTCTGATACTTGTACTGGCACTATCGTACAGGACTTGAGTTCCCCACTCTCTCCTCTTTCTCCTCGACCACATTTGTTCAGTGAGAGCTCAAACTGTGATTTATATTTGGGAAGGATTACATTTTTCTAAACTATGGCATCAGGCCTTATAAAGAGAGATCTTGAAAGCAGAAAGCCTGTATCATGGGTCTCCAGCCATATATTACCTTTAAAAGCAAAAAAGATGCTACTGGTCTGAGTTCAGTTCCCTCACGACAGACATTTTAACACTATCCTGGGTCTGTAATATGAAATCCTAGAATATAGTCTTCGGTACCGATACTGTGCTACAACCACCTGTCTCCCTCGGCTATTCCCCCCCCCCCGTCAAAGGCCACATGTGCACTTTACATTCAAAGCACTAGCAGTCAAGGCTTCCTGGGAACTGTGGTTTGTCAACAGTGCTGAGAGTTGTCAGGAGATCAACTATTCCCCTCACAGAGCTACAATTCCCAGAGTGGTTTATCAATCAATCCCTGTACGCAGGGAGCTCTAGGAATTGTAGCTCTGTGAAAGGAATCTGAGTGGCTCTTGAGCTGGAAATGGCTCCCCACCGTAATAATAATAATAATAATAATAATAATAATAATAATAATAATAATTTATATCCCACCCATCTGGCTGGGTTTCCCCAGCCACTCTGGGCGGCTTCCAACAGAATATTAAAATACAATAGTCTATTAAACATTAAAAGCTTCCCTGAACAGGGCTGCCTTCTGGTGTCTTCTAAAAGTCTGGTGTTTGTTCTTCTCTTCGACATCTGGTGGGAGGGCGTTCCACAGGGAGGGCGCCACTACCGAGAAGGCCCTCTGACTGGTTCCCTGTAACTTGGCTTCTCGCAGTGAGGGAACCGCCAGAAGGCCCTCGGCGCTGGATCTCAGTGTCCGGGCAGAACGATGGGGGTGGAGATGCTCCTTCAGGTATACTGGACCAAGGCCATTTAGGGCTTTAAAGGTCAGCACCAACACTTTGAATTATGCTCGGAAACGTACTGGGAGCCAATGTAGGACTTTCAAGACCGGTGTTATGTGGTCTCGGCCGCTCTCAGTCACCAGTCTAGCTGCCGTATTCTGGATTAGTTTAAAGCTCCCACGTGGAAGTAGGAGCTCTCATAAACTGCATCTCCATGTTAGTGTTCCCCAGCCACAAACCCAACCACAAGGCTTTCCTGACCCACAGGATTCCTGGGTGTGCCTTTTTGTTGAAGGGTTAGCAACAGGGTCTTCCGCCCTCCTACAAAGAATAAAAGCCATGTGAAGCCCAGATAAAAAGATTTCAGAGTGAAGAGGCCATCTTTTTGTACTTTGAAAAGCAAATCAATGAGCTTGTTTTGTGCTGTTCTGCTTTTCACACCCACCTAAGCAAAACAAAACAGAATGTCACTGGTTATACAAGTATCATTAAGAAACACTTGGACAAAAAAATGTGCAGTGACATTTGGTCCAGGTAAGAAAGCCGTAGTAAAATTAACAGAGTGCTTTTCGATCCATTGTCCCTTTCTCCAAGTGTTTGTCAATACGTATAGGCTGACTTCAGAATCTGTCTTTACCGCTTCACATTCTTTAATATATCACCCATCCATCCAGCCATTCCGAAATCTTAGTTATACAGTCAAGGCTCAGGGAACTTCTACAGTGCTAAGTCAAACATATCTCCTGCATGGTTTTTGTTTTGTTTTTACCATTTTCCATCACTTTATGAGAAAAAAATTGCATTTGAACTTTATCGAAAGGGAGAGTACATTCTAGCGAAATTCTCATGTGTGAGGTGCATAGATTTTCTTCTGCTTTGAAGGTGGCCAAGGTCTGTTTCTTAATGTCCTTTTTGTCATTCTGCAAATCATTTCTCAATTGCCCTTTACTCTGCAGCCTTCCTGGGTGCTCCCCGTTTCCTGAAAACCCCATTGTGCCTTCTGCTGGACTTTCCTGTAAGCACAGGGTGCTGGGAGGCTGCCTGGCAGCTGTTCATTATTGTTGACTTTTTAAATAAATCACTGAGAAAAAGTATCCACAGAACTTCATCATCCACCAAATGGAGGGCTAGCCCAAGCCCCTGTGGTGCCTATGGTTTGCAAAATGTTTTTAATATTGTATATTTTTGCAAATTGCTTTGAGATATCACCCTAGCACTACACTTGGGCTCAGCAGACTAGCTTAGGGGGTACAGGGAAGGCAGTGTGGCTCACACACCTCAATCCTTCAAGCAGCTAACCACAGCATCTTGCACCCCAGCCCCCAGCCTTTGCTACCCGAGGCGGTTACCGCATGCTGCCTAATGGTAGGGCCAGGCCTGAATGCCGTCAAAGAAGCAAATTAAATTACACAAAGTGTTCCATAAATATCAGCTGGCATAAAGAATAACAAAAAACAAAACCTTGTTTCCCTTGTTATTTTGATAGTTAAATGCAATATTAATACATTAATCTAATTTCAGATTTTGAAAGCTATCATTAGGGAGGGAATGCTTATTTATTTTTCTGTATAAATGGAAAGCTTTGAAGATAACTTCTGATGATGACAGAGGATTTTTGACAGATAATTCTACAGTAATGATTAGAACCAACAAGTTTTAGCTCAAAAAGACTTCCATCAAGGGCAAAATGTTATTCCCCTTGAAATATGAATCCAGGCTCCATGATGTATGCTATCAGGTCAAACCATATTAAGAATGTAATTATGAGATATTGGCATATTTAAAAAGGGATCCAAGTTTTAAAAGTCATATGTCATTGAGGATCAACTTGATAAAAATATGTTTATATGTGAAAGTTTAGTTCACGGAAATGAATTTCTCAACTTAGAAAGTTTTTTTTCCCCTTCCTTGTGTAAAAGACACACACATACAACCTCCAACTCAATCTCCCCCCACAAAAATAAGGCTAACAATCTACCCTGTGAACCATGGGACAAACATAGTATTTTAATGGATGGTGTACAAAATTGCTGTCACATGCTGATGCTGTCCCCACTTAGGCACAGTAGCACACAGGGGCTTGTTTGCTCCAGAGGAGGGAAGAGGAACCTGTGGCCAGCCTAGCCAATAGTCAGTGGATGATGGGAATTGTAGTCCAGCAATGTCTACAGGGCCCTAGGTTCCTCATTCAAGGTGCCACCATTCTAGCGAATATCGTATTAATTCATATCATTCTCTACTTTCTGGGCAGATCTAGACCATCCTGCCAGATCAGAGGACTGGGACCAATAGTGTCTTCCTTCTGAGGTCTCTAGGCATGACCTACATATGATGATCTTCATTTGCTCCTGCAAAGGGCCTCCTAGGACAGATAATGGTCCAGACAATGAGAATACAACTAGGTTAGCTTGTCTGTCTCCCTGTCCTTTACTATTTGCCTTTGATGGAGCGTTGTGCAGAACACACAACCACTTGCTTGGCCTGGCTTTTGGCACTAGTTGTCTCTGGGTACCAGTTATTTCTGCATGCTGGCACTGGGTGCGTAAACACTGTATTTGACTCTATAAATGTGAATTTGTTGGGTGGTGCGTGAAGCTCTGATCCTTGATAAAGTTACTTGGGAAAGTGAGGCATTGTCGTGCATATGAATTAATGATTATGGTACTTAATCTTTTGGCAAATGCCACTGAAATAGCATAATATCTTTTATTATGGGATTATGCTGAAGGAAAACAGTTAATCAGTTTGTAGAGCTGGGAATAATGCTTCCACACAAACACACAGAGAGAGGGACGGTGGGGATGGGGAGAGAGAGAACGTTTTCTCAGCCTTTGAAAGAGTATGGCCATTTTGGTGATTTGGGAGGGTAATTTTCAGAAGTGTGGGTAAAATGGCCAAGCTGAACAATATCTGAGCCAAAAATTACTCTGTTTTCAGGGAAATAATTTTCAACAGACTAGAAAAATTATATCCTTCCTTTTCCAATGACCTTTTATTTATTTTTTAAGAACTACCAAGGAGGATGCGGGTGGCGCTGTGGGTTAAACCACAGAGCCTAGGACTTGCTGATCAGAAGGTCGGCGGTTCAAATCCCCGCAAAGGGGTGAGCTCCCTTTGCTTGGTCCCTGCTCCTGCAAACCTAGCAGTTCGAAAGCACGTCAAAGTGCAAGTAGATAATTAGGTACCGCTCCGGCAGGAAGGTAAACCGCGTTTCCGTGCGCTGCTCTGGTTCGCCAGAAGCGGCTTAGTCATGCTGGCCACATGACCCAGAAGCTGTACGCCGGCTCCCTCGGCCAATAAAGCGAGATGAGCACTGCAACCCCAGAGTCGGTCATGACTGGATCTAATGGTCAGGGGTCCCTTTACCTTTACCAAGGAGGACATATGCATCAGAAACTGATTTCATCTCTCTGCAGCCCACACCTTTATGGGTCATCAAACATGCCCAAAGAAGGTATCAGGTTTAGTACTTGGGATCTCCAAGGTAGGGCTGGTTGAGACCCCAGACAGAAATGGTGGAGAGGTACCGCCAGGCAGTGTGAAAAATACTGAGCTAAATGGACCAATGGTCTGACTCAGTATAAAATAGCTTCCTATGTGATTTCATCCCATATTTTACATGATCCCCAATTGGCTAAAATAACCCATGTAACTAATCCAGAAAGGAGTAACAAGCAGTAATTTGCAGGAAACAGCAGCCAAGTAGTGGCAATACTCTATGAAGAACAATAGCATCAAGGGATCTGTATAATAGGGAGAAATATTTATTAAAGACTTTTTTTTTTTGTTAGTACTACTATCATCATCAATATCATAATTTATTAATATTGTACATTGCCCGTCATCTGTAGATTTTAGGACGGTTAACAACATAAAAATAAAAGATAAGACACACAAAATATGTAACAACAAAAACAACAACAACACAATTACTCCTCCCTCACCCCACTTTTAGCTTTGAGTATAGCCAGCACAGTCTTCATGTAAGTCTTACAAAATGCTACCAAATTTCTGCAATGTTTAAATATAAAATGCCAGTCAATCACTTCTACTGTACAATTCCCTACCACAAGAGAAAGGGTAAATTTTACACTGAAGTGGATTGTTGATTTATTCTTTCTAACTAGTTCTAGGTGTGGGTGGGTGGGTGTCTATATATATATTGTATAGACAATATTCCCCATCAAAATCTGATTCTAGCTATGGTTCATAACTCTCTTAACATTTCATATAGCTAGCACACTTTACAATATATCAAGAAATATGACACCAAAATGCTTGAGAAAGCTTATTTCTAAGAAGGGACTCACCTCCTTTCACCCAAACGTACAAACTAGCCCTTTTCCCTATCTTGTTGCTTTCTCTCAACTTTAATGCTACTAATTCATCCTTCCTGCAAAATGAGCAACTTAACAGGCAGAACAAATTTGGGTGAGAAGAGGGAAACTACATTTTAGTTGGGTTCATTTGATCCAGTTTGTCAACATCTATAAGTGCACAACCATTACTGGGAACACTTAACAGTATATTGCAAGCTTTTATCACCCCAAGCTAGACTTTCTAATTTCCCCCCTCCTCTGTTTAATGCTGCTACTTTCTTCATCTTTTTTTTGAGGGACTTGAAAGTCAGGCCTCTGAAAGAGCCAAAATGTAGAATCCCAGTTACATATACACATTCCCTTGAAATAAATGAAATTACCTTGCTCCTCAAAATCCACTTATCCATGAAATCAACCAGTTGTCCCATGGCAAATTTTGAATTCCAGGAGCTCACCATGGCAAACCCAACAGCCAAGCCCTTCCAAATGATATGCCCATGGGTAGGCAAACTAAGGCCCGGTGTCTGGATCCGGCTCAATCGCCTTCTCAATCTGGCCCGCGGATGGTCCCAGAATCAGCGTGTTTTTAAATGAGTAGAATGTGTCCTTTTATTTAAAATGCATCTCTGGGTTATTTGTAGGCCATAGGAATTCATTCATTATTATTTTTTTCAAAATATAGTCCTGCCCCCCACAAGGTCTGGGGGACAGTGGACTGGCCCCCATCTTATCATGGATCTTCAATCCTATGCATTGTTATCTGGAAGGAAGCTCCATTGAATTAACTCCGAATCCACAAAATTTCCAAGGCCTGCCTCATCTGCCTGTGAACTCTCAATTTTCTCACCCATCAATATCACAGAAGGAGAACCTAAGGAAATTGCCTTGACAGGTTATAGCAGCACGGGAACCAGTTAAAAACAGAAATTCCCGAAACAGTAGAGGTAGAGTCCTTTAAGATATCCAGACCTGCCACCAGCCACTTTCTCCTCCCCATTTGAGTCTAAACATGGCTCCCTTTTAAATTCCTTTAAAAAGAACCCCACAACAAGCAGTCGCTAAGTATGGCTGCCACAACAAATATAGAGGAGGCAATATAAGTTGCAATTTTAGTAGAATTTGGGAAAAACCCCTTGAAGCATCCATTGTGTTGAGCTATTTCAATTGCTTTGGTTTGGTTTGCTCATTGCAAACAGCTGAAAGTCCGTAAATTTTAATAATAAACCTAACTTGCAATGGGGGTTGGATGATTCCGATTGCAACTGTAACACCAGCTGAGCAGAACAGTGGTCACATTCAGTGTTGAGGCCTTTTCACATGTTCACTTGCAGAAAAGACTCAGGTGGGGGTGAACCTCAAGATGAATGGGGAATTCCAGTGCTTTGGCTTGGCAACCACTGAGAATACCTCTATTTTCTACGTGCATTAGCACTTCAAAAGGTGCTGCTGGTTGCTTTTAGAGATAAAGACAGAATGTGAGAGGGAGGTGGCCTGTTTAATATACAGGGTTTCACCAGTAAGAAGTAGAGTTCTCATTTCCCTTTTAGCGCTGAAAGAGCTTTAAAGTGCATTCAGAAATTGAGAAGTATGCTAAAATGCACTTTTATTGGTATTAAAAGTGCTTTAAGACTTTTAAGGGACTTTTATTACCTTATCATCAAATCAATACACTCTTTCTTAATTGGGCTTCGACCATCTTCTTAACAGATTCAAGAAGGAGGTTTCTGAGCGCTGCTAAAGTGCATTGTAATACCCCTTATAGTTCTAAAATGTTGATGTGGTGGTTCAACTTGATTCCTAGGGTGGCTGCAAGCACCCCACAAATACATAACAAAGTAACCCAAAACTCTGAATGTCAGGGCTATGAAAACCGGTCCCTTTACTTCCATCGACATAACTGCTTTTTGCATGCAGTTTCTCCATGTTTGGGACATTTTATGAGCAAAAAAAAGAGAGAGAGAGAGAGAGAGAGAGAGAGAGAAGATATGCAGTTTTCTGAACACAGGTCAAGAGTCACTGCACATCTTGTGAATTCTTATTATCCACAAGTAACTTAACTGTGTTGGGGTCACAGGTGGCGCTGTGGGTTAAACCACAGAGCCTAGGACTTGCCGATCAGAAGGTCAGCGGTTCGAATCCCCGCAACAGGGTGAGCTTGGTCCCTGCTCTTGCCAACCTAACAGTTCGAAAGCACGATAAATAGGTACCGCTCTGGTGGGAGGGTAAACAGTGTTTCCGTGCGCTGTTCTGGTTCGCCAGAAGCAGCTTAGTCATGCGGGCCACATGACCCGGAAGCTGTACGCCGGCTCCCTCGGCCAATAAAGCGAGATGAGTGCCACAACCCCAGAGTCAGCCACAACTGGACCTAATGGTCAGGGATCCTTTTACTAGCTTAACTGTGTATCCCATTCCCTAGTCAGTCTGAAGGATATATATGCATTGCATGCAGCAATGGGGGCAAGCAGTCCATGCACACAGTAGCAGAAAATGTGGTGGGTCCATAGTGTTCACTTGACCTCCCAGCAGTTGAGTCACTGCTGCTTACTGGGAAGGAGAGGGGAGGCAAGGCAGAAGGGGGTTTGATGCAGTAGCGGCATTGAATTGGTAGAGTTGATACACCTGCCTTGCAGAGCTCCCACTGCCTCGCCACTCCCCGATAAGCAGCAGGAGGTCAGGTGAGTGCTGGGGCCCCACCATGCTGTCTGCTACTGCATGCAGGGATTCTCAACTGCTGTGGACATTCTAGTTTAATTGCTGAAAGCAGAATCAAGGCAAACACAGTCAGTTTTGAGCAGCCTGCCTTTGAGTCTGCTTACACCCATTCTGCCTGCTTCCTCCCCCCGCCCACCACTTTCTCTTCCCGCAAGGGGAGAAAATGCAAAAGAAAGAACAAAAAGTAGGCAGAGTAGCAATGATAGGAGAGATTTGTCTGGCGTCTCTTCTAGTGGGAAACAACACTTCTAAACGATCTTTCCCCCAGAGGCTGAAGGGGCTCAAATACAGGTTTCATCACTCCCCTTTAAGCAGTGCTTTTTTTCCCAAGAAAAAACAAGTGCCAGAACTCACCGTAAAGTTTTTACAATAAGTCGCCGGGTGACTCAGGGTAGCCCTGAACAGATGCCGGTCAAATAAATGCAGCCCCGCCTCCCTCGTTCTCTTCGATTTAGGCAAATGGCTAGGGCAGCATGGAAGCGCCCTAATGCTATATGCACATGCATGTAATGGTAGAGGCTTAGCTGGAAAACTTAAAGCCTGCCACCGCTACATGGGAGATTGGGTGAAGAAAAGGAAATACAAATTGGCCCCACCTCTTGGCTTTACCAATCGCAGCTAGGAGTGGCTAGGCACTAGATCAGGGGTCAGCAAACTTTTTCAGCAGGGGGCCGGTCCACTGTCCCTCAAACCTTGTGGGGGGCCGGACTATATTGGGGGGGTGGACGAATTCCTATGCCCCACAAATAACCCAAAGCACACATTCTACTCATATAAAAACACACTGATTCCTGGACCGTCCACAGGCAGGATTTAGAAGGCAATCTAGCCCCCGGGCCTTGGTTTACCTACCCATGAGTTAGATGGAGCCATAGATCTGGGGGGGGGGGAGTATAGATTTGCACATGCTGGACAGCTTCTGTTTTGACTTGAAATGTTCATTTGGGGCTTCTCAGAAGTATATAACAGCAAGAAGCGGGAGGGGGGAGCACCGGCCTGCAATGGTGCCCACCTGAGAGGTACCAGAACTGCACTCTGGTGTGCTCCAGCTGAAACAAAGCACTGCCATTGATAATCACCACCATTTTGAGCAGGCCCGTCAAAGTCATTTCCCACCAGAAATGCAACCAGATTTCCATTGCTGTTTTACATGCTACCCACTTCCCCTTTGAAAAGGTCAGGCTTCTTTTGCCCTTGGGGAATGAACAGGGGCAACAGGAAGAAGGGCTGGCATTGTACATTTTCAGCATGAGGCAGAGCACTTAGAGTAAGCCCTGACAATGTTCATACATCTCAGCAGGCAGTGCATTTCAAGACACAGAACAGTTACTCGCCCATCCTGAATTTGCTAGGGGTGAGTAACCTTTTCCCATTTGTGGGTCACATTTCCCCTCTGGGCAACCTTCCAGGTGCCCCATGCCAGTGGCAGGTAGGCCCAGAGGCAAATGCAGGCATAGCAATGAATGCAAATTTTACCTTTGAAGGTTACTGTGCAAATGAGACAGGACAAACTTATGGGAGAACACATGTAGAAGTGAAATAGACTGGAAACAGACAGATTCGCCCATCCTTACATAGGAGCACCGCCATAAACTGATGCTGCTTGAACTTTACTCGCATCAGGCATTTTTCCAGACACTGAGCTTGTCATTAATGCAGGCCTGCCACAGCTATCAAAAGGAGAATGGTGCAAGACAAGAGACTTTCAAGCAAAACACTTCTGGCAGTGCAGGTGCATTGTAGCTGTGAGATATTTAAAGGTCCTTTTCAAAATTCAACTAAAACAAAGGCAGCAAAGTAAACCGTCACTCTCTCTGCTTCTCTTTCATGCTCGCAGCAAACTGCACTATGTATTGGGTTCAAAGCGATGCAAAATGTGAAAAACGAGGTGTTTCTTTTTATTTTTTAAAAAATTGCATTCAAAGGACTATACAAGGTCCTTGTTATAATGGCATTAAGAGGCTCTTGGGTATTTTTACAGCATCATTAATACAGTATGTGGGCAGTCGAAAGTACATGGCCTTTGCCCTTATTTTTCCCAACACACATGAGGCATGTGCTAATGGATCTACAAAGTATGCCTGATCAAGTCCCTGCGCCTTAATAAATACTTCACGCTCAAATGCGCAGTGACGTTCAGTTCTGCCTTAGTGTTTTCCATGCAGTCGTACCAAAGCCACAAATAGAGACTGCACGTTCTAGTCCTATGTATAGATTCCTATTTATAGAAGAATTCATATGTGCTAAGGTTGCAAATCCACGACCTCAAGAGGAGCTCTGGTGCTTTTTAGGAGCTATGTGTTGGGAGGAAATCTGACAAATACAGCTTCTCTTTTCCCTGGAAAACTACAGACACTTCATCGGCATCTTTGTTTGGAAAGGTGAACCCAAGAGCCAGTGGCATTCAGGAGAAAATGCCTTCCCACCTGCTGATTATCAGTGTGGGAAGATGACTAGGTTTGGAGAAGAAAAAAAGGAAGCAGATCCATTGGAGAGACTGAGTCAAAGCAAGGATGGCAATATTTTGCTCAAGCAGTGTCCCAGCCCAGACAAGGTGTGTGTAGCCCTATCTCTCAAGGGGACTCAGTACCCAGCCTATATGGCTGGACCCAGAGATCTGAGAACCATTTGCCCAACAGGAACAGGAAACTCAGTGTTGGCGGTTCACAAGCCATGGATTCCTAGGTGCAGCCTCATTAGTTAGCAATGGTAGTTGTGCATGACCCATTGGAAGATGTAGAGGCAGCAGGACAGGACCAGAATAGCAAAGCATTTTAATCTGGTGTTCATGTAGATAAGTTCTTGCACACGGACACAAAGGCATTAAGTGTAAAGCCTGCTATTTCACACACTGCAGCTGCTAAGGTATGTTGATAACATGTTGTAGGAACATATACAGGACAATTAAATATTCCCCCTTCCATGTACATCTTTAAGTAAAAGGCCTATCACACCTGTCAGGGAATTGTCATTCCTGACAACACCCTTGGAGTATAAATTAGAAGAGAATGTAACTGTTGTAGGGTGCACATGACTACAGAACTACACAGTCGGTGTCTAAAAGTGGGCAGAGTGAGACTTGAAAAGTCTAAAGATGTCATGGATGCAAGGCATGGCCTCATCTTGATCTGTGCAATGCTAGAAGGTGGCAACATAATTTTGTATAAGCCCAGGAAGAAAACTTGGGTGTCTGGGAGGACTTACAAATTACAAGTACTTGAAACGGAGATAAATAAATGTTTCCCCAACATGGTGGTGGTGGTGGTTGCTGCTGTTGTTTAACAAATGTGAAGTCTCATAGCTCCACATGAAAGGGGACAATGGTTTTCGATCACACACAATGTCTCTGGGTTAAATCCTGCTCCATTTAAGTCATGGATACCTGCAAATTTGCATGAAACATAGCCAAATGAGTTGTGTTGTGTTGTTTAGAGCACTTTTGTGCTGCTTCATAGTCCCACTGAGTCTCTCAAAACAGCTTACGAAAGAGTCTCATAATAAAAGGGAAGAGCAATAGTGTGATGTTTCTTTGTTGCCAGGATCATTCAGGTGGCATTTCCTCATCCTTGATCTTCCTTGGTGTTGTCCTGCTTTAGGAAGCAGAACCCACTGATGACTTTTAAATAGGGTTGGGTGAATCTGCCCATTTCAGTTCCTATCAGCTTCTCATTTTTCCAGTCCGAAATTCTGCCCCCTACCTTTCCACAACACTTCGTTGTTTTTTTTAATATTCATGAAAGACACCAGCCTATTAGTTCAATTTTTCTCAAAATACACCTCTTTTGCTATGCATTTTTGAGCAATGTATACATTTTTGCTAGCAACTGTTGCTAATTCAATGCATTCTTGTAAGCTATTTTCACTAATAAATGCAATTTTATGTTCACTTTCCTCTAATACATGCATTATCATACACAGGAGTTGGCTAGAGAACAGCATTACAAAATTCAGAAAAACGCAAATTTCAAAGGATGATTGTTTCGTATATTGAAGTGCAAATTAGGTAGCTTCTCATCAGAATACAAATAAAATCGCATTTCTACTCCATCTCTACCTTTGGAGCTAAGGAGTGGGGCTGTGCAACTGGGTCTTTCTCAGCCCACGATGGAGGCAAATCTTCCCCAAACAAGGTGAGTGCAGTATAGCTTCAAGTGGGGCTCATTCCCTCACCCCAATTTTTTATCTTAGTTCTTTGCTTGCTGCTAAAATTTCCATCTGCTCCTTACATGTAGCTGAGAGGCCCTTGGTAAAAACATTCCTGTTCATCAGCTGCAGTGTATTCCGCACAACCCTGGTAATATGAAATCCCTCACAGTAAGCACTGTTGAAAGGTGTTAGAAGGGGAGGGGGCTGTGACCATTTCTGTTTGTTGAATTTCGAATGCGTTCGGGAAGTCAAATTTCCTATTGGTGATAGAAATACACAGCAGGGAAAGCTATTTCTTCTATCAGTGGGGCCTTTGCACAGGATGTAAATCACTCAGCAAAGGACTGCTTGCTCACCGTATTTTTATATGCTCTCTTAGGAACTCTGACATATAAGCCACTAACAAAAACAACAACTTTAGTACAAAATCCATTGGCGCAGCAACCGTCATTTGTCTTCCTCAGCAACGTTAGAGACAAAGATATTGATTCTACTTCTCTGCAACCACGCCTTGAAAGTGTGGAATTTGCACTAGGTGAGACTCTCAGATGGTTGTGTTTTGTTTAGAGAAATATACAAGCTTCTAGCCCTTATGAATATAAACCTAGGCCTGGAAATATGACCCTCAAAATATAGATGGGGACGGCTGCTCTGTCATTGAATTATAAGCTCAGAAGAATTCAGGGCATTGCTTTTACGCATTTCAAATCACATTTGGCATACAAAAGATGATAAATGATAACAGGGTAGATTGAAATGTGTGATTAACCTTAAGTCATCTTTTGCTGCTGTTCATTTTATGTATAGCTTTTAGAAGAAGAAGAAGAAAGCATCAAAGAGCTGTGTATTGTTTTCTCTAAGTAGCTTTTAGCCTGCCAGTGGTAGAAAGACTACGCTAGTGATCTTCCACATGCTTCAAAAGAGGTGTTAGGGCTTATTATGTAAATAAGCCTTTAAGCAATTTTCATAACATGTACTGGAGGGACTCTAAAAATGTGTGCACGTAATGTACCCCACAGACTCAAATAAATTCCTTGCTATTCTAACAGACTGTCGTGTAATTATACATTTAAGGTCACTTCTAAGCAAAAAAAGGGGGGGATATTGTTTCCTTGACAGGAGTTTGAGGGGTGCAAGTTTAGAATAAGGCATGTCAAAAAATTGCAGGCTTGTTTATTCTCAGCTGGAGTTTAATGCAAATTGCTCCATTATGCTGTACAATTTTCCATCCTTGGCTTCTACAGCAGACAGTTACCCAGGGACCACCCATCAAAATGAGAGAAATAATTCAGGGCTCTGTTTTGCCCTTAGCACTGTCAGGAGAGTTTGGGGTCCTGGAACTTATGAATCTATTGTCTGATGTATGACATCTTTGAAGCCAGTAAAAGGCATTGTTATGAGCTGCAACAGAGAGCTAAGATTAAGAAAAGGTTACTACCTTGAATCAGAACTACTGGATATTGCCCATTTTGAGATATCAGGCTAAAACCTTGGTTTGGAATATGACCATCATGTTCCCCCCCTTTCTCCCTCCAGATGGCCTTCTCCTAAATACTTCTCCCTCAATCTCAATGTACTTTTACCTTGTAAAATAGGAGCATTAATTAGTTGCCATTGACCAGGTCTCTGTGCGGTTCTTTGGGCTGTTTCACTGTTTCCACTTGGACTCCATGAGAGGTATCTGAGAAAATAGTTCTGCAAGCACAAGGATGTCTGCTTGTACAATGAAACTTCCACTCCCTCTCCTCTCACTATGTGCCCCCATGTCTTCCCCAAATGTGCTCTGGAAGATTGTGGGACCCACAGAACAGATTTAGGGGGGTATTGGGAGATGAGAGAAATGGCAAGGTCCATTGTGCAGCCTAAATCTTTGCACTAGTGGAGCCATTTCCTTGACTATCACCCCACGATCTGTATCAGACGTAGACTTGTATATGCAGATTGTCTCACTGTGGGGCTAATGGGCTGTGTGAGGTAAATTGGTTCCACCTCCTGAGCCACCATTTTGCAGCTGGCTCTCTTTGATGGACCTCACATTCTAGTGAAAATCAAAACTTCACTAATGAATCAGGACACAGTATGGGCAGATGGACCACCGAGATGGAGCAAACAAGTCAGAAGTTTATTCTCACAACCACTTGGTCAGAGAACACTGGTATCCTCTGGAAGCACATTGGGGATTTCTCAATGAGAAGGACAGCAATAGCTGACATGATCCTGAAAGACAGGATCGCTATGGATTTTCCCACTGAAAGGGGCAATTGCAAGGAAGTTGGAGGTCTGTTATAAGGTATGCGTCTTTACACAATGGCCTCTTGTCAATGGTCTCTGTGAACGGAGCATGGATCCCAAAAATTGCACCCACCCACCCACAAATCCTCTGCAGCAGATGATTCCTGTGGTTTTTCTGGTGTACCCTGGGTGGGAATCTTCTCAAACATTCAGGGTGAACAGTTCCTATTTTAACTGATTTCATGCTTTCCCCATAACTCTTGTTCTCGGTAGTGGCGCCCACCCTGTGGAACGCCCTCCCATCAGATGTCAAGGAAATAAACAACTCCCTGACTTTTAGAAAATATCTGAAGGTAGCCCTCTTTAGGGAAGTTTTTAATGTTTGATGTTTTACAATGTTTTTAATATTCTATTGGGAGCCGCCAAGAGTGGCTGGGGAAACCCAGCTGGATGGGTGGGGTATAAATAATATATTATTACAGTGGTACCTCGGGTTAAGAACTTTATTCGTTCTGGAGGTCCGTTCTTAACCTGAAACTGTTCTTAACTTGAAGCACCACTTTAGCTAATGGGGTCTCCCACTGCTGCCGTGCCGCTGGAGCACAATTTCTGTTCTCATCCTGAAGCGAAGTTCTTAACCCGAGGTAATATTTCTGGGTTAGCGGAGTCTGTAAGCTGAAGCTTATGTAACCTGAGGTGTATGTAACCCGAGGTACCACTGTATTATTATTATTATTATTATTATTATTATTATTATTATTATCATTATTATTATGTCAACATGCCTTAAAGTTAAAAGCAGTGGCCTGCTCATCAGCTTGTTTCAATGATGAACATCAGTACCGTTTGCCCAAAAGGTGGAGTGGCGGAGGAAGTCAAGCAGCCACAGAAAGAGAATGCTAGGGAAAAGAAACATTTCGTTTTCTCAGCACACGATATATTCAGGGTGTCCATTTCATATCAGCCTGCGGTTCTCTGCAGTTGGCCCCTTAAGCATCTGCCGTCAATAAGCTATTGTTTACTGTAAGCCCATTTTGTCATTTTGATGGTACAGATTCAAGCGTGGCAATCTTCCCTTCTCGCTCCACTTCCCAACATACATGACTCCCTTTAGCTAGTGCCATATCATAAAGGCCCACTTTAATGCCATGAATTAAAGCAGGTCTCAGAGCTGAATGCTAATCCTATTAACTGACCTATGAAATCGGGGCATTGTAAATCTAGGTGAGCGGTGGTCGAAGCTTCGTATGATCTGGGTTATCCCGAGGTTATGCCTTACATTAAAGAAAGAAGGATCACCTCTGTGCTCAGCATTTCAAATGAGCTCCCCATCCAAGTAGGCAAACAGCTCAGGCACAGCTAGCTAGCAGGCAAGTCAGGAAAGGAGGAGGGTGGCTCCCATCTATTGGCATATGTTATGACACAGTCAAATGGTACTTGGATAGGAAGCCAAGGCGAATTCTGCCTTTGCACTCCATGTGTGCTTCAATTACAACCCATAATTGACCTTTCACACTGCAGGGCAGGGCTAGTTGGTTGGGCCTTGAGCTCATAACAAGGTCGCTTCTTGAACCATGCAAGCAAGTCTTTGAAAGCCACCAGCCCACAAAACAAGGCTTTGGCAAATGGTATGTTCCACAAAATGGTATGTTCCAGAAAGACATCGACTTCTGCTTCATTGACTATGCAAAAGCCTTTGACTGTTGCGACCACAGCAAACTATGGCAAGTTCTTAAAGAAATGGGAGTGCCTGATCACCTCATCTGTCTCCTGAGAAATCTCTATGTGGGACAAGAAGCTACAGTTAGAACTGGATATGGAACAACTGATTGGTTCAAAATTGGGAAAGGAGTATGACAAGGCTGCATATTGTCTCCCTGCTTATTTAACTTATATGCAGAATTCATCATGCGAAAGGTTGGGCTACATGAATCCCAAACCGGAATAAAGATTGCCGGAAGAAATATCAACAACCTCAGATATGCAGATGACACAACCTTGATGGCAGAAAGTGAGGAGGAATTAAAGAACCTTTTAATGAGGGTGAAAGAGGAGAGCGCAAAATATGGTCTGTAGCTCAACATCAAAAAACTGAAGATGATGGCCACTGGGTCCATCACCTCCTGGCAAATAGAAGTGGAAGAAATGGAGGCAGTGAGAGATTTTACTTTCTTGGGCTCCATGATCACTGCAGATGGTGACAGCAGTCACAAAATTAAAAGGCACCTGTTTCTTGGGAGAAAAGCAATGACAAACCTAGTCAGCATCTTAAAAAGCAGAGACATCACCTTGCCAACAAAGGTCCGTCTAGTTAAAGCCATGGTTTTCCCAGTAGTGATGTATGGAAGTGAGAGCTGGACCATAAAGAAGGCTGATTGCTGAAGAATTAATGCTTTTATATTATGGTGCTGGAGGAGACACTTGAGAGTCCCATGGACTGCAAGAAGATCAAACCTGATCTGAAGGAAATCAGCCCTGAGTGCTCACTGGAAGGACAGATCCTGAAGCTGAGACTCCAGTACTTTGGCCACCTCATGAGAAGAGAAGACTCCCTGGAAAAGACCCTGATGTTGGGAAAGATGGAGGGCACAAGGAGAAGGGGACGACAGAGGACGAGATGGTTGGACAGTGTTCTTGAAGCTACCAGCATGAGTTTGACCAAACTGCAGGAGGCCTGGCATGCTCTGGTCCATGGGGTCACAAAGAGTCAGACACGACTAAACGACTGAACAACAACAATGTTCCACACATGAGAAGAGAAGAGAGAAAAGGCAAGAAAAGTTCCCAGTATACAAAAGCTTCCATGTCTGTAAGCTGAGTGGCTGCTTGTAGGTCTCCTTTCAGGCCAATTGATTAGTTCTGTTTTCTATTCAGTGCACAAATGCCAAAGAGAGAGAGCAGAATGGGAAGACAGATGCATTATTTGCTCTGGAAAGAGTCTTTAAGTTTGGCCTCTCTTTGGTGTGCACCATGGAAGGATTAAAGGGCACACCAGGCAGGAAGCTAAGACAAGAACTTTATTGCCTCTTTCCAACAAGAACAGAATGGCAACAGGAAACTCCACCCAGTTACGGCTTAATCTACTGCCACCTAGTGACTGAATGGTATACAGACACTACACAAAGAGCCACGTAGCTAGTAAAGAAGATGTTGTTTCTGAAGCTTCATCTTTTCACTCCAGCTGTTGACACCTGATATATATATATATATATATATATATATATATATATATATATATGGGGCTACCCTTGAAGGTGACCCGGAAACTACAATTAATCAAGAATGTGGCAGCTAGACTCATGACTGGGAGCGGCCGCCGGGACCACATAACACTGGTCCTGAGAGATCTGCATTGGCTCCCAAGTGCGTTTCCGAGCACAAGTCAAAGTGTTGGTGCTGACTTTTAAAGCCCTAAACGGCCTCGGCCCAGTATACCTGAAGGAGTGTCTCCACCCCCATCGTTCAGCCCGGACACTGAGATCTAGTGCTGAGGGCCTTCTGGCAGTTCCCTCATTGCGAATAGTGGTGCCCGCCCTGTGTAATGCCCTCCCATCAGATGTCAAGGAAATAAGCAGCTATCCTATTTTTAAAAGACATCTGATGGCAGCTCTGTTTAGGGAAGTCTTTAATATTTAATGCTGTATTGTTTTTAACTCGATTAGGAGGTGCTCAGAGTGGCTGGGGAAACCCAGCCAGATGGGTGGAGTGTGTGTGTGTGTGTGTGTGTGTGTGTGTATTCTGGATCCATCCTATTTCTGTAACTGCAATTGGTTTTAAGCTTTTTAATTGCAAATTGCTGTTACTCACCCTGGGACGTCATTTTATTTTAGAGATTTATAAGTTGCACTCTCTGCTACTATAGCAAGTAATTTGCAGTGGACACCTTAAAGAAAAACCAGTGGCTAACTAGACATGACATTAATGTGTCTTTGCATTTAACAGACAGGCTTCTAAAAATATAAGCAGCATCAGCTGAGGTGGAGCTGACAGCAACTGAGGCAGCAGATAGTACACATCTAAAAGCTATAATGAAAACTTAATTTTTAAAAAAGCAAAAAAGAACTACATAAACAATCAATCAAATCAAATGGAAATTTCAAAACCAAACTTCATTTTTAAAATACTAACACACAGTGCGTGTAAGATTTCGACCAATGCACTTCCCTAAGTACAAATGGGAGTGTTTCAGTGATGCTCACCATCTCACCTCCCAGGGTATGGAGGCAAATGAGCATAGTCAACTGCTTCCCCATTCACCCAGAATGCCATCCCCACCTGTACACATGGGGATTTTTGTTGTTGTTTAATTGTTTAGTCATGTCTGACTCTTCGTGACCCCATGGACCAGAGCATGCCAGGCCCTCCTGTCTTCCACTGCCTCCCGCAGTTTGGTCAAACTCATGCTGGTAGCTTCGAGAACACGGTCCAACCACCTCGTCCTCTGTCGGCCCCCTCTCCTTGTGCCCTCCATCTTTCCCAACATCATGGTCTTTTCCAGGGAGTCTTCTCTTCTCATGAGGTGGCCAAAGTATTGGAGCCTCAGCTTCAGGATCTGTCCTTCCAGCGAGCACTCAGGGCTGATTTCCTTCAGAATGGATAGGTTTGATCTTCTTGCAGTCCATGGGACTCTCAAGAGTCTCCCCCAGCACCATAATTCAAAAGCATCAATGGGGATAGATTGTCCAGTTGCCTCCTACTTGAATACAATTACATGGTTGATTTCCCAGGCAACTGATCTGCTGCATGCTCCCACACGTTTTCCATGCATGTGGAAGGGGATCAGACAACCCATTCTTGCATTGGCAGTGGAGATGGAGATGGTGCCCCAGGTGGTTGTGGAAGACCTATGGGTACCTACTGCCCTCCACAGAATGAAACAGTAGTTTTGTGGCTGATAGATAGGTGGTCCTGCCAAGCTGCCAAAGCTGACCCACAGAGGTGAGGAGCCTGCTTCACCAGCACATTCCCCATGAAGCAGCAGCCAGCAGGATTGAACTCTCCTCTCATCCGCTGATGAATAAGGCGTTCATTCCTGGTCTCCATAGGGGTCTGTTCTGCTAGTGAAGGAGCCGAACAAACCACACTTGCTTGAGTGAGCACAGAACTAGATCTCACGTCAAACCAAAGAACTGAATATCCAGGTTCAGAGACCATGCTCTGTGTGATGTGGGTGTCTTTAAGCCCTGCATGTGGACTTCCTGCATGCAGCTGGCTATCCACATTCAAAGAGTGAAAATTCAGACACAAAAGGTTTTTTGTGGGGGGGAAGGATTGATGAGACTTTTTTAGCAAAATCTCCAAAAAAAGATTGAATGAAATCTTTTATAAAAGAATGGAAATGGTTTATTGAATATTTACAGATAAATTATAAACAGATAAAGACATTGGCAGGATTATTGCAACAACCTGCAGTTTTATCAGAGCATATATTTAAAGAAGATGAATAAGTGAGCAAATGAAGTTAATTCGGATATGCAGAAAATATTAAAAGCAAATTTTAGGAACCCCAGAAAGAGGGGGGAGGAAGTCAATTTTTGAAATGTCAAAATGATTTTAAAATTAGTGAAATGAACAAAATTAGTGAAATGTACAAACTTGAAAAGTATGTATAAACAAACAAACAAACTAATAATAAGAGGGGGGAAATGAAATTGTTGAGCTCTTTTTAAGGAAATTTGGCAAAAAAATAATAATCAGCACTTCCGACATAGGTTGCCATACGCCCAGGTTTCCCCGGACATTTTAATTGATATCAGAAATTCCACCCAGATGCTATTTCCAACAGATGAAACCCGGGTATGTCCAGCAAATTCAAGATGTATGGCAAGACTAGAGGACCCCATATTCTAATACAGTAGGGCTATTCCTTGTTTTCTTATAGTGAAAAAACAAGAATACACCTATGGGTGAAGGTGTTCTTCAGACACTGCAGGCCAAATCCAGACAGGGCTTTAACACTAAATACTAGTATCCCCCAGGCACAGTTGCAAAAGGCCTGTATAACTTGCACCATCTTTCTTGACAGCCCCGCATAGAGCACCTTGGAAAATAATATAGACTAGGGGCAAGATCTTGATGGTGTTGGAATTACTGTTGGTGCTGGAAGACAACAGAGCAACCATCTATTATTCACAGGCCTTTGATCCCTGCTTCTCTGTTAAAATATGCTGTGCTCTTTGATCAGCCAACTCCTGAGCTTGAGATGAAAACAGGATTTCACCAGGAAAACTGTCGCTTTCATTGATCTTTGGGAAGGATGAGTGCTCCTCATGCCAAAAATAAAATAAAAATGTCCAAATTCCGCAGCCCAAATTCTGTACTAACTAAGAATAAACAATAATAAAATGAACTGATCTCATTTCTGTGCCATATACACACCACAGTGTTGGCAGCCGGATGTCAGAGCATCTTACCAAACAACAACTAAGCTGCATTCACAAATATATTTCAAACCATTTTCCAAAAGGAAAAGAAAACATGAAATGCAAAGAATATACATTTGAAAAAAATGATTATAAAAGGGGGAGATAAAGAAGAAAATATAAAAGGGGGAACGAGTGAAATTTATAAAATATTGGTAGAAATGGAGGATCAATAAGATCAATTAAAAGAGATGTGGGAAAAGGAAGCCACAAGGCAGGTGAACAGTAAAAGCTGGGGGGGGGGGAGAGAGAGATGGGAGAAACACACTCTCAGATATTGTCTATAAGGATAAAAGAAAATTACTACAATAATTACAATGCAATACAATAATTACTACAAGTTAGTATGGAGATAGTACTTAACACCAGTAAGATTAAATCAAATAAACAAGGAATATTTGGTGTTATGTTGGAGGGGATGCCAGGAAACCGGGACTTATGTTCACATGTGGTGGGGGTGTAAATATGTACAAACTTTTTAGCAAAGGGTGTTTAAGGAGATAACAGAAATCACAGTTAAAGTTGACTGAAAGTCCAGAGGTAGCATTATTATCAATTTACGATGGGATGGAAGGTTCTCGGGCTCACAAATTTATTGACAGCTGCACGAGTTTTTATAACTAGGAAGTGGAACGGCCAAGGTGAATATAAAATGGAAGAATGGTATAAAGAGGTGTGGGATATATCTATTAATGATCAGTTAGCATGTGCTATTAAGGTAAGACCGGGAATAAGCAGGAGAAATGATTTTGAGGAGATATGGAAGGTGTTTGTAGAATTTGTACTGTTAAAACGGAAAGGGTTCAAACCGTCACAATAGGGGTTGGAATTTTGGGAGGTTGAATAGTTATAATGGAATGGTCCCGGTGGTGGGGTGCACATTTTTATTTCTATCTATTTATTATTATCACTTTGTTAATAATAATAATAATAATAATAATAATAATAATAATAATAATAGCATGGATAAAATATACATATATTTGGTAGAAGCCACAGAACACAGAATAATCATGCCATGCTTTTTGTATGTTCTTGCATTTTATGTGCATGACTATACCTCGTCCAAACTATTAACAAAATTATTTGCTGCCATCACAATGTAGTGTGAGAGGAAAGCCCTGTTTAGACATTTCTCACCATAGGCACCCACCCACCTTGCCCTCACCCCTTCACCTGGCACCAACTCCTCCACAATGGTCTGATTCAGTAGAAGGCAGATAACTTATGGCCAATTTTTAAGGGAATTCTGAAAACTCATCTGTTGTGTGACTCCCATATTCCAGGTTAATGCTTGTTCAGAGTTAAATAATAAAAAAAACTGGTGGTCAAGCAAGTAATGTTGCACAGTTAGGCTAGGGTGCAAATGACCAAGAAAAAGCTGTTAAAATGTCACACTTATGGGATCCCAGACAGAATTGCAAATTGCAAATGCTGTCTGTTCCCGAAATGTAAAAAGCTCAAATGAGACTGTTCCTATTATTGCAACATATTGATGTGTTTTGCTATTAATTTCCCATCTTTATTTTCACTTTAATGTACCTTTAATTAGGCAATAATATATAATCTTTCCTCCATTTATTATCTCTGCTCAAAGCGGGGGGGGGGGGGGTAGGGAGCCTGGGGTGGCACTGCAGAGTGAGAGACTAAATAAAATGCCAACTCTTGACAGCACCTTTAATGTGTCATAAAAGATAATGGATGTGGTAGTCACACACATGCTAATAATCATTTAATATTTTCCTAAGTTTTGCTTCATATTGTAGTAGGAAGAAAGAAGAAAAGAAGGAAAGAAAAAAAGAAAGAGGTTAGTAGTTAGTTAGTTAGTTAGTTAGTTAGTGGTGCTGTGGGTTAAACCACAGAGCCTAGGACTTGCCGATCAGAAGGTTGGCGGTTTGAATCCCCACGACGGGGTGAGCTCCTGTTGCTCGGTCCCTGCTCCTGCCAACCTAGCAGTTCGAAAGCACATCAAAGTGCAAGTAGAAAAATAATAACCACTCTGGCGGGAAGGTAAACGGCGCTTCCGTGCGCTGCTCTGATTCACCAGAAGTGGCTTAGTCATGCTGGCCACATGACCCGGAAGCGGTATGCCAGCTCCCTTGGCCAATAAAGCGAGATGAGCACCGCAACCCCAGAGTCGGCCACGACTGGACCTAGTGGTCAGGGGTCCCTTTACCTTTACCTTTAAGGCAATGTCAGGTACAAAGGGAAAAGCTGTTATGAGCAAAGTACCCTAATCATGGGTGTTCATTGTGGGCAATCCTATGGCAAGATCCACTGGGACAAACTCTGTCAAAGATACATTGGCATAACTTGGCCATCCTGGCTCAGATGAAACTCAATTGGCTGAGCTGAGGCTGATGTTGGGCCTCAAGAAGGGGCACCCAGAGGGTGTGCTGGAGGTAGGGGCACTTAGAGAGGGGGCACTTAGACTGGATCCCAAGCCTGGTCTGCTGGGTCATGTGACCTGGCAACCCAGCATAGAACACTATTCTAAGGCTTGCTTTCCATCTGCTAGGCGTAGGCACTGCAGCACCACTGGTGCAAATTTAAGCTGGCTTAATTTACACCAGCTTGCTTTATCCAAGATCCTCGTGTATAGGATTGCTCCTTTGGTGCACTGCAAGATAACAACATCACTGATGACAACAAATAAGCACAACACAAAAATATAGGAATGCAGACTTTTAGAAACGGACAAGAAATTTGCACTCTTGAAATTGTTCAGATTCTGCAAAACTAAACATTTATTTATAGATAATGGAGACAGGACAACTGTAGAAACCAAGGTGCTTATTCTATAGGGTTTGGTTAATTATCAAACTCAATAATGAGCTTCATCCATGCTCAGGTAGCTGCCACCAGTTTCCATTCATGTGGCAAGTCTTCCTTTTAGAGCTCTCCTGCACCTTGACCTTAAAGCAACAGTAATATGCATGTATGGCTAAACTTGAACATAAGTGGCAAAGTGGCTATCAGAAATGGGTCAATGCAGTACTGGGATCTAAGACTGGCCTGTGCTCTCTCCCACAAAACCCACCTTCCTATCTTGGATCCACTGATTTCCAAGGGATCCTCCCAAAGCAGAGACATGAATGAGCTCAAATTGAATCTTGGTCACATGCTTAGCGGCACAAGCCACCCCAAGGCAGGAGGAAGTGTCCTGACCATAAGAACAGTCTGATCAAGGTCCTGTTAATATATCCAGAATAGTGGGAAAGTTGGGCTGAGGACATAAACATTAGGCAGAAGATGCAACAGTTCCAAAGACCTAAAGGTAAAGGGACCCCTGACCATTAGGTCCAGTTGTGACCGACTCTGGGGTTGCAGCGCTCATCTCGCTTTATTGGCCGAGGGAGCCGGCGTACAGCTTCCGGGTCATGTGGCCAGCATGACTAAGCCGCTTCTGGCGAACCAGAGCAGCGCACGGAAACGCCGTTTACCTTCCCGCCGGAGCAGTACCTATTTATCTACTTGCATTTTAACGTGCTTTCAAACTGCTAGGTTGGCAGGAGCAGGGACCGAGCAATGGGAGCTCACACCGTCGTGGGGATTCGAACCGCTGACCTTCTGATTGGCAAGTTCTAGGCTCTGTGGTTTAACCCACAGCGCCACCAGCGTCTCACTCCATAGACCTACTCGTAGCCTATCTGTTTTCTGGACAGTTCTCTCCTCCTCATCCTTATAACTTCTGACTGCTGACACTGCTGGACAGCTCCCTGCTGCTGATTAAGCCAGAACAGGACAGCATAATGGTAGCAGGCATATTATTTTCTAATGCCCCTACTTATTCACGCATGCATTTTTTGTATGTGGGCGTTATCCTACTCCAACAGTAGCAGGTGCAAATGTGAGAAAGCAGTGAATCTTCCCCCATTGCATGTCTTACCACCCCTTTAGCCACTTCTTTCTGTTCCTAGTTCACTTCTGGTAAGGACCCCCGGATGGTTAAGTCCAGTTAAAGGCATCTATGGGGTGTGGCACTCATCTCACTTTTCAGGCTGAGGGAGCCCACATTCATCCACAGACAGCTTTCTGGGTCATGTGGCCAGCATGACTAAACCACTTCTGGTGCAACGGAACACTGTGACGGAAACCAGAGTGCACAGAAATGCTGTTTACCTTCCCGCTTTATCTACTTCCACTGGCATGCTTTTGAAACTGCTAGGATGGCAGGAGCTGGGACAGAACAATGGGAGCTCACCCTGTTGCAGGGATTCGAACTGCCGACCTTCTGATCGGCACGCCCAAGAGGCTGAGTGGTTTAGACCACAGCACCACCTGCGTCCCTCTTTCCTGGAACCAGGAAAGAGAAAAGTGGTTTGAGCAACTGACTGCAGAGATCTATGGTGCTGGAGGGGAAGAAATCATCCACACAGGTGAGTGAGGTTGAACCCTCGCCCTTCTTTTACTTTAAAAATAAGAACCCCTCTCCACCATTTTACGATCAAGAGGCAGCCACACAAACGATGCCCCCGTCACAATGGCTTTTACTTTCAAGGATGTGACCAGCATATCAAGGAAGGCCTGAAACAGCTTCTGGCTTTGAACATTCTTTTTTGAAAGGATTCTGGAGAAATATTAACAAAATGAATCAAAATAAATGACAAATGCTTCAGTCAACAAGCATTTCATAAACACACACCATGCTGCGGTGAGATTAGATCCAAATAAAGTGTTCCTTAGGACTGAAATACTCATTCAGACCTTATTAACCAGACAGAACTCAAGGTCTCCTGAGCTGCATACAGAAAATGAAGATTCCTTAAAGCTGTTTGTTCATTTCATCAAGCACAAAAAAAGACTGGGAAAAGGTGTCTAGAGGTATTTCCGAAAATCAGAAAATGATAATAACCTTCCTAGAGTCTTGTGTCTCCCTTGTTTATTAGCATTAATCCTCTGAAGCACCCAACTGAAATAAAACTAGAATGTAGCATCTGGGCCACCTCCTCCATTGCTGGATGAGGCACCTGAAACTGTATAGCATAAATAACATTTGGTACAATTTTTCATTTTATATGTTGCTTGGAATAATAGAGATTCCCCCCCCCCCCGGATGACAACTACTTTCTAACAAGGTTCGTGTTCTGAATTCAGAATAGGATAAAAATACCAGCAACATTCTACTCCACCCGCTAAGTCATTCATTCATTGAACCAACACAGAAAAAAAATCTCCTTTGATGGATTCATATCCAGAGTGAACCACAACACTTTATGAACGTCAATGGCTCATGCCCATCTGTCTTCATATTGGGCCACATCTGCATCATACATTTAAAGCACTCCTGTATCACTTTAAACAGTCATGTTGTTGTTGTTTAGTCATTTAGTCGTGTCTGACTCTTCGTGACCCCATGGACCAGAGCACACCAGGCACTCCTGTCTTCCACTGCCTCCTGCAGTTTGGTCAAACTCATGTTGGTAGCTTCGAGAACACTCTCCAACCATCTCGTCCTCTGTCATCCCCTTTTCCTTGTGCCCTCTATCTTTCCCAACATCAGGGTCTTTGCCAGGGAGTCTTCCCTTCTCATGAGGTGGCCAAGACATGGCTTCCCCCAAAGAATCCTGTGACCTGAAGTTTGTTAAGGGTGCTGTTGAGTTGTTGGGAAATGTCTTTTGCCCTTACAGAGCTATAACTCACAGAGTGCTTTAACAATCATTCCCTCTTTCCAGGGAATTGTAGCTCTATGAGGGGAAGAGGGGTCTCCCAGCCACTCTCAGCACCCTCAGTTCTCCCAGATTCTTTGGGGAAAGCCATGAATGTTTGAAGTGGTATGATGTAGCTTTAAATATATGCTATGGGTGTGGTTTGGGCTTGCATATGGAAGTGAACCGCTGAAATGTGTACAAGGGCAACTCTATTGCTGTTCACACTAGTGGGGGATAGGATAATCTATTTATTTGGGGAATTTCAGTCTAAACCTTCTGTATGACAGATCTCAGGGTAGGGAAAGTATAAGCATTAAAATGCACAACCTGCATAAAATTGAACAAAAACAATCAAAACTATGAATGAACACAATGATAAGAGCAGCTAAAAAGAATACACTAAGATTTCAAAACTACAGACCACACTTCTTCCAATCAATCAGTAAGTACTATACTATCCCACAAGTGCCTCAGCGAAGATTTTTAAGTTTGTGTAGAGGTTTGTTTACATGTCAACATTGTATACTGTTCCTGAAGAATGAACTTCAGTTCCAAAATGCACTGAGCTACGAAATGTAAAGAAAATGAAGGTACATTCTTTCACCTTTGGTGGACGTGCCCAAAGATTAAGGCTTTCTGGGAGATGATCTATAATGAAATGAAAAAGGTATTTAAATATACCTTCCTGAAGAAACCAGAGGCCTTTCTCCTGGGCATGGTCAGCCAATTGGTGCCAAAGAAGGATAGAACTTTCTTCATGTATGCAACAACAGCAGCAAGAATACTCATTGCAAAGTATTGGAAGACACAAGATTTACCCACCCTGGAAGAGTGGCAGATGAAGGTGATGGACTATATGGAATTAGCGGAAATGACTGGCAGAATCCGAGACCTGGGAGAAGAGTTGGTGGAAGAAGATTGGAAGAAATTTAAAGACTATCTTCAGAAACACTGTAAAATTAATGAATGTTAAAAATGATGTTGGATTGAAAATAAGAGGCACTAGCAACAAAGTTAGTGAGAATATGCAAAAATGAGTTGATAATGGATGAAAATATAGAGCTATAACATGTTAAGATATAGAGTTAAGATAAACGAAAGAGGGTAAGGATTTGCTGATCTGATTATTTAAATGGGAATACAAAAAGGGGAGGTGTGAGGAAGTCAAGGAAACAAGCTAATGAGTTTAAAGTTACAAAAAATGGGTTTGTTTTTAACTCTTTTGTATCTATTCGGGTTTTTTGTACTTTGTATGTTTATCTTTTTTTCTCTTTTATGTAATTTTGTATGTTTCTTTTTTCTTTTTCTTTTTCTTCTTTTTGTATTTTGTAAATCTATGTTTTTGTAAAATTTCAATAAATATATTATAAAAAAAAACAAAATGCACTGAGCTACAACAGATGTTCATCGTTGGCCCTCTTGAGAACTGGTTTCCCCTTCTGCATTCTTTTTTCATCCATGGAGATGGCAAGTGTGGTATGCCTTCCTCAGGGGGCTACAGAACACATATTTACAGAAGCGCTTGTCTTTTCTCCTTGCAAATTCTGCTTAACACATTGCAATGGGAGAATTCCACTGGAGGCGGCTGGAGGATGGATGGCGGCTAACAGATTGAGGTTGAATCTTGACAAGACAGAAGTAATGTTTTTTTTGGGGGGGGCAGGGGCCAGGCAGGTGTGGAGGCCACCCTAGTGGTCCTGGTGCGCAGCCTGGGAGTCATTTTATACTCACAGCTGTCCATGGAGGCACAGGTCAATTCTGTGTCCAGGGCAGCTGTCTACCAGCTCCATCTGGTACACAGGCTGAGACCCTACCTGCCCGCAGACTGTGTCACCAGAGTGGTGCATGCTCTGGTTATCTCCCGCTTGGACTAGTGCAATGCGCTCTACGTGTGGCTATCTTTGAAGATGACCCGGAAACTACAACTAATCCAGAATGTGGCAGCTAGACAGGTGACTGGGAGTGGCTGCCAAGACCACATAACACCGGTCCTGAAAGACCTACATTGGCTCCCAGTACGTTTCCGAGCACAATTCAAAGTGTTGGTGCTGACCTTTAAAGCCCTAAACAGCCTCGGCTCCGTATACCTGAAGGAGCATCTCCACCCCCATCGTTCTGCCCGGACACTGAGGTCCAGCTCCGAGGACCTTCTGGTGGTTCCCTCACTGCGAGAAGTGAGGTTACAGGGAACCAGGCAAAGGGCCTTCTCAGTAGTGGTGCCCATCCTGTGGAACACCCTCCCATCAGATGTGAAGGAAATAAACAAGTATCTGATTTTTAGAAGACATCTGAAGGCAGCCCTGTTTAGGGAAGTTTTTAATGTTTGATGTTTTATCATGTTTTTAATATTCTGTTGGGAGCTGCCCAGGGTGGCTGGGGAAACCCAGCCAGATGGGTGGGTATGTATAAATAAATAAATAAATAAATAAATAAATAAATAAATAAATATTATTATTAATTTCAACATGCCTGAAAGTTAAAAGCAGTGACCTGCTTATCAGCTTGTTTCAATGAATACATCTGACTTAGAGTTGCATCCAACTAAGTCACAATCAGAGTAGACCCCTTCACATCATTGGGTATGACTAATTTATGTTCAATGATCTTGGTGGATCTTCTCTGAATATGACTTAGCTGGATAGAACCCTGCCTTCTAGGTAAACCTGATTCAGATCTGTGTGTCAGTCATTTGGAGGGTACGGTGGATGTAGCTGTGTCTGAACATCTGCTGCTTTGCAGGAAGCAAAATAACAATCATCTCACCACAAAACAAAACCTTGAAATAGGTCCAGCATTTGCAATCAGAAAGAGATTTCCATGAATCGCCCTGGTAACCTCAAAGCAATTTACTGATGAGTTGGAGTAAAGGCCTCCCAAACATTATTTTCCTTTGAGTCCCATTATGGTCCTTCGAAGGGAGAAATCCATCCAAGAGTTGTAAAAAGAAAAAAAGGGGGGGGGGATATAATGCAGGAAAAGAAAACTGAATATAGAACAGTCAAGGGCAATGGATATCAGTCTTCTTGGCAATGCCAAGTTAGTCGGATGACAAAGCTTAACAATGAAGGATGACAAAAATCTCTCCCTCTTTTAATTACTTCCTTTCAAATAGGAAAGAGTTGAAACAACACTGCAAGCAGACAATCATTTAAATGAATATTGGCATAAGAAAGAGTACAGCAGACGCTAACGTCCTAGTGAGATTCCCTAGGTAGGCAGAAACATGTATTTTAATATATTTCTTTTAATATGGATTAGGAGAAAGTGACAATTTCTAAAAAGAAAAGCTGCCTGACAAGAACCTAGGAGTTGTTTCTAACTAAATTATTATAAGAGTAAACCCGCTGAAATTAATGGATCTAAGTTAACCATTTCCATTGTCTTCAGTAGTTTTGTTCTAAGCAGGATGAATGCTGGAAAGAACCTCACATACATCATAAGGAGAAGGACCATTGCTTAAAGGGAGGGTATCGGTTTTGTACAGGGCATACTTGTTAATTAAATCTCTGAAGGTCTGAAGAGCAAACCTGTTTGTGTTCAGCTGGATGTATGGGATAGCTCAGCTGCTGGACCAGGGTCATATCATGAGTTGGGCAAAAGATTCCCGCACTTCAGACCATTCTCATGGTCCCATGCATGATTCTATGTGGAGGCTTCTACATGTGACGGGGAGCCCTATACGATCAGGGTCCCTGATCGTGTGGTGGAGAGGCCAATGCACTTTCTGCTAGATGGTTTGGCATGCGCATGCGCACACACACACACCAGACCTTACGCCTAAGGCATAGACATCTGGCAGTGGCGCCAGTGGTGGATGTTAGGAATTGCAATTTGGACATGGATTTACAGTCCCACTTCTTCTTTACACTTTTCTCAAGCTAGGTAAAGGTAAAGGGACCCCTGACCATTAGGTCCAGTCATGACCGACTCTGGGGTTGCGGCGCTCATCTCGCTTTATTGGCCTAGGGAGCCGACGTACAGCTTCCGGGTCATGTGGCCAGCATGCTTTCGAACTGCAAGGTTGGCAGGAGCAGGGACCGAGCAACGGGAGCTCACCCTGTCACGGGGATTCGAACCGCTGACCTTCTGATCGGCAAGCCCTAGGCTCTGTGGTTTAACCCACAGCACCACCCGTGTCACTAATTAGGCTAAAGGAGCCTAATTTTGGAAGAGGGCTTGTATAAGTCTAACCAATAGATAGTGATATAAGAATTAGAGACCCTGGGGTGTATATTTTTATTATTTTAATAATTTCCAATGTTTCACTTTAATTGTATTTGACCTTTTAGAATGTATTAGGCTTTGTTTTAGTTTTTGTTTTGTTCTGCATCTGTGAGTCCCCCCCCCCAGTCCCAACGTCCCCAGCTGGGACTTCGACCACCCATGAACCAGACCATGACAGCAGCTCAATGTGTGTGCATGTTTATGCCTGGGCATGGTCACACACACCCTTTATCCATTAGACTCTTTGGATTGCTAACATAGGATCTTCAATTTTTTAAATGACTCTTTTGTCAAAGAGAAAATTAAAAAAGAAAACCCACCCACCTTCCTACCTCCTTGCCCTATCTAATATATATCAGGAATTTGAAAGAGCCTCCTAAAGGGCTTAAAGCAGCCGACCTCGAAAAATTCCTCCCGTTGCAGAGTTGCTGCCCTTTTGCAAGTCATTTCTGTTTTAAACAAAAATAAGCCATAAAATCATCTTCAGCTTGTAATGCAGAGCTTTTCTTCAGAAACCCAGGAGGTCAAGGATATCAGACTTCCCCGTGTACGATCCATCACCAAAACAGACAGCTCACACAGGGTTTGCATTTCAATAGAACGGAGTGGTCGCAGAGGCGAAAGAGGTGCCTTTTCATTTGCCTATCAGAGTGTCCCCTCTCGCAGTATCCAGTGGGAAATGAGTCGGGAGTCAGGAATAAGCTGAGAGATGGATGGAAAGCAGGCCACAAAATGAAGGTGACTGTTTTTCAATGGCATGACAGTATATGTGTAAACAGTGGGTATTTATGAGCCAGTGTTTGAACACAGCTTATCGATGCAGCCAGCAGGGCACAGTGCGTGGGTAGAGCAATGTTGCTTTCTGGCTTCCCACTTCTGGTTACCAAAAGGGGGAGGTCGGAGGTCAGTGCAGTGTGGGTGCAGGGGTGGAGCCAATCTAATGCTGCCATTGCTGTTGCCTTGCCCCTCCACCATCATTTATCACAATGGGAAGCCAGCTAAGCAACAACAGACCCCCCCCCCCAGCTCTGCCATGCAAAAACTGACAGCAGCTAAAAGGCACGCACAACAAATAAACGACACAGTGGAATATCCGGTGCCTTTAACTAGCTTCCTGTCCCACAAATGGCACCAGTGCAGTCATTTGCAGGGCTCTAGCACTGTCTTCTCCTGCCAACATGCAACTGTGTTATGGAGAAGGGAACTGTAGATACGGCACAGAATGTCTTCGTTCTACTTGCAAGGAATTAGATCAAGCCATGGTGGCAGAGGTACAAGTGACTGTTATATATGACATGGGGTTACACTGCTGTTTGAACTGCTCGCCAACCTGCCTAACACATCCAGGCCTTGCCAAAATGCCCCAACCCCTAGATATTGTCAATCACCCCAGTCCTCCTCCCCAAGCCCCTTAGACCAGGGGTGGGGTTTTCTGGCTCCCAGAGGCCAGTGGGAGTTCCTGCTCACCTGTCAAAATTCCAACATCCTGCTCACCTTGTCAAAGTTGAAATGTGGAGTGCGGGAAGGCTTGCAAAGCCTGCCCCATGATGATCCTTTCAAACTTTTGCAATCCTATCCTGCTGCTTCACTGCACCCTAATTTGGCACCCCTTTGTACCAAAGTGAACCTGAACATCTCTTTGCGGCCACACAGCCCACATAGTCTTCTCTCCCTTTCTCTTTCTAGTCAAGAGTGTTTCTTCCCCCCCCCAACACACCACATCACTTTATTTCTCTACCTAAGAGCACCCCCACAGCCTTCTCTCACTTTGTGCCTCTACACAACAGAGAATCTTCCTCTGTCCCCAGGGCCAGATTTAGGTTTGATGAGGCCCTAAGCTACTGTTGAGGCCTTTATATGTCCAGCGGTCCTTTGTCAACAACAAATTGTCGCTGTTTTTTGTGTTGAATATCTGCTATATGGTAATTTATGGACCTAATAGGTGTCTAAAGCCATTTGCACAAAACAAATAGGAGCCTACACAACACAAAACACTGTTGCTGTATGTAGGTTTTATTTCATTTGTTTATCTTATATTTTCAAAATGTACATCCAGTTTTTTCCCCTTTAATTTTTTTTGGGGGGGGGCAAGAGAGTGGGGCCCTAAGCTATGTTTAGCTTATACGTAAATCCGGCACTGTCTGTCCCACGCCATAGATATTTCTCTCCTTCCCACTCTAGAGGGAGCGTAGGGGTTCAAAAAGGGGGCTCCTGTTCAAGGAGTGACGTTTAAAGGATGGAAAGTTTTGGTGCAGCTCCTTGAGCAAAATGCTGAGTTCTCCCCCCCCCCAAGCCATGGAAGAGAGGAAGAGAGCTAGTGGAGGAGAGAAAGTCCGGCAGCACACAGATGCGGGGAATAAGAAGGCGGCCAATCTCTGACCACAGCAGTCTTGATTGCCGTTTGCTGCCAGAATGGATTGCTCAAGAGGAGAGCACCCCCTGCAGGCCCTGAAAACTACAGCATGACGACATTCCTAGGAAAATATTATATAGTAAGATCAGAAATAAAAACATGGAACATGGGAATAGGATTCCAGTGAGATTTATTCTCACGTGAAGACCATACACAGCAGAAATTAGAGGGTAGGATTCATGTATAGCACAGAACTCTCTCTTTCTACTCTCCTGCTTCCCTAGATGAACCGCCTGCTACCTGTTTTTCAAAGCTCCCTCATTATGGTGGGTTTGAAGGGGAGAGGTGGAAAGTGCTCCTTGCTGTGAAAAGATCTGCTCCACACGCCTAAAGGGGCTTCCTGATTCATCACTGCTGTGTTTCGTATCACAGAGTTGACAAAGGTATGGTGGTGTTTAGGGATGTCATGAGATCTCAATAGTTCAAATGTGAACTGCTCTGATTGATTGCTCCTGGAAGTGAATCAGGGCCATACTTACCCCAGTCCCAAGGCTGCCTTCCTTATCACTGAAGCCACCATTCTGCTGGCTCAGGAAACTTACCTGAGGCAATGGAAATGCAAAAGCGGTGCCAGTTGAGGTGGTAGTTGCAGAAAATATTTTAAGTTGGGCTTTTTTCCCCCTTGAGACCTGTTGAATCTTCAGTGATTATTTAAAATTGGATTGCTAAAATCTGACATAGCAAAAAAAGGGGGGTTGCAGTTCTCCTGGCAGTATCTATTGAGCTCATAATGAGTCAGGGCAGAAATGATAAGTGATGGCTGTTATTTCTTAAATCACCAGACTGTAGAAGTGGTAAGAAAAAAATGAGCTGTGATTTCTTTTCAAGATTGTCGTGATAAGAGTTACCCAGCAAGATTAACCCTGAGCCACAGAACAAGAAATCAGAAATATTATAGGCCAGTAAATATGTTTCCTCTCACATCACAGAGACAATTTCAACTTGTTAAATGGAAAACTGATCATAGATCTAGCTAGATATCTAGATATAGATATACACACACCTCCTGATTAATCAGGACCCCTATCCCTATTAGCACATATGTAATATTCTCATATAAATATTTTCATCTGTCCATTTTTACTTGTCTTTATAACAACATTTTACTTTTTTATGATCCTGTTTTATGTTTCTATGCTATTTTTCCTGCACATTTGGGGATATTTAAATCACAAGTTATTTAGGAATGCTTATAAACAAACAAATTTGCACTGACTCACTGGATCGATGCATTGCAATGGGCCACACATTTCTGAGCATGCTCATAAGCAATTAGGTGTTAAGAATGAGGCCTACCAGGTCTCCAAACCCTCCAAGTATCCCTATATTACAGGGACTTCCATGATTTAGAGAAGTCATCCCAGTTCTGATTTGATCCTGGGATGTCCCGCTTTTCCTTAGGATGCCCTTCTTTGTATTGGTGAAATGTTGGAGGGCCTGGAGCTATCCAACCCCTGAGCCATCTCAAGGCAATCCTGTATAGGGAAGGTTTTTTAACAAATGTTAAATGATATTTTCATATACGTTGGAAGCTGCCCAGAGAGCTGGGGCAACCCAATAAGATGTGTGGGGTATAAATAGTAAAGTTATCATTATGGAATGAATGGGATGTCCTTATTTTCACTGAAGAAATGTTGGAGAGTATGAGTTTCTGAAATCACCAACCAGCCTGCCTTGCATGTGGTCTCCACATCTCAAGTGTAAGTTAAATTCAGAAAATGGAGAGGGGGGCAGTGCTGGCGTTGAGTCCATTATGGCCTGGGCCTGAAATTCAACACAGAGATACGGGTTTTAATCATAATGGTGTTAGGGAGAACTCTTGAATTCATCACTACAAATTCCCCCTTTCCAGTTTTTGGCAGCAACAAATGGATACTTGATCCGCTGAGCCAGAGAAAACATGTGTTGTGTTGGCTCACTGACTTTGTCAATGTCTTGTGGATTATTTATCATGTCTCTCTCTCTCTCTCTCTCTCTCTCTCTCTCTCTCTCTCTCTCTCTTTCTCTCTCTCTCTCTCTCTCTCTCTGTGAATGATTTATATACTGCTTCACCATCAATACATATAGGCAGTTTACAAAATACATATGTTAAGGGGACTGTAGGTTGAGTGGTTAATGTGCATAACTAGCCATTGTGCACATTCACCCATTTTCATGGATAATGCGCACATCATCTTTCTGTGAAAAGAAAATTGTGCACATCTCACAGGCTTGGGAAATCTGCATGTATGGACTGAATTTTGTACATTCTCTGGCCACTGTGCATAATCCCCAACTGACTTTGGATAATGTGCATATTTTTGACATCATTTTTGTACATTCTCAGGTTGCATATATGTGCATTATGCACATTCTCCTGTCATCATACATAGTTAAAAAAATAATGCTTTTTTCCTTCTATTTCTTGTTCAGAAGTGTGCAATCTGCTCTCCTCAGGCCCACTGTCTAATCTTACATGGTCCACAACATGCCCTCCTGCTGGATCAGCCAAGCAGTAAGAAAAAAGGGAAAGGGAGAACTAAGTAAAATTCAACTGTTTTCTGCAGTGCAGCAACCTTTTCACCACTCTCAGATGTTCCCTAGTGAGCTGAGCAGCACAAGAGGATTCTCCTGGCAGTATATACACACAGAGACACACACACACACATTGGGGGAGGTGAATAGACTGTATGCTGAGACCCTTCTATTCCCTGGATCCAACAAGTGTTAAAATATAAGCCAGACCAGTTTCCTAATGAGGTGATCCCCTGGGTAATGTGCCACCAAGGGGAACAAAGGAAGTGGATCTGTGTGAGTGCTCCCCATCCCTCAGCTGGCTGGCACTTAGAAAAAGACAATGGCAAGAGCTGAGAGTTAAGTGATGTGAGCTACAGTAGAAGCAAAGTAGCAAAAAGGCAGAGAGAGAGAGAGATGTTTGGTTTCTGTTTGAATCCAAGGTTCCGGCTATGGGAGAAACAAGACCCTCTTGGAGTGTTAATGCTGTGAATCCCTCCATTGTAGGCTCTGGTTGTATATATGTGTAAATAAACCATATATCATAAAGACACCACAGTCCCCGCTGTGCCTCACTTCCAAAGGGAACATGAAGTGCCAGGAACCCCTGGAATATCACACCACTCACAGATTGGGGTGGCATGCAGCAATGCGCGCATGCACACACGCACACACACATTCAGAGGCTTCTTCCCACAACTCAAGTCTGTGATGGATGGATAGACAGACAGACAGACAGATTAGATAGGCATTATGAAAGAAATTACAGGTATTTGATTGCCCACTCCACCTAATAGATTAAGATTAGGTGGGTATCAGGTGGGTGCTCTTTAAATAGAATTGCAGCACAATATACTCACACAAATCAGGAACTGGAAACGTATGCTAAGCAGAAAGAGGATCTTGCATACCGACAACAAAAGTGAATTGTAAATTATTGCACAACATAGCCCTAGAGGTTCCAAGTCAATATTTAATTGCTCTGAGAAAACAATGAAGACACCAGGTAGGCTATGCGAAAGTAATCTGATACAAATCATAGCAGGGTCTGGACATTGAACATTGTGTCACACACAGCTATTAGATTGCACTGTTCCCTGTGCAAGTGGAAAGGAGAGGACTGTCAGGCGAAGCAACAAAAATTATACCATGTTTCAAGGACTGGAGTTAGATTGCATTCAAAGCCAGAGATGAGCAGGAACACCAAAGCAAGTCAAATTCATTTTCTTGACAGTGCATCATTTTTTTTAATCGCCAGGTAAAAGCAGCAGATTGATGCTCCCCACTCTCCGGGAGTTAATAACAGGGAATTAAGTGGAGCAGCCAGAAAGACGGGTTCTGAAGAAATTAACTTATGATACAGCAAAAAGAGTCTTCTCGTAGGGCTAAGGTAATTCACAGGCAAACCACAGTTTACAAACCTGTGGGGCAAACCACAGTTTCTAAAACACACCACCTCTTGCCCAAACTCTTCTGAGTCTTTGTGGGTAGATGCTCCTCTCATGCTTCCATAAAAAGGTGATAACACCGTCAGATGCTAGAATTAAACATGCATTACGATGTGCTTCTGCAAGAAATATTCAGAAGAAAACAACCTCTCTCTTTGCCAAAATCTACAACAGCTAAAAACACTCCGAAAGCTCCAGACTAAAGCATAAAAGATCTTAACTCTTCTAACCTTTTGCAAACATCAGCTAACTAAAACACGGCTTTTCATTGAAATGCATTTACCTGTGTGATATAAAACAACACTAGCATAATGCTTCTTTGCCCCCCAAGCACAGAGCTTCAAAATACCTTTTCCTCCACAAGCTTATTTTATCTGGATTTTTTTTTAACTAATACACTTTCCACTTAAAAGGCGTCAGACTAAATTCAAAATATGAGAAGGTGGAAATTGGCAGTGAATAACATTTCCCAAACAATCTTACTATCCAAAAGTCCGAAGGAACACAATAACCCTGTCAGCACAATATCCAGACGTTTGTCACATCACAAACAGAAACAATTGCGTCTCAGTCAGTGCTTGCCATTTGCTGTAGATCCCTCTGCACGACTAATTACTGTAATACAGGATGAGTGCAAGCGACAAAGCAGCGTATCATTCTGAACATCTGCACTCTGTTTCTGTCATCAAAGAGGAGTATAATTGCACGTTAGGCTGCACAATAACAAATTTGAAATCCACTGAATGCAATCCTTTCCTCTTTTAAAAATAAGAAGCCTCTCCCTTTTTTTAAGGCAGAAGAACTTGCAAATTGTCTTCTAATCGATAGAACGAGTATCGCACAAGGCAAGAACTATTTAAAATCTGAATCTTTCTTACCAAGTACCCCAAGCCGGTAGTTGACGGTGATGACTATCACATTGCCATAGCTTGCCAGCACACTGCCATCATATAAATTTCCAGTGCCTTCCATGTAGGACCCTCCGTGAATATACACCATCACAGGTTTGGGCCCCCCACTATCTCGAATGTCTGGAAGAAAAATATTGAGAAGTATGTTATCCTGAGAACATTGTGATGCACATGAAAGTCCTAGTTTGTTTCCTTTCTACCCCAAGCTGTTATTTATTATTTATTTTTTTGAAAAGTGTTTCCCAAGCAACATATGTGAATTATGACATCTTGTACAACCTCTATCTCTGTAATGCCTAATAAAGGATTGGAGATACAAATTATGACATCGTTTCCTAGAGGAATTTTGAGCACACACACAAAATATGACGGCCACCACTGGATCACATGAAAGTTACAAAGCTTATGACTCACTTCTCTCCCAGTTTGGGAGCAACTGCGATCCTTTTCAAATGAGGTTTAGCATTTCTATGGATTGTGTGGTTTTCCTTTCGTATGGCCATTAGATTAACCATGGCAGTACAATGATAAATCTAAAAGTTGAATGTCTACTTTTGGTTGGACTTTCTTCTGTAATGTTTTATTCTGGCTTGTTTCATTTGATGTTTTAATGTAGGTTGTAAACCGCTTTCAGATTTTTTTCCTTTAAAATTTAAAGCAGTATAAAAATAAAAGCAGCAGCAACAACAAAAACCTGTCTGAGAGGCTGAAGAATCCTTGCGCTCTAAATGTCAAAACCAGGGGTTGTGTATCAGGATATTTGGGGGTTCTGATGTTTTTAGGGGGCTACTATTAGGATGCATATTCTGAAGTGTAGAAAAACTGCCTCGCCCCACAAAAAAAAGCAGGCCATTTCTCTCGCAGCCCCAGTGATGCCCCTTCAACTGAGGTGAAGAAGATTGGTAAAGAATCAGACATAATTACAGGAGAGAGGTCTTAGCACATGAATTCTAATGATGGGACATCTACTGTTGGAGGCAGAACAGTTCCAGCTCAGAAATATCTTCTGAGAAATGTGGCCCAGTTAATAGTTTGCAGCATAGTACATAGTACAAATTACCATATTTTTCGCCCTATAGGACGCACCTTTTCCCCTCCAAAAATGAAGAGGAAATGTATGTGCGTCCTATGGGGCGAATGCAGGCATTCACTGAAGCCTGGAGAGCGAGAGGCATCGGTGCGGACTGAACCCCTCTCGCTCTCCAGGCTTCAGGAAGCTATCCGCAAGCCTTGGGAGCCCGGCGGGAGTGCCTGCCGGGCTCCCAAGGCTTGCGGGCAGCAGCCTGCAGCGCGAAGCATGGGGCGGGCTGCGAAACACGCCCCGTGCTTCGGGCAGATGTCCTCAAGCCTTGCGCGCCCGGCGGGAGGTCCCGCCGGGTTTGCAAGGCTTGCGGGCGGCAGCCTGTACTGGGGGCTGGGGTCGGGGGAAGCTTGGGCTTCCCCCGCCCCCAGCCCTGCAAGCTCCCAGAGCGATGCCGAAGCTGCACACAGCTTCGGCATCACTGTGGCTCCTGTTCTGGGGGCTGGGGTCGGGGGAAGCTTGGGCTTCCCCAGCCCCGCGCCGGGGGGGCATAATTTTTTCCCCTTTATTTCCCCCCCCCATAATCTAGGTGCATCCTATGGACCGGTGCATCCTATAGGGCGAAAAATACGGTACATTAGAAGCACAAGGATCCTGACCAGTAGCATATCTCATTCAGTGCTGAAAATTGAGCATTTCCTACTTACATTAAGTAAGCAATTACTGGTGGTTTCAGTTAATTAATTAATTAATGGAGTGGTATGCCTATTAACTCATCACTGGTAACACTCCAGATAAAGGTAAAGGTAAAGGGACCCCTGACAGTTAAGTCCACTTGTGAATGACTCTGGGGTTGCTGTGCTCATCTTACTTTACAGGCCGAGGGAGCAGGCGTTCGTCTGCTCCGCAGACAGTTTTTCCGGGTGATGTGGCCAGCATGACTAAGCTGCTTCTGGCTCAACGGAACATCGACACCAGAGCAGCGCATGGAAACGCCATTTACCTTCCCACCGGAGAGGTACTTATTAATCTACTTGCACTTTTGGGTGTGCTTTCGCTTTGGCAGGAGCTGGGACCGAGCAACGGGAGCTCACCCTGTCGCAGGGATTCGAACCACCGACCTTTTGATCAGTAAGCCCAAGGCTCAGTGGTTTAGACCACAGTGCCACCTGTGTCCCTAACACCCCAGGGCTACCCTTGAAGACAGTTTGGACACTACAGTTGGTACAGTGTGCCATGCTCCAACTAGTCATGTGAACCATGAGGAGAGTAATAATAATAATAATAATAATAATAATAATAATAATAATTTATTATTTATACCCCTCCCATCTGGCTGGGTTTCCCCAGCCACTCTGGGTGGCTTCCAACAAAATATCAAAATACAATAGTCTGTTAAACATTGAATGCTTCCCTAAACAGGGCTGCCTTCAGATTTCTTTTAAAAGTCTGGTAGTGTTTTTCTCTTTGACATCTGGTGGGAGGGCGTTCCACAGGGCAGGTGCCACTACAGAGAAGGCCCTCTGCCTGGTTCCCTGTAGCTTGGCTTCTCGCAGCAAGGGAACTGCCAGAAGACCCTCGGCACTAGACCTCAGTGTCCAGGCAGAACGATCATATCATTCTGGTTTTGAAGGCTCTGTCAGTGTGCTAGCAAGCCCAATTCAAGGTCTTGCTATTTGCATATTAAGCCCTGAAAAAATTGGGGTCCGAAGAACCTGAGTGACCACTTTCCATGCTACCACTTGACTTGGCTTTTACAATCAGCAGGTGATACCCTGCTCATGGCCCTGTCCTGGGCAGAAATCAGGATGAAAACAACATGACACAGGGCAGTATAACAGTTACACGCATCTCTGTTTATCCAGACATTTAGTTCTTCATTCTTCTATGCCAGGAGTGTGGTCCCTTATTTAAACATGTGGTTGCTCTGCTATATTTTATGATGATGCATTGATCTTCCATTTTTTTTGTTTAATAATTTATTGTAGGTGGTTGTTTTAACAATGTATTATGTGAAGCTGTCGTGCACTCCAGAATATAAGAACAGTGGGATAGATAGGTTTTTATTTCTCTAAATTGCTTATTTTTCTAATCTAAAGTTCTGCTCTCATTTCCACATTTACAAAAATAAAATTAAAGTCCTCGTATGAATTGCTCAGCACTGTAATGCAAAGTTCTCCAAATGTAAACGTTTGTTTGCAGCGTTGCCTAATAGACACCTTTTTTTGCAAAGCAATTATCCCTAAAATAATGCATCTGTAAGTTATTTGTGCTAATATATGCATATTTGTGGACATTTTACTCCAGCGCATGCATTTTTGCACATATTACTTGGCTGAAGAACTGCATTGCAAAATTCAGAGATGTATGGATTTTGAAGGATGGTTGTGTTTTGGTTCTTGTTTTAAATCACTGATAGATTGGTTGGGATACAAAGATAGATAATGCTCCACATTCATGTTTCAAGCTTAATTTCAGAAGGGCACTTTGCTTGCCTATGGCATGTTTGCATCCAAGCCTCACAATGAGGCAGGCGGCTTATGGATTCATTCTCGTTCCTTCCAAGCACAGCTATTGGTGGCTATTTACCCAAAGCAGAGTATTCTGAATTTTTTTTTTTTGCTTCCTTCTACATATGCAAAAGTGAAGGAAGAAATAATAAAATATTAATATGGGGATCGCTAAATGACTGTTCGCAGCAGAAACTGTACGTGGCTAATTGTATGCTTGGAAATTGTTTAAGAATTCATTTTTAATTAAAGTCACAGAGCACCAACTGTGAATAGTAATGAAATTTCGGTGGCAAAAACATGTACATATATGCACACATAAACTGGGGTAATTCAAGGGAAATTGGGACACACACACACACACACAGCCATACATTCCAATATAAAGCAAAGTTCAAGGTATAAAGGATTTTTTTGAATAAATTCAGCCTACATAATGCCTTTTTTATGACTTCCTTCTGAATATTATGCTCCGAAAGGTTAAGGACAGGCAGTACTGCAAACTCCTCTCAATTTATCCACATGCCACGGCAGATAAGAATAGAGATGATATAAATTTTCTCCACACTGCACTGTCAAAGATCTCAGCACTGACCTACAGGAAATTCACTTCTTTTGTGAACCATGAGATGGTTCCCCCCCCCTCAGTAAGTGTGAACATTTACTCTCAGTCTTGCATTTCCCCAGAAATTTGGCAGGAGATGTAGGCAACATTCAGATGTCACTGAGCCCTCAGGCTCATGTGGTGTTATGTCTGAATAGACTTTGCGAATTTAATCCGTGCCTTGCCACTCCCAAAGGACTTTAGGGATGCTCTGGAAAATTCGATTCCATCTTTTTTCCCCTAAGATTTTGAAGCTCCAAATTGTTCGGTCTTGTTTCTGAAGTGGAAAGAAAGCACTAAGAACAACCCCTTGTTCTGCCTCCACTGCTAGAGGCAAAGTACCTCTGAATATCAATTGCTGGAAATCACAAATGAGGAGAGGGCTGTTGCACTCAGGTCCTGCTTGTGGGCTACACATAGATAATTGGTTGACCATCATGGGAACAGGATCCTGGGCTAGATTGGCCTTTGCCTGATCCAGGAGGGCTCTTCTATGTTCCAATGTTGTTGTTGTTGCTGCTGCTACTGCTTGGGGGAGAAGACCCCCTTCACATGACCGGTTTACAAACACACATTGACAAAACACCACACAAAAGCAAACTGCAATTGTGCATAAGTTCACATTAAGTTTGGGCTGTTTTGCAGAGATGTATTGAGGCACCAGTGTACATTGGTAACCAGCTAAAGGGGAAATGCACCAGACCACAAGACGCACCTAGTTTTTGGAGGAAAACAAGAAAAAAAAATATTCTGAATCTCAGAAGCCAGAACAGCAAGAGGGATCGCTGTGCAGTGAAAGCAGCAATCCCTCTTGTTGTTCTGGCTTCTGGGATAGCTGCGCAGCCTGCATTCGCTCCATAAGATGCACACACATTTCCCCTTTTTAGGAGGGAAAAAGTGAGTCTTATAGAGCAAAAAATATGGTAATTGGATTAACTGATACTTGTTGCAAAGAACATGGAATTCAGGAGGAGGAGCCGGGGTGGATGGAAAACAACTCGTTCCAAAAGAGCTACACTGTTGCCATTGTTGAATCATGGAGCATTTTCCATATAATGCTGATTATAATAATAATAATGAGCTGGGAAAGATGGAATTAGAGTGGGAAAACGGGATGGCAGAGCATTAATTTCCATTACTGAGCTTAATTATTATGGCAATATTTGCAAAGTTATATTTCAATTTCTGTGGGGAGATTTCAGGTTTTTAAGAATGCATTTATTTTTATTAATGGTTATTGAAACCATTTATTTTAAATGTATTTGCTGGAACATTTATTATTTGCCAGTATTGTTGTTACTGGGTCTTTTATACCTATTATATTGTGAGTTGCCTCAAAAGCAATTTCTTTTGAAGAAAGGCAGCATATAAAGTCTAATGCAGCCTTCACCAACCCGATGTCCTCCAGATGTTTTGGACTACAACTCCCATCAGCCCCAACCAGCATGGCCAATGGTCAGGGATGGTGGGAGTTGTAGCCTAACATCTGGTCTGATCCAATCAGGAGGTTGGGGCTGTCTGTCCTAGTCTAATAATTAAGGCTACACAAGCAACAGAATCCTCAGGTGGTGAGATGGAATGGACCACTTCGCACTGTAGCTAGGTCATTTATATTTTTGAATGCTCCCATATTGGGAAAAGAGAGCATGCGGAGCAGGTAGGTTTTCTCAGAAAAGTGGTGGATAAACGTTGCTAGTAGTATTCTAGTCAAGATATATGGCATGCTTGCAGGATATGACCAAAGAAGCAAAACAGGCATCGTATTACGCTCAAGAGCAAGTAGAAAGAAATGGTTCAAAATCAGGTACATCCAGGAAATCAGAGCTTACTGTGAGATGCTGCTAACTTATTAAATTTCTTCCTGTTACCTCTTTCAGAGGCTGCCGGGGGTCTTGGACCATTGATGCAAGGGGAGCTGTCAGACGTAGCAGTGCATGTCCCAATTTAGCAGATCATGAAAATTATAGGCAAAAAATTACCTATGAGCAACTGGAACTTTTAGAATTAGGTATAGGCTCCCGGTTCCTAGCAGAGCTGGGGGCTGGCTCTGCATCTCATCTTCAGATCCAATGCTGAAGAATGCAGCAAGGCTGCTCCAAGTGACAAAGGCTGGAAGCAGATTGAAGCCTTTTAACCCTCTGCCTCCAAGCTACCTCCTCCAGACTTTACCCCCTTGAGAGAATTTCAGAGCAGTGAAAGAACAACCTCCTGGACTGAAGAAGGGCACTTCTCCTTGGTTCCATGGCCTCCTTCCCTGAATCAATGATGAGAAGTGGGAGATATCTGGATGTTGAGGATCAGGAGAAGGTGACTTAAGAGGTTCATGCTCTGATCCAACAGGCCCTGGCAGCAGAGGCGGATTTAGGAGATCATGACCAGTTTCGTCGCAATGGGCTTGGAGCCGTGGGAGCACTGCAGAAGATGTGCCAACTATGATTTAGAATGGAGCACAAGAGGTAGGGGGGCACCAAATGATGGTGTTGTACAGGCCACCATTGGTCTTTGAGACCCCAAGGTCTGCCACTGCTGGTGATTTCTGAGGTTCTTCTGTGACAACCTTGGACATAGTGGTCTTCTTATCTTCAGCTGTCAGCTCAGAGCCCGGAACCTGGCTCAGCAACTTATTTGTTTTTGGTTTTTTTTAAGAATAATTTTTTATTAACCGACCAATCACATCAAATCAAACCAAATTACATAAATTCCAAATTACACAGCCGAATTTTAAATTTTTGTTGGGGGTACCCATATTTCAAGTTCTGAAGGGGATCCAATCAACTTCTTGCTTCTTACTGCTGTTTTAATGTCCACAAATCTAACCTTATGATGTTCACAGTACTATCCAATCCTTTCTTCTTGTTTTTCCACATCTCTTGTTGTTATTTTCATATATTTTTCCTTTCTCTTTGTGACCTCTGATAGTCTCCACAAGCGGGTTAGACAGTTTGTAATCCTGTGTGGATATTATTATTTTTTATCCAGTAGCCATATCCAGACGTTTTCCATGTAACATCACTTCCATACATCAAAACAGTCTTAGCGTCATTAATCTTCACCAATCTGCCTCCTTTCTCAAAACCTCTGAGGAGATTCACCAGGAATGCAGTCTGAAAACAAGTCCATTCCTTCTCTCGGCTATAAATCCTTTGGCAAGATGGCGACTCTGAATTAATTGCTGCGCCATTCCAGAAGCTCTTATTGCTTCTCAATCTCCATAAAGCATACTTTTGGTTAAAGTTTATCTCCACACAGACCTTAATCATCCTGCTTGGGTCAGTTCAACCGACAATTCTAATGAGGAGGGGTTCTTGTAAATCACATAGAAGGAAAATAAAAAAGGTTCCCCTCCCCATTCAGTCCCATTGTCAACATACCCAGCCTTTGGTGTATCTTCATCATAAAATATTCCTGTTTCTCCAACCCGTCGTCTTCTTTCGCAGAGGTCACTTAAATTAGCAGACTTCTTCACTTGAAATATGTGCATTTGCTTCTTTTGTAATTAATTATTCCAAATTGCTGCAGCTAGTGCGCGATCAGAGACAGCGTCCAGGAGAGCCGAGGTCCACACGGGGGCATTCTGCCTAGGGCCCTCACCCCCTTCTTTCGAATTAGGGGGTGATTTATGGGCACAGCAGGCAAGGGCAGTATTCCCCATTTCCTTGGGGCAACAAGGGAGGCTGCCTACTCCCATAACAGCCTCTTAATACCCCGTGTGGGTCGGAGAGATGGTATTGTCGGCCATCTTCCAATGCGCCCCCTAGTGGCCCCCCGGCTCAGCAACTTATTTGCTGCCTCTGCATCTTCAAGCTCTGTGTCTGGATCACTACTGGACTCAGAGATCATGACACTGCCTGCTGGACAAGTTGTGTGTCCTCTTTCTAGATTACCAACACTACAGTGGTACTTTGGTTCTCAAACGCCTTGGTTTTCAAACGCCGAAAATCCAGAAGTAAGTGTTCCAGTTTTTGAACATTTTTTGGAAGCCGAACATCTGATTCGGCTGTTGGATATTGTTTCCGGGGTTCCTGCACTAATCAGAAGCCGCACCTTGGTTTTTAACATTTCAGAAGTCAAACAGACTTCCGGAACGGATTAAGTTTGAGAACCAAGGTACCACTGTATTTGGCGTTTTTGTTTTTGCTATTTATTTTGCATTTTTGTTTTTGAGACTTTTTCGGATAATTTGCTTATGTGACTGTGTGGAACCCAGTTCAGCTACTGATTGATTGATTGATTGATTGTGTGACTGTGGGAATCGATAAAAGCCCCCGATCCAAACAATGTCTATCATCAGTGTAGGTAAGGGGGGAAATTATCATCTACAATCCTGTCTTCTTTATTTTATAGTACAGCACATTGATTATTGCTTTCATTTTATGGATCAATGGTCTTGTTAGATAGTAACATTCACGTTAAATTGCTGCTTTAGGGGTTGAAGTCTGGTACAGATTAATCTGTTTTTCATTACTTTCTATGGGAAAGCTTGCCTTGGTTTTGGAACACTTTGGTTTTGGAAAGGACTTTCAGAACAGATTAAATTTGAGAACCAAGGTACCACTGTATATATAATTGAATGGGGGGTTATGCAGGGGAACACTTTTAGACTTTCTTTTCTTTTTTTAAGGAAGCTGCTGAAGAATTTCCTAATTAAACTGAGACAAGCGTTCTTGTATAACTTACCTGCTGCTGGAAATGTGGGCTAGACAATGGAAATGCTGACAGCCCCTTCATTGCTTATAATTATATGGGAGCTATTTTCACGAAAGCTTTGTCAGGATTTATTCTCCCCATACTTTCAAGTGTTACCAATACAATTATGATAATTCGGTGCAAGCTCTGTCTTTGTCAAGTGGGGGCAAAAACATAGCTAATGGCAAAACTGAAAGCACAAATCATTTGAATTTTTAAACCAGGAGGTTCTTCATGGGCATACAATGGGGCGCAAAAGCCTTTTCTGTTTATGCGAGATCATCTTGCGCAATATAAATATGCACTTGAAGCCTGCAGCGTGGAAAGTGGCAGGCTCGCCAGTGCCACCAACTCCTTCTTGGACTTTATTGCCACACCAGCGTTTTCAGGTCACCCTGGGCAAAACTTGGTTGATAATTCGAAGTACCAAATTCACTCATCATGCCAGGCATGTATGTTGGGGTGGTCCATCTGAATATGGCCTTGGCATGGAAAACAGTACAGTGGTACCTCAGGTTAAGTACTTCGTTCCGGAGGTCCGTTCTTAACCTGAAACTATTCTTAACCTGAAGCACCACTTTAGCTAATGGGGCCTCCTGCTGCTGCCGCGCCACTGGAGCACGATTTCTGTTCTCATCCTGAAGCAAAGTTCTTAACCTGAAGCACTATTTCTGGGTTAGCGGAGTCCGTAACCTGAAGTGTATGTAACCTGAAGCGTATGTAGCCTGAGGTACAACTGTACATGCAAGGCTCAACTGCATGTGAAGGGGAGAGCAAATGTGGTACAGTTGTGTACAGGATCAAAACTGGGGAGATTTGGGACCAATTCCCTAGTCGGCAGTGCTATTTGCCCAGGCTGTAATCCTAAATGGACTAAGGGCCGCCTTAAGTATATCCAGCTCCGTGGTGCAAAGTTCCCCCTGGTGACCCCCCTTTCCCAGAGTTTTTTAGGGAGGACGGCGCTGCCGGTGGGGCTGGAGGAAGCAGGCAGTGGCTGGAGGGCGGCTCCTCGGGTGGCAAAGAGGCAAAGGCTGGACGTGGCGCCTCCTGGCTCAGCTGACCGCTTCGTGCCATAGTGGCTACAGCAGACGGAGGCTCCGGGCACAGCGCTGCTTCGGTACGGCATGGCGGAGGTAGGCGAGGGCGGCGAGCTGGTGCCAGGAGGCGCCGCGTCCAGCCTCCGCCTCTTCCCTGGCGCCCTCCAGAACTTGGGGCCCTGGGGCCCCATGCCACTAGCCTCTATGGGTAAGACGCCCCTGTAGGGGGGAAACCCATTGAACACAGAGAGATTTGCTGCTGAGTAGTACTATTTAGGATTGAACTCTCCATGAACATGGGCAAGAAGGGAATGCTGGATAAGCAAAGTCTTATCTAGTTCAGCACCACTTCAAGAAAAGGTTAGAAATGGAGGCTGCCAGGATAGGGTTCTCTAAAATTGTCAATGGTGGCAAAGAATGTTGAGCAAACCCCCCTGCCCCATTGATTAGAGTTTCATTACTCTGTGATAGGTAAAGGGACCCCTGACCATTAGGTCCAATCGTGACCGACTCTGGGGTTGCAGCGCTCATCTCGCTTTATTGGCTGAGGGAGCCGGCATACAGCTTCCGGGTCATGTGGCGAACCAGCGCAGTGCACAGAAATGCCGTTTACCTTCCCGCCAGAGTGGTACTATTTATCTACTTGCACTTTGACGTGCTTTCGAACTGCTAGGTTGGCAGGAGCAGGGACCGAGCAATGGGAGCTCACCCCGTTGCGGGGATTCGAACCACTGACCTTCTGATCGGCAAGTCCTAGGCTCTGTGGTTTAACCCACAGCACCACCCGCGTCCCTTACTCTGTGATATATTACTGCTAATAATTCCCATGTAAAAATACAAGCGCTGCCCATGGTAAGACAAAGAAATTGATATAGTTACTTTTCCCACTGTTGTTGTTGTTACGAAACTAGAGAGCTACAGATCATTAGGCTGTAATGTGCACTAGGTGCCTTTGGGGTCTTCTGAAAGAAAAAAAAATGAAAAATGATCTAATTAGAGCTGGGTCAGTGGTAGAGCCCAAGGTTTCACTGCTGCATGGATTGGGAAAAGTTGGATATGGGTAGTGATAAAATGGTTAAAAAAAAAGTGGAAGGGAACATTGAAAGGAAAACGGTTCACCTATTATTATTACAGATGTGGTTGAAGTGCACTTCATAGTTGGAGAGGTGCTCTGAAATTGGCTGGAAATATGATATCTCTGAGTGATCTACTGATATGGATTTTATTACACCATTGGATTTATGTTCCTTGAATTTGCTAAGCAGATTTATTCAGTTTCCTTCCTGTCACATTTTGTGATTTATTAGCTCATGGTTTCATTTCTCCTTGGGAGTCAGACATCCCATTTTCAATCTCTCAGGGCAGAACCAGATGTTAAAAAGGGAAGAGGCCCACTAATGAAAACACTACACTGCCTCTCTTTTCCCTCAGTAACATATGGGTGTGACATCACCATGTGCACCCTGTCCCCCAACTTTGTGAGTAGTAGTGTCACATCTAATGTCTAAATGCTAGCGTCACTTCTCAGTCAAAGTGACATGGCAAACTTGCGACCCTTCAGGTGTCACTAAACTACAACTCCCATCAGCCTCAGCTAGCACAGTCAATAGTCAGGGCTGATGGGGGTCAATACTGAGGGCTACAGGTTCCCCATCCCTGTCTCAAATTGTAGGCAGGGGTGCACATGCACAAGCTCCACCTCCAATGTCCCTGGACACTCAGGCTTTTACACACACACACACCCCAATAAAATAAACTCATGGACCCCTCTCAGAATCTGATGAAAGCTATGGAGTGGCTGGGGAAATCCAGCCATATGGGCAGGGTATGAATTATTATTATTATTATTATTATTATTATTATTATTATTATTATTTATGGATCTTCTCCCCAGAAATATGCACATGAACACAACATTTTTGCACACAATTTTATTGCATGGAGGGGAAAATTTGTGTCTGATTCATGGACCCCAGAAGCCCATCCATGGACCCCAGGTTAAGCACTTAAGTTTTGGATCTTCTCACGGCAATTGGAAACCCTGCTAAGACGGTGTGTGTGCCCTATCCACAGTTTAAGCCCTTGTGTGTTCAAGCAAGTGCAGTTTACATTTTCCATTCCTTTCAGTGCAGTGGGGTAGGAGAGATGGGGAACAAATTCACAACCAGCAACCAATGCGCCCCTTTGGTTTCAGATAGTACATGGATAGTTGTTTTATAGTGTACTACTAGTGTTTTTTTATCGTGTGCCATTCTTGGGCTTCTCTATCGCTCTCTCTCCTCACAACAAGTTTCTAATTTAATTTAAGAGGCTACAGGGGCAAAGAAAGAAAGAAAAACCCACCCGAGGGAACAGGGAAGTTTACCCACCTCAGATCACCATCTTACTCAAATGGTCCTCTGTTGTGGGGGGCCTTCCCCATATGCAGCTTTTGCTCCTGAAGACTCTTTAATTTCTCCCCTGTTCAGTGTTAATTGAATGGGGAGAGCTTTAACTGGCTGCAGGGACAAAAACTGGGTGGGGAGAAACACACTGAGCTCTCATGAAGGACCCTTCAGGTAAACTGATACATCTTGGTGAAAAGGCTTTCAGAACATCCTCATATATATTTTTGTTCCTGAAGAACTGCCAAGTCATCCATTACATTTTGAGAGAGATGCATTTTGGCAACTGGAAGCCACACATGGTGTCAGAGCTGTCAGTGTGCTCCACCTTTGGCTGCCAAAGACCCACAATCCCTGGCTTACAGAAGCTTTTTCTTGGCCACGAAATCTCTGTTTCTCTTGCTGCTCCAAAGCCTTTCTCAGGCACGGAAGTCATGCCTCCTTCTCTAGCTCAGACTGAAATCCAAGTCCTGGAATTATTTTGGAGCTTAGATGCAAGGTTCACAATCCTTTGAACTTAGATTCCAGACAGAGTCCTTGAAAACTTCACTAGGATACCTAGTTTTAATGGGAAGGGTGGTTTTCTATGACAAGCTGAGAAGATGCAACTTAACTCATTTCATAGAAGCTTCTGAACTGTGCTCTGATTCTTACCATTCTGTCACTGCCTGCCGAAGCTGGATTTGAGCTGATAGGCTTGAATGTTCAGCTCTTTCAACGAATGAAAGGTACTGATTAACTCAACAGATTTTTAGCTATTAGAGCCTGCCCTAGCAATTATGTGGCAAATTAGGAAAGCTACAAAAGGTCCGCTGTGTAAATAGCTGGGGTTTGAAACTATTTCTCAAAATTATCTGTGAGTAACACAGGCTTTTCCAGTTGCTAATTGAATAAAAACTGTGCTTATAAACCTCTAAGTGTTGCATTGCATGGTATGCTTTTATTAATTTCTGGTTATGGCAGGGGACCACTATATTTATGAAAGAACTGCCATCTCTACTGAGAGTGTTAACAGGGTTGCAAAGACACCCAAACAACATGTATCAGAATATGTGTGTTGGGGAGTAGAGGATGGATGTTCATGAATGAAAAGCAGTGGACAATTTGATGAAGCAATCCAAAAGTGATGTCTTTTCCACATGCAAATGTGCCTGTTTTACACCTCATACTAGAGCAGGTTACATATAACCAATATTGATGTATAGTGGCCAGAAAATTGATAGACCTACAGTGGTACCTTGAGCTACAAACGCCTCAGGTTACAAACACTTCAGGTTACAAACTCTGCTAACCTGGAAGAGTTAGCTCGAGTTGAGAACTTTGCCCAAGGATGAGAATGGAAATTGTGTGTCGGCGGCGCAGTGGCAGCAAGAGGCCCCATTAGCGAAAGCACGCCTCTAGTTAAGAACAGTTTCAGGTTAAGAACGGACCTCCAGAACGAATTAAGTTCCTAACTAGAGGTACCACTGTATTGCATTTGTGAAGGACAACAAAAACAGGATGGCTTTGAAGTACATGACAGACTCAGTACATGGTGCTGGCTTCATGAACCATGGTGAGATACTATTTGTGCAAGGCTGCACAGTACAGCATTGCACAAGAAAATAAAACAAAAACAAAAAACCCCAAAACCCAAATCCTTATTCCGCTTCAGCAACCTTTTGTGCAAATGAAAGGAAGAAAGCTGCTAGGCAGCCCATCTATAAAGCACTGTACAAACTGTGTTTTCATGCTCCTTGGGTCTTTTTTGGATGCAATCCAACAATGTACAATGTGTGTGTTTGAGGGCAGCTTGCAAAGTGAAGGAATGTGGGGCTAGATATTATCTGGAATGGGTGGGCAGTTATAGGGATTATGAGACACAATAGTTTATAATCCCCAGTGACATTTTAAAGAGGTGTGTACAAAGTGGGGTAGTGGAATGGATAAAGATGCAATTCTTTGCAATGTCAGAATGGTTAGTCATGCATCGTGGTGGGGGAAACCGACCAGTGAATGGGAATAAAGTAGCATTGGCAGTGGTGACCATTTCTGAGTATGCCACATTTTTGTCCGTTTTCTCCTTGCTTGACTATGTTCTTCTTGGGACTGATCCAAGCATGTGGAAATGGACATGGTACAGTCCTCTCCATCTCTGGTATTTGTTTTCCCTTCTCCCCTTTACTCCACCCTGGTGTTTTCCTAATATGGAAATATTCAATACATTAGTAGTTGTGCTTTAGCAGACGCTTATCTACAGTGTTTGACATCTGAATCACAGGGGTACCAGGAAGCACTTCAAGGGGGGGGTGCCTTGATTTGGGGCTCCTTGCACAGATTCAACTTTGCTTGAATCAAATAACTTCCTTCCACATTAAATCTTAGGCAGTGTACCAACAGGATTGTGCCATCTCAGAAACTGCACATTTGTATCTTAAAGATGTATGCAAGATGAAAAATAATGTTAGATCCAGGTCTGCGTGGAAGGCAAGGTGATTAGGACAAGAACAGTCCAAAAGGAAACACATTCCTAAGCATGGGAAAATGAACTATGGCAAAGTGACCTCTACCGCTGACCTCAGTTTACAGTTCTCTTAATTTTTGTTTTAAGGAAGAAATAAGTGAAAGGGTTGCTATTCAACCATGAACACATTAAAGTAAACAGGAGTTATATGAAATGACCCCCAAGGCTGAGAAGCCCTGTTTTGGGGCAAGCTAAGTTTAAATAAATAACTGTACTAATAGGGCACTGTTGTTATTTTATGGGAAATGAGATGTTTAGGGATTTCTGGACAATGAGAGAAACCCATGGACTTGTAGTAAGCCTGTGTCCCAAGCCTGTAAATCATGTTTTCATTGGACACCAACATTTCCCCCACACATAAACTGAAACACGAACAATGGGCATGACCCAGTAGCCTCAAGTCCACGACCTTGGGCCCTGGAGAAGAAATGGACAGCAGGCCTGCTTGGGATACTTTGAAATTAAATTAGAAGAACTTGAATAAGAAATAATTCTCAGTAGGGTTTTGCATCAAGTGGAATACTCAGGACAGTCAAAAGAACAGAGTTCTTTGCACAACAGGGAATTCAACTGAGAAATTCGCTTCCAGTAGCCGTAGTGATGGTTACCCAACCTGGATCGCCTTAAAAGAGGATTGGACAATTTAATGGAGATTGATGTCATCACTGTCCATTTCTACCTCTGCTGTCAAAAGCTGGGAATCACAGGTGCAGAAAAGGCTTTGGTGCTCAGGATCTGCTTTTGGGCTTCCCATGGGCATCTGGTTGGAAGGGCTGGAATTAGATGGGCCTTTACCATGATCCAGCAGGACTCCGCCTGTGAAGGGTGTAATTTTTTTAAAAAATGTATTTTATTAAATCTCTTTAACAAACGAAGACAAATTCATGTGTGTGTCTCTAGAATTCCGTGTTAAGGCTGTCAATTCAGAATAGACTGGGAACTGGGTCTTCAGAGTTTTCTCTCTTGTTGTCATGCCTACTAAGGTTACGCAGAGTTTGGGATACCATTTTTGGGACCTGAAGCAGAAGTCAAAGAGTTGCAGTCGCAACAATCCAGTTGCTTGGGAAACACTTTTATCACAGCGTTTATCATTCCTTCCCCAACAAACACAACATTTCCATATTTATTAAAATGGCATTAAGTGGGTGACAGAAAAGAAACAAAAACACAGAGTCTTTTGTATTTGGTGAAATATACAGAAACAGAGGTTAGAAAACATGCAAGAAGGTGTGTGAGAGAGAGACTTTTTCCAAAGCGTGTTAGTTATCATGGACAAAATTCAGTCAAAAGTGGGATGCAACATATCAGGAGTCTGTTCCGGGGAAACAAAAGTAAAATGGCCTCCGGGTTGGTTTGTTTTTAAAACACTGTTATCTTAAGAACTTAACAACATTCTTTCTTTTAAGAAAAATTAAAATATGTAACAACAAGCAAGAAGACAAAACACATCAAAAATGGGAATTGAAAAAAAACCAAATCTTCAAAAGAAGACAAGAAGTAAAAAAAAAAAAAGAAAAAGAGGGGAGAAAAAAGATTTTTCAAGGGTGGGGGTCCTTGTCATGCAAATCAGTTTGGCAGGGGGAAAAAATACCTTCATCCTCTGCACCTTCATTATCACCTAAATCATCTGTCTGTTTCTTTGTTAGGGGACCTAGGATTGAGAACGGAGAAAATGGAGGAAAAAGACAATTCAAGAATATACAAGACTGAGGGGGAAAAAGTAGTCAATATTAAACTTCCAAGGACGTTTCAAGAAAAACCACTCGTGGGGACAGAAGTACTCTCAAAAAAAGGATTTTTCAGCAAAATATTCCCTATATATATATATATATATATTCCATACAAACATCTAATGTAAAAAACCAAATATGCACACCATAAATTATATTAAAAATTAATGAACCAACATCCAATATTTCTTTTTGGAAAGAAACCCAAAACATACCCACCATATTTAATAACATTGAGGAAGCAATTTAATCTATTTAATCTTTTAGTTCGTTTCTCTAAAAAATTAAACCATTAAAAAAATCTTGTTCTTGGTTTCGATGTAGGAGGTACCTGATTATAATTTTTAAAACAAAAACAAAACAGGCCTTTACAGTGAGTTCCCTTCGAAAGAAATATTATGTGAAATGCAAATTGATTTCCATAATTCCAGCCATGGTGGCTAATACATTCCAAGGATAATCATGTCCTAGATTTTGTTTAGTACATCCATTAATTTGTAATTTAATTACAACCTTGGATAGAAGAATGTTTTCAAACCTTTCGATACCTGCTGACATATTTGTTAAAAATAACGGGGTTTCAAAATGGGATTCAAACCCGGATACTGGAAGGGTTCCTTCCACAGGGGTGATTACAGTCTCAGCAGGTCACGGTATTATCATACAATCGATTCGTAAGAATAAAGGAATTAAGACTTAGTATCATTCGATGCTCAGGACAGCAATACTATTAACAAGTGTTAGGAGATTAATCTTACTTTGCAAGGGGGGGGGGGAATGGCTACCCTTCTCCTCAAGCACACAGCATAGTCAGTAAAATGCTCCAGAAGGAAAGTCAAAGGCCATCAGAGAACACCATTTCCATATGCCATGTATTTTCACACTTTGAAGCACAAAACAAAAGCAGCTGAAACTCAGCATTATAGTTCTTTTTTTCTCCTCGAACAAGCACAGCTCCATGACATTCTGTAATCTGCATGCAAAACACACACACAGACACACACACACACCCTCCCCCCGCCGAAGTCAGTACAACTGCGAAACTTTTAAGTTAAAAAAGGCAGCCAAGCACACAGCTGAAAAGGAAGGGGGGGAAATCTCATGCATAAAATAACAGTAGAAGGAAACAAGAGAGGAGATGAAAGGTTCGTGTTGGTACCTAGAGCATGGGTAGGCAAGAGGCATGCATCGTCTCACAGAAAAGTTGAAACATTTGTATTTTAAAAGCTCTGCTTCTTTCGACTTTTTTCTCTCTCTCTCTCTTCCGAGTGACTGCATGCTAGCACATCAACCCCGAAATCTGCACTGTGGAAAAGGACGCTACCTTTGCATCTAGCAAGTTATATGGAAATTGGACGGCTGAGTTGAAGGTCTCTGTGAGAAATATAACCAACCCATGAGTGAGCATGAGACTTTTTACTTAGAAATAAAAGCAAAACAACCTTCTTGTACAACGGGAGGGAAAACACCTACAAGGTGCTGGAAGTCTCAAACCATGTATCTCACTCTATGCACATCTACCATATCTTGCCAAAAGCAACTGTCTGGTGCTCTCAGCGCTACCAGTTGAGATGGACAGAAGGTGGTATTGCAGATACAGAATACCGATAGGCTTCTTATGAAGGTGCCACCTTTGGCCTGAGATATTCAGCTAAACAACTACTTCTTCTACTACTACTACTACTACTACTTCCTCCTCCTCCTCTTCTTCTTCTTCTTCTTCTTCTTCTTCTTCTTCTTCTTCTTTTTATTCTCCTCCTCCTCCTTTACAAAAATAACAGCTGCTATGGACATATAAATCTGACTTAGACTGAGCCATATCCTTATTGGTTTAGCACACTGTGGTCTACTATGGATAGTGGAAGCTCTCTGCAGTCTCAGGCAAAGATCATTCCTAGCACCTAAGAGACTGAACCAGGGTCTGAACCTGGAATGTCCTGCATGCAAAAATGTCATAGTCAATTTATTTACCTACCACATCTCCCCCCCCCCAATCCATCTGGGTTCAAGCAGTGTTAGAAACCCAGATATGAAAACTAAGAGCTAAATGGCACCTTAAACCTAGGTTATGGGCGCAACAACGGATTGTCCAGACGCACCTTTTTATAAGAATGCAAAGCTGGAAATGAATGAACTGCAGCCAAAATATGTTCGTTTTTCACCTGGTCTAGTCCTTCCCCTGCTCACCCCCTTAATATTCTTAAGAGGGTCTCTTCTCCAGTCTTCAGAGAGTAGCTGCAAATTGGGAGGCAGAAATAGGATCCTCCTTTCCTTCCACTCTGCAGTTTCAATCTGAAATCTTAGGTGCAGCACTGCACCCAGAGCTCAGAAACTGTTCATGCTAATGAAATTCCCTGTCGCAAAATGCACCTAGAACAATGGGAGTTTTGAACACTGCAAGTGGTTCACACAAAAAAAGTCTGAATAGCACAAAATAAAGCTGTGCTGTGCAGGTCATCAGTCTTGAGAGCCAACCTAGACAGCATAGCCATTGCCTCCTCGTCCTCTTGCTGTCACACCTATATGGGTTGGCTGTGCTTGGACCTGCCATTTCAAGAATTCACTTTGTGCCCCCTCTGCTTTGCTGTGCTCTGTTACCGACATGACACTCCTCTAAAAACAGACACAGCTCCCACTCCCTGACCCTGAAAACCAAATTTTTCTCCAAACCATTTTTTTAAAAAGTGATTTTTTAGGAGGTCACGTAATCGATATTGCACATTACCAGTTACATCATGAACCTGAGAAAGTGGGCTAATTCATACGCAAAACAAAGACTTTTCAGCCTCCACAACGCTGATTCAGAGGAGATTTCTCTTCTTAATCAAGAGACTCTGCCAGGTCCAACCTCCCACCAGGGCAAGCTGATGATTCTCATTAGTGCTAATGGGAAAATGGACCCACATGGCAGTTTGGGGGAGAAAGAGCATTTTGCATCTCATCAAGGCGCTATTGCAGAAACAAGAGAACCACTGTACATGAGTGGGGAATTCCTAATGAACTCTGAACTCATTTAATTTCTGTGTGCTGCTTGGTCTACCATTACTAAAAACATAAGTCATCCCTTTTAATCTAGCTTTAAAGCCACCAGTGTTAAAAAAAAGGAGGACGTGCCACATTTTAACCTTTCATGAATTTGATGGTGGCGCCTGCAGGAACGCATTTTAAAATGCCTAATCACATGGGCAAGACATCTCTGTAGCCATATGGGTGGATTTTAATTATTTTGGAGCACACAATTATTTTTCCATTTAATGATGCAGCAAAGCAGACATTTGTATTCTTTTAAAAGGAATGAAAGTCTTGTCCAAAAGCTGTGCACGGTCAGACAGAAAGAAGTTAAATTGCACTGAGCCTTATCTATCAGCTGCTTTGCAAACAGAATAACCTAGCAGGCACTGTTTTTAATCAGCGCTTCTCCCTTACGTTCATGACTATCCATTCCCATACCTCATATAAAAAGGAAATTAATATTTACAACAAAACTGCCATAGCCTTTAAATTTAACTAACTCCAACAGGAAAGATAAGCATTCAGAAAGTTTTTTGGTGTCTGGGTTTTGGAAGCAAAGACGTCATTGGAATTTACTCAGAAAGCAATGGCCAAAAAAACTGAACAAGCTTACTTGGGAGTAAGCCTGCAATCCTGTGCATGCTTGCTTAGCCTGCAGTCCCAGTTAGCCTCACAGAGCTTTGTCTATCTTAACAAGCCTTTGTTATTAATCACATGTTAACAGTAAAGTAAAGGTAAAGGGACCCCTGATCATTAGGTCCAGTCATGTCCGACTCTGGGGTTGTGGCGCTCATCTTGCTTTATTGGCCGAGGGAGCTGATGTACAGCTTCCAGGTCATGTGGCCAGCATGACTAAGCCACTTCTGGCAAACCAGAGCAGCGCACGGAAACGTCGTTTACCTTCCCGCCAGAGCGGTACCTATTTATCTACTTGCACTTTGATGTGCTTTTGAACTGCTAGGTTGGCAGGAGCAGGGACCGAGCAACAGGAGCTCACCCTGTTGCGGGGATTCGAACCGCCAACCTTCTGATCAGCAAGTCCTAGGCTCTGTGGTTTAACCCACAGTGCCACTCGCATAGCCACTGCTAAATCCACCATGTTAACCGTACTTTTCCTCAAAATATCACAGGGCAATGAATATACTGTAAACCAGATGAGGGTAGCCAATGGGTCTCAAAACCTTGGTGAGTTAGGAACCTTCCCTCCATGTGAAGACAGGCTATGGTGGATTGAGCAGACCAATAATGGGTCCAATGGTCAAGAGGTTTCTGCGCATGCTGTAGATGGAAGTGAGGGGCAGATGAGGCCCATCAAATTGGGAAGGTAGCCCATCTAGGAGAAGGAAAACTCTTAGCCTAAACCTCTGCTGCCTTGTGGAATATCTTCAAGAGAAGAAAAACCTAAGAAGTAAGCCCTACACAAATCTGGAGTGGAGTCGTGAAGACGTTTGGTGGCAAACGTATTGCTCTGATTTTTATTTTTATTTTGGATCCCATCAGTGAGTCCAAGAGGGGGATCTTGTCATCTGGGCAGCCCAGGACCTCCACACACACTGCCCATGTTTGCACCCTGAGGAGATCACTTTGGTGCTGCTAAGACAGCAGTTTGACTTCACACTCCATTGTCTCTTGAGATAGATGGATGCCAGTAAGGAGAATGTATATGCAGCTGTCCCATTTTATCCAAACGACAACTTAAATTAGGCTGTAGAACTGTGGCTCTTTTAATATTGCACAGCAGAGGAATACAGCTAAATTCATGCTAGCAGAAACACATTCTGCAACAGGTTGCAGAATTTAATATGCAGCAAAGTTAACATCAGCCTGTTTATGTAACAATGGTCCACTGGTGCAAAACATTTCACCAGTGGAGCCAAAGATGATGATGAAGAAGAAGATAGCAATGATAAATGTTACATTGCACTCATGAGAATAGACTGTTTGGGTGAGAGAAGAAAAGAGAAAATCAGCAATGCCCTCATATCTGATAAGGTAATCTCAAGAGAAGGCTACTAAACACTTACTGGATGGCAGTGAAAAACCGCATCTGCCTGTATTGAGGACAACAATGCCAAAACAATAAAAATGAGAAGGGTCAGTTTTAGGACTGAGCTGTGACATTTCTAACTATGCAGGTGGGAACTCCATAGCATTTTGCTCTCCCGAGTTACCCCCTTTCCTTCTCACTTGAAGGGGCACTCCAACCCATAATCAGAGTTAATTAAGCTAATTGCTGACTGTGACAGTATTATTTCACTATGCTTTGCCCAACCCCAAATATCCTTTGTTCTTCTCCTCCACCACCCCCTGTATCAATAGCCAGCAGAAGAATAAGCTATAAAGAACCAAGTCTTGCTCCCACCTCTCTTCCCCTTCAACCCCATACCAGATGCAACATTGTCTTACACTGAATGTAACTAAGAGACTCGATGATTTAAAAAGAGAGAGAGACATTGCACGTTCTTTTATAAATCAAGAAAATCCTTAATAAAAAAATTATTCAAGAGAGAGCGCAAAGGAGGATTAAGGAAATATGATGAGGCATGGGAGAAACTTTATACGCTGCAGGAAGCAACAAGTGAACTCCTGAGTTGTACCTGAACATTATTGTCATTTTGAACTTTTGCTCTAACTCAGGGAGGGAATTTGCACACTTTCCCTGGAATGAAATGCACAAGCAGCAATTTCTGCATCTTGCCATGAAGGAGATGACCAACTGCTCCTTCCGCATGTTATGTAAATGGCGGTGAAACGGACATGCAAACCATCTTGCACATTTGCTTCAAGACACTTCCTGCAAAATGCATGCGAGCCTATGAAGCTGCCTGCTTCCAATCAAATCAGACCACTGGTCGATCTAGCTCAGAATTTGACAGGCAGGAGCTCTTCTGGGATCTAGGCAGAAGTCTTTCCAAGAAGCCCTTTCTGAAGAGACAAGGCACAAAACCTGGGACCCCTTTGCACGGAATACACATGCTCCTACCAAATCAATCCCTGGTTGAGACAGCTAAGTGACAACGGCTCCCCCCTCACCTCCAACCCTGCTCTCCTGTCTTTGCGACCAAGACAAATTCAGGTTTTCCCATCTCTGTACATTTCCCTATCCCTTCATCTCTGTGCCAGATAACATTACACACATTGAATTGCTGTCTGCCGTGCATCTGTTAAAAATGCAGGAGTTCTGCTGGGAGAAAGCAAAACTGAATAGAACAGTGTGGCACATGGAGTAAGCAACCTGATTTTACACCCTAATACAGTGGGGTGGGGTGGGATCAACCATGCCTGCTGATTCTGGACAGCAGAAATCACTTGGGGCCCACTGCTGCCCCAGCCCATTCACAGAGCAGCCAAGCTGCCCAAAAATAATTTGGGGGTTTTCTTGTTTGTTTTGTTTTGCTTGCAGCAAGGAGAGAGGAGGTAAGGAGGGAGCGGATGCCTTGACAGCCCTGTCTCTTGAAGAGGGCAAAGGGTCAGTCTGCACTGTCCTGCGTTTCAGGTGTGATTATTTCTCAGGTCATCACCACAGTTGCTTTCATCATACACTGCTTTCCCACAACTATGCTTTGAATATATCCAAGAGAAGGCCTTGGAACCTTGGTGTGAAACTTATCTCCCCCTTCTGATCGCCATTATACTGGATGCAACCAGCAGTGGCTGCAGACAGGGTGGCGTTGCTCAGGTTGCTGTGGGTTACCAAGAAAGGGAGGGGAAAGGCAACAGGGAGCCTATTAGGGCCACAGCAAGCAAGGAGGGGAGTTTTTAATCCTTTTATCCTTGAACCTATAGAATCATAGAATTGTAGCGTTAGAAGGGACCCTGAGGATCATCTAGTCCAACCCCCTGAAATGCAGGAATATGCAGCTGTCCCTTACGGGGATCGAACCTGCAGCCTTGGGAATATCAGCGCCATGCTCTAACCAATTGAGCTATGCAAGCTTGAAGACCCACCTGCTTTAACTGTTTTAATTGCTGATTGTGCTGTTTTACTGCACCATCTAATTTGTGAAATTTTATGTTAACGTTTTGATGGAATTGGGGTGTTTGTGTGTTTTACTTATATGTTGTTGTGGTTTGGGAAATGGTTTTATACATGCAAACTGCTTAGGAGATACTTTGGCAATTAAGCTATTTGTCTCTGTGCATGTGCTCCTGCAGAAAGAGGGCAAATGGGTGATTGGGCTAGCTGAGATCATCTATGTGACTTATGTAGAAGGCATTGCTTGGGTTCTCAGTTTGGCCTTGTTTAACACCACTAGTTTTGCCATGCAGCTCAGTGTGCCTAGTGCCACAGTTGCATCCAGTACTTGATTCCTGATTGGCTGGGATCACTTTGGAAAGGAGAAGGATGCCCTAACCCAATCTTTCACAAAGATACTTGTCATTAAAATCCTCAGCCGTCTCACAAGATAGGGGTGGTTTTATTTATGATGGGGTGAGTTGGTTCAAAAGTGTAATAGGTGAACATTTGACACAGGTCTACTGCAAGATTTTGTGGTGAGTGCAGGACTCTACCCTGGTGTCTTTTGAATGGTTCTGGGAGGGATCCTATGATTTTTGGAAGCTTATCAAGTGTTCCTTGTTGAGATCAGTAATTGTCAGCAAGCATGCCCAATAAACATCTTGCCCGCCAATATTGGACTTCCCCTGTAATGCACAATCACAGAGTAACACTGAATGTGAGATCTCATAAACCTCATAGTCCTTTACAGAGCTTAGCAGACCTATGACAGCCAGGTAGATGTGGAAATCATTCATTGATGCTAGCAGCTTTGGGGACTGCTGCTCTATCCAGTTGACTCATTCACAAAACACTAGGCAGAACAGCTTCAGCAAAAATACAAAAGCATCATGGCTAGAAGACTTGAAGAATCCAGATATATGCCAGGAACAGACATTTGCTTTCTGAGATGCCTTCAACACTATTGCAACATGTATTTTGAAGGCTTTTTTTTGGCTACCAGATGATGCTGTGCGTCTGACATCTTTTTGGCTACCTGAAGCTTTTATGATGAGCAGAGCTTTTCTGAAGAAAAAAAAGGGAAAGCAGCACACTCTCTGGCAAACCCAGCAGCAAAGCATGGAAGTGTGGCATGATGCCATGTTATCCGCACAGCTGCCTACCCAACTCCCACCCTAAATTCAAAGCTGCTGTAGATTTCCCCAGCTGAAAATTCTGTTTCCTGCATTTCCTATGAAATGCTTGAAGTCACAAAGTCAGATTTTGCCTGAACAAAATTGCTCCACTCCACAGCCTGTCACATTGAGAGGCATGTGTGTCCTCAAGACTTGATTACCTTAACACACTGTGGGAGGGGGGGCTGCCCTTGTATCTGGTCCAGAAGCTTCAAATAGCACAGAATGCAGTGGACAGACTGCTCAGAGGAGCAGGCCACTGGCATCATGCTGCCCTTCTGCTGAGTTGAGCTGCAGTGGTTGCCGATTTGCTGTTGGGCCAGGTTCTAGGTACTTGTGTGAATTCACAAAGCTCTAAACATAGAGACATCATCTTGCCAACAAAGGTCCGTATAGTAAAAGCTATGGTTTTCCCAGTAGTGATGTATGGAAGTGAGAGCTGGACCATAAAGAAGGCTGATCGCCGAAGAATTGATGCTTTTGAATTATGGTACTGGAGGAAACTCTTGAGAATCCCATGGACTGCAAGAAGAACAAACCTATCCATTCTTAAGGAAATCAGCCCTGAGTGCTCACTGGAAGGACAGATCGTGAAGCTGAGGCTCCAATACTTTGGCCACCTCATGAGAAGAGAAGACTCCCTGGAAAAGACCCTGATGTTGGGAAAGATGGAGGGCACAAGGAGAAGGGGACGACAGAGGATGAGATGGTTGGATAGTGTTCTCGAAGCTAGCAGCATGAGTTTGACCAAACTGCGGGAGGCAGTGGAAGACAGAAGTGCCTGCCGTGCTCTGGTCCATGAGGTCCCAAAGAGTCGGACACGACTAAACGACTAAACAACAACAACAACAAACATATATGGGGTAAGGTACTTGAGGGTCGATTCCAAAAGATCCCGTCTGAGAAACGTCTTTGCCCCTGTGGAGACGGTAGCACTGAAACAGTGGCACACGTCCTCCTGTCTTGCACTCTCTACGAAGACCTGAGGAACAAGATCATCACCCCACTTGTACTAACCATCCCAGGGCACTCAACCACTGCCACAATGTCCTTTCTTCTATCAGATCAAAATGAGCAAATAACAGCAAAGGTTCATAGCAGGGGCAATCAGAATAAGGGCCTCTTACTGACTGCTGATTCAGGACGTTAAATTGTGCTCTTATATCAAATTTCCCTTTCTGTGTATACTGTAATGTTTTATTGTTGCTATGGCCATTGGCTAATGTGAATAAAGTTTTTTATCTATCTATATGGGGTAAGGCGATCTTATAGGTAAACTGGACACAAGTTGTTAAGGGCTTTACATACCAATAGTAACACATTGAACTTGGTCCAACAGCAAAATGGCAGCTGGTGCAGATGAGCACTGGTGTTCTTTGCTAACAACGCCTCAATCCTGTCAGTAATTGTGCTGCAGCACTCTGCACTAACTGCAGCAACTCAATCAAGTGCAAGGGAAGCCCCACACAGAGTGCATTGCAATAATCTGGTCTTGAAGTAACCAATGCATTAACTACCGTGGCCAAGTTTTCCTGGTCCACTTCTGGCCATAGCTGGCAAACCAGTCACAGTTGGTAAAAGCCACTTCTAGCCATACAGGTGTCAGGGACCGTGCTGAGGAGGGCTGCACTGAGGAGGAATGGTGGGAGCCTCCCCCTGCTCCGGATCAGGATCCTGAATCTTCCCAGGAGCAGGAGGACAGAATAGAATTGGAACAGTGGTTTGCAGAGGGACATAGTTCAGAAGACAGAAGCTGGGAAGTACTGGATGGGGAACAGCTAGGAGGAGAAGCACTGGGAGAGAGAGTTAACAGACTCACTTTCTCTGGAAAGTGTTCATCCGCTCAGCCCAAGGTCAAGAAGAGCAGATATGGTGGCAGCACAGAAAGCACAGTGGTTACGAGATCAGGTTACAAGACACGGTATGACATGGGTGACTACGGAGGAAGTGGGTGGAACCCTTAAGTGGGAGCACCTTCATTCCTAGGAAATGGATTCTTTGTTCTCTCGCTGTGATCATTAAAGTTTCTAACTAGTAAGAAGTCTCCTTTCTCTTTGTTCTGCTTATCTACTGCTGAAGGGGGGAGGAAGTCGATTTCCTGAAGCCTGACGACAGGCTACCTGAGCCTGTAGTGACAGGGCTAGATCGAAAAGCACCTGCAAACTGTGAACCTGCTCCTTCAGGGAGAATGGAACCCTCTCTGGGATAGGCAATTGACCAACTCCTCAGACACGGGAGCTACTCACCCACAGTACCTCTGTCTTGCCAGGATTCAAGTTCAGCTTGTTTTCCCCTCATCCATCTCACCATTACAGCCAACCTTTGTGCTTATTACCCATCTGCCCCTGCCCCATATTTCAAGATCTAAATACCATAAGGTCTGGTAACCCTAAAGAGGAATTGCCTACTACCATGGAGGGGAGGTATATAATATTGGCACTTTCATTGCTTGCTTGCTGCCACTGTTGAAGTGCCATCTGTGGTGATTGCTGCTCGTTGGACTACCGGTGAGGTTCACTACAGTCTTTGAGCAAAGTGCAGCTTGGTGTCAGAGATGCTGATTCAACATCTGAACAACTCCATCTGTCTAGAAGCACCCTTACAAAAGATTATTATTTTTTTCAATTTGAACTTCCCCCTGCACCTCGGCTGCCTGAAGACATCTATTTTAGCAGAGAGCAGCCGATATAATTACACTCTTGTTTACACTGTATTCAAAAGGTAATGCATTAAGTACATGGCTGTAAGGCAGTTTTCTGTAAATACATCACTCTTAGATAATGGTATTAAACACAAACACGGGGGGGGGGGGACCTTGAGTGCTACTGTAATTATGTTGGGATAATTTTATATAGCGCGGTGTTGTAACATGGGGGAAATTACTTGATCCCAAACTGAATTCCTTTCAACCCTAGACCTGGGAAGTGGGGCGGGGGCAGGGAATGAAACCATTTCATCTGCTGCATGAAAGCATCATCTGAAAGAAGTGTTTCTCTATAATAATAAAAAAATCTGTTTAACGGAACTTCCGAGGTCAGTGCAAGATAAGAGGCAGCAGACTGTTGAAAGAACTATACCATAATGGATCTTTTCCCACATAGACATACACATCCTCTCTATATTGTTTCATATGATCATGTTTTGTGTTATTTATATTTTGACTTTGTGTTGTGAACCCCCCTGAGATCTACAAGTACAGGAAGGTATACAAATTTAAGAGAATAATAATAATAGGACTTCCGGGTTGGCGCCATTGTTTAATGGCGGATTCCCTCCGAGCTCCGGAGGGAATCGGCTCCGTAGCGTCTGGGTCTGGCCGCTGCGGCGAAGCGGGGACCCTTAAAATCACAGGCGCGGATGCCTGTGAACACAGAGACTCGGCGGGCACCATTTGCGCCCCCCCAATCTGCGACGGAGCCTTTTTAAAGGCTTCGGAACGGAGGCAGGGTGAGGCGTGGTGCTGAGAGTACTCCCTCGCCTACGGAGTGAAGCCGCAAGCCATAGACAGAGAGCGCCAACTTCTTCCAAGATCGACTGGACTCTAAAATATAAACCCGTGAGTAATACGGAGATTGGGACTTCATAAAAAATTTTAATTCTGGATTTGGAACGAGCGGGAAGGGGCTAAAAAGGAAGTCACCCCCCCCTCTTTGTAAACAATTTAAAGCAAAGGACTGAGCAGCTAAGGTCGAAAGAATTTGCTTCTTGTTTTTTTTAATGAAAAGATTTTGATTTCACGGTTTTGACACTATAAGAAGATTTACTGGAGGATAAAAAGAACTTGGGGACTGAAATTTTACCCCCCCCCCCAGACCCGGGAACGCCCTATGAGAAAGCCTGGTGTATGGAAGATTTTGACAGCTGTCAAGTGAGCTGTTAGTCAGCTAGCTGTCAGCTGGAAAAAGAAAACATTGTTTCTGCTGTTTCTGCTGGTTTATTTGGTACAACTTTGTTAAAAACAAGGAGGGCTGATACAAAATAACTGGACTTTTGGTTTTGAGCTGAAAGGAACATTAAGGAACTAAAATCCCCCTAGAGGGGGAATAAGGACATTACACTACAAAAATGACTGGAGTATGTAAATTCCAAGCAGAACTAGACAGAGTTTTCGTTCTCTTGGGAAACTTGAAAGATGAATACAATGCTTTGTCTACAAACGTATCATTACTACACTGGACAGTAAACAACAGCTTGGAGCCTGATAAGGACTTGAAACAGGAAGCCTATTTAACTGAACAAATAAATGAAACTGAAAGCGTAGAAACGATGGAGCAATGTGTTGTTTTTGAAGAAAATGAAGGAGGAGCAGGAGATTTGCAGGAGTTAAAGGAGAGTTACAACATGAGGCCTGACATGATGACAAAAAAGGATAATAAAAATTGGATGTGGAAAGCCTGGTCTGAATGGGAATCTGGAAAATGGAAAGATCTCCTCGGGAGGAGACCTGAAGACCTGAGGATTACAAATTGGTTGAAGGTGAAAGCTGGAGCTTTGGGGACATTTGGATCTGTAAGAAATCTGAAACAAGAGTTGGAGCACCCCATAGGCTTTGCTTTTAAGTATGGAGGACTGGCTGGAAGCAACATGGATTCTGTTGGGCCGGAGCCCCTCCGAGACTTGGGGCTTAACATTAAGGACCATCAAAGAGACCGGCGGAAAGGAACTGAGAGAGATATAAGGGCCTCGGACGTGAGATCTCCAGGCTAAATAAATAACATAAAGACTGATGGACATTGGTTGGGGTCTGGAACCGGGAAAAGGGTGGGCGGAGGTTGGGAATCCAAAGGGTGTATAAGGATAATTTGTTTTTTATAATTTAGTTAATGGTAAGGAAATTGGGCAAATCGTGGAAGGGAAATGTCGGTCGACTTCAGGAAAAAGGTTTAAGAATAATTAATGGGGTATAAGTATGGATGTGTGTTTTTAATAAGGTAAAATTGGTTTTTTCTTTTTAAATTAATTGAAAATAAGATTGTTAAAAATAAATGGAGGAAATGGAAAAAAGAAGGAAAGTAAAACAATAGTAAGTTAGAATAAATGTATAAGTTAAGGTAAAGAAATAAGTTAAGGACTTGCTGAACTGACAATTTAAATGGGAATACAAGAAGGGGAGGTGTGAGGAGGTCTGAGAAATAAGGTTAAGAACAATAAGTATCAGAAACTTTTATGTGTTTTTATTGTTGTTTAGTTTTGAATATTTTGTATTTTTGTGTTTGTTTTTTTTCTCTTTTGTTTTGTTTATTTCTTGTTTTTGTTTGTTGTGTGTTTTTTGAAAATCCTAATAAATATTAAATTAAAAAAAAAAAAGAGAATAATAATAATAATAATAATATCATAGAACTGTAATGAAGGAATCTCAGCCAAAGCATCAATGGCAGGTGGTCATCCAACCTCTGCTTAAAATCATCCCATGAAGGATGGTCCACCATCTCTCATGACAGTCTGTTCCACTGTCAAACAGCTCTTACAGCCAGAAAGTTCTTCCTGATGTTTAATTGGAATCTCTTTTCTTCAACCAGGCCTTGGGATGATTAGCATCCTATATACCTTTTGTTGGTTCAGGTGTTTGTTCTTCTTTTTATTACATATTGTGTGTACTTTTATGTTGTTAACTGCCCCAGGATCTGCAGATGAACAGTGGTATGCAAATTTTATATAGTAGTAGTAGTAGTGGTAGTAATTTGAAGACAGCCATCACATCTCCATGATACTCAAGTTCCTTCTATACAGTGGTACCTCGGGTTAAGTACTTAATTCGTTCCGGAGGTCTGTTCTTAACCTGAAACTGTTTTTAACCTGAAGCACCACTTTAGCTAATGGGGCCTCCTGCTGCCACTGCGCCGCCGGAGCACGATTTCTGTTCTCATCCTGAAGCAAAGTTCTTAACCCGAGGTACTATTTCTGGGTTAGCTGAGTCTGTAACCTGAAGCGTCTGTAACCCGAGGTACCACTGTAATAGGAAACTATCAAATGTTTTCAGGAAGGAAGGAAGGCGAATGGGAAAGAGCATGCTTATTTCATCTAACTGTTCAAAGATCACAAATGCACATCCAGGTGCTGCAATTTTATTATTTCACGAATACTACAGCACCAGAATTCTCCCCCCCAACACCCCCCCCATTTTTGAATACTTCGATTTAACATCGTTCGGCTTTCCCTTTTCTCTTTCATGCCAGCGTGACACAGGGCAAGCTTCCTTACACCCCACCCTGCTATCTGCTGAAGGAAATGCTTAACAAGCCCAACGTGATATACCAATAATGAATGGGAGGTATACTCAAATGTGATGGTGGGTGGATAATTTGCATAATTTACTTGCACAAATGGGGGGGACCTCTGCCTAATGCTCTAGGGACCTGCTGCCAGCCAGAGTGGACCAAGGGCCATCAACGAGGCACCCCCAGGTTCCAATGTGCAGATGGCACATCTTATGCTACCTGGAAATGTAAATATCCTCTCAAAATAGCCCAGTGTGTGAGAGATGATTTGCTCCTCCTGCTCAGTTTCTTCTTCATTATCTGAGGAACTCCTATGTTGAAGTTGCCCCCTTAAACACACCCACATTTGACTGACACCCACCTTCACTTCCGTTCTTAACAAAGGAGAGGTACCAAAAAGCTTGTCTGCTCTTTTAGATATGGCAGCCATTTTGAGCTGTGCCACATGCCTGTGGCTGCCATTTTGTGTTATGTCATATCTCCCCCCCCCCATAGCAGCCATTTTGTGAACCGGACCAATAGTCCAACTAATGGTATATGGCATGTTCCTATGAATGTGCTGCATGGAAAGCATGGCCTTGGAGCCTCCAGTGGAAGAAATAAAATTTCACCTTTTCCACTGGAGCACTGTTTTAACAATGGTTCCTCTGCAATTATGAAAGGCCCACACTCCCTACTGCTCCAGCCCAGCAAGGCTTTCATTTGATTAAAGCCGCATTAACTTCTCTATGGATGAGTTAGCCATATGATCTGCTGATGTGTCCCTTTAATAAAGAAAATTATATTAACACACCATGAGGTATAAGAATTGCTTTATGTAATAGCTGCAGACATAAAAGCATTAAGCACATCATTAATAACCATCTGCCTTGGAAAACAGTGCCATGGGTAACATTGGGATCTCTTCTGTTTAGTACATAACCAAATCAACACTTTTTTTTCCTGAAGAAGGCTTGTATTTAAAAAGATTATCCCTCAAGGGCTTTATATGGGGATATAAAAGATGCCCAAGGGCTTCTATAAGCTTTTACTCAGAATCTTTATAAGCTTTGAGGGAAGCTGTAAGAACCTCAGAAGTAGCCTGCTATGTAAGGGCTGAGACTCATACTATCCAGGAAGTGATTGCAGAGGTGGACCTGCATTTTTGGAGCCCGGAAGGTTGAACTGTCATGGGTCCCCCTTGGCGACCAGCAACAAGGTCTGGGTAACCACAGCTCCCTTCTTCAATGGGGTAGTTCCATGACAGATCACCAACTTTTATAACATCTGGGTTAAAAAGGTAAAGGGACCCCTGACCATTAGGTCCAGTCGTGACCGACTCTGGGGTTGCGGCGCTCATCTTGCTTTACTGGCTAAGGGAGCCGGCATACAGCTTCCGGGTCATGTGGCCAGCATGACTAAGCCACTTCTGGCAAACCAGAGCAGCACACGGAAACGCCGTTTACCTTCCCGCCAGAGCGGTACCTATTTATCTACTTGCAATTTGACGTGCTTTCGAACTGCTAGGTTGGCAGGAGCAGGGACCGAGCAATGGGAGCTCACCCCGTCACGGGGATTCAAACAGCGGACCTTCTGATCGGCAAGTCCTAGGCTCTGTGGTTTAACCCACAGCGCCACCCACATCCTAAACATCTGTGCTACTGACTCTCAAACTTTGGGATGGTTGAAATAGATACAACAACAGAATAATCAAATGGAGTCATGCAACTCAGATTGGGTCTACTAGATCCATTTTTTTAAAGCAATTGGGGCCCCTTCGGAATTAGGGTTCTGAAGCTTAAGATTCATTAGTTTCATGATCTGCACCTGGGTGATTGGGGTGCCAGATGCCAGAAATGTGACTACTTCTCTTGCAAGAGTTTCCTGCCGCAAGCTCAGGCAACATTCCTATGGAAAGAGGTAATCAAAGTTCAAGGGCACATTCCAACCAGGCAAAAACACCCATGGTGGGAATGAAACAGTGAGGAGTGTGGCCTGAGAAGAAATCAAAGGGCCAGTCTGAGAGGCCTGGAGGGCTGCACTCAACCCCAGGACTGAAGTTCTCCATTCCTAAAGATTATGAGTCTGGATGTGCTTCATTCACCAACAGAAGGCTATTTTTGGTGACAAGTTCTTTGATTGTTTAGGAGAAAGCATGAAGCAAAAAACCCATTTGTTTGTTGATATGTATATCCCACTTCCTTCCCAAAAAGGAAATCCATGGCAGCATGACAGTTGTGACTTATGCTTCTAAAAATTAATAGAAACCCAGGAACATTAACTCAGAGTCAACAGACCACCTGCTGGGTTCCAAAGGTGCTATGAAAGGTCTTTACCACAGAATTTAGGGGAAAGTAGTGATGTTTTTGAATTATGGTGCTGGAGGACTCTTGAGAGTCCCATGGACTGCAAGAAGATCAAACCTATCCATTCTGAAGGAAATCAACCCTGAGTGGAAGAACACTGGAAGGACACTTCACTGGAAGGACAGATCCTGAAGCTGAGGCTCTAATACTTTGGCTACCTCATGAGAAGAGAAGATTCCCTGGAAAAGACGCTGATGTTGGGAAAGATTGAGGGCACAAGGAAAAGGGGACGACAGAGGATGAGATGGTTGGACAGCGTTCTCGAAGCTACTAACATGAGTTTGACCAAACTGCAGGAGGCAGTGGAAGACAGGAGTGCCTGGCGTGCTCTGGTCCATGGGGTCACAAAGAGTTGGACATGACTAAACAACAACAAGTGATGGGGCCGGGGAGGCCTCCCTAGGGAGAACATTTCACAGTAGGGCTGCCATTCCCCAAACCACTAAGGTAAAGGTAAAGGTACCCCTGCCCGTACGGGCCAGTCGTGTCCGACTCTAGGGTTGTGCGCTCATCTCGCTCTAGAGGCCGTGAGCCGGTGCCGTCCGAAGACACTTCCGGGTCACGTGGCCAGCGTGACGAAGCTGCTCTGGCGAGCCAGCACCAGCGCAGCGCACGGAAACGCCGTTTACCTTCCCGCTATAAAGCGGTCCCTATTTATCTACTTGCACTTAAGAGTGCTTTCAAACTGCTAGGTGGGCAGGAGCTGGGACCGAACGACGGGAGCCCACCCCGCCGTGGGGATTTGAACCGCACGTCCTAGGCACTGAGGTTTTACCCACAGCGCCACCCGCGCCAAACCACTACTTTTCTTTTTACTGCTACCCACCCAGGGAACATCAAAGCACACAGAGCAGGGCCTCTGATGCTGCTCTGCAATATACAGATTTACATAAAAGGCAAGTACCATCACAAATAAGCAGTATCTAAGTGGTTTCAAAGAGAAGAATCTACTACAGGTTTCTCCTACCCCATTCAAAATCCCTTTCTTCTAAGCATGACAATTTTCGATGTGGCATAGAATAGACAATACCATGCCTTCTATCTTATATGAAAATGGGGAGAATGGCTATTCTCACCCCCAATGACCAAATTATAGACCTCTTTGCTGTTCAATTATAACTATTTTTCCAGGCATTCTGGTTTTGGGGTCATGTTCTTGAGACCTTAAGTATGCCTTCTTCTGCCAAGAACCACTATAGATTATTTTAAGCTGTTTCTTGGAAAGTGTGTCTGCAGTGTTGACTCTATGTGGATTTGAAAGAATTATTAAAGGCCATCAGCTGGTCTAGCTTTTACACTTTATTTATTAGAGACTCTCTAATGCTCTCCATCTTGTTGTGCTTCATCTGAGACAGAAGAAAGAGCGTACTTGATTTATACTTTGATGTTCCAGAGTGAACAAAACCAAGCAAAGTAAAATGAATGCACAGCAAGCACTGTTTTAAGAAACGCTTGCAAATTTATGGTGATGTCTAGGAGAATGTTCAGTTTAATTTAGATAAAACATTTTAAATCTGTGCTATGGGCTGCCGGCTGCCGGGCCTTCCTTCTTGCCCTTGTTTGTTCTCTCTCTCTCTTTCTCGGCATCGTTTACAAGAAATCCTATGAATAAAAAATTCTACGGGTCCACAATTTTCAACAAATACATATTGGGAGATGTGGGATGAACAGGACAACCAAGTCTTGTCAAGTGCCCATTAAACACCCTGGATTAGTCATTCAGAGCTATCACAGCTACCTATACCTCTTTCTGCTGAAACATTAGTCTTGGAGGTTGGTACATATCATGTATATAGTAAGGGTGGATGAGAAATTATTTTCAGTATGCATTTAAAGCTGAATCTATCAGATTCACACTTTCCTAAACAATATGTGAAATGAAACACAGCCCCCCTTACTTAGAAATTCACACACATTATAGGATGCAGCACTCCAGCCTAGGAACATGTACAAAAGCACACCTAAGAGGGAATAGTGTACATAAAATAAACACATTTGGTAAAAATAGCAAACAAAAATGCATTATATATGGGTAAATTGCTTGCAAAAATGGGTGCATTAGTCAAATGCATTAAAAATGTGTTTATTGGGGGAAGTTCACACTAAAATGCTGATGAATTTTCATGAGGATTTCTTTTTTTCTTAAATGCAAATTGCTGCAAAATGTGGAGAACTGAAGACTGGTAAAAATGAGAAAGTGAGAGAATGGAAATGATAGATTCTTCCATCCCTATAAATAGGCCTGTACCTCTGACTCCAGATAACGCTTAATGCTACTGATGAAGTGGACTGTAGTCCATAAAAGCTTAAGCCATGATCAGTGCATTAGTCTTTAAGGTGCCACAAGACCCTTTGTTGCTTTTGCACATCTCAGCGGCTCAAGATAACGAAGAAGTGAAGGGCTGCTTCCCTGCCAGCAGGCTTTTCTGGCACTTGATTGAAAGCTCCAGCGCCACTCACTCACCACAAGGAGAAGCCAATTGTTCGGTGCAATGCAAAACACATATAGAATGTTACTTCCCGTGCCATATGTCATCTCCCTTTCACGCTGCCAGTTTGCCAGACGACAGCGAGAAAGAGGGGAAAGAAAGCCCAATGGAACTCTAAGTGAATACATATCAGCACAGCAAAAATATCCTAAATTGCATTTCTTGGTTTCTTTATATCTGCATCAGTAGAGCAAGGGAAGAGGAAAGCTGTAGAAAAACCGGCAAGCTGGGTGCTTCCAGCCATGGCATTTACTCTTGCGCAGGCATGGTTTCTTCGCTCGCTTTTTTCAAGATGCAGTCAGTCAATCACCATTTTGCTGTTTCCCACCGTGTTCTTGATGCTATGGCTGTTTCCATTTGCATTGCCTCTTCCTCTAAAGCAGGGGTGCAGAGCCTTTTTCAGTTGGAGGAGACAGTGGCATGGGGAAGGGCTCAGGGCTCAGTGGTAGAGAGGTCATGGCACAGCAGTTTCATAGAATCAAGAAATTTTAGAGTTGGGAGGGACCACAAGGATCACCTCGTCCAATCCCCTGCAATGCAGGAATCTTTTGCCCAATGTAGGGCTTGAACCCACGACCTTGAGATTAAGAGTCTCATGCTCTACCGACTGAGCTATCCCAGCAGGATCCCCAGGACCACATTGCCTTCTGGGCATTCTTGCAAGGGATAGCAGGGCCAGAGGTAAATGTGGGCAGAACAAGGTATGAATTTTTTACCTTTGGCCAACTGGCTAGTTTCTCCACACAGCCCTCTCTACCCTCTATCAAAACAAAGGACAGGCATGATCAGACTCCCGCCGGGCAAATACTCTCTGGTGGGATTGAAACAGGGCCAGCGAAGGGGTGTGATCTAGGAAGAGAGGAGAGCTGTGGCCTGGGGAGAGTCCCAGGGGCCAGACAGAGAGTCATGAAGGGCCGCATTCCATTTTGGGACCTGAGGTTCCTAGCATCTGGTCTAATGTTTCAATGAGAGTTTGTCTGCCAGTGGTGCAGAGGGAACATCAGAAGATGTGCTGTATTAGTCGGACCGCTGAGCCATTTTGTGGAGAAGAGGTAATGGGGAAGAACCAGCGAGAATAACGAGGGGAAGGGATTTCATGCCGCGATAGGAGATGGAGCAATTCCTTGGCTGGCAACAAGAATGTTGCTTGCTGCGATCTGGGATATCTCCCCCATTTCTCGTTTCCTGGCCTGTTCTTGGGGTGTTAGGGCAGAATTGTAATAATGAAGATAACTCAGGGTGGCTTTCCACCGCTTTTCAAAACCTGGCATTTCCCTCACCCTTTGCAAGTGTGGATGAGCACTACAGATTTTAATGGGGAAAACAGTGCTCTGCATGGTGCCATGTTTAGCAATTTAAATCCGTTTCCCAGTTGATAGCGGGACATGAGCATCTCAGCGGTGTTGGAAGGACATAGCGTAGGAGCAGCCTGTGACTTTATCCTGATGGTACTGGATTAGGTTTGTGCATTCACTGTGATCACTGAAATTTATAGGTTGCAACATTTTGGGGGCTTTTTAGTTTGAAGTGGGGAGGCAAGTAAGGGGGCGTGATGGAGGTGTATATTATGCATGATGTGGGAAAGGTGGATAGAGATAGGTTATTCTCCACCTCGCATAGTAAGAAAATCCAGGGCATCCAGTGCAGCTGAATGAAGCTGGGGTTGCAAGATTCAGGACAGACAAGAGGAAATATTTCTGCTTGTCCCACCGCTTTCGCCTGGGAAGACCTGCTGTTTACCACTGAATTGGAACAAACATCTCCCTTCCCGCCTCGCAGATTGACGTTTGTTCAGATTCAGCAGTAAACAGTGGGGTTTCCCGGGGAAAATGGCGGGACACATGAAAAATTATTATTATTATTATTAGTCAGGGCAGTTCGCAACATAAAAATACATGATAAAAGCACAAAATACATAACAACAACAACAACAACAAACCCCATTCCTCACACTCTAGAAAGCACGGGAGAAGCAGAAAACCTCTCGAACCCACACTTTCTAGGCACAGAACAAGCTGAAGTGTAAAACTATGAAATCTGCCGCCAACCTGGTTGACTTTAAAGAAAGATTGGACAAATTCATGGAGGATAATGACTCCTAGCCATTCTGCTTATGTTCTACCTACAATCAGGGGTGTAGGAAGGGGGAACGGTGGAGTCGGGCCACCCCAGGTGCCCTCACTGAGGGGGGTGACATTTGGCGCACTGCCCGCCCACAACTCCCAAGCCTTCCCCGAAGCCATCGGGGTAAGGGGAGAGTTGCGCCGCTTTGCCGGCAGCCTTCCCCCTTTGCTTTAGAAATAAAAATACAAAACTAACATGAACTTATCTCTACTCATAAACTCTTATCTCTAATACTGTAACGAATTATTTGTGTTATGAGTTTGAGTTTGTAATCTCTGTTTGAGTTTGTAATCTTTATTTGCGTTTGTAATCCTTGTCAGAATACGTACTTTTGAATGGATTAGTTTTTGATACAATTGACTGTTGATTTGCGAGTAGGGACCACTTCCACTATTGAAACTTATATTGGCCAGAGATCTTGGTGTGCTTTTTCCTTGGTACAATCTCAGAGATGGCATTCCTCTGAATTACATTTCCTGTGAATCACAAGCAGGCACCATTTTGGCACCTTAATGTCCTGCTTGTGGGCTTTCCCACAGCCATTCAGTTGGCCACCGGGAAAGCAGGCTGCTGGACCAAATGGTCCTTTGGTCTGATCCAACAGATCTCTTCTTATGGTCTTATGGCTCAATTCCAACTAAATTAGCAGGACTGATTTCCCAGAGGGAAGTATATGCAAAATATATGTGCCAGGAACAAGCTTTGGGGAATCTAGAGTGATAGACATTGTGCACTCCTACTATGAAGCATATATTGCAGGTAATCTATTCCAGGGTACAGTTGCTGGCATGCTCAGCTTAGTTACAAGGGTCTCAGGCAGCAGAATGGGGGAAAGAAAGGCTTTCTTAAGGCAGCCTTAAGATCTGAGAGCTGCTGCAAGTCTTAATATATAGCAGCCCAGATACTTAGGACTGTGCTGCATGGCTTGCAAAATTTGCACCCCAAAGTGCTAATTTAAAAATGAATGTTAATTTCCCATGAGGGAAAATTGTGTACTTCACAGCCTCCAGCTTCCTGCAAAACACACATTTCCCAGGATTGATGGAGAAAATAAATACTGTTTTCATGATGAATCATGTTCAGTGCCTGTCAGTAAAGCTATTTTGAAGTTCATTTCCCCCCTCCAAACCCTGTCTTGCCAACCACATTTCCAGAAGATAATAAGGTGTATAGCTCAGTAAACATCTGGGTATATCGAGGATCTGGATTTTGAACTCAGGTTTTAGAAAAGATAAAAGAAATTTAAAAAAAATGTAAAATGTCTGGAAAAACCGACTGGGGCCTGTCAGATTCAACGTCATCCTGTTCAAAAGGAGGCCTTAAATCCTGTGGAAAACTACAAAGGAACATCTCACCCAGGTGTGAAGAACCTTTGGCCCTCCAGATGTTGAACGGCAAAACCCATCAGCAAGCCTGACCAGGGATGATGAGAGTTGCTGTTCAGCAGCATCTGGAGGGTCAAAGGTTCCCCACCCCTGTCTTATATCTAGTTAAACCATTTGCCTATCTTGCCCAGGAAGATGGTAAGGAGAGCCTAATGAGTCAAACCAAATATCTATCAAATCCCATATCCCCACAGTGGTCAACCCGACACCATAGCTGAGCGGCAGAGCTCATGTTGGGTATGCATAAAGTCCCAGACACTGGTGAGCCAAAGGTGGTTGGAATAATAATAATAATAATAATAATAATAATAATAATAATAATATATTATTATTATTATTATTATTATTATTATTATTATTATTATTTATACCCCGCCCTCCCCAGCCACTCTGGGTGGCCTGCAACAAAACACTAAAATACAGTAATGCTTGTTGTTGTTGTTTAGTCGTTTAGTCGTGTCCGACTCTTCATGACCCCATCAAACATTAAAAGCTTCCCTAAACAGGACTGCCTTCAGATGTCTTCTAAAAGTCTGGTAGTTGTTGTTCTCTTTGACATCTGGTGGGAGGGCGTTCCACAGGGCAGGTGCCACTACCGAGAAGGCCCTCTGCCTGGCTCCCTGTAACTTGGCTTATCGCAGTGAGGGAACCTCCAGAAGGCTCTCAGTGCTGGACCTCAGTGTCTGGGTAGAATGATGGGGGTGGAGACGCTCCTTCAATAACCATTCTAGATTAGATCAGGCAAGTCCAAAGTCCATTTTGGGGGCCTAATCCAGCCCGCCGTTTGGTTTAATCCAGCCCCTGCCTGCGGCAGTTTATTTCCTGGGGTAAAATCCCCCCCCCCAAAAAAAGCTCAACTACTACAAAAAGTTCAACAACTTTGGTCGGCCCACACACATGTTCACTTCATCAAATCTGACGCTCTTTGAAAAAAAGTTTGGGCACCCCTGGACTAGATTGATAAACAGTTTGCCCAGGGAGAGGGAGATTGGGAAGGAAGGTGGCGCTACCTGCGCATGAGCAATTAATGTGCCTGAGGCAATGTACACATTAGCAGCTTGAGTGAGCTGTGAGGTCATTTTCCCTCTTTGCATTTCAAGTTGCATTCTTACATTGCTGTACAGAACAGAGAGCCACTGACTCAGTGACCATTCCCTCATTTGTTTCCCCATACCACATTCCAATATGCTACGGCTGTCATCTGCCCGCCCAAGTGCTGTCATCCGAACATGCTCCCATTTTCAAATTGGATGGGAGGTGGTCTGAGGGAAACCACATCAAACAGGAATATTGCTCAAGAGGCTACAGCATACTTATGGATTGTGGGCAATGCCATGTGTAAAGGTAAAGGTACCCCTGACCATTAGGTCCAGTCGCAGACGACTCTGGGGTTGCGCGCTCATCTCACTCTATAGGCCGAGGGAGCCAGGGTTCGTCCGCAGACAGCTTCCGGGTCATGTGGCCAGCATGACTAAGCCGCTTCTGGCGAACCAGAGCAGCTCACGGAAACGCCGTTTCCCTTCCTGCCGGAGCGGTACCTATTTATCTACTTGCACTTTGACGTGCTTTCAAACTGCTAGGTAGGCAGGAGCTGGGACTGAACAACGGGAGCTCACTTCGTCGTGGGGATTCGAACCGCTGATTTTCTGATCGGCAAGCCCTAGACTCTGTGGTTTAGACCACATCGCTACCCCAGAGGTGGGAGTGCGCTGAAGCGGTAATGTGGACCCAGCCTGATTCTTGCTCTTTAAATTGAGGACAGGGCAAGTGGGTGAATCAGGACCACACCACACCCTGAAGAGGGCTTTTCCACAGAACTAGGATTCAGCAGGTACCAAACTCCTTTTCCTCCCCATTTAGAAGCCAGATTATAACCTGAGTATTCACTCAGGCTTTTCAAAATTGTAATGCCAGCTGGATTTTTGTAGATGCTTTTGCACTTTTATGACGAATTGTGATTTTCTTTCTGTTTTATTTTGGGTTATTATTTATAATTGTAGTTTTATGGTTTCCTACTCCAAGACCCTCATATAAAGGGCAAGCTGTACATAATTTAAAGAAGGAAAGAAGAATCAGGTGTGTTAATTGTTTCTTCCTTTCCTCTAGTGAGAGCAGAGGAGATATGAGAATATGATGACAAATTCAACTAGTTGTGGAGCATGGATTGAGTTTGTGAATGGGCTGCTTAAATTAATAATTTGTCCCCTTCTAAATATATATGTGTGTGTGTTTTATATATTGGTCCTTATTCATTTTTGGCTTGTGGGTTTGTTGGCAATTCTGATGTAATCTGCATCAGTTTGGTATTTCTGCGCCTTCTCTTGTTGTTCTTTTGTTGTAGCTCTTGATGGTTTGCATTCCTTTTTAAATGTCCTGATCTAGCAACTACAAATGTTAAATTTCAATTCTTTTTTTAAAAAAGCGTTTATATTTATGAGTTGCTGTGCATTGATTTTGCACTGAGATATTGTAAAATAACCTTTACAATCAATAAAAATTCTCTATTAAAAAAGCAACATATATATTTATCACACTGGATAAGATGATCAGAAAGCTATGGGAAGACTGTAGCTCAGTCATAAACCATCTCTGTATGCAGAAGGTCCCAGGTTCAATCTTTGGCATCTCCTGATAGTGTGGGAGATAATAATGCCTGAAACTCTGGGGAGATGCTGCCAGTCAGTGCAGACAGCATTGAGCTAGATGGAGCAACAGCATCACTCAGTAGAATGCAGCTTCCCATGTACCTATCTATGTTTTAATGCAAGATAATTTAAAACAGGGTGAGAGAATAAAGCAAACAAGAGTTTAGTATGGAAGCAAGCTCACCTATTCAGAGGCGTGTTTCTCAAGCAAAAGTCTGAACGGTGATCACATGATCCCAGCAGATAGCTAACTTGATCTAGTCAAATGAGATATCATTAGGGGGCTAATAGTGTCAGAGAACAGCAAAGGAAAGGAGCTGGGGAGTATAATTAAAGACTCTTCTCGATTCATAGAAATACATTATAGAGAACGTGTCAATGCGAAGTTCCAACAACTGAATTCTATTTTCATGTCATGCCCATTTAGCTGAAAGGCACCCCACTGCTCGCTAGCTAATACATCTTGAAGCCTGCACTCCTGCACAAAAATAAAAGGCGGGGATGACAAAGAGTTGTGTAATCTCAGAAATATCAAAGTCAAAATATCCTGGCCTAACACCAGATCACACCAAGTCAGTACAGTTTTATAATATGCCACATTATGTGACCTTGTTTGAGGATTTCATTAATCTGGAGTACAAAGCAGAGCTAAATGTCAACCCCAAAGCCCAGAGAACTGTAATTGAGAAGGCGAGGGGAACTTCAGATCAGAGCAGCTCTGCCATTTTTGCCTAAATGATCTAAACAAGTAGAAATAAATAAGTGGGGGGGAAAGCGGATTTGCAAACAAAGTTGATCAACCCAACTTCTGATGTTGTGCTCAGGTTCCCATGGGCATCTGGTTGGCCACTGGATTAGCTGGGCCTTTGGCCTGATCCAGGAAGGCTATTCTTATGCTCTTACGCCTGTTTAGCCATTCTATTTTGTAAAGCATCATAAAATACTATGAACAAAATAGGGGGGGTTGTTGCAGTCATGGCCAGCTAACTAAAACCCTGACTTCTTCCATTTTACTTCATTCCATTCATCATCATCATCATCATCATCATCATCATCATCATAATTTATTATTTCTACACCGCCCATCTGGCTGAGTGTCCCCAGCCACTCTGGGCGGCTCCCAATCAAATGCTAAAAACAATACAGCATCACCCCCATTCCCCCCCTCAGTTTTCTGTCTCCCTCAGATGTCATTCAGCACCCCAAGGCCATGGAGCATGTTCCATTATCACCAGGCAGTTGTTTTTGAATGAAGAAGAAGAAGAAGAGTTTGGATTTGATATCCCGCTTTATCACTACTCGAAGGAGTCTCAAAGCGGCTAACGTTCTCCTTTCCCTTCCTCCCCCACAACAAACACTCTGTGAGGTGAGTGGGGCTGAGACTTCAGAGAAGCGTGACTAGCTCAAGGTCACCCAGCAGCTGCATGTGGAGGAGCGGGGAAGCGAACCTGGTTCACCAGATTACGAGTCCACTGCTCTTAACCACTACACCACACGGGCTCTCAATGGCGTTCCCCACTGAGGCTTTCCTCCCATAAATATTTTTGTAGCTTATCCAAATCTGATAATGTCCTGGCATTTCCCCCTTGTGCATCAATGATGCCATTTTGGGTTACCTGTGGGTCAGCACTTGGAGAATTGCCATAGTTATAGGATTGCTGAGCCCAGGTGCTCTTTTATTGAAATGTGTCCTGCTCCAGCAAAGGAGTACCAGGTGCAAAAGCAGGTCTCTGCATGGAGAGCCAGTGCAGATGCAAATCTCAATGTGGAATCGCATCTGTAGCTGGATTCTGATGCTGGCTGTGTCTTTTGAAGCAGCTGCCCCCATACTGAGTGACACTACCCATCACATACAACTACTTGCAGCAACTATAGATGGATAGAGACCATGGGATCTAAGGAATAATTCAAATGCACGGGTGTGGCACCTCAGGCCTGAGGGCCACATGCCTCTCTGTCTGGCCCTTGGGCCTCTCAGTACACCACACACGCTCCCAGCTACAAACCAGGTCATGCCTCTTATTGGCCCAGCTCCACATCCTCCTTTGTTTGTTTGCATTACATTGCATTGCATCGCATCGCATTGCATCGCATCGCATCGCATTGCATTGCTGGGAAGGGTCCTTGAACTCCGACCATGCCTTTTGCTTGTCTGGGTGGGAAAATAGAGAAGTGCGTGAAGTTTATATTTCTTTCTCAGTCTGCTTTAGCCTCTGCCCCTCTCCCCCCACAATTGCTATGCAGCTTTTGTACAGTGGCACAGAAGGGAATGTGTCCCCCAGGCTGAAAAAAGGGTTCTTCATCCCTGTTCTGCTATTAAACATTTTACCAAATATGAACCAACGCCCACCCTGACAACATGAACTACTCCTAGTTAGGATTGCTAGCCCCCAGACCAGAAGGTTCTTGATTCTGGGCCTTCTTCCAAGGGTTTCCAGAGGAAGACAGAGATTCTCAGGCAGAGTGGTGGGAATTAAGGCTGCAAGGTATTTCACAAATGGATTTCTCCTATTCACCACCTTCCCACACCCATCGGTCTCCTTCTTGAGTCTCTATGCTGCTCTACCAGGCACCATTTTTTCCTCCACCATGATTCAAGTAGGCTCCATACCTGTTTCACCTGCACATTCCGGAGAATGCACTAGAATTTACATCATTACACCCCAGCCAGATGGGCGGGGTATAAATGTTGTTGTTGTTGCTACATCAGGGGTGAGGAATCTGTGGCCCTCCAGCTGCTGCTGACTGCAGCTGATGGGAGTTGTACTCCATGCTGATCTGGAGGGACCTTGATTTACACTGGAGGTAAAAAGTGAAATTAAAGGTAAAGGTAAAGGAACCCCTGACCATTAGGTCCAATCGTGACGCTCATCTCGCTTTACTGGCTGAGGGAGCCGGCGTACAGCTTCCGAGTCATGTGGCCAGCATGACTAAGCCACTTCTGGCAAACCAGAGCAGCGCACGGAAACGCCGTTTACCTTCCCACCAGAGCGGTACCTATTTATCTACTTGCACTTTGACGTGCTTTCAAACCGCTAGGTTGGCAGGAGCAGGGACCAAGCAACGGGAGCTCACCCCATCGCAGGGATTCAAACCGCCGACCTTCTGATCGGCAAGTCCTAGGCTCTGTGGTTTAACCCACAGCACCACCTGCGTCCCAAAAAAGTGAAATTATACGCCAGCAATTCAATGCATACGTCAAAAGTGGGAATATTTTGTCTTTGCCTGCAAGATGCACCCTGCCGCTTTTCTAAAGTAACACCCTTTTTGAGATATCACCAACAGCTGGCTGGGAATGATTCCCTCTCTGAAACCCAGAAGAGCCACTTCCACTCAGTGTAGACAATAACTGAGCTAGACAGACAATGATCTGACTTAGTGCAAGGTATCCTCTTATGTTGCTATGACAGATAGTCCCAACTGGCTTAGTCGAAATTCTTTTTGTGTGTACCTAACCACCACCACCTGCCATTTCCAGAGTTCCCTGCAAGAGAAAAGCTGATCCATTTCAGCCAGGCTCCATCTCCTGATCTGTACGGCACCACTCCTTAAATCCCTGGATCTGTCCCCAACGGCAGCTCAGAGTCTGAATAGAGCTACCAACCCTACCTGCTCTGAAAGGTATTGGAACCGGTAAGGAAATTTAGCTACTGGTGCAAGATGATAAAGCTCACACTCGCTACTGAAGCACCAGCTGCAGCTGGCCTTTATAATATTTTATTAGAGAATGAAGTAATGATTCCAAATCCTCATGTTTCAGCCCAGTAAAAACCAGTGGTGGAGGAAAACAGAAGTGCATCAGTAAAAATTAATTCTGAGGTATAGGATGAAAAATACAAGGGCTTGATCCTGCCAACACTAAGCACTTAATGAAGGCTTGTAGGTTTCAACAAGAGAGTTAAGCATCTGTTTGCATCTCTTCTACTGTTGAGATCAACAGAACTTAACATGCGTTGGTATTCTGCTCCTAATTCCCATCCATGCCCAGAAATTCAGAATAACTATAAGAGCAAGGGAAGGGTGCAGTTGAAAAAGTAAAACTGCCATCACAGCGACACAACCAACACCATCCTGTGCCTCGTTATTTCTGTGGTTAAGCAGCAAGCAAATTAGTCAAAAGCTTAATTAGTATCTGTGTAAGGAAAGCTGGAGTCTTTCCAACAACATTTTGAAATCTGTTCTTCTCTCCTTTTTTAACGATTGGAAACCACATTAAGGTGACTAATAAAAATGTGTTATGGATTTTGTTTCTGTGCTAGCCAATAGTAATGATTGATATATTCATCAAAGAGAAATATAGAATTTTTATGAGGTTACACTCATTTGTCCTCTGGTCAAATTTAAAAACAAGCAAGACAGGCAGTTACTGGTACAGAGCCACTAAATTATAGTGTAGCGCCATTTCTTCTTCTTACTTGTTTTGGATACTACAATCTTCCACAAATTTGTTAGAACTACATCAACATGCAGATTCTGCTAAGGGAGGAGAAGGGAAGGGGTTATTTTATTTTATTACAAATTGCCCCTCTTTCCTGTGTCAGGACCCTTAGATTAGATTCTACTTCTTTGGAAGAGGAGATCAAGGGCACTGAGTTGAAAGGGGAGTTACACACAGGGCTTGCCTCAGAAGCATATCCACAAGATGACCTCCTGGTACCAGTGCCCTTTGCTCTGACTCAAAGGAACAGTCTCCCTCAGGAAGTGGGGGAATCTCCTTCCTTGGAGGTTTTTAAGCAGAGGTTAGATGGCCATCTGTCATGGATGCTTTAGCTGAAATTCCTGCATTGCAGGGGGTTAGACTAGAAGACCCTTGGGGTCCCTTCCAGCTCTACAATTCTATGATTCTATGTCTCCATCACAAAAACCCCAGCACAACCCTTGCTCTGTCAGAGTAAAAGACAGCTGAAGTGGGCTAGGCCCCTTTAACTGAAGAGGCACATTTCAGCATAAGTGATTGATTGTTCTACTCTCTTTTACAGCACAGTAGGAATGAGAGCCCATGCACAGACCCCATGCACACTACAGTATATGGAGACCAGTGGGACATGAACATGGGTCAGCATCAAATTACAAGATTAAGTGCTGGGGCTTCAGATAACAGCTCACATGTCAGATAATTTTTGAGTGCTTGTTTCGAGGTCCTATTGACAAAGCAGCATTTTTTTTATTTCTGTGTGCCTAAAAGATTACTTTGGGAAGTGGCAACTGAGATCAGGTGAGCATTAGGCGCAGCAGAGACTGTACTTTTTGAGAATTCTAAGGAAAAACCATATTCCGCAGAAACTGCTGCTTGCCTTCTATCACTGTGCCATTGAGAGCGTGCTCACTTATGGCTTATGTGTGTGGTACGGAAGCTGTACTACCCAGGACAGGATGGGGTTGTGCAGAGTTGTTAAGGCAGCAGAGAGCATTGTTGGCTGCCCACTCTCCACCTTAGAGCAGATTTATGCCACGAGGTGCCATAGGAAGGCACTGGACATAGTAAAAGATCCATCGCATCCTGGTCACTGTCTCTTCGAGCTTCTGCCGTCGGGACGGAGATACAGGACGATGAAGACAAGAACGAGCCGTCTTAAGAACAGCTTCTTCTCCAGAGCGATCTCGGCCCTGAATGGGAAGCCTGGACTTTGAAAGTCATCTAATGTTCCTTGCTGTACTACACTGTATTGTTTAATTAGTGTTTTTATGGAGCAGTCAAGTAATTTCGTTGTCCCCGAGAGGGGGCAATGACAATAAAGATATTATTATTATTATTATTATTATTATTATTATTATTATTATTATTATCACTAAACGCTCTGACTGGCGATGGCGTTTGGTGATTTGAACGTACACTATTTGACTTATTATTTGCTGAACCAGAGTCACTTTGTTCTGAGGAAGACATTGGTCAAATGGTTATGCTTAAGGTTGCCAACTATATTTGTTCAGTTTGTTTTCAATCTTGTATATGTTATGGCAGTTCACTCATTGTTTATTCTCTCCCCCTTGCACACAGACCGCACCCATTTCCATGCCACTGCCTCCCCCCTAACTTTGCAGTCCTCCTGCTTTCTGAAAGTATATCTTCTTGTATTTTTAAGATGAATATAACATTGTCCGATTGATTGAATTACATCCTACATTTCCTCCAAGGAAGGTGTGGTATACATACTTCTCACCCTCCCCATTATATCCCAACAACAACTGCCCTGTGAGGTAGGATGATCACTCAGTGCCCTTCATGGCTGTGTGGTTTTGAAACTGGGTCCCCTAGGCTCTAACCAAGGGCATCACAAGGGGGTGCAGGGGGTGCAGTCTGCCCCGGGTGTCATGCCTAGGGGGTGTGACAAACTCCCCCAGGCAGATTGGCGTGGTGGCGCTCACACCCCCGCCGGGTGGATTTTTCCAACCAGCATTCAGATTTTTGTGATCGGTAGGTGGCACTGATGGGACGCGGGTGGCGCTGTGGGTTAAACCACAGAGCCTAGGGCTTGCCGATCAGAAGGTCGGCGGTTCGAATCCCTGCGACGGGGTGAGCTCCCATTGCTCGGTCCCAGCTCCTGCCAACCTAGCAGTTGGAAAGCATGTCAAAGTGCAAGTAGATAAATAGGTACCGCCCTGGCAGGAAGGTAAACGGCGTTTCCGTGCACTGCTCTGGTTTGCCAGAAGTGGCTTAGTCATGCTGGCCACATGACCCAGAAGCTGTACGCCGGCTCACTCGGCCAATAAAGTGCCGCAACCCCAGAGTCGGCCACGACTGGACCTAAAGGTCAGGGGTCCCTTTACCTTTACGTGGCACAGACATGGTTAAATGTGATTGTCGGTCAGATTTGCGCGATCTGTGGGCGTATCTGTTTTGCGGCCAACCCTCCCTAAAAAAAACCTGAACAATTCTGGGCAACCTTCCCTTAAAAAAGCTGAACAACTCTGGGCAACCTTCCCAAAAATTGCAATGTTGGGGGGTGGGGTGTGACAAAACAATTTTTTTTGCACCAGGTACCACCTGACCTTGCTACACCTCTGGCTCTAACTACTACACCACACTGGTTCTCAAGAGGAATGTCTGCCAGTTAGTTTGTTCAGTCAGAGGTGGTTAAGTGATGGTGGATGTTGTCAATATATGGGTGTTCACTAGCTGACAAAACTCCTGTTCTAAATTACAGCATTGAACTTCAGGTAGAAGACAACACACTGTACCAGGAGTAAAATAATATCTGAGAGCTCCTTTATCTCCCTCACATGAGGCAGCTGAGGGATGGAAGAGGGAGACATTTGAGTAAAACAGGGATACAGGGATAAAGGTGGATGGCGTTTGACCAGCCTGCCCACGGCCTTGTCCAGGTTACAGCAGGCTGGCAGTCGCCATCACACACTGGTTCACAGGACTAGCACCATCTGTTGGCAACCCCACAAATACAGCACAACAGTGCAAATATGGCGCAAGATATATATTGTGACAGCACTCGCCAGTACTGTACAATCACCTCTTATTTGCTTCCCATTGCAGCCTTTTCCTGCCAGCGCCCATGACTCTCTTATCAAGATATGAATACCGGCACCTCATTTATTTAGTTATTTTATCCCCCAAAAAAGTGCATACTCTCCCTCTCTCTCTCTCTCTACATATATATATATCTGCAATCAAAACAAGTTGAGCTATTTTGCAAAAGTATCTTAATCACAGTCAGGCACTCTGCAACAGCCTTGCTCTGTGTTCTTCAGTGGTGTTTTGACAAGATCAAGAGTCTTAACACTTTTGTGATAACTTTCTCAGGCCTTTTTTGCCTCCACTAACGAGATAATGTTTGAAGCAGCACTGTTTGCAGTTTTGGCAGAAAGATTATAGGAAGCATATTGCGGAGTCTGAAAATATGCAACAGATGTCAACCCAAGTGACTCAGGGCTGGAAATATAAATTGGAATGAGATTGTTCTAAAACTAGCACCTAAACTTCAGAGAACAGAAGGCTAGCAAAGTATTTGATGCAGACCTAAAAAGAAAGATTGGTGCCAATGAACATTCTAAACAACAACTACTTCTAAGCCTGTTAATGTATTGTGAAAGTTTTATTTATTTGTTGCATTTATATTCTACCTTGCCCCAACAAGTTGTTCAAGGTAGACCAGATCCTCCAAGTGTCCCTATTTTCCAGGGATGTCCCTGATTTAGAGAAGCCATCCCGGTTTCTGATCTGATCCTGGAATGTCCTGCTTTTCCTTGGGATGTCCCTATTTTCACTGGAGAAATGTGGGAAGGTATGGAATTATCCATCCTTTGAGCTGTCTGAAGGCCATCTTATACAGTGGTGCCTCGCAAGACGAAATTAATTCGTTCCGCGAGTCTTTTCGTCTTGCGCGGTTTTTCGTCTTGCGAAGCACAGTCCGTCGCAACTGCACCTCTTCAAGCGGCTTTAAGAAAAAAGGAAACAAACTCGCAAGATGTTTTCATCTTGCGAAGCAAGCCCATAGGGAAAATCGTCTTGCGAAGCAACTAAAAAAACGGAAAACTCTTTTGTCTTGCGAGTTTTTCGTCTTCCGAGGCATTCGTCTTGCGAGGTACCACTGTATAGGGAAGTTTTAAAAATAATAATAATAATAATAATAAATAATAATAATAATAATAATAATAATAATAATAATAATAATAATGTTTTATTATGTTTTTATAGATGTTGGAAGCCACCCAGAGTGGCTGGGGCAACTCAGTAAGATGTGTGGTGTATAAATAGTAGAATTATCATATTATGGAATGGGACGTCCCTATTTCCATCAGAGAAATGTTGGAGGGTTTTTTTTAATCCCCACAACCACCCAGAAAAGTAGGTTAGGTTAGGAGATAGTGACTGCCCCAAGGTCACCAAGTGAGTTACATGGCCAAGTCCTGGTCACAACAATCTAAACCAACACACCACATCAATATGTCACCCTGTAGAAATGAAGCAATAACATCCCCTCCTTCTCTTCCATTGTGGTTAAGATGAAGGCAGTCAAGGCTGCTACACCTACACACACACACACACACACACACACACACACACACACACACACACTAACTTGCATGTGTAAGTGGGGTGGGTGGGTGTTTTGGATCAGGTTAGCCATATTGATTTGTATGTTGTTAGTGGATTTTGGTCATTGTCTTGTTGGGCTGTGTATGTGATAAAGGGGAGCCATACCGGGGTGAAGGCGTCTTCTTCTGTTTGTCCCCGTGTCAGTTTCAGTTTATTGGTTAATTTTTCTAGTAAGGCTGTTTCCCATACTATTTGGTACCATTGGTTCATGCTTACTCCTGACAGGTCTCTCCAATGTCTGGTTATGATGTTTCTGGCAAAAAGAATAGAACTGAAACACAGAATTGTAGAGTCAGGAGGGACCATGAGGCTTATCTGGTCCAACACATTGCAATGCAGGAAACACTTTGCCCTGTCTGGGGCTCAAACCCAGCAGCGGAGCTAGCCACTCGGGCCCCCGGGGGCAGGGCGATCCACCCAGGGGGGATTTTGTCATCCCCCTCTGGGATGACACCCGGGGCGGACTGCCTCCACCATCCCCCCTTCCTACGCCCCTGCTCAAACCCCTGACCCTGAGATGAAAAGTCCCACACTCTACCAACTGAGCAATCCAGCCATTAAGTGCTCCACTCCTCTCTGCTGCTGCTTTTAATTGAATTTGGAGGTCCCCAAAGCTACATTTCAGCAAAAGGAAAATGCATGGGGACTGTGTTTAGGCTGCCCCTTACAAATTAATAAACAAAAGTTACCACTCCTTGTTAGAAAGTATTGATGATGGCCTCTCCTCCTTTTTTTCATTTCATAATGAAGTAACGCACCAGAACCAAAAATAGCTTCAAAGCACAAGCAAGTGCTCCCTTAACTTGCATTCTCCCCAATTAAAATTTGCCCTCACTGGTCCAAATTGCTTCTTAGTGTTTAATCAAGTAAAGTGTTAGCCGATTAATCTACCAATTCAAACTTGCAGCCCTAGCAATTTTTTTTAAAAAAAACAAACCACACACAACACTTTCCTTTTAAGGGTAAGTAACATCTCTCCTATGACTCCTGTTCCCAGTGCCATGCTTGACCCCTTTGAAAGCCTTTCAATCCTGCCTCCTGCTCCAATTGTCTTCTCCATCTAACCCACAGAGAACACATTGTCTTCCACACATCCTACTTATGCCCTTCAAAACACTATAAACCAAAATACCATATTTTTGTATTCAAGTGTGACTTAGAGATGTCACTGTTTGTTCTGTTCCTCAGAAGACTATGGGTGGGTGGGGCTGCAGAGAGAAAAGGAAGCAGATAATAGGATTTTGATCTAGCTTTTTATCCAAGCAATTGAAAGAAAGGTGGCCAGCCCTTTGACCTTCTTATAGAAGATTTTTTTTCCCCTGGTTGGAGGCTCTGACCCAGCATCAGAGCACCCTTTAGAGCAAAAGAAGCGCATTAATGTTCATTTCTGATTCTTCTGTAGTCTAAGTTGAAAGGTGATCTACAAAGCCTCATTTGCAAGGGCAGCTATAGAAAAACTAAGAAATTAAACACTAGGCAATGATCAGACTTTTGCAACAGAATGGATAAGGTCATTACAGCTGTCTTCCTTCCAGATCCAATACAGAGAGAAGTTAAAATGGCGTGACTGATTTTTAATATTGCAATTAACTGACATTTGCCTTTTCTGGTTTTGTCTAGTTTCTTGGGAAATATAAATCTTGATATCACTGAAGGATATCTTGATGACTTTCCTAGATGTTAGATAACGACATATGAAGGCTACATTTTTCAAGGGAAAAAGAGATGCTAAGTTAAATGGAATGAGAGTATATACTCAAACTGGCCTCTGATCTGCTCTTCCAAGAGGAGCCAAGGAGTGTGGTGGAGTCTCCTTCTTTGGAGGTCTTTAAGCAGAGGCTTGACAACCATATGTCAGGAGTGCTCTGATGGTGTTTCCTGCTTGGCAGGGGGTTGGACTCGATGGCCCTTGTGGTCTCTTCCAACTCTATGATTCTATGAGGAAGCAGCTCTTGTCTCCACAGTAGACAGAAAGAGTCCTGGGCAGTGATGGAATGTGGCTTGCCTTGAGAGCATCTGAATGAACAAACAGCTCAGAAATAATGCAGTATGAGCTGCTTTTGAATGCAGTATCTTACATTGCATAGGAACAGGGCCAGATTTAGGTTTGATGAGGTCCTAAGCTACTGAAGGTAATGGGGCCCTTTATATGTCCAGCTGTCCTTTGCCAACAACAAATTGTTGCTGTTTTTTGTGTTGAATATATGCTATATGGTAATTTATGGACCTAATAGGTATCTAAAGCCATTTGCACATAACAAAATATGTATTTTATCAAAGTAATTGTAGAAAAGTCCATGCAAAATGCAAAGTCCATGCGGAATATGTTGTTGTTGTTGTTTAGTCGTTTAGTCGTGTCCGACTCTTCGTGACCATGGACCAGAGCACGCCAGGCACCTCTGTCCTCCACTACCTCCCGCAGTTTGGTCAAACTCATGCTGGTAACCTCGAAAACACTATCCAGCCATCTCGTCCTCTGTCGCCCCCTTCTCCTTGTGCCCTCCATCTTTCCCAGCATCAGTGTCTTCTCTAGGGAGTCTTCTCTTCTCATGAGGTGGCCAAAGTACTGGAGCCTCAGCTTCACGATCTGTCCTTCCAGTGAGCACTCAGGGCTGATTTCATTAAGAATGGATGCGTTTGATCTTCTTGCAGTCCATGGGACTCTCAAGAGTCTTCTCTAGCACCATAATTCAAAAGCATCAATTCTTCGGCGATCAGCCTTCTTTATGGTCCAGCTCTCACTTCCATACATCACTACTGGGAAAACCATGGCTTTAACTATGCGGACCTTTGTTGGCAAGGTGACGTCTCTACTTCTCAAGATGCTATCTAGGCCTGTCATTGCCCTTCTCCCAAGAAGCAGGCGTCTTTTAATTTCATGGCTGCTGTCACCATCTGCAGTGATCATGGAGCCCAAGAAAGTAAAATCTCTCACTGCCTCCATTTCTTTCCCTTCTATTTGCCAGGAGGTGATGGGACCAGTGGCCATGATCTTCGTTTTTTTGATGTTGGGCTTCAGACCATATTTTGCGCTCTCCTCTTTCACCCTCATTAAAAGGTTCTTTAATTCCTCCTCACTTTCTGCCATCAAGGTTGTGTCATCTGCATATCTGAGGTTGTTGATATTTCTTCCGGCAATCTTAATTCCAGCTTGGGATTCATCCAGCCCAGCCTTTCGCATGATGTATTCTGCATATAAATTAAATAAGCAGGGAGACAAAATACAGCCTTGTCGTACTCCTTTCCCAATTTTGAACCAATCAGTTGTTCCATATCCAGTTCTAACTGTAGCTTCTTGTCCCACATAGAGATTTCTCAGGAGACAGATGAGGTGATCAGGCACTCCCATTTCTTTAAGAACTTGCCATAGTTTGCTGTGGTCGACACAGTCAAAGGCTTTTGCATAGTCAATGAAGCAGAAGTAGATGTCTTTCTGGAACTCTCTAGCTTTCTCCATAATCCAGCGCATGTTTGCAATTTGGTCTCTGGTTCCTCTGCCTCTTCTAAATCCAGCTTGCACTTCTGGGAGTTCTCGATCCACATACTGTTTGAGCCTTCCTTGTAGAATTTTAAGCATAACCTTGCTAGCATGTGAAATGAGTGCAATTGTGCGGTAGTTGGAGCATTCTTTGGCACTGACCTTCTTTGGGATTGGGATTTAGACTGATCTTCTCCAATCTTCTGGCCACTGCTGGGTTTTCCAAATTTGCTGGCATATTGAGTGTAGCACCTTAACAGCATCATCTTTTAAAATTTTAAATAGTTCAGCTGGAATACCATCACTTCCACTGGCCTTGTTATTTGCAGTGCTTTCTAAGGCCCATTTGACTTCACTCTCCAGGATGTCTGGCTCAAGGTCAGCAACCACACTACCTGTGGTGTACGAGACATCCATATCTTTCTGGTATAATTCCTCTGCGTATTCTTGCCACCTCTTCTTGATGTTTTCTGCTTCTGTTAGGTCCTTACCACTTTTGTCCTTTATTATGGTAATCTTTGTACGAAATGTTCCTTTCATATCTCCAATTTTCTTGAACAGATCTCTGGTTCTTCCCATTCTGTTGTTTTCCTCTATTTGTTTGCATTGCTCGTTTAAGAAGGCCTTCTTGTCTCTCCTTGCTATTCTTTGGAAATGCATTCAATTTCCTGTATCTTTCACTATCTCCCTTGCATTTTGCTTGCCTTCTCTCCTCCGCTATTTGTAAGGCCTCGTTGGACAGCCACTTTGCTTTATTGCATTTCCTTTTCATTGGGATGGTTTTCGTTGCTGCCTCCTGTACAATGTTATGAGCCTCCATCCATAGTTCTTCAGGCACTCTGTCCACCAAATCTAAATCCTTAAACCTGTTCCTCACTTCCACTGTGTATTCATAAGGGATTTGACTTAGATTGTATCTTACCGGCCCAGTGGTTTTTCCTACTTTCTTCAGTTTAAGCTTGAATTTTGCTATAAGAAGCTGATGATCTGAGCCACAGTCAGCTCCAGGTCTTGTTTTTGCTGACTGTATAGAGCTTCTCCATCTTTGGCTGCAGAGAATATAATCAATCTGATTTCGATGCTGCCCATCTGGTGATGTCCATGTGTAGAGTCATCTCTTGTGTTGTTGGAAAAGCGTGTTTGTGATGACCAGCTTGTTCTCTTGACAGAACTCTATTAGCCTTTGCCCTGCTTCGTTTTGATCTCCAAGGCCAAATTTGCCAGTTGTTCCTTTTATTTCTTGCCTTCCTACTTTAGCATTCCAATCCCCTATAATGAGAAGAACATCCTTCTTTGGTGTCACTTCTATAAGGTGTTGTAAGTCTTCATAGAATTGGTCAATTTCAGTTTCTTCAGCACCAGTAGTTGGTGCATAAACTTGGATTACTGTGATGTTAAAAGGTCTGCCTTGGATTCGTATCGAGATCATTCTATCATTTTTGAGATTGCATCCCAGTACAGCTTTCGCCACTCTTTTGTTGACTATGAGGGCCACTCCATTTCTTTTACGGGTTTCTTGCCCACAGTAGTAGATGTGATGGTCATCCGAACTGAATTCGCCCATTCCCGTCCATTTTAGTTCACTGATGCCCAGGATGTCAATATTTATTCTTGCCATCTCATTTTTTACCACCTCCAACTTACCCAGGTTCATGGTTCTTACATTCCAGGTTCCTATGCAATATTTTTCTTTACAGCATTGGACTTTCCTTTCGCTTCCAGGCATATCCGCAACTGAGCGTCCTTTCGGCTTTGGCCCAGCCGCTTCATCAGCTCTGGATCTACTTGTACTTGCCCTCCGCTCTTCCCCAGTAGCATGTTGGACGCCTTCTGACCTGAGGGGCTCATCTTCCAGCGTCATAACTTTTATATGCCTGTTGTCTTTGTCCATGGAGTTTTCTTGGCAAGGATACTGGAGTGGCTTGCCGGTTCCTCCTCCAGGTGGATCACGTTTGGTCAAAACTCTCCACTATGACCTGTTCATCTTGTGTGCCCTGCTCGGCGTAGTTCATAGCTTCTCTGAGTTCTTCAAGCCCCTTCGCCACGGCAAGGCAGTGATCCATGAAGGGGATGTGGAATATAGGCACCCTATATATAGAAATAAGCAAACCAGTGATATTTTAGGGAGCAGGCTAGACTTACATCATAGGAGCCTACACAACACAAAACCCTGTTGCTCTATGTAGGTTTTATTTCATTTGGTTTTTATCTTATATTTTGGAAATGTACATCCAGGTGTGTGTTTTTCCTTTAATTTTTTGGAGGGCCCCCAAGAGAGTGGGGCCCTAAGCTATAGCTTGTTTAGCTTATATGTAAATCTGGCACTGCATAGGAAGGCATCCCCCTGCCCTCATAATAGTAGAACGCTGGAGCATCTTACATAAAGATGCATGCTGAAAGGTTCAGGACACAAAAGGATGTACCTCTTAACCTGGCACAGAGTTACACTAACATCTCTGCATACCCTCTGCATACAGAGGCTGTTTCTGTAAATCCAGGACTGTCCCTGGAAAACAGGGACACTTGGAGGGTCTGATATTATACCGCAGACTAATATCTTACCCATGGGTAAGAGAGGCCCAACGGTGTGAAACTCTAAGAAAAAAATCCCAGCCATGCTTACTCATAAGTAAATCCCACTGCATTCAATACAACTTAATCACTCTACAGTGCGTTTAGGATTGCAGCCTCAATCAATCAATCACAAACACACACACCCAAATCCATGGCCTGCTTTATCTCTAAATTGAGGACAGAGCATAATTATTGCTTTACCCATCGCAAGAAAACAAAAAACAAAACCAACAACAGAAGCAAGACAATACTCAAGTGGACTCCAATCAAATCTGGGTAAGCAAATGCTTCATGGCTTTCATAACTGCCTTTCCACATTCAGCCCGGAGCTCTTTGCAAAGGTTCCAAGCCACTGGAAGAGGGAGCATTCTGAAAACACTTGGAGCATCTTAATTAAGGCGCAAGGCTTTAGTAGAGTCTTGTGCGTAGCTGTAATAGCTGTAGAATTACAGCACCACCACCGCCCAGCACAGGTAAAACAGGTAAAGTGCGTAGGAAGGCGCGCAGAGGGAAAGCAACACCTTAAGTCATAACTGGCAAAATGACAAATGGATTCTGACAGGCAGCCCTTTATGCATGTAGGATAAATATATAAGCTTATTATTATTCCTTCCCTATCCTATTTCTAACAAATCCATGTGGAAGCGTCTAATGTCAGGAACATATTTAGGCAGATTATGTTCAGCTGCTTTTCTCTCCCTCCTCGGTATGACTGAGCCAAAGTGCTGGTGGGGAGGGCGGGGGGAAGAGGAGCAAAAAAATCTGGGTATCCACCTACGTGTACGATTTAATACCGGCAGTTTCGAGCTCACAGTACCACCCACGTTAGGCTTTCTCTCAGGAGACTGTGCAGCCGCGCTGGCCTGTTACCAAACATCCCCCTTGTCCTGGAAGCCTCTGTGACCTTTCAGTTTCTTGCAGTCTGTCTCCGAATTGTGAGAGACAGGCAGCACGCTCACAAAGGGCTGCCTGAGACAACCAGAAAGTCTGCAGTCAAAAGAGACTGGAGATTTGCCTAACAACCTGATTTGAGAAGCAGCTGCACCTGCCAAGAGGTATGTTCAGCCTCCCCCAACTTGGTGTACTCTGGATGTTTGGGCTCTGTGTTGGCTAGGCCTGGCTGGAATTGAAATCCCAAGCATTTTGAGGGCACCAGGTTGGGGAAGGAAGGGAGCAAGATCTTCAAACTTTCAGTACACTGAACTATTGCGACCAGAGACAGAACAGTCCTGCAGCCAACTTGCAGCCGACCATGTAAGAGACCACAGCCCACCAGCAAAATATTTGTGCTCAACAACCCCACCTTGGTTCTTCTGCAGAAGAAAAAAAGAGGTTTAAGGAACCCTTGAGTTGCCACTGTTCGATTAGTTTGTTTCAAGTAATGCATTTATATCCCAAAACAGCTTAGAGCATTTAAAATGGCAACTTCATGAAAATAAATGAACGCAGGAGGAAAGATCAGCCATTCAGACCAAAGAAAATAGACATTCCCTGCTATAGACAATAAAAGCCTGCAGATATAAAATGATTGGTAGTAATCAGCAAAATACAGTAAGAGAGAGGGCCAGCCATCTTGCAAGGTCTTTCGTAATCTCAGGGTAACCACTGAGAAGGCCATGTGTCAGTCAAACATCTTATCACCTAAAGTATTACATGGAGAAGGGCTTTGTTGGAAAAACACCCTGGGGTGCCCCTGCAGCCCCCGAATTCCGAGCATCCTCCGGTATGCGCAGCTCTGGAAAAGGCATTTCCCTTCTTCTCCAGTGCACTTCAGCAACATATATCAAATGATATATGCACACTAATCTTCTAGCATAACACAGGGAGAAGCATGACACATCGTATAGCTTATCTACGTATTTATTTACACACTATGTATAGACAAAGGAATCATGGCATCCTCTCTCTCCAGCTCCGAGAGAAGAACAGGAACAAGTAAAAGCAAAAGTACAGTACAATAGTACATACAGCGGAAGAAATAAGACTGTCTTCCGTTCCCACACTCTTCCCAGACAGGCATGTGATTTACCCCAATCTCATCTGCAGCACTGGAGGCGTGAAATACTAACAGGCTTCTCCTTCTGATCTTAGGAAGTAGGCAGGGTGATATGGAAGGAGGCAGTCCGTTACTGTAGCTATCCTGGATCATTTATGCCAGGGGCTGCCAACATGGTGCCTGGTGGTGCAATGGCCCCTTGAGATCTTTCCCTGGTGCCCAACACCTCTGACATACCACTCAACTGTCCTGATTTAAGCGGGACATCCTGGAATTACAGAAGCCATTCCCCAGTTCTGAATGGATCCCAGAATGTCCCATTTTTTTTGTCTGGCACTCTGGTGTGAGCCAGCTGGCTTCCACAAAAGCTCAAGAGCAAAAAAAACAACCCAGACATCCTGATTTGGATCACCTGGACTTTGGAGAGTATGCTGCAAGACTCCATATCTCACACACACAAGCTCACCTGGTCAAAAGTAGGTTGAGAGTGGTTGCCGTTCTCTTCCTTGAAAAATATATAGAGGTAGAAATTGGTAGAGTGACACTCTTTCCTGCTTCCTTTTTCATCTTTTCAATATTTATTCCATTGGATCCGACTTCCCCCAGTTCCCTTGGAAAACAAGCATACATGCTTTCTATTTTTCTGTATATCTGTGGGGTGGGGAGGAAGAAAAATGACCAGAGGGGTCGGCCCTATGGTACTTGCTTAAAATACCCAAATGCACCTGTGGGCTTTTGGTGACCCCCTAATTTAGGCCTTTGAAGGAAAATACCAACACCTTGAATTGTGCCTATAAGCAGATGGGTAACCTGGTTAGTGGGCAATTGCTGTCATTTTCAGCTTGTGGGCTTCCTGCAGGCATCTGGTTCAGGTGTCCTCATGGGAGTTGTGTTCAACTTGATAAGTAGCCAGTCATAAAGGGTTCCTTCAAGGTCACTTGTCCAAATCCCTTTCTATGCCCTGTTACCTTTGATTCATAGAACAAGTGATGGCAGGAACTAGGCCCAGACCCTTAATGTATGCAAAGGATGTAGACATGCTCCATCGCGAGACTGCATTCCCCACTTAAAAATTAAGTTTGATGCAGATTTTCCTGATTCTTTAAATCTGCAGCGGATTTGTCAAGCCGATGTTCCACTCTGGCTGTTGCCTTACTGTTTACAGAGAATTTCTATAATTAAATTCTGACTTGGCACAGATGCATGATGCAGCTTTCCATTTGTCCACATGAATTGTTTTTGTTTGTTTTATCCTGGTAAAATGTATCTTTTAAAAAAAGAAAGGGATCTTAATTTCATCTTATACAGAGAAGCACAGATAGGAGCATTCGTCTTGCTTGTTTACACAATTGAGAGAGGGACACGAGGCTCTCCCCGGGGTTGTGGAAATGGCAAGCAAGGAGATAAGTCAGCGGTCTGAACCATGGACCTTATCAGGGCAATTAGGCCTCTCCCATGAGGCCATCTGAGCCACCACTCACCCACCTGGCCTACACCTGATGACACATACAGATGGTGTCAGTCACAGGGCATGTAAAGTCATGGGAGAAAGACCTGGGGGGCAGGTAAAGAGACAAGGTTCACAGAAGCACCTATAAATACATTTGCCCTTTCAATGCTGCCAATTGGTTGGTCATTGGCACTTGCAAAGCCCTGTGCCATGACTGTCAGTGCTTGCAAAGGCACAGCACTGACAATTGACGGATCACAAGTGTTTGCAAAACAGTGTCTTTGCCCACACGGTTTGATTTCAAATGATGCAGCCAAAGGAAAATGGGTTCTCTGGTATTCTGAGGGTGATTATTAGGTGACTGGCAAGCAGGTGGGAATAATAATAATAATAATAATTCAGATATTAAAAGCTTCCCTAAACAGGGCTACCTTCAGATGTCTCCTAAAAGTCTGGGTGTTGTTTTTTCCTTTGACATCTGGTGGGAGGGTGTTCCACAGGACGGGTGCCACTACCGAGAACGCCCTCTGCCTGGTTCCCTGTAATTTTGCTTTTCGCAGTAAGGGAACTGCCAGAAGGCCCTCAGAGCTGGACTTCAGTGTCCAGGCAGAACAATGGGGGTGGAGAGGCTCCTTCAGGTATACTGGGTCGAGGCCGTTTAGGGCTTTAAAGGTCAGCACCAACACTTTGAATTGTGCTCGGAAATGTACTGGGAGCCAATGTAGGTCTTTCAGGACTGGTGTTATGTGGTCTCGGCAGCTGCTCACAGTCAAAGTAGGATTGCAGAGGCTGAAGGTGATAAGGATCCAGACTGCAAGCCAGTTCTAGCTCCCCAGCCTTGACATAAGCAAAAACCAGGACAAAGAGGTATGCATGCCCACTGAACAAACAACTTCCCAGCCAAAATAGTATGTGAGTATCTGGAAGTGGCTTGGGATCTCAGATGCCTGCACCTGACTCACGTGAAATTGACTAGCCAGTTTACCATTGGCTTGGTTTTTCTGTTGTCTACGGACAGAAAAAGTGAAAGCCTCCGTCAGCTAAGCACCTGATCAATTTAAGCCAGAGTGCTGATCAATTGCAGGCATTTGCTGTTGATTGATACAGTAGGTAAGTGCATCTGTACTTGTGTGGAAATGAAAAGGGGGTAAACTGTTGTAGGGGGGCAGAGAGAAACATTTTTTAAAAATAAATAAAAAGAGAAGCAGTTGTGAAGTCAATCTCTATCCCTCCACTTTTGCTTTCGCTGGAGAAGGAATGCCAACCCCAGTTAGCTGAATAGCCAATATTGCCTTCCTTCCCTAGGCCAAAATAATACTTTCCTGTTGGTGATCAGTAGGCCAGGATGGCTGACATACAAAATGGGGATAGAGGTGGCAGCCGAGGGTAAGGAAGGAAGAGAAACTGGAGCAAAGTAGTGTAGTTTATGGTAAACTCAGTTCAAAATGTTTAGACAAGAATGTTGGTACTTTCAGGGGTTGGGGTGGAGTGGAAAGTCCCCCCCCCAAAAAAAAAAAATTCTGCAATAATCTTTGAAGGTTTCTGAAATCCATTCATTTTCATAGGGAGGAGAGAAGCTTTACCAATATTTAAGATGAGGTGGCAGTTTTCCCCTAAAACAAGGAAGAGGAAGCACCGTATTTTTCTCTGTATAACACGCCCCCATGTATAAGACGCTCCCTATTTGGGGGGACTCCAAACTGAAAAAAATGGGGGGAGATTGTATCTGTGTATAAGACAACCCACAATTTTGAACAAAATTTTAAAATAAAAGAACCCTAGTCTTATACACAGAAAAGTACAGTAGCTTCTCCTGCTGTTCAAGTGGCAGTGGGGTTGTAATCAAAGTAGCTCAGCTGAGTTCTTATTTGCTGCAGAATGACCCGATGGGAATGATGTTGCTATTCCATGCCCCCCAGCAAACAATGTCCGTTTTACTGTGTGTGTGTGTGTGTGTGTGTGTGTGTGTGTAAATATGCTCTGTGTGTGTGTGTGTGTGTGTGTGTGTGTGTGTGTGTGAAAATACAAACAATGCATTATATTAGGATAAATGTCTTGCAAAAATGTGTATATTAGTCAAAGTTTCATACAAATATATTAGGAGAAATTCACACCAAAATGTTGATGAATTTTCAGGAAGATTTCTTTTTCAATTTTTGGGGGGGGGAAATGGTGTATACATATGGAGGACAGAAGAAGAAGAAGAAGAAGAAGAAGAAGAAGAAGAAGAAGAAGAAGAAGAGGAGGAGGAGGAGGAGGAGGAGGAGGAGGAGGAGGAGGAGGAGGAAGAATTCAGATACCACTCTATAGCACAGGTCCCAGGGCAGTTCACATATTATAAAATGAGAAACTGAGAAAACATATCCTTCCATCCCTATTGCCCACTTTTCAGGGAGATATCTGGGAAGGAGGAGATACATAATACAACATTATGTAGCTTTCGAAAAACCAACATGAAAAAAGATGTCATATTAACAGCAGCTGCTCTTGGGTGAATTTCTAAAAACATGGTAGCATGAAAATATATTGGCTCTCTTATGTAAGCTGAACACCCCTGTGCACCACTGTCTATAAAATTGCATGCATTTCTCTTCCCAGCTCTTTGAATAGTAGGTGGTCATTTCATTTGTTTGTTTGTAGATACTTTTTTCAGCTGTTTTATTATGTTTGGTGAGAATAAAGTAAATTTCAAAATCATCTGAAAAGCTTTTGCTGCAATTTTCTATTTTGTGACTCTGAAATTCGAGACCCTTCCCTCCTCCTCCAAACAACACACAAAATAAGCAACTAAACTGTGGCAAGGGACAAGACGTGGGGCTTGTTCTGTTTCCCTGAGATAGTGCAATCACTAGTTCCAAAGGAGGTGAATATAATGGGTCAGATCCTGATATTCGTGTATTTTAATGGCACAGGCCCAACAAATCCTGCAAAATGGCTCCCGGTTGCATGCCTGGTAGCAATCTTAGTGATGGCTTCTGGAATTACGGGTACAAAAGGTCTTTGTTTGGTCTGCTTTTTTTAAATGCACCGGTCTGATTTTACACTCTCTGAACTAATACGCAGTTATCCTTTGCCTTTTGCAATTCTCTGAATTTTGCAATGCAGGTCTCACGGTGTCCAACCAGATTACTATGGGGAGCCTGAAAGCGAGGGCTGAGCGCACCAGCTCCTCCCCCCACTTGTGATTCCCAGCAACGGGTGTCCAGAAGCATGCTATCTCTGATATTGGGGGTAGAAGATAGCCATCTTGACTACTAGCCATTGATTGCCATACCCTCCTTGAATTTTCAGACCATCTAAGTTGGTGGCCATCGCAACTCCTCGTGGGAACCAGTCCCATAGAGCTTGGTGAGAGCAAAAGCCTAACTAGTCTCTGCATGACGACTCACACGAGGAAACCTGTTGCTGCCCCTTATTCTACTGCCTTTTCCCATGCACCGCTGCTACTCACGATAATCTCTACTACCCTGTAATTAGAAAATGGAACGAACGGCATGCCTCACATGTCACAGCCCGGCCATTGCTAGTAAATTTCAGTCTAAAAAGGCAAGGAGTGGATATCCAGAGAGTAGTTTAGCTAAGCTTAATCAGGTGCCACTTAGCTGAAAGGTAGGGAGTTAATGGCTTAATTGCTCTTTAGGAAGAGCCTGCTGGATGATGGCTGGGTACCAAATACTACCTGCAGCAAACAAACAGAATACATTTCTAAATACCTGGTCCCTATCTCTCCCTGTTGAAAAGGCTGCTGGGGGGCAGAGACAGAGAGAGAGAGAAATCTCCTGCACCAGATTTCCCCACAATAAATCTTTGTGCCTCAACTCACTGCATTGGGGGGACAAGTGCCACAAAGAGAGCTATAGATGCCTCGGTGGTGGGGACAGGGGGGCACGGAAAGATTTATAGAGCCTTCAGCCACCGGGACAAGCAACCCAGAGAGATTTATATGAGGCTTCCCAGAGAGAGCAGGCAACATGGAGAGATTTATCGGCACCTTCCCAACAGATGAGGAACCGCCACTACAAACACACTCAGTCAATCTGCAAAAGAGAGTGGCAGGGCCCTGGACTCCACTGTCAATCAGTGACAGCCACAAGCTGAGCAGTTAGGCGGTGTTTTCGAATCTGGGGACATTGCAAAGGCCGGTCTGTTTCTTAGTGCAACCCCGCCTGCAGCAATATAGGAGACAGGTCACTGGGCTACCTAGTTCAGTCTTAGCTACTCAGACTGGCAGCAGCTCTGTAGCATTTCAGATAGGAGTCAACCCTACCTGCAGGTATAAGGAATTGAACCAAAGACCTTTTGCATACAAAGCACGGGCTTTATCACTGAACCACAATTAATGAGACAAAAATGCGTTTCGGAATAAATTCTCACTAAAATGCTCATGAACTTTCAAGACAGTATTTTTTTAAAAAGCAAATTGTTGGAGAAAGGTGGACAACTGAATGTCAGATGCGGGGTGGGGAAAAGTTCGTGAGATAAACTAAATTGAGAAATTAATCTATCCCGGCACATACTGTTGGGATACTGCCAGGGAGACAAAGGCATCAGGCAGCCTACATGTCGTCTCCGGATGATCTCTGGGTCTCCCATAGAACAGCATCAGTCAATTAGTGACACGAGCCTCAGACACATTCCAAGACTCATGCACGCCCTTTTTGCAGAGTTTCCACAATGGAAGATTCACCCAGGAGAGCATAATTACAGCTTTATTCAACGATGGTCAGAACAAAGGAAAAACATGACTGCTTCCTTCCATGTCGAGGAAAACATCCAGTGACAAAAACTATATACAAAATGGAAACTCCCTGTGAGCAGGAAGTACGCAGGCTTGTGACACACAACAGCCTGTTCCCTTTTTAAGGAGGAATGGAAATATCCTAACACATACCCCAGGAACAGTTCACCAGATGGGGCAAAGCTACTCCACTAGATTCCCAACAGTTTGGGCGTTGTTGCTTATGAAGATGAAAAAGTGTGGAGGGTGAAGTGGTGTGGAGGTCTGTGTGGTGCTAACTCAGCAGCAGAGTCAATCTGGTGCTCCTACCAATGTGTTTGCACTGCACCGCCCTCCCTGCTGCCTTGCCCCTCCCCCTCTCCCAGTAAACAAGGGTGACCAACCTGCTGGAAAGCTAGTGTGGTGGCTTCACCCCAACCCATTGTGCTGCTCATTGTGTACCATAAAAGCATTAAGTGCCAAATGTGATAAATAGGCATCTGAATCCACGTATGTATTAAAATAAACACTCATTAGAGAGCCAGGACTGACTGCAGCTCCCTGTTGCAGATATGCTCTGCAGCAAGCAAGTCCTATTCTGCTGCTCTGTAATGCATGAAATTATGCTCAAGGGCACATCTCCCCTCCCCCTTATAGGGAGTGCCTTTCTAGGTATTGCATGGCAGTAAAAGTCCAACATCACAGAAGTTAATACTTGATTGCATAAGAACTATGTGTCTTAATTTGCACATATCGATGCAAATTCAGAAAGGATTCTGGTAACTTAAATGAAATGTTCATAGTGGGAAAGACCAGGTAGCTTGTGTTCCAGCCCAGACTGCTTGATGAGCAAATCCAAGGCTCTTTCTCTTTAAAGTGGTCTTTCACTGGACAGACCTTAAACAGAGGACACCGTGAAATAGAGCACAGTCCTCTGTAAAGCAGGGCACACGGCTACCTTGTGTCATGAACTGGCAGGACAACGGTGAGGAGGAAGAGAATCACGACGAGGGGTGTAGTCATGACTGGTACACACTGGGGCAAGTCTGGGATGGAGAAGGGAAGGTTGGGGGGGTATAGAAAGTACTCACGGGGTGGCAGAGGATGGTGAGGGGTTGGGGGTCAGTGCACAGGAAGGAGAGCAGCACGACCCTTCACCAGAGTCAGAGGGGCACCGGTCTCCATGAACACGGCAGGCTCTGAGTCAGAGGGAGCAGTGGGAGGACAGCTCTAGGAGGCTGAGGCAGGCAAGGGCCCACAGCCCAGCTCCCTAGCTGGCCAGGTGGGGCTTGTTAGCTGTGGGTTGAGGTGTGTGGTTCCTCAGCTGGATTACACTCAGGACAGATCACATGCCTCGTTGATGCTTCAATCAAGATTCAAGAGATAAAAGAGAAGCAGAACTGAGGTGTTGTATCTCCTCAACTTCCCATAGTGATGGACCATGGCTTGGGTATCTTGCGAGCACCACTCCAGGTTCCTTGGCTATTCATTAGCATCTTTTATTTATTAATATATCAGCAACATCTGATTGTAATTGCTGTTTTTCAAGCCACCTCATAATGGCAGCCTATAAATTTATACAATAAATGAAACCGGCAAACCTTCTGCACTTCCTCTCCTCCTGGCACCAGCTCCTCTGCTGGTTTACATAGCTTTTCTTCAGCAAGAATATCGGTTAACCAGAGGCTGTAAATTTTAATTCCTACCCTGCAGTTTCAGCCCACAGCCAAACCGCAATAAAAGTAAGCAGGCACCCACATCTGATTGCTTCTGTCATTCATGCTTCTAGATGAAATGAAAGAATATATAAGACTTCTTTGAAGGGGAAAACTGAAGCTGTAGCTCCTACAGTACCGCCAGAAGGAAGGGATATGCACCGAGGGAAACTGCTGGTAGGAGTAGAGATGAGTAGGAAGGTACCTTGTTTTATTTATTCAGTATGTTTGTATGGGTTATCTATATAAGGTTTTCAAGGAGTCTCCCAACTGGGCACTGACTAGACCAGAGCCTGCCAACCTTTTTGGGCCAGTTGATTAGAACCAGTAACCTTTGGTCTATTATGAGCTTGCAGCCAAAACTGTGATTAGTTCATTGAAATTAATATATGGACTTTAGCCTTCCATGTCTGCATTTCATGATGAAATACCTCTGCTCTTTGCCTTTGAACAATTTACTTTCCTTCTCATGTTCCACCACATTTTTCTAGGCCAAGCCCTCTTCCAACTCACCTTCTAACCTCCTTGCTTCACCTGTAGGCTGCTTGTCTTCTTCTTAACCCTTGTCTTCTTCCCTAGGCTCCCTGTCTCCAATTTCTCTTTCCATAGGCCCTTTTGCTTGCCCTGTCCCTTTGAAGGACCACTGCAGCTCAACCAATAAGAACCCAGAGAGTCTTCTGCTTGCCTTGCCCTTCTCTGGCATCTGAGCAATTCAGCCAATTGCTTCCAGAGACTTCATCATGGCCAACACAAAGCCCCTTGGTGTAATACAAATAATATAAAATGTTACAGCTTGCTATTCTGATATAGCTAACCATCAAGTGTGGGCACATAATTACCTGTGGGGGATATTTAAGTGAAAGACACCAACCTAGGACAAATCTAACAATAGTTTCGCTAATCCACCGTTGCTGCACAGTTACAGAGACTAACACAATACTACAAAAGAAACCTAAGATAAGAGAAAAACCCAGCATTTGTCTCTGGAGTGCTTAAACAGGCCAATTTGTATTCTGTTCATTCACCCTATACTCTTGTTAGGTATTATGAGTTTAAATATTAACATAGACATAAAACATTAATGAGAAAAATATATTCAATTAAGACCTCAGAAGACAATTGTCAGTTTTGTACTGCTCAAGGAAGAAATTATTTTCTAAATGCATTTTTTTAAGTTTCTGAAATGTGAAAATTCAACCACTGAGCTAAGTACATCCAGCAGATTTTCACATTGCATATTTATACTAGCAGATATGCAAATTCCAAAAAATAATAAAAAAATGATTTGGGTTATAGAAAAAGCATAAAGAATAAAGCCTTCGAAGAAGAGTCCGGCAACCCGTAACAGGTTCAGTTTATTTCCTGACTACATTTTATAGGCTGCCTTTCAGTCCTAATGGCTCCCAAGGCGGTTTGCAATAAAAACTAATTAAAACAAACAACAGTTAAAACGGTTCAAGCCCAAAGAATAAACTCCAGTAGCCAAACTGCCATAACAGCAAGACAATCAAAACAGAGACTGTGCCAGAATTGCTTATGGATACACATTATAACAAAAGAGAACAACCTCTGATTCTCAATTATTTCCCCATTTCAAACTTTAGGGTTGTTTACAGTATAGTGCCGAGAAAACTCTGCAGTTCAATCCCTGCGTGGTTGTAGTTTTCCATTTCATTGATAAGGAAAGGAGAGCACTGCCAGAACAGGCCAAAGTCCCATCTAATGCAGCATGCTGTTCTCACAGTGCCCAACCAGGCACCCATTGGGTGGCCATAAGCTGAGCAGGAATCTAATAGCTCTCTCCCTGTACACTGCAAGTATAGGGCTGAACCAAGATACTGCTCCCTTTCTCCCTTCCCCACTTCCAAGAGGCAAAAGTCGGAAGAATATTTTAAGCCATTTGCAGGAGGGGAACAGGGCACAGAGTTTTGGGGAATAGTACTGAGCCTCTTGGGCTTGCCAATCAGAAGGTCGGCAGTTCAAATCCCCGCAACGGGGGGAGCTCCCGTTGCTCAGTCCCAGCTCCTGCCCACCTAGCAGTCTAAAAGTACACCAAAAAGTGCAAATAGATAAATAGGTACCACTCCAGTGGGAAGGTAGACGGTGTTTCCGTGTGCTGCTCTGGTTCACCAGAAGTGGTTTAGTCATGCAGGCCACATGACCCGGAAAAACTGTCTGCGGATTTCCGGTAACAGGATAAACGCCGGCCCCCTCGGCCTGTAAAGCGAGATGAGCGCCGCAACCCCAGAGTCGTCCGTGACTGGACTTAACTGTCAGGGGTCCTTTACCTTTTTATTTTTATTTTTTACGTGCATAGCCTGCTGTAAAGGGCAGGGAGCTCTGCCTTCATTCTAACTGGTTTTATTATGATACTATGTAACATAGAATATAGGAACACGGGTAGCGCTGTGGGTTAAACCACAAAGCCTACAACTTGCCGATCAGAAGGTCGGCAGTTCGAATCCCCGTGACAGGGTGAGCTCCCATTGCTCGGTCCCAGCTCCTGCCAACTTAGCAGTTTGAAAGCACGTCAAAGTGCAAGTAGATAAATAGGTACCGTTCTGGTGGGAAGGAAAACAGCGTTTCTGTGTGCTGCTCTGGTTCGCCAGAAGCAGCTTAGTCATGCTGGCCACATGACCAAGCTGTACGCCGGCTCCCTCGGCCAATAAAGCAAGATGAGCGCTGCAACCCCAGAGTCGGTCACGACTGGAGCTAATGGTCAGGGGTCCCTTTACCTTTAACATAGAATTGTCATTAATTCAATCAAGAGTGAGGGCAATGTTCCAAGGAGCACGGTTGCATTTGTTACCAGCACTGTGAAGCATGGGGGTACAGCAGAATGACCTTTCACTGCACCCTCCCCAAATCTCTCTGATTTCTGGCAAAATAGCTCAGTTCAGCAGCCCCATATCTCCCATAAAGACAACAGAAAATTGACAGCTAAAAGAAGAAGTGGGAACAAAGCAAGTAAGGATTTTAGTTCAGAATTACAAACAACTAGTAGTAGTAGTAGTAGCAGTCAGCTACTTTTCTAGAAGGCTTTTGCATTCTAAAGTTTATAGTGTTCTGAAAGTCTGGTTCAGAAACATCTTGGTCTTGGAATGTGCTGATGTCATTGGTTAATACCAGAGAAGCCCATTACTGCTCTAACCTACATAATGTGCCTCAGGTAGGGATGAGTGAACCTGGCAATTCCAGTTTCTCATTTTCCCAATCTTAGATTCAGTTTTCCACATCACAGTGTTATAAAAAACAATCCTCATGAAAATTCACCAGCATATTGGTGCAAATTTCTCCTGTTGAACACATTTTGCATATTTTTGCAAAGCAATTTCCCCTCATGCAAGGCATTTTTTTGTATTCTATTTTCAATAATAAATGGATATTTAGGCTCACCTTTCCCTAATATGTGCAATATTTCGTTGTAGAACTACATCACAAAAGTTGGAGAAGTGTTAATTTCAAAGAATGGCTCTGTTTCAGTTCATGTATTGTTTCAGGGAGTGTAAATTAGGTGGCTTCACCTTTAAATGCAAACTGAAACAGAATTTCTTCCCCATCCCTAACCTTAGGTCTTCTCCAGTGCTCCTGCAGAGTCACCTGGAGAAGAAAGACTAGGTATTAGAAGGACCCAATTTTCCCCTTGAGGTCTGTTCTCAACATGACCCATGAATTCCACAAATAAGGGATTCAAAGATAATATGCATATCATGACCTTGCTCTGATTTCCCCTCCTGGGATGAATGAGAAGGCTCAATCTAAGATGTACACCAACAGCAGACATCAAGACCTCTGGATTGTGGCAACCTTTATGTTTTCTTTCATTCACTACTTTGTTTTTTGACAGCCTTTGACAATCAGTCAGCAAAGCCTAGTTTATTTGTAAACCAACATCATGTTGGGTCCAATTTCCTCTTTCAGCAGACAGCATTTTTCTTGCTTCACACTCATGCTTCCAGGTTTCTGCAAAAAGAAAGCTTGAACTCTAGCAAAAAGGACAAACTTTTGTCTAGGCAAAAGTCTCGTGCTGTGTTCTTTATCAGTCACTGCCTCACATTACCTTTATCAGTGGGTAAATTGTACGAAAGAGAATCCCCCTACACTCTCCTAATATCAAATAGGTAAACCTAGATGCAATCCTGAATCAGTTTTACAGTCCCTTCGCTTTTGGCACTCTTAAAGGGCAAACATCCTCTAATTTATTTCAGTGTGAACGAGAGCATATGTGCAATTGTGGAAAATGTAAAATTACTGCAGAAAGAAAACAATTCAGTTGAAAGCCAGAGAAATTAGGACTTAGAGTGCTAGTCTGGAAAAGCACTTGGAATCATTCTGAACATTGTGCAGAAGGAGAGGTAAATCAAAATGTCCGAATTCCTGGACCCCATTGCTCTAGGATGCAACTGCAGCACAACAATATATTGTTAGTGGCCTAGTCTGCACACCACAGTAACTAACTACAGCTTAACCATGTGCTTGCCAGCTTTTTGTGTATGCACACAGTCTGGTTCACACACACCACTATTACACCATGGATTGGCATTGTTTGTGAACCCTGCCCAGCAGCTTACCTATGGTTTGCTTCCTACCAACAAACCACAATCGGAAGCCATAGTTCGTTGTTGGCTTATGAACCTTGATTTGATTTAACTATGGCATGATGTTACAGGTAAACCCAGCAATGGTTTGTTTGATAACCTCACACCTGCCACAAAATCTTAAGGCAACTGCATGCTTTAAAAGCCTTAATACACAGGACATCTTCCGGAGAATAGAAGGCTAAGGAGCAAACCCTACACCAGTACACCTCAGATGGTTGGATGGATTCTTGTACGCCTCCTTCTCTCAACTCCTGCAGTCAAACTGGTGCCAAATGTATTGCTTTGTTTTCCTTTGGACTACGTGGGGCTACCTTTGAAGGTGACCCGGAAACTACAACTAATCCAGAATGCAGCAGCCAGACTGCTGACTGGGAGCGGCCGCCGAGACCACATAACACCAGTCTTGAAAGACCTACATTGGCTCCCAGTACGTTTCCCAGCACAATTCAAAGTGTTGGTGCTGACCTTTAAAGCCCTAAATGGCCTCGGCCCAGTATACCTGAAGGAGCGTCTCCACCCCTATTGTCCAACCCAGACACTGAGGTCCAGTGCCGAGGGCCTTCTGGCGGTTCCCTTACTGCGAGAAGCCTTCTCGGTAGTGGCACCCGCCCTGTGGAACGCCCTCCCACCAGATGTCAAAGAGAACAACAACTACCAGACTTTTAGAAGACATCTGAAGGCAGCCCTGTTTAGGGAAGTTTTTAATGACTGATGTTTTAATGTATTTTTAATCTTTTGTTGGAAGCCGCCTAGAGTGGCTGGGGAAACACAGCCAGGTCGGTGGGGCGTAAATTATTATTGTTGTTGTTGTTGTTGTTGTTGTTATTATTATTATTATTATTCCATCAGTGAGGCTGAGAGGGGGGTTGTTTCAATTGGGCAGCAAGGACCTCCATAGACACTGCCCAGGCTTGTGCCCAGGAGAAGTCACTTCGGTGCTGCATTAGCCAGTCAATGTGAATAAATGGGTCATCAGATCAATGCAGCTCCACAATGAGACTGCAAGAAGCTATCATGAGTGGGCAGAAAGACCATAGTTTAGTGGTTGACCATATGCTTCACATGCAAAAAGGTTCCAGGTTCAATCCCTGGAATGACAGGGCTGGAAAATATTTCTGAACCCCTGGAGAGCTGCTGCCAGCCAGTGTTCAAAACACAAAAGCTAATGGTCTCCCTCAGTAAAATGTCTTACCTTCTTAGGAGTTCCTCGACACCACATCAGTTCTTCTCTTTTGGTTATCTTGTAAGTCAGAACACGGCATTTTATAGATTTCTGTACTATGCAGTGCATCAGAAACTATTCCAGTGCTTATGGGTTGCTTATTATTATTATCATCACTTATAGGGTTTTTCTAAATTAGAACATAACAGGGATCATTCTTATAGCTGCTTGTGTTTCAAAGCACACAGTACATCCATGAAATATATCTCAGATCTATGACTCACTGCTTTGCACAGACACAGCTGGAGTTCACACAACTGACCCAGAACACAGTATATGGGTGGCCTGTTTACATTAAACACTGTCATGAGTAGACAGCGATGGATATTACATTCCACTACGACTCCTTGACTCCAAAACATCACATTGGAGCGACTCCTTTGTTTTACAAGCCTCAATATAACAAGCACTAGAATCAAGTTACCTTGAGAGTTTGCTAATAAAGCAACGCATGTCCTCAGAAACTACTTTGTTTCATAATGTGTAATATATTTCCTCCGGTAACTCTATCTCGTAACAGCAACCAGCTCTCTGCAGCACTTGCAACCATGGCTTGAAAGTGTGTCTGCCAGCAGCATCTGAGGCCTACATTGACTGTGTATCCTAGGCAACCAAGTAATGGCTAAAGAACCCCTGTTTTTGTTAGGGACGTGATGTGGAAAGTAATCATAGGGTCTTCATTTCAGAAGAAGTTCCTTTCCACTGTCTGTGTGTTTCATTACATTGCTGGGGCTGCTGTTTGTCCCAGTCTGGTTGAGAGGTCTTGCAACTTCCTTCAGGTTGCTATGTTCTCATTACACGAATTACAAGTCAACATTATGCCTATGCAACCTTCATTGTGGGCATGTACGAAAGGAACTGTAGTTTGAAGAACCTCTGTAGTAACTCTTGGAGACAGTATTGTCTCTTAAAGCCCAGAGAGCAGCTATTGGCTGGGGTCCTTTTTATTTATTTATTTATTTTATTTAACAGCATCTGTACACCACTTAATTGCGAAACATTTTAATTTTGACAGGATTTCCCAACCACATAAATGGGTCTTTATTGCGAGTGTCTACTAGTTAATGTTTTAGCTTTGTATTTTTTTTGTAACTGTTTCTTATTTATTATGTGCAAATTGACTTGGGACTGTGAAAATCACGGGGCAGTTCACAACATAAAAATATAAAGCGAGAATACAAAATGCACAATACAAACACAATCACAGGTGTGGAAGGGCCTGCATTCAGTTGGCCACTATGAGAAGAGGATGCTAAACAAATGGGCCTTTGGTCTGATCCAACAGGGTTGTTGGTTGGTTGGTTGAATTTATATACCACCCAGAGGTCTCAGGGCGGTTCACAGAAAAGATCACAATCTACAAAATCAAAACAATAACCCAATAACACCCTGATATGCTTTTCAAAGCATATGCAACATCTCATACATTCAAATCAATGGCTGGATCATGCTGTTTCACAGCTTCTCCTGGAATATTTTACTGTTCTTATCTGATTCATCTTCCTAACTGCCACATCATAATAAATGGGAGATGTGCGGCTACCACGTGCCTTTCTTCCTGCTGATATTCCTGCCTTCCCAAGCCAGTATTGCATGTTGAAGAAACTTATCTGCAAGAACGGATAAGCAATTTTTTACAACGCAGACGCAAACCGCTTTTTGTGTGTAGCGGGTTCCTTGTTGCTCCTGTGTTTTTATATCGCTTTCCTTTCCTTCTATAGCTTATCAATGCACACCTAGCATTTTGCAGAACAGGGCCAACAACTACAGATGGACCTTTATGCCTGAAAAATAAGAGATAATACCCTCCTTTTTTTATTCCAGCACAGCTGCCTAACTCAAGCTTAGCGATGGATAGACTCACTCAGGTCAGAAGATTGCATGCAACAGTATTATGAAGTACTTCAGCATGCACAATCAAACTAATCTGTATATCGCCTTGCAGAAGTCAACACTCCCCCCCCCCTTTTAACACATGCCACTAAATGAATCAGAACTCCTAGAAACTACTCTATGGAATTCCAGGCTGATGTGCATATTTGACTTGTTCTAAGACTGTGCCAGGGACGCGGGTGGCGCTGTGGGTTAAACCACAGAGCCTAGGACTTGCCGATCAGAAGGTCGGCGGTTCGAATCCCCGCAACGGGGTGAGCTCCCATTGCTCAGTCCCTGCTCCTGCCAACCTAGCAGTTTGAAAGCACGTCAAAGTGCAAGTAGATAAATAGGTACCACTCTGGTGGGAAGGTAAATGGCGTTTCCGTGCGCTGCTCTGGTTTGCCAGAAGCGGCTTAGCCATGCTGGCCACATGACCCGGAAGCTGTACGCCGGCTCCCTTGGCCAATAAAGCGAGATGAGCGCCGCAACCCCAGAGTCGGTCACGACTGGACCTAATGGTCAGGGGTCCCTTTACCTTTACCTTTTTAAGACTGTGCCAGTTTGAACATTCATCACCTAAGGAGGCACTGTTCTCTCGCAAGACCCTTGGTGCCTCCAGGCTCACTATTTTGTGGGAAGATTCAAGCACATACTTCAATTTTAAGTTTGAACAATTAAGGTGGATTAACGTCCTCTGTCACCCCAGTGCAGCAATAAAAAAGGGACATTTTGCAATTAGTGCATTTCCTTGTAGTTCTCCTGTCACTTGTGGGGTGAACAAATGATTAAAGGGAAGACATGTAAACACGCTGCAAGCAAATCTGGCTGAATGTTTGTTGTTGTATATCGGGTCCTCCCTTAAAGAGGTGAGACCTGGAAAACCCTCAAAGCTGGGTGCAATCTGGCCAATGGTTTGAGGGACCTATTTATACCCATGCATGTGACCCAGAGCTTCCTCTTTCGGCGTGTGCATTCAGAACACCCGCCCACCTCTCCCTGCTTTTAGGGCTTTGCTTGACCTTGCTATGCTATGCTGTCGTGTGTCATCTGTCGTTGGGACAGGGGCACAGCAGGAATTTTCCCCACTTGGCAGATTGGCTGTTGCTATTTGGGTTTCGCCTGCCCAATTGTCACAACTTGTAAGGTTACGGATAGGCTCTGGTTCAGGAGATAGGGATGGGAGAACGCTCTCGCCATCCCTATGTGAAGGGCATTCCGTTAAAGGAATCCCAGGACTCGATGGTTTGGTCAACCCCTGAGAGGGGGTTGTGCCCATGCCTGAGTCCAGGGGGACATTTGGGTGGCGGAGATAGCCTGTTCCCGGCTTTCCACTTATCCAGATATTCACCCTAGGCTGACCTATGCTGGTGCCCTGGGTCAGCACTACCTGCAAGAGTGCAGGGAGCTAGTCGAACCAGAGCCTATGCAACCAGTCACTTTCTGTAATCAATAAAGTTGTGGCCTAAATTCTGCCAAAAACCAAAATCAAAATTTGAGTCAAGTGTGAATTTATTTAGGGGGGAGCTTTCTGGGTCTGAACATGCAAAACCATCCCTTTTGGTTATGGATCAGAGTGGATTTTCAATAAAATCTATGTACAGTCTAACCACCATTTAAGTTTTGTACGAGCAAACCATAGTGACTGCTAAATAAGCAGGTGATATTGAAGAATCTTCTACCAATGGATTGCTGTTTGCATGTAAACACCTACACATGGCAGATTCCACTACTACCTGTCCTTATCCCCACCTCCTGGCCTACACCATCCAATGAACTTAGTTATCCACTGTTTTCTGTGCTTCCCCAGAGTTCTGGTGTAGTTATTGCCTAAAAGAAAAGTATGTTTAAAATGTGTATGTTGATAGGAAATATATTTAGAACATGTGTATTTCATGGGGAAACACTTTGGAAATACATATTTTTAAAAGTACATACATATTTTTAAAAGTGGTATCTGAAGAAGTGTTCATACACATGAAAGCTCATACCAGTAACAAACTTAGTTGTTCCCTAAGGTGCTACTGGAAGAAATTTTTAAATATATTTTTAAATGTACATTTCCATGCAGTTGTGTTTCTTTTACAAATGGGAAGGCATGGAGCAGACTTATAAGTGAGCACACACACAACAGAAACATGGATTAGAAATAGTCTCATTTGCTCATCCCTAGTTTGCTATGCCCTTCATTCCACTTCTCCCAAATTCAGTTCAACTAGAATCCTAGAACTGCAACATGTGCAATTTTCTCAAGCTTTCCATTGCTTCATTTGCTGTCAGAGAGAATTGCTGGTTGCTTGTGCTAATCTTGAGGACTGTCCAGGACAAACAAAGATGCCTGACCAGGCTGTTATGAGCATTCATCATCCCATTTCAATCTACAGATGCTTTTTAATATCTCAAAGTGTGGGAGGAATGTTTTTCATCTTGGAATGCACCTGAAGATACAGATGGCATGTATATATATTTAAGTTCTTGTGAAAGTACACACCTGTACCTTACTTAAAATAGGGTTAATTTTGAATGTTATTGGTATATGTAAGGACAGAACACATGGAAACGAGCAGTTCTGCAGCATATTGCCATTGTAGCAACCTTTTAAAAAGAAGATACTTCAAAACAGCTGGGAAGTACATTGGGACTACTTAAAGCAAGGATATGAAGGGTCATATCTTCCACATTACAGATCTAAAGCCATCCAACACACCAAAGTTATGGACCAGTTAAAGGGCTGGTTTATAGGTACATACAAGAAACCTGCTGCAGCGTTCCTGGGACTACGAAGCACAAGTAAGGGAATCTCATGTTTGAATCCTTCTACCTATTAAAATACTGCATGCATAAAACAGTAAATGGCGTTTCCATGCACTCTGGCTTCCATCACGGTGTTCCATTGTGGCAGAAGCGGTTTAGTCATGCCGGCCACATGACCTGAAAAGCTATCTGTGCACAAATGCCAGCTCCCTCAGCCTGAAGCGAGATGAGCACTGCAACCCCATAGTCGCCTTTGACTGGATACCAGTGTGGTGTAGTGGTTAAGAGCGGTAGATTCGTAATCTGGGGAACCAGGTTCGCGTCTCCGCTCCTCCACATGCAGCTGCTGGGTGACCTTGGGCTAGTCACACATCTTTGAAGTCTCTCAGCCCCACTCACCTCACAGAGTGTTTGTTGTGGGGGAGGAAGGGAAAGGAGAATGTTAGCTGCTTTGAGACTCCTTCGGGTAGTGATAAAGCGGGATATCAAATCCAAACTCTTCTTCTTCTTAACAGTCCAGGGGTCCTTTACAGTGGAACCTCGGATTAAGTACTTAATACGTTCCGGAGGTCCGTACTTAACCTGAAACTGTTCTTAACCTGAAGCACTATTTCTGGGTTAGCGGAGTCTGTAACCTGAAGCGGATGTAACCTGAAGCGCAAGTAACCCGAGGTACCACTGTACTGTACTTTACTACATGCATGCAGGGTGTGCAAATCATCCCATGTCACTTTCTTAGGCATTCACTCATAAATCAATTCCAGCTCATATCCACATTGATCTGATTAAAAAATAAACCACCTAAATCAATTTTAAATTTATTTTCTCTATTTAAAAAATCCATTAAAAAAATCCAAAAAACACACATTTTAATATGTACTCTTGTTGGTTGAGTTTCTTAAATTGGGAACTGGGCATTTTTAACTGAGCACTGGAGCATTTGAGAAGCATAAAAATCTAGTGGGTAATTACTGTAAGTTCCAATGCACACATTTGTCTAGGGCAGAAGAATCAAGCCCAGTTTACTTTGAAATTCATGAAGACTGAATCCCTCCAGCATTCCTGGGTCTCTGCCTTGTACTGTACTACTGTAAGTCAAATGGCCTCACAACAGCAATAGTTCTCTACAGATCTGAACAAAGAACTTTCCTAGTTATGTTACCCAAAATCCTTTTAACTGGCTACAGCCAGGATTGAACCTACGACCTTCTACACACAAGGCATGTGCTATATCGCTGAGCTATAGGCTCTGTTCATGATCCAACTGTTGCTGATTTGCTGCTATGGCTCATTGGATTAAACCACTGGATTACCTCTTGAAAAACTAACCAAGTTTGTTTTTTGCAGGTATATTTGCGGAATTCGCTCATGTGCTATATTTGAAAAAGTTACTAGTTGCAAAACCAGCAGCAGTCTGCTGAAATATTTCTCAACTTCGTGAAGTTGGTGATACTCTCTCCCTTATGCAAATTGCAAAATAGGCACATTTGTTTAGATTTCAGGTAGAGTTTTCTTTCCCCTTCCAAATGCATCTTTCAAAAACACACTCATTTCGCAATAATTGGAACGTTCACTCATTTTTAATTAGCCCAATTATAGGTGTAAGAAATCTGGGTGTGTGTTTTTCCTTTCCCCCATGTGTGCATTTATAAAGAAAGAAGGGGGAGGGAGGCGCTTATATTGATGTACATCTGTCGCAAACAGTAGAAATCAGAACGGCAGAACACATTTGCATTTCCTTCAGTGACACCCTACACACAGGAGAAAGGAAGGAACTATTAGCAGATTTCAAACAGCATGTGGATTGCTTTTATAACATAGCCTGATTGCCTGTCTCTTACACCTACACAGCTTATGTTCTTTGCTAGAACAATTTAAAGAATCATTTTTTGTTTTAATGCCCTCAGGATTTCAACTCCTAAAGAAAAACTTGCTGAAAATAACTCAGTGCACCAAAACCATCACAAAACTGAAGCTTGGGCTCCTTTAAACACAAAACACCCTTTCCCCCCTTAGTGCTTTGTCTCCAAAAGCCCCTATCAAGGATTCCACATGCAGCAAACACAGACCAAAAATAGCCCCTGGTCACATGTGCTGGCTGGCTATCATGGTGAGGCCTTCTTCTGGTCGCCTCAATGGGTAAGTACTCAGGAAAAGGCCTTTCCAGTGGTGGCCCCAGTCTTTTAGAGAGAGGTATGGCTGGCACATGTTCTCTAGGCACCAAGACAAGGCTTTCATATTTTCCCAGTCTTATTTACCTGTTCCATTTCTTTCTTTCTTTTCAGTTTCTTTATTCATTTTATTTATTTCATAAAATTTATACAGCACTTCATTGTTCCATGTAACACTGGTTTTTTTTTTACAAATCGTTTTCATTAGGAAGAAAAGGGGGAAAGAGGTGGAGGGGGAAGATGGGTGGGGGTGGGGTCAGGTGGCGATGTTTCTATTTTACTTAATATATGTGGGGTTTGGTGTCAGCATTGCTTGTGCAGGTTCTCTGCTGTTCACTTGTGTTTCTTTGGTGGTGAGAGAGGTTGGGGTTGGCCTAGGGTGCGACTGCTCATTTGTGGTTGGCTGTGGTGGTCTTTGTTTTCATGTGTGAGTGGGGTGGGTGGGTGTTTTGGATCAGGTTAGCCATATTGATTTGTATGCTGTTGGTAGATTTTTGTCATTTTCTTGTTGGGCTGTGTATGTGATAAAGGGGACCCATACTGGGGTGAAGGCATCTTCTTCTATTTGTCAGTTTCAGTTTATTGGTTAATAAGCATCTCCACCCCCATCATCCAGCCTGGACACTGAGGTCCAGCTCCGAGGGCCCTCACTGCGAGAAGTGAAGTTACAGGGAAGCAGGCAGAGGGCCTTCTTGGTAGTGGCACCCGCCCTGTGGAACGCCCTCCTACCAGATGTCAAAGAGAAAAACAACTACCAGACTTTTAGAAGACATCTGAAGGCAGCACTGTTTAGGGAAGCTTTTAATGTTTAATAGGCTATTGTGTTACAATATTCTGTTGAAAGCCGCCCAGAGTGACTGGGGAAACCCAGCCAGATGGATGGGGTATAAATAAATTATCATCATCATCATCATCATTATCGTCATCATTTTCATCCCTATCTTCTGTCCACTGAGCCCTACTGACACCAGGACCCAACACTGTATTTCACTCTCTGTGGTTGGCTCCCTCTCCCCCCCCCCTCTCTCTGCCTTTGACAAGGGAGATCTAGTACTTCCCATGGTCCTTGGAATGCCATCCCAAGGACTGTAGGATTGCATGGTTTGAGAGACCCATTAGAGATACTGTCTCAAGAACCACAGCTCCTAGACCTTCTTAGTTCCCTCTGGCCTCTTACTTCCCTCATTCCGCTTCCCCATTCTTCTTCTTTCAAAGTTTTACAACTTTTTTCATCTATCAGGTTTTTTAAAAAACCGCCAGCTTCTCTGCTTGCTTTGGCAGGTGCCAGAAGGGGAGCAGCGGAGGTCCCAGCTGGTATTCTTCCTCCCAGAGTGTCTCCACAGCTGCCCAAGGATAACGCATGTCGACACTGGGCTGACTTGCGCAACCTGGTGCTATGAATTCCACAGGCACCTTCAAAGTGTGACCTTGGTCTGCCCCTACACTCACAGTTCTTGACATGTTGTGGTCTGAATTATATGTATTGATCTGAAGGGAGAAGGGGAATAGATGCACAGAGCACCTTACCCTGGATAGAGCAGTAAGACAGCATATTTTCACATCTCTTCTGGTCCCACAACTTCACGTTCTATCTTACAGCTAAAGTTTTCTATCATTCATAATAAATCTGAGCTTTTCTTTCCCCCACCCCGCCCTATGTACCTCTGCTTTTATTTATTTATTTTTTGCCAACTCTGACTGCAAGAAGAAGAAAACTCTTGGGGTGTTTTGCAAAGGAAAACACATTGTTTTTTCCGTTTTTGTTTTTCCTATGCCAAGGCATAAAGCTGCTCTGCTCCTTAGGAAAGGAGGCAAGGCAAACGCAGCTGCTTCCGTGCAATAAACATACCTTTTTATTTTCTGTTCTGTTACTGTACATTGGTTGCTATTAATTTTAAACTTTCCTTGCATTTTGCAGGCAGTAAAAAGAGCAATAAAACTGTTCTTTTCTGCAAAATGTGCAATTCTAATGCCCTGTTGTTAATACAGACCTCCGTGCTTCGAGAGGTATGTGCAGCTATTTCCCTGCTTTTAAACACAGTTGTATGTAAGCCCTGACAGCCCCATATTCCATAAACTGGAGAGCTAGTGTATTATGTGGGCAGTGCTGCACTCAGTTATACCTAGCAGGCTTTGGTAATTGGCAGTACAATGTGGATGAGCCAAGAAATTCATAGCTAAAATAATTCAGGAGGGCAGCTCTGCACACCTTGCTAGTTTGACGCTGCAGGAAAGAAGGAAAGGGGTCAGCGAGAGGTTTATATGAGAAAAGTGAGCAGGGTGGTTTGCTGACACCATCCAGGTTCCTGGAAGGTTATGTTCTGTTGGGCTGAAAGCAACCCTTATCGAGGCTCTGCTTCAAAGCTGCAATGCTGTGCTGCTGACCAGGATGACAGCAGTGGTACAAATCCAATCTGCAATTGTCCCAGAATCACTTGCACAGAATCACCCTTAAGAAGCCATGTTAAAACTTGCACCTTACTTGCAACTTGAAATAGGCAAGCTCTCCAAAGTTTCACCGTCAGAGTTTTTCAGGGGGGAAAATGTACATCATTTTGCCAAGGCATTTTGCTTCTCCCCTTCGCTGACAGCCCACACCATACTCAAAGGACCTTCCTGCCAGCTTCCCCATCACAAAAACACACATTCTACCTTCTGTTCAGTTACCTGTCAAGAGCTGGTAGTGTCAGAAGAAGAAGAGGAGGAGGAGGAGGAGGAGGAGGAGGAGGAGGAGGAGGAGGAGGACAGGGAGAGGCAAAGAGGCTTTCTTTTTTCTCTCCCTTCTTCTTCAGCTGCCTTATGCACATCGGAATAATATGCTGGAGCATGAAGCCCAAAGGACAATGGGAGAACCACATCTCCCATGCTTCACAAAGCAGTTGTGCCCTAGCTGTTATACACTGGAGAAGGAAGGAGGGGAGGAGAAAACCTCCTTCTTCTCTGCATCTGCTCTTCCCACCACCATTTGAATAGTAAGCAAAGAGAAGATGGCGAGGAGAGCTTTTTGGAACAGTGAAGGTTGGCAGGGGCAAACCAAAGGAAGCTATGAATTCTTCTCTGGCTTGGATTTTTATATGAGACGAAGGGGGATTGTAGCACTCGTCCATTTCATCCGTGTGGGGTTTCTTCTACAAGCTATACCTAAGTTCATATACAAATCTGGTTCAGGAAAACACCTTTTGTGTCTCTAGCTGGAATACTTAATGCCAGTGAAATTGGAGGAAGTAGAGGGGGAGCAATTTCAACATATTTCTGGCCCTTCGGCCAAAGAGAAATTGAATGGATTGTACTGTTAACGAACCATTTCCACTTCTTACCTTACCTTGTCCTGCACAGAAGTGTCCTTGGTTTTGTACATTTCGAGTCATGTATCTAGTCCTGTGCATGTCTGTATTTGCTGAAGTGTATATCTCCTCATTCCAGTCATAAATAGAGAAACAGGATGACAGGAAGTACAGATCGCTCAAAAGCTGAGAGCTAACTGCACAAGTCTCTGGCATCTCCCTCTCTTCTGCAGGGTGTCCCATTCAAATAACTCCAAAATATTGTGTTTTCACTAGAACCTCCGCCTCTTTCTATCTCTTGTTCGCAGCGCTAAGTGCTAAATATAACTTCAGCTCCACATAAAATGGAGAATTGTGCTATAAAGAAGAAAGAGGAGAAGGAAGTCCATAAAAGGATCAGATGCAGTAAGAGCAAGCGTAGAACAGGGTGAATGGAGAAGAGGAACTGGGTGAAAAAGAACCGATTTGCCTCAAGGCTAACTGATATAGCATAGCAGCAAAGAAAATGAGCTGCCAATCAGGTTGCCTCTCTCAGCCAAGAGAAAAAATGCCCTGAGCTAACAGACAAAATAAGCAAAAAAACAAACTGAGTTATACAGCTACAATCCACAAAGCAGAATAGGACAGTGGTTTCCCATGGACCACTTGAAAAATCACTGAGGGTCTTGGCAGACCTCTTAATTAGTTTCATGGCTGTTATAGTGTGCTGTGCTAGATGCTGTGTAATTTTTAATTGTATTTTTATTGCTTCTTTTATTTCTTATATATTGGGCGGGATTCGGGGGGGGGTCATTCTGGCAGCATAAATGTTTCTGCTTGCCCAACAGAACAATCTACCCCCTCCCCACACTGTTCGGGGGGGAGGGTCCTTCCCTTCCAGGATTTGGAGGAATCGGGGGGAGGACAGGAGAGAAAACCCCATTGCGCTCATGGATGTCCTTGCGCTGGCTTCTGGTAGCAGAATGTGGCCACTGATTCCAGCCCATTGTATCTTATTTTAGTACAATCTGAATTCCATTGAATTCCATCTGACATTGATGCTTTAGTTGAGACTCTTGCATATCAGGGGGCTGGACTGGTTCTCTTCCAACTCTACAATTCTGTGGTTCTATTATTCATCCATTGTTTGTGTAACATGCTCTGAATACTCAAAAGCAGTGGACAAATGCAGAATAGCACTAACTCCCAAAGCAAATTATGATGAGTGTCCTCACGTCCATCTGTCATGACTCTACATTGGATACAGTGGTCCAGATGTCCTTAGACTACCATTCTCATCAGCCCCTCCCTTGCCTGGCCAACGGTCAGGGATGATGGATATTGTAGTCCAACAACATCCGGAGGGCACAAGGCTGCCTCTATCCAATTACACCATTCCCGAATCCAATACAATTACCTACAATCAAACAATATTGTGGCATTGCAACCCTCTGCGAGTCAGTGATCTCTGGGCTCGCCTACTGCTACTTAGTATTTTGCCTCCAGTAGTGGTTGACAACCTGGTTTCTCTGCACTAGGCTATCCTTCTGCAGAGGAGGGGGATGGAAATCCACGAGGAGCAGAAATAAAGAAAGGAAGGAAAGAAAGAAAGAAAGAAAGAAAGAAAGAAAGAAAGAAAGAAAAAATGGAGTGTTATTTCAAAACGGGAGGGAGAGGAAAGCTGCATCGCAATATTGGAAAGCCTTCAACAAGACACAGTAACATATATTTGAATTCACAACTCTTTGATGGTGGTAACACTTTTCTCTCTCTCTCTCTCTCTCTCTCTTTCTCCCCCTCTATTTATTTACTGGAAGCTGTTTCACAAGTCCAGAGATAAAAGTAGATATTCAGCTCTGATTACTTTCAATTCCGATTATTAGTAAACTAAGTTCACCAAAGGTGCTTTGTAATAGTAAGATTTACTACGCTGGAGCAAGGGGTGAGGAGGAAAAAAATCAATGGAATTATGCTCCTTAAATCTGCTGTTGCCAGGGGTAGTTTTCCCTTAATTGCCTTCTCTTTGGAATAATGCTGTGATATAGCCAGGCCGAGGAGTGGTTAAAGCCATCCGATCATCGGCAGTCACTTAACACAAAAGCAACTTGCAGTGGTTGCTGGAGGGGAAATCAAATACGAGAAATGAATTCAGACCAGCAAATCGAAGCCGCCTTTTCATTAGCGCCCATCAGAACAAACCATGGGGCTTGGGGGCTTGGGGCTGATCACTTTCTCAATTCATCTGCAGCGGGACACTTGGCAATTAAGACGTGATCCCGAGCAATCTAGCAAGCTGCAAAAGGCAGCATTCCCAAGAACTGCAACAACAAATATCTGTATGATCCCTATCAAAGAATGGCCTGTGGTCACTTCTTATGCTTCGGGTGGGTGGGTTTGCATCCACTGCCATGTTTTAATATATTACTATGTACCACAATGAAGAGCCTTTGACTCGAAGGCCTGTTGATGCTCCCTTGGCCAATAAAGTGAGATGAGCGCCAAAACCCCAGAGTCATCCGCGACTAGACCTAACTGTCAGGGGTCCCTTTACCTTTACCTTTACACATGGACCTAAATCCCAGTTTAGGACTGTGATGGATAAGGCTGCATGGGCCATTCTTCCATTCTGGTCTTTGACATAAAGGCAGCACATCTAGAACCCCCTGTCTCTGAGAACTATTCCCTTCATCAGTTGCTGTTCACAGCCCTTGATCCTCTCATGTGCTGCTCCTCTAGCCCCTTTCTTCTTCCCTGTGTGATTCCAGCCAATCAGGGTTCGCATAGTGTTGTGACTTCAACATGCACACTGTGTGGCTACATGCTGATGTCACCGAGTGCAAATAAAGCTCATTCAGAGTGAGGGGAAAGCTTCTTGGCTGGACAGCAGCAGTCATCAGTCTTGTCAGGGCTACATTTCGTGATTAGATGAATGCTCTTGTTCCTCGCTCAGCAATCCATGCATGATAATCAAAGGGGGTCTTTTTCCTGAAAATCACTTCCTCGAGTGCTAGAACATCTGAAGGATTGGAGTTGTGGGTACTGTTCTAAAGACATGCACAGTGCAATTCATAACACTTTGCTATAGTGCCTATTGCATATGTGCCGATGCAATTTTAACACCGTTTCCAATAAGCCAAAGAACAACTGAGCCACATCTATTATCCATGAACGGCATATTAATACATAATTTACAGATGGAGCCCTTTATTTCAAAATGTTACCAATTAACTAAACAACCACAGCACTTGCAATTAAACTGCAGCCCCCACAACAAACTGCCAGGCACAAATTGAAAATGCTATAATCTTTAGCAAAGCTACACACACACACACACACCAAAGGAAAGGGAAGAGGCAACATAAAGAAAGGGGGGGGGAGAGAAGACCCTTAACAGAGTAGCTGGATATGGATATTCCACAGAACTGCTGACAGACTCCTTAGGAAAAGCAATTTCAGAGCCCTTAACATAAAAATATATAAACTTTGATTTCACACCCCACAGCTCTTTAAAGGGAAAAAAGGAGGGCATGAATGAATACTGTAAATACAGTGGAACAGCAGAAATAGGTTGCTGAGCATCTTCGTAGCTTCCTGAAGAGAGCCTTTGACAAAATGGAGATTTCCTAATTTCCACTCCAACAGCTTTTGTGGCACAAAAGACAGTGAACTACAGGCTGGCAACTGGGGGCATTCGGGATGCAGGTGGAAACCAGCTCCCAGGAAAATGGCTGGGTTTCCCCCAGTAGCATGAATTTTGCATCAGATGCAGGCCTCCAAAACAAATCACCTGTCCTTTGGCCATCTCTTCAGTAATGCAAAGGCCCATTCTTCACACAAAATGTTGTCAATCTGGTTTGACACATTTAGTTCAACCCCCTTCTCATTACCAGACCACCCAAGGGTCCCTATTTTCCAAGGACAGTCCTGGATTTACAGAAGCCATCCCGCTTCCTGATTTGATCCCGGAATGTCCCACTTTTCCTTAGGACACCTCTATTTTCATCAGAGAAATGGGAAGATATGGAGTTATGCGAGCGCCGAGCCAAGAAGATAAGTAACTATACAACCTTTAGAACACATCTAAAGGCAGCCCTTTATAAGGAGGGGTTTTTAATGTTTAATGCTTGAGTATGTTTTATATATGTTGGAAGCCACCCAGAGTGGCTCGGGCAATCCAGTCAGATGGGTGGGGTATAAATAATAAAATTATTGTTAAATAGGACACCCCTAGTTTCATCGGAGAAATGTTGGGTGCTATGTTACATTCCCACAGTGGTGGTGGTCTGCCAAATCTTGCACTTCCACTCCCCAGCTTGTTCAGATATGGCCCTTCAAAAATGGCGACCACATCACTAGGTTTGAGCAAACAGAAGCATTATGCAAAGCCTTCAGTGTGCATCATGGTCCTACATAGTTAACATATGCAAAACATGACACTGCCCCCAAGAAATGTGCAGTTAGAGCTGCTCTGTGCTATTTCCATCATCATATTTTGCATTTTCTCTGTGCAAAATATGTCCTCATATATTTTTTTTACAGTGCCCCAAAAAGCAGGTTCCCATTTTACAGCTGCAAAAGGGATTCTGAGAAATCACCTAGAGAGGCCTGGAATAAACTGGTTCCTTAAATCTGACCTCTGAGATTCTAGATTTTAATTCTGTTTTTAAGTAGTAATAGCAAAAAGAGGAGAAATTCAGCATGCATTGTTAGTTAAAGACTGGAAATTATTTTCATACCCATATTCCAGTCTCTTGCATGAGGGTGCAGGAGGAGGGGTTGAAAACAATGCAAGGCAAGCAAATGAACTAAGCTGAACCCTTCCCAAACAAACTAAACTTAGCAACTGGCTGCAGGCTAACATCATGTCCACAGTCTCCATCAACATGCAGCTGATGGATGTGCTAAACTGATGACAGACGGCAACACAAAATCTCATTTTCAAACACCGTTTTGCCAAAGTAGGTATCTGCTTCTCATCACTGTAATCTGCACAAGTAGCAGACGAGGTCCTTGAAATCCATACAAAGAAGCAGGTGCGCAATTTGTGGCAGGGAAAAGCCCTTGAGCAAAAGGGTCAGTTTGCAGGAGCTGGAAGGGAGGTTGTACCCAGGGAATACTTGTCACTCTCAAGAGAAGAGACAAGGCTAACACTGTTCAGTGGTAAAATGCAAACACAGAGAGAGACTTTATATACTGTTTTAGATGGATCAGAGTACTTCCCAATCATTTCTTTGTGATTTTCACAATCAGCTTGTAAGGTGTGTGTCAGTCTACTGCTGTATCTTTTGGTTTGAATAAAGACCCAAGGCAGTTATAATTACTGCAGGCAGCAATTATCAACTATTAGCCCAAGCAGACTAAGAAGCTGCCTGCATGGCTTGGATATACCTTGTGTACATTTGTGGGCCAGGAAGAAGAAGAAGAAGAAGAAGAAGAAGAAGATGAAGAAGAAGAAGAAGAAGAAGAAGCCGCCACCCATCTGGTTGGGTTGCCACAGCGACTCTGGGCAGCTTCCAACACATATAAAAACATAATAAAATATCAAACTTTCTGATTCAGGTCTGCCTTCAGGTGTCTTCCAAAAGTTGCATTATTATTTATCTCCTTGACATCTGATGGGAGGGCATTCCACAGGGTGGGTGCCGATACCAAGAAGGCCCTCTGCCCCCCTTCTCACAGTAAGGGAACTGCCAGAAAGTCCTTGGAGCTGGACTTCAGTGTCTGGGCTGGCTGATGGAAATGGAGAAGCTCCTTCAGGTACACTGGGCCGAGACCATTTAGGGCTTTAAAGGTCAGCACCAACACTGTGAACTGTGCTCTGTATGTACTGGGAGCCAATGTAGATCCTTTAGGACCGGTATTCAACGTTGGTGTAGATACGGCATTGTAGCTTGCTTATCCCAGCCCAGTGGGGACTCATTCAAAGCTGGTGGAGCCGAGGTCAGTGTACATGGCATTCTGGGTGTTTGGCAAGGGTGGGACCAGAAAGGGGGGACTGGATGCTGGGCCATTTAGTTTGGCCATGTGACCTGGCAACCCAGCACAAAGCAGTATTTTAAAGGCTTGTTTTCCCCCTGCCCCACTGCTGATAGGGGTTTGGATCTGGTGTAACTTTATGCCAGCTTAGTTTACACTGGCTTGCTTTATGCCAACTCCTGGTGCATAGGATTGTTCCCTGCATCAGTTATGACTGCTAATACACCCATTAAGTTGTCAGCAGTCTTTGCCTGTTGAGTGTTTGGGCACCGGAATATCCAGCATCTTAATGTCTCCTGCATCCCCCACACTTGGGTGCTACAGAAGGTGAGGCACCCCAGACCATATATATCAAATACACCTTGCACTAATTCCTCTGGATCCTGAGCACTGCTTTGACTTGGACCACACCAGCCACACTATTGCTCTTTTACTCTTGCTTTCCCCACCTATGAACCAATCTTTTCCCGGCAGTGACCCGCCGTAGAGCTCAGTCAGACCTGCCACTAGCACGGCCACCAGCCCAATCGCTCACCCTTTATCACGGTCTTGTTTCTTCCTGAAGTACCAGAAAGGAGCCAGCAAGATGACTTCCATTGTTGTTTCATCTGCTACAAGATGCAGTCAGGCACTGTGAAAGATGAGCAGGCGAGGGCGATGGTGGCAGCGACGCTGCTAAGAGAGGGATGGCAGGAGGCTCTTATAGCTATCACAACTGATAGCAGATACAGTCACTCAGAGGCTCCTCGCCACATACGAGTTCACTCAGGGGGCCTGTGTGAACCAACCATAAAAAGATGCATCATGTTACCCTCTGTTCACTCAACTGAATAATGTTTGGAATCACTGCTTTATTTCTCTTAATCTCAGATGCTAACATAGATTTTCCTTCTTGGTGGAATATAGAAAGCAGCCTTCTATGGAGTCAGAACATCTCGCTTAGTATTTTCTGCACCAGCATTGGCCAATGTGTTGTCCTTCAGGGACTACAACTCCCATCAGGCTCAGCCAGCATAGCCAATGGTCAGAGAGGATGTGGGTTGTAGCTGGCTACCCAGCACACGCACTGGCACCAGCTCTCCGTGGTTTCAGGTGCAAGAGACTTCCAGCCCTGCATGGAGAGGGAACCAGAGACCTTCTCCCTGCAAAGTTTCTGCACTGAGCGATGGCCCTTCTCCAGGTATGGACCTAGGATTCTAGGAACTATCTATCATCTTTCACTGTCCTTTTCATGCATCTGATGCAATAGGCCCTTTGCTTACAAGCACACACACTGAAAGGAGTTTGGTCTCTTTTTTTAAGGCATAATTCGACTTGCCCGTTTTTGCTCGAACCGAGTGGCAGCTATTCCGAATGCTCTTATAAATAAAATCATTTGTCAGGCAATTTTTTTTAAACAGCTTCTGAACGCAAATCACTTCACCTGTCAACCATTCATTAAACCTCTCCTTTGTCAACATATGATAAGTCATCTATTACAGTAAAAGCCATTACATTACAAACCACTCTCAAATTGCAAACCATAATTGCTGGGATTATTTTATTTCCAAGGGCAGGTGGCAGAGCCGTAGTAAAACTCACCGGTGGCGGGACAATTCCGGCAGCTCCATTCCAAAAATTATATCACAGTCCATTGGCTTTAGTATTGGCAGCCGGCAAGCTATAATTTTGCAGGTTGCCAATTACATTTATCCATTAATTTAACCATTCTGTCAAATGGGTAAGGCTCTGTAGGCTGTTGTTTGCCTTGCATCTCTCCCCCCCCCACACACTTCAACTCCTGTTTATGGAGGCTGTGAGCCAATGCATTATAAGCAACTGAGAAACATAGCAGGGAATGGGCTTAGGGAGAAATCTTATAACAAGATCTGCCAAGATGAGTGGGTTAGGATTCAGCAGAAGTCCAGCTGAACCGGGAGGTTACTGGTGCAGTTGGGTTATGCTAGCTTCACTCCCTCATCTTTGGCTCAGCCAGGAATATGCCGGCATCTCTCTTACCCAGCCGCATAGCGTGGGGCCCCCACAGGGGCAGTCCCCCCTGGGCGCAAAATTGCTAGGGGACACAAAATTTCAACACCCGGTGCTGCCTCAATGCAGTTGTGTGCTTCCATCACCGGGCTCCACTGAAAATGGCTTCTCCATGCGAACCAGGAAGTGACCTCTCCAGACAATGGAATAACTCTTCTTTTCTTATATCTGCGGCTGCGATTTTCTGGTTGACGCAGGCAGCTGAATGCGTTTGTGTACTCTGTCCATTTCCCTCTCTTCCACCCCCCTCCCACATGGCCCCAGGCACTGGCAACCCATGCTACATCACTGCTTTTTACCACCAGTTATTTTAGAAGAGGAAGGAGGGAAAATGAATACCCGTAAAATCACATTGTCAAGTAGGGTTGGGGAAAATCATGCACGCGAGACCATTATATCTGTTTTTGTCTTTCAGTGAATGTGTGGCCGATATCTCACTCAAACCCAGGAAAGGCACTCCATTCCCAAAGCATACCACAGAGGCTGTGCACTGCCATCAGTCTGGGTATTTTATTAAGAATCCTTCCTAGAGGTCTAGATTTTCTATATTGCTGGCAGCTGCTTAACAAAAAAACAAAGCCAGCCAGAGGGCTGGATGGGAGAGGGAGAAAAGGTTTCTTTCAGAGGGATGACACAATGTGGATGTGATAAGTACCAGCGCTCCTGCTAATTGCTCTTAGGGTTTGCATTGGGAAAACCATAAGGCATTTCAACAAAAGACTGTATGCAGGTAGGACTATAAAACCTAATTATTTCTCACAAAGCAGGCCATTCCACTTAAAATAAAAGAAAGCTATGAGCAATAAGACTGTGCCATTAACAATTAGTCTTCTGCACACATGATTAGACTCGCAGAGATAAAGCAGCCTCTAAATTTAATGACAAATCCCATATTTCTGGCCAGGCTCAATATTTTCTGCTAATTATGTGGAAAGACCTTGCGCTACTTAAAAAAAGTACCGAGGCTGCAAATATGACACCCCTCTCCATAGATTCACTGTTAGCACTTAACATTTAACACTGGGCATTAAAAAAAATCCATGGGAATTAATATTGGCGTTCAAGGGTTTCTCGCCAGGCCCCCTCCTCCCCTTCCTCCCAGGCCGCCTTGTTGATAAAATCAGGATCACTCTGAGAAGCTTTGAGTGATGCAGTTCCAAAAGCTGTTCGCTAATGAAGATCTGCTCCGACGCTGGCTGTATATGCCTGTTGCCCTAAATTAAAACTACAAGAGAGCATTTCGCACAGAGAATGACCTTTCTCTAAAGGAGGGTGGAGATGTGTTGGGGGGGGGGGGAATCAGGAGCTGCAGCAGAGATGGCTGAGAATATGCTAAAGACCAGCACTTGGCAACGGTGCAATTTGGGTTAATACGAATAGAGTCTTTTCTGCATTGGGGGCCAAGTCTGATGAACTGATTCCCTGGCAAGCAGCATTCAGGCAGAGGGCACCATTTTGAGAAGATCCAGACTTATGCTTCACAGCCATACGCGTGATAACTCAGGAGCACCGAGAGCTCTGGACGAACCTGTAAGCTGCATTTCTGCATCCTGTGCTTATTCTTATAACACAGGGGTCACCAACCCTTTTGGACCAGCTGGAACGTTTGGAACTTGGAGAAAGTGCTGTGGGCACCAGCTGCAAAATGGCTTATATGGGGCATGTGGCATAACACAAAATGAGGCTAAGGGGGGATATGGCATAACACAAAATTAGAAAAAGGGCTGTCATTGCTGCTTATGATCCCACCCAACCTGCCCTGCACAATCTCGGGGTTAAATGTGCTGGGGCTCTCTCACCAAATAATGTTCATTCTCTCTCTCTCTCTCTCTCTCTCTCTCTCTCTCTCTCTGGATTTGATATCCCGCTTTATCACTACCCTAAGGAGTCTCAAAGCGGCTAACAATCTCATTTCCTTTCCTCCCCCACAACAAACACTCTGTGAGGTGAATGAGGCTGAGAGACTTCAAAGAAGTGTGACCAGCCCAAGGTCACCCAGCAGCTGCATGTGGAGGAGTGGGAAATCGAACCCGGTTCACCAGATTACGAGTCCACCGCTCTTAACCACTACACCACACACTGGCTATATATAGCACAAACAATATGTTCAGACACTCATGTCCAAAGCTTTAAAGATGTCCCTAAGGCCACCAAACAAAAAATGAGCACCCAGTTCCAGAATAAATCCCTGACATAATCTTGCAATGTCACTGCAAGCAGCTGTAACAAAGCTTTGCTGAAGAACAGGAGTTCTAACACAACCTCTGCAGCGTACCATGTGCCTTGATGACATTATATAAATGTTAATTGGTAATGCTTTGCAACCGTGCAATGCCTTCTTCATGTACGGCCTTAGGCAATCCACCATTCCCTCAGTCCCCTACCACACCATCAGCAATATGGGTATAATGATACTGACCTATTTAACACAATTGTTGTGAAGTTTTCGGAGGGCAATGAATGCAATGTTCCACCCACGTCATCATTAATATTCCTTGGCAAATTTTAGACTCGGTTACCCTTTCCTTTCCGATCCCACAAACATTTGACTCTTCTGCCACTAGGCATGGTGGAGAAATCTGGCCCAGTTTGCATTTTTGCTCGTTCATACTTTCTGTATTGCAGGGGGCTGGACTATATGGCCCTTCTATGCTTCTATGAAAGAATAATGGGAACTGAAATGCAGCTACCCTTCAAAATCCACAATTCTCCAACAACGACATGCACTAAAGTGCATATTCAGGGAATGCTAATATAAATATGAACATATAACATTGAAGTAACATTAAAATGCATTACATTAGGAGAGATCGTGCCAGGGTATGGATCCTGTGATTGCAATTTGTTTGGGAGTATGAGTGAGTGAGTTTTCAATAGATAAAAACTGTGTTAGAACACACCTAGTACTGAGAGTAGAGAAAGCAAGCTTATTATTTTTCTCAAAAAGCCTTAAAATGCAATGATGAATGTATGTTTGTGTGTGTATACATACATGCAGTGCTTTTTTCTGGGGGGATGAAGGGGTACACATACCCCTAAACATTTTGTGAATCTAAGTTTGGCCTCATTGAGGGGCAGTATTTCAATACAAGTAGGAAAATAAGAGTACCCCTAAACATTTTTGTTAGAAAAAAGCCCTGCATATCTGTGCATGTGTGTGTATGGCTGAATGTTTATGCAAATATATCCTGCAACCTCCCCCCCTTCTGCTTGTGAAGGTACTGAATACTATTTTTGCTCCCCGCTTCCCCCACTTTCTCTTTGTTCCTATATTTTGTTTCTGTGTATTTTCCTTTAAAAAGCCACAATAAAAATATTACCCCTAAAAAAAAACCCAAAAAATGGCCAGTCCCACTGCTCCCTTCGCAGCGCTTTCATGGGAGGGGGGTGTTTTCCATTATGCAATTTCAGTCCTTTCTTGTGAATTGCTGCTCTGGTTGACAGCACTGCAAGGGAGATTAGCATCATTCTCTAGATGACGACCGACCTAATATTGCAGCGACCATCCACCACAGTGCTCGTCTGATTCTTTTCAGGCTCAGGAAGCATCGTCCATTATGACCTACATTCCTGACCTGATATTCTTGCTCCCAGGTGCCAAATAGTACAGCCAGATGTCCTGCTTTATTTTTATCAGGATTTAGTTCTCAAAGTTGCTTTCCTGATGATAGTTTTACGTGCAACGTGGAAAAAAAATGGCAAAGGATGCTCAAATCCCCCAAGTCCTCAAAATATCATAGTTGCCAACTAGTAAGCAGTTCGCCATACAAAGGAGATTTACAAAGCAATCCTCAGTTCATTCATCTAGAGGGCAGTCATTAATATTTCCATTCTGACTAGGGAAAGCAGGGGGCAGTAGAAAGAGGAGAGGGAGGGAGAGACCCCACAAACTGAAAGGCAGAATGCAGATCTCACATCTAGGCATAGCTGTCAACTTTCAGATTTGAAAATAAGGGATCAGCAGCCTTGAAAATAAGGGATCAGCAGCCTCACCTGTCCTGGGGAGCCTCGAAAATAAGGGATCAGCAGCCTCACCTGTCCCGGGGACAGTCTACGGGATATCTAACAATCCGGGATAGCAGCGGGAAACGGCACTGGAATAAGGGAATTTCCCGCAAAAAAGGGAAGGTTGACATCTATGCGTCTAGGACGAATTATATCTAAGTAACTGTGCATTAAGATTCCAACCTCAGTTTTAAAATTGCTTACAATAACCAAAACAATTGGAGGAAGTCTTGTTGAACTCCTACTTCTGAGTAGACAGTAGTCTGTTGTAAAAAATAAATACAGAAAGGAAAATCATCAAAGCTCTTTTGTGGTTCAGCAGACCAAACTTCCAACAGAAACCACAAATTCCACTGCAAGTTGGTTAGAAGCCAAGCTCACTGTACAGGGATAGAGAACCTCTGCCCCACGGGACCCTATATGGCCCTCAAGACCCTGTGCAGGTCATGCTCCCCCAAGCCAGACTCCCAACTGGTCCAGCTGTGCAACCTCCTCTAGTGATTTTACCTGGGTGAAAGGTGTCTTTGAACCATGGTAACACATTTTGCTTGCCTGCATGGAGGACAGAGAGCGTTTTGTGTCTGGCCACAGGCGCTTTTGCCAAACCTACTGGAAAGGTTGCCCTGGAAAGGTTGCTCACAAAGTTGTCGTCAGTCCTCAGTTTTGCCACTCCTACCATAGGATAAACTAAGAATAAACCTTGGTTACAGATCACGGTTAGTAAGGAGTGATCTGAGCCACAAGTCTTGGTTCAGAGGAGGCAAGTCCTGATTCTGAGCCCCCACAGTAAGTTTGGCTTAATGTGCCATGGGAACCATCTCAGCGACTGGCTCAAGGCAACCCACTGAGGTTCACGGCGGAGTGGGGATTTGAACCCAGGGCTCCTCGATTCCACTTCAACACACTAAACCACTATGCCACACTGGCTCTGGTGGAATCTACACACATATTTTAAAAAACGCTGTGAAAATGCTTTTCAAAAAATAATAAAAATACATTGAATTTGCCATAGCTCACTGTCGCCATCTAGTGTCACATCCATATACTGCACTTTACAACACACCTAAAACCTTTTCTTTGCAGCTGTATAGCTGAGTCCTCTGTCTCAAAAGTATGTGCACACATGCTGGACTAGATAGAATGGAGCAATGCACTCTGGTGGGCAAAGTCCACTTTGGCATCCTTGGCCAATGGCAAGTTCCAATGGCATGTTGAACACTTCCACACATCACTATGTTCATAGACCCCCTTTACATGTTGGCCAGATACTCAAATGGGCTGTGTGCATCCACTGTACAAGTTGACAGCAGGGGCCCATGTGGCCGTATGCATACTTTCAATGTTTGGGAGTTGTCTAAGCTCCTCTTCTAAAAAGCACCAACTAAGGACAACCCTAAGTATCTTGTACCGCACAGACTTTTCCCTGATCATAGAATTGTGGAGTTGGAAGAGACCATGAGAATCTTCTAGTCCAACCCCCTATAATGCAGGAATATTTTACCCAACATGGGGCTCAAACCCATGTCCCTGATATTAAGAGACTCATGCTCTACCTACTGAGCTACTTGCAGGACATCTGTGGATATGTTACAGCTGGAACCCTACACATGTTTAGCTGAGAGTAAGGATGTTGGAGAATTCTGATGGAAACGGGATCAGAAATTGCCGATAAATGCTTATTTGTCCCATATCCAGAATGTAAATCAATCCAGCAAATGTAATGGGTATTTGCTGTTGTTTGTTTGCATTATGTTTCTTTTCCATTGAGATGAATGGCCTTTGCATTGAAGTTAACGGTGTGGAATAATGTAATGACCAAGTAATTAATAACATAATTCTACCACAGCAGATGCCAAGATGAATAATGTAGGTTTCATCTGAAGAGGAACTGCAGTGGAAAGGAATCAGCGCTGCATACAACAGACACAGATCAGAATGGAAACCAATGCCTTCTTACATCCCTAGCTGAGAGCAAGTCCCACTGCACTCCCATTGTATGGAACTGTGCTCTCAAGTGATTTTTTTTATCAGATAAATAAAGGTAACTTATCAAAAGGAAATGTCATTGCTCGCAAAAACCTTGTCAGCACCTTCCTTGCCCCCTGGTGTCCAAATTGTTCTCAATCAGTTCAGCACATCCCTAAATGCATAATTTGTTTGCTTCTGTGGAATTCCCTGCCATGTCTTGTCACATCAGTCACTACCAGAATGTCTTGCTGCCTTAAAGAGACTCAGGATAATCCTGAGTAAATTGGTTGAGAGGAGAAAAGCTGGTGACACGAAATGTCAAGAGAACGCCGTCAAGTCAAACTGGACTTAAAGCAAGAACTGGGCACCTGTGGCCTTCCAGATGTTATTGGGCTACAACTCCCATCAGACCTGACCATGGGATACACTGGCTGGGGCTGATGGGAGCTGGAGTCCAGAAATACCTGGAGGGCCACAGAATCCTGTATCCCCTGGTTCAGAATGAGAAATGTTGACAAGAGATGAAAACTGTCTCAAGAGCTTTGCAATACTCCTGCAATACTCAGGAGACTGCATGCATTGCCGTGACAGGGTAAACATCAGTGGCAATTTCCTAAGACAACCCATGGCATTGGGATCTAGGGGGTCAGATCCATGGCATTGGGATCTAGGGAGTGGCCTAGGCCTCTCCATCTAACCCTCCATCTAACACCCTTCACTGGTCCTTGGTTGCACTCCAAATGCTTTGGAATGGCTAGAATGTTTCCTTGTCTTCTGATCATTCATCTTGCTCATCTGGATGAAGAATAGAAAGGGGTTTGTGAGTGAGTGTAGAAACTTACTGCACAAGGGTGAACCATTTGTGAGGTTTCTAAAGAATAATAATAATTTTGTACCTATGGCTGACTTTTTCCTTAAAGAGGGACATTAGGGTCACCCCCGCTGCATTCCTCATCCTCAACAGAACACATCTGGAATACTGTGTCCAGTTCTGGGTGCCACAATTTACTTTTTATACATTTTTATTGGGTTTTTTAACATATCAATTCCAACAATCATGTAACATAACTTCTTATCTTATACAATGTTTTAGACTTCCGTCAACACCTCTGATGATTTTTCGTTCTTTATCACTTATTCTGCATTTCTTAATTTCTCTATTACTCTTAATTATCATTAACTATTAATTCTCCTCATAGTCTTTCTTGCAATATTCCAAATAGTCCTTCTTACAAAATTCTTGCAGCCCTACTAGCGTAATCTGTTCATTACAGTTACTTTTTAAATAGTTCATATATTTACTCCAGTCTTCTAAGAATCACTGGTCCCGCAGGTTTTGAATCCTTCCTGTTAATTTATCTAAATCTGCATAGTCCATCAATTTCATCTGCCATTCTTCTTTCGTCGGTAATTCTTCTTGCTTCCATTTTTGTGCCAATAATATTCTTGCTCTGGGCACCACAATTTAAGAAGGATATTGACAAGCTGGAACGTGTGCAGAGGAGGGCAACCAAGATGATCAAGGGAGTTTGGAAACCAAGCCTTATTAGGAATGGTTGAAGGAACTGGGTGTGTTTAGCCAGAAAAAGAGGAGACTAAGAGGAGATATGATAGTCATCTTCAAATATCTGAAGGGCTGTCACATGGAAAAGGGAACAAGCTTGTTTTCTCCTGCTCTGAAGGGTAGAGACTTGAACCAAGTTACAAGAAAGGAAATTCTGACTAAACATCGGGAAGAACTTTCTGACGGCAAGAGCTGTGCAACAGCAGAATGGACTCCCTCAGGCGATTGTGGACTCTCCTTCATTGGAAGTTTTTAAGCAAAGTTTGGGTGGCCACCTGTCATGGATGCTTTAGTTGATATTTCTGCATTGCAGTGGGTTGGACTAGATAGACCTTGGGGACCCTTCCAATTCTACAATTCTATGATTCTATGTCCATAAATGCTTTACCGTTGATCTGCAGTCCACAATATGGCAGGTGCACAGGTTGTTCTGCAGTTTCCTCCCCGCTCCCATTCATTCATTTAGCTGCAGAAGAAACCCAAGGACTTTGCTGCAGGTCTTGCTGTTAATTATATTTATGAGTGCTTTGCAAAGTGCATGTGTATGGTGGGAAGCCATGAGTTATTGACATAGTTATCTCGAGTTAATGTGGTAGCAATAATGCGAGTCTCCAGAGAGCAAAAGCAGCGCCACTGACAATGCATGTACACAGCCCTTTCTGCCTGTGTGCTTTCTGTTATAAATAGCTGTGGCCTTGACCAGGTGGAGTTTGGTTGAGGCCATGAACCTGAAAAGGGGGGGAGCCCTGCGCTATCTGCAATGCACACTGTGCAGAAATGGGGAGGTGTAGGGCAGACTCAATGCGTTGGTAATGCAAGCATGACATGCGTAGAGTTTGCTGACAGGTCTGATGCCATCTGCTTTGACTGCCTTGCTTGGTTAACTCAATTACAAACAGCAGTTCCATCTTGCCTGTGGTGTCGGGACAATTGCATGACAATTGCACAGCAGCGTACAAGGTTGTGGGTGCTTAGACCCACCTAGACTAGTTCCTGGCGAATGGATATCATTTACAGCTACAGTCCAATTGCCTATGAGAGAACAGATATGCTTAACAAAAATAAAACTAAGGTCTTTTCCTCTTGCGCTGCAACATCCTTTTCTCTTGGTTATCCCTCACTGCCCACCTCACAGCCGTGCTTGGCTTTATGTTTAACATCAAGCCCGGTGAAGCGTGCTGATGAACCCAGAAGCTTGCTCGCTTCTTTGTGATTGTTTAGTTGGTCCTAACAAAGCCATGCTGTGTCGCTTTTGGACTGCATCAACTGTTTGACCCACATAAGGTTCGCCTCTGACTTGTTTATGCATGTTTCATCTTTTAATCTCATTTTACAAAAGAGTCACTCAGTTTAAGTTCGTAAACCAAAATACCTCTCTCTCACTGTGTGTGTATGTACACACACACAGACACACAGAGAGGGGGGGGGGTACCTTGGTTTACGAACTTAATCCATTCTGGAAGTCTGTTATTAAACCAAAGCGTTCTTAAACCAAGGCGCGCTTTCCCATAGCAGCGGGGGACTCAATTTACAAATGGAACACACTCAACAGAAAGCGAAACATGTTCTTATTCCAAGGCAAAGTTCACAAACCAAAACACCTACTTCCGGGTTTGCAGTGTTCTTAATCCAAGTTGTTCATAAACTAAGCTGTTCTTAAACCAAGGTACCCCAGTATTTGCGGGCGGGTGGGAAGGGTTATCAAAGAAACCAAGGCCCCCTGCATTGTACTTCCTGTGCTGCCTCCACCACTCTGTCTTTAGCATGTTGGAGAGATTAGCCTTGGAGTGAAATAATTCCTTCTAGGCTGAAATTCTAGCCCGAAGAGAGTCAGCTGACCTCCCAACTGACTCTCTAAGCCAATCAGGACACACCAGCCCCTATAAAGCCTGGGCAACCTAGTCAGAATATTAGTCACTGAAGAGCAGTTTATCAGTCTGAGCAACTTGGCTTAAGGACTGGGATCTGCTTACTTTTCCTGACTCTTGCTCTTGACTTTGACCGCTGTGGAACTTTGACCTTGTGTCTGCTCATCCAGCTCTCTATTGCTCTATTGGAACTTTCTCTTTTGCCTGGCAGTCACCTAAAACTTGTCTCCTGCTCTTTGGTTCTTGTCTATACAATCCGCCAGCCTGTGCATGATGATGCCTGTTGCTTTTGGTGCTTTGTTTACAATCTCCTGGACCTATTTCCTAAGCTCCAGTCCATCCATGACCTCATATATGGGCTTCCTGATTCTGGAGTCTATCCACAACCCATCTTGGAGCTAGGCCAAGGCCTAACAATGCCATAATAAACACATTAAGTTTTTATGGTGTTGGAGGACTCTTGTTTTTTGCTTCAAAAGACTAAAAATAATAAGTAATTTGGAATTGGTAGGGTTGCTGGATGTCCCACCAATATTTGAAAATGTTGGTGGCACACTCCAGACATTTGATGACGTTTGGGGCAGAGGGAAATAAGATGGCAAGGCAAGGCCAAAAGAAAAAGATAGTTGGAATATAAAATGTAGATGTGATGGGGAAAGACTTTGAGAAAAAGGCCATGCAGCATTGAAAGTTAAATATATATGTTCTGCTAACTCGTGGTCAATTAGGTAGAAAGCACTTAGTCAATAATTTAAAGCAGAAGAGGTTGCTATGATATGTGAATTCAAGCACAGATTACTAGTTTAGGGTAAATCTTAGGAAAAAGAGAAACATAAAATATTCCTCCACAGTTTAATATCATGACCAGCTTTTACATTTCCAGAGGGTGTGCATTCTGGGTAATATTTGGCTAGAGTATGAGTTGTTTGTACTGGGTTTGTGAATCACAGCCAAGTTTTCAGTTTTTGGAAATATTTCAATAGAGTCCTGAATAACTGCATAAAGTAAGGAATGGTAGCAAAAGGTATGGGGACAAAGAGCCTCTAGAAAGACAGGGATTCACAACATAGTCCTACTGAGTTCAACAGGACACATTCTCATGAGAGTGTGCATGGAACTGCAGCCTTGGAGAATGGAGCTGTGTGGCTGCTAGCAGAATGTTTTTTGCAGACACAAGGCCAATCAATTTCCTGTATATTTTGCCTCAGAGGTAAATAGCAGCCCAGGGGATTATTTGAATTGAAACAATCCCTCCCTTCCCCTCCACCACTGCTGCATTTCTGATAAACTATTTTTGTATTGTTATGAGTTTCCATTGCAATGCTGCATAGAATAAATCCATATCGAATTGCTTCTGCTATTTTGATATGCGGTGTGAGACAACCGAGTTTTACTCAGAGTAGACCCACTGAAGTTAACAAACCTAACTTAATCATGCTTATTAATGTCAGTGGGTAGCTCTGCTCTGAGTAAAACTTCACTGAATACCTGATGCTTATTTTGGTGTGATTATACATTTGCCGCTTTGTTGTTTTTAAGAGAGAGATTACACACACACACACACACACACACACACACACCTGCACCAAGTAGAATCCTCTTTTTTCTAGAATGGGGCTGCAAAAGTGTGCTTCTGCAGTCCCTCCAAGTGTCCCTATTTTCCAGGGATATCCCTGATTTAGAGAAGCCATCCCTGTTTCTTATTTGATCCCGGAATGTCCCATTTTTCCTTAGGATGTTCCTATATTCATCAGAGAAATGTTGGAGGGTATTCTTCTGTGTCATTCATTCATTTGGTGGCTCTATTCCCAAATCAAAGGATTTGGGCAGTGGGGGTGAAGTAATACAGATAATATACCAAGAAAACCAATGTGTAGGAGATCCAGTAGCTTTTCATTAGGATATTTAAAAGGACTAGTTCTAGTTGGGAAGTACTGAACAAATATTTAATCAGTGCATAAATGTCTTCCTAGTAATTGAAAGTCGAATGAAATTCTACCAGTAAGACCACAGCTAATTAAGGTTTGGTATGCTTTTTCGGCGGGGAGGGGAGGCAATGAAGATATTCACACTATTTCAGAACTAGAAAAGGGAAGTCTAAATAAATGCTGTATTTAGCCCTCCCCTGTGAAACTGAGGGTCATGCATTCTCCATTGCTCAGTTGGTTAGAGTGTAATGCTGATAATGCCAAGGTCGCTGGTTCGATTCCTATATGTAATCCAGCGGGTTGGACTAGATGATCCCCAGATTCCTTTCCAACTCTACAGTTCTACAATTCTGTGGTGTCCTGACACAGAAAATACAACAAATGGGAGTAGGAGTCTCTCCTATAAAAAGTGGTGCCACACACCCTTTTTGGCTTGTGCAACTACCATCCCAGTTTACCGTAGTGCTCAGTTTGGCCTGTTGGCTAGTCTTTCCCTTATGGGAAAGGACTGAGGAGGCATTGTTGGAGTGTTTCCTGATTGGCTATGGCTCCTTCCCTTTTTGCCTTAGTTTTCATTCTTCGAATCATCTCTCTAGTCACCTGTGCTCTGCAGCCTCCCAGGGTGTCTGTGCTTACAAGAAAACTCAGCCAGGGACAATAATGCAGCTTTGAGGAAGTATGGGCTGGGAAGGCCTCAAACTGCCAAGACAGGGTTTGTTCCATGGAAGAGGACACACATTCTCAGATACCCCTTGGGCACCTCATAAGCACTTAGTCAGCTAAAATAAAATTCTAAAATAACTTCTCAAGCATTGTCAGAAAGAGGCGGAGGGGAGAACGCCAGCCTCTTTCACATAGGGTGAAGATTATGTAGAAACTTGACGGCAAGTTTCAATATAGTTCCTAGAACTCCCTTTCTGAACCTTTGATCCTATTGCAGGTATTAATACTGTGCAGTTTAAAGTGGCTGGAAGCATAATAACTAACTCCATTTGGAAATGAAGCATTGTCCAGACCCATAAAAATATTATTCGAACATTTACTGGCAGTACCCTTCAAAACAAAACAGAAATATCCAATGATACGTCCAAAACAACCGTACAATGTATTGTGCTGTCCAGCACAGGCTCAACATCTTAGAAATAAAAGGTAATTCCAAGAATCCAAACTGTGTCTCTCTCCCACATTCTAGCCTGCCTTAGCCTGCCTAAGGCTATGCAGCTTTTTGAAGATCAATTTACATTCTTTGTAAATGTTCAGAGAAAGACTAATAGCCACCACCCTTTCGAGATGGATAATTTGCCACTCAATACCTTTGCCATCTGATCTAAGGTTACAACACTCACATGGTAACTAGCAGAAAACAACAGTTAATTATCAACTCAGCAAGATGGTAAATAACTAAATAAATAATTTTATACCCTGGCCATCTGGGCAGCTTACAGCAAGAGCTCAGAGTCCCTTAGAAAAACCCCAGTGTTAGCAACACACATTTAGCCATTTTTCATTTTAATCCTTCACTAAAACACATACATTTTCCATTTCTGTGTCAATTAAATCAATTATACTTAACATATCCTATATCTCCCAATACCTCACCTCATACCTGCCTTTTCTTTTGTGCCTTTTCTGAACTGTGATAACAGTTAGCAGTGAAAGAGCTGCCTCTTCTCTTCTAATATTGTTTCGGAGGAAATGGCTATGCCCCTCCAATAACACTTGTGTTTGACCTCCCCCCGCCCCCCGCCCTGCAACTCCCCAAACCGGAACACAAAACAGTCTCCCCACCTGATAACACAATTTTGTTTCTCCTGAAAACCCAAATTTCGCTACATTAGAAGCCATTCTGAACTCTGGATAATGGTCCAATTTGTGCAGTTTTCCATCTTGGCACTACAAATCTATACTGACCCAATTTGCTACAATTTTCTTTTATCCCAACCGTGCCAAGTAGCAATCTCAAGGTGGGCTAAGAATCCTGCTTCTAATTCTATTTTAAGGGTGAGGTCATTCATTTCTCAGTAGAATCCCCCACTGTACATATTAGGCAGGAAGTCTATTTTGAAATCAGGTGGAAATGTTGGCCGTTGGTCAACTCCCTGTCCAGAGAAGGATAATCTGTTCATTCTAGCAATGGTTTATGATGCATCCTAATTACCAGCCTTTTCATATTGGATTCACTGTCGCCAGTAAGACACCTCAGCAGGGTTTGCTATTGTCTCTCTGTGCTCCTTTCTCATATCTCTATAGCTCCAACTTACACAGAACACTGAGGGTGATATAAAAATATTATTATTTTTTTAAAAATGCTTTTATGGACTTCTTTGAGGTTTGGGTTTTATTGTTGTTGCTTGTCTTTTTTCCCTTTTTTACCTTCTTGAATCACACTGGGAATGCCATGACTACCACAGTGTGACAGAACAGTGGCATGAAAATATACCCAATATGTATGCTATCGCTATTGGGTTACCTTTTACCGACAACTGGGAAACACTGGCCTGCGAGTGCTCCAGTTGGAGAACAGCCTTTACCAAAAGTGTCATGGGTTTTGAAGACGCTCAAAACTCAGGACAAAAGGGAGAAACATGCTAAGAGGAAGGTACGCTTGGCAAGCCCTCACCGTGATCAACTCCCACCCAGAAACCAATGTCCGCACTGTGGAAGAACATTTGGATTCAGAATTGGCCTCCACAGTCACTTACAGACTCACTTTTAAAACTGTGTTAATAGAAGACAATCTTACTCAGCAACGAATGGTTGCCAAAGAAGAAGAAGACGACCTTTTTCAATAGTTGTAAAATTAAGAGATGAGGCAAGCATAGTGTTCCACTACAATTGAAGGCATGCTTCACAGAGGAAACCCATAATGTCAACTCAGAAGTCCCATTCAATTCACTTGGGCTCATTCCAAGTTACAGGATTGAAGTCAAAAGTATTAGAGTCAATTCCCTTTGAATAGGACTTACTTTTCAGTAGACATGTACACTGAACACAATGGGACCTGCTTCTGGGACGATATATAGGATTGCACCGCGAGGGCCCACCCAGACTGGTGATTTTTCCGAGTGTACTCTGCAACAACGAGTGTACTGATACAATAATGATGCAATAATTGTGGCTTTATACCGGACTGTTCAAATGTCATTCTGCTTTGTTAGATGTTCTGGGGCACTTCCCAATGTGATTGTGTCATTGCCATCTGAAAATGCACTCTTGCACTATAGTGCAACCAAAGCAGGTCAAAACAAAAACAACGGCGGAACAGTTGTGGTATAAAAAGTTATGTGATTTCAGCATGAAGTTACAGGGCATGTGCTAACTGGGAAAAAAACAGTATGGCCATACCCTCCAGCATCTCTCTGATGAAAATAGGGATGTCCAGTGCTATTTTTCTAGGGGGCAAAGGTGCTGGAACTCACCATGAACACTTCGTTTGTTCTCTTAGAATGGTACCCGAGAGGTACTGGAACTGAGTACAGTGGTACCTCGGGTTAAGTACTTAATTCGTTCTGGAGGTCCGTTCTTAACCTGAAACTGTTCTTAACCTGAAGCACCACTTTAGCTAATGGGGCCTTCTGCTGCCACTGTGCTGCCGGAGCACGATTTCTGTTCTCATCCTGAAGCAAAGTTCTTAACCTGAGGTACTATTTCTGGGTTAGTGGAGTCTGTAACCTGAAGCTTATGTAACCTAAGTGTATGTAACCCGAGGTACCACTGTACTGGTGAGTTCTAGCTGGAGAAAAGCCCTGGGGACATCCTGGTCCATGGGTAGGCAAACTAAGGCCCGGGGGCCAGATCCGGCCCCATCGCCTTCTAAATCCGGCCCACGGATGGTCTGGGAATCAGCGTGTTTTTACATGAGTAGAATATGTCCTTTTATTTAAAATGCATCTTTGGGTTATTTGTGGGGCCTGCCTGGTGTTTTTACATGAGCAGAATGTGTGTTTTTATTTAAAATGCATCTCTGGGTTATTTGTGGGGCATAGGAATTTGTTCATTTTTTTTCTTCAAAATATAGTCCGGCCCCCCACAAGGTCTGAGGGACAGTGGACCGGCCCCCTGCTGAAAAAGTTTGCTGACCCCTGTACCTAGTCCATGCCCGCCAACATTTGTCTGATGGAAATAAGGACGTCCTAAGGAAAAGCAGGACATTCTGATCAAATCAGAAACCGGGATGGCTTCAAATCAGAAATCCAGGATTGTGCCTGGAAAATAGGGACACTTGGTGGGTCTTTATGACCACTCCGAAACATGCAGGTACAAATATAAAGGTAAAGGTACCCCTGCCCTTACGGGCCAGTCTTGACAGACTCTGGGGTTGTGCGCCCATCTCACTCAAGAGGCCGGGGGCCAGCGCTGTCCGGAGACACTTCCGGGTCACGTGGCCAGCGTGACAAAGCTGCATCTGGCGAGCCAGCGCAGCACACGGAAACGCCGTTTACCTTCCCGCGCAGCACACGGAAACGCCGTTTACCTTCCCGCCAGTAAGCGGTCCCTATTTATCTACTTGCACCCGGGGGTGCTTTCGAACTGCTAGGTCGAACTGCTGGGACCGAGCAGCGGGAGCGCACCCCGCCACGGGGATTCGAACCGCCGACCTTTCGATCGGCAAGCCCTAGGTGCTGAGGCTTTTACCCACAGCGCCACCCGCGTCCCCAGGTACAAATATAGTTGAAAGCAAAATCCCATTTAATACTTCAATATCATCATAAGTACAAACCATCATGAATGCCCAATAAAAATGTCATTTGAAAGGAATGTTACTTTTTAAAGACACGGTACCTCTCCTACTGAGTCCAGTGAGAGATAGATGTGGCATAATCCTAAGCTTGCTTACTAAAAAGTAAGTTCCAATGTATTTACTTCCAGGTAAGTAGGCATACGACTGCCATCTGACAGCTCACGCTGGCTCAAAAGTTAGCCCCATTAAGTTCAATGGGACTCACCCCCAGGGAAGTGGGTTTGAGACTGCAGCTCAAGGCTTCCTTCTTTTGAAAACAGTGGACTTATGTCATGATTAGACCACGTGACAAGAAGAAATGGATGCTTCTTGTGAAAGCAGAGATGGCGGAAAAATTATACTCCAAGTGGAAATAGAAACAGAAATGGCCTCAGTTTGCATGTACGTCTGTGGTCAGGAACAAACATTAGGCAAGCGAATACAATCTGCTACTGTTTTTTCCATATGCAAATGATACATAAATTATGGTCCTCCCTCATCACCACCATTTTTCTGATGTTCCCTTTGCAATGAAATGGTGTGGAATCACACAGTAACAAGGTAATTAATACGTTAGCACAGCGGCCTGTAACATTCTGAATGCTGAATTATTATTTTTTGCAAGGTTCATTTGGACGAACTTGAATTGGACTATGAACTGAGCCAGCTAGTTTTGTAAAAGGATGGACGTATATAGGAAACAGCTCCTACAACTAGTTCCTTTTAAAAATGAACTCCCCAAGCTCTGGAATATATTTATCTATATATTATTTTACAGCACACCAACTCTGTCTGGTGTGCACCATTATGCTTCCACTGAATATGTACCATTTTAGCGTTTCCTGCCTTTTAATACGGAACTTATCTTCATAAAATAAACTCTTGCCTGTGGTTTTGGTAAGTCGGCTAGACCTAAATGGGAAAAAGCTGTCTTTGCAAGGGTGTTTATATATTACTTCATTATTCATTTTTATAGGTATCTCATTAAAACTGGAAAACAGAGACAGAAGGAATAAAAATGAATTTTGAAAAAAGAGAGGAATAAACCTTCAGAGCAAATGGTGTTGTTTACTTCTGCCAAAAAATTTTTAAATAGAGCTGTAGGAAATGTGGCATGTCAAAAACCAGGGCAAAAAATCATCTTTACATTTAAAACTGCTGCGCTTTATTTAAGTAATGATGTGGGATGCGGGACAGTCAACAGGCAAGCCCTGTAAATATTTAACTCAAAAGAATAATGCATCTATCCTAAAAACACTTGGGATGGAGTAAATCACAATGAACTTGGGGGCGGGCTTACTTCTGAGTAGACATGCATAGGATTGTACTGTAAGCGACATGATTCAAAATTTCTGGGTTTGTAAGATCTGCCCTCGATTGCAAAGTCATGTGATTAGCAAGAGATGATTACACATTGTAGGATGAAAGACATATTGGCTTCCACTGGCTTACATGCTTGAGTCTACAGCTTCATCTCCAGAGGGACCTAATGGCCTGTGACTAAACTGGAACAGCAACCATCTTTTATCACATCACTCCAGGGACACCCACTATACCTTATAACTCTGGTGGAGAAAACTGTAAGGAATGTGTTCAGACTTGTGTCAGGGTTGTACTCCTCAAAGTTGCCCAGATACTTACTGCATGTAGAAAATGTTTTGCACCTGGTGCAAATGAGGAGGGGGGTTATTGTTATTTGTCTAATCCCATCTGTTTCAGGTTTGATGCACAACCAGAATAGATTCATCTCTTGCAGTCTACACACACCAGGTCCTCCATCTGCAGAGCTCAGTTTTAAATAAATCCTAGGTCAAACTGATATATATATTCCCCTAGGCTCAGTGGCTCCCATATATAAAACACCATGAGGGGTCCTTCACATTGACCCACCAGTGGATGAAACCCACTGTGCAGTGACCATGGGATGGGGCCTTCTCTGTGGTGGCACCTCAATCGCGGAATTCCCTTCCTTCCAACTTACAACTGGTGCCATGATTGTTATTGGCACCAATCTGAAGTGCACCACTCTTTGACCAGAACTTTTTTGGGGGTGTGGGGGTCAGGGGTTTAACCTGATGAAGGACCAGTGGTAAATGCGTGACTGTCTACCTGCTGAATTGTGGCTTTGCACATTTTCTACCTGATGCTTGAATTCTTTTCAGTAAATCATCTTGCTTGCAGTGGTCCTGGCATTTTATGTTGTAACCAACTGCGGAATCGTGGACTGAAGGAGAACAGAATTTTTTTTATATTAAAAAAAACCCACTGAAATAAATAAATAAAAATATAACAGTCCTCGAGTTTTCAGCTTCACACTTATATCTAATCCAGCATTCCATTCTCACCATGCCCAATCACCATGCACATGGGAAGCCTACACGGGGTTGCTACCTGTATTCAGAGGTAGCCACTGATAGCACTGTCTCCCATGAATTTATCTAAGCCGCCTTTCAAACCAGCTCTGTAAAAATGCTCTTTCATAAGGAAGCCTCTCTCATTTCAATAGGATGTGGTAGAAGAGCATTAGAAGAGCCTGCTAGATCAGACCAGTGGTCCACCTAATCTGGCATCATGTTATCAATAGCGATCTGAGCTGACTTGAGCCCAAGAGCGCTCTGGCCTTCCATAGTTTCCAGTAGCTGGAATTTAGAAGCATTCCTGCCTCCAACCACGGATCTAGATTCAGGTAGGTAGCTGTGTGGGTCTGACACAGTCATTTTTATATATATATATATATATATATATATATATATATATATATATATATATATAAATTGCTCAGTAGCAGCTTAGAGACCAACTAAGTTTGTTCTGGGTATAAGCTTTCGTGTGCATGCACACTTCTTCAGATACACTGAAACAGAAGTCACCGGACCCTTATATATAATGGGAGGGTGGGGTGGGATTTTTCTCAGGAGGGTAGTAGGAGATGGGTGATTCCACCCCACCCTCCCACTATATATAAGGGTCTGGTGACTTCTGTTTCAGTGTACCTGAAGAAGTGTGCATGCACACGAAACTTCAGGGGTCAGCAAACTTTTCCAGCAGGGAGCCGGTCCATTGTCCCTCAGACCATGTGGTGGGCCAGACTATTTTTGGGGGGGAGGGGGGAATGAGCAAATTCCTATGCCCCACAAATAACCCAGAGATGCGAACCCGGTTCACCAGATTACGAGTCCACTGCTACTTTACTCTCTAAGAATTTGTCCAATTCTTTTTGGGGGGGGCCATCCAAGATGGTGTCGATCACCACATCTTGTGGGAGTGACTTGCATAGGATATGTACTGTGTGAAGAAGTGCTTTCTTAAATCTGTCCCAAATCTTCTAACACTCAGCTCCATCAGATATCCACAAGTTCTAGAGTTAGACAGCCTCCGAGAAAAATCTTAGAACATGTTTAGGCTCATGGGGAGAAAGGTGGTCTTTTCTTGTTCCACAGGTGTTGGTCCTAGACGGTGCTTTGGTGACAACACCCAGCTTTTTAACAAGGATGCTTGCGCAACCCATCTCAACCACATTTCAATCTGGGTTTTGCCATTTTACATTGCTGGCATTCTATATTATTTTCCCAGATTGGAGCTCAGCTTTTGGATTGGAGAAATATTTTCAGGTTTTCCACCCACCCCTGGAAAACCGAACTGTTAAAACATTAAAAGAATGGTTTGTTTTATTTCCCACACCACAACCTTTTAAAAAAAAAGTTTGAAAAATTGCACAACTGTGCAATGGTCACGTCCACTAAAATAAGCGATTTTTAAAAAGCTGAACATCAATGCATTATCAGGGCTATAGTCTCACCGAAACCTCCTGATTGAATTCAGTAGAATCTAAAGCGAGGGATATGGTCATGAAGAGCCCTAAGATTTCAGCTGGCACATACAATCACAGGCGCACAGAGAGGAAAATCAACAAACAAGGTAGCAAGTCTCCCTTGCATTTGGCAGTTTGCATGCTATAACCTTTCCCTTCAAAATCAGGTAGGCACAATAGCTTAGAGCTTAGCGCACTGCCCAGCTGAGTGAGATTTGAATGTAACCTCGGGTTTTTCAGCTTCATACTGGTATGTCAGAGCTAGGAAGATCATAATGCTGGTGCTCCAAGCCTTTAGGTGATGTGGGGTGGGAAGAGAGACATGTAATGCGGTGCATCACTTACATACAGCCCTCTGGTGCTTAGCTGTTATGTCTTCCTTCCGCAGCATTGTGTAAAGGGTCATGTAACAATAGCAGAGGAGGGAATTAGGAGGAGGAAATTTGCAATTTGATTGGGGGAAGAATGCAGGGATGCTGGAGGAAGTCCGTCTTTGCAAATTCCAGCAGGAGCTGACCTGACCCACACCTCCCAGACTAATGTGGAGATAGAACTACAGTGGAATCTTAACCAAGTCTTCTTATAGGTATGTCCTATTAAATTCAGTGGGGCGTATTCCAAGGTAAGTGAGGATAGGATTGCATGATTTGCCCACATTTGACCTCTGCTTGGACAATCTCCCAAGACCATTAAGTAAATTAACATGCTGCTAGGATGCCAGATTCTGCAAACTGGGTTGCACAGCTTAGGGTTGCCAGCTTTCTAGCCAACCTCTGCAGCTGTGCCTTTAAGGTTGGTTGCTCTGCAGTCATTAGTGGGTGGTAAAGATCAAGAAAAGAGCTCCCTGCTGATTTCTGCACATAAATTGCTGTTGAAGGTAAAATGCAGGCCAGGCTAGTTATCCAGTCACTTGGCAACCACAGATACGGCATCTCCCCAGGTCCGTGACAATAGCATTACAGAAATTCATTTTGTCCTGCATTCCACTTTTAACTAGGAGAATTGCTCCTTCTAATAATGAACTCAAGCAGCGAGTGTTGCAAGGATTGTAAGGGAAAGGGAGCCACTAAGAAACAAAAGAAAAGTATCTGTATGTTTGGGGACATGTTGAGATTTGGGGACGTGAAAAACACTCACCTCTTTAGTGGGCCAGTGGAGCAACCTCCTGCAAAAAAATAACAAGAACCAGGCCAATGAGGAGAGAATATGCTCAGTAGGAATGAAATGTAGAGGGATGAGGGGTGGAATACGGAGGGAGGGAGAGCAGAAATGCTTGGGTGGGCCCCAGAAAAGGAGCACTCATTTTAGGAGGGAGAATACGCTGCAATATTTTGGTTGCAGGTCCCGTCCCCCGTCCCCCGCTTAAATTTGACGCTGGAACTAGAGCATGCAAATTTTACAGCGGTTTTCAGAGGGCTGCCATATGTCCAGATGTACGATTTCCCTGGACATTGCCAGGATTCCAAAGGCTGAATTGGCGTCGGGGGGGGGGATTTCCAAAAGGCGGTGCTTTGTCCTGGATCTTAGGCAAGTCAATTGAAAAATTGTGGGTGCTTTTTTCCCCTTCTCTTTTTTTGCATTTTTGTAACAAGAAAAAAGCTCAACTTTCAGGTTCAACAAGTTTGGGGTTTCCAAAAGAAAGCTTAACAACTTTTTTTTGGGGGGTGTCTTGGTTTTTACTTTTTGAAATATGCATGGTTGATTTGCATATTTTCCACCAATGTGTATCTATAAACACCACACATGCATACACAGAGAGAACACAAAGAATCTTGATTCATCCACATCATCTCAGTACAGTGGTACCTTGGTTTACGAACTTAATCTGTTCCGAAAGTCTGTTCTTAAACCAAGGCGTGCTTTCTCACAGCAGTGGGAAACTCAATTTATAAATGGAACACACTCAACAGGAAGTGAAACATGTTCTTATTCCAAGGCAAAGTTCACATACCAAAACACCTACTTCCGGGTTTGCAGCATTCTTAATCCAAGTTGTTAATACTACTACTACTACTACTACTACTAATAATAATAATAAATTTATTTATATCTCAGGGTGGCTTACATCAAAATACATAATACATTAAGACATAAAATTCAACAATCGACTGAAATACAGCTTAAAATTGGATTAAAATCAAATTAAGATCAGATGGCTATCCGCAAATTATAACTGTAGGGGTTGGGAACCTTAAGTATTAGCCAGGCTCAGCTATTTGTGTGAGCCGGTGAGAGGAGTTAAAGAAGCCACTTATATGAAGGGTCTTGTAAGAGGAGAGGGGTCAGACTGAGCCACGACTGAAGGCCTAGCAGAACAGCTCCATCTTGCAGGCCTGTGGAAAGATGTCAAATCCTGCAGGGCCCTGGTCTCTTGGGACAGAGCATTCCACCAGACTGGGGCCAGGGCCGAAAAGGGCCAGTCTAACCTCCTTGAGACCTGGGACCTCCAAGATGCTTTTGTTTGTGGACCGTAAGGTCCTCCATGGGGCATACCAGGAGAGGTGGTCCTGTAGGTCCCAGGGTCCCAGGTCAAATAAGGCTTTAAAGGTTAGAACCAGCAGCTTAAACCTGACCCTGTACTCCAACGGAAGCCAGTGCAGTTGGATGGATGTGGTTTCGCCGCAGCATTCTGTACCCACTGGAGTTTCTGGGTCAGCTTCATGGGCAGCCCCGCATAGAGCAAATTACAGTAATCAAGCCTGGAGGTGACCATCGCATGGATCTCAGTGGCTAGATCAGGGCGAGAGAGAGAAGGAACCAACTGCTTAACATGGCGGAGATGCCTTTGCCATAGCTGTAACCTGCGCCTTCATAGAAAAGGAGGGTTACACCCAGACTCTTGACAGAAGGTGCTGGCACTAATTGCACCCCTGCAAGGGATGGGAGTTGACTCCCCAACCCCATGTCATCTTGACCCAACCAGAGGACCTCTGTCTAGAAGATTTAGCTTTAACCAGCTCCCACGCAACCACATAAACTAAGCTGTTCTTAAACCAAGGTACCACTGTACTGGTTTTGGAAGTGTTCTCTTAACACCCACATCACAAATAGAATGTGACCATACTTCCCTCCAGAACCATTTGACTACAACTCCCATCATTCCTATCATTGCCGTGTTGGCTAGAGGTGATGGGAGTTGTAGTCCAAAGACATGGAAACCACCAGATTAGGGAAAGGGGCCACAGTTAGAGCTAATAGTGAATGGCTCAATAATGCCATAGCAAGGGAGGAATTCATCCCCTTTTGCGTGCCGTTGGTACAACCAGCTTATCCTAGATTTTATCGGCCAACCAAATGGCTAAAGCCTCTTAACCTATTGACAGATCAACTGAGCTGGTCATTCACTCTAGAAGGGGCAGTGAGACAGTTTGAAATTATAGAGAATAACTTGCATCTCGTGTGTGTGTGTGTGTGTGTGTAATTTATAAAGATACTCATGGTAACAGCACTGCAAATTCATTTCTGCTTTTGGGAAAAGAGTTTGTTGCACTGGGAAGTGGAGAAAAACTAAGTGTCAATTATTATCCATCAAGACATCAATCTCTTTCCATTCTCTTTTTTTAGAGTTTTGAAGACAAACCATAAAGACATTTTATGTCACCTTGCCATGAGCTAAAGTCTGGTGTTTTATTTTCTGGATTATTTTTTTATTTGGAAATCATTATTTGGCATATCAAAGAGCAATTTCAGATCTATGTTAGATTGGGAGGAAAAGATACGCTCACTTTTTGCCTTCCCAACAAAGCAAACTGAAAGGACTTGTGCTCAACAACCTATTATCCTTATTATAGTTAACGATAATAATAAAAGAAATAGTGAAGAGTGGCATTGCAAGAACTTTTAACGGGTGGAATTTTCTGAGATGGGAGCAACAATTGCTGCAGATGTTTACTACTACAAAACAACTCATCAGGATGGATAAGTGTCCTAAAGTGGAAGCATTTTCAAACTACTTAACTCGCATTAAGTGATCCCGGCATCTAAGAGTTACAGAGTGCTTGACGACTTCTTTTTTAAAGGTGCAGAAGATCCATGGAGTCATCCTTCAGCCATCTACTCTGACTAGCAACAGCTTTCAAACAGAGGCATTTTGAGCCCTCCTGAAATCTATTTAACCGAACCTGGAATGTCCTATTATTGAGAACTGGGGGTTTTTGTGTGTGTGTGTGTGTTTTGAACTGCAGGAGCTCATCATAACAGCCCCACGGCCACGCTCCTAAGGATAGTTCAGAACATAAGGTAAAGGTAAAGGGACCCCTGACCATTAGGTCCAGTCGTGGCCGACTCTGGGGTTGCGGTGCTCATCTCGCTTTATTGGCTGAGGGAGCCGGTGTACAGCTTCCGGGTCATGTGGCCAGCATGACTAAGCCGCTACTGGCAAACCAGAGCAGTGCACGGAAATGCCATTTACCGTCCCGTCGGAGTGGTACCTATTTATCTACTTGCACTTTGATGTGCTTTCGAACTGCTAGGTTGGCAGGAGCAGGGACCAAGCAACGGGAGCTCATCCTGTAGCGGGGATTCGAACCGCCGACATTCTGATCGGCAAGTCCTAGGCTCTGTGGTTTAACCCACAGCGCCACCCGTGTCCTAGTCCAGACCATAGCTGTCAACTTTTCCCTTTTCTTGCGAGGAATCCTATTCGGAATAAGGGAATTTCCCTTTAAAAAAGGGAAACGTTGACAGCTATGGTCCAGACATACAGGCATCTGTATTGATCGGAAGCACAGAGCATCATCAGGAGTGCATCATAATCAGTGACATGAGGTGAAATTTTCTGTAGGGAAACAGAGTCAAAGGCGTCAGCTTGCAAGGCCAATGGGGGGGGATAGATGGATGTTGCGATGTCCTTATGTCACGTGCTTGAGCATCGTGCCTCCCTCCCTAAGTTGGGCAGAAGCTTCCTGGGCTTTGGGGACAAGGCGTCAGGATTTCATACTTTAATACTTTAATTTACCAGGAACATTGAAGGAACTAGCCCAGTCCCCCTAGTCCACTGACCGCACACCACTGAGCACAAAACCAAATTTATTAGGATCAGCATGACTGCAATCCTACGCATAGCGTGTAAGCTCCACTGAACTCGGCGGTGCTGACTGCAGACCGCGTAACTTCAATTTATAATGCACATTAACAAAAATAATCTACAGCCTGCTGAAATGCAACCTTTAGCTTTTAATTATAAATGCAAGCAATCTTGCTGAGAAGCATTGCCCCATTTAAACTGCAACACCGGAGGGGGGGGGAGTATTATTTTCCCCACTCTCCGACTTCCTCTGCATTAACTAATCTGTCACAAACAAACCTGAAAGCTTCATTAACCCTCATTCACTTCCCAGTGCAAGGAGGGTCTATCCATTATCTTGCATAACACCACCTCCCCCCACCCCCACAAGCTCATGACGTTGACGCTGTTGCTCTGATGAAAGTCTGGGAGCCGCATTCCCCAGTGCGCCACGCTCGTCGGCACCACTGCTACTGAATCATATTTCATAATAGCACAAGAGTTGATGAAAGTCAATTTCTCTGCCACATAGCAAAAGCGAGCCTCAAAGCCTCTGAGTGCAGAAGAAGTTGAGGCATTAGACTGGTCTGGCAATACATTCCAGTACAGTGGTACCTCGGGTTAAGAACTTAATTCGTTCTGGAGGTCCGTTCTTAACCTGAAACTGTTCTTAACCTGAAGCACCACTTTAGCTAAGGGGGCCTCACGCTGCCACCGCGCCACCGGAGCACGATTTCTGTTCTCATCCTGAAGCAAAGTTCTTAACCCGAGGTACTGTTTCTGGGTTAGCAGAGTCTGTAACCTGAAGCGTCTGTAACCCTAGGTACCACTGTATGTCATTGGGCCTACCTCTTATTAGAACCTGACATTTATTTGAGCTTCAGCATGAAGCAGACCCTCCAACATTTCTCTGATGAAAATAGGGACATCCTATTCCACTATTATTATTATTATTATTATTATTATTATTATTATTATTGTTATTGTTATTATTATTATTAATACCCCGCCCATCTGAATGGGTTGTCCCTGCCACTCTGGGCAGCTTCTAACATACAGTGGTACCTTGGGTTACATACACTTCAGGTTACAGACTCTGCTAACCGAGAAATAATACCTTGGGTTAAGAACCTTGCTTCAGGATGAGAACAGAAATCGCGCAACAGCAACGGGAGGCCCCATTAGCTAAAGTGGTGCTTCAGGTTAAGAACAGTTTCAGGTTAAGAACGGACCTCCAGAACGTATTAAGTACGTAACCAGAGGTACCACTGTATATGAAAACATAATAAAACATTTAAAAAAATTAATAATTCCCTACACAGATGGCTCAGTGGTCAGCCTCCAACATTTCTCTGATGAAAACAGGGATGTCCTAAAGAAAAGCACGACATCCTAGCATCAAATCACAAACCGGGACGGCTTCTGTAAATCTGGGACTGTCTCTGGAAAACAGGGACATTTGGTGGGTCTGTGATGAAGGGAGAGCTGAAGATTCTACAGCGAGTTACATTATAAGCTTTTATACAAAACCTGAATCCTAGCATAACAGAGGTGAGTCACTCCTGTGTCTGAGAAATTGGTCAGTTGCCTACCCCAGATGAGTTTGCACTCCCCCTGAAAGAGCAAGTTTGCAGTTTGGGGTTGCTGCTGGATCCAGCTCTGAAGGCAACGCTGTACTGTATAGGGAAATTTCTTAATGTTCACTTATGTTCTTATATGTTGGAAGTAGCCCAGAGTGGCTGTGGCAACCTAGTCAGATGGGTGGAGTATAAATAATAACATTATTATCATGGAACAGGACATCCCTATTTTCATTGGAGAAATGTTGGAGGGTATGACACACCTGCCAACTTAAATGTCATGCACCTGATGAAGTTGACTCTAATCCACAGAAACTTTATGCTGTGTCAAATTTGTTAGTCTTTAAGGCAGGGGTGCCCAAACATTTTTCAAAGAGGGCCAGATTTGATGAACTGAACGTGCATGAGGGCTGGCCAGTTTTTTTGGGGATCTTACCCCAGGAAATAAACTGCCACAGGGGATTAAACCAACCGGTGGACTGGATTAGGCCACCAAATCCCTGTGCTTTAAGGAGACATATATCTCTCTCTCACACTCACTCTCTCTCTGTATGTGTGTAACAGACTAACACAGGTGCCCCTCTACAAAAGGCACAAATAACTAACTAAGCTGGTCACTATCAAAATTTGGGCGCATGATACCAATACCTTCATGAAAACATTTCCAAATAAAGAAACAACAACAAAATCCGTTGAAAGGATGCAATCGATTAAAATACTAAGTCACTCTTCTGGCATTCATCCATGGCATTTTGTTAAATATGAAACTAGTAAATAATCCAGATAAATATTATGAGTCACATCCTCCAGTATTTATAGGAGTACTTTAATTGTCATGATTGTTAGAAGATGCTCTGTGAGCCTAAACCATGGCTAGTAAATGGAAAGTTAAGAATGGGAAGGGGGCCGTCTATTACAACCTTTCTCATCCTGATGCCCTCCAGATCTTGAGATCTTGTGGGTTGTCCTGGGGCTGACAGGAGTTGTATCTCTGTTACTGTTGATTTATATACTGCATATTTGCCAAAATAGCTTCTATGCGGTTTACAAGTATAAAACCCGATTCTAAAAAAACACACAAAAAGCCACGCATAATTAAAATATGCAATAAAACAATTCTACAGACGCACTAAAATAAACACCCACCATTAAAATGTACAACAAACAAGTCCATTAAACAAAATAACAATTAAAACAGTTAATAAATGTTTGGGAAACAATAAAACCCCCAGTTTTTGACAGGCTTTTAGAGGCTGATGGGTTAAGTCGTTTTTAGCTATTTATGTAATTTATTAGAACCATTGTACTGTCTTTGTTATTTATTATGCTTTATATTAACGCGCGCGTGTGTGTGTGTGTGTGTGTGGTAAATCACCCTGTGACCATTATTGTATAGAAATTTCTAACATCATCATCATCATTAACATCACCAACACATTGAAGGCAGGGGGTTCAAGCCAAGAGATCAGGGAATGCTTGTCTAAACAGGTTCATCTTGGAGAGTAGCCCAAAACGCCCAGAGTGCAGCAGGTTGGCAAAGGATGATGTTTCCTTCTGTTGGAAGAAGGGAAGACTTCCAAATCCATCCTCCACCAATTGGAGTTGGGGCCAGAAGCTATGCCTACTTTTCAAGGAGGAATCCAGATTGACCCCAGAGGCCTTCAGTTCTGCATGGGCAAACACTAGACCCATCAGCTGTTTTGCTAAAGTGGACTCTTGACAGCTCACAACTCCACTGCCCCCATAAAATTTTATCACCCAGACTGTTAAAAGTAACCCCCTGCAGACGCGGTTTAAGCTGGGCTGAAATCCTTTCTTAGCACTTCATGCTCTTGCTAGTAAATTGCATTCGGTAACTTACCATTCACGTTGAATAGAATAGTTCTTCTTTACTTGGCTTGCTCACTCTCTGTACTTCCCAATCCAAATCCCACAAAACCATTTGACAGAAGAACTAAAGTTGTTTATCTAACAAAATTCCTGTCAATTCTGGAAAGCCACCTGCTGTAGAAAATGGTGTGCTCTGTACACACTGAGACCAGTCATCCTGCCAAAGACAAGAAACTGAACCAGATCTCCATGCCATAGTCTTACCATAAAATAACCAGCATATACAAGTGCAATTTAATTTCCTCACCAAGCAAGTGGGCAAAAGAATATCTCATAGGCCAACCCTACAGGCAGGTGAATTCTTACATTGCTCCTTTGTGTTGCTGTAGGAAAGGACAAAGGGAACCTTGTTGTTATTGCCCATTTGATGGGCAATCCAAGCTTAACATTTCTTCTACAACATTTAAGGAGGGCTTTCATCATCATCATCATTTTATTATTTACACCCACCCATCTGCCTGGGTTTCCCCAGCCACTCTGGGCGGCTTATAGGATTCCCCCTCCTTTCCATGCAGCCAGATAAGATGACAATCGGGGGTTACCAACATGTTTCCATCCAGATGTCATTGGACTCCCCAATTCCCATCAGACCCAAGAAGCATGGTTAAAGGTCAGGGGCAATGGAAGTTGGGGAGAGCCAGTGTGGTGTAGTGGTTAAGAGTGATAGACTCGTAATCTGGTGAACCGGGTTCGTGTCCCCGCTCCTCCACATGCAGCTGCTGGGTGATCTTGGGCTAGTCACACTTCTCTGAAGTCTCTCAGCCCCACTCAGCTCACAGAGTGTTTGTTGTGGGGGAGGAAGGGAAAGGAGAATGTTAGCCGCTTTGAGACTCCTTCAGGTAGTGATAAAGTGGGATATCAAATCCAAACTCCTCTTCTTCTCGAGGGGACCCCATGGACTGCTCATTTTTTTACAACTTGGAGTGTAAGTTGGAGTGCCAAGACAACAACTTTTTTAGGTCTGGTGGAGCAGACCACTCCACCCAATTTTTAGCTTGCACAAACATTGTGCTAGATACTGGGAACCTGGGAAGTCAGCATGGTGGCGCAGTCAATGATACTTGGTGCTCAGTTACCTCTCCTCATTCCCTTTTGTTGTCATGCTGTTTGAAGTGACATATAATTCCGCTGCATTAAAAACCAAGGTGAGCTTAATTCACCTGCCTGCTTATTAGCAAGCCTGCTATAGCAGGAGTTTTCCTTGAAACCTTTCTCTTTGTGCTAAGGTCCTCTGACATTTTAAATATCAACCATAATGATGAACATCTCTCCTATATGCCACGAGCTAAAAAGCAGCAGGCAGCCACCTATGGTGACACCTTTAAACACAAAAACACTCCAGTAGCTACTCATTTTCCTCTCCAGTACTTGGATATGGCATTTATGACAAGGCAGCAAAAGCATTTGCTAAATCATTTGGCACTTCAATATATTAAGAAACCCACATCGAAATTCAAAGAAATGCAGAAAGCCTGTTGCAGGCTCCACTTCTGCATCCATGGGGTGGTGAACTGGATCTGGCCAGTGGATTCCTGGATTCCTATCTTCCCACCCACTCCTGGCCTAGTGGGTGCAGCACCAAGTCTAGGGCAAGTGGCTCTGGTCTGGCCAAAATGGTGTTTTCCCAATGGTGCTCTATGGGAAAGGAGGTCAGATTTCAGGCCTGCAAGAACTATCTTTGTACAAATGACCCTTAGAATTAGGGCTCATCCACACTAACCTTCTACTCTGTGCTATCTAGGCACAGGTTCATGCTTTAAAGCAGGCTTCCTCAACCTCGGCCCTCCAGATGTTTTTGGCCTACAACTCCCATGATCATTAGCTAGCAGGACCAGTGGCCGGGGATGATGGGAATTGTAGTCTCAAAACATCTGGAGGGCTGAGGTTGGGGAAGCCTGCTTTAAAGCCCCATATCTGGGTTCTTCCCCCCCTTTTTGCTCTGTCACTCTCCCCAGGAAAATGCTGAATCTGAACACAATTCAGGTTTACCGCAGATGGTCATTTGCTCCGATTCAGCAGTAAAGAGCAGTATAGTGCTCAGTGCAGCTAACTGCAAGCAAATGCACCTTTTTAACCTCACCTAACTCACAGGGCTGATTTGAGGATAAAAGCAGGGTGAGATCACGTGTATACTGATTTGGAAGAAAGGCACAATGCAAATTTAACACTGCATAGAAATACAGAAAATACAGCAATGGGGAGCGAGAAAGCACAACCTCCTGAAATTCGAAGTCAGAGTCACTATAGACATTTCTGGCCACAACAACCAGTGTCTTGCCTGCATTTGCTCTAATCTGGAATCATTTCTGCATTTGTTTGGGTAAATCCTGATGTGTTCAAAGTTCAAAATTCACCCGTAATGTAGGCATTGTGATGTGCCTGGAGGCCAACTCAGAAATGCATTATTTCCACTTCAAAGATACTGCACTTTTCTTAGATGTCCCTAGGCGTGTCCATATAAATCCTGGTTTGGGGACTTGCTCATCAAATATACATATACTCTTATATCAGTGTCTATACAGAATGCATGTCAAGGCAGAATTTGGCCATAATGTTTGCACAAAGATGCCATTACTCTAATGTCTGGAGCTGCTCTGTCCATCTCCCTGGGAGGTTCATCTTGCTATTTTTAGGACAGAAACTAATATTCTTTGTGAAAATGCCAGAGATCAAAAGAGATTAGTATTACAAGCTCTCCTCATAAGGGAGAAGGAGGGGGCGGGGGCCAGTCCTCATAACATGAAAATAAGTCATTTACATCTAAACCAGAAAGTTCAGGCACAGGAAAATTTATAATAATGAAATAATGTAACGATGTTGATCAAAGTTGACATTTTTAGATAAGGAATAGCCTACTTTCCCTGAGTTTTATGAAACCATGTAGGCTATTGTATAGCATATTGTTCATATATGATGCATCTTTCATCTCCAGCCATGACAATGTTTACATTTTTAGAGAACCTGCAAACCAGAGGCTCATTTGACCAGCTTCCAATTTTATTTAAACTCTTCAAATTGAAAACAGTTAACAGATCTGCAAGGGAGGAAATATTGTAGCCCATTTTAAATTTATCACCCAGCTAGATCCAGTTACTGGAATTTTATAGCCCAGAATTTTCAATACAATTAAATGAAATTATGAAATGAAGCATAAGCTATGCTCTTAATTCATCTCTGTCTCTTTCCGTATGAATATTATTTTGTACTGCCTAATATTGGGCTGGAGCCATTCATCTTAATTGGTCCTATTCATCAATTAATGCTTTAAAATAATATATTAACTGAAGAGTAAAAATACCAATGAATTATGTTGTATAGAACTGTATTTACATTCTGCCATACTCTGCATAATTGATTTATTAGTCAATTAATTGTTTGAATGCAATACAATTAATCATCAATGACTAAAACCTTCAAAGTAACAAAATCTGGATTACTCTTGGAAAATTCCCATTTATTTATGGGCATACTTTGGGGAAAATAAAGGTGTTCTAAGATTTGTGGGAGGAATTCAGTGTTGCACTATTATGATCATGCTGTCAGCACAAGTATTTCTGCATCCCAGGTGAAATTATTTTCCCAGTTTTCCTACCACATGCTATTCTTGAGATTCACCTGAGCCCCCAAAGCCAATTGCAATGTGGGGGTGGGAGGGAGACAGGGGGAAGAGAGTGGGAAGCCTACCTAGCTCCCACTAGCACCCCTCTTTAGTTAAACCCTATGGTTTTTATTCAGGTCATGCCTTAACCCAGGCATGGAGAACCTCCCTGTTATTATTAGACTCCAGCTCCCAATAGTCCCTACTAACATGGTCAATAATCAGGAACATATGAACTTGCCCCATTTGATCATCTAGGACAGGCATCCACAAACTCGGCCCGCCAGCTGTTTTAGGACTACAATTCCCATCATCCCTGACCGCTGGTGCTGTTAGCTAGGGATGATGGGAGTTGTAGTCCCAAAACAGCTGGAGGACCGAGTTTGGGAATGCCTAATCTAGGAGGTCAATATTGTTCTATCTACTCTCCAGGGCTTCAAACAAGAGACATTCCCAGCCATACCTGGAGATGCCAGGGACTAAACCTGGGACCAGGTGCTCTGTCACTGAGTTAGGGTCACAGTTTCCTCATCTCTGGCTGAGTCTACTCACTGTATCTACTGTACCTTAACAAAGCAGCCAAGTAATAAGGATTTGTGAAACTCCCTTTAGACATTCATTTTAGGCAATTTAGGGAAGCACCAATCATTCCTGGAGCTGCATGCCTGCCATCAAAGCAGGAGTCATGTGCCTCCTCTTCCTTTCAGCCTTGGGAATGCCTAGGAAAACAAAATGCTGGACATTAAGTCCATATTCTCCACTCCCCACATGTCAATCAGGTAGATCAGGGTTGGGAAAATCTAGAGCTCAATGGCACCCTGACATCATTTTTCATTGGTTCTTTTAATATATTATCAGGGATGATGTCATACATGTGGAGGAAAAACTTAAAACACATTGCAGAGCTTCCAAAAATAGACCAGAGGCAATTGTACTTCATCCAGCAGAGCTTTTACTCGCTACTGAAGGCAAATGAGCATAATGGTCACAAATCCAATACATTCAGGATTGGCACAGTCCATAAGAAATCCAGTTGCAGCACTTACAATAAAACTTATAAACTTCACTCATAATAAGACTAAACCTTAGCACTAAGCATACTATGTACAGAACACCACACCAGAAGGAAGGAAGACAGAGAAAGTAAAACTCAGGCTCCTTCTGACCTATATTTATAGTCAGCATAACCTTAATTGGAAGAGAAAAGAGAACTAGTTCAAACCAGCTTCCCAGAAGGTATAACCCAAACAATCATGAAGCTTCTGCTTGCTTCTCTCACACAGAGAAGCTTCCAGTAACTTCTAGAATCCTCTTGATTGAATCAGAACAGGAAAGATCTCCGCACATCAGATCAATACTTTCTGCACTAAGAAATGCAAACTGACAGATGAGAGGAGGAGTGATAGAGCACCTGTTTTCAACCAAAGAAATAGTCTAGTCCCCTGGCTCTGCTAACAGATTTCTGGGCTCTTCTCCCCAGTTTATTCATAGAGTTGCACAGCAAAGATCTGTTTGGGTAGAAGAGATTTTATTTCAGAAGCAGGTAATCCTATTGGGGTGCTCTAGCAATTCTCATGTTTCCAAGAGGATGGGATTGTTGTTTGTCTAGGGTAATCTTCCCTGACATGGCACCCTCCATAAGCTTTGGACTACAGTTCACATCAGCCCCAGCCAGCATGGCCAATGGTCAGGGATGATGGGAGTGGTGCTACAAAAAACCTGAAGAGCACCAGGTTGGGGGAAAGTGGCTTGGCTCATTGTTGGGCTTCAGCCTGGATAGCTCAGTTGGTTAGAGTTCGGTGCTGATAATGCCAAGGTTGCAGGTTCGATCCAGCTGCATACTCCTGGATTGAACTAGACGATCTGCAGGGTCACTCCCACCTCTACAATTCTATGACGCTATGATTTGGCTCCATTCCCAGTCCTCAGCTTAATGCACCTCCAAATGTGTGGAAGTCCCAACTTCCAATTCCTCTCCCAAAATCCTTTCCTTGAAAAGAGAACCCTGTAATTTCCACCTGCTTCCATTTCATGCTGCAGCCTGGCAACATGGGATAAGAAAGAAAGAACCTATAATTTTGCAGATCAAAGAGATCTGCGGTATTTTGCATAGTGCATCCAATTACGTATTAATAAATCAGGCTGTTTTAGATGGCGACTTCTCTGAGCAATGGATAGCAAATCTAGAGCACTAACCCAATTCAGCTCCATAGAAAGAAAGCATAAAAGGCATGCCTAAGGTCTGGGGGTTTCTGCCCCTAAAACCTTACCAGCTACTGTTTAAACCAGGGATGGGGAACTTGTGGTCTTCCAGCTGTTGTAGGCAAGAAGAACAGTTTCATTATAAGATAGGAGATACCTGTCTTGCCAGCAGTTTATGTGAATAAGATCTAGGAGTCTTAGTAGACCACAAGCTTAACATGAGTCAATAGAGTGATACTGCAGCAAAAAAAGTTAATGCTATTCTAGGCTGCATTAACAGACAAAGGAAGTTATAGTACTGCTCTAGTGTGGTGTAGTGGTTAAGAGTGGTAGACCTGTAATCTGGTGAACCGGGTTCGCATCTCCACTCCTCCACATGCAGCTGCTGGGTGACCTTGGGCTAGTCACACTTCTTTGAAGTCTCTCAGCCCCACTCACCTCACAGAGTGTTTGTTGTGGGGGAGGAAGGGAAAGGAGAATGTTAGCTGCTTTGAGACTCCTTCAGGTAGTGATAAAGCGGGATATCAAATCCAAACAAGGATATTGAGCAGCAGGAACCTGTGCAGAGGGCAATTAATATTATCAGGCACTCCAGATGTTTGGGGATTACAACTCCCATCATCCCTAGCTAACAGGACCAGTGGTCAGGGATGATGGGAACTGTAGTCCCAAAACATTTGGAGGGCCGAGTTTGGGGATGCCTAAATACAACCAAGGAAACCCAGCCTAATGAGGAATGGTTGAAATAGCTGGGTATGTATAGCCAGGATAAGAGGAGACTAAGAGGAGATATGATACTCATCTTCAAATATCTGTCACAGGGAAGATGGAGGGAGCTTGTTCCCTCCTGTTCTGGAGGGTAGGTACTGAACCAATGGCTTCAAGTTGTAAGAAAGGAGATTCCAACTGAACATCGGGAAGAACTTTCTGACAGTAAGAGCTGTTCAACAGTGGAACGGCCTCACTTGGAAAGTAGTGGACTCTCCTTCCTTTGAAGCTTCTAAGCAGAGTTTGGATGGCCATTTGTCATGAATGCTTTAGCTGAGACTCCTGCATTACAGGAATTTGAACCAGATGACCCACAAGTTCCCATCCAACTCTACAAATCTATGATTCTTTGTACCCACAGCAGAATTTAATTAACAAGAAGCTGATCATATCTAATTAACAGAGAAGTAAGCCATAATCATATGCTTCTGGCATTTATTATGTCCTTTACCCCTGACAAAATTGGCCACACATCTATTTTGTGTTAACCTTCTTTTATTACAAAAAAAAAAAAGGTTCGGTACTTAAGAGAGGGAGGTCTCATCAGGGAAATAGTCTAAATGGCTGTACATCTTGTCCTAATTTCCACACACATTTAGATATATATAATTATTATGACAACATTGTCACTTAGCAGGAAGATGTTCAAATGAAGGGAAAGTATTGAAGCACGGATACATATGAATGAACAGTCAAGTGTGACCAGCAGAATACATATGAGGAAACCGATTATTAAAGCAACACATTATTTGGAGTGGTAGATAAGTACCCAGATAAAAATTAAGATTCTTCCAAATCCAGCTGTTACATTGTGCCCAGTATTATGATATTATCTAATAATATTTACAAGGAGGAAAAAAGATGAAGAGATTCTTTGCCAAAAATCTCACATACGCAGCAAAAATGCTTGCATACTTGGCTGATTTAAGAGCTGAACTAAGGACTCATCTAGATGTGACAAGGTGTCAGAATTGCCCTATAAGGATTCTGCAGACAACCAAATTCTGCCTGCTATCTGTCCATCTGCTCCAAGACATTCAACTGGTACAGTCCTATCTGGACTGCCAGTGAGGGGATCCCAAACTCTCTGCACATTCTAAGATAGCATATCACAGAGAAGGTAAATTAAGGCACTTCTCCCTGACATGCTAGCTTTCTATTATGGGGATTTTTGGCTTGTGGAAAGATTTGAATATGTGATACCCAGCCAAAGGCCCATCTAGGCCAGCATCCTGTTCTCACAGTGATCAACCAGATGCCTATCAGAAACCCAAAATTAGGGCATGAGCACAACATCACTCTACCCATTTTTGATTTCCAGAAACTGGTACAGTGGTACCTCGGGTTAAGCACTTAATTCGTTCTGGAGGTCTGTACTTAACCTGAAACTGTTCTTAACCTGAAGCACCACTTTAGCTAATGGGGTCTCCTGCTGCTGCTGTGCCGCTGGAGTACGATTTCTGTTCTCATCCTGAAGCAAAGTTCTTAACCCGAGGTACTATTTCTGGGTTAGCGAAGTCTGTAACCTGAAGTGTATGTAACCTGAAGCGTATGTGACCCGAGGTACCACTGTATTTAGAGGCATACACAGTTGAGGTTCTCAGTCATATGGGCAGTTTATGTGCAGAGATATCTCACTATCAAAATAAATTCAGACAATCTCCAACATCAGGGGAAAGTGAAATCTTCAATGGGCTAGATTACCTGAGTAGTAAAGGTAAAGGTAAAGGTACCCCTGCCCATACGGGCCAGTCTTGACAGACTCTGGGGTTGTGCGCCCATCTTGCTTAAGAGGCCGGGGGCCAGCGCTGTCCGGAGACACTTCCGGGTCACGTGGCCAGCGTGACATCGCTGCTCTGGCGAGCCAGTGCAGCACACGGATACGCCGTTTACCTTCCCGCCGGAGCGGTCCCTATTTATCTACTTGCACCCGGGGTGCTTTCGAACTGCTAGGTTGGCAGGCGCTGGGACCGAACAACGGGAGCGCACCCCGCCGCGGGGATTCGAACCGCCGACCTTTCGATCGGCAAGCCCTAGGCGCCGAGGCTTTTACCCACAGCGCCACCCGCGTCCCTTGATTACCTGAGTACTTAATCTCAATTCATCCATTCCCCTTGCCCTGTACTTACACATTTATCAAATCTACTTTGGTTAGAAAACAAGCTCCTTTAACACAGCATAGTTGTTACCCTGAGTATGTCAAATAATCTTGGTGACATAGTTGTAAAATCCACCCTGGAACCACGACCCCTTCTTTTGTTCTGGGCATATTCTTCGGCAGTGCAAAACAAGTGCCCCAGGTACGTCACACTGCCGCTTTTATAGCCCCCAACAATCACACCACTCACACCAATTGGCTCAAAAGGCCTGGCATGATCATGGGGCGAATGGACAAGGGCTGGAACACACCCTGCAACCCCAACCTGTTGGAAAGGGGTGTCTCAGGCGCCCGTGCGCAACCAGGACCCTCCTTAAAGAGGATCCCATTTGTAAAATCCACCCTGGGACCATCCCCCTTCTTTTGTTCTGGGCTTATTCCTCCCTTCTTGGAAGCCATGCTCATATCTGCATGTACTATTGAAGCAGGAGGAGGAACAAACCAGTCTGATCTCACCCATTTTTTGCCCTTGCCTTAAAAAACCCCCAAAGTCAACCTGAAACTCTAAAACTGCTGACATCACTGTTCTCAGAGAAGAAATGTCCATTACAAGCCAATTACAAAGAGTTACCTCTCTACAGATCACATGGGTTAATTAAACCACTACTTTAATTTCTAAAGTCAGGAGCAACAGACAGAGGAAGATCTCCTGGTGTAAGCTGGTATTCAAGCTCCTGGAAAATGAAAGAGTTTACACAAGTGTTTATCAGTCACCAATCTTGAAGGTCTTTGGCGTTCAGACTAAGAACTTTACACTTTGAAGGTTTCCATGAGAGCTTACATGCCTTAGCTGGCCTCCATGGATGCAGCTGGTGTTGGTAATATAGCCTAATAACAGTGGGTGACAAGCTTTTCCTGACAGCAGCAAAACCCAGCTATGTTCTCTTTGCAGAGTTACAGCTTTGCCACTGCGATTGTCTTAAGAAACAGGCACCAGAGCAGCTCTGCTTCTAGAGGGAAGTCACTACAAATATTTTCTCTAAGGCCTGACAAATGGAAAGGTCATTGCTCAGCCAAGATGGCCACAATCTGTCCTTGTTAGATAAGTGGCTTCCTCCAACTGCTGTAATATCTGCAGTGAATGTCCTGTGAGCATCAATGGACACTTATAGGGTGATTCATTGTGTACTGGAAAACTGTTTTGCATTCTTCAGGCTGCCATTGGAGGGCAGGAAGGATAAAGGCCCATTTAACGGGAAGCCTGACGTGGTGTTTTCATTAGTCACCTGGCGCAGCTATGACAATATTGTTCAGGCACTTGGAAAATGTTGACACACACACACACACACAAACAAAAGAAGCTCACTATCTATTTGTACATCTATATCCTAGGGACAGAGGGGATTGAGCCTAGTAAGAAAGAAACAGTTTCCTTTGTCATAAATAGAAAACATATATATAAATTAGCACAGTGCTCCCGTAACCATAAGAACAAGCTTAAGGCAGTAAGAACTTGGCTCAGAATCAATAATGTATGCTTCATCCTATTGCTTTCTTCTTTTTATACAAGCAAAGGAGGAAGGGTGCAGTGGGAGATGAAAAGAAAGGAGGTAGGTAGACACCTTTCTCTCCTGTCTGATTTAGGCATTTGTCAAGGGTTTAGGTCAGTGATGGCCAAACTTGGCCCTCCAGCTTATTTGGGACTACAACTCCTATCATCCCTAGCTAACAGAACCAGTGGTCAGGGATGATGGGAACTGTAGTCCCAAAACAGCTGGAAGGCCAAGTTTGGCCAGCACTGGTTTAGGTGATGCCCTTAAACGGGCAAATGATCAAGGACGCTATACGAATCCCAGAAACTTTACTACACTCTGTCTTACATGTGCTCCCATCTGATTCTGGAAAACTGCAGTCCTCACTGGAGCCACAGACCACAGAATTGCATCTCTCTATAGGTCTATAGATTCTATCTAGCCTAGCCATAGTCATCATTGTCCTGGCCCTTCACTGCTGGACGAAGGACTCGAACTCAGGTTTCACTTTCTGCCAAACTCTCTTAACACCTAAATCTGAGTGGTACATAGGCAAGGCAAGGTTTAAATGCAGCGATGGTGAATTGTATGGCTAAGCTACACGCCTAACTGCCTCTTCCTTTTGAAGAGTGGGGAAGGTCACAAGTCCTAACATGGCCAACAATAGGCATTTCTACTCTGGTCATGAGAGGTTTGTACATGAAGAGACGAAGAAGAGTTTGGATTTGATATCCCGCTTTATCACTACCCAAAGGAGTCTCAAAGCGGCTCACAATCTCCTTTCCCTTCCTCCCCTACAACAAACACTCTGTGAGGTGAGTGGGGCTGAGAGACTTCAGAGAAGTGTGACTAGCCCAAGGTCACCCAGCAGCTGCATGTGGAGGAGTGGAGACGCGAACCCAGTTCACCAGATTACGAGTCTACTGCTCTTAACCACTACACCACACTGGCTCTCTGAGCTTGACAGGAGGCATCTGATAACACGGGGGTGGAGTCTGGCAACTGTCTGGAACCTTCCCCAGGACCCAGCTCCTGGCTCTTCTGAGCACTGGGCCCCTCCACCATCTCTGACACTTCTTGAAGCACTGATGCCACCTCCCTCATCACACTTAGGCCCTCCCCCTGGGATCCAGTTCCCTGATCTCTGCCTCCACCTCTTCAAGACCCTTCCACCCCTCCTTGGCAGGAGCTCATGAAAACTATCAAGACATTTTTCTGCTGTTTCATACATCTTATATTCTTTCTATCTACATGCAGCTCCCACTTTATGAATGTTGGCTATGTGAAAATTCACTTATGTGAACATGAGGAATTAGTACCCAAACCTCGCTATGCATGCCACAGATTCAGATATCCACACGGAGAGCATTTTTGCTTTCTTGTTCAACCTTTTGCTGGTTGGCCGAGATGTAGGGAGGGAGGGGGGAGTTCAGACAAATCAGAGAACACTTTTCCTGGGTTTTTTGGGGGCTTTTGGGGGTCAACATTCTGTACTGGGAACACATTAGAAATTTATCCATAGGAATCAATGGAAATCATCAGCTTGTTATGTGAACGCATTCCTAACAAACGATTTCCAGGAAACGCACTGTGTTTGGTACGTGGGACCTGTGTGTTAATTGCTCCTCCTCAACAGCAACAAGTGTCTAGCAGGGAGGGGCAGGAGATGAACATGAGCAACATAGGAATATGCCTCATACCAATTCAATAAAACAATGAACAGGGTGGTGATACAATGACTACTTCAATCGACACAAGTTAATATCACCAAGGCAACTATCTGTAGGCAAACAACAAACATCCATAAAAATGGCAAAAATAGTTTCTTTCACATTGTTTAAGTTTTATCTTAAACAATAGCAAACACAGGGGGAAAAAGAGTTCATCAGTGGTTCAGTGCTCATTTATTCTCTTTTGAAAATAGATTTTATCTTGAGATGATGTTCCAATAATCCGAGGTTTTGTCGCTAAATATCTTAGTCATCGAGCTGTCAAAATCTTTGTAGTAAATGATATACAAGAGAAGACAGTATGTCAGGCATAGGCACACTCGGCCCTCCAGAGGTTTTGGGACTACAACTCCCATCATCCCTAGCTAACAGGACCAGTGGTCAGGGATGATGGGAGTTGTAGTCCCAAAACCTCTGGAGGGCTGAGTTTGCCTATGCCTGCAGTATGTAAACGGCTTAAAGCAGGGGTATATCTGTCCCCACCTGGTCATTTCCATCGGGAGGAGAAATGCCCTTCAGTTTGTTAAACCTCCTTTAGAGGACATTGTCCTCTTTCTACGCTCCTCCCAATGGTCTTCTTGACCTTTACTTGCTAATGATCTCTTTTAAGGGGAGACCAGACCTAAAGCCTTCTGCGTGCATAGCAGATGCAGTACCTCTGAACTATGGTGCTGAAGTGAGAGCTGGACCATAAAGAAGGCTGATCGCCAAAGAATTGATGCTTTTGAATTATGGTGCTGGAGGAGACTCTTGAGAGTCCCATGGACTGCAAGAAGATCAAACCTATCCATTCTTAAGGAAATCAGCCCTGAGTGCTCACTGGAAGGACAGATTGTGAAGCTGAGGCTCCAATACTTTGGCCACCTCATGAGAAGACAAGCTTCCCTGGAAAAGACCCTGATGTTGGGAAAGATGGAGGGCACAAGGAGAAGGGGATGACAGAGGATGAGATGGTTGGACAGTGTTCTTGAAGCTACCAGCATGAGTTTGACCAAGCTGCGGGAGGCAGTGGAAGACAGGGGTGCCTGGCGTGCTCTGGTCCATGGGGTCACAAAGATTCGGACACGACTAAACGACTAAACAACAACAACAATACTGTTATTTCTTGTACAATATAAGAACCCAGTAAAAGCCCTGGTGGATCAAGCCAAAGGCCTATCTAGTCCGGACTCCTGTTCTCAGAGTGGTGGGCATCTGAGAAGCCGGCAAGCAGGACATGCGTGCAACAGAGCTCTCCCCACCTGCAATTTCCCAGCAGCTAGTATTCAGAGGCATTGCCTCCAACGGTAGAGGTGGATCACATACAGCCTTTGGAATTGTGCATTTATCATTCACCCAAAATAAAAGCTCCAAGGAATTAGGGATGATGAAAATAACTACAACAGGGTTTTGTGGTGGTGGGTGGTGGGTTTTTTTGCACGCTCTCTGGAGAAAATAGAAAATGTATAAAAAGAAGAGTAATTCAATAAAACCAAAATGGATGCCTTTAGCAATTTCCCTCTCAGGCTTGTATAGCTGTTGTACACAGAGTTTTATCAATAGTCTTCTTTAGGCTTTCAAGAGAGAAAAGCTTCTGGCTCAGCAGGTAAATAAATAATATCAGCAGGCTACAGCATTGTCCCCTTAAAAGCAGCACCTGTATTTCATTTCTGCATAGTCCCTAAGGCTTGTTTGTTGCTAGCTCGCTTGCCACAGATACAGCTAAATGCCTTTAAACAGGCAGGCTGCTAGCTCTCAATTAACAACATGAGGAAAGTGGAAACTGGTCTGTTAGGGGAACCAGAACTGAGCCCAACCAAGATGGCCAGCAATTTTTATTTTATTTTTAAGTTTCCCTCAAAATCTCAGAGCACTCTTTCCTATCCCACTAACGCTTCCACAATCTATGTCAATGTGTCAAGAGCGCAGGATACTTTACTCTTGATCTCCTGTTCTCTGGCCAATTAGCTGTCTGCAACACTCAGCAAATCCCAATCCAAAAGATTTGCTTTGGCCAGGAGGTTCCACCATTTGTCTCCAGAAAAAAATAAAATTATTGTCTAGCTGTGCAGTCCTCCCCTTCCCCGCCCTCAGCCCAGCTAATTTATCTAACATTAACTGGGCCAGCTTTGAGTAGACCAGTTTAGTTGAGCATTCTCTGAACGGCTTCCTTCCAACAGCTTGAAGCACACTCTGTGTATGTCAGCAGAAGGGAATGGTCTTGTGGAGTTAAATGGTTTAGGGTGCCCAGTGTCTCTGCATCTTTATTAGCTGTTACCCGGACCCAGATATCATCTTCTGAGGCCCTCCTTCGTGTGCCTCCTCCTTGAGAGGTCCAGAGGGTGGCAGCATAAGAACAGGTCTTCTCTACAGTGGCTCCCCATCCGTGGAATGCTCTCCCCAGGGAAGTTCGCCTGGCACCTTCATTATACAACTTTAGGCACCAGGCAAAAACATTCCTTTTTAACCAGGCCTTTGGTTGACTAACATCTCATACCCTTTTAAAATGTGGCTCTTGTGGGGGGGATATTATTGGGTTATTGCTTTTATTTTATGTACTGTGATCTTTTTATGTGAACCACCCTGAGACCTCCAGGTATAGGGCGGTATATAAATTCAATAAATAATAATAATGGCATGATGGAAAAACTTTTAGCAGCATTCACAAATCTCTAACTGCACCCAAATCAAACTGAAAGAATTGTGTTCCTTCGTTTGTAATCTTACAGTGCAGTGATTTCCAAACTCCCACGGATCAGCTGAAAATTGCTGGGGGTCTTGGCATACCAGTTAATGGTTTCTAGGCCCCTTGTAGCAATTGTAATGACCTGTGCTAGATGCTGTATGATTTTTAACTGCATATTTATTTTCTTCTTTTATTTCTTATATTGCATTTTCTTGCATTGCAATTTGGATTCCTTAGATTGAGATGCAGTGATTGCTCCAAGGTCATGCAATGAGTTTCAGGAGGGAGTGGTGATTTTGACCCTAAACTGCAAGGTCCACTTAATATCCCTGCATTTTGTTCCACATGCTGGAAAATCGATGTAGACATGAATAAGATGTGGGTGCAGATATTATTTTCCCAAAAGTGTCCCTTGTTAACCACACTGTGCTGTACCTTTAAGACTAACCAGTTCACGCTGCAATCCTGTACATATTGGGGAGGACTCCCCAATTAATTCAGTGGGCCTACTTCAGAGTAATGTACGGTTATTGTGGCATAAATCCAAACTAGATATTGTGATAGCAGAGACCCCAGCTGGATCTATACCACTTGTAAAAACGCTTTTAAAAAAAAGAAAGAAACATTATATAGCTCTCAATACAATTTTACATTGCTCTACAGTGCTCTCTGGTGTCACACACATTTATAACATTTTAAACTGACCAGTATAGATTAGTCCCCTATCTGACTATCTGCTACAAGAGGAGATGGATAGTGAGAGAACCAGAAGTCCACATAACTGTTCTCCCAGGTGGGGAACAACTGCCTTCACTGGTGGTTTCATAATGACAAGAATGCCTGGGCAGTGTAGGAGGGCTTGAGCCAGTGAATTGGACCTGACTGCCACTTGGTAGTCCAAGTAGTGACTTGCCCAGATGTATGGAAGTGAGAGCTGGGCCATAAAGAAGGCTGTTCGCCGTGGAATTGATGCTTTTGAGTTATGGTGCTGGAGGAGACTCTTGAGAGTCCCATGGACTGTAAGAAGATCAAACCTATCCACTCTGAAGGAAATCAGCCCTGAGTGCTCACTGGAAGGACAGATCCTGAAGCTGAGGCTCCAATACTTTGGGCCACCTCATGAGAAGAGAAGACTCCTTGGAAAAGACCCTGATGCTGGGAAAGATGGAGGGCACAAGGAGAAGGGGACGACAGAGGACGAGATGGTTGGACAGTGTTCTCGAAGCTACTAGCATGAGTTTGACCAAACTGCGGGAGGCAGTGGAAGGCAGGAGTGCCTGGCGTGCTCTGGTCCATGGGGTCACGAAGAGTTGGACACGACTAAATGACTAAACAACAAGCCACTTGGGTAACTGTCCGGTGGAAGAAGCATTTAGCATGATATTTGCTTCTCTGCAGCGCTACCCAGAGAATTGTACTGCTGCTTATTAGCCCTGGTGATATGAGAAACCAATAGCACCTTTGGCTGGCTATAAATAGTGCTGCCCAAGAGTTGGATCCTTCATCTGAGCAAACTGATAGAAGGAATAGCTGCTATTTGATCCCCTCTGTTTTTCCTTTTGTAGTATGATGAAGGCAACTGTTTTGCCTTGATTATGTACCTGCCTCTAGTTCCTTTGATCTTCATTTGTTGCTTTGAACCTTGTTTCCTACTTGGATGACATACGTGCCTTTTGCTGTTCCCACTGGCTGGTTGCATGCTGCAGCCTGGTTGACTCTGACAGGGAAGATCTGCTCCACCGCATCCTCTTGCGGATCAGCAACCTAGATAGTAGCTTACTTGGCTATGATCTTAACTACCCTTACCTGGGAGTAAGTCTCTCTGACTCCTATATGGCTAGGATTGCCCTGTTAAGCTGCCTAAAGGGTCTACTGCCTTCTGAGTATTTTTCAAAACCTGACCTATTTTGTCTTTTTTTACTTAAATACAACAGCAACATGCCTCTGAATAATAGCAGAGATGGACAGCAATTTAAATCTAAAGGTTGCTTTTGACAGACTTGTGCATTTAAGCCAGAAATGTTCACAGAGCCAGCTTTTCCTAATCTTGTAAATATTGCATGGAAGAGGAAAATCTTTTTCCTGGGCAGCAAAAGCAACCACCAGCTGCAGATGAAAGCAAAAGACCATTTAATGAGCACTGGTGACAATCTCAGACGGGGATCAATACACCCACAGATATATCTGTAACTCTCCAATATGCCAATCAATTGACACACTCATGAGCTGAACCACAGATAAAATAGAGAGTCAGCCAATGACTTGATACTGTTAGCCAAGAGATAGTGCTCTTTTTTAATTTTATTTTTGCTTTGCATAAAGGGGAGGAACATGCATTGTGCTTTGGCATGTTTATCTCCTACAAATAGCTATTTATTTACTGGCTACAAGCCAAGTGAGTATTTGCAGTTCTCATTGTGTGTTTCCCCCCCTCCTATTTGGTTTCGCTTTCTACTAGGCTAAACTCATTGTGGATAATCAGAACTCTTAAGGCCGATTGTTGCTTCCTTTAACCCAATGCCAATAATACAATTCTGAAAGCAAAGCAACCTTGTGTCACCCAGTTTGAAAAATTCAGAGCCGACTACTAAAAAGGAAAACGCAGAGCTAATGTTTAAAGCTAGGAGCAAGATGCAAGAAATAAGCATTTTTCAGGATAAAAGTCACTTTGTAGAATGGTATCTCTTTTTTTGCCATTATGGAGAGCAGATGGCAAGGTGCAACCACAGATTGGCTGCGTCAGTGTATTTGCACCAAGCCAACTCTGCTTTCTGCCACCAACCTTACCCCACTTCTAGCTTTCGATAGAGAGGAAAGCAACGCAGCAGTTCTTTGAATCTATTGCCCATCTTGCTGTTTCCTTTGCTTTGCCCTCTCTGGAAATAATATCTGCTAGAACTGAGCTGAAATTTCTCAGAAGGTATTTTTCTGATGAGGTTTCTAAGACTTTGCTTTTTCCTACCATGCTTGAAAAAGACCACTTTTTCTCTGAATAGTCAATATATTTGGTGTGTGTTTGTGTGTTTGTGTGTGTGTGTGCGCGCGCTTATGGTCACCAGCCCCACAAAACCCTGGAACAATGAAAGAATCTGGGGCATTGCGGAGGTTGCAAAATACTGGCCAAGCTGTCAACATTTTACAGAAAAAGTAGCAGCAAAAATATATATTAAAAAATAGGATATTATGTATTTCTCAGCCTCCCTCCCCAGTTCCTATGCTCACAAATAGGGTGGACTATTATGAGAGGCTATTTGTATACAGCTGTTCAAAATCTTGCCTGAATGGCTGTAATTTTTTCTGATTCTCCCAGAAACTACTTTGACATAATCCTGGGGTGTGTGTGTGTGTACCCACTGCTTTGGCTGGTCCCCAACACTGTGTGTCCACCACATAGGTAAAAGAAAAAGAAAAAGGCAAAGGACCCCTGGACGGTGAAGTCCAGTCAAAGGTGACTATGGGGTGCAACACTCATCTCGCTTTCAGACCGAGGGAGCCGGCGTTTGTCCACAGACAGCTTTCTAGGTCATGTGGCCAGCATGACTAAACCACTTCTGGCGCAACAGAACACCGTGATGGAAATCAGAGTGCATGAAAATGCCATTTACCTTCCCGCCACAGCAGTACCTATTTATCTACTTGCACTGGCATGCTTTGAACTGCCAGATTGGCAGGAGCTGGGACAGAGCACCAGGAGCTCACCCTGTCATGGGGATTCGAAACGCCGACCTTCTGATGGGCAAGCCCAAGAGGATCAGTGGTTTAGACCACAGCGCCACCTGCATCAAGCACAGTGCAGCACAGTACAGCCTGATGCCCTTTGGCCTCTGGTATCCCATCAGGCACAACCAGCGTAGCCATTGGTCAGGGATGATGGTAATTGTCATCCAACATTCCTGGAGGGCATCAGGATGAGGCTGGTTAGTACAGCCCATGATATGCAAGAATATATCCTGAAAGTATGCAAGAACCTCATCTGCTGGGCAGTAGTTTGCTGGTTGCAATAAGCTCAAAGCTCCATCCACTTTCAAGTCCGAAATATATTTTGTTTGCAAAGGAATTTTTTTTAAAAAAAGCCATTAAAGAACGATTGGGAGGGGGGAATCTTCTCCCCAAAGATAGAATAGAATTTTGCCCCCCTGAGGCAGACCAAGTGATTTTTCTTTCGCCGTGGCTGCGTTTCTAATGCCTTTATCAATGGGAATAAGCATGCACTCCTCTTCTACTGTGAAGGAAAGTGAGATCACGTCAGAAATTTAGGCTACATCAACATGACAGCACAGTAAGGTCAATTCAGGATCAGAATAGAAAGCTGAACATTAGAATGGGGAGAGCCAGGAAAAGGTTGCAAATATTACTAAAAATTACGTATGGGCAATATTACAGTGTCCTAAAAGCTGTACGAACCTGCAGATTATATCATCCAGTCATGTGTAAGAGGAGGAAAAACAGATTTCTATGGCATCTAAATTTTTAATGGATATTACATTGCTACCTGGGATGAGATGAGCTTTCAGGGTGGCTCTGAGGAAAAAGAAAGAAATTCATCTCTCTCTCTTTCTCTTTTTAAAACTGAGTGAGTGACAGGCATGAATCATAACATGGTGCCTAAGTGGAATTCAGACAGGTGCAGACTTGGCTTGGAATGCTTTCAATGAGATTTGACGCTGCACATGTCAACTCAAAATGAAGTCCCACTGAGCTAAATGGAGCTCACTCAAAAATCCAACATCCAACAACCGTGGGAAGCTGGGATGGAGAACCAGCAGCCCTCCTCATCTTCTTGGACTCCAAGTCCAATCAGCTCCAGTCAGCATGGAAGCTAGAGTCCAGCAAGATCTGGAGGACTGCACATTTTAGCCTCACCTTCCCTGCTATTCCACCACTGTTATCTCACCCTCCCCATCACCCACAGTACCTTGTGCATGCACCCGAAAGCTCATACCAATAACAAACATAGTTGGTCTCTAAGGTGCTACTGGAAGGAATTTTTTTATCTTGTGCTTTCCCTGTGTTACCAGTCAGTGAACAGGAATGGATACATACCGGACAGGTCTTTGAATGAACAGTCAGCTAGGGAAACAGAGTGGATGGACAAGATCCCTAAATCCAGTACTGTCTAAACTAAGGGAAGGTAGAGGTAAAGGACCCCTGGACGGTTAAGTCCAGTCAAAGGCGACTATGGGGTGTGGCGCTCATCTCATCATTCTGCCCGGACGCTGAGGTCCAGCGCCGAGGGCCTTCTGGCGGTTCCCTCATTGCGAGAAGCAAAGCTACAGGGAACCAGGCAGAGGGCCTTCTCGGTAGTGGCACCCGCCCTGTGGAACGCCCTTCCAGCAGATGTCAAAGTGATAAACAACTACCTGACATTCAGAAGACATCTTAAGGCAGCCCTGTTCAGGGAAGTTTTTAACGTGTGATATTTTACTGTATTTTTGGTTTCTATGGAAGCCGCCCAGAGTGGCTGGGGAGGCCCAGCCAGAAGGGCGGGGTATAAATAATAAATTATTATTATTATTATTATTATTATCATCATCATCATCATCATCATCTCGCTTCAGGCCCAGGGAGCCAGTGTTTGTCTACAGACAGCTTTCCAGGTCATGTGGCCAGCATGACCAAACCGCTTCTGGCACAATGGAACACCGTGATGGAAGCCAGAGTGCACGGAAATGCCATTTACCTTCCCGCCACAGTGGTACCTATTTATCTACTTGTACTGGCATGCTTTCAAACTGCTAGGTTGGCAGAAGCTGAGACAGAGAAACAGGAGCTCACCCCATCACAGGGATTCGAACCGCCGACCTTGCGATCGGCAAGCACAAGAGACTCAGTGGTTTAGACCACAACGCCACCCGCATCCCAGTGGATCATCATGCTCTTAGGCAAAGGTACCTGGTACCTGATCTTATAACTACATATGCCAAGATTGAACCTGGGGCCATCTGTATGCACCATTTGTGCTCTGCCACTGAGCCTAGCTTGTTCTGCATCTGATAAATCTATGACTGCTATCTTGATAGATGCCTTACACTCTGTTCAGCCCAGACAATGAAATCCAGCACCAAGGGCCTTCTGGTGGTTTCCGCACTGCGAGAAGTGGAGCTACAGGGAACCCTGTGGAATGCCCTCCCATCAGATGTCAAGGAGATGAGTATATCCTTTAGAAGACATCTGAAGGCAGCCCTGTATAGGGAAGCTTTTTCATGTGTAATGTTCTACTATGTTGGAAGCCGCCCATAGTGGGTGGAGCAACCCAGTCAGATGGGCAGGGTACAAACAACAGCAACAACACTGGACCATCTAGCATCACCTCCACGTTCTGGATCCAAAGTATTTCCAGCCTTCCTAAGTAAGAGTCACTCTGATTAGAGATGTTATTGAAAGCTATCAATGGCTACTAGCCATGATGGTTGTGTTCTACCTCCACAGCTGGAGGCAGCAATGCTCCCGAACACCAGTTGCTGAAAACCACAGGAGTAATAATAATAATAATAATAATAATAATAATAATAATAATAATAATTTATTATTTATACCCCGCCAATCTGGCTGGGTATCCCCAGCCACTCTGGCCAGCTACCAACAGGATATTAAAAACACAATAAAACATCAGACATTAAAAACTTCCCTAAACAGGGCTGCCTTCAGGTGTCTTCTAAAAGACACCTTCACATCTAATGGGAGGGCGTTCCACAGGGCCACTACCAAGAAGGCCCTCTGCCTGGTTCCCCGTAACCTCACTTCTCACAGGGAGGAAACTGCCAGAAGGCCCTCGGAGCTGGATCTCAGCATCCGGGCTGACAGTGGGGGTGGAGACGCTCCTTCAGGTATACTGGGCTGAGGCTGTTAAGGGTTTTAAAGGTCAGCACCAGCACTTTGAATTGTGCTCGGAAATGTACTGGGAGCCAATGTAGGTCTTTCAGGACCAGTGTTCTGTGGTCTCGGCGGCCGCTCCCAGTCACCAGTCCAGCTGCCACATTCTTGATTAATTGCAGTTTCCGGGTGACTTTCAAAGGTAGCCCCACGTAGAGTGCATTACAGTAGTCCAAGAGAGATAACCAGAGCATGCAGCACTCTGGTGAGACACTCTGCAGGCAGGTAGGGTATCAGCCTGTGCACCAGATAAAGCTGGTAGACAGCTGCCCTGGAGGGGATGCATGCAAAGTTGGTACTCTAGCACTAAGCTACAACCCCCCTGAAACACTGTCTGTAGCAGTTCCCATTAGGAAAGCCTTAGGCTGGGTCTGTAAGACATCTGTTGAGTACAGTTCCACTTCTGTCTTGTACACACTGGCGGAACTAAACAAATAGTGAAAGAAAATTACTATATAGCTACTGTGAACCTCCAGGAGAGGGTAAGATAAAACCTGGGACGTACCAAAACAAATCAGCAAACTATGGCTTAGCTATTTTGCACATTATTATCCAAACATCACATATCACCCTGTTTAAGGATACCCAGAGGCACAAGATAACCCTTTGTGTGGGTTTTTTGCTCTTTAACAGCTGTTAGGTTTCAATCAAGTGAAGGATGGATGTGGTGCAGCTACAGATACTAAACGGCCCTATAAGCACCAATAGCGCAGATCAGCTGTGAGATGCCAACTCTGCTGGTCAACTGCTAAGTGTTCTGATAAGTGATGTCAGCATTAAAGCATCCACCCTGTTTGTGCCCGAGGCCAAATGAGTTTGAACTTGTGTTGTGCATTTCGTTGCTCTATATGCAAATGTGGTACGCGACCAGATGCTCGCAGCACTGAAGTCCTGCAATTTTGGACAATTTTCCTGTTTTCTAAAGAGCTTAGATTACTGGGATTAAAGTGTGTTTACTGATGTACTCAACACAAGAACATAAATATATGTCTAGGCATGAGTCAACTTTCCACTGAGGTAATCACTTCAATCCCGAACGTATTTATTTGGTGCCAAGGGCCTATTTTCAGGAGCATTCTTATGGCATGACCAGTGGGAACGGGCAGGAAAAAAATATATATCAATGCAAGCGTTCGAGTATGTTGCCCACCTCTTTTGCCCCAGCATTTTTCTTTTCTGGTAGGGATCCTGTAAAGAGTTGCATTTTGGGCAGAAATTCAACCAGCGCAGCTTGTCCCAGCAAGAAGCCACAACGGTGGGGAAAGATGTGCTTTTAAAATAGGTTATTGGTAACGGCTGTTAAAGGCATGGGAGCCTTCGCATAAAAAAAGAGTTGGCAACATTTCACTAGGCTCCTGCAGCTGTGGCCTGAGTGACAGCAATTAGAAGGTACTCAGCAATTTTGGGGGCTCAAAGATAAATGCAGATGACTGCTAATTGCTGCAGACCAAGCCAGTTGCAATGTTGTCAACTGCAAGCTCCAAATGCAAGCTCCAAACTCCCTTCCCAGGCACACCACCGACCAGCTTTGCATCTTCTTTGAGTTTATTTGTTAAGGCTGAAATGTGTCCTTAAACTCTGGCAATTCCTCCTGCTTCTTGGGATGGAGGACAGAGAGGGGCGTGCGAGTGCGTGTCAAAGGCACACAAAGGTAAAATTTGCATCAATTGCTCCACCCACTTTTGCCTCTTGCCCCGCCCAGCACTGGCATGTGGCCAGCCCAGAAGTAAACATAGCCCTTGGGGGTAAATACCCCCAAAGACACACATCTTAGAAAAGGCATAGGCAAACTTGGCCCTCCAGATGTTTTGGGACTACAACTCCCATCATTCCTGACCACTGGTCCTGTTAGCTAGGGATGATGGGAGTTGTAGTCAAAAAACATCTGGAGGGCCGAGTTTGCCTATGCCTGTCTTAGAACAAAATGTCTGAGGGATGAGCTTAGCGCTGTAAGTGCCAGAGCCAGCTCATCCCTGGGACATTCCAGGATCAAATCAGAAGATAGGATGGCTTCTGTAATTCCAGGAATGTCCCGGGAAAATAGGGACAGTTGGAAGTTATGTGGTCAGCGACACCTACACAGCCCTGTGCACAGCATTTTGCAAGTCCTGACAAACAGGTGATTCTGGGATAAATGGGTTAAGTGTGTTAGGAGTGATGGCACACAAAAGGTGAGAGGGGGCTCCTGTAGCCTTGGTGCTTCTGAATAAATGCCTAAGTACACAAGACAAATTGGACCAGTCAACTTTCCCCCCCCCCCTTTTACACCCATCAAATTTGTGACATTCTAGTACATCACAAATGCCAACCTCAAGTAAATGCAAATTTCATCTTGCTTTGAGAAGAAAAAGAACAAACAATTGCTGGGGTGGAGGGGGTGGTGGTGAAGCATGTTTGTAAGAAATAAATGAAAAGGAAACTCCCCGTCACAAAGTTGGATACAATGTGAAGTGTTATCTCTTTCAGAACACATTCGGCTGAAATGCACCCCAACTTTCTTGTGTCATCCCCATGGATTTTTTTAAAAAAGCTCAAACTAATTATTCTTCAAAATATCCTCCTGTTCAAGACTGATTGAGCTCAGGACATTTCCATAGAAACCATTTCATATAGCACATGTACAGCGGACATTTGTTGCTTTATTAAAAAAAATAGCAGCAGGGTGTTATCAGCTTCAGTAGAAAGTTCTCTTGCATGGGTAGCATTTATTTTTATTTATTGGTAGCATTTATGAATGTAGAAAGCTGCCTCATCAAGCCATTGGTCCTTGTGTAAAAAATAAATAAAATACAACTGTCCTCCTCCTTCCCCAACATCTTTTGGGGCAAAGACATGCCTAGGTATGCTCAGAAATCTGTAGACAGCAATATCTGCTCTATTCCAAATCCAAAGGAGGCTTTTCCATTTCAATTTTTCTCCCAATGATTCAACAAATTAATGTTCATGCCGAAAGCAGCCTGAAGTAACTATTGAGAAATTTAAACACCACCCTTTGCCACAACAGAGTAGCCAGCTTGGCACACAAGATTTAAAACAGTTATTTCCACGCAACTCATGGTAAAAAGCAGCAGCATTGAACTATTCATAAGTTTTAGCAAGCCACGGTTTCCCTCATTCAAAAGCCTGCTGGAAGAGATGATCTTCAGACATGAAACTGTCACTGAAAAAATGTTTGAACAGCCCCTAGTGGACTTTATTCTACACAGGGATGACCAGTTGAGCTTCATCCACTGATCTTAATATATGGACAGGCTGGTACAAGAGATGCTTTCTTGGGTATTAGGAAACCAGGTTGCTCAGGGTTTAAATGCCTGGAAAACAGCAGGCAACCAGTGAAGTTAACTTTAAATAGGGAGTTACAGGAGATCAGCCTGCTGCTTCCATTTGCACCCTGTCTGCCACATTATGGACTGGTTATAATTTGTGAGCTGTCTTCAAGGGCAGCCCCACACAGACCTCATTACAGTAGTCTAACCCGGAGCTTGCTAGAACATGAGTGACCATTGCAGGCTATCCCTAACCAGGAATAGTTGAGGCATTAGTTAAAGCTGCCTATTGGCACTCCTAGCCACCAAGGCCACCTGAGGCTCAAGTGATTGGGTTGGTTCAAGGAGCATCCACCAAGGAGCATCTTCCTGCACCTTCAAGATTGGTAGGGCTCCATCATGAATGGGCCACTCTGCCAACTTCCAAACATAGAGACTGCCGTCTACAGTGCCTCCATCTTCTATGGATCCAGCTTCAATTTACTAGCCCATTATCACCTCCAGAAACAAACCTGCACTCCTAATGCAGATGGAACAGGGAGATAGTGCTAGGTGTTGTCAGCATATTGGTGAGACTTTGCTCCAAATCTCCCAGTGACTAGCTTCATATAGATGTTAAGCAGCACGGATGACAGTATTTGAACCTATGGGCCCCAATAAGCAGCTGCCATCCCCCTGACTGGTTATTCCCCTCTATAGAAGTTCCTAGCCTAGGCTGCTGCCCTCAGTGTCCTGAAACCCTGAACTACCTGGTGGCAAGTCAGTATGTCAAGTCCAGCACTCATCTACACGTCCACATAGATCTTGCAGCATCCAAGCTAAGATCCATCAACATGGGCAGTTGAACAGACACAGACCCTCATCTCTGCCGCCCTTTTAAACTATGCATGCTGATTGCAACATCTTGACCTGATGAAGCACATGACTCTCACCTGCTCTATGCCTACTGCAGCTGCGGAATCACACACCGCCTCCCAGAGCTAGTGAGTCCCACCTCGCCAGCTAGGGAGCTGTGCTGTGGGCCCTTGCCTGCTGGAGAGCCCTACCTGCTTCTTCCGATGCCCCAGAGCCTGCCGTAATCGTGGCGACAGGGCTCCCTGTGCACTGACCCCCATTGCCTCGCCATACTCCATCACCCCTTAAGTACTTCCTACAACAACCTCTCCTTCCCCACCCCGGAGTGTCCCAGTCCCCGCTACACCCCTCGTCTGGAACCTCTTCTTCCTCCTTGTTGTCCTGCCAGTTCATGACACTCAACGAGAATCAATTGCCAATCTGCCCAGCTTCTGTACATAAGAGGCACCATCTTGCCCTTTGCCTTCTCTTGGCCCAGCCCTGTCCATAAAGTAATAATAATAATAATAATAATAATAATAATAATAATAATAATAATTTATACTCTTCCCATCTGCCTGGGTTTCCCCAGCCACTCTGGGCAGCTTCCAACTGAATATTAAAAACAATACAGCATCAGACATTAAAAACCTCCCTAAACAGGCCCCCTTCACTTGTCTTTTAAAAGTAAAATAGTTGTTTATTGCCTTGACATCTGCTGGGAGGGCGTTCCGCAGGGCGGGTGCTACTACCGAGAAGGCCCTCTGCCTGGTTCCCTGTAACCTCACTTCTTGCAGTGAGGGAACCGCCAGAAGGCCCTCAGCGCTGGACCTCAGTGTCCGGGCTGGATGATGGGGTTGGAGACGCTCCTTCAGGTATACTGGGCCGAGGCCGTTTAGGCAAAGCAAATCCAGTTCTTTCTGATCCCTGTTGTTTATCTTAACTTTCTTCAGCCTTGTACAGTTTCTCAAATTGAAACATTACAGCTTTTTTTAAAAAAAGAAGAAGCAAGGAACTCATACAGAGTCAAGTACCAGAGGCAGCTGGAGCCTGGTCCTAATCTGAGCAGCACTTTCCTCTGAGCTGCTGTTAAATGCTATCATGGCAGGGCAATTGCATGCCCAGCACACCAACTTCCCAGGGATGTGCTGCTAACACTCACACACATATATAACTAACTCTCTCTCTCTCTCTCTCTCTCTCTGGTTGTTTAAGGGTCTCCACCCCTTGGCTGTGCTCATTTATTCTGCCATAGCCCCCTTCTGTGATTTGAAAGCAAAGAGGAGGCTTGTGGTAGGAAAGCATAACTGTTCTACAACCAAGAGTTGAAAATGTATCTTGTGTTCTGTAATGTGTGACTCAGCATTGCAAGGCGTATACAGGCGTATGCATTTGTGTATATGTACACTTGAGATGAGGGGCATTTACACTCCAACTTGCATTTCAAACTTCTAGAGTTCCATGGAAAGGTAGCTGAACCCTGAGCGCATGAAACTTTTCCAATTCAGGTGTCTCCTCCAGCTGATTATAATTGCACGGACAAAAGGAGCAGAGTTGCATGTGCTATTCATCATCCCCCCCCCCGCCCCGTGCCATGAAGCTCACTGGGGACTCAGCTACATTGGAAGGAAGAAAGAAAAAGGGTTTTATATGTGTTGTTTATGCATTTTAACACTGTGACACCAGATGGCGTGATGGAGTTCCGTTTTTGTCAACCCAATCTCTCATACAAAGTTTGCAATGCATTTAACTGAAACTCTTCTTTGATCTGTCTAGATCCAGTCTGGGTGAGCTCATCATCTCTCAGCCTAACCAACCTCACAGGGTTGTTGTGAAGATAAAATGGGAATTATTAAACGGCTCTGGAAATTGGAGCTCCGTGAAGGGAATATGGGATCTCCTAACAACTCAGCACCCTCAACAAACTACAGAAACCCATGATTCTTTGGGGGAAGCCATGACTGTTTAAAGGGGCATAATGCTTTAAACACATGCTATGAAATGTGACCAGAGTCTACCACTGCACCAGAGGTCAGCAAGCAGAGAGGCCACTCACAGCTCTCCCCTCCAACACCACTACTGCTCTGCTTCACTCAGAGGGCCTTCTTGGTAGTGGCACCCGCCCTGCAGAACACCCTCCTGCCAGATGCCAAAGAAATCAACAACTATGGCTTTTAGAAGACATCTGAAGGCAGCCCTGTATAGGGAAGTTTTAAATGTTTGATGTTTTACTGTGGTTTCATAATTGTTGGAAGCCAGTCAGAGTGGCTGGGGCAACCCAGTCAGATGGGCGGCATATTGATGAGGTTGACAACGACGATGATGATAATAATAATAATCTTCTCATTATTCTTATTTGGCAATCACTCATAGCTGTGTAACAGCAGCAGCAGCAGCAACAAAAACAACAACAACAACAACAACAACAACAACGTCTGCCCTGGCTCTAAGGTGCCACAAAGCTTGGGAGAGGAGTAGATTTCCTTGACCATCGACTATCCTACTATTCTCTGGTTAAAACCTAAGTAACTGTGAGGAGGACTTATCCATGTGTTGAAAGAAAAACGGCATGGAAATGCAGATAAACAGAAAAGAAGCAAGATTAAAAACACCACAAAGCCTGTCGGGTTGGACAAGGAAGCAAAAACCGTAAGAGAGGAACAAGCAAATGCAGTGAAAACATTTACAGTAGGTTAGTGACTTTAATTTATTTATGGTCCTTTGTTTTATCATGCTTCCTTGGCAGACATCCCATCTCTCTGGAGTTTTGAGGAAAGCAATTCATTGGTTATTTTTGGATGCTTGCACTAACACTACTGGCAACTCAGGATGCCAAAGTGATTTAATAATACACTCTAAGGCAGCAAGGAACCCTCACAGACCTGAGTGTGGTCTTGTCATGTGGCTCTCATTTTGCCTTCCTGGTGTTATTTATCCCCTTTCCTTTTCTAAAGGCTATCAGGGAGCGCATACAAAACCACCCCTGCAATTTTCAAGTGCATCCTCTTAGGATAGTCAGTGCACCAGAAATGTTCCATAGATATTATTTCGCATTTGTAATGTGTTTGCAGACACAGCCCAATCCTAAGGTTTGCCCAGAGTTAAAGAAGAGCAAACTTAATGGGCGTTACCAATAGTGGAATGGCATGGTAGGGCAGTGGGACTCACCTGAACTCTGATTGCTGCTGCTTCCCAGGAAGTAGAGAGGGAGATGAGATGGTGGCAAGGTTGGTGCAGTGCACATGTACTGGTGGAGACAATTTGATGCTCCCAAGGTCTCACTCCTCCTTCCTGTATCCCTTGCTGAGCAGCATTGATGCAACCAGCTGGAGGTCAGGTGTGCATCACTGTTGCACCTTGTCATCCTCTACTGAGTGTTCAAAAAAGTAAAGGGAAAGGGACCCCTGACCATTAGGTCCAGTCATGACCGACTCTGGGGTTGCGGCGCTCAGCTCACTTTATTGGCCGAGGGAGCCGGCGTACAGCTTCCGGGTCATGTGGCCAGCATGACTAAGCTGCTTCTGGTGAACCAGAGCAACGCACGGAAACGCCGTTTACCTTCCTGTGGAGCGGTACCTATTTATCTACTTGCACTTTGAGGTGCTTTTGAACTGCTAGGTTGGCAGGAGCAGGGACCGAACAACGGGAGCTCACCCCGTTGCGGGGATTCAAACCACCGACCTTCTGATTGGCAAGTCCTAGGCTCTGTGGTTTAACCCACAGTGCCACCCGCGTCCTTCTACTGAGTGTTACTTCCCTGTAAATCGGGTCCTCCCTTAAAGAGGGCACGTACTGCGGTGAGACCTGGAAAACCAACACCCTGTGTTGTGGGTGGGTACGATTCATCAGCCACAACACCCGATTGGTAGGTCCCTCATAGCTGGGTGCAATCTGGCCAATGGCACACAGTCCAAATGGTTCAAGGGACCTATTTATGCCCATGCACGTGACCCAGAGCTTCCTCTTTCGACACGTGCATTCGGAACACCCGCCCACCTCTCCCTATATTTAGGGCTGTGCACTTGACCTTGCTATGCCGTCTTGTGTCGTCTGTCGTTGGGACAGGGGCATGGCAGAATTTCCCCCACTTGGCTGATTGGCTGTTGCCATTTGGGTTTTGCCTGCCGCGTAGCAAATCGTCACAACTTGTAAGGTTGCGGATAGGCTCTGGTTCAGGTGATAGGGATGGGAGAACGCTCTCGCCATCCCTATGTGAAGGGTATTCCGTTAAAGGAATCCAGGGACTCGATGGTTTGGTCAACCCCTGAGAGGGGGTTGTGCCCGTGCCTGAGTCCAGGGGGACATTTGGGTGGCGGAGATAGCCTGTTCCCAGCTTTCCACTTATCCAGGTGTTCACCGTTAGCTGACCTAGGCTGGTGCCCTGGGTCAGCGCTACCTGCCACGGTGCAGGGAACTAGTCGAACCAGAGCCTATGCAACCAGTCACTTTCTGTAATCAATCAAGTTGTGGCCTAAATTCTGCCAAAAACCAAAACCAAAATTTGAGTCAAGTTATTTAGGGGGGTAGGTTTCTGGGTCTAAACACGCAAACACATTTTAGGCTTGCACCTGCAAGCTACAAACATATTCCGCATCCATGCATTCTTATACCCAGAATTGTGCTGTTATTCTCTCAAGAGGGGCAGCCGCTTTCTTGTATGTAAAATGACCCTTTGTGCATAGAGTTGCACAGAAAGCTACAGATAATGGCTTCCTGCAGCCCTTTTTAAAGCGTTTGCACCCTGCCAAGCAAAGGCACCATATTTTGAAGCCGTTCGCTTAACACTGTGAAAAGCAAGGGGGGAAATACGGCACAGTCCTTGGCATACCTCCTAAGTACCATGGTTGAATGATCCCTTGGAAAGGTTTGTAGATCTGCAGATTAAGCAGCAGATTTACATTCTGTCCTGAGGACTAGATTGATGGGGTGGTAGGACTGAAATCATCTGCCAACTCTCATCATGTACACCAATCAGCCACCGTTGAGTAATATTAGAAGATTAAAAAATAAACTTGCACCAGGAATGGGTTAATCTCTCCATTTGGGTTTCTTTTGGTTCCTTGCTCTTTCCAATCATAAGATCAGTTCACCACATTTCTGCATATTTATGATTTTTTTTAAAAGCTCCTACAAAAATTCATCTGTGAATTTCACTTAATACACTTGCAATTTTGCCTATTGTATGCATCTTTGCAGAGCAGTTTTCCCCAAGAGAATGCATCTCAATGTTATTTTCAACCATTTACGCATTTTTATATACACTTTTACATACATATTTTTATATACACGTGGATTTCTGCTCATATTACTTGGTCGGAGTACTGCATTGCAAAATTCAGGGAATGGCAAATTTCAAAGGACAGTTACGTGTTGTTTTTGGAAACTGTGAATTAGGCAGATTCACCTTTAAATGTGGAGTGAATTTAATTTTTCTGCCATCTTGACCCATGAGAATTTACCTGGTATTTTCTCTTTCCTTTCTAATATTTTCAGTGCAATTTCTTTTCTCATTAATTGATGGAGAACAGTCCAATAACACAGAAATGTTGAGCAGGCACCAACACCAGGAGGAGCAAAGGTTCCCCATCCCTGGTCTGTATCAACTTTATTATCCATCTCCCAGGCAAGCCAAGAACCTGACGAGAATCAAATCCCTACATTGGTGGCTGGCAGGCGATGGAGGGAGCAGCTGTCTAGCCGTTGATAGACCCCATCCTTAACACATAAACAAATTAGCAAGAAAGCGGTGCTTCCAAATCACCTTTTTCATCCAGCAGAATTGAAATAAGGCTTGACAATGACATTAATAAGGTAATACATTTCATTTAAAAAACAAATAGAAAGGCAAATATTTATACTCTCATATTTGCTCACCAAGGCTACATGCAATTGCGTTGGTCAATATCACGAGGTAGCAATTTTACTGCAGAAATGATTGTAAATTGTCTCAGTCCTCCAGGGCAACTCTGGAAATTGAAACACTTTGTCACTTCAGTCTTAACCTGAGCTAAGGAAAATCAATAAAATATACATTTGGGGTGGGGGCATGGGCAGGAACACTTATGGCAGTGCAGTAGCTTGCTTGTTTATATTTCTTCCATAAGAATATATATTTGTATAATATTTTAAGTACTGTGTGAAACTGGTTTAGCTGAGGGCAGGATTCCCCATAACCACCAACATGGGAAAGCAATCCAAAATATTGCCCCATCTTACATTATTTTGCCCTTGTAGGAATCCTTTCCAGTGTTGTGATTCCATCACGTTTGTCAATTTCCCCACCTCTATGAGTTGTTCCACATCTGTGGTTGCCAAGGTGGGAAATTAGACAACACCCCAGCACAAGTAAGTTTTATCAGGGCTGAAAAGTATGGGGTGTTGAGTCAATGATCAGAATGCAGTGCTGAACTAGAGAAAATGGAGACCTGGGTTTGAATTCTGTCTTGGCCATGGCTGAGACCTTGTGATATCCAGGTAAGTCTTGCTGAGAGTGGACCCACTGAAATCAAGGGAGTTAAGTTATTCCCACTATGGTAAGATGTACAGCATATCTACTGAAATTTCATTAGCTACTGCTACATTTAAATCAGTGCATGCCTTTTTTTGCAGATTTGTGTTATTTTATCCTCTTTTTCAATTTTGGTCACAGGAGTCTTTCTTTTGGGGGCAGCAGTGAAAGTAGCCACTCTAAATATTAGCAATAGCAAGTTACTTTCCTGCATGTAAGTGCATTTTTCCTACACGAAAGTGGTGTGTGTATAGGAATATCATCCTTTGTTAAGTAGAGCTGAAAGTTTTAGCCAGTAAGAGGTTTTTGTCTCTCCTATATTAGGGCTGAACAATTTGTGACCCATCCAAATCAAACACAATCTACTGATTTTGTATGGTGGCCATCCAAGGATTCAGCAAACCTCTGGTTTTGCTGCCTGCCTGGGATTGCAAAGAAACAAGGAGGTGTAAAGCACAAGCGAAGCGACAAGCTTCTGGGCTGTGTTTGGATCTGGGAGAGGTCGTTGTGCAAAATACATCATTTCCAAAATGGCAGAAGCTATTTAAAGGTTGCCACAAATAGAGATGGATGTACTCCACTTGGCTCACAGATTCAACCAGAAATGAGCCAAGCATCTTGACTTTCAATATTGATAATAACTCGGTTCTTTGCTGAACCAGCCCCCAGCAGAGCAAGAGAGTCATTTGTCTGTAGCTCACTAGTTGGCTGGTTTGAACAGCTTCCCCTCCAGAAAACTGTAAGAAGCAAAAGCTCACCTCCTGCACCATGGAAAATCTTTGTGCAAATAGGCTCCCCTGTGATGATGGAATTTCTCCCCGCCTCCTCTTCAACCCTAGTTTTCTGAGGGTGATCCAGTGGTAGGAAGTCTTCTCCAGCTCAGAATAAAATCCAAGCTGGAGAAGAATCCATGGGCTTCTAATGTTCTTCACCCTCTTTTGAGGGATATATGACTGAGCCTGTATTGCTAAAGATTGTTTCTGGACCTGAGCTTGGAGAAGTTCACCAGCAAGTTCACTTGCAACAGGCAAGCAAGTTCCTAATGCAAACATAATGAAAACGCATGGTTTGGTTCTGGTTTGAGAAAAAGTTATGGTTTGTACGGGGGTAGCCAACACCTGATGTTCTTGGACTGCTCATCAGTCCCAGCCACCATTGTCAAAGATGAAGAGAGCTGTATTCCAGCTACATCTAGAGGGCATTACTTCAGCAACCCTGTTAGAGTAAAACTGTAAACTGTGGTTTGTTTCTAACCACACTTGAAAGCTTCTAATGCACTATGAGGGGGACGCGGGTGGCGCTGTGGGTTAAACCACAGAGCCTAGGACTTGCTGATCAGAAGGTCGGCGGTTCAAATCCCCACGACGGGGTGAGCTCCCGTTGCTCGGTCCCTGCTCCTGCCAACCTAGCAGTTCGAAAGCATGCAGTGCAAGTAGATAAATAGGTACCGCTCTGGCAGGAAGGTAAACGGCGTTTCCGTGCGCTGCTCTGGTTCGCCAGAAGCAGCTTAGTCATGCTGGCCACGTGACCCGGAAGCTGTACGCCGGCTCCCTCGGCCAATAAAGCGAGATGAGCGCCGCAACCCCAGAGTCGGCCACGACTGGACCTAATGGTCAGGTGTCCCTTTACCTTTAATACACTATGAAGGGGTCCTGTAATGAGGGAACATGTGAGCCCAAGGTTCATGCCTCCCTGTGCTCACAGTGCAAACCATGGTTTCTTGTGTCTGAATTGGACCAAAGTGTGCAAGAGGTAGGTGGCCAATTATTTATTCCATTTACTGTTCATCCTTTTTTCCCCTTCCTAAAATGACTTCTGAAATGTTAGCCTGGAGTTTATGTTTTTGGCAGGGGGGATAAAAATAAGCTTTACGAGTTTCATATAATTTTTGAAGGCAGTTCATAGTCTGTGCTAATAATTCCTGACATTTCCATTAAAATAATGTACAGGGCTTTAGAGCTGCACCAAGTTCGCCTCTGCCAGTTTATAAGGATTTTTGTAATGTGCTCCAAATACATCATTATCACCTACAATTATAATTGCCGTTTTAATGAAATAATTACAAGCATACCACAGCAGATGCACAGATATAATTATCATAATTGCATAAATACCTGATTTTCAGCTAACAGTTACTTACAAGGAGCCTCTTGCAAAATTGGTAAAATGTCATCTACAGACGCTTGTCAGCAAATGAGTGATATGCATTTATATTTATTTATATAGCATATGATTTCATCCTATTAAATATGCTGTCTTCCCCTTGCCCCATGCCCAGCCAAAAATCTGTACTGGGAAGTTTTATATCAAGCTACCAAAATCATTATTCAAGTGCTTGGATTTTAAGTCTATCTGAAATCCATCACTTAGCTTCATCAATGACCTAAAAAGACTCCCCATTGCCCTCATACATACAGAGCACCATAGAATTTGGCTCAGCATAGCATAAGGTAAAGGTAAAGGGGACCCCTGACCATTAGGTCCAGTCGTGACCGACTCTGGGGTTGCGGCGCTCATCTCGCTTTATTGGCCAAGGGAGCCGGCATACAGCTTCCGGGTCATGTGGCCAGCATGACTAAGCTGCTTCTGGTGAACGAGAGCAGCGCACGGAAATGCCGTTTACCTTCCCGCCGGAGCGGTACCTATTTATCTACTTGCACTTTGATGTGCTTTCGAACTGCTAAGTTGGCAGGAGCAGGGACCGAGCAATGGGAGCTCACCCCGTCGCGGGGATTCGAACCACCAACCTTCTGATCAGTAAGTTCCTAGGCTCTGTGGTTTAACCCACAGCGCCACCCGCGTCCCTGCATAGCATATCCAACATTAATTCAGTTGTTCCAAATGCATTCTGTGAGTTCCTTGCAAGCTTGTTAGGGGTTTGCCAATGTGAAAACTAGTAATTATGTGGCCAACCATCTGGCCCAACATTCCTATTGAGTATGTTATAGAGCAGGGGTCGGCAACCTGTAGCACATGGGTCACAAGCAGCCCACGGGGGTTGTTTAAATGGCCCATGAGCCGCCCCCGAACCAAGCCGCCCGCACGGCGAGTCCTTGCATGATGCACTAAACTAGCACAGCATGGAGTGGGAACTCGCTTCCACAGCACCGGAAATTGCGTCTGAGCAGACGCAGATGCCTGAAATTGCATCTGCGCAGATGCGATCCAGCCCACAGAGTGATCTCCATGGGAGTGAACTGGCCCAGGTGAGGTAAACCTTGCTGACCCCTGTTATAGAGGAACATCTCCATTCATGCTGGCAGAGAATGACACTATATCTGCTACACCATTCAGCATTCCAATTAACACTTGACATTGCTGATTTGATTCTCCCCTTTTTGCTGCTACACCATCCTAAGGTAAGCCAAGGCCATTCAATCCAGTGTCCATAGTTAAACTATCTCCTCACTAACCACGAGATGTAACCAAGAATCCAATGTAATTGCTACGATGGAGGACAGCAGTTATTCAAGTCACAAAAAAGATGCCAAGGCAGATAGCACTCAAAGTGGTTTCCCAATCAAAATAAACCTTTCGCTTCCATCATTGGAATGTTTATCAGCATTCCAGTGGTGGCATTTCATTCTGAGAACTTCAAGGAATGTTGGTGAATGTTCCATCATGCCAAAACAGTTTTTCCATGTGAAAACCGGGGAGTTGCTACAGATCTCCAAGTGTCCCTATTTTCCAGGGACAGCCCTGGATTTACAAACCCCGTCTCAGTATCTGATTTGTTCCCAGAATGTCCCACTTTCCCTTAGGACATCCCTATTTTCATCAGAGAAATGTTGGAGGGTATGGAGTTAGGCAACCCCCCGAGCCAAGGTGATAAGTAACTATACAACCTTGAGATGACATCTGAAGGCAGCCCTGTGTAGGGAAGTTTTTTAAATATTTGATGTCTGATTATGTTTTTATATATGTTGGAAGCCACCCAGTCCAATGGGCGCAGTATAAATTAGTAGTAGTAGCAGTAGTAGTAGTAGTAGTAGTAGTAGTATTAAATAGAAGGTCCCTATTGTCATATGAGAAATGTTGACGGGTATGGTTCTACAGGCAACAAACAAGGGGCACAATACACAATTTAAAAAGCAAACTACATGTATAATAAGCACAGAGACTTGATTACTCATAATGTGTAATGTGCAAAGATTACTCATAATGTGTAATTCCAGTTGGTAGGTACAGTGCTGCACTTCTGACAGAAGTCAGGAAGAGGCTATGGAGCCAGAGAGAGAGAGAGATAGAAGAGGACTTCATTCTGTATGGAAGCAATCCTTAAACATGACTTCCTTAGTTCAATACAGACAGAAAAGAGAAATGGCTGGCATTTTCACATTTAGTCTGGCAGCAATACCATCAGAGCATTACCTTCCCCAGGAAGATGACTCCACAAAAGGATGCTAACTTTAAACATTTTATGTTATTTCAAATACGTGGCATTAAGCTATTCTAACGGCTTCTGATTGTGACTGGATGCTAGATGATGTTTGGTTCATTATCTTACAGTGTGTATTACTACCATAATAGCTCAAAAGGAAAGGTCTCTGTGGTATTTAAACAACGAAAAGGGAAAGGAACGAAACCTGGAACAAGCAGCACTTGAAACATCAACAACAAAATGAATATGTCTGGTAGTTTGTCGCTGCACTGCTGGAGATTATGAGGCCAAATGCATTTCTGAAGATCTGCCAGAATGAATTGGGCTTCAAAGGTGTGTGTGTGTGTGTGTGTGTGTGTGTGCACAAACACACACAGGCCACGTTCACACCATACATTTAAAGTGTTATGATACCACTTTAAACAGTCACGACTTCCCCCAGAGAATTCTGGAAGCTGTAGTTGGTTAAGGGTGCTACGAGTTGTTAAGAGACTATTATTCCCCTCAGAACTCAGTATGGTTTAACCATTGCTCCCACTCCAAGGGAACTTTGGGAATTGTAGATTTGTGGGGGGGGGCATCTGTGCCCCACTTTCTGAAACTTGAATCAGTCCTGCCTTCTTCCTGAGATGGGGAAGGGCTTCTGAAAGCCAGAAAGGGCAAACTAAAGAATTAAGCTAGGCTATTTTGTAAGACCACCTGCACCTGTGTGAATCTGCCAAAGCTCAGAGAGTTAGGGGTCACCACAGAAAGGGCCCACTGATCAAAATTGTGAGATTAGCGAGACCAACTAAAGCCTCTGATCACAGAGGGTAGTGCATAATGTGAGAGGCTGGAGTAGTGCATATCCACCAACATACCTACCCTCACGCAAAAACACCCCTCTCCAAAAAAGGGGGTATATTTGGGGACAATGCTCCTGTTAGAGCCAGTGGCTCACACAAAGAGCCTGGGCACTCTTTGGGGGCTGTGTTTTTGCTGGAACCAAAACTGGACATCCCAGGATCCACTCAGAATCCGGGATGGATTCTGTAATTCTGGGATGTCCCGCTTAAAGTGGAGCAGTTGAGGGGGTATGGTCTTGGCACACTGAAGCGTCAGAGTCTAAGGGAGCAGACCTATGCTCAAGTAGCTGACACAAAAGCAAGCCATTGTAAGTTACACCAGATCCAAAGCCTATTCAGCAACAGGACTGCTGTTGCTCTACCTAATACAGAACAAACAACCCCTGTGTTGCAAACTTAACACAACAAACAACACAAGCAACACGAAGACCAGTATACTAGATAGCACTGTGGTTCTTATTGCATAATATACATGATTTATTACCACAAAAACAAAATGTGTACACTTGTAAATTCTCTAATATATTTGAAAACAAATGAACACATGTCTGTCAATCTTTGAAAGTCCGTAAAAGTATAATAAGTCTATGGTTGAAGCAAAGTAATAGATGCTATCCTGTGGGCTAAGTGGTAAAACTTTTTAGGTGTTCATGGTGCTGAAGTAGTAAGTGAATAACAACGTAGGACAGTGATCCCGGATAATCTGACTGTTTCGCTGGAATCTTCTTCAGCACAACCCATAGATTAGAAAAATGCACAAGGAGCAGTGGTCATGAGGATATGTAACTACTGCCTGGCAGAGGGAAAAGAAGCCTTTAAAATAGTGCCTTATGCCTGGTTGATCACATGGTCAAGCTAAAGTCCCGCCTCTCTGGTTCTCCCCCTGCCACACTCCCAGAATGCCCCATTTTGGGGACTCACACCAGCCTCAGCCAATTTCCGCTAAGCTCCAGTATTGAGCAAATTATGCCAGCGTATCTTCAGCTGAGCCAGGATTGGGCACTTAACACCCGCTGAGGACAGCTGAGCCAGCAATCCACTGTATCCTAAGCAGCTCATCCTAGCAGATTTTACCATGAGATTTCCTGCGAAGTTGTTCAGGACTCTGGGGTTTCATCTCTCCCTCATTTAAGCACTGGAATGAAAATCAAGTAATACTGAGGTGTATTGCAGACAAGAAACGTACACATGTGCAGGTGGGCAATACCAAACGGTGGGGGGGAAACGTTATCAAAACATCACACGAACTCTCTACATGACAGCAAATATAATAGACTGTGACATATTTACCAGACTGCTCTGGCACTGACAGCAAATCCAGGGATGGCAAGGAATGCAAAAACCAACCGGCTGAGGAAAGTGGAGATAACCAGACACCACGACGCCAAGCTCAATAACGGGTTTTGTTTGGTTTTTTTTAAAGGAATGCTAGAAATACAGTGGTACCTTGGGTTACAGACGCTTCAGGTTACAGACACTTCAGGTTACAGACTCCACTAACCCGGAAGTAGTCCCTCAGGTTAAGAACTTTGCTTCAGGATGAGAACAGAAATCGTGCGGCAGCGGCACGGCGGCAGCGGGAGGCCCCATTAGCTAAAGTGGTACCTCAGATTAAGAACAGTTTCAGGTTAAGAACGGACCTCCAGAATGAATTAAGTTCTTAACCCGAGGTAAAGGTACCCCTGACTATTAGGTCCAGTCATGGACGACTCTGGGGTTGCGGCACTCACCTCGCTCTATAGGCCAAGAGAGCCGGCGTTTGTCCACAGACAGCTTCCAGGTCATGTGGCCAGCATGACTAAGCCGCTTCTGGCGAACCAGAGCAGCGCACAGAAACGCCGTTTACCTTCCCGCCGGAGCGGTACCTATTTATCTACTTGCACTTTGATGTGTTTTGGAACTGCTAGGTGGGCAGGAGCTGGGACCGAGCAATGGGAGCTCACCCCGTCATGGGGATTCGAACCGCCGACCTTTTGATCAGCAAGCCCTAGGCTCTGTGGTTTAGACCACAGCACCACCCACATAATAACATTCCCCATCAGCTTGATGTTAAGTCCAGAGAGTGTCCTTTTCTTTCTTCAGTTAAAGTAATTGCCCTCTCTATTTCATAAGATTTTAATATCTTCCAGCCGCATACATGGATATCGCTGTTCCTCTAGAACACTTTGCTTGAGAGCCAGGCAGGTCTTACATTCTTCTGTTATATTAACTTTTCTCGTGGTTGTCCTTGTTCATAAGCAGCAATGAACAATCAAGGTTTCATATAGGTGCAAACCTAAGGGGAGGCATAGCTACACACAAATATATAACTCCCAATATATTATTTTATTATCTTTATATTATTTATATTATTTTATTATCTTTATCACATCTTCCAAGGAACTAAAGGTAATATACAATGGTTCATCCTCTCCATCACTAAATGCTGCAAGGTAGGGTAGGGTAGAGAAACCTCCCAAATCACCAAATGATCTCCATCACTGAAAAGGAATTTCAACTTGCCTCATTGGGTCTTGTTTAACACTTTCTGCCCACTACACCACATGAACTTTCAATAAAATATAACGTTAAATCACAACCTGGGTCTTGTCCCCTCTTTCATTTCCTTGCAGCCAAATTCTATGTTCATTTTCTCAGAAGTTTGCATTTAAAGTCACATGAAGGCTGTGAACCTATGCACACTTGCCTGGGAGTAAGTTCCACTGATCTCAGTGAGATTTACTTTTGAGTATACCTGTTTAGGAGTACACTGTGAGTTCCATAAGACTTATTTCTAAATAAGAAATCTGTAAGACTGCGTCCATGAGCTGAATTGATGGTAAATAACTATTTTATGAAAGTTTTTAAAAGTTAAATAGAGGATAAGCTTCATAGAGGATAAGCTAACCTGGATGGCTATTTTCTACTTCCTGTGTCGGAAGCAGTATGCCTCAGAAAGCCAGTTGCTGAGAATCTAGAGTGTTGTTGCTTTCCTGTGTTTAGAGAAGATTTAATGTCTGATATTTTATCACTTTATCATCATCATCATCATTAATTCTGTTCGGAGCCGCCCAGAGTGGCTGGGGAAACCCAGCCAGATGAGAGGGGTACAAATTATTATTATTATTATTATTATTATTATTATTATTATTATTATTATTATTGGCAGGCTTATCATGTGCACCTGGTTGCCCACTGGAAAACCAGATGCTGCACTTGATAGGGTTGATCCAGCCTCTTCTTATGATTACATTGAACACTCACATATATAAGCAGTGGCTTGGATCCAGACTTCGGCATGCTTAAAGTAGACCTGCTGAAATCAATGGTCCTGTTGATATCGGTGGAAATCCTCTAAGCAAACTCTGGGTTCAAACCAAGGTATTTTTAAGGTTTATTGTGATTTTAACCCATCTCAGTTTGATACAGGCAATGGCCTTCAAAAAAATAAATGTAAAGAACAACAAATGCATGAATTAAAAAATAAAAACACGGGCTTGGACCCAAATAACTATTTCTGGGCACTTAAGGAGTCGGAGGTCTTGTTGAGCAGGAGCCCGGCCCATGCCACAAGGCAGCTCCAGCTAAAACCAGAGCAATTTCTGATGTGGCCTTCTGCTCAAAGAAGGTATTAAAATACCATTGATCACATTTAAAGTACCACTTTGGATCATGTTTTTTTTCCATCCATCGTCCACCTCTGCATCCATTCTCTAATACCAGGCTCTTAGCTAATGACCTGCCTTCTGCCAAGATGTCTTTCTTTGTGTAGAATCAAAAGTCCTGTGTCTTACTAGGAACACTGTATGAGTTAGGGATGGAGGAGAAATCCAATTAAAACAGATTTATATATGGAATTCAGTGGTTCAAACCTTGCCCATATTGGACTGCCTCTTGCATGTCTAAGTCGCTCATGCATTGTCAGGGGTTTTTGTTGTTGTTGTTTCGCTTTTCTTTAAAATTTAACCAATTATATGCCACGCTATATGCAAAGTTTTATGAAAAATGTACATTTCCGGAGTATAATTTTCAAAGTATTAATGCTTAAGTCTTTTGAAGCAGTTATGTGCATGGCTGTGTATCTTTGGTTGCTGCAGAAAACCTGGAGCCTACATGCATGCACCTCGATTCACTTAAGGCTCCCTGCACACAACCAGTACTCTTGATTTTTGCATGGTGCAAGTTGCACTGCTGAAACTGACGTGCCTTGGAATGTATGCAAATCCCCCCTGTGTGTGTGGAAATTTAGAACAATTGGGGATAAACTGCAGGGAGGAGACGGAGCCAGCAGGTGGCATCCTGACCCATACCACTGGCTGTGCATAGAACATACCCCTGTAAAACTCCTGAAAGGGACTAAAGACAATCAATTTGCACTGCTCCAAGTTACGTAGCACATCGTGGTGTATGATTTAACAGTCCGGAAGGAATAGGAAACATTTAAAATAGTCATCACCATTATCATCATCATCTACGTTTTCTCCTCTTCCTCCCCCTCTAGAACTACAGGAAAGGGATGGGGGAGGGGATATATTCTACTTCTCACTAGACTCCATTAGACAGACATTAAGGGAGAAAGACTATGGTAAGATCTGCCAGGACGAGCAGTTTAGCATGCAGGGGATTGTTGGCTCAGCCAGCTGATTTCTGGCTCAGCCAACATTAGGTCCCCAAACCCAGCTCGGCTGAAGATATGGCAGCACAACTTGCACATCCAGGCTCAGCCATCTGAGCTGAAGCTGGAAAAACCAAGGGCAGTACATATAAGTAAGTTCCCATATAGGGGTATGGGGTGGGGGAGACTTTGGCTGAATCCCAACCAGGGGTCTGCTTCTGTTGTTGGGTTTTTGTTTCGTTTTTTTGCGATGGGTAAAGCAATAATTATGCTCTGTCCTCCATCTAGAGATAAAGCAGGCCATGGATGTGTATGTGTGTGTGTGTGTGTGTGTGTTTGATTGACTGACTAATTGATTGATTGATTGATTGATTGATTGATTGATTGATTGATTGACACAGGCTGCAATCCGAAACACACTGTGGAGGGATTAACATGGGTCAGCAAACTTTTTCAGCAGGGGGCCAGACCACTGTCCCTCAGACCTTGTTGGGGGCCGGACTATACTGAATTCCTATGCCCCACAAATAACCCAGAGATGAATTTTAAATAAAAGCACACATGTGGCGTTTGCCGTCCTAGGTGTGTGACATCATACTGGGTTCATAGGGAAAGGGTTAACTAATTGTAAAATGAGCAACCAATGGGAACCCAGGGGGCAGAGTTAACTGTGTATAAGGTTTAAGCACAGAAGTTTTTTTGGAGAGAGTTAGAGTTAGGGTGGAGAAGACAGTCTGGAGTTAGAAGAGACTGATAAGATAAGTCTGTGGGTTGGGCTAGTCGGGTGTGAGAGAGTGAGAGAATTTGTTAAGAGGAGTCAGTCAAACAGTTGAGATAATCAGTCAGAAGGTATTAGGAAGGTATAGGCGGGTAAAGAAACTAAAATCAAGATACTGACAGGAATATTATCGGAGAAACCATAAACTTGTTAATGTCTGTAAAATAAACTTGATGGGGTTTTTTGGTTCACTTTTAACAACTGTCTGGACTCAGTGTTTTACCGGAGAGTAACTGGTTGGTGGCAGCGGGGAAGCAAGCACAGTGGTGGCACAGGGATCAATAGACCGTTAAACGTCCGGGGACCCTGTGTGATCGCCACAACACATTCTACTCATGTAAAAACACGCTGATTCCCAGACCATCTGCGGGCCGGATTTAGAAGGCAATTGGGCTGGATCTGGCCCCCGGGCCTTAGTTTGCCTACCCATGCCTAAGACAATTCATCTCAGTCACATGGCCTGGCAACCTGTTTCCCCTGTTTTCCCTCTGCCCAGCTGCTGAATGGAGCACACTTGATATGGCCACCCAGCAGAATGCCTCAGCATCAACATTGCTGCACCAAGACAAAAAGCAACTTTGCATTGCTCCCGGGAGTTCCTGTTGCATTAATATTTCCTCCCAACTCATAGAGGAGCAGCTCCATTTCCCCAGACAAGATGCATTAAGAGATCATAAAGGGGGTGTGGGGAAGAGAGAAAGGCCTGTGGGCAGTCCTTGCACAGGATTTAAAGGGCCCTCTGGCATGGGTGCAGATTTGCTGTAGCTGCACTCAGTGTTTGCTGTAGGAAAACAGCAGGTGACAGATTCCCACTTCACTGTTTGCCCTCCTAATGCGGGTCTGCATAATTAATTAACTTTGGGCAAATGTTATCTGGAATTGGAATGGCAATGTAGACACAAGAGATAAAAAGGGGGGAGAGAGAGAAGTTTCAGAAAGTCATTCAATGGGAGGAGATTTCTGAAAGTTTACAAACTGAATATATTTGCATAATGGGCCCATGAGAAGATGATAAGCTTTCAAAAGCCCTTTTGATTGTGCATTCAGGGGACTGGAAACCACAAGAAGGTTTCCTTGGGCTCGGATCCTGCTCGTGGGTTTCCCACAGGCATCTGGTTGGCCATTTGAAGAATCGGATGCTGGACAAGATGAGCCGATGGGCCTGATCCAGCAGGACTCATCTTATGCTTTTTATGTTTTATGCTTAGGATGCTATTGGGACAGTTCTACACAACACCACTCTGTACCTGCAAAGGTTTTTAAGGTGGTCATCCTGCTTCGTTTCCTATCAGTCCATGTCCTGTAACTTCCTGATGAAATCCTGCAACTTTTTGTACCACCAGTGTGCTGGGTTGCTGTTGCTATTGGCCCTGCCCTCCAGACAGCAATGATCAGGGAACATTGGGGAAGCAACACAGAGCAGCAAATGAAAAGGAATGATATGTGGACAACCCTGCCTACATCTACCACTTAAGGAGCAATCCTGTGCACAAGAAGCCGGCAAGTCAATGTAAACTAAGCCGGCATAAATGTACACCAGCTACAAACCATGTAGGGGAGGGGAACATGTGTTGTTCTTGGCCCCAAGATCCCTGGGTGCAGTGACTCCCACCCCCTCCCCTGCCCATAGCAAACACTCCCCTCCTCTCCTGACCTTCATGAATTCGGTATGAAGATCTGAAGGGAGATTCTAAGGTCATTCGGCTGAATCACCTACAATATGCTGTACTAACTCTATTCAGTTGTTTTGACATCATTAGCAATATCTTTTCCTGCAGAATCCAGTCCTGTAGCTGGTTCTTCCTGCCTAGGTGTAGAACAGGCAACTACTACCATCATCATAATAATATAAACTACAACTCCCATCATCCCTAGCTAACAGGACCAGTGGTCAGGGATGATGGGAGTTGTAGTCCCAAAACATCTGGAGGGCCGAGTTTGCCTATGCCTGGTGTAGAACCTTTCATTTGTCCCTATTGAAATTCATTTTGTTCGTTTCAGCCCATTTCTCCAATCTGTGAAGGTCATTTTGAATACAGATTCTGTCTTCGGCGGCACTGGCTACCCTTCCCAGTTTGGTATCATCTGAAAATTGGATGCAAATCTTCTCGATACCTTCATCCAACATGTTTATAAAGATGTTGAACAGCAACGGGCCCAGCACAGACCCCTGTGGCACCCCACTTGTCACTTTTTCCCCAAGATGATGAAGAACCATTCATGAGCACTCTTTGGGTTTGGTCAGTCAACCAGCTACAAATGCACCTAACAGTTATCTTGTCTAGTCCATATTTTGCCAGCTTCTCCAACAAGAATACCAAAGAGGACTTTGTCAAAGGCCATACTGAAATCAAGATACACTACATTCACAACATTCCCCTGATCCACAAAGCATGTAACTCTATATACAGTGGTACCTCGGGTTACATACACTTCAGGTTACAGACTCCGCTAACCCAGAAATAGTGCTTCAGGTTAAGAACTTTGCTTCAGGATGAGAACAGAAATCATGCTCCAGCGGTGCGGCGGCAGAGGGAGGCCCCATTAGCTAAAGTGGTGCTTCAGGTTAAGAACAGTTTCAGGTTAAGAACAGACCTCCGCAACGAATTAAGTACTTAACCCGAGGTACTACTGTAAAAAGAAATGAGATTCATTTATAGTTTTGAGCATTTCATTTCCTTCTCACTTAAATATTTACAGTTCATCCCACGCACACCACCAGGTACATCTATACCTGCAACTCAGGGTAACGCTTCATACATCTCATGAAGCGAGTTGTAGTCCACAAACAACCATGGCATAGTAAGTATGTTCATCACAAGGCACACTGTTACTTTTTCTTAGTGCTAACTCTGATTCAGATCTCCCTTACTTGTCTCTTTATTCTCTTTAAGGATGCTGTTGTCAGAAGAACTGCATTCCCCCATGCACTGTCAGATTTTGAAGAGAATGTTTACCATTTAGAGATTGCTCTTTTAGATGGAGTCATGGATTGTTCCATTCTTCAGAGACCCATATGCGCTCTGCTGCACACACGAAGCTCCAACTCAAGCAAAGAACCTGAGCATAGGAATAGCTATCATGAACAGAGCTTGTCCATCTTTTTGTTGTCATTATTAAAAATGAATCGGAGTGAAAGTGTGGTGGAGGCAGAAAGTAAAAAAATTGAATTGCAGCTCTCAACACTTTTCAATCAGTTTTGCCTTCATCTTCAAATATATATAGTTGTGGGAAGAAGCAGTCCAGAAGCAGTCAAGAGCAACAGCAAGAATGTATTGCTTTTACCATGCATGCACATATGCACTAGCGAAGGCAGGACAATTTGCAGAAATATATTGTATTGTGCTGTTTGTCATGCCTAGCCTGAGAACGGAAATTGAAAATAAGGAGTCATAATGACCATTAAGTTTTAATGATCTGTTTTCCAGCTCCCTATTTAAATAATTAAAATGAACATTACCCATGATTATAAGATGGTTACAACAAGCCTCTCGGTGTTACACTCATTTTGCATCACTAGTGCTGGGAAAAGGCTGCAGTCTCCAACAAATTAAGAATTCAGAAAGTTCCCTCGTACCAAGTCTGTTTGCCCACCCATGTCGTCTACTCTGACTATCAGAGTCTCTCCCAAGTTCTCAGCAAGATCACGTCCTGCTCCTTTTTGAAAAAGAAGAAGAAGAAGAAGAGTTTGGATTTGATATCCCGCCTTTCACTCCCCTTCAGGAGTCTCAAAGCGGCTAATATTCTCCTTTCCCTTCCTCCCCCACAACAAACACTCTGTGATGTGAATGGGCCTGAGAGACTTCAAAGAAGTGTGACTGGCCCAAGGTTACCCAGCAGCTGCATGTGGAGGAGCGGAGACGCGAACCCGGTTCCCCAGATTACGAGACTACCGCTCTTAACCACTACACCACACAGAAATGCAGGATGGAACCCAGTTCCTTCTGCATGTAAATCATGTGCTCTGACCCCTGAGCTATGGCCTCTCCCTTCAATTGCCGGGAAGGTAGCAACCCTCCATTTGTAGCCAGTCGCTTCAATGGCAAGGATGGTGCTGTAGACATGAAGTCAGATGTGTCTCTTCAACAAAGCAAACAGAGAAACGTTTGAGGGCAGCGGTGGATCACCTGGACCAGCAGACAGTTCTGGACAATGGCTTCTAACTCTCTATATTCTGTAGGAACCCCATGAGAATAGATAAACTGGATTGTGAAAGCAGTGCATTTATGGACACATTTATGGAAATTAAGGACAACGGGAGTAGAATGGGGTCAGGTCCATTGGTCAGCTGTCCATTGGTCAGCTGTCCATTGGTCAGCTTAGATCGTTGAGAAAGGGAGGTTTTCACACATCATCTTCTATACATTAGGTCTTCTGCAGATTCCAGAAACCTAATCATCCAAGACCTGAGGAAGCCTTCATGCACAGAGATCTAGCACACTAACACAAGGATAGCAGGGTCCAGGAGGAGTCGTGCATTGTATAAGGTGGGGCAAGGAGTGCAGCCCCACAGCCCTTTCAATATGTTTCCCCTTTGTGTGTTTAAAAGTGAAAGCAACTAAAAAGCACTGGCATGGTGCAGGCTAAGGAGAGGGACTTAGTTTTGGTGATTTTGCCTTACCGCTTCCTGTTGCTGCAGGATGCAATTTTAATACTCATAAGATCCCCAGATAAGCGTACGAACTATTGGCTCTTATCTGGCTTCATGATGATGCAACATAGCTAAAGGATTTGAAGCCAAAACAGAGTGATAGCAATACTTCATGCCTTCAATCTGGCATTTTGTGAAGGTGGGGCACCAGCAGTAAGAAGGACTATGATTGCTACAACGGCAGCTCCTGTCAGAACCAACAGCTGCTACAGTCACCTTGAGACTCCATGTGGTACACCCCCAGATTCAACCGAAAACGGAGAGATGGGACCACAAAGCCCCTTCATCAGCTCTGTTAGAAGACCAGCAGCCATAAGTATCAACTAGCAGAAAAGAAGGAACAGAAGGATAGAAAGGGGTGGAATGGGGTGGGGTGGGTGGGGTGCTTTAATGCAACCACGCCCCCCAAAAGTCCAAATTTTAGTAAAGTAATATGAACCACCTCTCCCCATATAAACCAACCCATACTCTGGGATCATTATCCGAGGCCCTTCTTTGTGTGCCCACTCAACAAGGACGTATGGAGGGCGGCTACACAAGAATGGGGCCTTTTTAGTGGTGGCTCCCCAGTTGTGGAATGCTCTCCCCAGGGAGGCTCACCTGGCTCCATCATCTACATACTTTTAGGTGCCAGGGAAATACATCCCTTTTTAACCAAGCTGCTGGCTTTTAACTATCAACAGCCTTTTTGTAGGTGTGGTATGTTTTAATGTAAGGGTTTTTTTAATGTTGGTTTCAATATGTGTCTTTGTTTGTTTTTTGCTTAAAATATTTAAAGTGGTTTTGTTGCCAGGGCAACAAAAAGCGACCTATAAATTTCATAAATAATATTGAATAGCAATAAACCATGACTTAGCCTTATTTAGATATAATAAAAAAAATTAGGAGAGCATTTAGAAGGAAAGTCTCTTTATTCTTTTTTGTTTTCCTCTCAGGTTCAACTACTCCTCAACTACACATGCATCCTCTTCAACCTTCTCATTTCCCTTTTGCTTTGGGACTAAAAAACAGAGTCAGGTACACATTTGTACATTTAAAAGTAATGGAACCCTGCATCTTTATTTATGACTATGTAAAATCAATGCCTGGTAATAGAAGGCGAAAGTCACTCAGCTAATTACACATGCTTGATGAACAGCATAACAACAGCCACTGCTGCACTGCACGTTTGTCAAGGCATGTAAATTACTGCAGTTATTCTTATTCAAAGGAGATATGGGACTGCAAGATGAGGATGTTTAGAAGAACACCCTAATTTCCCCCTGGCACACATTAGCTTGGCCATCTGCAGCCCTGGAAGTTAATAAACGACATCTTCACCACATCAAATATAAAGGAAAGGCCACAACAAAATTAAACTTTCAGAAATAAATATTTTTCATTATCATTCTTGCAGAGTCTACTGAGGTTCAGAGAACAGTAGCCATATATTTTGCGTCTAAAACATGATTTGGAAGGCCTAAAAGACCCTCAAAGTGGTTAGAAGCCTCTCTCTCACTGTAGCAGCTATTGGTTCCGAAAGTTGCTACAGGAAAGTGGAGATCCCCATCATAGCTAGCTCCCCTTCGCTCTGAAGAGCTGCAAGAAGAGTCCTGCATTGTTGAACAGTAAGCAGGTGGGCAAGCAAAACAGATTAGAACTGTTGCACCCATCAGAAACGACAGCTGCTGCAGTCAGCTTGTGGCTCCTTACCATGTAGAGACTCTGTTGAGGCCTCCTGTGTGAACTGGGCCTGAAGAAGGCCACAGTAATGCCTGGCACGCCACATGGACAGAGGCTATAGGTGAATGGCTACCCACGTGGCCATTATTGCCAGGATACTAGCAATATGAAGGGCGAAGGAAAGCATATTAGCTGGTAGCCTGGAGCACCATCATTTAATTCATTATTATATTTTTAACAAATGAACAACCACCATTTGAACTTTTTGCCTTGGGCACACACAAAAAAAGCAGATGTTCTACCACTGAGCTCCGGCTCACTCCTGGTGAAGCTCAGGGAGCAGAAGCAGTGTTGCTCATTGGAGAACCAGCATTGCTGTCCTTCTGCTGGTTGAAGACACTGACAATGAACCCCTTTTATTCAGGGAGAACTGAAATGAGCCACTGAGTGTGAAGCAGTCTGTCACTTGCTGCTATTTGATCTTGCTTTTTTTTTTTAAGGTTGCAGGTGACACATGTGCCCTATGTTTAACATAGCTGTCAACGTTTCCCTTTTTTTAAGGGAAATTCCCTTATTCCGAATAGGTTTCCTCTCAAGAAAAAGGAAAAGTTGACAGCTATGACGTTTAAATCATTGTGCAATGCACAGCTATTGTTCTACAGAGCTGTTGTTCTTTTTAATGCTTGATATTTTACTGTGGTTCTATAATTTGTTGGAAGCTGCCCAGAGTGGCTGGGGCAGCCCAGTCAGCTGGGTGGCATATTATTACTAATAATAATAATAATAATGACAATTATTATTATCATCATCATCATTATCATTATTATTACTATTAATCAGCAGTAGCATTATCCTTTGCTGGATTTCACTCCTGGTGAAGGATGGATCAGAAATGCAATCATCAATCAATCAATCAATCAATCAATCCTCTCCCACATATCCAATGGGGTCATTGAGCCACACAGTCTGGCAGCCACACACAATCTGTGCATTGAGCACATGAGAAAGGGCTTTGTGCATGTACCAACTTACATACATGCACATCTGTCCAGCGGGGGAGGATACTCTTGAACCAATCAGGACTGCCTTCCTTCTCATGTGCCCTAATTCCACAGACAGTAGTCACATAGCCATGTGGTGTGGTGTGGTGAGGAAAGACAGGAGTCACCTGTGTGACCCATGATTCCCCCCCCTCCCCGTCCCTTTTTTGAATGCACTGTTTTCTGAACCCCTCTGAACCACCACATGTACCTTTGATTCCTACACCAGTTGAAGACATTGTGTCCATGGAGGGGATTTTGTCCTAGGATCAAGATACACAGAATTCACAGCCAATGCAACTCCTGCCATAGTCCTACTGGGTATACCAAAGGGCATGAAACATAGATATCAGTGCAAGCGTTTATTAAAGAAATCCATCACTGAAACAGCCCTCCTCCCAGTTGCCATTGTGCTTTATTTCTGATAGTATGCATACTCATGTGGGTGGGCACACCTACCCACACCCATTAATTCAGTCATTAATAAGACTGAAGTGCTTAATGGAAGCACTGAGGACAGGGCCAGCTCACGCATAGGTGCCAGGGGTGCAGGGCACCCAGGCGCAGGCTCTCGGGGGCACCAGGCCGAGAGTCCAGGGCCGCAATTTGGAGTCCGGGGATTGAAGAGCCAGGGCAGCCAACAGCCGCTGCAAAGCAGAGCAGAGTCCGTCGGAGCGCCAGAGGCTTTTCTGCTGCGGGCACTGAGGCAGCCGGCCGGCTCTGACCTCCTGCGCGCCTGGGAGGCCGGCCCAGGGCATGCATGCTGCTCACATGAGGTGCACAGCTTCCTTCCCAAGCCTCTGTAGGGACTGCTCTCCTCCCTCCACCCGGAGCGGCATGGGAGAGAGTTGCGCTCCCCAAAAAAGCTCAACAACTTTGCCCTGCCCCACCAGTTTTTTGCACCCCAGTGCCACATATGCTAAAGACGGCCCTGACTGAGGGGCTACCTACACATTCAGAAAAAGCAAATGGTATAGCCCTCTTTGGACAGTACCACTTCAGAATGTAGGTGCACAAAGAAATGACGGCTAGGAAAACTGTGTTGTTTCTCCGTTTTCATGGTGATTCTGTGCTGTTCTGAAATGGTCTGATGCCACTATTTGTGCCAGCCTAGGTTTATATTTATAATGGTTATCTTTGTTTCTTTGTATTTTCCATTCCTATTCTTGATTTTGTTTTTCCTCTTAACATTTCTGAACCACCCAGAGGATTTAGTTAATTGGGTGGTATAGAAAGGGCTGAATGAATAAATGCTACTTTGTTTCACTGGATTACTTAACAAGAAACACTGCAAATGTTGGAAAATAACTTCTCAATGTTGCAGTTCCTGGAGAGAGCTAAACCACAAGGCTGTGTTACATGTAATCCACGCGTAACCAGGTCTAAGGGCTTGTGTATGCCCAGTAAGCTTGCTTGCTTATTTATTTTCTTCCCACAATGTTGTAATTCAAACTGCTTTAGAAACTTCTGCTTCAAGAGCTTGCCATGTGCTAAGGCGGGATGCTTGTCCTCAGATACATGCCCAAAGCATCCTCGTGCATGCAGACAATTTGCAAAGTTCTCCAGATCTTTCCCCACAATGTCCACACCCAGATGACCAAAGCCTTCCTTTTTACAATGTTTATTGTGTCTATTTTCATTTTCCTCGTCTTTTCCTGTCTTGCAAAAACTAAAATACACTTAGCTACTAAAATATGCAAGCTACCAGCTTGCATTTCCATCTACAGCTTTTGTGCATTTACACTTCTAAATAGCATAAAGATGGCAAACGTCATAATGTTTACCTGCTAAGGCCACAATCCTGGGCACATGTACCTGGGCGTACATCCCGTTGAAAACAGTGAAACTTATTTCTGAGTAAGCCTTATACTGCAATACATGTCCTTAAAGAAGTTAAGGAGGCATTGATTATATTTTATTTATTTCCAGGAGCCCATCTCCATCAAAGAAGAACCATAGATCTGCAGTAGAGCATCTGTTTTGCATGCAGAAAGTTCCAGGATCAATCTCTGCCATCTTCAGGTAGGACTGGAAAGTCTCCTGCCTGAAACTGTGTGGACTGCATTGATCTAGAGCAGCGGTTCTCAACCTGTGGGTCCCCAGATGTTGTTGGACTACAACTCCCATCATCCGTGAGCTCTGGCCTTGCTAGCTAGGGGTGGTGGGAGTTGTAGTTCAACAACACCTGGGGACCCACAGGTTGAGAAAGGCTGATCTAGAGTGATGCACTATTAGTCAGCTCCCACCCCAGCTCCCTCCAAAAAAATATATCCAGGGGGGAATATTTTTGTCGATAGCTTCAACACTTCTGAAATTTACACCTCTAGGTGGAGGAATTGCATGACTTGATGGCTCTCCCACATCAAACTTACTGCTCAAAGGCAGATAGCAAATTGGAGAGGAGGTGGTTTAGTTGCTTTAAGTGGGAGAGTGATCAAGCATGCAATTGTCCACCTACATTCTCAAGTGGTACAACCCCAAGACAGCTGTATGATGTGCTTTTTCTTCACGTGTGGGTTTGCCTTCAGCAGACCCCCTTCTAGGCAGGCTCCCTCACACATCTAAATCATAATAGAAGCAGGTGATTCAGTGCTTTCAAATTCCAGTGAACAAAAAGATAATTTCCCCGTGTTTAAAAATGAAACAGGTAGATAAAAATGTATGCGGTTAGCTTAGCAATCTCCAAACATTCTCAAAGGCATTTTCTCGCAGAACCTACAATCCCAGCAGGAAAGAGCCAAGTTGTATGAAAGAAAAAGTAGCTAAAAACAGGACCTTACAGATTATAGTGACAAAATTATGCTACATTGCTTTCCTATATTTAAACCAGTCTGCCTTTTAAAATTTGTGTGTGTGTTAGATAGAAAACTTCCAGAAAATTTGGCACAGTACAAATAAGGTAAATGAACATGCAATAACTTTCCTCTCTCCCCCCCACCCACTTTTTTCATATCACAAGTGATTGCTTTTCACAGTAGTTAGTTACACCACCAATAGGATTAACCAATTAACCAATAGGATTAACGCCAAATTAACCCATTCCCATACCTATGCAAAACAGATTGTAGCACAAAGTGGAATTCTTACTTATTGCCCTTCTGGTGCAATCAATGGACAATTAATCCATGCATTTCAGGACTGAAATTCATACTTAGATTTCACCGGCTGAATGTTCCCCGCCCTCAGCAGTCAACAATATAAATTTTATTGCTGAATCCTGGATCTGAAATTTTGCATCCCAAACTGGAATACAAAAGGTATTGGAGAATATGAGGAAATTCAACTTTGGAATAAAACTCTTAGAAATCTAAAACGCTCCCTTGAATTTTGAAAAACTGAGATTCTCTGTCTTGCATCCCTACAAGTAGAAACTGGGGATGTATTCATCTCTGGTATATTTGCAGCTTAGATTCAGATATACGCAGTGGCAATGAAGTGCAGCATAAACCACCAAGTGCATTTCTGCTCTTATATAAATTATAAAAATAATAAACGCAGTATCGCCATATCATCCCAGCATATAAACTAATATTCAACATTTCTACTTGCTCAACAAGAAAAGTAAAGGGGGAAGAATTGCTATGTGAACTATAACTGATCAAACATATGACCATTTCTATGGCAAATGCAAACAAACTAAAAGAGTTTCAGGGGATCCACAGAGGTCCAAGGTGTGAACTCACTGGACAATATGCGACATCGCTGGGTCCACAAGGGGACAAAAACGCAAACCACTTCTGAGCTTCACTCCTCTAACTATCAAGACTAACGTGCAAACAAACTCTCAAATCTGCCAGAACAAGAGAGGAAGGGAGTGAGATTCAGCCTTTATGCTTCCAGAGGGAAAGGGGGAATAGTTATTCTTTCATGCTGCTGTTTTTAAACTGCCCCCTATTTAACCGGTTTTCAAGCTCATTGGTTACAAGCTATATCTTCTCCCTGCACTACAATAATAAACAACAGCAGTCTCGTTTGTTTTTTTTCCTTTCAAGATGCACTAACTTGGTCTTCCTCTGCACAGTTTCCATCTTTCTCTCTTGTTTCTCCAACCCAGTTTTCGATTTTATTCTTATATTGGTGCCCACTTTATACATACCTCCTTTTCTACAAATTTTCTTGCCGGGTTTCCTGGCACATTCCTTGGATATTCTTTTGACTGAAAAATGAATAGAAGACTAGAAAATAACATGGAGCTCCGTGACAAGACAGTAGGAGCATGCAATACCGCTAGCTAAGCTCAAGATGGCCTGGCTTATTGACGTCATTTATTTACTCGGTTGAGTCCCGACTCCTTTGGCCTACCCATGCAATGGATCAAGATGTTGATGCATCTTTCCCCAGAAGTCAATGGGTGGGAATGAGCATTTAGGTACCAACTTTGACCTAAGAAATACACGTGCTGAAGGACGAGGAAAATGAGTAGAGACAAGATCAGAGGAGAAGGGACGGTAGTAGAGGCTTAGAACTGGTGCATACATAGAAAAGCCACATGCATAGATGTGAAATAAAGTAAAAAAAAAAAAAGGAAGTTGGGAGGGAAGAAAAAGCTGGCATGCAGACAAGAAAGCCGTGCTGGCTACCAGTACACATGATTTAATAGTAAAGAACTTCAATAGGAAAGTCGAAACAAAAAGATTTCCCTGCTTCTCCTGTAAATAACTCACCATCTTCAGTTGGGACATATATATTCAGATAGAGGCAGTCTTCGTTCTGCTCTTGCACGTAGGTAGAAACTATATCCAAGTTATTAGTAAACCAGACAGGGAGCATGACTTCAGGTAACCTGCCCTCTATAATGTTCTGGGGACACACTGGTGCAAACTGAGTGGCGTTTTTGATATCTGGCCACGGAGATGGTGGTTCAGGAGGTTGGAATCGGCGCTCCCCGACTGGAGGAGCGGCGTACGGCACCCCGAGAAACTGGATGACCGGCCCCAGAATTTCATTGTTCAACTCCTTCTTCATCCCCCTGACTTTCCCGAAGCTGGTGGTCACCACCGGGTCGGTATCATCCAACTTTTGCGACGAGACGGCGGCGGCGTGAAGCAAGAACCCGAGTATGCAGAGGGTGAAGGTGGCATCCAATCCCATGTGCAGCAGGCGGACCAGCATCGCTCTCCACACGCAGTTCAGCCACATGGATGTTGGAAAAGCCATGGTCCCACATCAGTTGCCCTGCTGTGGTTGGAGCAAATCTTATTTGTATCCACTCGGTGGGGAGGGAGAGGGTGAAGCAGTGCTCTTGGCAAGGGAGCAGGGAAATGAAATGGGTGGCTCAAGCCTCCAGAAGGGGAGCCTGTCAGAAAACTCTCAAAAGCCTCTGCACATGACAGGCATCTCCCCGTGACTTCATTCCAACCGAAGCAGCATCTCCACTCTGCCCTATTTGTCAGGCGACATTCAATTGCCAATTCTGTTTTCCACAGTTGCGATATGAAGAGAGCATCCCTTTGCTGCCGATTCCCCACTTATAAATCAATTCCAGTTAGCTGCGGGTCTATATCCTGGAGAAAATGAAAAATAAATCATTAGCATGAAAGAGCTAATATGGGCAGAATAATAACTAGATGTTTTACAAGTTACTGTACACATACATTAATAGTTGCTAGAGCCAAAAGTGAAATGGTACAATAAGTAGTTTATGGTTCCATGAGATGACAGGTTAAAAAAAAAAATACTGATTGCCAGGTTATTTATGGCGTCACCTGCGGAGTTTGTGCAGGCTTTCAGAGAAACCGCAGCTTTTGAAGTCTCATTTCACAAAAAGAAACATATGGATTCCAAAGCCGGATTAAATGTGTTTTTAATGTTGCATTTCTTTATACGTCTCAAAGGGGCTCGCAATCAATTTTAAACTTGTTACCAGAGGATGGTTTAATAGCAACCACAAATCAATTATAATTTTATACAACCTTAAGAGAAGCAGTAAATACAATGTGGACCACAGAGTTCCCAGTGACCTGCGGAATACTCCGAGGGCATCAACAAACAGCCAGGACTGCCTTTCTCTCTGCGTTTATAGCTGTCTCAAAAGAACAATTCTGAAATAACCTCTGAATCCGCCATTGTGGCAAAGGAATACAGTGTCAGTGCAACTCAGCACACATTTTAATATGCCAACGGGGTGCCTTGATTCGATGGCTCTCACAAACATGCTGCTACTGCAAAGGTCAGGAATCCCACTGGGCTGGAAGGTGGGAATTAAACAACCAACGTGGGTGGAGCCAAGCTGTCAATCTTCTCTGTTAGTGGGTTCCTGGACAATGTCCACGGAGTGAGAAATTGCTGAACTACATTGGTACCTTGGTTTAAGAACAGCTTAGTTTATGAACAACTTGGATTAAGAACACTGCAAACCCGGAAATAGGTGTTTTGGTTTCTGAACCTTGCCTTGGAAGCAGAACACGTTCCGCTTCCTGTTGAGTGTTTTCCATTTGTAAATTGAGTCCCCCGCTGCTATGGGAAAGCACACCTTGGTTTAAGAATGCTTTGGTTTAAGAATGGACTTCCAGAATGGATTAAGTTTGTAAGCCAAGGTACCATTATATTGGCCCAGGTTTCTTATACTTGGTGTTAATGCTTGTGTTATTTTGTAGGTTGCTCTGGGTCAATTTATGTGGAAAAAAACAATTAAAAATATATCACCACTACTTATAATAAGAATAATTTGTTTTGTTTTGGGAGGCATGCATTAGGGAGATGTCCCATTAAATGCAAACCAAATCAAATTTCCTTCTCACCCCTAGCCTTCAGTCAGATGCCTACCATGTTGTGCTTAAGACACCCAAACCCTGGTTTGGATTTTGCAGGTAAGAGCACATTACACTAGATTATTTATAGTGGGAGTCACCGGACAGACAAAAGACAGCTTTGGTTCCTATCACCTCCTCCTTTTTTCCTCATTTACTTTCTCATCTACTTACAAGTAAATAACTCTGTATTTCTTATCGCATTGGATAAAATGCTGCACTGCAACATTTTGTTGCAGCCCCCACCCCACCCTCATAAATTCCCACTGGAGAAGCAGAGCACAGCACTGCAGATGATCTCACTTTAGGAGCTGCACCTTGTTTTGGAAAGCCCCAAAGCTGACTCTCGGCTGATTTGAAATCCTAGATGGCAATCCCAGAGCTCCTCTCTTCCCAGTTCTACTTTATAATGAAGTGGACATAATGCAGTACTTGGGAGAACCCTGTTCAGCCCATGTTATTACATCCTTTCCACTAATGGTAATCACGTTTCCAAGCCTAGCTTGACAATGACAAACAATGATAATATTTTTCCTTTTATGGGGGGGGGGGAAGAATACAAGGAAATAGAGAGTTTTGGCCTTGTGCAGTTCTCTCTCTCTCTCTCTCTCTCTCTCTCTCTCTCTCTCTCTCTCTCACACACACACACACACACACACATATGCCTTGGGGGGGAAGGGGGTGGGGGGCATAAGCAATTTCTAATGAACTTATAAGCAGTTTCTAATGAATTCCATCATTTCCCTGCATAATTTTGCAGGGGGGATTCAAAATGCCTCACAGTCCAACTGTCCTGTCATTAAGGTTATTTAAGAAGAAGAATACTATGAAAGCTATATAGAGCAGCACGCAATTTGGTGCATATTTCATGTTGAACAATCTATCTCAGAAGGCAGTAAGGAGGTAGATGGGGCATCTCCCCCCACCCCTTCTTTCCTGGCAATTTCACCCAGGCTCCATCTCTCCTCTAATTTTAATGAAAACCTTCCTGCAAAAGGTGCCTTTAGGCAGGCTGGCGCCCTTCTTTCTTCCATGCTAGAGTAGAAAGATCCCCCCGCCCCAGGAACACAGACGTTCCACTGCACAACAACATTTGGACAGAATAGCACATAACGTTAGATGTGATTTCATACACACAGAGGGGCCAGCAGGATGCAGTTAGACCTTCAAGGATGTTTCTGATTTATAAAGTTTTGGAATTCATAGACAGCAAGCTAATAATGGGGAAATGGAAAGAAAGGTAACTGTGCATACATAGTATTATGTACTGAAGTTCTCACCCTGGGCCAGCAGGGGGATACTGTAGATAGTTATGCAAATGAAGGATTGAAAGTGACGTTCAGTGATTGGATAGTTTTAGAAGGTTGCTACAGTAACGTTGTACTGGAGCTCTATATAAGCAGGCTGACTGAGCCCTTCAGTTCAGTTCTGTTCTGGCCTCTGAATAAAGAAGAGCTGTTTGAAGAATCGCTGTGTCGTCTGATATGTTCACCCACAACCTAACACATAGCATTGAGAAAGAGAAAATAAACGTGGGCAGGAAGCAGTGGAATGCCTATGGAAAATGTGAGACTAAAGGAACAGTCACATATCACCGTCGCTCGCAAATCTGAATGACCCATCTGGAAGAACCCTGGATCTGATCAACACCTGGCGATGAGAGGAGCTGCCTGAGAACCATTTGCACACCTTGGTTCCACAACAGAAGCAGGATATAAAGGTGAGCAGAAAAGGAGGAGGCACATTCATAGCTTCAAGCTGACCTTCTGAACTGGACAGACATTATCTGAGTACAAGGCAAATGCAGCAGGGCCGTACATTTAAAGCACAACCAATGCACAATGAAAGAACATGGCTGCCCCCCAAGTAATGATGGGAACTGTACTTTGTTCAGGGGGCTGGGAATTGTAGCTCTTTCAGGGGGGAATTACAGTTCCCAGGGTTCTTTGGGGGCAGCCATGTGCTTTCAATGTGCATTGAGTGTGCTTTATGTGACACCCATGGCGTTTTGTTCGACTTCTTTCCTTGTTTTTATCCTGTTTTTTTTTATTCTGTGAACGGCCCCGAGATCTTATGTTGAAGGGTGGTGTATAAATCTAATTAATAAATAAAATAAATAAGTCTTCTGATTTAAATCTGTGTTGTGAAGCAAAGATCACCAGTGTCGAAGCAATGGTTCTTCAACATCAACTTTGTTGGACTGGTCATGTGGTGCGGATGCCTGATTATCGTCTTTTCAAAGCAGCTACTCTATTCCAAACTTAAAAATGGAAAGCATAATGCTGGTGGACAACAAAAGAGGTTTAAAGACTCTCTCAAGACAAATCTTAAAAAAGACACTGACAACTGGGAATCACTGGCCTGCAAGCGCTCCAATTTGAGAACAGCCTTTACCAAAGGTATCATGGACTCGGAAGACGCTCAAACTCAGGACAAAAGGGAGAAACGTGATAAGAGGAAGACACGCTTGGCAAACCCTCACCGTGATCAGCTCCCACCTGGAAACCTATGTCCCCACTGTGGAAGGACATGTGGATCCAGAATTGGCCTCCACAGTCACTTACGGACTCATTGTTAAAACTGCGTGTGATGGCCTGGGATTCGGACTCGGAGGCTGAACCTGAGGAATCCCAGCCTGCACAGGAGTCCCCGTCTCCAGAACCAGCTGAGCCGGGGCTGGGGCTTGAGCCTGAAGGGTCCTCACCTGTGCTGGATCCTCAGGTGCAGGCACCAGCTGAGACTGCTCTGGCTCCTCAGGTGATGGAGGACCCATTGCCTGCAGGTGCTCCACTCTCAGCCCCGTCAGGGGAAGGTGAGGTTGCCTCTGGGTAAGGTAACCCTCCAGCCTCTCCTGAGCTGCAGAGGCTCAGGGCAGAGAGGTGGAGGGAACTAAGTTCCTGCAGGAGGAGTGCTCGCCTCCAGGCCAGGAGAGGCGAGTCACCTGTGGACTGCCTCGGGGCAGATAAAAGCCAGCCAGCCCCAGCCCCAGGTTGCGGGAGCAACATTGTTGGTAGCCTGTTCCTGCCTGCACCGTCCTGCTCTTCTGCCAGAGTTCCTGACCTCACCCGACTCCTTGCCTTGGACCCCGCTTCAGCCTTGACGGACAGCCTCCATACCACACCCTCGACCTCGGACTGGACTCAGACCTCGCCGCACAGTTAACCCTCAGGATCGGCACACTGTGTTTATGGAAGATAATCTTACTTGGCTATGAGTAATCATCAAAGAAGACAATGGATCAGAGGATTGTCTTTGGTTCATCCCCCCACTCTCCCAACCTGGAAATAATCTGTGGAAGATTCAAATTGTGGGACCAGAAACTCAGCTGGGTCTTTATTGCTATTTTCCCACTCAAAGAAGGCTCACCGTCATACGTAACCATGTGCAGTACTGCAGCCATTGTCATCCACTGCCATCCCTGCAGCCCAGGATCCACTCACTAGGAATGCCAGCATTTATTTTGGGCCCTTCCAGACATGCAGAGCATGTGCCTTTCTCACCACTAGGCATGACTGCTCCTAGAGCCCACTACCATGCAAAAAATACGAGCCCTATGCCGAGTGCTGAATCACCTCCTTTGATCCAAATATTTCTCACACATCTGGACTTTATCTGGTTGCTCATTTTCATTAGTCTAATTTTGAAATGCAGGCACACACAGAGAGACTTCTAATTCCTGGAGCTGCAAACAAATGACCCAGAGAGAAAAGATACAATTCTAGGATCTGTTTCATCTATAGTAAAAGACTTAAAATGTAAGCCATTTAATCCCATTTGTACATTCACAGGTTTTTCCCTCCCCTCCCCTTAGAACGGAAAGGACTAAATTAAGCCAGCTTCTGTTCATTCCTTTATATATATTTCCAACCAAGGACACAATCCATCTCAGGACATGCAGTGAAGCATAGGAATTAGGATTTGAGTCTTAAACATTTCAAACCACTTCTTCTAAGAACAAAATGCTCCATCGGAGAAATGTTGGAGGGTATGGAGTTATGCGACCCCCGAGCCAAGGAGATAAGTACCGTATTTTTCGCTCTATAACACGCACCTGACCATAACACGCACGTAGTTTTTAGAGGAGGAAAACAAGAAAAAAATATTCTAAACGAAACAGTGGATGTATGATTTTTGTGGTTCATGCTGTGGCGCAGGGAGAGTGAACGGGAAGCAAGAGAAGGAGAAGGAGCCCTCTCACACACACAGACACACAGAGTATCAATTCTAAAGTCGCAGGGGCGCAGGGAGAGTGAACGGAAACAAAGAGAAGGAGAAGGAGCCCTCACACACACACACAGACACACAGAGTGTCAATTCTAAAGTCGGAGGGAGAGCGCAGGGGCGCAGGGAGAGTGAACGGGAAGCAAGAGAAGGAGAAGGAGCCCTCTCTCACACACAGACACACAGAGTATCAATTCTAAAGTCGCAGGGGCGCAGGGAGAGTGAACGGAAGCAAAGAGAAGGAGAAGGAGCCCTCACACACACAGACACACAGAGTGTCAATTCTAAAGTCGGAGGGAGAGCGCAGGGGCGCAGGGAGAGTGAACGGGAAGCAAGAGAAGGAGAAGGAGCCCTCTCACACACACAGACACACAGAGTGTCAATTCTAAAGTCGGAGGGAGAGTGCAGGGGCGCAGGGAGAGTGAACGGGAAGCAGGAGGAGGAGAACGATAGCTCAAGCACACACACACACAGCCCCTACAGTGGCTAATCCAAAATCGGACAGCAAAAAACTGCAGGCAGGGACAGAGAGCACGGGGTTGTTTTAAAGCAGCCAACCCCGCTCTGCTTCTCTCCCTTCTCCCGGCTAGGCTGGCTGAAAAGCTTTGCTGCTACTTAGCAGCTCAGTGGGGAGGAGAGAGGAACATAGAGGACGGGGTTGTTTTAAAGCAGCCAACCCCGCTCTGCTTCTCTCCCTCCTCCCCGGCTCCGCTAGCTGACAGGAGCCGCTTACACCCGCTTTGCTGTTTCAAAGCAGCCACGGACTGCTCACAACTGCAGCAGATTCCCCCGCCATCTGTAGGCATTCGCTCCATAACACGCACAGACATTTCCCCTTACTTTCCAGGAGGAAAAATCTGCGTGTTATGGAGCGAAATTTACGGTAACTCTACAAGCTTTAGAAGACATCAGAAAACAGCCCTGTATAGGGAAGTTTTAAAAATGTTTAATGTTTTGTTATGCTTTTATCTATGTTGGAAGCCACCTAGAACAATAAAAATTGTTGTTGTTATTGAATAGGACGCACTGGTGGAGGAAGAGGGGGGAAGGGGGAACGTCCCGCCCCCTGGCACCACGATCCTGGTGGGGTGCCATTGTGGCTGCCACGCCTCTGTGCTGAGCGCCACGCCCCCAGGATGTGCGCCACACCCCCAGGATGCATGCCGGCCACGCCCCCGCCTGCTTTCCACCCCCAGTGCTGGAGCACAAAGCTCCACCACTGATAGGATGTCCCTATTTTCATCGGAGAAATGTTGGAGGGTATTGTTTTAAGTAAGAGAAGTAATGCACATTGCCCTCTAGAAGGAGGACTGGTGAACAAATAGCTCTCCAGGCACTGTGGAAGAACAACTGCCATTATCCCTGATCATTGCCTATGGGGACTGAGGTTGGTAGGAGAGAGTCGATACGATACGATAATCTTTATTGTCATTGTCCCATACAGAACAACGAAATTGAAAAAGTCTACATCAGACATTCAAAAACCAACAAGCCTGCTATCCCAGCTATCCCAGTCCCACAGCATTTGAGGTCTACCCCCACCCCCACAAGAAGGCACCTAAAATTACCACTTCCTTAGTATATGGATTGATGCTTGATGTAAATTCTGAGCCAATGCCTGGGTTGGGCAGCATTGCATTAATATGGGTAGACAAAAAATGCACAGCTCCCAATTACAGTTATTTCCATTATGTAAAGACCTGTCTATTAAGTAAAAAAAATGATATTATGGCTACGCTGAGGATGGTATATAAAATGCAGATTCCTTTTGCTGTTTTACTTGTTGAGTGCGTGTTTTGATTTAATTTGAATGTGTGATTTAATTCCTATATTTTGTTACATTGATTTATTATTATTATTAGCCACATTGAATGTTTTTTTTCAAAATTTATTTCTTTATTTACAACATAGCCCACAACAACTCATACATACACACAAACCCACCACCATTGACAATTTAATTATCAAAATTAAACTCCTATCTCCTTACACAAAGAAAACATAACACAAAAATAAAAGACTTCCTTTATCCTGTAAATGGCCTCCTTATTTACTTCTTGCATACTGCTTCTTTTACATGTGATTATTACAATTTTTCCTAATTATGACTTTAAAAACCGCAAATTCTCCCGAATGTTTATTTTTTTAAAGTGAGACATAAATATTAAATAATCTGAATTCATGCCAAAACCAAATGGGACTGCAATAGAAACTAAGGGGGAAATTACTAACTTAATAGTTGGCTTTCTGTGCTACTAACATATCCTAGTTGTCTGGTGGGTACACCTTATTCCTAAGTTCATTCCTTGCTGGGGGGAAATGTCACACCCTCTGCAGACGACTAGGTCCCTCTCCCTCCAGCTATGCCTTTGTGCCAGTCGCAGTAGAGATACCACATAGCCTGAGGGAAGAACTTATGTGAAGAGTGCGCTGCCTGACATTGGGCAACAAAATAATGATGCAATGCAGCAGCGGCGCAAGTTAAGATGAGCCCATCATCCTTGACCTTCAAGCCTCAAAATTGGCTTTCTGCAAATCACTTACACTGGCAAAACACAGCACATGAAAAGCCAATATGTTCGTGGAAAACCAATATGAATGGGGGCTTGGAAACCGCCGAAGACATTTCGTTTCATAGCTCGAGAGATTTTTAGAAAGAAAGAAAAACAAGGTTGTTGCATGCGCCATGGCTGCGGCTCTTTGACAACAGGTAGCTGCCATTTTGAAATTCCCTCTGCTATGTGCAAGGGTATCCAGATTACAGAGCTGGCAGCTCCTGGTCATAATCCATTGCTCTTCTTTTATGGAATAGACAATGCTTCTTTGAAACATTTGCTTTCACTATGTCCCACACCAGGGGTGCCAACTTGAATAAAATATTGGGGGGCCCAGGTAAGCCCCGCCCTTCATAATCTATCACATGATGCAGTGGACACACACCATTTGAATGGCAATGCCCATCAACTTGGGGGGGCAGCCCCATCAAATATTTTATTGGTGGGGTGGAGCCCCCTCGGCCCCTAGGAGTTGGCTCCTATATCCCACACTTTGGAGAGGAAGTGCTGGACTATATAAACAAGCCACTATGGAGAAATTTAAGATTTTCAGAGGTGAATAGGCTCTTGAACTATATACCCATTGTATGGAAATTGACAACAGGGCAGTAAAAATGGATTCTACGCACCCTAATGGTGGCTGAGAGACTGATACTGATGAATTGGGAGAAAAGAGATACAATTCCCCTTGACAACATATGAACGGACAGCTTATAGATGGACTTTCGTTGGATAAATACAATGATATTTGGAATGAGTTTACATAGAATATATTGGGTTACTGACAATTACACGTGTATTGGGATAATAAGAATATACACATCTGTATATTAATTTATGGTAAAATAACAGTATTTTTTTCTTTTTTAATATCTCTCGGTTTTCTTTCTTTCTTTCTTTCTTTCTTTCCCATCTCCTTTTATAAATAAATTTCTTCTAATAAAATATTATTAATAATAATATAATATGTAATGACCAACGTGAACCTCAGGTGGTGGCAGGGCCAGCCCTCCGATGAGGCAAGCTGAGGAGACCACCTCAGGCAGCAGGATCCACAGAGACAGTAGATCCAGTCTCCCAGTGTAGCTGTTCACTCTGCCAACCCCCCTTGTTCCTGATACAGTCATACCTTGGAAGTCGAACAGAATCCGTTCCAGAAGTCCAAAACGTTCAGAAACCAAAGCACAGCTTCTGATTGGCTGCAAGAAGCTCCTGCAGCCAATTGGAAGCCGCAGAAGCCCTGTCAGACATTCAGCTCTCAAAAATAGTTCACAAACCGGACAAAATATAGTTTCAAAAATAGTTCACAAACCCTTCGGGGTTTTCAGCGTTCGGGAGGCAAAACGTTACAGAACTAAGCTGTTCAAAAACCAAGGTATGACTGTATATATCTTTAGCAAATGTGCAGTTTTATATAGCCAATTGTGGTTCAAAATGCACCGTCTCTCGCACACTGCATTGATACAAATTGGGCACCCATTCACATTGGCTGTATTAGAATGCAAATGGGACATAAATTTTAAAAAATAAATAAATAAAAGGGCAGGGGATTGTGTAGGATTTCCCCTTCCTCTGTTGCTTTTCCCATGCCAAATTTTAGTTGTAAGGGGGCAGGGCTTGCTTTCACTCCATAATTTTGGGGGTGACCAACACGGTGGCTTATGGATGCCGTGGAACTCCAGTTCCCATCAGCCCCAACCAGACTGGCCAGTGTTCAGGGATGATGGGAGTTGTAGTCTAGCAATATTTGGAAGTCCACAGGATCCCCAGCAGCAGCTGTCTGCAGGTTAGGAAAGAATCGTACACACCAAGACTGCTGTACAACAACAATACCCGCCCTCTAAGAACCTGATGCACATTTCTTGCATGACTCTATCCACACACTGATAGCCCTGCCAAACCAGTGGTTATGTGAACCACAGAAATTGGTTGCATGCAGAGTGCTTTTGAGTCCCCATCTGAAGTTGAAGTGTACAGTGGTACCTTAGGTCAGTGGCGTAGCGTGGGGGGTGCAGGGGGGGCCGGCCGCACCGGGCGCAACATCTGGGGTTAGGGTTAGGGGGCGCAAATCCATGGGTTAGGGGGCGCAAATCCATGGGTTAGGGGGCGCAAATTACTTGCCTTGCCCCGGGTGCTGACAACCCACGCTACGCCACTGCCTCAGGTTACATACGCTTCAGGTTACAGACTCTGCTAACCCAGAAATAGTGCTTCAGGTTAAAAACTTTGCTTGAGGATGAGAACAGAAATCGTGCTCCGGAGGCGCGGCAGCAGCAGGAGACCCCATTAGCTAAAGTGGTGCTTCAGGTTAAGAACAGTTTCAGGTTAAGTACAGACCTCCGGAACGAATTAAGTACTTAACCTGAGGTACCACTGTACAAGTGTCCTATTTTCAGCATGTGTGCCTTTTACGAATCAGGATATACCATAGAAATCTCAGACTTCTAGCTCATCTGAAAGCACCCCAACAAATGTTGACACCAAGTTTAATGAAACACGCTCCCAGGTCAGTGCCTAGAGCAGTGATGGCCAAACTTGGCCCTCCAGCTGTTTTGGGACTACAACTCCCATCATCCCTAGCTAACAGGTCCAGTGGTCAGGAATGATAGGAAATGTAGTCACAAAACAGCTGGAGGGCCAAGTTTGGCCATCACTGGCCTAGAGGGTTGCACCTTGACACAATTAGTTCGGCGGAGATCAGTCATCTTTATACATAGTTCCTAGTTGTAAAGTCACTTTTCCTATAATCCTTTATCTTGGGCTCATCGTATACCTGAATAGCTCAGCTGGTTAGAGCATGGTGCTGATAATGTCAAGGTTGCAGGTTTTGATCCCCGTATGGGACAGCTGTATATTCCTGCATTGGGGCGGGTGAATTATTAGACAATCCTCAGAGTCCCTTCCAACTCTACAAATCTGTGATTCTATGACATCTAAAGTGGCTTCATTACCAATCCTTCTTCCCAGGGAACTCTGGGAGTTATAGTTCTGTGACAGTGATAGGCAGGGTCTCAGAACCCATAACAAACTACTGTTCCCAGGATTCTTTGGGGAAACCCCCAGCAGTTAATGTGATAAAGGGGGCTTTGAATGTATGGGGTAGATAAGCGCCTAGTGTTTGAGGGTGAACTTTTAAAAAAGCTACATTAACATAGTGCTTCTTTAACGTGTTAAAAATTCATTGCAAGCTTGTCCTTGTCAGTTATTGTTGGATTCCTTATTACTTAAATAAGCAGCATCAAGACTTTGTATTGCCCTAAGAACCTACTTCATCAAGTGACTAAGAAAAACCCTAACTTACTGTAATTATGTTTCTAATTTATGCGCATAGTGCAAGTTCATGGATGATAGTGTCATTTAATTCTTTATTAGTATCCCTTTTTCTTATTCTCTCATATATATATATATATATATATATATATATATATATATATATATGTCTCTGACTGGTTAGGAGAAGTAATTATTCATATTACTACACAATATTTATTTTCCACATTTCCTAATGTGCTGCAGAACTGTGACATTTTACCCAGAAAGTAGGCAGCAAAAGAAAAAAATTGTGATTTCCTCCGTAACACAAAAGAATGGATAACTCTTGTCACTTATGTGCAAAGTTTTAGACAGCTAAGTAATACAGATTTAAATTAAAAATGACAGATGCACTGGCTTGGAATATAATGGCTACTGAAGTGAATGTTTATTCCTTTTAGCAGTTTGTGGTTAACTCTTAAACGGTCCAAGTATTATAGTCAATTGTCAGATTTGTAAATGTGCACCTAGCGCATGTATATAGCGGGGGTCAGAGTGTGCAAGTAGCAATAATGCTCCTGGATGTAAAGAGTACAGGGAATCATCTTGAAATTTTGATGAGGCTTCCTTCTGAAATAGCCTTTTATGGGGCTGAAAGGGAGAAGCCACTCAGGCAAGATGGATCAAGGATCTGATGAGCAGGGAACTCCAAAGGCTGTCAGAGTTGGCTGCTTCTACAGGAGGGATGGGGGACCCTGTTTTTTGCCTTCTCTTGGAGGTAAACAACTGGGAGCTGCACGCAGGAGGGGCTAGCATGGTGGGGTGGTGTCGCAAGGGTGTTTTCTTGGCAGTAGTGATTATTATTATTATTAATACCCTGCACATCTGGCTAGGTTTCCCCAGCCACTTGCCATTTACCTGGAAAGTGAAGGGATGAGGCAATGAGAGGAGGTTGGGTCTCAGCTGCTGTGCCCAAACCAATCTGGCCTCATCACCACCCTTACCTTCCAGGTAAGTGGCAATGACGCTGTTGTTAAGAGGAAAGCTCTAAGCCTGGGCTGGGTGGTATCAGGTCCAGAACTCCCTAAATATTCTCTCTCTCTGTGGCGATCACACAGGGTCCCCGGACGTTTAATGGTCTATTGATCCCTGTGCCACCCCTGTGCTCGCTTCCCCACTGCCACCAACCAGTTAAAAAGGTAAAGGGACCCCTGACCATTAGGTCCAGTCGTGTCCGACTCCGAGTCAAGCTTGCAAAAATCTATCATTTGCCCGACAATAAATGTTGGAAATGTAAGGAAAATGAAGGTACATTCTTTCACCTTTGGTGGACGTGCCCCAGGATTAAGGCTTTCTGGGAAATGATATATAACGAATTGAAAAAGGTATTTAAATATACCTTCTTGAAGAAACCAGAGGCCTTTCTCTTGGGCATGGCCAGCCAAGTGGTGCCAAAGAAGGACAGAACTTTTTTTATGTATGCTACAACAGCAGCAAGAATACTCATCGCAAAGTATTGGAAGACGCAAGATCTACCCACTCTGGAAGAATGGCAGATGAAACTGATTGACTGTATGGGATTGGCAGAAATGACGAGCAGAATCCGTGACCAGGGAGAAGAGTCGGCAGAAGAAGACTGGAAAAAATTTAAGGACTATTTACAGAAATATTGTAAAATTAAGGAATGCTGAATGATGTTGGATTGAAATTGAGTGGTTTCTAGCTGTAATGATATAAAGGAACATGGATGAAAAAAGGGGTTTGGATAGAAAATAAGGTGATATTATAAGCTGTAATGCTTTAAGTTAAGGATTTGCTGAACAAATAATCTGAAATGGAATACAAGAAGGGGAGGTATGAGGAGGTCAGAGAAATTTGTTATTGAAAAGTATGTTTTATGAACTATATGGTTTTTTAAATCTTTTTGTTTGGTTTTTTTGTTTGTATAAAAAATTGAAAACTTTAATAAATATATTTTTTTAAAAAAAACTCTGGGGTTACGGTGCTCATCTCGCTTTATTGGCCAAGGGAGCCGGTGTATAGCTTCCGGATCATGTGGCCAGCATGACTAAGCTGCTTCTGGCAAACCAGAGCAGCGCATGGAAACGCCGTTTACCTTCCCGCCGGAGTGGTACCTATTTATCTACTTGCACTTTGACGTGCTTTCAAACTGCTTGGTTGGCAGGAGCAGGGACCAAGCAACGGGAGCTCACCCCGTAGTGGGGATTCGAACCGCCGACCTTCTGATCGGCAAGTCCTAGGCTCTGTGGTTTAACCCACAGCGCCACCCATGTCCCTACCAACCAGTTACTCTCTGGTAAAAACACTGAGTCTAGTCAGTTGTTAAAAGTGAACCAAAAAAAACCCCAAAACAACCCAAGTTTATTTTACAGACATTAACAAGTTTATTGTTTCTCTGATAATATTCATGTCAGTTTCTTAACTTTAGTTTCTTTACCGGCCTATACCTTCCTAATACCTTCTGACTGATTATCTCAACTGTTTGACAGACTCCTCTTAACAAATTCTCTCACTCTCTCACACCAGACTAGCCCAACCCACAGATTTATGTTTTCTATCTTTTCTGACTCTAGACTGACCCATCAACAACTCTAACTAACTAAAAAAACCCTCTGTGCTTAAACCTTATATACAGTTAACTCTGCCCCCTGGGTTCCCATTGGTTAGTCATTTTACAATTAGTTAACCCTTTCCCTATGAACCTAGTGTGATGTCACACACATAGGAGGGCAAACGCCACACACACTCTCTCTCTGCCACCCTTTGCATCCCCTCCAACATTTCTCCTATGAAAGTAGGGACGTCCTAAGGAAAAGCAAGACATTCCAGGATCAAATCAGAAACCGGACTGGATTCTGTAAATCGAGCACTTTCCCTGGAATATAGAGTCACTTGGAGGGTCTGGCACACCCATTTCCAACATTTCTCCCTCCTTGGCACCCACATGATATGATGCCAAGGGCCTGAGGAACACAGGTTTTCCACAGTATATAGAGCATATAGAGCATTCTAAGGGGCTTTTAGGAAGAAGAACAAATGTTGCATGCTTCAGTGAAATTGAGGAACATGGCTTTATTGCTAAAAAATAGTATGTAAAGACTTTGACCAAATAAGGGGCTTTGAGGAATGGGAAAGGGAATTGGGGCGGATTTAACACTGTAATAGGCGGACGCAATAGGTGTAAACTGTGCACTCCCCTTCATAGTTGGCTTGCAAAGGAGGGGCTTGCGCTTGGGAAAAGGGTATATATAGTCATGTTTTTTAATAAAAAGGGTGCGCACGCTTTTTCGGGTGGCCCGCCTTGCAAATATGTATTTCCAGTAAAATATTGCTGCTTCATCAACTTTGCCCATATTTTATTTCAAATAGGCCCAATGACCCACTTCTAACAGTAGACCCAAGCTATTCCTTTACCAATGGAAGAGTGAACCAAATGTAATTTGAGTGCCATTAGCTACGGGTACTTTTGTTATTAGAATTGTTTTGATTTAAAAAAAAATCATCCTGCTTTTCTTACAACAAACTCCAAAGTAGCTAACACAACTTCTGCAAACATTTTTTTAAAAACCCAGCCTAACACAAATATCAAAGGCGGGGAATGTAACAGGAGCAGATAAATATAAACATTTCAACAGAAATACAAAACCTGTAATACCTCGCCCAAAGAGAAAGGCAGACCACCAAGAAGCAAAAAAATCAAGCAACCCAAAGGTCATTTTTGCAGGTATTTAGACATCAAGGAAAAACACCCCTCTTTGCCCAGGCCTATGGCCTGTGAAAGTGTGGGGGAGAGAACTGTTATTATGATGATTATGTTACTATTAGGCTGTCTGTCAGTGTGCTTTTTACTATGTTTTTATTATATTTTTTATTATTGATGTTTTATCATGTGTTTCGAATGTTGTGCACAGCCCGGAGATCTTTTGATAAAGGGTGGTATATAAATTGAATTATTATTATTATCATCAATATCCTCATTTCTGGCACAGCCAGGTTTTGCTTGATATCTGAAGATTTTCACTGTTCAGTCAAGGGGAACTTCCTTCAGAAGGGCATCCCACAGAATTGGTGCCACTCCTGAGAAGGCCCTGCTGCTCATAGCGGCTTGCCAAACTTGACCCAGCATGAAGTAGGGTCTCGGATACCGAATGGGGATCATGAGGTAGGACGTTCTGGACTGCAGTCCTTAAGGAACCCACAACCACCAACTGTTTAGGAATGTCCCATAATGTATCACCAAAAGAAGATGGCACAGGTGTGCATAAAATCTGCAGGTGTCCTATGTAGATGTTCAAATTTAGGAATTGTTATCATTTATAATTGAGACGCAGTGCATGCCACCATGGCAAGGAAGGCTGCAAATCTGCTGTCTAGGTGTTGCTGTTGAGCAATTTCAAGGTCCTGATTGCTCTCCCTTCTTTGAATTCTTTACCTTTAAAATGGACTTGGAGCAGACAGCCTTACAACCAGACAGCCCTCCAAAGAAAGAACTATCCTCCATTAACTAGGGCATGCCCCCCCCGCCACTGCCCCCCAAAGCTGTTTGTGTTTAGCACATGCATATAATAAATCCGATGTAATCAAATTATAATGTGGAAAAAATATAATTTTGCATCACATCTTCGGCTCTTAATCCCCCGTGCAGGATCTGAATTCCAGGACTGAGGAAGATCATTGCATTGTAATTCATCGTAATCTAAGGCCCTATATTGTGGAACCCCGATTATTCCAAACTTGCACGAATTTCCTTCGCTTGAATTTGCATTGAGAGACATCCTCGCGTTCCAAATCAGCTGAGTCCTCTTTTCTCGGGCAATAAAAATTTATAAGCAGAGCGCCCCTTGAAGTTGCTAGAAATTTCAGCCTTGGGTGAGCAAAGGATTAAGTGCTATAATTAGAACTAAATTTAGTAGGACTAATCATAGAGTAGGGTAAGCAGGATTTGACCCTTTAATATGCTGTTCAGCAAAATAAATCCAAGCTTTCACATTAGAATTTAGGAAACATGCCAAGCAGGGTAGTTTTCATACTCCCCACCTCCATGGTTATATTTTAATGGGGGGGGGAGCATGGCTCGGAATGTGTTGCCTTGTGAATACCACATGCCCACTCCCACCCTGCCACATGGCCACCCATGTGCAAAGACAACAACCGTGACACATTAGGAAATCCCTGCATAAATGGCTGTCCCTGACTCAGACAAGAGTTGGGATACTGCTGGTTTCTTGTATCCTCTAACATTGCACAGATGTGCTTGCCATCTCCCAGTTGCCAACTCCAAAGTCATTGTCTTATCACACACAATGATAGGGATGTTATCAGCTCAGTGGTGAAGCATCTGTTTTGCATGTTTGTGGGAGGCGTTTTATTGTTTTGTTTTGTTTTTGTTTTAACTATTTATTTTGTGCTGTTATCCTGTATTTTTATCTTGTGAACCTTCATCTTCAGATGAAGGGCAGTATTTACTTTTCAACAACAACAACAACAAACTTGGTTCAACCCTCACCCTTTACCATGTTTATACAGACGCGGCCATCATTATTCTGAAAGACCTTATCTTTATGATTTCTAGGTTCCCATCTGCACTATACATTTAAAGCTGTGCTGTACCACTTTAGAGAGTCACAATTTCCCCAGAAGAAGAAGAAGAAGAAGAAGAAGAAGAAGAAGAAGAAGAAGAAGAAGAAAAAGAAGAAGAAGAAGAAGAAGCATTAACTTATACGCCGCCCATCTGGCTGGGTTTCCCCAACCACTCTGGGCGGCTTCCAACAAAATATTAAAATACAATAGTCCGTCAAACATTAAAAGCTTCCCTAAATCCTGTAGTTTGTGAATGGGTGCTGAGAGTTTTGAGGAGAGATATTTATTCTCCTGACAGAGCTGCCATTCCCAGAGTGGTTTAACAATCAATTCCTCTCCCCATGGAATTCTGCAAATGGTCGCTCTGCGAGGGGGAATAAGGGTCTCTTTACAACTCCCAGCACCTTTAACAAACTACATTTCCCAGCATTCTTTGAGGGAAGCCATGCCTGTTTAAAGTGGTATGCTGCTGCTTTAGGGGTATATAGTAGTGAGGCCTGAAAGGCAGCATTTAGCATCCAGATCTCCCCACTGCTCTTCTTGCTCATAACGCTGTGCTCTGACAGGGTCTCATTCTTTCCTATCACCTTTTATTTGGGGTTGCCGAGGGCTGAACATTCTGGAAGCAAAGCACCTGCTCTATCCAACTGAGCTAGACAGTCCCTCTCCACTTTCCTTTCTGCAGCTCTAACTTAAATCATGTTTGTTCCCCCCCAAAAAAATGAATTTCATGCTTAGCTTGTTTTTTTCTTAATTAAAAACTTCCGTTTAGCCACCCGTAATAGGTGCATTATCAAAACTCATTAGCCCCATTCACTCTTGTCTGTCATCCCTAAGCTTTGCATTCAGGTGCGCATCTCAAAAAAAAAAAAAAAAAGTTCCCCGTCGGCTTTTGCAGACGAAAAGGAAATTAAATAATAAATATGGGAGCCAGAACGGTTTTATGAGTTTCAGTATGAGAAGGTGGCTGCAAGGCCCATAAGGTTTCACACAAAAAGGCATTACAGCTAAAGCTAACATGCTGACACATCTCTGATCTATAAAGTCTGCAGTAATGACAGCGGTAAAGGGTGGTGTGCCAGACTGGGGATTCTCCCCCCCCCCCATGTGCGCACGCACGCACACACACACACACAGACACGAAAATAGAAATAGGTAAGGCATAGAATGAATTTATTATTGCAAAAAAGGTGTAAAAATCAAATAAAATTTCCCCAAAGCTTTCCTATAAAGCATCCACAATGGTTTACTACCTTCACCTGCGTTCATGCTAGGATCTTATTATCCTAGCTGTCGCCTTGTTTTCCGATTCCTTTAATTCCTGTGTGACAAAAGTTCCCGCCTTTAAAGCTAAAAAGAACCTCCTAATTTCTGAATTCTGTGGGTCCTATTCATTATCCAAGCAGTAAGAAACTAAGGTCTTCTGGTCCTGCCATTTAGAGGGGGGGAGGCCTTCTGGACAATTCACAGCATTTATTGCATGAGGTTGCTTCACTAAAACTCCTCTAAATCCTTTGGCCAAAAAGACAGATCTCCGCCCCCATTACAATGGTCAGAAATTTGTGGTAGTTAATATCCAGTCCAATCCAATGCGGGACGTGGGTGGCGCTGTGGTCTAAACCACAGAGCCTAGGGCTTGCCATCAGAAGGTCAGCGGTTCAAATCCCCGCAATGGGGTGAGCTCCCGTTGCTCGGTCCCTGCTCCTGCCAATCTAGCAGTTCAAAAGCACGTCAAAGTACAAATAGATAAATAGGTACCACTCCGGTGGGAAGGTAAACGGCGTTTCCGTGTGCTGCTCTGGTTTCGCCATGTTGGCCGCGTGACCCAGAAGTTGTATGCCAGCTCCCTTGGCCAATAAAGCGAGATGAGCGCCGCAACCCCAGAGTCGTCCGTGACTGGACCGAATGGTCAGGGGTCCCTTTACCTTTTTTTACCAATCCTCTGCACTTCCCTTTCCTGGTTCTTTCTCTGTACATCAAGCTTGGACCAGACAGCCCATCAAACAGAGGGCTGCTCTGTAATGTAGGTCACAGCCTCTTCCGCCGCAGCCACTGTTTTGGAGCTCAGCCATGTGGCCAGACCTGGGAGAATTATAGCGTTATGAGTTTGAAGGTTCCAGTCCCCTTTAATCCCTGGATCCAGCAAGTGTTAGAATTTAATCAAAGGCTTGGTGTGTTTAGCTGGGTGCCAGAATTCTAATCCTTGAATCCAGCGACTGTTAAAAGTTACTCAAGCCTCTGTAAGGGTTAGCCTCTGTAAGGAGAACAAAGGAAGGGGCTCTGTGGGAGATGCAAATGGATAGGGCCCTGCCTCCACGGCCGGATTTAGGTTTGATGAGGCCCTAAGCTCCTGAAGGTAATGGGGCCCTTTATATGTCCAGCTGTCCTTTGTCAACAACAAATTGTCGCTATTTTTTGTGTTTAACACATGCAATATGGTAATTTATGGACCTAATAGGTATCTAAAGCCATTTGCACATACAGAATATAGGCACCCTATATATAGAAATGAGCAAACCAACGATATTTTAGGGAGCAGGCTAGCAGGCATTACTTACTTCATAGGAGCATACACAACACAACACACAAAACACTGTTGCTGTATGTAGGTTTTGTTTTATTTGTTTTTCATCTTATATTTTGGGAAAACCAGGGGGGTTTTCCTATAAATTTTTTGGGGGCCCCCAAGAGAGGGGGGCCCTAAGCTATAGCTTGTTTAGCTTATACCTAAATCCGGCACTGCCTCCCTCCCTCAACTCCCACATAGTGAGAAGGACAAAAGCCAGAGTGTTTTTAGGACTGACTGAGAAGCAAACTGGAAAGCCCAAAAGGCAGAGAAATAGTTGAGCTCTGCTTGAATCTAAGGCTGTGGCTATGGGAGAAGCAAGACCTTTTTGATGTGTTAATACTGTGAGCCTCTCCACCGTAGGCTCAGGTTGTACATGTGTGTAAATACACCATATATTTATGTGAGATATTTCTATACACACACACACATACAGTGGTACCTCTGGATGCAAACGGGATCCATTCTGGAGCCCCATTCGCATCCTGAAGTGAATGCAACCCACATCTGCACGTCTGCACCTCACGTTTCGCCGCTTCCACGCATGCACGTGACGTCATTTTGACCGTCTGTGCATGTGCGTGCGGTGAAACCCAGAAGTAACATGCTCCGTAACTTCCGGGCCGCCGTGGAGCGCAACCCGAAAATACTTAACTTGAAGCACATTTATCCCGAGGTATGACTGTGTGTGTGTGTGTGTGTGTGTGTATCTCACAATCTCACAAAGACACCACAGGCTCTTCTGTGCCTCGTTTCCAAAAGGAAAACACAGACGACCTGGAATCTGTGGGATCTTGCACCGCTCAGAGATTGGAGTGGTGTTCAACACTACTATGGTTTCTAAGGGACTTCACCACTAACCCAAACCGCCTCCAGAATAGCTCAGAAGTGGCTGTGCAGAATCTAGCATCCTTTTACCAAGAAGAGTTTGGATTTGATATCCCACTTTATCACTACCCCAAGGAGTCTCAAAGCGGCTAACCATCTCCTTTCCCTTCCTCCCCCACAACAAACACTCTGTGAGGAGGGTGAGGCTGAGAGACTTCAGAGAAGTGTGACTAGCCCAAGGTCACCCAGCAGCTGCATGTGGAGGAGTGGGGAATCAAACCCGGTTCACCAGATTACGAGTCCACCACTCTTAACCACTACACCACACTGGCTCCAAGTGATTTGTTAGCAGAAGAGGGAGATAAGAACAAGTTCCATAACTTAACTATGTGCTGTGTGAAGAAGTCTTTTTTCCTGTCCTGAATCTTCCAACGTTCAGAAGATTCTGGTGCTGATGTTCAAGGGTCCAGCACACTTAGTTCTCATCAAGTGTTTTTTTTAAGGGGGGGTGTTTCTAACTATGTTTTTTGCTTCTGCCAGCCTTGGGGCTCCACCAAGCCTGCTGATACCTCTCTTTTGCAATGTTCCGCCATGCTACTCACCAGCTGAACATTGGAAATAAAAGGGAGTGATGACAGTGGCCTACCTTAAAGAGTTGCTGTGAGGGTTGTAACTGGATAATGCGCGGGAGCACTCTGAGCACTTGAAAGAAATACACAGATGGTGGTGATCATCACCTCCTGCAAAGCTGCAGTGAAGATTTAAATAACGCTGGCTGGAGGAGCAGAGTCACTTTAGAAAGACCACAAATTAAAGTAAAGCAAAGCCCACCCACATGAAATTAGCAGAAGAAAGACTCAGCTGGGTGAGTCAGAAAGCCGTAGGAGCTGAATTCAAGTCATTCTTTGATTATAGGTTTGGAAAAACACAACTTTGTCTATAACCTAATAACAGAAAGAGGAGGGGGCATCTTACTAATAGGTGAGTTGATAACACAGAAACAAATTTGTTTGAGGTGGAGTGTGATGGCCTGGGATTCGGACTCGGAGGCTGAACCTGAGGAATCCCAGCCTGCACAGGATTCCCCGCCTCCAGAACCAGCTGAGCCGGGACTGGGGCTTGAGCCTGAAGGGTCCTCACCTGTGCTGGATCCTCAAGTGCAGGTACCAGCTGAGTCTGCTCTGGCTCTGGAGGTGATCGAGGACCCATTGCCTGCAGGTGCTCCACTCTCAGCCCCGTCAGGGAAAGCTGAGGTTGCCTCTGGGTCCAGTAACCCTCCAGCCTCTCCTGAGCTGCAGAGGCTCAGGGCAGAGAGGCGGAGGGAACTAAGTTCCCGCAGGAGGAGTGCTCGCCTCCAGGCCAGGAGAGGTGAGTCACATGTGGACCGGGGCTGCCCTATGCCTTGGGGCAGATAAAAGCCAGCCAGCCCCAGTCCCAAGCTGCAGGAGCAATGTTGTTGGTAGCCAGTTCCTGCCTGCACCCTGTTTTGCGCTCCTGACCTCACCCAACTCCCTGCCTTGGACCCAGCTTCAGCTTTGACGGACTGCTTCCTACTGCACCCTTGACCTCGGACTGGACTCGGACCTCGCCTCACGGAAACCCACGGGACCAGCACATGGAGACTCAAAGAAGCTGCTTCTCTACTGAGTCAGGCCATGCAGCTCAGTCTCGTCTACCCTGACAGGCAGTGGTCCTCCGGTTTTCACACAAGAGTACCATATTTTGCATTCCTTCCTAGAGATGCCGAGGACTAGACCTGGGGCCTTCTGCTTGCAAGCCCATCTCTTGCATAAAAGTACAGATGAACCCTCAGGGATACGGAACCCAAGAGAGTCACACTCCTCCAGTCTTCCCTCTCCCCCCCCCAGCCTTAGTTTTACCCACCTGTTGCGTACCTGCCATCTCCAAATAAGCATTCCCTAGCTGGATCAAACTAAAGGTCCCTCTGATCTAGTAGACTAGGTCTTCAATGGTCAAATGCATTAGGAACACAGAAGGCTGCCGAGTCACTGGAACATGCAGCTTGGCTTGTCTACACCAGGGGTGAGGACTTATGGCCTGTCTCCCTCCAGGCATTGTTGCATTGTTGCACTACAACTCCCATGAGTTCCACCTAGCATGGCCATTGGCCAGGGATGCTGGGAGCTGTAGCAGCTGTAGTTCAGCAATATCTGGAGGGCCATAAGTTCCATAACCTTGGTCTATCCTGACTGGCAGAGGCCCTCCAGGGTATCAGACAGGGTTCCTTCTGAAGAGGAAGAGAAGAGTTTGGACTTGATATCCCGCCTTTCACTCCCCATAAGGAGTCTCAAAGCGGCTAACAATCTCCTTTTCCTTCCTCCCCCACAACAAACACTCTGTGAGGTGAGTGGGGCTGAGAGACTTCAGAGAAGTGTGACTAGCCCAAGGTCACCCAGCAGCTGCATGTGGAGGAGAGGGGAAGCGAATCCGGTTCACCAGATTACGAGTCCACTGCTCTTAACCACTACACCACACTGGCTCTCTGAGCCCTACCTGGAGATGGACCAGGGACCTCCTCATGCTCTTCCATTGAACTACGGCCTTTCCTCACTTTGACTTAGTAAAATATATGCAGCACTGCTAGCTGAGTGTGGGGTTCTCTGCAGAGATAGTGGTACAACGGCTGGCTTCACTGAATTTTTATTCATTTCTGTTATTATGAACGCCCCCCCCCCATAGAAACACATTGTGTGTGTGTGTTTTCCTTCTTAGACAGCCCCACCTTCCAAGGGCTGCCTGAAGCTTGGATGCACAACACAGCATTAGCTATTAAGTCACTAATTATGAAAAGCTGAGTGTGTTGGGAAAACATGTAGATCTTCAAGGCAGGTGCAAAATGCAGAGCTGAGTCACTGGGAAAAAAAGTCAACCTGATTTCCTCTCAATACCAGCAATTTCACACTCGCCGTTGAAGGGGATTTAGCCCTGCTGCTTGTTATGAAAGCTGTGGGAAGGCCTTTCGATTTGCTGTGGTTGTTGAAGTTTCTTGCACCAATGCTCTCTCTGGCCCCGGTCCAGTCCTAGTGCCATAAGAATAAGCTGTCAAGATGGGAGAAGTAACCTAGGAATGCTGCTGGGATGTGAATTTGAAGTCACATCCAAATTGCATTTCTTTCCAAATAAGATAGCACAGACTGTATCCTCACTTACTGCATAACCCTAGGAATATCTACTTAGAAGCAAGTCTCACTGCTAGAGATGGAAGCATCTGACCATTTTTGTTTTCCCAGTTTCCCGTTTCCCCCATCTTAAGTTCAGTTCTCCACATTTCTGCAACAACTGATGAATCTTTTTTTTAAAAAAAATATATATTGAAAATTCACCAGTGTGAATTTCTCCCAATAAACACAATTTTGTATGCAGTGCTGACTGGTGTACATAGTTTTGCAAGCAATTTTCCTTAATATAATAAATATTTGTGTGCTATTCTCATTAATACATTCATTTTCATGCACAATTTCCACTCACTAATATATGTGTTTTGGCAAGCGTTGTTTGGCTGGAAAACTGCACCACAAAATTTGGAGAAGTACAAATTTCAAAGGATATTTTGTGTTTCAGTTTGCATATTGTTCTGGAAAGTGCAAAATTAGGATTGCAGCCTAAGAAAGGCTTAGATATCTATGCAAACTTCTGATTTATGTTCATGGGTTCCTTTCCAGCAACCTATCCATGCATCCAAACCTGTTTACATGTGTGCAAGCCTATATCTCCTTAGAAATATCACAGCATTTCTCTCTACCCACTAACTTCTTTCCCCTCATTCTAGGCAAAACTGCTAGAGAATTGGGTGAAATTGCATGTTTCTCCTCTTTTTATGAAAAAGGAATCACTGTGCTTCTTTGCCACATGTGTACAAGTACAACATGTTGACTTGATTTAAGGCCGCATCAACTTTGCCAATGCTCTTTCCGTATCTAATCCTTTCATTTTATTACTGTACTTTCCTTTAGCATGAATTGTTGCAATCCTGTGTGGCTGTATGAATTGTTAACAGTGTTAAATAATGGAGCACGATACTGTTTACCAGCAGAGATTAAATTGCATTTCTGGAGCTTTTATTTGCTCATTTTTAAAGGATCTTCACCCGTAGTATTTCCCTAATGAATCCATTATTATCTATTGCCGTAGTTTCAATGACTCACCACACAATACAGATCCTCCCCTTTTTATCCAGTGTTTTTTTATGCGTCCAACAAAACACAATCAATAGGAGCAGCTAACAAATTGCTCAAATGAAGTTGGACAATTTCAGTGAAAGCACTGCACATCATTAACAGTAACTATTCACTGCCTATGAATAAAGGAAATAATGCCTCTTTAAAATAATTATCAACAAGCATAATCTCTTTAAGTACTGCTCGTTCCTATGTATCCCCCCACCCCACCCCACCCCCGCCATAACACTCAGGTCTAACAATGCCACCGCTTTGCCTGCTGGTGAGTCAGTGGTTATGAAATATGCAAATTGGTCCAAACAAAATTAGAACCATCATCCTGTAGCGCTATCTTCCTTCCCCTGTCTACTTTGTGGCCTCATTCCAGTCTTCAAAATCAGCCCCTCTGAGATATCCGGTCTACTTTCAGTCAAATAATCCAAAGGCAACACATCTCCCATCCCTTCCAGTTTGTTTGAGACACTGGATACAGCATTATCACAGCACGTCCTTAGAGAGCTTCAACCAGGCCTCCTTCTCCTCTCTCCATTTAATTCTGCCTATAACTAGAACTCTTTGTTTGAGTTAGGCATCCCAAACAGGTCCGAAGTGTATTCCTCCATTCAAGCGCACTTAATGCAATCATCCCCAAAATTCATCCTTTCTTTTTCTGGTCAGTTTCTGCATATGATTTACATTCCAGGATTATTAATTTTTTTAAGAACATAAGAAGAATCCTGCTGGATCAGACCAAAGGTCTATCCGGCCTAGTATTCTGCTCCCACAGTGGCCCGCCAAATCATATAGGAAGCCCCACGAGCAGGACATGAGTGTGAAATAGCATTCACCCATTGGATCTGTTCCATTTTCTACCAGGCCTGGTAGTTTGTTGAGTATGGCACAAAACAGGAACTAGGCACTAGGATTGCGGAAGCTCCATGCCTTTCAGTGAAGGTTATTTATACAACAGCACTGGCTGGTGGATCAGGATCCAGAACCCCAGTTAAAGTATAAACTCTGTTCTCTAAATATCTGAGAAACCATGTGCACTCCCTCCAACACTTTGAGGCAAAAATCCGGGACGCCATCTTCCCCAACACCATATTCCTGTTTTTTATTGCAACAGCACGCATCCATTTTGGTTGCTGAGATTTCGCACCACAATTATCCTCCCCCCCAAAAAACCCCCACTTTTTCCTGGATACTTGTGGGGTATGCATGTTTGTGAAAGGGACAAAACAACCACAACTTCACTTTCAGTGTACACCCAGGAACCTCACCTAAATGCTGGAGAGCTTGCACCTCTACAAGCACATACATCCACATGTGGTGGGAACGCCCCCAAATTCAATGCTTTTTGACATCAGTCTTAGAAGAAATCTATGAAATATCAAACAGGTATTAGAAGCCAGTCTAGAACTGGCCCTATTAAATGCTTTCCAAGACAACAATTTACACTCACACTACAAAGAACTCATAAGTCACATACTCTTGGCAGCTAGAAGTGTCATAGCTAGACACTGGAAAGATCTGTCAGGAGTGAAAATGGACCACTGGTACAAAACAGTATGGGAAACAACCCTACTAGAAAAATTAACCAACAATTTGAAATTAGCATGGGGACCAATAAAGGAGGATGCCTTCACCCTGGTGTGGCTCCCTTTATTACATACATTGCCCAACAAGACAACAACATAACTCCACTCCCGAGAGTATACAAATCAATATGGCTGATTTGACACAACAACACGCACACCCCTCATACACACACAAACACAACTCTCTGCAATCAACTGAATGCAAACAAACATGCCCTGGGATCTCCAATCTCTCTCACCACCAATGAAAACTGATGAATGAATAGATGAAGAACCTATCCATGTGACGCTAACACAAAACCCCCACACATACACTATGCAAAAGAAGGAAAAATATTGCCCCACCTTCTTTCTTGCACTTCTCCCTCCCCACATCTTTCTCACCCCCAATCTCACAATGCCTATGATAGCAATGTCTCACACAAAATGTAACCGACCTGTAGTTAGGACTCTATGAACTAAAAACAGAGACTTTATATGCACCTTTGTTATCCCTGAAAAGCCTTCAATTTTTTATTTTAAACCTTCACTTTCAGTGACTACCATTGAAAGGCATAAGAATTCACAGGCCACCATTACTCCACCATTACTACAGCCCCCACAGATGGGTCCGACACTCAGACCTTAACAAGCTTTGCAGAACCTGGCCGGCTAGACCTCAGCTGCACTGCAAATTAACTCTAGACTGACTTTGCTAAATATCTCGGTGACCTTCTCAAGAGGCATAAAGTTAAACTTGTTTCTTGGTCGATCTCTCCCCCCCCTCATTTTTAGACTAATGGTCCACCATTTTCTAATAAATTGCAACAAAAGTTAACATTATCTATCTAACATCATGGGCTCAACTTTAATTTTGCTCACTATTGCGCCCGGGCCATACTCTGAATTGTTCCTTCAACAACAGTGAGCGTTCAAGTTGCTGAGAAATGGTACACATGCATGCGCATTATCAGAATCTCACATGAAAGGGAATCTCACAAAGAACAGAGCTGAGGAGCTGTGCTTCTGCCTCTGCCCCAAGATCACATGCTGCCACTGGCTCCACCCTTGGGATCCACACATTATGTGTGAATGTCTGTAGGGGAAAACCTACATGCAAAGACCTCTACTCACAAAGGTTTTCTTTGTGTTCTGGAACTCCCTCTCCCTGCAGAATGCCCTCCCATCAGATGTCAAGCTGATAAATAACCATACAATTTTTAGAAGACATCTGAAGGCAGCCCTGCATCAGGAAGATTTTAATATTTGATATTTTATTATTTTTTAATATGTGCAAATAGATAAATAGGTACCGCACTGGCGAGAAGGTAAACGGCATTTCCGTGCGCTGCTCTAGTTCGCCAGAAGCGGCTTAGTCCTGCTGGCCACATGACCCGGAAGCTGTACGCCGGCTCCCTCGGCCAATAAAGCGAGATGAGCGACGCAACCCCAGAGTCGGCCACGACTGGACCTAATGGTCAGGGGTCCCTTTACCTTTACCTTTAATATGTGTTGGAAGCCACGCAGAGTGGCTGAGGTATAAATTAATAATAATAATAATAATAATAATAATAATAATAATAATAATTTATTATAAAATTAGAATTCCAGAACGTAGAGAAAGTCTATGCACACAGTGGTCTAACCACATAGAAAACTTGATCTGCATGTGATTCTCCTCCAGGCTATGTTATATAATGAATTTATCCCAGCTATAGCTCAGTATCATAGGAATGGGGAAAAGTCCACCAGATCATTTTAACTGGGGCTGCAAAGTTTAGCCAATTAATCAGTTGATTTGCATTTAAATAAGGCTGCTCCTTGTACTGCATGTCATATTAATCATAACAACATTTTTGGATATAAAAAAACAGTAAGTTACATACCAAATGGAATGTTACCGTTCATTGCAATAGCAAACAAATAGGTGTTATGACCTGCAAACAATGGCCATGTCCCTTCTATGTTCTTTTAACACAGCACAGGCTTTATTTGCTTATCTCTAGCAATGAGACTGTTTTGTGTGGAATTCATGGCCTTCAAGGGAGCCTGTTGATGTTATCTGTGCAAGCAAATAATAGTGAAAAATAAGGGAGCCTTGGAGCTATAAGGTCAGCTCATTTGCCATGTTGACTGGCACACATTAAATAGGATCATTTGAGCCAGGCTTCTGAACAGTCCCCATCTAAGAACTATAGACGAGGCAAGGAGGTTTTCCTGGATAACTTAGGTGATGGGTGGGCAAGCAGCCAGGGAGCAAAAACAGCCATCGGACAGTAACTGCTGCTGACTTCCTTGAAATTCTGAGCACCCACCAGCACGAAAATGAAGCACAGGCACTAATTATTTTCATGTTTGGGCTGTAGAGAATCTGTCAATTTTGGATTCTCCCAGTTTCTTATATTTCCATTCCTCTCTACATTTCTACATCAATTTTGTGATTTATTTATTTTTTTTAAAAACCGATGAACATTCAGCTGCATTTTAGTGTGATTTCCCCCCCTAACACACAGTTTTGCACACCTGCAGTTTTGCCAAATGTACACATTTTGACAAAGCAATTCTCCCCCCCCTCCCCAAAATATACAGCATTTTTGTATGTTATTTCCAGTAACTCACCCACCTGCACTGGGCAAGCGCTCGTGCCCTGGGTGGGGGCAGGACACACAAAGAGTGAAGATCACCCTCCATGCTCCCTATCCCCAGCCGCTGCCAGGCATGTGGCATCGCACGATGCCTGGGTCCCTCAATGTGGGGGGCAAGTTGGTGCCCCTGGCATGCAGAAGGCCCTCCCTACATCACTCAGTCATCACACACAGAGAGAGCAAAATGTGGAGCTAGACACGTTGACTGGGTGAACTCAGGGTGGTGAGGGGGCAGGTATATTCTGAAGGGAGTTCTTGAGCAAGGCGGAGGAGAAATCATGGGTGGGAGAGTGAAGCAGCCATGAGACCTTTTGCCACCTACGCCAACATGTGCTCATCTGGCACTGTGAAAGGTCCCAGGTCCAATCCTTGACATCTCCTGATATGACAGAGTTCTGCCCAAAGCCCTGGAGAGCTGCTGTCCAGTTTTAGAAACTCAAGATATTTAAGCTAGGAGCCAAATGGCTCTTTCAACGAAAGTTGCAGTCGCCAAAATGGAATGTCTAGTTGCCATTTTGTGGCAAGACAGCTCTAAAGTCTTAGTTTGCAAATGATGGACTGACTGTGATTGATTCTCACTTAAACATCTGGCTAGTTCAGATGACAACCTTGTCCTTGAGCTAGGTTAAGAGCTTTGAGAACTTAAAGAAGAAAAGTCACTCAATCCAGGGACATCCCACATGTATGTTGTCCTGTACTGACCTCATTTTCTTAATGTTGACATGGGCCATTCATAACATAGGAATATTCTTCACAACTGTGAGCAGGGCAGTCAGGGTGGGAAGTGAACACTAAGCTACAACAATAAACTACAATGTTGTTCCACTGCTCCTGCTCAGGCTACACAGAAAACGCATTTTGGTTCCAGAAATTCATTCCTAATGTGCAGACAAAATACAATGGATAAAAGTCTACAAGGTGAGGCATCAGTGTGTGAAAACAGTCCACATCCAATGATCCCCAGATGGTGGAGACGCCAGGCACCATCTGGGCACGGGGCATCTTCACTTGGTCGCAAAGTGGTTGAAACCCAGGTGCAAAATACGCCTAAAGGTAAAGGGACCCCTGACCATTAGGTCCAGTCGTGGCCGACTCTGGGGTTGCAGCGCTCATCTCGCTTTATTGGCCGAGGGAGCCGGCGTACAGCTTCTGGGTCATGTGGCCAGCATGACTAAGCCGCTTCCGGCGAACCAGAGCAGCACATGAAAACGCCGTTTACCTTCCCGCTGGAGTGGTACCCATTTATCTACTTGCACTTGACGTGCTTTCGAACTGCTAGGTTGGCAGGAGCTGGGACCGAGCAACGGGAGCTCAACCTGTCACGGGGATTCAAACCGCCGACCTTCTGATCGGCAAGTCCTAGGCTCTGTGGTTTAACCCACAGCGCCACCCGCGTCCCTTGCAAAAATATGCCTAGCACCTGGCTAATTTCGAACACTGCTGCCGCCAGTCTCTGTAGTCAGTGCTGAGCTAGGTGGACCAATGGCCTGACTTTGTGTGAGACATCTCCCTAAGTTCTCTTTGGAATCAGGACTGGAAGTCATGGTTGCGATTTTCTCCTGCTCTCTTTAATATCCAAGGAGAGAATGTAAGTTTGGGAAGGGGCTTCTCCTGCCACTGCTCTGTTCCTCCAATCAAATGCAGAGCCCTCAATCCACAGTTACTGTAAAATGAAGATAAACATGGCAAGACCTGGGTCACAGATCTCCGTTGTCACATCTTTTTTGGCCCTCAGTTGTATAAGGATATGCCTCGTGTTGACTTAGCCCATTGGTCCATTCAGCCCAGCACTGTCCCATCTGACTGCCAGTGACTCTCCAAAGTCTCAGCCAGAGGTCTTTCCTGTATCTGCAGACCTGTGCGTCCAAACACTTAGACACTGCACAGAGGCATAAACACAGCTCCAAAATAATGGTGGTTTTTGGGTTGTTGTTTTTTTGCTTGACATGAGAATAGAAAAAGGGAAAAGAAACCTTTATGAGAACTCTCATAAGTGTTCCTCTCAGAGACTGAAAGTGGTAAGTTGCCAGAGGCCACCCTTGGGCCCGAATAAAACACCAACCCTAGTTCTCAGACCTTTCTCCAGAAACCAGGTCCAACGCTGCATTCTGTTGACCAAGCTAGCTACAATAATCAAGAAGCCAGATGTTCAAAAGGCTTGAAATGTGGTTTTCAATCTGTTCATGAATAAATGTGTTCTAGTGTGAATTACCTATGCTTATTTACAGGGAACAGGCAGCTGTATAAATGCAAAATATTTTTTTTAAAAAAATAATGAACAGAATGGCACTGCCTATCCCCCCCCAAAAAAAATCAACAGCCAGCTGTTTAACCTCAATTGATTTCCAGTGGATCTTAGGCATCCTATCTGATGCTAAGGGCAACCATAAAGAGGCATGACATTGAGCTGGTGTCTGCCTTGTTAAAGATAGCATTCTCAAACCTTAAGGAAGCCAGCCTTTTACTAAAATACTTTTTTTAAAAAAAGACTGCTAAAATAGTATATCCTTAATAAGAGTCAAAGAAGAACCAAAAGGTGAAGCAAGCAGATTGCCAGTTAAATTCCAAGCTGCTTAAATAAATATATTATTTTAACTTAATTGCTGTGCAGCCACATGCACCCTTAAAATGATTTGAGAGGATGCCCTTTCTGCAGATTCCAAGGTAACGTCTAGCTTTAATTAAAAGTCAATTAATATTAAGTAATCTGACTAATTTTAATTAAACCTGCCGAAAATTGATTTTCCTTCAGCTAAGCAAATATGAAGTTCTGGTACAATCTCCGCTGGAAAAAGAAATAAACTATCCCTAAACACTCACATTTCAGGAGCAAACGAATGTCAGCTGTTGTGTTTAAAAAGAGAAGATTTTGAATCAGCCAACATGAAAATGAAAATGCCAGTGGTCTCACATAACCTTAAGAGAAATATATTCACAGACGTTTATTTCCCCCTCATCTCCTGTAAGACTGAGATTAAGGTTGCAAAGGCTGGATTCAGTGCTATTTATGAGCACGCAAACCAAATTCCGCTCCTGTTGTCACGCAGCCCATCCCGTGGCTGTTTTCTCAGACGTTAGTGCCATGGGCTTTGAAGGGATTCAATCCAAAGTGTCAAAGGATAGCTTCACAGCCTATCCCTGTTTACTCGGGATTAAATTCCAAGAGGAAGGGATTACAGCACCTTTATGCCCCTATGTACTTTTCCTAGCAGAAAAGTTTTCAGGTTTTGCAATTTTCAACCTCATCTGTCCACAACATTAAAAAAATATATATGAAAAGTCATGCACATCAGTAAATAAACTGCAATTCCATATTGAGTCCTTTCGAACTCATCACATCCAGGTCAACCTCATTGGTTTGGAAGCAGATGGGGACGGAGGCAGAAAAGGATCACTTCAATGTAATTCCTATTCCACTACCCTGCCCCATATTATCTTGATTATGGCATTCCTCAAAGGCCCCTTTGTAAGCTGCCCATATACTCCTTGGCTCTGTGGAGTGGTCAGTTCCCTCTTCAGCACAGCCTAATCCTGAGCCACATGACTTGTCCATCAAGCTCAAAATTGCCTACACTGGATGACAGGATTCCAGGCAGGGACATTGCCCAGTCCCTCCTGCCTTGAAGACGCTGGGGATTGAACCCAGGGCGTTCCTCCTGCACAACAAATGCTCTACCCTTCCCTAATTTCACCTCCTCTCCCTTCAAGTGCCATTCGGACATGCTCCCACTGCAATCTCCGGGCAGTTCTCCCTTCCTTTCTTCACCTATGCCCATTCCTCATCTACTTCCCCAGTGGCACCCTAATTGCACCTGGTCCCTAGTAAGACCTGGGTGCCTTCCCTCCCATTTCCTCTCCCACCACCCCACTGAACCCCCTTCCCAGTCCTTTGGCCCTGGCTACCTACTGGGGCATCCCTCTAGGAGCACCCATCCTCCCTTATGGAACATTGCATGAGATTCCAAGCATCCACGGAGACACCGCTGGCTCTCCTGGTGTCTACAAGACAACGCCAGCGGGGGCAGGAGGAGACTTTGACTGACAGGCTTTGCTTAGACGTCCCATCGCAGGGACACCAAGAAACAGAAGGGTGGGGGAGGAGCCTATGCAGATGAAGGGGCGGAGCTATGCAAAGAGAAGGCGCTGGTTCTTCAGGGGCTGGGGCAATCCGCGGCAGCTTTGGCCGCCCCACCATCGCCGTGTCCCTGAGTGCCCCCGTCGAGTTTCCTTGCACAGAACTGCAGCGCTGCCATTCATTCCTATGGGACAATGGAGGAAGGAGTTTCTGGGGGCCGCGCAAGGCGCTCGGGAAGCCCAGGCCCTTATTGCCAAGGGGGAGGGAGAGAGAAAGAGAAAAGTGTGTGTGTGTTTGTGTGTTGCAATCTTTATTTCCTATACACACACCGCCCCCCCATCCTTGCACTACACAAGCCCTATCTCTCTTTCTCTTGCTAACGGCGGTCATTTTCCTCCTCGCCATCAACAGCAAACGGCCAGGCTGCAGCCCCGTCTCACCGGCTGCAAAGTTTCGCTGCATCTGCAACCGAGGGAAGGTAACGATGACCAAAAAAAAAAGAAAAGAAAAGAAAAAGAGGCCCGGAGCAGGCAGAAGGAGCTGCCCGCCAGACCCAGCTCGGCATCGCATCCCCTGCCTCCGGGAAGCGCGCGCCTCGTCTCGGAAGAACCCAGCCGGCCAAGAGAAAGAGAGATTTTCTCTTAACAGCAACAGAGCGGGGGAAGATCCAGGGAGAGAGAACCCCTCAATGCCGCTGCTGGCCCTCACATACACACACGCGTGCACGCACACACACACACACTCGTGTCAGTTACACGCACGCCAGAGATCACACGCACACAGGGAGACATCTTCACCACCACCCTCCCCGAGCCACGCAGACCAGCGCGCCCGGGCAACAGCAACAAAACAAAACCAAAAAACCTAAAGCCCAGCAAAGCCTGGATTGTCTCACAATGCAAAGTTGCGGGAGATCCGAGAGCACTTCTGCCTTCGCTTGCCGCCGCCGCCGCCACCCTCCTCTCTCCCCTCCGCGCACCGGCGATGTTTTGCAAGTCACAAGCGCTGGCCATTCTGCGCACCCCCACCCCACCCCCAATACATACACCAAATACACCCCCGTCTCACCACCATCGCCCATTGCCGTCCTACTCGGAGAAACCAGATCTCCCCCCCCACTCCACAAAAGCCACCCATCCCACCCGTCCTTGATCTTAAAACTATGAAACCCCCCCCCCCCAGGAAACAAGAACTAACCGATGCCCCCCCCCGCGCCAACATTCCTGACAGTGTCCAGATAATGTAAGGGGCGATTATCTATCTATCGGGGGAAGGGGGGTGGTTTAAGCATTCTGTCGTTTAAAAATGAAAAGGAAATCAAACTATTTACCAATTCCAATAAGCCTTGTTTTGTTTTGTTTGTTGGCTTAAAAAAAAAGAAAAAGAAAAAGAAAAATCAAACCGCAAGTCCGCTGCTAAAACCGTAATTCACTGTTTGGATCCCGGGCGTTATCCTCTTTTAATCAGCTGTAACCCCGAGGTTCTTAAATCATCCGCTGGACACTTCCAAATTGTATCGATTTATATAATTTCCCCCCCTCTTGCTCTCCTCTGCCCAAGACTGCGAGAAGGAAAGAGGGAGGAGGAAGAGGAGAAGGAGAAGAAGAAGGAGAAATCCCATCCGGAATTCACCGGCGTGAAGCATCTGTACCAAGCCGCCGCCACCTCCATTTAAATCCGACCATCAGGCAAGAACTAGAAATGATCAAACGTTACTTCTTTTCGGCTGCAATCAGATAATCCTACTAATCCAATAGATTTATCTCGATTTGAAATTGCCCTCCAGATGAATCTCCTTTGCTTGATGTCCAGTTGTGTGTGATTTCACAGCACACGGAGACTGAAGAGGAGGCTGTGTTTGTATGTGTGTAGTGTGGGGTGTGTGGTTTTTTTAAAAGGATTTTTTTTCCAGGAGGGGGGAGATTCTGGATGCGCTGCTCGCTAAAAGAAAGGGGGGGGGGGAAATGCCGAGAACCTTGGTTTTTCCCCTATTATAGGTTTCAACTCCAAATTGCTGCTAGATGAAAAATGGTACAAAGGTACCCCTAGTGGCCAAGAGCCGAACAACAAGCCATCCCACTTCCCCCCCTTTTTTTCTTCTCTCTCCCCCCCTTCCTCGCTTGCTTTCTTCTTTTCTTCTTTATTTTTTTCCACGGCAGTCATCTGCTAGAGGAGTCTCTGTAAAACGGCCATTCTGCCTTGTTAATTAACCATGCCTCCGAATAGAAGGATAAACTTTATTAGCACCGGGGAAGGAGGAGAAATGCACTCTTGCCTCTCTGTGAATCTACAGCTAAGAATATTGCAATGCTGTGCCGAAGAGGCGAATTCAAAGGCTGCAAACCTGCTAGGAAGAAGCAGTATTGTACGTTCAGCACAAGACTGAAGGTTCACCGTAGCCTTGTCCGTGGCATGCTATTGCCACCCTCGCCACCCCTGTGTGTGAAGTTTTTTTGTGTGGGGTTTTCTTTTTGCAAAGCAGAGAGTGCAGAGATGCAACACCCCCGAAGGCAGAGAAAAGAAAACTCTGCCAATTCAAGTCTGTTGAATTTATCAGACAGGATGGAACCATCCACAGACGGCAACTAACATGTGTTAGTACGATCGCAAAACGTTGCAATGCATTACGTGGCGGATGAAACTTGGGTCGCCCAACAGTTTATGGAAAGCAAGCAAGTTTGTCTCAATGTCCACATGACAACGTCCTCCTCAAAATGCAGTCCCATATTCTATATTGTCACACGCCACCCAAGGGTGCCAACTTGAATAAACTATTGGGGGCGGAAGGCAAGGCCTGCCCCGCGTGACTGATCACATGACATGGTGCATGCACACCCTTTGAATGGCAATGCCCATCAACTTTGGAGGGGCCCAGCCCCCTCAAATATTTTATTGGGGGGCAAAGGGACCTTGGCCCCTAGGATTTGGCTCCTAATCTCAGAGTGGTGTGAGATTCCAGGTACTTCTCCAGGGTTTGCTTTCCTCTGAATGAGGGACAGCAGAGACTGTGGTGTCTTTATGATATATGGTTTATTTACACATATATACAACCTGAGACTACGATGGACGGGCTCACAGCATCAATACCCCAAGGAGGTCATGCTGTTCCCATAGCCGCAGCCTTGGATCCTAGCAGAAATCAGACACGGATCTGTCTCTCAACTGCCCAGGCTGCTTCTTGCTCCCAGCTTCTACCTCATACACACAACTAAAGCCTATCTAACTAACAGACTTAAGAGAGCTACATCAATTGTCTGGGGTAGCTCTGTATTTAGGGAGGAGAAAGTTGGAGGAAGCAGCCATAGTTGGAGAAAAACACTGCAAGGATGAGGGGGTATTAAAGGCGGAGCAAGGAGGTCACATTCCACATTAAACCAAGGTAAGGACTTTCCCTTAGACCAGCAGTCTTCATCGTTTTTAGATCTGGAACCCAAACATCGTCTAGAGACCCATTTCTTAATCTGTCAGCGTTTATGCATATGGTGGCACTGCTATTGCAACCCATCTTAGAGCTGCCCAGTTGACAACAAGAGGCTTAGATTATCATATGTATTGTTTCAGTTGTGAAGCGCACTGGTACCATTCCTCTTCTGGCAGGTGTGCAACTGTGGATGCACAGGACCATGGATGCCACGCAGCATGCATGGCCTTGGCGCCAAAATTTGTGGGTGCCCGGCCCCTTCATGGGGAATTTTGTGGGTGCTCAGGCACCAAGGGCCCCAGGGAGCTGGTACCCATGTCTTCTGTCCATCCCTAACCATCCTCTTCTATATTTGATCTTCATGAAACATGCTCATTTCTTATGGGGCTGTTTCCTGGGGTCAGGTTGGCCTAGAGAGGCATTTTAAAGTTTTGCTGTTGTCCTTACTTCTGCAACCCTCAAGATCTCTTCCAAGTACACAGACACGTTCTCTCAGGTCACTTCCAGGTGAGCTGCTTATTCAGCACTTATTGTGGTTTGCTTGCACAAAGTTTGCAGTTAGGTTATATGCAACATCTGCTGTTAACATTCATTCCAGTTAGTTTGCAGGGAAGTTACGTGATGTTGTGTCAAGCAACCACACTTTCTGGTGCATCTCCCCGTCACTTTCCTGATTTCAAAAAGTCAATGGAAGGTAGTTTCTTTTGGGAAGTGGGCTTGTTACACAAGTATGCCAAATTCATTTTAATTGCTGTTATGCAATCAAATCCCACCCCCAAAAAAACAGTGACCATGGCAGTGCCAACCTGCCTACAATCCTGCCAGCACTCACTGGGTTCACTGTGAGAAGGACCGATAGGACCAGCCTGAAAGAACACTGGGTTATTTTCTCCAAGAAACAGACAGGGAGAAGTGTTCTCCCTATAATCACTAGGCATGTAATTATGCAAACATGAATGCTATATTTTAATATGTATGAAATAAATCCTATTATATTGCATACAAAGTATTTCATGACAGGATTTTTGGTTTTGGTGGGTTTTTTTGCATTGAACTATATGTTCATGCCCTCTGGTTCAAATCAGCAAGTCAGAGGTTTTTGCTTTTAAAAAGTAGTTTGTTGCTTTTGTCCAACTCTACAATTCTGTGATTAGATACATTAAACTATTAAAGTAATCTTGTGGCACCATGGTATGCAGGTCTACTCAGTAGTAAGTCCCACTTAATTCAGTGGGGCCCATACCCAGATAAATGAGGATAGGAGTGCCCTTCTCACTGGGGAAGAGGCTAGCCATAACTCGGTGCCCGAGAAACAGAAGGGCCCAGGGTTCCATTCCATGATATCTCCAGGAAGCGCTGATAAGAGATATCTGTCTAAAATCCTGGTGAGCTGCGGCTAGCCAGCATAGGCCAGGTGTAGGCAAACTCCGGCCCTCCAGATGTTTGGGACTACAATTCCCATAATCTACTGGTCCTGTTAGCTAGGGATGGTGGGAATTGTAGTCCCAAACATCTGGAGGGCCGGAGTTTGCCTATGCCTGGTACAGACAATACTTAGCAAGGTAGACCAATGGTCTAAGTCCCTTCAGGTATTTGTAAGGTGTAAATATACCATAGGCAGGAAGGTGGGGGAGTAGTAGGCTGTCCCTACCACTAGAGTTGCCACCTTGGGTTGGGCAAAATACGGGACAGTTTAGTCAAAATAAAGGACAGGTGGGGGAATGGGGGGGGAGGTAAAGGGACCCCTGATCATTAGGTCCAGTCGTGACTGACTCTGGGGTTGCGGTGCTCATGTCGCTTTATTGGCCGAGGGAGCCGGCGTACAGCTTCCGGGTCATGTGGCCAGCATGACTAAGCCGCTTCTGGTGAACCAGAGTAGTGCACAGAAATGCCGTTTACCTTTCCGCCGGAGTGGTACCTATTTATCTACTTGCACTTTGACGTGCTTTCAAACTGCTAGGTGGGCAGGAGCAGGGATCGAGCAACAGGAGCTCACCCCATCACAGGGATTCGAACCGCCAACCTTCCAATCGGCAAGCCCTAGGCTCTGTGGTTTAGACCACAGCGCCACCCACGTCCCTATGCAGAGAGGTACTGTGTCTGAAAACAGGTTCCATTTCACCGTTTTGGCTAACAGCTGTTGACAGAGCTATCCTCCATGAACTCATCCATTTTCAAAGTCGTCTATACCACGCAGTCAATAAATGTGGTTAAAAGTAGCTATTCTAGGAGTGAGTTTGTGTAAATGGGGGACGTCGGCCACAAATCATGCTTGCATTACGATGCAGACTTTTTGACCAAACTGTCTCGACTTCAACATTCAGCCAAGCATTCTGAATGCATCGGCAAGTCCAGTGTGTGCAGAGCCCTAGGCAAGGTCTAAAGGTGCCAGGAAATTTGATAAAAACCCTTTTTGCTCTTAAGATTCTGTGGCAGGCCAGTACAGATTAATGTTTGCAGCAATGACAACATAATTCTGTGCAAAGTTTGTCTAGCTTCCCTGAGATATTGGAATCGCAGTGCCCTGCATGTATTTTAAATTTAGTATGTTTCAGTACCAAACTGCAGTACCAAACTGGTTTGTGCAAATAACCTTCTAATGTTAATGAACCATTTGCAGAAATAAAGATACACCTCACAACAAATGTTACTGATCCGTAGGAAACACAACCTGAAAAAATAGGCAATGCACATACATTTGTAAACTAAGAAAATATTTAATAAAAAATGTTTTTAAAAAACAAATAAAGATACATGAACACCCACCACACACACACACACACACACACACACACACACACACACTTCCAGTCCATTTGACTTCACAATGGAAACTGTGTTATTATTTATTAATCTATAAACCGCTTAATGTCGAAACATTAAAATCCAGTGGCCCAAACCTTAAAATATGAAAATCCACCATTAAAATAGACATCAAAACAATCCTAAGCACAAAGATATAAACACCCATAATTAAAATATGAAAGAAAACAATCCCATTGAAACACACAGTAATTAATATAGGAGGCCCAGATCAAGAGATAACAAAATGTCAGTGTAAAAGGGTGCATCTCTGAAAGTCGGCAGAACACCAACAAAGAGGATCCTCTCTCTGATATCAGCAGGGAGGACATTCCACAACACTGGAGCCACCAGTAGAAAACCCTGCCTTTGTGTCACCACAAGCTGGTAATAATCAGACCATGACAAGATTAACTGGGTTCCATTTGTTGATCTCAATACTGTTTACCAGGCAATGGAGGGGAGGTCACAAAGGTGTTTTCAGGAACAGACAATGGAAGTGTACAAACAGCTTGGAGACTCAGAAGTAGACTTGTCTCTCTGTAAATTGCAAATTGATTTCCTCTCCTGGAAATAGCTTTCATGTTAAGCACATGCACAATATTTTTAATAGCTGTGGGGAACCTCCCTCTGAAACAGTGTCTTGCTCATGCAGCCTGGCTCTTGTGCAGTGCCTGAGAGCCACCTCTTAATTCAATTTAAACTAGCTTTCTAGTGCTCATGGTTGCAAGAGATGTCCGAATGTGCTGTGACTGTGAGCACAAGGCTAAATTACAAGGCACAAGGAAGAGTGAAGGGGTGTGGCCAGCCACAAAAAGGGGGTGCAGAGGCACAAACCATAAGATTAATCATAACGGAGGTCTCTTGTAATCAAAGGCAATAAAATATTTCTTGCTAGCTTACAACAGTTTCTAGCTTTGTTCCATAATCCAAGAAATAACACAGTGGCCAATAAACAAACAATTTTAAGTCCAGTGCATTCTTCCATACAGAACACGCTAGAAGTAAAAAGTTTAATCATCCTATTGGGTTTCTTTGCATCTGGTTTTAAAAGTTATAGAAAGACTGTTCCACTCTGTCTCCCGGGAAGAACAACATGGCAAGGGGGACATCATCCACCTGCTGAAGATGAAGAAACTGTTGGGAGTGGTGTTCCTGCCATCACACTTATAAGAACTTTGGAAGTGAGAACTAGCGCCTGGGTTTGCTTCTCCCCCTACCCAGCTCCTCCTTCTCCACCCCTTTCCCCTTTATATCATGTCCTTAAAATTGTAAGCTCTCATGCAGGGACAATCTTATTACCTGGAAGAGGCCATGAGGCATCTGGTCCAACATCTTAGGAAACTCACAAGTAGCGTGGGATGAAAAGTACTCTGGCTTTGCTTCTCACCCACCATCTGCTGTCTTGCTACTGTTTACATGGCAGTTCCATTTAGCTGCCATGGTTAATAGCCTGTGGCTTTGAATTTGTCTTCAGATGTTAAAAGCCCACTAAGCTGGTGGTCCTCAACACATCTTGCAGCTCAGTCATAATTCAGAGTCATGCAAGCTGTTTCCGTTCATTTGTCCTGAATCTAAGGCAAGTGAGCACCACTCTGCACATAATGCACATCAAGATGGTAGAATGCTAGGCTTCAAAACTTCAAACTAAAAGCTGAGGGTCCTGTTTTTTAATGGCTCTCCCATATAAAAAGTGGCCTGTGTATAGCAAGTTATACATCAGGTAAAGGTAAAGGGAACCCTGACCATTAGGTCCAGTCGCGGACGACTCTGGGGTTGTGGCCCTCATCTCACTTTATTGGCTGAGGGAGCCAGCGTACAGCTTCCGGGTCATGTGGCCAACATGACTAAGCCACTTCTGGCGAACCAGAGCAGCGCATGGAAATGCAGTTTAGCTTCCCGCCAGAGCGGTACCTATTTATCTACTTGCACTTCAACGTGCTTTCAAGCTGCTAGGTTGGCAGGAGCAGGAACAACGGGAGCTTACCCCGTCGCGGGGATTCGAACTGCCGACCTTCTGATCGCCAAGCCCTAGGCTCTGTGGTTTAACCCACAGCGCCACCCGCGTCCCTTTATACAGCAGAGAGAGGGCTAAATGGAACCTCTCCCTGGAGTTCTAGTTTTGTTCAATGCAGGGAGTTTATGGTTGGGCATATTCAAAAATGCAACCATCTCCCCACACTTGCAGCTGGATGGGGGTACATCTCAAGAACACTGGGTTGGGTCCAATGTTAGTTGCATTCAGAGCAGACCCACTGAAATTAATGGATCTAAGTTAGGCATACTCATTCATGTCAATGGGTCTACTCCAAGTAGAAGTAACACTGCAGACAACCCTCTACACTCAACCACTTCATTCTAAACTTGTAAAAAAGGGGCTTACAGAACATCTTCTACCAGCCAAAAAAAAAATGCAAGAAGGAAGCATAGGCTTGTATGAGCCAGACCTACCATTTGCTGCCCCCATGTGCCATGCTGTTCCATTCTGCACCTTCAACAGATGTCGGAAGGGGCTCTATGGGCATGCACCAGTTCTTTTCCACCAAAGATGTTCTTTCCACGTGTGAGCGGTGGGGGCACATCATGGAAACTCCCCCCTTTAGAATAGCTTTTGGTTTCATTGGGTAACACACAAACACCACCACCAAATTCGAGTGCTACACACAAGGGATACAAATGCCTTTCTGCCCACTTTCTCTACATCATTCACAACGTTGTCAACTTCCTATTGCCCCTTAGGCAGCAATCCTGTACACACTGGGAATGGAATCCCATTGAACTCTTTGGGACTTGCTTCTGATTAGATGTGTCTACCGCAGGTTATCTTTGCTTTCCACAATAAAAAGCCCCAACAATTTTAATCTTTTTTGGTATGGAAGGCCTTCCCCCTCCACAAGTACTTAGTAATTTTGTTTGCTCCCTTTTTTGCAACTTTTCTAGTTCTTCCATTGGGGAGCGGCTGTGAGCTCATTGGTAGAGCATCACAGGTTGTGTCTCATTGGTAGAGCATCACTGGTTCAATCCCTGCCATTTCCATGTAGGACTAGGAATGTCTGAATCTCTGAAGAGTTGCTGCCATGGCTTCCTATGTTATATAGTTCAAGAAGGACACTGACAAACTGGAACGTGTCCAGAGGAGGGCAACCCAAATGGTCAAAGGCCTGGAAACGATGCCTTATGAGGAACGGCTAAGGAACGGCTAAGGGAGCTGGGCATGTTTAGCCTGGAGAAGAGGAGGTTAAGGGGTGATATGATAGCCATGTTCAAATATATAAAAGGATGTCACATAGAGGAGGGAGAAAGGTTGTTTTCTGCTGCTCCAGGCATGTTTAGCCTGGAGAAGAGGAGGTTAAGGGGTGATATGATAGCCATGTTCAAATATATAAAAGGATGTCACATAGAGGAGGGAGAAAGGTTGTTTTCTGCTGCTCCAGAGAAGCGGACACAGAGCAATGGATCCAAACTGCAGGAAAGAAGATTCCACCTAAACATTAGGAAGAACTTCCTGACAGTAAGAGCTGTTCGACAGTGGAATTTGCTGCCAAGGAGTGTGGTGGAGTCTCCTTCTTTGGAGGTCTTTAAGCAGAGGCTTGACAACCATATGTCAGGAGTGCTCTGATGGTGTTTCCTGCTTGGCAGGGGGTTGGACTCGATGGCCCTTGTGGTCTCTTCCAACTCTATGGTTCTATGATTCTATATTCTGGTGACAATGGGTCTATCATGATTTGTGTCAGGGGGGCATTTCAGGTAACCATCTTAGTATATAGTCTCTGTAAGGCCTGGAGTTAACTTTAAAAACACACACACTAAAAACCCCCAAGGAGGGCATGTACTGAAGTTTAATTTTGGAAAGCCTTTTTGATTCTTGGAATTCGAAAGATGTGTAAATATCACATGTCTGAGTAATAAATTGCCTTGGAAGCGGAGATGATTTTTACAGGAAGAGTCAGCTATGCAACATCAATAAGCTGCTTAGCACTTGGCTTGTATTAATTGTCAGGTAGGGTTTTTATGCTGTAGTTCCAAATATTCCAGAAGACCTGGGTATGTCCCATGGTTACTGACCAACCCTGCACTATACAGGGAAATGAGCCTGTACAGCATGGTGAACGTCGCAACAGCATGTAGTTTTAATCTTTGTTCTATTGGCCAAACCTTATTATTTATAATAGCTGAATGCAAAACATGCTTAGGAACCACCCTTCCATGTCTTCCTCACTTAAGCAGATACACCACGGAAGTTCTGCACACTTGGAGTCACACACAGATGTTCACTTTGATTATTTATATGCCACTCTACATTTATGAAGATCTCAGAGCAGTTTTACACAACAGAATGTTACAATCCCATAAAATGTCCGGTTAACAAATATAATTAGGGGTGAAGGGGACCCCTGACCATTAGGTTCAGTCGTGACCAACTCTGAGGTTGCGGCACTCATCTTGCTTTAATGGCCGAGGGAGCCGGCGTACACCTTCCGGGTCATGTGGCCAGCATGACTAAGCCGCTTCTGGCGAACCAGAGCAGCACACGGAAACGCCGTTTACCTTCCCGCCGGAGCGTTGCCTATTTATCTACTTGCACTTTGACGTGCTTTTGAACTGCTAGGTTGGCAGGAGCAGGGACCAAGCAACGGGGGTTCACCCCATCGCGGGAATTCGAACCGCCGACAATTAAAACCCACCAATATAATTACAATTAAATACAATTTAAACCCACCAATATAATAGAGATTCGGGGGGGGGGGAGAGAACTAGTGCAGAAAAGAAGAAACAGACCACACAACCATGTGAATTGTGAATACAGAAAACAAACCAGTCAAACCAGCTGAAATTCTTAGAGAGATGCAAAAGTCAGGAAAAACAGGCATGGTTTCAACCAGCATCTGAACCATTGTACCATTGTAGGCTGGGAGTTCCATAGAGAGGGCAACATTCCACATACAAGATATTGTTCCTTTAACTTTTCAAGATTCTATCACTGAGTTTGCAGCCGCACTACACATTTAAAGCAGAACCATACCACTTAAAAAAATTATGGTTTCTCCCAAAGAATCCTGGGAACTATACTTCATTAATGGTGCAGAACTCTCACAGCTGCCATTCTTAGAGCTCTTTAGGAGGAGGAATTGATTTTTAAACCACTTTGGGAACTGCTGCTACATGAGGGGAACAGAGCAGCCTTTTAGCAATTCCCAGAAGAACCCTTAACATACTATGGTTCCCAGGATTCTGCGGGGGAGCCATGACTGTTTAAAGTGGTATGAGACTGCTTTAAACGTATGGTGCAGATGAGTCCTCAAACACAACCAAATAACAGATTTAAGAATAGATATGCCTTTGGATACAGGGGTCTGATACAGGACAGTTGCTTTGCTTACCATAGTTCCAAAGTTCTATAGGACACAGGAGGGAGGGAACAGGCTTTAATCTGGTGCATAGTTGAAATGGGACAACAATTGCCTCTCATATCAGAATCTGGATTTGGGAGGGGCAGGTTTAACTCCAGTATACCCCACCACTTCTCTCATTCATCGATGGAGAATAGCCGGGAAAGGGGGGTGATATTTGAGATGATGATACTTTTGGCGCATAATCAATTTCAATACTTTTTTCCGAGCTGAAATAGGAAGTAACAAATCTAGTGGAGAATTACACACCAGTCTGTCCAGAAGGTAGGATCGGGTGGGTTTATAATGGAATTTCCAAAGAGTGAATTCATCAAGCATCCCGAGACATTGGTGGTTCTGTGACCTTAGCTACTATCGTACAAATCCCCAGCCTAATATCAGACCTATGTATACACATATCAACCAACAAAACTGAAAGTGTAAAGACCTCCATGCTTCAGCAGACCTCAGAGCAAAGAATTGAGAGTCTGAGTGGTCACTGAGGATGCAATTCTATACATTTAGGAGCAACTGTAAATTCTATGCCTTCTGTAGGTCTACTGCTTGAAAGCAGTGGCTTACTCTAAGGTAAGTAAGTTTAACAGTGAACACACACACTTCCACACTTTAGTGGGCATTTTGGTAGTACCCAATCTGTTATGTTGGACAGAATAGTCTGTCTGGTACTTTATTTAGAAGGACTGAATCATATTCAAAAGTTCACGAGTTGTTGCATAACAAACCCTTCATCATCCCTTCATAGCCTCTTCACTTCCACAGACGTATTATGTAAATACACTTTGCTATATTTTCTTACCAGACGCATTTTGCAGTCACAGGCAGAATAAGAACATAATGACCTACAAAGGGCTCAGCTGGATCAGACCAAAGGTCCATCATAGTCCAGACTCATGTTTCCAAAGCGGCCAACCATAGGCCCATGGGAAGCCTACAAGCAAGGCAGCAGCACAGAAACACACTTGCGATCCCCAGTCATGGTCACAAGTAGCCGCTGAAAGCCTAATCCTCCACTAACTTGTCCAATCCACTTTCAAAGCCATCCATTATGTCTGCATTATGAACCTAACTTGGAATAACTGGCATAGTTTCCTTCCTGGATGTACTGAGATTTCTGCAAGGTTGCAAAGTAGTCCTAACCAAGTTCTCTGCAAGTTCTCCCACCAAACCATCATTTCCCAGGGTCCCTTTAGAAGGTCATGGTCCGGTTCATGGGTGATCAAAGTCCCAGCTGGGGACGTCGGGACTGGGGGCAGGATGGCGGGGTGGGAGCAGAAACGAGAGTTCAGGAGTCAGGAAGCCAAGAGTCAGAGGGTCAGAGAGCTAGGAGTCAAGAAGCCAAGGGTCCGAGGGTCAAGAGGCAAGGAGTTACTAAGGCAGGGGTTTGAGGATCAAGGAGTCAAGGAACCAAACACAGGAAGGCAGGGAATGTGTTGCTGTGGCAGAGAGCTGAAGGGAAAATGCTGACCTTATATCCCTTCCCAGCTCTTGCCACCAGGTGCTGTGAGTTACCAATGGGCCGCACCTGTGAGGCCGCACCTTGCCTCTTCAGAACAAACTTAGGAAGGCTCCTGGCCTGGTTCCTGCACGCACACCTGACAGTAAGCAGCCATGACTCTTAAACCCGTTTTAATATTAACACTATTGACTGGCAACAGGCATCACATGAAAATATTTGGGCAGGGTGGTAAATGCTGCTGGAATGTATACCACATAGTTAATAATTCAGATTGCATTTTTTTAAAAAATGTGAACATTGCACAGAAAGAGATGTTGATTGCACCTATGATTCTATTTTATCGTTTCAATCATTCCCACTTTGTTGCTCTTCCTGCCAAAGAGAGAGCATTTCACAGTCTTCACTTGTTGGGTGAGTTTAAGCTTATGCAAACCATTTGGCCCTCACCCTCTCTGCACTGAGAAAATAGCTCACATACCCATTTTAAAACGTCTGTCTAATCTGACTTGGCAGGAGGAACCTGGTTTCACTTCCAATCTCTCTGCCTTGATTGGAATCTGTTGGTCTTCGGTGAGGAACCTATTGACCCTCTCTCATAAGCTTGCCTGCCATCGTGGGTATATTCCAGAATGAGTGAAGCTGAACAAATGGTCCAGCGTTGTTATATAAAATTTGCATCCTTGTCTCTTAAGTTTGTAGGGCAGCTTAGTAGCAATTGTGCCTCAGGGGTTGCTAACATGGAACCCATGGGTGAAATGGTGCCACTGAAGTTGTCCCCCGGTACCCAGTGAGACACACACATACTTCAGGGAATTTGGCATGGTGCAAATGCAATGCCAGGAGCACCAGAATGGCTCTGCCAGTGTGTGTGCACTGCACCAACCTTGCTGCTGCCTCACCCTCTCCTGGTCAACCTTAGAGACACCACTGATGGGAAGACAGGTAAGCACTGCCAGCCTTCCCCACTGACCACTACTGGTTTGTGGCTCAGTGGTAGAGTACATGTTTTACAAAATCTCCAGCATCTCTAAGCAGGGCTAGGGGAAAGTTCTGTCTTTCAGCTGCTTTTTGTCAGTGTAGAAAAGCATTTCCCAAACTTGGGCCTCCAGCTGGTTTTGGACTATGTTATGTTATGTGAGTTGAATAGGATCCAAAAGGCAGCAGTCTGATTGGTCCTAGAACAATGCAGCAGTATGATTGGTCCGCAGGAGCCACCCAATCCAGCTCCAGGTGGAAGTGAATCTGCAACCTGATTGGCCCACAGGAGAATCCCAGAATTAGCCAATCACGTGCGGCCCATTGTGTAAATAATGCATATAAAGCAGATATTTTGGGGAAACTTTCATTCCTCACTACTATGAGCTGAATAAAGAGCATGAAATCCACACTCGACTCCAAGTATATTTCAGACTACCTTGCATCATCCCTAGCTAGCAAGACCAGTGGTCAGGGCTGATGGGAACTATAGTCCAAAAACTAATGGAGACCCAAGTTTGGGAAATCCTGGTGCAGATAACACAGTGTTGGATGTTTCAATGTCTATCAATACACTGCAGCTTCCTAACTTCCTAAGAGATGTGGTCATCAGAATTTTGCTACATATACTGGCATGCCAACTATAATTCTTTCTCCCCCTGTATCCATACAAATGAAGTAGTTCACCAGTCATCTTATTAAACCGAGCAAAGTTTGTAGCGTTTGCAACTTCTTCTTTTGTGCAGAAGAAGCTGGAAGGCAGCTGTGTGGTTCTAAAGCAACATGGAAGGATGCAATTCGCTCGGCGGCCAGCTCTGTGGAACCATATTGTTCCACGTCTAATATGGCCATATTGTTGTTGTTTAGTCATTTAGTCATGTCCGACTCTTCGTGACCCCATGGACCAGAGCACGCCAGGCACTCCTGTCTTCCACTGCCTCCCGCAGTTTGGTCAAACTCATGCTGGTAGCTTCGAAGACACTATCCAACCATCTCGTCCTCTGTCGTCCCCTTCTCCTTGTGCCCTCCATCTTTCCCAACATCAGGGTCTTTTCCAGGGAGTCTTCTCTTCTCATGAGGTGGCCAAAGTATTGGAGCCTCAGCTTCACGATCTGTCCTTCCAGTGAGCACTCAGGGCTGATTTCCTTCAGAATGGAGAAGTTTGATCTTCTTGCAGTCCATGGAACTCTCAAGAGTCTCCTCCAGCACCATAATTCAAAAGCATCAATTCTTCAGTGATCAATATGGCCATATTACTGCATCTATAAGGGGCGCTTTTCAAGCAGTCATTTCCCTTGCCCCCGACAATCAGCCTGCCGCAGAAGCCTTAACAATGAAACCAGCAGGAATGCTTTTATAATGTATATCTGTAGTTAAATTGGTTCCCACTTCCAGAAAAGGCGTGACAGATACCTTGCATCTGAATCGACAAATCCTTAGAAAAGTAGCTTTGGCTGCGAAGCAACGTCTATAAGGATACTAATTTTCACGGCTCGCATTCATTCAACGGGCAAAGTCCCTGGTTTGTGTAATAAGGGATGTTACACAAAGCCCGGTCATCCTTTCAGCACAGCTGCTTTGGAAAAATGCAGTTTAAAAACGAGCCAAAATCTACCTGTACCTGACAATGGCTGTTAACACAGAACAATGCGCATACCTCCAGGAAGATTAACACATGCAACAATTTTCCTACTTTGGCCAACAGTCTGAACTCTCCTGTTTTCCAGGCCCAACCAACTCCTCTTCCTGCCTCCCCTCCTGCTATAAAAGCAGAAACACTAAGCAGGCAGGCAGAAAAAGAGCTGGACAGCAGAATGGCCAGTTCAAATTATCCACTCTATTAACATCTGAAAGGAGCATGTTGCTGAATATTCTCTAAGGAGCTGCTGGGGGCAAAGGCCTAGGACACTTAAAAGTAAGAACTCAGAATATGCTGATTGGATGAACAGGTTTATTTTAAAGTTACTTCTATGTTTGCAGCTGCCTGCGGACTAGGATTCTCCCTTTCCCCTTGCCTACTGCAAGTCCTGTAGTCCCCCAGCCCGTAGTTAGCTAAGGAATCCTGGCCTGGATCAACGAATGGATGTGCCGCAAACATTGCAACAGTTTCGTGGGAGTGGGAACAGGGGCGGACTACGGTTTTTCAAATTTCTGCTGTGCCCTGTGCAATGCCAAAATCTGGAAACACTTCCCCCCCCCCGCACCTCTTGCCTGTGGTGTAGTGGTTAAGAGCAGTAGACTCGTAATCTGGGGAACTGGGTTCGCGTCTCTGCTCCTCCACATGCAGCTGCTGGGTGACCTTGGACTAGGCACACTTCTCTGAAGTCTCTCAGCCCCACTCACCTCACAGAGTGTTTGTTGTGGGGGAGCAGGGGAAAGGAGAATGTTAGCCGCTTTGAGACTCCTTTGGGTAGTGATAAAGTGGGATATCAAATCCAAACTCCTCTTCTTCTTCTTCTTCTTCTTCTTCTTCTTCTTCTTCTTCTTCCATTCTGCACATGCATTGCTTCATAGTTGCGATGCCCTGTGGCGCCCGACTCAGCTCGGCGCCCAGTGCGGGGAATTCAGTTGTGCTACCCTAAATCCGCCTCTGGTGAAAATTCACTATTAGGAGGTGCAGCACACCTCCCTACCTGCCTGCCTTCATTGCCACCACAAGAAACTGCAAATCTCTTGCTGTGTTATATCTCCATTTTGTATTGGAGCGCATGGTTGGGAGGAGTCTGCAAAATGGGAGGGGAGGGTAGAAGGGGACTAGAATTCTGAAACGCTTCCCCCCCTCCAAAGAAAAACACTTTTTATCTGTTTTCCCATTTGCTGCTTTCCTAAACGAAAAAGAGTGTCTAAGTGACCTACAAGTTTTTTTTTGTAATACAAAAATTACAACAAGTGACAAATCAAATCAATCAAAACTGTAACGCTGAAAAGCGGTCATCCACAGCCATCAATGAAAGAGGAAAGTATCTTTGTCCCAACCAACCAAAAGATTAGCATCAAAAACAAATGCCAAAAAATGTGAATTCAGCCCCAGCTACAGCATATTGGTCCAGCGCCGAGGGCCTTCTGGCAGTTCCCTCACTGCGAGAAGCCAAGTTACAGGGAACCAGGCAGAGGGCCTTCTCGGTAGTGGCACCCGCCCTGTGTAACACCCTCCCACTAGATGTCAAAGAGAAGAACAACTACCAGACTTTTAGAAGACATCTGAAGGCAACCCTGTTTAGGGAAGCTTTTAATGTTTAACAGACCACTGTATTTTAATACTTTGTTGGAAGCCGTCCAGAGTGGCTGGGGTAAGGGTAAGGAGGCACCAGAGAGTATTAGGTGCCTTCTTACCCTTCAGGCATAACCATATTTACTTGGTAGTCCAGTCAACTGAAATGGACCTTGCTTCCATTCATGCATATCCCGAAGGGTAACTATTCATCATCATATATACTTTTTAATTTTTTAAAAAACTTTCAATATATTATTTAAACCTCTGGCAGAGGCCTATATCTGAGAGCCACAGCTGTGCAATACCTCCCACCCCCACAAAGAAACCCTCAGCTGATATCCACACTTTGCTAGCTATTCAGCACCAGGTGAACACAATTTCATTCTCTCAAAGCTTTTAATGGATAGTTATTTTTACTCTTGCCATTTCTCTCCTTTTATTGCTGCATTTCCCGTTATTTTCTTGTTTCTATGATGTTCATATTTTTCCTGGCATCGTCAAATGTTAATTGTAGGATGTTCATTTTATTATTATTACTATTACTATTTATTGTTATTATTATGAACCACCATGGGAACTTTTGCTGAAGGGTACGATAAAGAACATGTTTTTATAGAAAATGCATGCAGTGGAATACTGCTGCTAAAGACAGAGGCTGGGGTAGTCGTGTGTCCTTCTTTACAGAGAACAGCCCTGTGTGTTTCCCGTAGAGCAGTGGTGGCCAAACACGGCCCTCCATCTGTTTTGGGACTACATTTCCCATCATCCCTGACCACTGGTCCTGTTAGCTAGGGATGGTGGGAGTTGTAGTCCCAAAACAGCTGGAGGGCTGAGTTTGGCCACCACTGCTGTAGAGACTCAAGATTGGATAGGGAAAGGATGGAAGACTGAAGAAACCCCAACTAAAGAATCATGGCAAGAAAAATTGATGGACTGTGCAAAACTGGCAAAACTGACATACCAGCTACGGGACAAGGATAACTGTGACTTTAAGGATGAATGGGAATCCTTTACAAAGTATTTGAAGATGCGATAAAGCGAACTGGACTCCTTGGCTGGCTTTGAATAAACATTCACAAACTTTTTATTGATAATAATCAGCTAAATAGTTTGAGGATCTATACAACTGTGTAACATGCAGAAATCAGCACTTTTAGAGAAATCAAAGACTGGAACTGAGGAAAGTAGGGGGTGGGTGGGTTCTGTGGGGGGAGGAAGGGGAGGGAGGAAAAATGGGGGGGATAAGGATCATATGTTTCTGGATAATATGTTTTGTTTTAATTTTGAATAAAAAGGTTATTTAAAAAAATACTGGATAGGCAAAGCAACCTCAGTAAGGAAACTTAGCCCTCATTGGGCTGGGCTCACATACAAAATGGTGGATTTTTTAAAAAAAGATTTAGATCCCAACTCCTCCAAAATTATGTGTGTGTGTTTGGTGAAAAGTATCATTAATTCTGCTCCTAGACAGCCCTATTAATAAAGAATAGGAAAATTGTCGGGTCCTGATGCACATTTTACATAATTTATGGTAGGTGGAAGAGCACACAATGTGCCTTTTAATCATAAATTACTGTTTAAGATAATTAATCAGGCTCTTTACATCCTAAGAGAGGAAATGACTCATTGATGAGAAATTGGGACAACAGCACGAGGCACATATAAAAAGGGGAGGAGCCAGACAATCACATCTTCAGCATGAGTTTTAGTCGTGAGAGCAGAATGTAGCAGACAGTAGTATTAGTACTAGTCCTAGTAGTACTGTGTGTGCATTAACTCAGTGCATTCTTCTTGAACAAGGATTCCAGTGCCTCCCTGGCATCTCAACAGGGATGGAAAACACCCCTCTGTGTGAGACTTGAGTGAATTGCTGGCAGCCAGCATAGAGAGCACCAGAATACGTGGATCAAATTCTCATTTGGGGACATAAGGTAAAGGTAAAGGACCCCGACCATTAGGTCCAGTCATGGCCGACTCTGGGGTTGCGGCACTCATCTCGCTTTATTGGCCAAGGGAGCCAGCATACAGCTTCCAGGTCATGTGGCCAGCATGTGGCAAACCAGAGCAGCAGACAGAAACACCTTTACCTTCCTGCTGGAGTGGTACCTATTTATCTACTTGCACTTTGATGTGCTTTCAAACTGCTAGGTTGGCAGGAGCAGGGACCAAGCAACTGGAGCTCACCCCGTCGCGGGGATTCAAACCACCGACCTTCTGATCGGCAAGTCCTGAGATTTGGGGACATAGGGAGCTCCTTATTCTGAATCAGAGCGTGGGTTCATCTAGCTCAGCAGTAGGGGTATTGGAGAATTCCAAGTGAAACTGAAACAGGAGCAGAAATTATTAATGCTTATATGTCCCATGTCCGGAACAGAAATCAATTCAGCAAGTACGACTGGTATCTGCTGCTGTTCTTGGTTTCAGTCTGCAAATGATATGCAACTGATGTGGTTCCACACACACACACCATTTGCACCATGTTTCTTTTGCATTGAAATGAATGGTGTGCATACCAACAGCATAATTAATTATGCAAAATTCTGCCACAGTGGAGGGCAAGACTAAGACTGTGGATCTTGTCAAAAGCCGAACTGAAGCAGAATGGAAATAGCACTGCATGCAACGAACACTGATCAAGACAGAAACTGATGCCTTCTTACAACCCTATTCAGCACTGCCAACAGTAGACAAGAGAACTCTAGATGATTGGCAAAGATTTCTGATTCCCCTAAACCCAACAAACTGGATAGAAATATTTGGCTTTTAACTATTTTTGGTCTTTCCATTTGCTCTTTCCATATTTTTGGTCTTGCTTTTCTTAAATACATTGTTAGGATTTTGTTGTCTTTTTTTGTAAATTGCATTTTATTGCTTGAATTTTGATTCGTCTTTTGTGAGCTACTTTGTGGCTGGAAGGTGGCGTAGAACTAAACACTTAACGAAGGGCACAATCCTAACCCTAGTTCTGCTGGCATGAGCAAGTTGGGAAGTGGCAGATCCCCAGCACAACTGCTGATTCCTGGCTAAACCAGGCTATGGTGGCATCCTTCCCCAACCCTGCCTTAGACAGAGACACCTTGGAGTAATTTCCCTGTCCTGGGTCAGCTGATGAGGTCCAGACAGCTGAACCAAGCCTGGCAGGACTTACGCTGGTGTAAGCCCTGAGAAACGGGAGTTCTGGGAAGAAGGGCAGGACCAGACAGAGAGGACTTATGCTAGATCAGGGATCAGCAACCTTTTTCAGCTGTGGGCCAGTCCACCGTCCCTCAGACCATGTGGTGGGCCGGACTATATTTTGAAAAAAACAAACGAATTCCTATGCCCCACAAATAACCCAGAGATGCATTTTAAATAAAAGGACACATTCTACTCATGTAAAAACAAGCTGATTCCAGGACCGTCCGCGGGCCAGATTGAGAAGGCGATTGGGCCGCATCTGGCACCCAGGCCTTAGGTTGCCTACCCCTGTGATAGATCCTAACTCCAGAGCTTGCAAAAGTGGTGGTGTAAGCCTTGTTTTCCCCCTCAGGCTGAGGACAACTCAACGAAGCAATACCCCCTCTCCTGAGAAGAATCTGGATCTGGTATACTTTATATGGCTTCCCATACTTAAAATTGCTTCCTAACTAAATTAGCCCTCCCTCTCAACTTGCTGCTGAAATGAACATGCTTGCATAATAATAATAATAATAATAATAATAATAATAATAATAATAATTTATATCCCACCCTCCACAGCCAAAGCCGGGCTCAGAGCGGCTAACAACAGTAAAATAAATACAACATTCTAAAATCATTTCATTCTAAAATTAATTCAAATCAGATTAATGGCAACCATTGGGCTAGAGTTCTGTGAGGATTGCCAAAGGAGGGGGTCAGGCTGTGCCCTGGCCAAAGGCCTGGCGGAACAGCTCTGTCTTGCAGGCCCTGCAGAAAGATGTCAAGTCCCGCAGGGCCCTGGTCTCTTGTGACAGAGCATTCCACCAGATCAGAGCCACAGCCGAAAAAGCCCTGGCTCTGGTTGAGGCCAGCCTAACTTCTCTGTGGCCCGGGACCTCCAAGATGTTTTTGTTTGAAGACCGTAAGGTCCTCCGTGGGACACACCAGGAGAGGCGGTCCCGTAGGTACGAAGGTCCTAGGCCGTATAGGGCTTTAAAGGTTAAAACAAGAACCGGGAACTCCTTTTCATTCTTATTCTGAAAATTCATGAGCTCAGAATTCTTTAATGCTGATGTCTTTTGTACCAAACTTCAATTTGTGGATATTGGGGTTATAGTAAAACACACACACACACACACACACACACACACACAAAAGTAGATCCTACAAGGCTGAAGCCTTATCATCAGCTTTCCAGCATCTGAGACTGTAAGGTTAACACACAAACACACCCACAAGCACACTACCCTGAGCCCACTAGAAATTTTCTCTCCCCTTGCACATTTTTTGCATTTACTTTCTTTTCTCATAAAATTCTGGGGAATGGTTTTAAAAAGAAAAAGAAAAAACAATGGAGAATTTTTCAGTAAAGTGCTACTTCCAATGGGGCAATTGATATTTAAGGGAGCTAAATGCATAGAATTATGTATTCAAAACTTCCAGGGTAGCTGCACTGAAGCACCCAGAGCAAGGAAACACAGATATGAAAATAGCGAGTTCCACATTGCCAGCACTGCCTTTCCACTCTCTGTTGTCCCCACCAGATATGGCTTTTCCTCTCCCATAATTCATGTGCCTTTTGAATAATGTGTAGTTTGGGACTGAGCCATGGATAGGAAAGTCTAATTCTGGAGAACAAAACTAAGGAAATGATGGGAAATGTTCAAGATTGAGTCTTGACATCTCTGTGGGGAAAACCCTCTTCTTGGGCAAGCTTTCAATTTATCAGGTAGATAATGACCCCCAAGGCTTCTTGACAGCACTGAGAGTCAGTTTACCCAAACAAAGGCCTAAGGAGAGCCTGGGGAACTAATTAGGATGGAATTAGGATGGAGCAGCTCTTGAGATGTCCAACTGTACTGACAATATACATACCAAGCCATCCAGTTCCAGTCACCTGGACCTCAGTGGGTCTTTTCTGAGGCATGAGTTGCAAGAAAAGCTAACATGCTGAGAAAAAATGAAGCCTGGAATTTGGGGAGGCTGTTTATCATCTCATTTGCTTAGGGCTGCAAAGCTCCCAGCCTGACAGGAGCATTTGTGGCTTTAACAGCTGCATAGAACTTAATGGGGAGGAATGTATGAAGCTGCCTTATATAGATCATGGATCCATCTAGATAGGATTGCCTATGCTAGGGTTGTCAATGAACCCGTAGCCCTCCAGATGTTGCTGAACTCCAAGTCAGCAAGTCATCCTCAGGAAGCATGGCCCAAAGGTCAGGGATGATGGGAGTTGTAGTCTAGCAACATCTGCAGGGCCAAAGCTTCCCCGTCCCAGGTTTTCAGTGGCCGGCAGCAGTTCTTGGTTCTGCACCAGTCCCACCTACAGGTCGGAAGGACTGAATATGGACATCTCCCATAGTAGTGGTTCTCAACCTGTGGGCCCCCATCATCCCTGAGCTCTGGCCTTGCTAGCTAGGGGTGATGGGAGTTGTAGTTCAACAACATCTGGCGACCCACAGGTTGAGAAAGGCTTTCCCATAGGAACTCTACAAGTCAGTTATGCACCTTGTTTTCCCTATCACAATTCAGCAGGGACCGGTGCTGCCACCACACCTACTTGTAGGTGTTAGAAATGGTTGCCCGTCCAGAACTACAGCTCTCATAATCCCTGGCCATTGGCTGTGCTCACTGGCGCTCATGAGAGTACAGTGGTACCTTGGGTTAAGTACTTAATTCGTTCCGGAGGTCCGTTCTTAACCTGAAACTGTTCTTAACCTGAAGCACCACTTTAGCTAATGGGGCCTCCTGCTGCTGCCGCACCGCCGGAGCACAATTTCTGTTCTCATCCTGAAACAAAGTTCTTAACCTGAAGCACTATTTCTGGGTTAGCGGAGTCTGTAACCTGAAGCGTATGTAACCTGAGGTACCACTGTAGTAGTTCAGCAACATCTGGACAACCAAAGGTTCCCCCCACCTATTCATCTGGGGAAAGGGCAGGAGTATCCTTTGCACCAGGAGTTGGAGACATGATTAGAGACCTAACAGAAATGCTCTTGGGCAGCCCACATTCTGGTGATACCCTAGGTCTCTATCCAAAATGAAGGATTTAGGAGATGGAGCACCTTGCAGTGCACACACAAAACAACCCACAGTGAAGACTCTGTGACCCTATTGGTACCATTACATGATAATGACTTAGGAAGGAATATGTGAAATTTTCAGAAAGAGTCTGGGTACAAAACAAGCAAGCCGTCCTGTCTTCTGCCCTTTCTTGCCTTGGCTGGCTGCTGCACCAATTATTACGTATGTTCTGACTATGAACTTAATGGATGGCATGCAGTGATGTCTGCCTGCTTGCACAATGGAAACCTACTTGCTCAATGAGATTTAAGGTCCCTCTTTTCCAGACCCACACCCTTAGACGAAATACACTCTGCAAGGTCCCCTGATACTCAGGAGCAGGTTTTGGAGGTGCACAAAGAGCTGCAGCAGGCAGGACAGGAAGGATAAACTGCTTTGTGCAAGTGGATGCCTGCTCACCCAATACTGTATGTATACAAGTTTCTCATGAGTATTGAGGCTAACCTACAAACTGCACCTAATTTTAAAAGGCATGATAATAGAGCTGTTGTGGGGAAGGGGAGAAGCCTGGAGCCAGCTTTGGCCTCAGACAGAGGTGGGTGGGCAATTCACACCCTCCGTCTACCCCAGCTTACCATCTGTTTCCATCCCTGAATGTGAAAATCCACAGAGCTCTTGTCTCCTCTTCCTGCAGCTACTCTATAAACACCCCTTCACTTGCTTCCTTTAGGATCTTCCTCCCAGCAGTCTCTTGCCCACGAGGAGACCTCTCTCTCTCTCTCTCTCTCTCTCTCTCTCTGGTAGTAGCTAATTTCCTGATGGGAGCACCGCTGCTGTTGTGGCTCTCCTGCCCCCCAAGTCTCCCTCCATCACCCCCCTAGCCATACCTTGGGGCTTGGCCTAGTTGTGGTTTTCCCAACCAATCCTAGACCTGCCACCAATTTCCCAAGAAATCACATCAAACCGGGTTAAGGCGGGAACCTTGCTTAGTGCCAACAGTAGTCAGTGCCATTGCCAATGAAACAATTAACCAGAGGTAAGTCCAGTAGAATAAAACCAGAAGGGAGCTCAGGTAGAAACACTCAGAGAAGCAGAATGGCCATAGCTTGGGGGTACAACATCTGCTTTGCATGCAGAAGGTCCCAGGTTCAAGCCCTGGCATCTCCAGGAAGGGCTGTGAAAGATTTCCTGACTGAAACCCTGCCAGTCAGTGTAGATAGGGACAGATGGACCAAGGTCTGCCCCAGTCGAAGGCAGCTCCATGTGTTCCTATGCCTCTGCACCCTTCTTGTTTCACTGGCATCATGACACCTGTGCAATCCTTAGTAAAACGGCAGTGATAAAGAAAATGCTTGTATTTATAACCTCTAAATGCGAAAATGTGCACTCTGCATTGTGGGGAAATGTAAATACAGGCTAGGTTAATATTTCAAAAGTTCTTAGAGCCTGCTGCCATATCCAGCGGAAGCTCATTTGGCTTGCTGACTCTCTTACTATGAGTCCCTTGTTCACTTAACATAAAAACAGGGTGCTTATTTCCTCTGTCAAATATTAGAGGACGCTGGTACATTTGTAAATAAACATTTATATTTATTTTATTTTGCAAATGCACCGTATGCCACCAGCCTTCTGTTCTCTGCAGGAAAAGGTTGCTGGAAACCGTGACCTGAACTATTCCCAACCCCCGCCCCCCAGTTCAGGGAAGGGAGCCATGGAATAAAAACATTCCTCTTTAACCAGACCTTTTGCTGATAAACATCCAATGCCCTCTTAAAATGTGTTGGGAGGGTTATTGGGTTGTTCTTGTTTTTACTTTTATTATATATATTGTGATTTTATGTTGTAACTACCCCGGATATACAAATTTAATAAATAAAATACATAAGAAGTGTCTACTGGATCAGGCCAATTGCCCAAATAAGATCAGCATCCTGTTCTCACAGTGGCAAACCAGCTGCCTTTGGGAAACCCACAAGCAGGACTGGAGCAGTAGAGCTATGTCCTCGCCTGTGGTTTCTAGCAACTGGTACAGTGGTACCTCGGGTTACAGATGCTTCAGGTTACAGACGCTTCAGGTTACAGACTCCGCTAACCCAGAAATAACAACTCGGGTTAAGAACTTTGCTTCAGGATGAGAACAGAAATCATGCACTGGTGGCGCGGCGGCAGCGGGAGGCCCCATTAGCTAAAGTGGTACCTCAGGTTAAGAACAGTTTCAGGTTAAGAAAGGACCACCAGAACGAATTAAGTTCTTAACATGAGGTACCACTGTATTCAGAAGATCTGTTGCCTCCAGCTATGGAAGACAGAGCAGAGTCATCATGGCTAGTAGCCATCTATCGGTAAATTTGTCTAAGCCTCTTTTAAAGTCATCTATGTTTGTGGCTACCACTGCCTTCTGCAGGAGTTCCATTAAAAAAAAAAGCAAAAGGTAAAAGACCCCTGGATGGTGAAGTCCAGCCAAAGGCTGGGTTGCGGTGCTCATCTCGCTTTCAGGCCAAGGGAGCCGCCATTTGTCCGTAGACAGCTTTCTGGGTCATGTGACCAGCAGGACTAAACCACTTCTGGTGCAACAAACACTGTGACAAAAACCAGAGCCCATGGAAATGCCGTTTACGTACCCACCGCAGCGGTACCTATTTATTTACTTGCACTGACATGTTTTTGAACTGCTAGATTGGCAGCAGCTGGGACAGAGCAACAGGAGCTCACCCCATCGCAGGGATTCGAACCGCCGACCTTCTGATCAGCAAGCCCAAGAGGCTCAGTGGTTTAGACCACAGCGCCACCCGCATCCCTAGGAGTTCCATTATGCATTGTGTGAAGAAGTACTTTCTTTTATCTGTTCCGATTCTTCCAACATTCCTTGGTTCTCCACGGGTTCTAGGGTTATGAGAGAGGGAGGGGAACCCATTTTCTCTAGCCACTTTCTCCATGCTGTACATTTTATAAACTTCTATCGTGGTGCCTCTTACTTGCCTTTTGGTGTTTTGTCATCTTAGTGTTTATTTACAAATACACAGGTTGAGCGGAGGCGGAGGCACGAAGCCCAGTGCTCCCACATTGGATCTCCATGGAGACAGACAGCCTCTAAGGTCCAAACTCATCTCCTTCTATATTTGGGGGCCAAACTACACGCTACACTGAAGCTGTGTCTTTTGTTTCTCTTTGGTTAATTAGTTAATTAATTACAGGCGCAATTACAGTGCAGTTGTTACTGAGGGAAACAGTGTGTGGAGGGAAAAGAGACTTATCTCTTCTTTCCTCATGGGCATAGCCAGGGGAGCAGCTCCCCCCCCCATCAATAAATAAAAATACTCAACTAAAAGTAGAAATTGTAGAAAGATTTTGACAGATTTTTCTGAGCACCCAGGGTCGAAAGCAAGTAATTTAAAACAACTGTTGTTGAGACATTTCATTCTGAATCTGCTAGACAGTCAGACAGAGGATGGCAGTTGAATATCCTGCCCCCACCCCCCACCCCCCAACATAAATCCTGGCTAAACTCATGCCCCAGCTCCAATTAAAAAATACAGTGGTACCTCGGGTTAAGAACTTAATTCGTTCTGGAAGTCCGTTCTTAACCTGAAACTGTTCTTAACCTGAGGTACCACTTTAGCTAATGAGGCTCCCACTGCCGCCACTGCACAATTTCTGTTCTCATCCTGAAGTAAAGTTCTTAACCCGAGGTACTATTTCTGGGTTAGCGGAGTCTGTAACCTGAAGCACCTATAACCCGAGGTACCACTGTACATCCATACATCTAGGTTATCTATGAGCCTTAGGAGACAAAAAAACTCAGTTGATGTCAATGGCAGCTACACACAAAGTCCGGGGTCACCAATGTGTTGCCCATGGGCACCAATGTGCCCAACAGTGCCTGCGAAATGTCTTGGTAAATTATCCCTCCAGAATAAACAATACACAAAAGATGGTTAAGCTCTTCCTGCTCTGTTCCTGTTTGCACTGGCTCAGCTTTTCCCACACTAAACATGCCCCCTTAAACGTGCCCACATTTCAGGACCAGCTTGCTGATAAGGGTTGAAGGTGAAATACCTGGGGATAAATTTGACATCCAAGAATGTGAATCTATTTAAAGATAACTATGAGAAATGCTGGGCAGAAGTGAAAAAAGATTTAGAAATATGGTCAAGTCTGAGACTTTCCTTGTTAGGCCGAATTGCTGTTATTAAGATGAATGTTTTGCCGAGAATGTTATTTTTGTTTCAAACATTGCAGATTGTGGACAAAATGGATTGTTTCAAGAGGTGGCAAAAAGATATATCTAGATTTGTCTGGCAGGGCAAAAAGCCCAGAATAAAATTTAAGATACTAACTGACGCAAAAGAAAGAGGGGGGTTTGCCGTGCCGGACTTAAAATTGTACTATGAATCAGCGGCTTTTTGCTGGCTGAAAAACTGGCTGCTTCTTGAAAATACAGATATTTTGGATTTGGAAGGGTTCAATAATAGATTTGGCTGGCATGCATATATATGGTATGACAAGGTTAAGATCCACCAAGGTTTCAAAAACCATATTGTTAGAAAAGCCCTATATAATGTATGGATTAGGTATAAAGATTTGTTGGAAAACAAAACACCCAGGTGGTTGTCACCGATGGAAGCTAAGGAAGTGAAAAAATTAAATATGGAATCCAAATGGCCGAAATATTGGGAAATTATAGAGTATGAGGAGGGAAAAGTTAAATTGCAGAGTTATGAGAAACTGAAGTCCAAAGTAAGAGACTGGCTTCATTACTACCAGATAAATGAAGTTTTTAAACAGGACAGGAAAATTGGCTTTCAGGTGGAGAGGTCGAAGTTAGAAACAGAGCTTTTGGAACCCAGTACTAAGAATTTGTCAAGAATGTATAACTTGCTGTTGAAATGGAACACACAGGATGAGACGGTTAAATCAGCTATGATTAAATGGGCACAAGATATTGGACATGACATTATGTTGGCTGACTGGGAACAGTTATGGACCACCAGTATAAAGTTCACGGCATGTAATGCCTTAAGAGAGAATATTATGAAAATGATTTATAGGTGGTACATGACTCCAGTCAAGCTTGCAAAAATTTATCATTTGCCCAATAACAAATGCTGGAAATGTAATGAAACTGAAGGTACCTTTTATCACCTTTGGTGGACATGCCCAAAGATTAAGGCTTTCTGGGAAAGGATTTATAATGAAATGAAAAAGGTGCTTAAATGCACTTTTGTGAAGAAACCAGAGGCCTTCCTCTTGGGCATGGTAGGCCAATTGGTGTCAAAGAAAGATAGGACGTTTTTTATGTATGCGACAACAGCAGCAAGAGTACTTTTAGCAAAGTACTGGAAGACACAAGAACTACCCACACTGGAAGAATGGCAGACGAAGGTGATTGACTACATGGGACTGGCTGAGATGACCGGCAGAATCCGTGACCAAGGGAAAGAGACGGTGGAAGAAGATTGGAAGAAATTTAAAGTTTATCTTAAGAACTGTTGTAAAATTAATGAGTGTTAAAATGTTTTGAGTAATGCAAAATAGAATTGCAGCGATAAACAATTGGACATGAGAAAAAGGATTTAAAGGAAGTGCCATAAGTAATTAAAATTAGGGGTTGCTGGAAAGATTTAAAACAGGGATGCAGAAAAAGGAGGTATGGGGAAGTCGCTGAAAGAAGGCTTAAGGAAAAGAAGGTTAAGAAATTATACGTGTTTATATGTTTGTTTTTGTATTGTTTTGTATTGTCTTTTAATATGTGTTGGAAAATTAATAAAAATTTATTAAAAAAAAAAGAAGAAGCAGCTGCTTAGGGCGACAGAGGTCCATGAGGCAGCACCCCACACACGCTGCTACCTCTGCCACTGACAGAGAAGCAGTGGCAGCGACCTCCGGCGACACCTCACACTGGAATCTCAAGAGATCTTGTGCACTCCACGAGATTTCGCAAGATCTCGCTGGAGATCTCACCGGAACCTGCCACTGCTTTGTGGGAGCAACTCAACTTCAGCTGCAGCAGCAGGGCAGGGCAGCATGTTCCTGTTTCGCCTCAGGCAACGAAACAGGACATATTGTCCCTGCCAGTTTTCATTTGGAGTCAGGATTCAACACACAACCTCCACTGTATTCTGGAGACGTGCAGAGAGCTTTTTTCTGCGAGCGAACATGGCAGAGGCTGATGTAGGACATCTCAGTGTGGTGTAGTAGTTAAGAGTGGTAGTCTCGTAATCTGGTGAACCGGGTTCTTGTCCCCGCTCCTCCACATGCAGCTGCTGGGTGCCCTTGGGCTAGTCACACTTCTCTGAAGTCTCTCAGCCTCACTCACCTCACAGAGTGTTTGTTGTGGGGGAGGAAGGGAAAGGAGATTGTTAGCTGCTTTGAGACTCCTTAGGGTAGTGATAAAGCGGGATATCAAATCCAAATTCTTCTTCTTCTCTGATGAGGCAGCTGGTGGGGAGGGGCTTCCTGCTTCATTTTGTGGTCCTTTCTCCTTTCCTGTCTTTTTAAATGTAGCAGCCTTTATAACACACGCACCCCACAGCAACCATTTTGGGTTAAGACACATCTCCATGGCTACCATTTTGTGACTGGCACCCACAGTGTCCTCTCAAAATTATAAATGTGTCCGCTGGTCCAAAAAAGGTTGGAGGCCACGGTGCTCAGCACTCAGTGTTACCCAGACCCTCCAAGAGTCCCTATTTTCCAGGAACAGTCCCAGATTTACAAATACCCTTCTGGTTTCTGATTTGATCCCAGAATGTCCTGCTTTTCCTTAGGACATCCATATTTCCACTGGTGAATTTTTGGAGGGTTTGAAGTTATGTGACCCCCGAGCCAAGGAGATAAGAAAATATACTATAGTAGTAGTAGTAGTAGTAGTAGTAAGTCATTATTATTATTTTTAAATATTTATTTATTGTTGTTGTTGTTGTTGTTGTTGTTATATTTATTTCTACCCCAGCCACTCTGGGCGGCTTTCAACAGAACATTAAAAACAGAATAAAACATTAAAAACTTCCCTAAACAGGGCTGCCTTCAGAAGTCTTCTAAAAGTCGGCTAGTTGTTTATATACAACCTTTAGAAGACGTCTGAAGGCAGCCCTGTATAGGATTTTTTTTTAAAAAAAAAAGTTAAATGTTTTATTATGTTTTTATGTATGTTACAAGTCGCCCAAAGTGGCTGGGGCAAGCCAGTCATATCGTCAGGGTATAAATAAGAGTGTGATTATTATTGTGGAATAGAATGTCCCTATTTTCATTGGAGAAATGTTGAAGTGTATGGTAACCTGCAGTTTGGCCTTCCACTCTCCCTCAAACCACAGTAATTCCTTCCTTTTCATCACAGACACCTATTCTATGTCAACCTTAGCTAATAAGTGGCGTGAGGGAGAAAGGCAAGAGAAGTCTCCAATTATTTCATTATCATTATGGGACACTTACGTACATGTTTCTTTTGGGGGGACTAGCAAAAGGATCATTGCATTTCAGAAATTGAAAGAAAAGTTGAGCGTCAAGGAACCCCTTATTCTCAATCCCATCCATTCCTACCCTTTGCCACCACCTCTCTTCATTCTTGCTCTCCTCAAGCTGCTGCAGCAAAAAATATTTCTGCAATGTTATTCTCTATTCTTTTCATTCCCCTCTGATATTCCCTGGGTTCTGCTGGTCCTTCCCTCTTTAGCCACACCAGATTTTACCTGTGACCTCTCTTTTGAGAGAAGGAAAGTTTCACAAGGGATGGGGGGGGCAACACATAAGCGTCTATGTCAGCAGAATTCAAGGTGCAGGCACCAAAATACATGAAGTAATTTAGGATATTGCTAGGAGGAAAGAGGGAGGGGGAAAAATAACCCAACAGGAATCTTTGGTTGATTACGAGCAAAGCTTTTCTGTAATGAGATCTGTTATTCAGCATAATAATGCCCCGGGGGAATGGCAGAAGCCTGTTTCATCAGACAGTTTACAGAGAGAGTAAGGAAACTGTCAGTGTTGGAAGATGTATCAGGAGAGAGAAGGATGTGGGCAAAAGAAATGACCAACGACCAGTCTCAGCTCCCCCTAGGCAAGGTCCTTCATTTTGATGTGACCCAGCCAGATTGTATGAAGGCATGGCCCTGGATCAGTCAGAGCTCAACTTATGCAGGACCCCTAAAGAAAGCTAAAAGTCTCATCCCTGAACTGTTCTTTCTTTACACATCCTGCAATTGTGGATCAAGCACTGCTGGCACATTTAGGGCTACCATGCGTCTGGGTAGGCAAGTAAGGCCATTTTTTTTAAAAAAAAGCAAAAGCTTTAAAAATCCAAGAAAACCCCCAAAACTATTTTTTTGTGGGGAGATGTTCCCAAAAAGGCTCAACTTTGTCTGGATTTTCACTTTTAGGAATAAGGCAACCCTAGGCACATTCCAAGCCACATGGCTGTCCCATTTGTGGAGCTCAGAAGCCTCCCGTGCATTGAATGAACCCATATGGGGGCCCACAGTAGGCTAGCCTTATTCCCTATTAATGGTGCATGCAGAAGCCACCGACACCCCCACTTACGTTAATGTTGCTGTGGTCTTTTGATTCCCAGTCAACTAAGACAAATGCCAACCCTCAAGGAAGGGGGAAAGGTAATTGCAAAAGATAACCTGGTGGTCAACCATTCCAGGTCCTCTGCACATCTACAGATATTAATTATGGAAGAACTCTCCTACAGATTTTCGCCTCTGGGCATCTCAGGGCATCGTGCAAGGGGGATGGAGAAGTCTAGGGAATGTAGATTTCAAAGTGGTCTTCTCCAATCAGTGCCTCGCAGGCTTAGGTGTGAATTAGGGATAGGGAAGACATTTGATTTAGTTTGCATTTAAAGGAGATCCAAGCTAGTTTGCACTTACTGAAACAATACATGAACCAAAACATCCACCCTTCAAAATTCACACTTCTTCAAATTTTGCGGTTCACCTCCCTTGCGAAGCAACGTGTACAAACATACATATACTGGAATAAAGCATGCATATATGTGTGTGCACTGGTGAAGATGCAAAAATGCATTACATTAGGGGGAACTGCTTTGCAAAAATGTGTATCTTTGGCAAAATTGCATACGAAAATGTGTCTGTTAAGGCCCATTTGCACTAAAATGCAGGTGAATTTTCACGTGGACTTTTTTTAAACACACACACACACACACGCAAACAGATGTGGAAATGTGGAGGACTGAAGTTAAGAAAAATGAGAAACAAAACTTGGTATATTCACCCCTCCCTAATGTGGATCAGGTGTGGGACCACTTCAGAATCCACACTCTGTCCAGTTTCCATGACAAAATAGCTGAGTATGAGAGCGTCTCTATCTCATAGTACTTAGGTGGTGGCTAAGGGCTTGGATGAGGACTCTCATCTTTTAACGGGCTCTCTTCCTTTTACTACAAGCAGCCACCTAAAGTAGATAGTGTGTGCATCTCTACTTGCCACACTTAAAAATAACGTTCCATTCCCCTGAAGCAATGGGGACTGAGCACATGCTGTCAGTTCCCGTATAATTATTCCAAGAGCAACAGCACACTGAAATCTGTCTGGATTTTAAAGGATATTTTTTGTTTGTGGATTTCCCCCTAAAACTCTGCACGGATACAGGAGGGCACAGACTTTGTTCTCCTTTGCACATCTTCATTCTCATCCTATTGAGATGTCCTCTAATTTGGACAAAACTTCCATTTTTTAGGAAATCTTATTGCATCTAATAGCTTCTCGCTTTTTTTTTTTACTTTTGGCATCCTCCTGGCCCTTTCAGAACTTTTCCTGATCTGTTGTATACACTGCATTTGGGAGTTGTTTAAAAGCACAACTCCCAAACATTATGGGGGGATTTGATCCTCTTGGCTTTGCCTTTCAGCTTCATTCTTACCAATTTCCTCATTTTAGGGGCATTTCCTCATATCAGTCCAGTCTCACTCACATGTTCATCCTCTTGTTTATGCTGTCAGTTCTTTTCATTTCCCCTTCTTGTGTGTGGGGGGCGGGAAGGGTTAGTCTCAGTACATGTGGTGTAGTCGCCTACAGCTTTAAACTGGAATAGCAAAAATCACAGATATAGCTTTATTGTTGTTTAGTCATTTAGTCATGTCCGATTCTTCATGACCCCATGGACCAGAGCATGCCAGGCACTCCTGTCTTCCACTGCCTCCCGCAGTTTGGTCAGACTCATGCTGGTAGCTTCGAGAACACTGCCCAACCATCTTGTCCTCTGTCATCCCCTTCTCCTTGTGCCCTCAATCTTTCCCAACATCAGGGTCTTTTCCAGCGAGTCTAACTTCTCATGAGGTGGCCAAAGTATTCAGGACTTGCCCTTCCAGTGAGCACTCAGGGCTGATTTCCTTAAGAATGGATCGGTTTGATCTTCTTGCAGTCCATGGGACTCTCAAGAGTCTCCTCCAGCACCATAATTCAAAAGCATCAATTCTTCGGCAACCAGCCATCTTTATGGTCTAGCTCTCACTTCCATACATCACTACTGGGAAAACCAGAGCTTTAACTATACGGACCTTTGTCGACAAAGTGATGTCTCTGCTTTTTAAGATGCTGTCTAGGTTTGTCATTGCTTTTCTCCCAAGAAGCAGGTGTCTTTTAACTTCATGACTGCTGCCACCATCTGCAGTGATGATATAGCTCCTGGGCTTGATAGAATCAGGGGAATCAAACATCTGAATGCCAACCATGGAAAATTGCTATTTAGCTCACCTTCTTGTAGGCTTCTCAGAAGCACCTGTCTGGCCACTGGATGGGTTTGGAGTGGATGCTAGACATTACAGCCCTTTTGGTCTGATTCAGCAGGGTTCTTCTAATGTCCTTATTTCATGCTTTCAGCCGCTCTTCTAGACAAGGCTCATCATGATAAAAGGCTCCTTTCTTCCCCTACTCTTCAGAGCCCTGTTTTGCCATAAATATTTTGAGCGAAGGTTCAAGAAGAATCTTTCCGGCACCAAGCACGATTGCTCACAGCACCTCCCTGCCCTTTTCTTGCTTTTACTGCATTCACAGCTTAAAATAAACATTTTTGCATTCCCAGCAGAGAAGCTAGTTAGGGGGAAGGATGCTTAGGAACCATTTACTTTGATAACAATTTGCAAAAGGCAAATAACTGATGCTTAGGTGCAGGGAGCAGGTGGGAGTCATTCTAAGAACAGGCTCCTATTCCAGAGGCACAGCATTGTGGTCGCATAGCAGAAGGATTAGCTTTGCACCAGGGATGGGCAAATATATCAATTTCGGTTTCTCATTTTCCCATTCTTAAATTCAGTTGTCCACACTTCTGCATCAGTTTGCTGTTATTATTCTCTTGTACAAGTCCTTTTGAAATTTCATCAGCATCTCAATGTGAACTTTTTTATAACATGCACATTTTTTCTATGCACTTTTGCCTATTACAAAAAAAAATATTGCAAGGCAGTTTTTCCTATTTTGATGCATTTTTTTTGTATGCCATTATCACTAATGCATGAGTTTATATATATATATGCTTTAATGGATTGCTAGTACTTTTAATGGATTACCTAGTATATGCGTTTACCTTTCTCCTTTGAAAAGTACAGAGATTTGAAGGAGGAACTTGTAAGCATGACACACTTTCCCACTTCCTCTTTCAGCTCTATGTGCTCTTTATGGTTCAGATGGATTCTAGTGTGGATCCAGCTTTTACCCAGAGTAGGGTTTCCATATGTCCAGAATTTCCTAGACATGTCCAGGATTCAACTGGCGAAATTAGCGTCTGGAGTTTATATATATATATATATATATATATATATATATATATATATATACACACACACACACACACACTATGTGCATGCTTTGGCCAAAAGAACCAGGAAGTGTGTTTTAGCTCTTTGCCTTTGGGGGGTGAATTCCCCCCAAAAAAGCTCAACGACTTTGGGGGCTATTTCCCCTCAATAACTTTTGTGTCCAGATTTTTCCTAATTGAAATATGGCAACCCTAACCTAGATCCCTTGGAAAAGCTAAATGGGGTACACACATGGTTTTTCACTTTCTGTCCCTGTGGAATGGGAGAGGCTGATTCAAGGGAGAGGGAAGGAAAATGAGCAGGGGTAGTGCCCACAGCAATTGCTCAAAAAATCAAATATGCCAAAAAAGATTGATGAAAGTTTATCTAGCACATGGAAGACTAAGGGATCTCAGGCTCCCTTTTGTGTACACAGTAGTGGAGTACTGTTAACCTAGTTTTTTCAACTGGGTCCTCACCAGAAGCAATGCTGGAGGCCTCTAGATGGCATTCATTTCAGGCTGGGTTACAGAATCTGCACTGAACTTTGTTCTCGCCAGCAGATTTCCACAAAAGACAAAATTCAGAACAGACATTGAGAAGAACCCAGCTTCTCGTTGGAGTAGTAAGCTCCCAGCCTCACCAAGTTTCCGACAGGCTTTCCCTCTGTGGCTGGTATAAGGATGAATGCCATTGCTCTAAACACCTCCAAATTTTTTAGATTGAAACAGGCAAAAGTTCAATCATCATTCATCAGGCTGGGAATGGAGACTTATATCAGGTCTTCCTCACTAGTGGCAGGAAAGACCTTCAGAAGAGAGTGATTGGCAGTGCAATTTGCAGGCTAAGAGGCGCTTCATATGGTGACCTGATATATCACCTTGCTATATTGCTTGTAAGCTCCTCCTGGAACATCAGTCATCACTAATGATCTATCTAAGGGTACCATCTTTCACAAGCAGTTCGTCATAGTCTGCCTCGGACATTATTATTGTTCCTTTTTGACCACAGATCCATTGGCCATCCAAATTCATTATTGTCAAGTTTTAACAACTGCAGCGCTAGTTGCCAGAGAGGTCTGCTAAAGCCTGGAGGGGAAATGATGGAGTTGCCCCATTCATTTCAGTGGACGATTTTAATGATCAAATCCTAAACCTGTAGGACGACATCAGCCAGCCAGCCAGGGATTGTTTTGCTTTCTTACGGTGGGAACATTTTGCACAGTTCACTTTGAGTTACAGTGTATGTTGAGCCAAACACATTTGATTTTCATGACTGTGGGAGCTTCGTTGTCTTGGCTTTACTAGTCTCGTATTTCTATTGTTTTGTATGTCAGAGTTTTGGAAATGATTTATATTTGCAATACATGTAGCATACCTATATTGTAATTCATTCCATTTGCAGTGCACACTTGTATTTCGCCTTTCCTACAAGACAGATAGATAACAAAATGTCATGGCGAAGGGATGCAGGAGGCGCTGTGGGTTAAACCACAGAGCCTAGGACTTGCTGATCAGAAGGTTGCGGTTTGAATCCCCGCAACGGGGTGAGCTCCCGTTCCTCGGTCCCTGCTCCTGCCAACCTAGCAGTTCAAAAGCATGTCAAAGTACAAGTAGATAAATAGGTACCACTCCGGTGGAAAGGTAAACGCCGTTTCCGTGCGCTGCTCTGGTTCGCCAGAAGCGGCTTAGTCATGCTGGCCACATGACCCGGAAGCTGTACACCGGCTCCCTTGGCCAATAAAGCAAGATGAGAGCCGCAACCCCAAAGTCGGCCATGACTGGACCTAACATTCAGGGGCCCCTTTACCTTTAAGCATGTAGCAGAATGAAGTTTCCTAGGGTGGTAGAATGGACTGTGCCACTTTAGACTGCATGGGAGTCTAAATACTATTCTGGAATTTCCCAGCTTTTAAGAACAACACCACCACATTCCTGCAATCTAGAACCTTAGCACAACATTTGCTGCTGTTCTTGTTGTTTACAGCACAATCCTCTACATGTGTATCCAAAAGTAAGTCCCATTTAAAGGGGCTTGCTTTGAGAAAACTGGGTATATAAGTTTTGCATTCCTGCTACTATTTATTTGATTGCCTGAATTCACAAGCAGAAGAAGCTGTCTGTGGAGGAAAACCTAATACATTTTTATTCAAACCATTCTTTAAAAAATGCTGGCCACATTTGTTCAGATTTTAATTCCCCCACACCAACTTGCCAAAATTTATTTTCCCCGTGAGGCTAAGTACATTTCAGAAATAAGAAATCTAGACTTTGTGTATCATCAGCGTATCTCTGGCTTTTCAGCACTTCAACAAGGTTTCTTTGCACTGGCAAATCCTCCATGAAGCTAAAATGGTGACAAACCTCTGCCTTTTGGGGGGAAATATGCTGAGAGTGGCTTACAGAAATGCAGATTGTGAGCATTTCAGAAATGGGGAAGCCCAACCCATAAATGGAGGGATTATTTTGTGCTGGAATTCTTCCATTATGGAAAGTGGGGTCCATTTCCAAATCTGCCATTTTATCATCAGTGACATCTACACAAGGTCTTCAGATACATTTGTCATGCCTTCAATATCTGCACTGGAATATTACAAAATCCATTTTGACTCCAGTCCAAATAAATTAAAGGGTGACCTCAGTGACACACATACTGGGCACAGTGCACCAGGGTCCAATCAATCTTACTGTCCTATTGAAGGCTAAAAGGAGAGCAACATTTTTACACCTCGGTGGTAAAGGAGATCAAATTATGTGACAGATATAATGAAGTGCACTTTTTTTAAAATTGACATTTGAACAGAACTATAATTAAATGAGACCCATGCAAAGAAGAAGAAGACAACTGGATGACCCATTTAAGAAAGCCTGCCAAAGTTTATATCAGGAGAGAGAGAGAGAGAGAGAGAGAGAGAGAGAGAGAGAGAGAGCGCACAAAATTCTCCTAATAGGCTTATTTTTACATGCAATTTTGCGCAAAACGCATATTTTAGTAAGCAGTTTCCACCAATACAATGCATCTTGTATGTTACCTTCACTGATAGACCCATTCATATTTATGCTTTCCCTTAGTAGATGCTTTTTTGTGAATTTGGGTTGAAGAACTGCATTGCAAAATTCAGAGAAGGATGGCTGAATTTTACTTCACATATTGTTTTAGGGAGAGCACAGCAGGTAGATTTGCCTTAAATGTGAACTGAATATGATTTATTCCCTAGGCATGATCCTATGTCCTGAGACTTTTTGAAGCACCTCTGGATAGCCCCCTTTGTATATTATTGTATATTATTCTCCCAAACCAATATATTAGCAAATATTTATACCCAGTTGTTGCAAAGGTCACTGATATCAAGCCACAGAAACATAAGTCCACCATGAAAATGTGCACTTTCCCTTCCTGTCTGAAATTAATTTTCTCCCTTTCCTATTCCTGAGTTGGGTTTTAGGCTTGACATGCATTGCTCTCAGGGGTTGAGACACAGGTGGTGCTGTGGTCTAAACCACTGACCCTCCTGGGCTTGCCGATCAGAAGATTGGCGGTTCGAATCTCCGCAACATTGCTCTCTCATTGCTCCGTCCCAGCTTCTGCCAACCTAGCAGTTTGAAAGCATGTCAGTGCAAGCAGATAAATAGGTACCGCTGTGGCGGAAAGGTAAATGGAATTTCCGTGCACTCTGGTTTCCATCACGGTGTTCCGTTGCACCAGAAGCAGTTTAGTCATGCTGGCCACATGACCCAGAAAGCTGTCTGTGAACAAACGCCGGCTCCCTTGGCCTGAAAGCGAGTTGAGCGCCACAACCCCATAGTCGTCCTTGACTGGACTTAACCATCCAGGGGTCCTTTACCTTTTTTTTTTTACCTGCTCTCAGGGATATTTGCTGCCAAGAGCTTTTAAATGTTACATCCGCTGCATCGAGAGGAACGGCTTTTCTGCAACATCCAGATGGACATTGTTTAAAGCAGCCCACACCAACACTTGTAGGCCCTTGGGCTCCTTTGGATATTTGCTCAACTGCTCTGGGTGCCACCCACTCTGGATACTTTTCTCCCCTCACCCCAAACAGAACAGACAGAGGAAAAGTGCATGCGCGCGCGCACACACACACACACACACACACACACAGCCATTTTCAAAAGGATTTGGGTAACAGTTGAATCCAGAAAAATCAATCAGCCCCTTGAAAAACACATAGAGATGAAAGGTATGGCAAGAAAGAGCGCCACTCTTCCAACATCCTCTTTCATCTCTACATCCTTTGCACTGGAGGAAAAGATAACTATCTGCACCACCTCATGAATAAGGGGGCAGGGAGGAGGGATGCTCAGAAGCTTTCTGAGCACTAGGGCGCCACATTGGCAACCCCTGGTTTAAAGGAACAGGAGGAGTTTCCAGGTTGCAACATGACAACCTAACATTCTCAAGCCTAAGGGGAACAGATTTGTTTTAATGCAATCACTATCCCTTGTGGTCTAAAAAAAGCTTCCCCCGCCCTCCAGAAATTAATTTCCAAGCTGATTTTTCTCCTCTCATTATAATGCAAGTATTCAAATGGTCACCATGCATTGCAGTTGATAGGGATACAGGCACAGTCCTCCGGAAAGCCTTGCATTCCCAGGTATACTTGCATTTCCTCGGAATTTCCTGAAGCAAATGACAAATACCTTTTAGAGGTATTTGTTTTTGTTTTATATATATACAAAAAAAAGATAAAAGGGAAAAAATGCTGTGCTTCTCAGACAATGATCAATACCGCAAAGCCAGTGTAATAAACGGTGTGTCCTGCCCCGAAGCAAAGGTTGCACCACGGTATTTTTGCTTCCTGATGAAAAGTCAGAAGGAAAAGATGACTGACCCAACCGTTAAACCAAACAGCCAGCAATCTAGGGAGCTGTTAATTTCGCTTCTGAAAAAGACGGTAGACATGCAGAGGCATGCTTTGAAGCCGACGGCCTGCCCTCTCCATTTCCAGAGGTCTGGTGGTGAAACTCCACATCTTTTAACACAGCTGGAGAACTTCGCCGGGTTACACTTCTTTCCTTGCCCCCCCCCAGCCCCCAGCCCGTTGGCTCAAAAGAATCAGTCATATTCTGTATCCATAAATGACAGTTGTGGACTCCCTAACAACACAGTGCAAAAGGTTGCCAGTGCCGGGCTCTTGGAGGCAGAGAGGAGATTGTCCTGTTGCTTGAGCAGGCAGGCTGTACAACCTGTCACTGAATGCAGTCTACTGTCATAGGAATGCAGGGAGATGCCTTGTATAGAGTCACATCATTGGTCTATCTAGCTCGATAATTTAAATGTCCAGGGGTCCTCTACCTTTTTAATGTTTGGGGCATGGGTGGCGCTGTGGTCTTAACCACTGAGCCTCTTGGGCTTGCTGATCAGAAGGTTGGTGGTTCGAATCCCCACGACGGGGTGAGCTCCTGTTGCTCTGTCCCAGCTCCTGCCAACCTAGCAGTTTGAAAGCACGCCAGTGCAAGTACATAAATAGGTACCACTGTGGCGGGAAGGTAAACGGCATTTCCGTGTGCTCTGGTTTCCATCAAAGTGTCCCATTGCACCAGAAGCAGTTTAGTCATGCTGGCCACATGACGCGGAAAGCTGTGGACAGACGCCGGCTCCCATGGTCTGAAAGCGAGATGAGCACCACAACCCCATAGTCACTTAACCATCCAGGGATCCTTTAGCTTTTTACTGTCTCCACTGACTGGCAGTTGTTCTCCAGGGCTTCAACAGGGGTCTCTTAAAGCTCCACCTGGACAGGCTTGGGGTTGAACCTGAGGTCTTCTGCATGCAAAGCAGATGCTCTCCTGCTTATCTATGACCCTTCCCATAATTTACTCATGCTACACTTGGATGGCATCAGGAGCCAGAGTTGTGTGGAATCCCCTTATGGAATAGATCCAGGGTTCTGGGTTAGTTCCACAGATAACATAGGAGATGAATGTAGAAGAGCTTTGGCTGTCCTAGATCATCCCTAATGACGATCTCCAAAGGATAATTTTACACAATGAAAACACACACACCAGACATTTGCATTCCCGATTTGCATTCCCGACTTCTTAAAAGCCGCCATGAGGTATGTGAAAAAACCAGGTCATTTTGTTCCCTAAATGAAGTCAAAGTAATTGAGCACAAGACCACTGGCAAAATGGTATCATTTGCACCTCCACTGAATGTAAACTCACGTATGGTGCTAAACTGCAAGCAGAATGGCTACTTTATCTCCATTTCAGTGATCTATTAGGCGAGAAGGAATGTCACAGTGCTCAGTTCAAGCAGTGCAAACAGGGTGTAGCCAGCTTCAATGAATTTTCTCTGAAAAAGTTCCCCGTGAATTTCCAAAGCCCCCAGTAGCTAAGATGAACTAAGACAAACCCAAAACAGGGATGGGGTGAGCAGCAAATTCCATCCTGCTTTAGTCTTGCATCTCATGCACTCTTAGGTCCATTGCATCTCATTCCATCCAGCAAGCTCCTGGTGTCCCATTCCACCCTGTTGCACAAATTTTGCATACATTTCCTAAGTGTACACCTTTTCCAATGGATTCACTAGTAAAAAAAAGCATTTTGTATCAATCTCTTACATCATATTTTTGCACATTTTATGCACCAGGGCTGCATAGCAGATACTGGAGTAGGGCATAATGCTTATGGGAATCACATTTGAATCTGCAACCTGGTTCAGGGATGTTGGACTGTGTTTCTATGTTGCAAATTGTTGACCGAATGAATTCTTCCCCAGTCCTCCTGCAATGTTCCTTTAAATAGGAGTTGCTACAGCGTGGCTTCTTCCTGTGTCTTGCAGTACTACATGAGACCTGTACAGTGGTGCCCCGCAAGACGGATGCCTCGCAAGACAAAAAACTCGCTAGACGAAAGGGTTTTCCGTTTTTCAAGCTGCTTCGCAAGACGAATTTCCCTATGGGCTTGCTTTGCAAGACGAAAACGTCTTGCAAGTTTGTTTCCTTTTTCTTAAAACCGTTAATACTGTACAGTTGCGACTTGACTTCGAGGAGCAACTCATAGCAAGCGGTGTGGTAGCCTTTTTTGAGGTTTTTGAAGACTTTGGTGATTTTTGAAGCTTTTCCAAAACTTCTTTTGCAGCCATTTGGTAAGTTAAACTTTTAAAACTTTTTTGGGGGGTTTTGGATTTTGGGTTGGGGTGTTTGGAATTCAAGGACTTGGTGTTGGGGAGGGGTTTGCAAGAATCTGGAAGCTTGTGTGGTTTTTTCTGCATTTTTATGATTTTCTGTGACCATTGGGCCACTCTGCTGTTTTTTTAAAAAAATTCTGGGTTTGAATTTCTGTGTGCTGGGTGACTGGGGGAACAGTTGGGGAAGGGTTTGCAAGAATCTGGAAGCTTGTGTGGTTTTTTTCTGCATTTTTATGATTTTCTGTGACCATTGGGTCACTCTGCTGTTTTTTAAAAAAATTTCTGGGTTTGAATTTTGAAATGCTCTTTACAGTATGTGTGACTTTAAAGAGTACTTAATAAACTCTTGTTGTACCAAATTTGGCTTTGTTTCGACTTTTTTTGACCATAGGAACGCATTAATTGAATTTCAATGCATTCCTATGGGATTTCGTGCTTCGCAAGACGAAAAATTCGCTAGACAAAAAAATTCACGGAACGAATTAATTTCGTCTTGCGAGGCACCACTGTAGCTGTTTCCAAGCTGGAACTGTGTGCAAATGGCCTCTCACAGACTAAACCCTTCCAGTGGAATGAAAAATTATTTGACAATTTCTCAGAGTGGGAGTTTTATTCCAACTGACCACTTTTTTGCATCCTTCCTTGACCTAGCATCATTCTAGGGCATTGTGGGAGGGGGAATGGTAGCTACCACAATATTTGTAGGTTTATAAATACATAAATATAGACACAGACACACGTATTCAGAGAAAACTCTGCAAAACAGCAGAAATCAGGGCTGGAGTGGAAAGGGCCCTCCCATATGACTCTAAGTGGCTCCTACCATTTAGGGATGTGGGTGGCGCTGTGGTCTAAACCACTGCGCCTCTTGGGCTTGCCGAAGGTCGGTGGTTCGAATCCCCGTGACGGGGTGAGCTCCCCTTGCTCTGTCCCTGCTCCTGCCCACCTAGCAGTTCGAAAGCATGCCAGTGCAAGTAGATAAATAGGTACCGCTGTGGCGGGAAGGTAAACAGTGTTTCTGTGCACTCTGGCTTCCGTCATGGTGTCCTGTTGTGCCAGAAGCCTCTCCCCTTTCAGAATGGAAAGAAGGGTGGGGGGGGGTCCTTTCCTGGAATCCAATGAAATGTGAGCATGTTTAAGGAAGGGGGCGTTTGAGGCTGAAGAGGCTGACCCAGTAGAAACAGAAACTGAGCAGGAAAAGCAAACCGTCTCATGCACTGTAGATTTTTGAGGAGATATTTGCTAAGACCTTCTGCTGGCACCATAGGAGGTACTGGCAGGGGACGGTGATGCCTGCGAGTGCCTTGCTGGTGACCCCTGCTGTAGAGACTCCTATGATACCTGAAAATGTCGAGAAAGGGCCTAAATAGGCTTCCTATGCTTCCTATAGGGACCAGCTGACTTAATCGTAAGACTGCAACCAAGCCAACGTCAGTTGAGACTACGAAAGCGTTTTATATTACCCCAGCATTATGGGAATCAGTTACAAAGATGTGTATAACAGCACAGTTGCTGCTCTAGATCTGTTTTGTTTGCTCCAGTTCATCAGATATCAGAGATCCTCAAGCAGCCCACTCTGGTCCATCGATCTTAGAGAAGCAGTTAGCCTCTTGGGTCAAACGAGAAATGAAAATAAATCAGAGAGTGTTACTTTCCTGTAGCCAGCAATAACAGCTCAACAATCCCTAGAACCACTTGGATTTTATCCAGTGTTTGCTGATCTTAAGCTATAGTGCTCAGCCTGCTGCAACACCAGTAAATATTATAGCGTGGTGGGGGCTAGCAGTTAGCTCTGGGTAATAACCATATCCCGAGATGAACAAATTGCAAGGAAAGACGCCAAAGCGAAACAGCCCCAGATAGGAGCATGCAGGAACTTTATGTCGCTGTTATACTGGAGTATTTAATTAGGCACTCAGGCAGAAAAGCAAAGACAAATAAGCTTCCAAGTAAGCAAATGAAATAAAATCCAGTCGTTTTCATGTCTTTGCTGTTCATTCCTCTCCTTCCTTTTGCAACCTAGTTCAATGCTCTATGACTAAATCCAGCTCTTGCCAAGTCCCAGGACAATTGAGCAGGTACCTTTAAATGTAGCCTGCCATGTTCAGAGGAATCACAGCGGGTGGCGCTGTGGGTTAAACCACAGAGCCTAGGACTTGCCGATCAGAAGGTTGGTGGTTCGAATCCCCGCAACGGGGTCAGCTCCCCCATTGCTCGGTCCCTGCTCCTGCCAATCTAGCAGTTCGAAAGCACATCAAAGTGCAAGTAGATAAATCGGTACCACTCCAGCGGGAAGGTAAACGACGTTTTCGTGCGCTGCTCTGGTTCTCCAGAAGCGACTTAGTCATGCTGACCACATGACCCGGAAGCTGTACACCGGCTCCCTCGGCCAGTAAAGTGAGATGAGCGCCGCAACTCCAGAGCCGGCCACGACTGGACCTAATGGTCAGGGGTCCCTTTACCCTTTACCTATATATGTAGCCTGCCATGTTGAGAGGAATCACAGCTCATTCTACTAGAGGCAGACAGATATGGCCCTGTGCTCACTACAACTCCCATCATTGCTGGCCATTGGCCACAGAGGACAGGGCTGGAAGCAGTTGCAAAGCAATGTCACAATTTAAACTGCCACAACAAACAAGCCTATGGTCACATAAAGCATACTCAATAAACACATGAGACATAACTGGCTGTGTTCTTAGATAAATAAGATATACTATTCATAGTATCGAACTGTAAATTTCAACAGAAGTAACTCATAAAGTTCAACAAATGAACAAAGCAGAAGACCCAGTGGATCAGATCATTCTATAGTCAGTTCATGCATAAGGTCCATCCGTGTAATGGTGTCCATTGCACCTGCTGCTCATAACGTCCAAACCATCCACATGAAAGGTTCTTACAGTTCCACAAAATCCTTTCACAGAGTCTAAGCTCAGGGGTTGCATAACTAGTTAGCATGCCAGAGTCTCATTCGTTATTGGAATTCACCAGACAAATCGCTCCACCAACTAAGAACGGTCATGCACCACCACCCACAGTGACCCCCGAGCTTAGACGTTGTTGAAATTTACAATTTGATACTATGAATAGTATATCTTACAAATCTAAGAACACAGCCGGTTACATCTCATGTGTTTATTGACTATTTAAACTGCCAGCATGAAGTACAAACCATTTTAAAGAAAAGCAAAGAAGTATCTAGCCTTGGTTTGATTATCTCCCTCATTCTCTGACTCCCTTTGTATTAATCTTTCACAAACCGTGGTGAAATGTGAAAGCCTCGTCGTCACCTCACGACAGAAGGGAAGGTCTGCCCATTATCCTGGTGTCCTGGCAGATCATAGCTCCTGCTCTGAAAAAGCACTCCTCCCATGCTCTCCGCTCCACATGAGCCAGCGTAGATCATCTTAAATAGAACGATGACCTAATCCTAGGATTCCTGAATTTCAGGAGGCTTAATCTTGACCTCCAAAAGAAACTTTTCATTCCATTTCCCAGGTGTATAAAATTATGCATGACAGAGGGAAAGGGATAGGGGAAGGTTTTTCTCCCTCTCTCATAATACTAGAACCCAAGAAAATCCGACAAAGCTGAACATTGAAAAATTCGCATCGGGCAAGGGAAGTACTCTTCCAAGCACTGCATAGTTAAACTACAGTGGTACCTCGGGTTAAGAACTTAATTTGTTCTGGGGGTCTGTTCTTAACCTGAAACTGTTCTTAACCTGAGGTACCACTTTAGCTAATGGGGCCTCCTGCTGCCACCGCACCACCGGAGCACGATTTCTGTTCTCATCCTGAAGCAAAGTTCTTAACCCGAGGTACTATTTCTGTGTTAGCGGAGCATGTAACCTGAAGCGTATGTAACCCGAGATACCACTGTATAGAATTTGCTCCCACAGTATGCAGTGATGGACCCCAACCTGGGCAGCTTATATAGAGGATTAGACACAGAACAAAGTTATTGGTGGCTACTAGCCATGATGGTCATGTTCTGCAACTCCTGTTGGAGGCAGTATACCTTTCAGTTAGGGTTGCCACCTTCACTCTGGCAAAATACAAGACAAGGTGGGGCAATCCATTACCATCTATTGTAGCCTAACAGGATGGCCCCTCTGGAATTTGTCACACACACACACACACACACACACACGTAAATCTGTCTGTGTGCTTGGCTACCCAGAGCTTAAATACATGACTTTTCACACACCCTTTCAAAGGCATGCATTTGGAGAGGGAGAGAAGACCTGAAATACAGAACAAAACTGTTATCAATACAGGAGATAGCATTTTACAGTGACGCGGGTGGCGCTGTGGGTTAAACCACAGAGCCTAGGACTTGCCGATCGGAAGGTCGGCGGTTCGAATCCCCACGCTGGGGTGAGCTCCTGTTGCTCGGTCCCTGCTCCTGCCCACCTAGCAGTTCGAAAGCACGTCAAAGTGCAAGTAGATAAATAGGTACCACTCTGGCGGGAAGGTAAACGGCATTTCCGTGCGCTGCTCTGATTCGCCAGAAGCAGCTTAGTCATGCTGGCCACATGACCCGGAAGCTGTACGCCGGCTCCCTCGGCCAGTAAAGCGAGATGAGCGCCGCAACCCCAGAGTCGGCCACGACTGGACCTAATGGTCAGGGTTCCCTTTACCTTTGGGACAACCCTGTACCATACAGGACAGGTGGCAACCCTACTTTCAATACCAGCTGCTGGGGAATGCAAATGGGGAGAGCACTGTTGCAGTTTTTCCAAAAGCATCTGGGTGGCTAACGTGAGAACAAGATCCTGGAATAGATGAATCCTTGGCCTGATCCAGCAGCCCTTTAATTTTCTTATCTTTGTCTTACTCCGATTTCTGTTAAACGACATCACCTCCGCTTTTGAGCGACGTGGAACGCACAACTGTGTTAAATAACTGAATTTATTTCTAGCTGTTAACTAAACCGATCTGCCCATCCAATGACAGCCCATGGAAAGTTGCCAGAGCGAAACCTTAAGAATAAAGAAAAATCACCAACGACAGCTGGCCTCTACGGTACTAAACAACTGAAGGTGATAAAATAGCTTTTTAATGTAATCACTGATATATATTTTCTGCTGACATCCCGGTGAATTATTAAAGAGCAACAATGTTCCTATAGAGGCTACCATGGAATTAGGAATGCCTAATAAGACAGTCGTGCAAACGTTTTCAAAGGCAATACTCCTCCGACAAATGGGCTTTTAAATAAGCTGTCCTTTATCCTCCTCCCCCCCCCCCACAAAAAAAATAAGCGTGGTTCAGAAAATTGATATGAAATAAACACAGTCTAAAAGCCATGCACAGTAAAGGAAGCTATTACAGTCTCTCCTTGTCCCGATAAAATGCCCACAGTATTCTTCACAAGGGAAGAGAAGTCAATAGGAGAAAATGAAGGTGGTGGGAAACTATATCAAGGGGGAAAGGGGGAAAAACAAAACAATAAAATGTCAGCCTTAAAGAGCACAGAGGATCTGGGAAACCGAGGATTATGCAAATGACTACAAGGCCCAGAGGCAATCAAAAATACTTGAGGAAGCCAAATTGAAAAGTGAGCGTCAAATAGTGCCGAGAATTTCAGCTAATACCAAAGAATGTTTTAAGCGTAATTATACACCGAACAACTTGACAGTAGGTAAGACAAGTGATGGACTGTAAAGGAACAGGAAAGCTCCTTTATAATAATTGTTTCTGCACCTGCCTTTTAAAAACTGAAGAGGGCAGCTGTTTGGCTTAAGATACAACATGTGGGTTAAACCACAGAGCCTAGGATTTGCCGATCAGAAGGTCGGCGGTTCGAATCCCCGCGACGGGTGAGCTCCTGTTGCTCGGTCCCTGCTCCTGCCAACCTAGCACGTCAAAGTGCAAGTAGATAAATAGGTACCGTTCTGGCGGGAAGGTAAACAGCGTTTTCGTGCACTGCTCTGGTTCGCCAGAAGCGGCTTAGTCATGCTGGCCACATGACCCGGAAGCTGTACGCCGGCTCCCTTGGCCAATAAAGCAAGATGAGTGCCGCAACCCCAGAGTCGATCACGACTGGACCTAATGGTCAGGGGTCCCTTTAGCTTTACCTTACAACATGCAGAGATACGACTGAAGACTTAAAAGGCAGGAGGAGCTGGAACCTGCAGTTAGCTGGATTGTTCTCCAGATCAACCCAAGGAGGAAAAGAAGAGTCTTCTAGAAGAAAATCCAAGTAACTGAAGAGGAATGATGGCTGAGGTAACATTTTTACAGCAGCAGAGCCAATGATGGAAGTCCCCCTTTGCCCTCTCTAGTGTAAAGTTTTTGGTATCCACCTGTCTCAAGAAACAATGGAAAAGTGTGCCTTCAGCAAGTCAAACCACTAGAGTTACAGTGCCTGCTGTAGCTGTAGAGTCTGATATGGGAGAGACATGTTTTATTGCAGGTGGGGCAGATAATGGCATCCATTTCTGCTGCTACTGGTGCAATATGAACCAGTCTCTGCTTAGGGCCAGAAGGACTTAATGTTTTGTGTCCTAGGAGTTGTCCTATTTCCTGAACAAGGTTCTTTTGTGCCTGCCCGTAGTGTTTCCCTGCCTGCTCTCCTTCCCTTCATGGTGTCCAGTGGGCAAGCGGGTATCCCAGATATGGGGCCCTGGATCCTTTGCAACCACAGACTCAGTGGTGTAATTCTTCCCACTGTGGACTGTATCACATGAAACAATGTAAACTGGGTGGATCACAGACCTTTTATATTCAGTAAAGGGACTGCTCACAACAGTACTGCACGCTGTTGATTATGTTGCTTTTTTTCTGACCGTACACAGAAATCTATTCATCACGAGCTGGTTGTCCGAACTGTTATTCATGAGTACAGAAGGCAATTTGAACTGTCATCACAAACTTACTCTAAAGCCGGTTGAGTTCTGGTTTGCTAAACTGTGATCCATGCTTCTGATGAATGGGTGGAAATGACCAGCTGGCTGCAAATATTCTGCCTGGCTAGCGAAACTAAAGTGAGCCCAGTTTCACAGCCCTGCACTTACAGGAACTGCCCCTACCTTACGATTTTCACTGGAGCTCTCAGTGCCCATCCCTTGGCAAAGGGATAAATGTCAAACACATTGATCATTTATATTGGCCAAAAACAAAGCAAAGAAGCTGAACATTTGGCAAGCTACAGGGAAAGGATATGGGATACCAAAGGACCCTTTAATGCATTTTTCCAAGGTTTAAAATGCATTTATTCAATCAAATTACTTTAGAGAATGGCACCTCCAATCAAGAAGACAGATGAGCCCCAAATATAGGAAACTCAGTAGGGCACAGAGGAAGGAGAGAGAGACAGAGTAAGAGATGTACCAATTGTTTACTTGCGAAAATCTGGGTGAGAAAAAGGGGGCTTTCAGAAGTAGAAGTTTTTCAATGCATACACCATGTTTACTTTCTTCAAGCACTGTTAAATGCCTGCTCACAACTGTTTCTTCCCAAATTTGGAGCTTCTAAGACATTAAAAAAAAAACCAAACATTAGGACTTCCTCCTGAATTGACAACAGCAAGTCAGGGACTAACAAAGGTAACATCACATTATCAAGTACCCTGGGGAGGGGAGGAACCTCTGACCTGTGGGCCTAAGTAATGGGTCCCAGTTTGCCACATTATATCATTTCCCCCAGACCACAACTGACATCATGTGAGACATCAGGTGCGGGGCAGTTAAGGACATAGCTTCAAAGGAACTTTTGAGAGTTTGCAGGGGTCAGCAAACTTTTACAGCAGGGGGCAGGTCCACTGTCCCTCAGACCTTGTGGGGGGCCGGACTATATTTTGGAGAAAAAATATATATGAACAAATTCCTATGCCCCATAAATAACCCAGAGATGCATTTTAAATAAAAGGACACATTCTACGAATGTAAAAACACACTGATTCCCGGACTGTCCACGGGCCAGATTGAGAAGGTGATTGGGCCAGATCTGGCCCCCGGGCCTTAGTTTGCCTACCCATGGTTTAATAATAATAATAATAATAATAATAATAATAATAATAATAATAATTTATTATTATTTGTACCCCGCCCATGTCATACATTAAAAACTTCCCTGAACAGGGCTGCCTTAAGATGTCTTCTTAATGTCAGGTAGTTGTTTATCTCTTTGACATCTGATGGGAGGGTGTTCCACGGGGCAGGCGCCACTACCGAGAAGGCCCTCTGCTTGGCTCCCTGTAGCTTTGCTTCTCGCAATGAGGGAACCACCAGAAGGCCCTCAGCGCTGGACCTCAGCATCCGGGCAGAACGATGGGGCTGGAGACACTCCTTCAGGAGCTTCTGAGGTGAGCTTCTGATGGTTCGCTTGCAAACAGGGCTCGCTGATGAGATCAGCTGCACCTGAGAATTTCCCAACGGGAATTCTGTCAGGAACCTCCTTATGCAGTCAAGGGGCCTCACTGACAGAATCAGTTAGTGATCCCCACTAAAATCAGCCGCACTCGGAATTCCCCAGTGCGAGCCCCATTTGCCACACAGTTTCGTGGCTACAACTACAAAGGGTCTCACATCAATTACCAATCAGCTAATTGGTGGTTACATGTGGGTAGCCCTGCTCAACTGTCAAAAATGGCCCATGGAGAATTCATGGTCAGAGGCAGCAGTGCTTCTGAATACCAGAGGACAGTGATCTTGCGTTCGAATTCTGCTTACAGGTTTCCCACATGGATCTGGTTGACCACTGTAAGAACAGGAAGCTGGACTAGATGGGCCAGTTGGTTTGATCTAGCAGGCTCTTGCTATGTCTCTATGGCCCAGTTCCCCTCACCTGATGTAAACAGTCAGGTAATTCCTGCCTTCACTCAGAACGGGCAAACGTTTTTCACTTTGCTTTGTAGGTGCACCTCTGTCACCCAAAAGAGGCCCGTGTTTTGCAAGGGATAACGTTTTTCAGAAACATCCCACTCATTTCAGCTCTGCCCTGAGACAAAAAAACAAACAGCTTTCAGCTTGGACCTAGTGCCATCCCAACCCCAAAACAGGCGAGGAAATTAGACTACCTGACACAAGTCAAACTCATCCAGCTAGTATTGTAAAGACTGCAGAGAGAAAAATTGAGTGCACTCTTCCCACTTTGGATCAAATCTATGCTTCCAGGTGCCATAAGAAAGCTGCAGAGATAGGGCAGGATAGTGCGCACCCCGGAAATGATCTCTTTCAGCTTCTGCGTTCTGGAAGAAGGTACAGGGTTATAAAGACTAGGACTAGCCGTCTGAGAAACAGTTTCTACCCAAATGCGATTTTGGTTTTAAACGCAGTGTAAGGAGTCTCTAGGACGCGGGTGGCGCTGTGGGTTAAACCACAGAGCCTAGGGCTTGCCGATCAGAAGGTCAGCGGTTCGAATCCCTGCGACGGGGTGAGCTCCTGTTGCTCGGTCCCAGCTCCTGCCCACCTAGCAGTTCGAAAGCACATCAAAGTGCAAGTAGATAAATAGGTATCGCTCCAGCGGGAAGGTAAATTGTGTTTCCGTGCACTGCTCTGGTTCGCCAGAAGCGGCTTAGTCATGCTGGCCACATGACCCGGAAGTTGTATGCCGGCTCCCGCGGCCAATAAAGCGAGATGAGCGCTGCAACCCCAGAGTCGTCCACGACTGGACCTAATGGTCAGAGGTCCCTTTACCTAAGGAGTCTCTATAGGAGTATATTGTATTTAAAAATGGGATATCAGAGTTTTTAGGGGGCTAACCAGGTTGGGATAGCTGAGGTAGCAGGCTTATTGGTTTTTGAATGTCTTATGTAGATTTTTCAATTTCGTTGTTCTCTATGGGACAATGACAATAAAGATTATCGTATTGTATCGTAAGCAAAATTTAATTGTGTATCATCCTGCTGCAATGATCCTGGCTTATTTGAAATGGATAGTGCCGTAGTGTTTGCGATAGATCAATTCCTAAACCTAATTCAGAATTCCAGAAATCCCCGGGTTCATTAAAACATTAATCAATTGCTGGATTTATACTAGATTAGCAAGACAGAAGAAAAAGCACCCTGGGAAACAGAACAGTAGTGTCTTCCAGAAATATTAAAATCTGTTGGGTTTCCTGAGCGTTGAACCTTTTATTTCTCGGCTCCCTGGCCATCAGGGCACAAGTGCCACCCTACATGGTCCAAAGTCAATTTGAAGAGCTAGGAAAACTTGCAAAATAATTTAAATGACACGCATATGTGTGTGCTGTTTTTATTTCTTTAATTCTGCCTATCGCAGGTAGGTGGCTATGCAAGTAAGTTTTACTCCAATGAGACCTGCTGAAATTAATGGACCTATCGTGGTCACTTTAATTAATCTTACCTTTAGGAACAAGGCATGTGGATGGTATCTGTGGCACACAAATACCATTTGAATGGGAATTCCCTTCAACCTTTTTTGGGGGGGTGGCCCCCTCAAATATTTGGGGGCGCTGAAGGGACGTCAGCCCCTAGGAGTTGGCTACTATGGATCATGACTAAGGAGAACAGAGTTTAAACACGATCCTGAGTGTGAATGACCTTTAAAACCCTTTGTGGCTTAGGGTCCTCGGATGTATGGGACCGTCTCTCCTGGTGTACCCCACAGAGGACCTTAAGGTCCATGAATAACCATAGTTTAGAGGTTCCAGGCCCTTAGGAAGTCAGACTATCCTCCACCAGGGCCTTTTCAGTGATGGCTCCGACCTGGTGGAACTGTCCCATGAGACTAGGGTCCTTCAGGATTTAACCTCCTTCCATTGGGCCTGTAAGACAGAGCTATTCCGCCTGGCCTTTAATTTGAATTCAGCCTGATCTTTTATTTCCCTTCTCTTCCCTCCCCCTCCTCTTTTATGAAGATTACCCGCTCTGAGACCCCACAGCTAATTTCCCCTGGCCTCCTCGCTGGCCCAAGTAGGACCAATTCAGCCAGCTAGCCCTGGGGATTATCTAATGCTTATTTCCCTTAAATTGATTTCTGAATTTTGAATTTTATTGTTATTCATGTTTTTATGCTGCTTTTACAATTAAGTGTTTTAATTTGGTTGTTAGCCACCCTGAGCCCGGTTTTTGAACCGGGAAGGGTGGGGTATAAATAAAAAATTATTATTATTATTATTATTATTATTAATGACATCTTGGTTTAGCTGCCATGCCATGCTGAGCTAAAAAGGACCAGGGAGAGGCAATACAGCCACAATTCCCTCCACAGGAAGCAGCACATTCACATGATCATGCAAAGCCACGGCTTGGCTTAATATTACATGTGAATGAAATCAGCTTGTTTTCTCCTGCTCTGGAGGGCAGGACTCGAACCAACGGCTTCAAGTTACAAGAAAGGAGATTCTGAGTAAACATCAGGAAGAACATTCCGCCAGTAAACAGTCTACCTCAGGAGGTTGTCGACTCTCCTTCCTTGAAGGTTTTAACTTTTCTTAGAGGTTGGATGGTCGTCTGTCATGGATGCTTTAGTTGAGATTCCTGCATTGCAGGCAGTTGGACTAGATGATCCTTGAGGTCCCTTCTAACTCTACAATTCTATGATTCTGACACACACACACACACACACACACACACACACACACACAGACCTGCTGGTAGATAGGGGTGGCTGGAGAGTCTGTAAAATTGACACTACTGTGTAACAAATTCAACATTGTTATTCTGATTTACACCAGCCAAGCCTGAGACCCAATTTCCTTTCAAATTTAAGATCATGGTATCTGCTAGCATCCCAGCAACACTGATGTGTAATTTGTAATGAATCAGTCTTACAGTCTGAGGTCTCTTTAAAAAAAAAGGACACACACACACAGGCACACACACAATCACAAAAGGTTAAGTTAATAACTCAGTCCTTTGACAAGTTTATTGCTGAACGAATCTCTTGCAGTTTGCATCATAAAACACTCCCCCCCCCTTGGAAACTGGTAAAGAGAACCAATATATGACTATTTGAGCCATTTCAGTGACTGCATTAATGCACAATGATTTATACATATGTATGCTGATTTGACTCATCCTCTTATTTAGGCTAAAACCCAGTAAATTGGGGAAATTAATAAGGCTTTTAAAACATATGCCTGGATAGTCTCCAGGACTCACTTTTTCTTTACAATATTTCATCACCACATCTCAGAATAATGGGTTGGAAATTGTCTGTTTTGCATAAGAATCCCCTCCACTTTCCTCGCCTTTTTGCAAGGCTTGTGTGCCTGGAAGCAAATGAGGAGCCGTCTTTATGCTGCAAACAATTTAGTGCGCCCACAGAAATGCCGAGATTTAATCCTGTAAAATGTAGAACATGTTCCCATAAATCATTGTTCAATTAATTTAAAAGGATTTACGGGTCTGAGATGTGATCTTTCCATATATATATATATATATATATATATATATATATATATATATATATGAAATTAAACATGGCTCATATAGCCATAAGTGAATACACACAACTTTTGTGCTGTTCAGTGCCAGACCCTGCCCCAAAATGCCAGATTCTACCTCCATATATATATATATATATATAGTATATAGCATGACATTTTGCCCACCCATATCTGTCAAAAACCTCCCATATGTTTTCAACCCAGATTTATTTTTTTATTTTTCAAATTCTGCAATCCATATCTGCTCCTTGAGCACCCAACACTGGGATGTCATCAATTCCCTAGACTGCTCTTGGCCTATTGAGAATCATTTAAAGCTAGCAGTCTTCTCTAACAGTATAGAATCTAAGGGATGGTGCCCCAGGTGGCAGGTTTGGATGGGTGTGACGAAATTACCTAAAAATTGAAATCGTCATTTAACATACTAACTGTCCTACCTTAAACAGAATTCTGTTTTATGGTATTTAATTCTCCCCATGAACAAGTTGCGCCTAAACGTAGACTTGCCATCGACAAATCCAATGATATCTGGAAACCATTGGAATAAACACTGTATCAGGTAAAGTTTAGGATAAGCATACCATATTTTTCGCTCTATAAGACGCACCAGACCACAAGACGCACCTAGTTTTTGGAGGAGGGAAACAAGAAAAAAAAATATTCTGAATCTCAGAAGCCAGAACAGCAAGAGGGATCGCTGCGCAGTGAAAGCAGCAATCCCTCTTGTTGTTCTGGCTTCTGGGATAGCTGCGCAGCCTGCATTCGCTCCATAAGACGCACACACATTTCCCCTTACTTTTTAGGAGGGAAAAAGTGAGTCTTATAGAGCAAAAAATACAGTAATAAAAATCTTGTAAGTTTACAAGTTTTCTTTTTCTGTCTTCTTCTTTTGCCTTATAATTCCTTTTATTATTAATATGGAATAATAAAAAAGTTTTGTCAACTTCACTGAACTCAAGAGAGCGTACTTTTGCATGGGCATATGATTAGACTGAATCTCTTCCTGTGAAATCAAGGGGAACTGCAAAGTGCTTAATTTTGGGTCCACTCTCCCCCCCCCCAATCTTTAACACAGGCTATTCTTATAATGATCTGAAGAGAGAGAGAAGGCTAAACACTGAGAAGTGTTGAAAAGGAAAAAGAAAATGGGACCAATTAATTTCGTACATATTGAGAGTCAACTGCCTTTCTACCTTAAGTCAAAATTAAATGAGCACTACTTTTCTGGCAGAAGGGGGGAATAAAATAAAAAGGAAAAAAGGCTTTGTTCTTTCGGCTTAATTTATCTGTAAACTTAGAAGGGAGAGTGAAACTGAAGTTCAGTAACCTTGATAGTTGAAAGAGGTTGAAGTGTGAGGTACACCTGATGCGCAGGAATCTTGTGTGCCCTCAAAGCATAGCTATGAAATCAATTCCCCATCTGCTAAGTCTGCAACACAGAAAGCATTCATCTACACCAACTCACATCCAAAAGCCCTTCTAACAATTAAGATTCTACATTTCAATTTTGTTTCTTGTCGGATGGCAATGGGGGGGCGAAACTGGCCCTCCTAATTCTAGCTCTGCTTTTTCTGCTGCAAAGACAGTGCGGTTCAGGCACCTGTTCTGTCAGAAGAAACAGTTTATAAATACTGTATTTGGCAATGTAGCCTTCAGAAATTCTGTTCTTGGAGTTCTGTGTCTCAGCTTTGAAGATGGGAAGCTACCATGCAGTTACCACAGGCCTAGCCTACGACAGGCAAGCACAGCACGCCCCAGAGCTCTCCTGCTGCTGGAGACCTGTTGGCAGAAGATGCTGGAAATTCAGCCATGACCACCTACCATGTAAAGCAGGTATGCTAGAACTGAGCTGTCTCCACAACATCTGAGATATATACACATAGAATCACAGAAATGTAGAGTTGGAAGGAACCCTGACAGTCATCAAGTCCAGCCCTCCCTCTGCAATCCAGGAATCCTGCCCATAGTCATCTTTGCATAGCCTCAAACCACCAACCTCCTGGTCAACAGTCAGATGCACTGATCCACTGTGCCAGCCACAAACAATTTGCTGGCAATAAGAAGTGGGGAAAGTGGTTTTTTTGCACTCCACGCCCTGCACACACTCCTCGATTTTCTTGAGAATATTGGCTCTCCATTGTGCAAGCGTGGGGAAGCCTCTGTATTTGGAGAGGGGTAGGAAGACAAGTTTATGTTTGATTAGGATTAAATTCCCACTATTTCGGGATATTTTGTCGTGGGCCTTTTTGGGTAGATTTGAGTATAAAGGGTTTCCTTGAGGAGTCTTGTAGGAAGTTGATTGCTTAGGATTTGGGATTTCCTTTAATTTTCCTGAGACTCCACTAGGAGGTGATGTTTGTTCTACTAGGTTTTGGGGCCTAACCTCTTGATTTTGGGTTGTTGTACTGGAGTTCTTTCCATGATCACTGCAGATGGTGACAGCAGTCACGAAATTAAAAGACGCCTGCTTCTTGGGAGAAAAGCAATGACAAACCTAAACAGCATCTTAAAAAGCAGAGACATCACCTTGCCAACAAAGGTCTGTATAGTAAAAGCTATGGTTTTCCCAGTAGTGATGTATGGGAGTGAGAGCTGGACCATAAAGAAGGCTGATCGCCAAAGAATTGATGCTTTTGAGTTATGGTGCTGGAGGAGACAGTCCCATGGACTGCAAGAAGATCAAACCTATCCATTCTGGAGGAAATCAGCCCTGAGTGCTCACTGGAAGGACAGATCCTGAAGCTGAGACTCCGATACTTTGGCCACCTCATGAGAAGAGAAGACTCCCTGGAAAAGACCCTGATGTTGGGAAAGATGGAGGGCACAAGGACAAGGGGACGACAGAGGGCGAGATGGTTGGACAGTGTTCTCGAAGCTACCAGCATGAGTTTGACCAAACTGCGGGAGGCAGTGGAAGACAGGAGTGGCTGGCGTGCTCTGGTCCATGGGGTCACGAAGAGTCGGACACGACTAAACGACTAAACAACAACAACTGGAGTTCTTTGTGTTTGAATTCTCCAACAACTTAAATAGCTTTGAGAAATTCATTTTTCTAGTCCAAGAGCTTTCGGCGTCCCATTTTAACCTTCTTAGGCTTCTTCTTCTTGTGCATTGAACACTTTCCCTTTAAGGAAGATTTCTTGGGGGCAAGTGCTTTTTCCACCTGGCCACCTGGTTTACTTCTAGTTGCACACACTACTTTTTTACTCTGCATTCAGTGCACTCCATGGGTGCCAAGTATGGGGGGCCATGGGGGCCAAGGCCTCACAAAAAATCCATATCAGAGGGCCGGAACCCCTCCCCCCCAAAAAGACTTCTTTGCCAGCGGCACATGCATGCTGGGGGGCATCCGCACAGACGTCAGCATGACCCATGACATGCACATGCAACGTCAGCAGTTAGTGGGAGTGAGAGGGAGGGATGGGGGAAGCAGTAACCGTTAGCAAGCTTGTTAACAGTAAATCTTAAGTTTCTTGTGTGCTTTGGTGAGGTGGGTTTTTGTTTTCTGTTTACGGCAAGGGGGTGATGGAGCGCTGTTGTATTTAACGAAGTTGATGAAACTGAAAAGCTCTCTGGGGGTTTTGTCTCGTGCTTATGTTAAATGAATAGAGTGAAAGATTATTAGTCATGGGGGCATAGAGAGTGTGTGTCTGAACGTAACACCGCTTAGCACTTTTTGGGGGTTGCTATTTTGTTAATGTTCCTTGATAGGTTATAAATGCCGTATTGATTGGTTAATTGGATAATATGATTTTTGCTGTACTTCTGATGCTTAGCTTATTTGTCGTTAATAGCGTTTTCTAGATTGTAATTGTAAATTTGTTAATTGTTTTATATAATTTATGATGCATCTGTGATGTTCTGTGATGTTCTGTGATATTATTATTTATTGTTTGTAAGCCGCTTTGAGATTCGTTTGAATGAAAAGCAGCATAAAAATAAAGCACAATTGGTTGGAGTGCTGTGCTGCTAACGCCAAGGTTGTAGGTTTGATCCCCGTATGGGACAGCTGCATGTTCCTGCATTGCAGGGGGCTGGACTAGATGATCCTCAGGGTCCCTGCCAACTCTACAATTCTATTATGAAATCAGACATTCATAGGATTGCATTATTAAGTTCTAAAATATGCCCGACGATGGTTATAAACATCTCCCCACCAACCCACATTTAAATGGATTTATGAATTTGTAAACAGCTCCACTTTTTTTTAAAGAGCAGTGTAGAAATTAATCAAATGTTAAGTAAGTGAAGGAATAAGCAACCAATATCCTAGTGCTAATTTTGGGCCTGTGAATGAATGGAATGAGATTCTGCCAGTCCTGAGAATGAACATAATACAGTCTGTGGGAGAAGAGGTGCACTCGGCTAATCTCCAAAAAATAAAGCAATTTCCAGGGTGTATTTTAAGTCTGCAAGGAGCCAGCTGTACCTATCACTTTTCCCCCTAAGGAAAGATTTAGTTCCTGTATTGTTCAATATGTAAATTCTAGTTACAGTCTAATGAGATTCCTACAAAATATCCTATTAACACTAAAGGCCCTGCGCGAAGATTGTACTTAAGGCATGTTGCTTATCTCTTTCCCATCAGGGATCTTTTGTGCTTTTGGATGTGTCGCTCCACTAAATCATCCTTGAGCATACAAATTATGGGGCTGCTTACCTGCACTTCGGAGAGATTAGCTCCCGAAACCCAACAGCACCTCCATATGCTCTCTGTGGTGGTGGAGAAACAGCTTCTTAGCTGAAATGTGTACTACTTTGTGGGGAGGGATGATATGAAAGCTCGCTTCGTATTGCTTCTGCTTCCAAAGAGCGCTGCTTAGCTGGTGGGGCTGGTTTACAAATGGGGGATGATGGCACACACTTCAAAAAGGGGCACAGTCCTGTACTGCTTGCTGTATTGGTTCATCTTGTCTTGTTTAGGGAAGTTTTTAATATTTAATGCTGTATTGTTTTTAACACTTGATTGGAAGCCGCCCAGAGTGGCTGGGGAAATTCAGCCAGATGGGTAGGATATAAATAATACATTAGTAGTAGTAGTAGTAGTAGTAGTACCAGCTAGTGTCATGGACTGGTTGGATGCAGAACCATGATGGAAGGCAACAACTAGGGAACCCACAAGGGAACCCCCAGGGGAAGAAGGCTCAGAGCCCAGGGATTGGTGGTGGGACAACAATGAGCGGTCAGAGGGAGAAGAGGAGGTGTCAGAAGCAGAAGGGGTAACAGGGTTTAATGAGCAGGGAGAGACTGGGGCAGAGAGCAGTTCAGAATCAGAGGCAGAAGTGGAAGCTGGAGATGAGGCAGGCGAAGAGGCAGAGATGAGGCAGGCTGCTGAAGACGCCAAGGGGTCTCCCCCTCCTGCTATGACCAGCTCCCCTCCTCTCTGGTCTCCCAGAACAAGAAGAGATATGAAGAGAGAGGAGCAAAAACAGACTAGGCATAGGAGTCTCAGGTTGCTTGGAAAGGCCCTGGGGGAGTAGGAGACTTAGGGAGCTGTGGTAAGGCAGGGACCTTCAGTCCTCACAACTGCCTCATTGAAGCAAGATCTCTCAGCAATGCAAATGGCAAGCACAGGGTGATTTGGATCAGGACTTCAGAAGTAAGCACAGGGTTAAGCCCCTTCCACAAGCTTCCACGCTATTGTACCAATCCAGATCTGCCCTTCTCAGCCCACAATTTTCTTATCAATAGTTGTTCATGTTATTGTTGACTGCACAAATGGCATCTTGTATAGTTTTGGCCCATAGTCAACAGTGAAAGTGGGATGCGGCTTCTGGTACGGGGGGGGGGTGTCCCTAAACAAACAAAAGAGGAGAAGGTCCACAAAAAGAAGCGACGAAAGGTCATTCGCAGGAACCCAAGTGACAGTGAAATGATGTCGGGAAAAAACAATTATGTAAACATGTGAGAGTACACGCTCAGAGAATTAAAAATTAAGAATACAACTTATCCAAGCTATAGTTGCTATGTAAGAAACAATGAAGCTCTCCAAATAATACAGATAATAATTGGCAAGATCTCCAGGATTAGATCTCATTTCATGCTCCTTCAGAATCAAACAGGATAATTACACAGAGACGGCAGCCATTAATCCCTTATTGCCTCAATTCCCCCCCCCTCCTTCTTTCGGGAATTGGTTGTTGCTGTTGTGATGGGCACCAAGTCACAGCTGTGATCCCACTCAGGAGCTTGGATGGCCCACAGTGTGGGAGAGAGAAGAGAAAGATATGGGAGAGTGAGAAAGAAGAGACTCCGAGTGGGGCAGCCGCTGCCTACAGCCACAGAGATAGCAGCAAGTCAGAGGAGGCAGCAGTGGTGGCATCTCTGGGCAGAACAGGTGCTCTCTCCAACTCTCAGGGCTCCACAGGTTCCAAGAAGTGAAATAACACTTGCTGCGCCTCAGCTGGTGCTTCCTAGAGCAGCCTTTCTCAACCTGTGGGTCCCAGATGTTGTTGAACTACAACTCCCATCACCACTAGCTAGCAAGGCCAGAGCTCAGGGATGATGGGAGTTGTAGTCCAACAACATCTGGGTGTTAGGATATTTCCGTTCCACCTTAAAAGGGAGCAGGCTTTGTGAGTCACAGAGTCTGCGTATTTCCTGTTCACAGGATGTTTATGTTGTCAGTTGCTTTCGTTTCCTTCTTCTTGCCTGAGCAGACCGGAGCAGGCGGTCATGTTTTTCTTTGTTCTGATCAACGCTGAATAAACTTGGAAAAATGCTCTCCTGCTGTGCATCTTTTGCTGTGTGAATTCTGCTGATAGAGTGTGCACCAGCCTAAGAATGTGGCAATCTATTCTTGAGGCTTCGTGTCGCTAATTGCTGATACTGCGTGTCTATGGGAGATCGATGGATCGTCCGGCAGCCGGCTTGGGGGATAAGATGGACTTTGTCTCCCTGGCAGTATCCCAACACTGGGGACCCACAGGTTGAGAACCACTGTCCCAGGGGCTGGGGAAGATACTGACCACCATTGCCTTCCCCAACGTTTGCCTTTTGCTGCTGTCAGCCTCCTCTGGAGGAGAGATGGGGGGAGCCAGCTGTATCTCATCTGGTGGGGTAAAGGTAAAGGGACCCATGACCATTAGGTCCAGTCGTGGCCGACTCTGGGGTTGCGGCACTCATCTCGCTTTATTGGCTGAGGGAGCCGGCGTACAGCTTCCAGGTCATGTGGCCAGCGTGACTAAGCCGCTTCTCGCAAACCAGAGCGGAGCACAGAAACGCCGTTTACCTTCCCGCCAGAGTGGTACCTATTTATCTACTTGCACTATGATGTGCTTTCGAACTGCTAGGTTGGCAGGAGCAGGGACTGAGCAATGGGAGCTCACCCCGTCATGGGGATTCGAACTGCTGACCTTCTGATCGGCAAGTCCTAGGCTCTGTGGTTTAACCCACAACGCCACCCATGTCCCGATCTGGTGGGGTAGGAGAGCTGAAAACACTGCCAATGTATTTCACATCTGGAAACCCATGTACCCCTTTGGTTTCAGATAGTACATGGGTAGACAAGTCTACGGTGGCTCGTTTACCAGAAGTAATGTGTTTAGCATTAACTCTGGAAGTATATTCTAAAATTCTGACCAAACTAAGCCACCTAGAGCAAAATTTACATCAGAGGGTTTCACCATGAACCATTAGTCCCTGTTTTACTAGTCTGTCGGCTGAATCAGTTCTATTTTGTACAGGGAATTTTGTGGTTTACTCCCTCTTTTCCCCAACCACCCCATGGAGGGAGACATCCATTTTTCCATGACCTCTAGCCTCTCGGTGACATACGCAAATTCCTTTCTCTTAAATGCCAAGTCTCCCCCAGAGGCATTAGAGTAATTTGAATAAGTTAGGCATGCAACGAACCATCCTGTTTTCCATTGTACTCCACTAAAAGGCAAAAATCAAAAAAACCAAACAAAACTGAAAGGAGGAACAGGCCAGAGAACAGAATTAAAATGACAACTCCCTTTGACAACTGGGGAAGAGTGATTTATACTATCGTAAAGAACGCTCCCCCCCCTTCCCTAATCTAATATCTTCACATTAGAGGACACTTCCTCTGAAAAATAAGCAGTGACACACTAACAACAACAGTAATGCTAATTTTTCTGTCCTCCTATCTCTACAAGTAATAAGTTCAGCTTCCAGAGTTGAGGGGCCTTGTCATGTTTCGGCTGAGGGATTCCTCATCAGAGGATGACCTGGAGACCCTGGCCAAGGCCTGGATCAGGCTCAATATGGGGGTGAACAGCCAGGGTCCTTAGACAAAACTAAGGAGGGGGGTTGACTGCACAAAGGGTGATGAACTAGATGGATCCCAAGCCGAAGGGTCAGACAATGCCTCAGATTCCACACGGAACCCTTCCCCATCCAGAGAAGTACCCAATGGCAGGCAGGCAATCCTTGGGAGTAAATGTCTCCTCAGGAGTAAGACCATCCGCTGAAGGATGCATGTGGATGAGGGTAGCTAAGAGGGGTCAGCTGAGATCAGAAGTATTTTCAGCAGCTCCAACTGAAGAAAAAACAACAACCAGTGCTAGGCTGGAAGAGTTGTCAGAATAATATCCGTTGTTCTTCACCCATTGGGTCTTCTGCCTACTCTGAGCCTCACCATGGACTGCCCGTGACCTGTCTCTTGCCTATGACTTCATTTGCCCATGGACCAATTAGAACACAACCTTGGAGTCACCTGACTTTGTCTTTGACCTGACCTTTTGCTTTTGCTTACTTGGACCACAACCTCAGACCAGCCCTGGATACCACTGCTGTTTTTGCTCCATATTGGGACTTCTAGGCAAATACCCCAGTTGTTCAGTTACCTCATGAGAACAGAGCTGTTGGAGAATTACTCACCGGTATGCTCCATTCTGTACAGTCCAGGCACCCCCTACTGGTAGTTTGGGAGCTACTATTTTAATTTCCCACAATCCCTTAGGCATATTGTGGGACATTAAAATGGCAGCTCTCAGACCACCTCTGGGGACTGCCTCCCATTCACTGAAGGGAGCAGAGAGTAACCGTCAGTGGTGAACCCTGCCAAGCTGCTGAGGCAATATAGCAGCTGTTGGAGGCTGATGTGTGCTGATGCTGGAATGCGAGGGTGTCAATATGATTCAAGACGCTGTAAATGTGGAGCTGTTTTACAACTGAAAAATCTGCCCAGAGTCCTCAGAATGTAAGGCCATGAAGCCTAAGGAAGGAGTATCCTTGATCCAGAAGACTAGTTGGTTGGTTATCTACTCTCTGCTTTCTGCAACCATGACAGCATTCCTTGACATCTCAGCAGCTGAGCTGAGGGCTTATTTCAATCAACTAAGGAGCCAGAAGGTTGAACCAGCTAGCCCCATTCTGGAGAGCAACTGTAGGGCCTTTGCCACAGCTGTTTCCAGGGATAAAGCTATCAAGTAGACAACTGTTGATGGGCGGCAGTTGTGCTTGTCATGAGAGCAGATAGGCAACTCATGAATTTATAAAGTGTGGAGCATGGTGTGCCTGAGTTTTTGCTTCTTTGTATTTTTATTTATTCATTTAATCGTTGTGCTTCTGTATTAGGACTAACTGTGGTTTTATTGCATTCCGCTTTGTATTAGCCTGTTTTAGTATCTTAGCCAAAAAAGCAGTATAAAAAGAAAACAGTGATGACGAGCTCTCCCAGCTAATGGCTACAGAGGCTCCACAGATTGCAGCCTTTGTTTACTTCAGGTTTCATCGGGTCTATCAGATGTTCAGAATAAATTGGTAAACTCACTATTTCCCTGGCAATCTATGTGCCCTAGATTTCAATTTTGATCTGCATTATCTCTCTGGGACCACAGTAAGTGCCATAAATGTGTAGGGTGCTGTGGAAGGCAGGCCCAGGTGACATAGTGGGAGACTGGCCTCCCAACAGCTGAGCCACTGCTTCTTACCTGAATGGAGAGGAGAGGAGAGAGATGGCAGGGAGGTAAACATGGTGCAAATACACTGGCTGAAGCACCTGGTGGTTTCTGTTGATGTGTTTGCACCATGCTGACCATCTTGCTGCCACCCTGCTACTTACTGCTAAACAGCAGAGGAACTCACCTGTCAGGAGATCAGGTAAGTGGCCCTATCCACTCAGAGGCATAGGAAAGTCAGGTGGTACCCGGTGTGGAAAATTTCTTGTCATCCCCCCCCCCCGCATTATTTATTATTATTATTATTATTTTGCCTGCAAAAAAAAAGAATTGAAATTTCAGCATTCACGACATAGGAAAAGTAAACAGCTATTTTCGTGGAGGAGGGTCAAGATATTAACTGATATGCATGAAATTTCGTATATAGCTATATAATCCCTAGTGTAGTAAGGCAAGACTTTTGGAGCAAGTATTTTTTTTTTAAAAAAGTTTTTTATGAACCGCCCTAGTAGGGCAGTAATTGTTTCTTGATCATTTGTCACTCCCCTCCATGATGGCACCTGGGGCGGACCCCGCCCCCCTTCCTACACCCCTGTATCCACTTGCATACAAGAAGAGCAAGCAACTATATCTGTAAATGATTCCATTGTTCTATAACATTGTTTGCACATTTGTTGTTATCAAATTTCCAATGAGAACATTAATAGGGAAAAACAACAACTGTGCAGAACAGGACTCAGAAAAGGCAGCATAAGTCTCTACAAAATCTGTACAAGTACTCAATGTCTCTTGGAGATCCTTAAAGCAATCGACTCAATCCATCCAAGAGTACCGTACAAGCAAGTAGCCCAGGCATGCAGTTCAGAGACACAATGTCCCATTCAGGGTCACTTAAGGACTGTCTTCCAGTAATTCTGCCCATCTAATTCTCCCAGATGTCTCATACGTCAGAGGTGGAACATGGACTGAAAATGGATGAAAGGCGGGATAGAAACGAAATGAATGAATAAGTAAATAAATAGCATTGATCTTTAGCCCCACCTTCCCCCTTTAACCACATCTATTAAGCAATCCTCTCTCCAATCTTTGACTCTCCCATTGCCTTAAAGCAGTGATGGCCAAACTTGGCCCTCCAGCTGATTTGGGACTACAACTCCCATCATCCCTAGCTAACAGGACCAGTGGTCAGGGATGATGGGAACTGTAGTCCCAAAACAGCTGGAGGGCCAAGTTTGGCCATCACTGCCTTAAAGGAAAGATATGAAATGATAAAGTGAAGCACCACTGAGTATGTACAGAGTGCCTTTCTTTCCTGCAGCACTGAGCAGCTGCAGCCTGTTGCCCCGGGACACACAGAAATTAAGAGAAGGGCTTTCTTTCAGGGCAGAGATATCACCTCAAAATGTGGGAAGGGAAACTTAGGTAAAATTACCACCATCAAGGTATGCATCCTTGACAGCATTCTGAGATCACCGTCCAAAAGTACATTGGAAAAAGTTTTAACGCTTATAGCCTGACTTTAGCTGCTCAGTTTTACCGGCTCCTGGAGCACACATAGTATTTTTCCCACTCTCAATTTTCCTTCTGGTAGGTCTAATGCTAGAGATGTTTAAAAAGCAGTTCAGGGAAGGAGCTGCTAAAGTGGAACATCGCGCCTTAGCTTGATCCATTCCCATGCACATCTCCTTCCCACCCTACCTAGTCTTGCCTCTGAAGCTGATAGCTAGGACCGGCTCTACCATTAGGCAGAGTGAGGTGCCTTAGGTGGCAGATGCTGTGGATCAGCAGTGGCAGCAGTCCCCTGGCAATTTCTACAGGAAATAGCTGGCTGTATCCTCCTGCTGGAAGACAGAGCTGTGTGTGCCTTGTGGCCTGGCCTGTCCCACCTCCACTCCAATAACTAGCCTAGGTTCAATGGAGGCCATTCTCCTCTTGCCAGTACTGAAATATTCAGCTGCCAGTCCGGTTGAGTGGGAGTGAGACCCCATATTGTCTTTCACCTCAGGCAGCAAAATATATTGGGCTAGCCCTACCAACAGGCATCCATGTGGGGGCATAGATGTTCTTAAAGGTGTACATACAAATAAACCCAGGTTGCATAGTTGATATACCAACTGAAATCCTGGGCTTGTCCGCTTTTTGTTTTCTGCACATACAACTTTAAAAAATCTTATGCCCGTGTTTTGACAGCCAGCAGCATCAAAGGTGGGTCAAATAGAAGGGGTGGTTGGGTTGGAAGACATAGTCTAGGTCCTGACTGCATTCAATTCTTTGTGTGGAGCAAGTATGAAGAAGCTGTGACCTTCCAGATGTTGCTGAGCTTCACCGACAACTGGGAAACACTGGCCTGCGAGAGCTACAGTTGGAGAACAGCCTTTACCAAAGGTGTCATGGGCTTTGAAGACACTCGAACTCAGGATGCAAGGGAGAAACGTGCTAAGAGGAAGGCACGCTTGGCAAATCCACACCGTGATCAACTCCCGCCCGGAAACCAATGTCCCCACTGTGGAAGGACGTGTGGATCCAGAATTGGCCTCCACAGTAACTTATGGACCCACTGTTAAAACCATGTTTATGGAAGACAATCTTATTTGGCTATGAGTGATCGCCAAACAAGAAGAAGAAGAAGAACACCTCCCATCATCCCTGGCCACTGGCCATGCTTGCTGGGGCTGATGGGAGCTGTAGTTCAGCAACATTTGGATGCCCGATGATCCCCTAAACCTGGTGTGGAAACTCTCTACAAGCTGAATTAGTGCTTAAACAAACTCTAATGAGGCCTAGGAACCTGCACAGAGAAGTAGCCAGCCTCTCCAGCCAGACCACACCTACAAGTCAGCTCTCTAGATCATCACTTTTTCTCCTAAAGGGGCCACATGCCAGATATTTAGCTGATAAGGCATACATTGAGCTAACCATGTGTAGGAGTACAGATCTGGCCAAAAGTATAATCTGATCTGGTCCAAAATTATCTCAATACTTCCGTATTTGAGTCGTCGGTCTCAGCTTCAGTAAATTTGACAAAGCACCTGAAAGCACTTATTTTCAATCCCTCTCCATTTTTGCCCTTTTCAAAAAAATACACCACCCTACTGAGAATGCCCCCCCCCGCCCTGCTCTCCTAGAGATCTAGGAAGCTATATAGGTGTCACGCCATATCAGCAAAATCGACTAAATCCTGAAAGTGGCGAGCAATACACCTCTACTAAAATTCCTGTTTACAGCATGTTAAAACGAAGTGGAGTCAGCAAGTACGAGAGACGGGTATTTGGTGGGTATCAGCAGAAAGAGTCCTGCTTTTCAATGAATTTAAAGACGGCTTTGATAAAAGCCAGTTTTAAAGTCACCTGGCACTTCCCCCTCCCCTTTCTTCTTCTTTTTTTAGGACACAGGGAGAAAATCCATTAATGTGTTGTATATTAATTAGGCCAGACACTGTGGCGGCAACACTAACAGAAACTGAAGCATGGGCTGGGCTGTTAATAGCTGAAGTACAGTTTTGGCCTCTGCTTCAACTCGTTGTTAAATAAGTAGAGGGATACTGCATCTTAAGAGGGCTGAGATCTGTAAAATGCAATTATTATTAACCTACAATGCCTAACAAATTTGCACCAGAAGAATATGCGCGTTGATCATATTTAGCGAAAATGGGTGAATGCTCTTTGACTGCATATATGGGGAACATTAAGGTGCCGTGTGTCAGAGTACGACGCTGACTCAGAGGTTTTTGTAAATAAAATAAACCTTTCATAGTACACCATCTCAGCAGCACAGAATGTAACTTAATTTATATCCTACACGCCATAATACCCAGGATATTAGAGTGAGCAAGCCGTTACTGGATAGAATCACTTCACTTTGCAAAAATGTCCCTACTGAGCCCAAAATGAGGCTTTTATAAATAAATGGTGTCAAAACAGGGTCTTTCGAAAAATAAAATCAAAAAGAATATTGGAAGGGGGGAAAGCATAGCCAGGATAAATTGCTATATTGTGTAAAAGGTTATGAATAAAGTCACGCTGTAATATCTGTCAATGCTCCTCCTTGGGCTTCTAGTCTGTCATGAGATCAGAGCTTTCGGTACTGAAAATGGTGGATAATAGCACAGTCTATGAACCAATCCGGAAATGAGTAATACACAGCAAGAAATCAAAATATGACTCTTTCACACAAATAAAACGACGACGCCTTTTCTGTACAGTGACAAAGACGTCTTCAGAACACATCTTCAGCTGGTGCAAAGTAACAGTGAATGTCTCCATTTCCCCCTGTTCTTTTTTGATAAAGCTTTCTGACCAGGAGGTTTGAAATCACCATCATTCACCCATATTTAACAGCTGTATAAATGCTCCCCATTCAACGGAGCCATGAAGTTCAGGCATTGAACACTTTCAATGCTTGAAATGTCTGGTTATTGTTACCCTACTTACGATGGGTAAGTTCTTAAGCATGGAGGAATTCTATGGCATTGTTAAAAAGTATCATTGCTCAGTGCTAGAGTATTCACTTTGCATGCAAAAGATCTGAAGCTCCTGCTGGAAGTGCAACAGCAGAGGTCAGTTAGTAACCTAAGGGTTAATTCTGTTGACAGGCTGACCAAGGTTGGTGGTGGAGGTGTTGCCTAGCAACCAGCCAGACTGGCATGATCCTTGCTGAGGTAATTCAGGCTCTGATTGGCTTGTAGTTCTGAAGGTTAAAAGGAAACGTTTCTGGTTAAAAAGATGCAGGTGAGGGAAAACACACCTGAGCAAGACTCTCTGACTAGAATAAAACAGACGGGCAAATAATCTGATCGGGTAGGCGGCTTAGGGTTCAGTGCAGAAAGGGGATGGTGATAGTTCAGTGGTAGAGCATGTGCTTTGTGCCTAGATCTTCAGGCAAATAGGGTCCCAGGCAACCGGGTTCCTGATCATAAGAACTCATCTTCAGAGAATGGATTGCACCTGTTTGAAGTTGCAAAATTTTGATTTCAAATGCCACATGAATTGCAAATTCATACCCATCCTTCATGCACATAAGCAACAATATAACATTCTTGGATAATGAGTCTCTATTTTTAGTAATGCACTAGTGAATAAAGTCACATGCTCCAAACAAGATCTCAGGATTTTGGACCACAAATCTACCTTTCTTCCACTGACTAGCCTGCTTTCCCCTTTTCTACTCCATTTGCCTGTGATCTGTCACCAGGAAGTAGGCTGTACACAACTGCCCATGTATCAACTGGGGTGGGGGTGGGGGGCAAACACAAAGTCAATGATGACTCATAACTTTCAGGCAATTGGAAATTTATGCAAAGTAGATTCATCCTCTTGCTTTCTCCACGTGGGTTTTTATCGGCGCTGAGAGCACTGGGCATGTCAGACACTCACCTAATTGATTCGTCTCTGGCTGTGCATTTTTATTAAAAGAGTGGCTCAAATCACAAAGTCAGAGACTCGATCCATATTAGGAACGTCTCATTGGTCACAAAATGCACAGTTGGAATCTGGAACTTGCGACTGGTCATGTCTCACATTTGGAAGGTGGGTGGGTGGGTGTTGTATGCTACTTGCAACTTTCAAAGAAGAGGAAGAACCATTGCAAAGTTAAGTCAATGACACATTAAATCAGAAGGCCAATAAAAACTATTCCACACTGAAAACAGTAAAATCCATATTCATTAGTTTAAAATAAGGTCGGTGATATGCTGGAAGACTGGGAAAACTTTAATACAATTTTGTTGTTGGCAAGGTTCTATATTTCTTTTCTTCTGTTGGACTCCTGTACTTTTATTATTCGTGGGGCAAAGATATTCCTGAAGGAGCGTCTCCACCCCCATTGTTCTGACCAGACAATGAGGTCCAGCGTTGAGGGCCTTCTGGCAGTTCCCTCACTGCGAGAAGCCAAGTTACAGGGAACCAGGCAGAGGACCTTCTCAGGAGTGGCACCCGCCCTGTGGAATGCCCTTCCATCAGATGTCAAAGAAATAAACAACTATTGCAATTGTGTTTGTGTGGATTAATTTACTGCTTTCCTGCAGCCCTCTCTTTCTTGCAGCAAGTGTGTTTCCTGCAGCTAACACAGCTCCCACTAGCAGAAGGCAGTATACCTGAAGGAGTGTCTCCACCCCCTTCATTTTGTCCGGATACTGAGGTCCAGCGCTGAGGGCTTTCTGGCACTTCCCTCACTGCGAGAAATGAAGTTACAGGGAAACAGGCAGAGGGCCTTCTCGGTAGTGGCACCCGCCCTGTGGAATGCCCTCCCATCAGATGCCAAAGAAATAAACAACTATCTGACTTTTATAAGACATCTGAAGGCAGCCCTGTTTAGGGAAGCTTTTAACATTTGATGAATCACTGTATTTTAATATTCTACTGGAAGCCACCCAGAGTGGCTGGCAAAACCCAGCCAGATAGGCAGGGTATAAATTATTATTATTATTATTATTATTATTATTATTATTATTATTATTAAAAGAGATAGGGGTACCTTTGTCCCTCTAGTTGTTGTTGAACTCCCAATGCTCAGTGGCAAAGGACATTGTGGTCCAGCAGTATGTGGAAGGCCACAGATTTCCCATCCCTGCTCTGAAAGGATGAAGAGAGATTTCCATCCATTAAGGGACATAAAGACCTTTCGTCAAGTCCTGGATTGTCCATCAGTTGCCGAGTGACAGGTCCATTCACAACAATCAAGGCAGCTGAAACTTGTAACGGCATTATCTGCCATCTATATCTACAGCAGGAGAACTCATTAGAGTCTTTCCCGAGCTCTGCCCTTTTTCCTTTGACTTGTCCATCTTGAATGGTAAAGATTTGCCAAGCACAAGCTAAATTAAATCTGTCTGCAGTGCAATTCTAGTAGTTCTGCCAGCAGTGAAGCTTGTGTGCGTGTGTTCATGTGTTTATGTATTCAGATCCCTCTAGATGAGGCATTTTCCCAATGTCCAAACCACTTATCACTCACGCACAGCTGAAATGGTTTGTATGTGAGAGACACTAGTTTAACGTGCCCTTTGATGGGGGCTGTTTCCACTACTGTTTTCTGACATTTAGCGCTCGCTCCTTATTGGCAGCTCTCCTAATTGAACAAGACTGACTGATCAGGTAAGTTGTCCAAATGGCATCAGACAGGGACTGCTCTCCTAGGAAGAATCTAATGGGAGGCTTCAAATGGAAATGACAAACTAAATGCAACCTGTTACGATGTTGTTCTGTAAGACATAGGCTTATGGGGTTGGAAGGGACCAAAAAAAGCTTTGTGGTCCAATTGGGAGAGGGACCGTGGCTCAGAGTAGAGCATGTGCTTTGGAGACAGGATGTCCAAGGTTCAATGCCTTGCATCTCCAGCTGAACAAGTGTATCAGGTAGGAGGTGATACAGCAAAACTCCACCTGAGATCCTGGAGTTCTGCTCCCAGGTAGAAAATGCTGCACTGGATGCATCTGTCATAAGAGAGTTTCCAGAAGAAGCACTTTGTAAGTACTTGATAACCTAACACTTAGGTTTAGTCCCCTTGCCCTGAGCAAATGGTCACATATTTGGTCACACATTTTAGCAGGGGAGAATCAATGTGGGGCAAGTTCATCAATAGCAACCATAAGTATACAACCTCTTCTTACCTGAGATTCACCTAGAACCCAAACACACAGATTTCTAATTTTGTGAGAGCCAGTGTAGTGCAGTGGTTAGAATGTTGGACCGGGACCTGGGAGACGAGGGTTCAAATCCCAACTCAGCCATGGAGCCCATTGAGCAAGTCATCATCTCTTAGCCTAACCTACCTCATAGAGTTGTGAGGATAAAATGGGGAAGGGGGAACCATAAATGCCATTTTGAGCTCCTTGGAGGAAAAGTGGGACACAAATCAAATAAATAAATATCTGGGAAACAGGAAAGCAAAATTTGTAGCACCCTACTCTTTCCTGTGTTTCCTGGGCTCAAGGGCACATCTTGCGGATGAACCTGCCGGTGGGGATATTTCATACGATGCAAACCATCTCGCAGGACTGCAGCAGCAGTTTGGCAGCGTCTAGATTCTCTGGGGCTCTTCTTATGTTCCTAAATCAATTACCTTTGTAATTGTCAAATTAAAATTAATTGCAAATCAAATGCTCCATTATAACTGCAGTCTCTAATTTTGCTGCCATATCCCAGATTCGCAGCTGGAGAAAACATGCAGCCTAGTCGCTATTAGCATTCACAACACGCTGGCTGTTTTATGTATTTGTTTTCAAATATTCTAATATAGATTATCCTTTTCCTGTTAACCCCAAGGCTTTGTTTACATCTACCTAGCACAGGGATTGCCCTTATGCTTACATCAGATTGTTTTCCCCACCACTCACTTTTTTATATATAAGAGTGATAGGCTCATACTGATGCTCATACTGTGTACACAGCCTTATTCAGAATTCACAAGTGTGTTCTACTTTATTAGCTCAATTTGTCTTCATTGTAATCCTGCTCTGTTGACCAATAAGGTATACGGCACCATCTGGTGCGTAAGCACCAACAAGGGTACTTGGGGCCTCATTCATTAGTGTATTGGACACCATTTACAACCATGTGCGCAGAAAACAGCAAGAAGGACCCAACGGATCCAAATGCCCCACTTTTACAATACGCTAAAGACTTCTTACTCTGTAAAACAACCCATAACTCTCCCCTTAACTACTAACCAGAAAATCCCAAGTCCACTGCAGTTGCTGGTAGAGCTATTGCTGTGGGTCCAACAAGGGTAAGATTTGTGTCTGATACCCTGCCCAGCGACCAGTTCCTCCTAGGAATAGCCACCTGGTAGATGCTACAAGGCAGGTGTGAAGAAGAAATTTGTTCCATTTACATTTTGAAGTGAGCTGACCTAACTGCTGATACTAGTTGTCTTTGCGGATCGGAACGCAGCTATCAGCCAGATTGTACGTTTCTCTGAATTTTGCAATGTCGCTTCAGTTCAAAAATGAATGCATGCAAAAAAAAGTGTATTTTGGAGGGGGGATGCATGTATGTGTATTTGAAGGGAACATGCATTAGAACGCAAACAAAATGATGTATTTCGGGGGAGATGCATACAGACCGTATGCATTTTAAATGTGATTTTTGGTGCATTGTTTTTTTTAAAAAAAACAAACTCGCAACAAAATGGAATGGAACAGACCTGTGATTGAATGTAGGCAAAACTGACCCAGAACAGAAATAAACTAATCTGAGCATCGCAACTAGAGCAGAAGGCTACTTCATCTTGATTCTATTGCAACCTTACAAGTACCAGCTAGTAATACACCATCACTGTTTTTGCATGGAATGAATCACGCAGGTAAAAGGGTCAGAGTACCACCAGTTCAAGGACTAGAAGACTTCAAGATTTACTATTTATACACAAATGTTCAGTGAGTGAAATCCAATGGAAAAACGGAAGTTGGATGGTGGAATCCTGTTTTCAAATACTGCTTATAGGCCACATGCTTTCTATATGTCTGTGTGCCGAGACAATCTCAGTGAACCGGTCTTCACCTGCAAAATAGGATGGATAATGGCCTACCTAACCAGTCTATTGTAGGGGCAAGGACAAGAAAATAATGTTTGTACACTTTTTTTATAATTATGTTTTGTTGTGCAAGTGTACAATGCACATGTTATTATATCATGCTATATCATACACCTCCAGCTATGTTCCACCTGTATATTTGTAAAGACACCCAAGAATTACAAAATGCCAATAAGCCTTCAGCAACCTCCTGCCAATGGGATCTAAACATGAGTAACTGAAGATATCAAGTTTAATTTGAGAGGGGTTGGAAACTCCAGAGTTACAACTTAGATATTTCTAAATCCTGCTTCAGCTTCCACTGCATATTAAAATTCCAACAAGCTTTGACTTTTGATTCCCCCCCTCCCTCACTTTATAGCCAGGGTCTTAATTAGTAGAGCTGATGAGCCATCACCAATATCTCAGTGATCACTGTAGAATCTTACGCCTGACATTCATAGGAATAAAAGCCTACTCTCAACATTCTATCTCGCCCTTGCATCATTCCGTCACACTCTAGTGTGACCAAGAAACAGAACCCAGGATGGGGCTATACATACAAACAGCCTGATTGATTCTTAATGTTGGGAGACAGAAGAGATGGACCATAGGTTTGGTCCCCACATCAATGGTGTCCTTGAGTGCAATTTTTTATTTCCCATATATATATATATGAATGGCTGTCCCTCACATTTTGCTGAATATTTCCCATGGGCCCTTGGGCTCTCATCCTGAAGTGCTGTTATATGGTACATCAGTTCCTCTGTATTGCCACTATATCCACTGCTGGCCAGTAAGATTTTAAGTGAAAGGGGGGAACAAGAGTTGGGGGATCAGGAGTCAAGCGATTTCTGGGGTTTTCTTATGAATCTCAATTATTCCTTTGGCAGTGCTGACGTGTGTGCTTAACGGTGCTCTGTGAGGTAATATAATGCAGCCACACTGTTCTCCTAGAGCGTTCTGGATTTTTTTCCCATTCACAGAGGTTGCTAATGGTTGCAAACATTACAGGTTCTTTGTGATGTGGAGAGAGGTTAGGGTCAAGTCATCAAAAATAATTAAGTTTGAGATTTGAAGGTGATGTAAAGACAGCCATGGGAAAGTAAACTAAAGAAATTGATAATCTTCTATTCCGGACCTCAAGACATCGTTTTTGCAATCAGAGGCACCGTTTCAGATTTCAGGGAAGGTGGGAGGGGGAGATTCAGCAAAAAGTCTCTTTCTTGGATTCAAAGAAACTTCCAATTAAATGGCCATGTAGGAGGGAGAAGTACTGTATAATAAGAGCATTCATTGTAGTTATTTTCTCATGAGACCTATAGCATTATGAACAAGCAGATGCCCTCTTCTGTGGCTTGGTTTCCATGCCTAGAATTCAATTTAGTGTGCAGAACCAGGACCAGATTTAGGAGGAGGCAACCTGGGCTCAATCAGGGTGCCAGTCACCTCCCCAGAGGATTTCTTGACAACTGAAACAAAGATTATGAAGCTTTCAGCTTCACTTGCAAAGCTTGCAACAACAACAAAAAGATGACCTACATGGTCAGCATAGTGCTAATGTTCACTGTATTTTGTTCACAGGAAAACTTACAACATCAGTGCTCGCTCGGCAAACAGACATGTCTGTGACCGATTGTGATCAGAACTGTGTGTGCACCTCTGTCACCTTGTATGACAGGGATAAACCATACATACAGATAGTGCATCAAATGCAATTAAAAAAACCCACAAGATATTCAAAACATTAAAATGGAGGTGGTGCTGAAGATGGTCCACACCTGCAGTTGTATTTGGTCTGGAAGCAGCCCGATGCAGAACTAGTGAACTGAAATGCCATGAGAAGAGAGACAATCCTTAAAGGATTGTCCCATACCTAGCAGACCACAGTATTTGGCTGCTGAGCTGCAGTCAACTGTGGCCTCCTAGGTACGGAACAATCCTTCCTCCTACATGGAAAAAACCATAGGTGTGGAAGGAAGTCAGGAGTAGGGAATCTGCCACCATTTAGGTGTTGATGGACCCCATTGATGGGCCATTTTAAAAAACACGGATTTGTTGGATCTAGAGGGATTTAACATTAGATTCGGCTGGCATGCTTATTTGTGGCATGATAAAGGAAAGATCCACAGAGGCTTCTCTAATCATATCATTAGAGGCTCGTTATTAGAAGTTTGGAACAGGAACAAAAAGCTGATTGAAAGAGACACCCCTTGGTGGCTTTCACCAATTGATATCTTAACAACAAAAAAGTTAAATCTGGAATGTGAAAGATGGACATACGAAGATCTCCTAGTTAAATCAGAAAGAGGGTGGAAAATTAGACCGTACGAAGAGCTAAAGGATAAATTAACTGGATGGATACAATTTCACCAAATTAATGCGTTATGGTACGATCATAAAAAAATAGGAATGAGTGAAAAAAAGTCCAGGTACCAGGTGGAAATCTTAGAAAGTAATACTAAACTTTTATCCAAAATGTATAACCAACTGTTAGACTGGGATACTAAAGATGAAGAGGTGAAAGGAGTCATGGTCAAATGGGCCAGAGACCTTGGATATAATCTGGAGTTTGACAGATGGGTAAAACTTTGGAAGAAAGGTATGAAGTTCACAGCATGTGCTGCTCTCCGAGAAAACATGGAGAAAATGATGTATCGTTGGTACATCACCCCGGCAAAACTGGGGAAGATGTATAAGACCGGAGACAGCACATGCTGGAAATGTAAAACTAAAGAGGGTAATTTCTTTCACATGTGGTGGACCTGTGACGAAGTGAAAAGATTTTGGGGACAAATTTACGATGAATTAAAAAGAATACTGAAATACACCTTCCCCAAAAAACCTGAAGCGTTCCTTTTAGGTATGATCGGAGAGGAGATCAAAAATGAAGACCAAACATTCTTTCAATATGCAATGGTGGCCGCCAGGATTTTGTTAGCGCAAAACTGGAAAACTTCCAATATCCCCACCATTAGAGAATGGCAAATGAAATTATATGAGTATATAGAATTAGCTAGAATGTCACAAAAAATTAGGCTTCAAAAAATCGTTAAGTTTACGAACGACTGGAGTAAATTTGTAAGTTACATTGAAATCAATCTAGGTATTACCAAAATCACAGTGGACGGAATCTAAAACCTGCGATGTAAAGAGCTGATATAATACAATCTGCAGATAAGCGATGAGTTTATTTTGCCTAAACTGAGATGGAAGGAAGTCAATTGAGTGATGTTATGTTGGTTTGTTTGTTTTATGTTTATAGGCGTTGTTTGTTGTTGTTGTTTGTTTGTTTGCTTGCTTTTCTTCTTTTCAGTCTTTTTTCTTTTTTGTATTGTTTGATGTCGTTTCCAAAATATCAATAAAAAGATTAGTAAAAAAAAAAAAAAAGGTGTTGATGGACCCCAACTCCTATCAGCCCCAGCCAACATGACCAATGGCCACTGATTATGTGAGTTGTCCCCCAAGAACCTCTGCAGGGCCACAAGTTCCCTGTCCCTGCCATGCATCAACCTTGCCTGGTACAACCTGCCCATTCCTCATGAGCCTTTGTGTTTCTTGAATTCTCTCTCCTAATTACATTTAAAGATGAAGAAATTGAATTATTAGCTAACTACATCACAAAACATTGATCTTCTCCAAGACAGCTTGTTTTGCAAGTACCGTCTTCTAGATGTTTAATGAAGTGACAGCTACATCACACAAGACTTTGGGTTCAATTTATCAAAAGCAAACTAACACTTAATTTTTCTGTAGCCCCAATGCATTATGTAATTTAAAAACAACAAAAGCAAGATCTATAACTGCAAAAATCCACAATGTGTTCCCCCCCCCCTCTTTTGCCTGGAAGTCAGAGATCTTCATGGGGAGGAAATAATGATCAAAAGCACGACACAAAGAAACTGGCAATAATTAACAGCAACTTTGATCATGCCTGTAGATTATTTGTTACATTGAGGAACACTGCAATCTGTCATTTTTATTCCATCACTCCAAAACCAAACAACTGTAATTAAAGGACAGGCGAAACAGATGCCAGAACTCTTGAAGGCATTGAATAAGGTTATAGATAACATTAGGCTGACCACCTGCCTTGCATTTCACAAAGCACACGGCATTTCTAGCCCAGCAAATGGCTGTCGCAAGGCCAACTTCTGGTCTCAGAAACTAGGGGGAGAATCTATTATTAAGTCCAAGCATTTTCCAACCAGAAATACAGCTGGTCTTTGGGGGATACAGCAGATGCTCCATGTTCAGCCATCGCATTCTGGCAGGACAAAATCTCTTTATACTGAAGCCGGAGCGGGAAATCTTTTCCAGCCTGAGGGCCACATTTCCTTCTGGAGAACCATCTAAGGGCCACGTGCCAGCGATGAAAGAGCCAGAGAGGAGCAACAAATGTCAATGTTACATTTGAAACGAAGTAGGCTGGACCATAAAGACGCCTGATCACCGAAGAATTGATGCTTTTGAATTATGGTGCTGGAGGAGACTCTTGAGAGTCCCATGGACTGCAAGAAGATCAAACCTATCCATTCTGAAGGAAATCAGCCCTGAGTGCTCACTGGAAGGACAGATCCTGAAGCTGAGGCTCCAATACTTTGGCCACCTCATGAGAAGAGAAGACTCCCTGGAAAAGACCCTGATGTTGGGAAAGATGGAGGGCACAAGGAGAAGGGGACGACAGAGGATGAGATGGTTGGACAGTGTTCTCGAAGCTACCACCATGAGTTTGAGCAAACTGCGGGAGGCAGTGGAAGACAGGAGTGCCTGGCATGCTCTGGTCCAGGGGGTCACGAAGAGTCGGACACGACTAAATGACTAAACAACAACCGGCTAGTTCCTACACTGTGAAACGCTCTGCCTCCATGCATCGTGGAAATGAATATTCCTTTATTCCAACGGCGTGCCATAGCATCTTATCCATTAGGAAGCAGGAGGCCATAGCTTTACAACGGGGAAGATCAGGCAGCAATTTTAATAAATGTCAATACTCTAATAACATGGCATTTTCACATGTGTATAGTTCCGAAAGTTAGAAGGCCAACCCCATAAAGGGAAATGATGACAGAACCCCACGGGCAACTTTTGCCTCTGCCTATGCAGGGAGGAAAATATAATGTGCACTTTGCGGACACATAGATCTAACCCAATGGTTATGTCAGGTGCTAAATAATTCCAGAGATCCATGAAGTTCCAGCAGTTCACAGGTAATGTTTGGAAGAGTCACTTGCCAGCTGAACTTTACTAACTTGAAACAGATTTTAGCCTTTGTTTCAGGGGAGTTATGGCAGAGGTTGAGAACCCAATGAGAGCAACTGGATGCCAGTAATTAGGGATATATATATATATATATATATATATGGGATTTTCTGCTCAAAATGTAAAATGGGTGCCATTTCATATAAGGCCCCATGTGGAGGTAACGCTTCGCTTTGCGAAGGCAAACCTCGCACCAGACATGCAACAGTATGTCAAGGAGCGTTGCACCTGCTTTCCCTGACCTTTTGCCTTCTTGGCTGGAAAACAGGGTTTTCCCCCTGACCTTTTGTCCTCTCACAATTTGTTCGTTAGACATAATGCTTGGCTGGAGCATGACCGGGGACGTAATCAAGTATCGGCAGAACATCTGAGGGAAACACCTGCTGACACGTGTATTTGCTAATGCTGGAGATGTGCTTAGATAGGAATACGTTAAGTTCAGGGTGGTTTCACTACTGTTTCCAATTGTTGACTTCTGCTAATAAAAGGAGCCTCGGCAGAGCTAGTAGGCAGCTTGCTTGGAGCATGCTTGCCAGCGTGCTTCTGCTCAGCTCACCTGCATTCAACCTCTTGTCGTCTCTGTTATTCCTACAGCCCCCTTACTCAAGCTCTGAGGAAGCAGCATTTGTGGTTTAGTTTGGCTTGGCCAAGGCAGAAGAGGCTCCTTCCTGTTACATGGGTTGGAGGGGCGGTCCTCCCTCCTTCGCCAGCCAGACCAGCTGCTGAGGACTCTCCCATGGGCCACACATGGACCAAAAGAGAGACCCCACCTTTCAGTCTTCCCTCTGGTCCACTCCCTTGAAATATAAGCCCCTCCGCACCTCAGTTGTCTTCCACATTCCCATTCTCCCTTCCCTTACATGTATGTCTGGTAGCTGCCCAGGGGCAAGTGAGCAAGCTTCGGTTTGGCTTGCTATAGAAGTACTTCGGTCACCATTTTGGAGGCCAGGAAGTAATTTTGCCTACTGGCCAACTGGCCAATCTGGAGGTTTTGCCTGCCTCATAGCAACTGTCACAACTTGATGGTGAATTAGGAAGTGGTGTGGATGGGGTTTCTCACATCATGGTAGCAGCACTGGCAGACGAAGGGGGGTGGGGGAGTGGACCGCTCCAGGTGCCATCTGGGGGGGGGTGGCATCGTGGCCACCTCCTTGGGATGCACGGCAGCCACAGCCCCTCATGTTCGCCGCTCCAGGTGCTGGATCATGTAGCTCCACCACTGAGCAGCAGAGTGTCCCTGTAAAGGGAGTCTGGGGAAGGAGCTTCTTGCCCAGCTTGGGGGCTGATGGGTCATAGCACCCCCAAATGGTGATTATGGGGGTTGCCTAGAATTGATGCACATTATAGGGTGATCCATAATTTGCCAACAAGCAATCCAGCATGTTCCAGGATATATACCCAGTGCCCGCAACCCAATCCTGCGGATATCTTTGATCAATTAAGTTGTGGCCTGTTTCATCCCACATAGCTGTCATGTGTTTTATAGCTGCCTGGGTTGTATTCAGCCTCCCTTTCACTCTTGGCACCGCTGAGCCTGCACTCGCAAGTGTGCTAAACAGAGGGTTATCATTTGATCCATGAAAAAGGCAGAAATTGAAGTACTAATCGCTGCTGCTAATGCTGCTGTATAGGTAAAGGTAAAGGGACCCCTGACCATTAGGTCCAGTCATGGCCGACTCTGGGGTTGCGGCGCTCATCTCGCTTTACTGGCCGAGGGAGCCGGCGTACAGCTTCCGGGTCATGTGGCCAGCATGACTAAGCCGCTTCTGGCGAACCAGAGCAGCGCACGGAAACGCCATTTACCTTCCCACCGGAGCGGTACCTATTTATCTACTTGCACTTTGAAGTGCTTTCGAACTGCTAGGTTGGCAGGAGCAGGGACCGAGCAACAGGAGCTCACCCCGTCGCAGGGATTTGAACCACCGACCTTCTGATCGACAGGCCCTAGGCTCTGTGGTTTAACCCACATCGCCACCCATAACCACTAATAATAACAACAACTGTACAAAGCACACTCAGGACTCATTATACCGCATAGTGAGGGGTCTGTGCTTGTGAATTTGTGCCAGTTGTTGGTAAGACTACTCAAGCCAAGTATGAATTGAATCTGCGCTGAGAAACCTGACTTTTGCCGATAAGCGTCTCAGCCAGGTAATGCTAGCATGCATGAAGGTAGAAACAGCCATGGAAAGAAAAGACATAGGCTTCAGCCAGGCCAACCCACTATTGCTCGGTTTTCATACGGTGCAGCAGAGAAGGTTGGCAGGTTACACAAAACAAGTGATGGGGTTATGGCCTTTTCCAGTCTTGTAACTGTCACTGTCATGAGACTGCATTAATGCAACGCTGCTCCTGCTCATCTACATTGCAGATTTACGCCACGTGAGCGCTCACCTCAGCACTTTTGCTCCTGACATATTTATGGGCAGAGGAGCGCATGATGCTCCTTTGACCTTTCGAGAAGCATGGATTCGCTGATTCACCCTTGGCCCCGCTCCAGCTTTGTGGGACACAGAAGGCTCGTTCGGGAGACACAGATTAAAAATGGCTGGGCTAGGCAGAAACCTCCGCTGCCATTTTGCATGTTGCAGCTCCAAAGGTGTCCTAATTAAGAAACAGCGTGTTCGGTTTTCCCCCTTCGGGCTCCCCAAGTGTCTCTCGGCTGTCTCGTTCAGAAGCAAGAGAGCACCTTGCAATTGGATAGACAGTTTGAACATGCCGTGAGCTTCCTTCTAGGCATGATTCCTCTTCCACAGCTAGAGCGGGTGAATCAAAATTGATCTGATAATACAGTCGCCTCCTTCTGCACCCCCTGCCTTCAATACCTTGACACGCAAGGGAGGGAGGATGGAAGAAGCACTCTGGTCACCAAGCATAATCTAATCCTCTCCCTTAAAAAAAAAAAAATCCTCTGCTGTTGCATGTCAAATTCATGTAAGGCCTGGTATGTTGGAAAAGGTCAGTGAGTACAACTCCTGTGCCTGAAAATTTCAGAGTTGGATTCCCATTTCTAACAAAATGTGATGTCAAGGAGTAAGCTGGGGTGGGGGAAGGAAGCTGGATTTGCATTGCAACATAATTTGGTGTAAAAGAAGAGAGATTTGGTATCCAGGGGCCAAAGTGCTCAAGAACGCTTTTTTGCCAGTTGGCCTTATTTTATTTAATCTCCATATATAACAGTGCATGAATGTCAGGTACCCTGGTCTATGTGAGTGTCTGGACTTAGAACAGCCCAGGGAAATAAAACTGGTCCGTTCTTCCAATTTAGACCATGGAACCATTTGCAGCTCTAGAACACACATCCTTTCCCTTTTGGTATGTTTTTTCATTGACTCCGTAAATCACATAGCTGCATTCAATACTTCTTTACTGGCAATTGCGGCAGCTTACCTTTGTTTCTTTATTTCTGAAACCTGTTTCTTGCTCTTAAAATGCAATTAAAAATATTTGGGGGAAAAGAGAGGGGTATCCAGGATATGGACCTAGTTTAGAATTGTTTGAGCCCCCACCTCCACCGGATCTGCCGCTTTCTGTTATAAAAGATCAACCGAGGATCAAAGATAGGCATCAAAGGTCTGCTAGTTCTTATTTTGAAACAACAAAGTCCACTGTATTGAAGCACAGTTAGTGCCATGCCATAAGAGGATCTGAACAACTCATCGCTCGCCAGACCAGTGCCTTGCAATACGCTGAGCATTATATTACTATTACTACTACTACTACTACTACTACTACTACTACTACTACTACTACTATTTCCTGCATTTTTCCCTGACAGAGACTCAGGTGCTGGACATTTCTACACCACAGATTTGTAGTTTCAGACAAAAAGAGGAGGCTTGCTGTGACCTTGGTGGGCCACCATTCATGGTTGCTGCCGGTGTGCATGGTTTGGTGGGTTGCAAGTTGTGCAAACCTGCTACAAATACGCAATGAGTAATAATAAGCGCTGGCATGTTAATTTGATCACTGCTGAGCCTTTCCAAAATCATGGCATCCAAAATGGACATTGCTTCATCAAAAAGCTCAGAACAAAATAGAATTCCCAAGGTTCTTTTGAGACAGTCTTGACTCTCGCAGAATTTTTCACACTTGCTCAACACTAGAATTTTTAATTGGAAAATTAGATAATCAGATGATCAAACAGATAATCAGATTCCTCTAGGTCTCATGTAGCAATACTTTCATCTACACTATCAAATGTACACAGAAACATATCAGCATCCAACATAAAGGTAAAGGTAAAGGGACCCCTGACCATTAGGTCCAGTGGTGGCCGACTCTGGGGTTGCGGCACTCATCTCACTTTATTGGCCGAGGGAGCCGGCGTACAGCTTCTGGGTCATGTGACCAGCATGACTAAGCTGCTTCTGGCAGCACATGGAAACGCTGTTTACCTTCCCGCTGGTGTGGTACCTATTTATCTACTTGCACTTTGACGTGCTTTCGAACTGCTAGGTTGGCAGGAGTTGGGACCGAGCAACAGGAGGTCACTCTGTCGCGGGGATTCGAACCGCCAACCTTCTGATCGGCAAGTCCTAGGCTCTGTGGTTTAACCCACAGTGCCACCCGCATCCTAGCATCCAACATACAGTTCTTTTAAAAAGAAGTTGTTCAAATTCACCTTATTTTGATTCAAGCATAATTTCCTTTTGCCAGTATGTAATCCAGGAAATATTTGCAACTGAGCTGAAACATTAGATAGCCTGAGCATTTCACTACAGGTTTATCTTGTAGTGATAGTCCAATGTAGTAATTACTTAATACTTGATTGATCTTGTTTTACCTCCTCGTAAGCAGAACATGAATGAAGTAGCATAGAATCTGGCAGGGTGATAGTACACTATCAAAAGCTTCGTTGCTAAACAATCAAGCTAACACTTATCCAAAGAGCTCAGAGCACCAGATAAGGGACGGAATAATTAAACGAAGAAGAGGTTTGCATGCAAGAGCTATCCTCACCAGATCTTTTCGAGATTTCTGTCAGATAAATTACAAACAGCTATCGATTTAGCGTACAAAATACAAGGCCAAACCTTGATTATTGGCATTGCGGCACGTCAAACCGTCATGTGTCACAAGTTAATACGATGTAATCAGAGAGCAGAATGGAAATCGCTTTATCCGTTGAGTTTGTTAGTTTGTTAAAAGTTTAGCAAGCTGGGCATCTTTCTCTAGACTTGGCTCCACCCAGCCTTCATACACGGGCTCACCTGAGGTGTCAAACTGTAGGAAAGTCATGGAAAGCTGCCTTATACAAACCACTGGTCAGAGAAATTGCTGAAATTATAGAATGAAAATTGAAATTTGCAGCAGAAGAGCTGAGCAAGTGAAGGCTGGAATGTGATGGTTGTGTTTGCAAGAGAACCCTGGAAGGATGGCACAAAGCGTACGCAGGAGCTGTTGCTAAAACTGCTGAGAACAAAGGAAGGAAGGAAAGATAAGATCCCACCTTTTTTCCAAAGAGCTGAAGGTGGACTACACACTTCTCCACACACATCCTCGATTTTAGTACTCACAACAGCCCTATGAGATAGACTGAGAGAGAGTGATTGGCCCAAGGTCATCCAGTGAACTTCATGGCCAAGTGAGGATTTGAACCGTTGTCTCCTAGGTCCGTGTCCAGCACTCTAACGACTACACTGCATATAATTCCCTTTCCTTTCCTGTGTCTGGTTAACCTATTGGCAACCTTTCCAAAAAATGGTTTAAGTTACAAAAACCTTTGCACTGGAGGCTGATAGAAGTTGCCTTTTTCTGAACTCTGATTATTTTATGACCGACTTCAGTGTTGGCTGGCTTGCTAGCTCGCTTTGGGTTTTTTAAAAATTATATGCACATCAAAATGAGAAGAAAAGGGGGAAAGCAAAAATCCAATACGACACAAAAAACGGATAACAAAAATAACAAGCAGACAATAAAAACAAGCTGGATCGATAAGCATGAAAAGAACAAAGATTTCCACTAATTCTACTTCGTATCACAAGATGACACGTAATTCAATCATGCATCTGCTGAAACCCAAGAAGTCCATTCTGGTCATTTAAAAGAAGCTTCCATCTCCTTCCATGCCTATCCTCAAGCATAGATTTTTCCATTCTCAGCTGGTCTACCATTACTGCAAGAGTCCATATCATCCATAAAATTTCAGCATCTGTAGGGATATTCAGTAAGATTTCCATTGCACTCAAGAATAAATCCAATGCTTGTTTCTAAAACAATAAATCCAATGCTTGTTTCTCGGTAGTGGCGCCCGCCCTGTGGAACGCCCTCCCATCAGATGTCAAAGAGATAAATAATTACCTGACATTCAGAAGACATCTTAAGGCAGCCCTGTTCAGGGAAGTTTTTAATATGTAACGCTGTACTGTTTTTAACACTGATTGGGAGCCGCCCAGAGTGGCTGGGGAAACTCAGCCAGATGGGCGGGGTATAAATAATAAATTATTATTATTATTATTATTATTATTATTATTAATTATTATTATTATAAAAAACACAACTTTCTTCTGGTGTAACTGTAACCCAAAGTTCAAAGAAAATAAGCATGTTTCTCATGGGATCTGTTAACAGATTCCATAGTATTTGTATCTCCAGGTTCTTTTTTTCTTTCTTTTTTAAGGGACTGGGTAGCTGATGGTGTGAAAGATGTGCTATGCCTGAGATCTTCCATCTCAGTAGAGTCTACTCATACTGGCAGCAGCTTTTCAGAAACTTTCCCAGACTTACCTGATAATACAGGGGACTGAACCTGGGACCTTCTGCCTGAAAAGATGATCCACCATTGGTTCTCTACTGCCAAGCTACAGTTCTTTCTATATAGACCCTTCCATATAAACACTGGAGAGGTACTGCTGATCAGAGGAGATACTATTGAACCAAAGAGCTGTGGGGCTGACCCAAAACATTTACGCAGCTGAAGAAAAGATGCATAGCACCCAAGGCCAGTCACCTGAGACAGAAATTCCCATAATCATCTCTTCCAGGCAACACAGGTGCAACAGTAACACAATAATACAACAATAAGAAATTGAATGACTATTTGCTGTCCCTGACACCCCAAATCAGCAGCCTGAGGCAGCTTGCTCACACTACTTAATGGGAGGGCCAGTTCTCTTGAGCTAGATAGGAAAATACCCTGACCAAGTAAACGGCACCTCACTATGCTATATTATGATGACAGGCCCAGCGACGATGTTAGTACTTTCCATTAGGTACACCATATTTCCACCAACAAATAATAGCACTATTCATTTTACCCATCCTTTCAGATGCCAACATGATCTTGTAAAAAATAAAAACAAATCCCTTCATAATGTAACTCCACTGGGCATCTGTGATTATCATCTGCAAATGTTTTTCCCAATTTTTCTTTACTTCTTTCTAAATGGTCTGCTGCTTCTTGTGAATATGAACTGTCATATACAGAACTCAGCAGACCCTTTGTTCAACCTGTTCCCTCCCTCTCCCCCATAATATTGATTCAAATTTCCACCAGGAGGTTCCTCTGAATGAAATATCTTTTCATCACATCTGCAGGTGCTGAATGCCTTTCCTTTACCATGCCTGTGTCTGGACAATGTGGCCATCTTTTTATAGGTCACAAATTCTACTAGCTCCTTTCTCTATCCAATATTCTTACAAAGCTAAAATTGGCACAATAAACCACAGAGAGTAAAGGGGAAGCAAGATTTGCTAAGCTCGTCCCTAATCTCTTTAAAAAAAAACACAAAAAAACCTGAAACCTTACTGCTGGCAAATTAATTTTGGATTTTTTAAATAATCTATTATTTATGATATATTTATGCAACTTTTAGAGTTTGTTTTGCTTTCCAGTCCGCTAGAAAAGCGCAACAAAATACCAGAAAAAAGAGAGGTGGTATGTGAAATCTGTTAAGTGAACTCTTTTTATAAACTTGTCTGTACTAAAAGCAACATAGCGCAAGTTAGGTCAACTGGGCACATGGAAGGAACAGCAAACTGTCATTCTCTATTCCCAGAGAAAGGCAAATATGAGCTCTACTGCTGATGGCACTAGCAGGCATCTTCACACAAAGATGTAGGCATCAGAGTTTTGAGCTCCATCAAAAGGTTAAGTAAAAACTGCCAAATTGGGGGGGGGGGGAGATTGGAAAGTTGTCTGCTTCAAAGACTGCATTACGTACAAAAAAAAACCCCAGAAAGGGACATAAAATAAATTTGTTCATAAGCATGACAGTGTTCCCTGTTCGATACACTTACTTGCTGTACAGTAGGATATAAAGAGACTGATTGCATTGGTTGGGTGATCAAGCAAATAATTGCTAAAGCCAAGTAGCATTTGGGAGTTTTTCGGGATGGGTTCCTTCACAAGATGCTCTCGCTGTTGACAAAATAAAAAAACCTGCAAACCTCAAACAACAAAGTGGACAGTGACCTGTAATACTGAAGTGTGGCATGGACCGATGGATAAATGGTTGCAGTTAGAGATAGGTGGAAGGCATGGCTTCTTCCTAGGACCTTTACGTACAAGGAGAAGATGGATAGGATCACTGCACAAGGGCTTTTGCATCAGCGTTACTAATTTGAAATAATAAGGGAAAGCTCCCTAGGATGGCATCACTGGGAATCTGCAAGCAGCACCAGATTTACTTATAAGCTAAACAAGCTATGGGACGTGGGTGGCGCTGTGGTCTAAACCACAGAGCCTAGGGCTTGCCAATCAGAAGGTCGGCGGTTCGAATCCCCGCAACGGGGTGAGCTCCTGTTGCTCAGTCCCTGCTCCTGCCAACCTAGCAGTTCGAAAGCACGCCAGTGAAAGTAGATAAATAGGTGCCGCTCCAGTTGGAAGGTAAACGGCGTTTCCGTGCGCTGCTCTGGTTCGCCAGAAGCAGCTTAGTCATGCTGGCCACATGACCCAGAAGCTGTACGCCGGCTCCCTCGGCCTATAAAGCCAGATGAGTGCCGCAACCCCAGAGTCGGTCACGACTGGACCTAATGGTCAGGGGTCCCTTTACCTTTACCTAAACAAGCTATATCTTAGGGACCCACTCTCTTGGGGGCCCCAAAAAAATTTAAAGGAAAAAAACTGGATGTACTTTTCCAAAATATAAGATAAAAATAATAATAAAATAAAACCTACATACAGCAACAGTGTTTTGTGTTGTGTAGGCTCCTCTGATGTAAGTAATGGCCCCTGCCTGCTAGGCTGCTCCCTAAAATATCACTACTTTGCTCATTTCTATATCAATTACTTTGATAAAATACATATTTTGTTATGTGCAAATGGCTTTAGATACCTGTTAGGTCCATAAATTACCATATAGCACAGGCTTCCTCAACCTCGGCCCTCCAGATGTTTTTGGCCTACAACTCTCATGATCCCTAGCTAGCAGGACCAGTGGTCAGGGATGATGTAGTCACAAAACATCTGGAGGGCCGAGTTTGAGGAAGCCTGGTATAGCAGATATTCAACACAAAATACAGAGACAATTTGCTGTTGACAAAGGACGGCTGGACATATAAAGGGCTCCATTACCTTCAGTAGCTTAGGGCCTCATCAAACCTAAATCCAGCCCTGTCTGCAAGGACCACAAAACCAGCAGAGTCTCCTGCCCCTTGGCAGTGCTATAATTTCCAGCTTGCACAGATCAGATGCGTCCAAGGAAGATTCTTGGTTTGCATTTCTTGCCTATTCCAGGTTAAGTTGCCTCACTGAGGGTGCCGTGCTCAAATCCTTCAGGAAACACAGCACCAGAAAAGGACTCTTACGTGCGTAAAGTTGTGCATATCCTGATTTATACTTGCAGATGAAACAATTGTGAGGATTTAAACAAAAATGCAAAAGCTTTCCCCACTGGGACCACGTGGCCTGGGCACTTGCTCAGTCTGCAGCAGTTCAGGGGAATAACAGGCAACTTCAAAGACGCCGCTGTCATTTTTCAACGGTTCTTTATCTTTACACCAGACTTGGAGAAGACAGCTCTCCAAGCAGAGGACTTGCCTCTGCAAAATAAGGCACACAGCCCCCCTACTCAGGGCCAGATTGAGACCTTTAGAGGTCCTATTAAGCACACACAAAATATTACCGCTGCCCATCAGATGCAATTTGAAATAAAAACAATGCTAAACCCTAAAATTAAATAAAAAATTCAGAACAGTATTTTTTTATCTATATCAGTAGAGTGTCTCCTTGGTTGGGTGGCGATAAATAATAGAAAGAGAACAGAAAAAGGGAGTGTAAGGAAGTCTAAAAATTTCTGAATTTTTCCATGAAACCTCCTTAAATTTTTTTTAATCAAATGTCAAATTCTTTCTTTCTTTCCCCCCCCTTTTTGTGCCCCTGCTTAAATGATGCCCCAGTGATAATCCAGCACTCCCGGCAGATGGTACCATGAGCCATTAATGCCTTGGAGGCCACACACCTGCAGAGAGACAAATTTCAGCTTGCACCCCTTCCATCCAGAATGGAACCCTCTCTTCCACTCCCCTGCCTCTGGCTGCCATGAAGTAGTGATCCTGTGAGCAAGTATCACCAGGTGGGGCCAGGTGGGGTAACAATTAGTCCCCAAAGTGGGGGCATGTGATGGGGCTGGCTGGTTGCCAGCATTCCCCAGCATCCCTATAAATCTTCGACTTAACCTGCCGGGGGAGGGAGAGAACACACCATGTTTTAGACTTGCCGTTTGATGTTGTGTAGCTGGTGCCAGAGAAGAAGCCAATAAAGCCTGGTAATCCGTTTGGTGCCTGTGTGCGATTGATTAGTAGCTTGGAGGGAGGACTCGGGAAAGCGAAGCCCTCCTTGATACTGGCAAGTCACGAAAAGGAGAGGGGAGAGGATGCTTAGCCTTGCCAGGCTGAAGCGGGCTGCAAGTTTCAGGGAGAATAGAAGGCACCTGTACACTCCTGAAGCAGTCAGGAGGACTCCAGGCCCCAGAGGCCTCGTCGAAGCATAACTGACCCATTAAAAATGGATTCGCTTCAGATGTCTGGCAAACGTCCTCTTAATTAATCCATCTTAACAGACCAATTACAGATTGGACTTCGGGACTCTGCCCATCACTACCCTTGCCAGCAGCCTGACACATCGGAAGTTAGCAATGGCCATCACTTATCTCCATGCCGGGAAAAGCTTCAGCTACTTAATTCCTGTTATTAAATGCACAGGAGCAGTGAAATTGTATTTTTGTATTATTGTGATGGACGCTGGGCTCCCTTTGGAGAGGAAGGGTGAATTATGCCTTTTCTCTCAAGCAGGTCCTTCATCGAACGCCTTCCAGTACCTGCTAAAAACCTTTTTACTCAGGCAAGCCGATTCAGACATGTAGAATGTCAACATGTGCTTTAATATGGTTTATCATTGATTTTAGTTATTTTTGAATGTTTCGATTGTTTTTTACTTATAATATTATTGCTTTCTTTTTAGGTAAACCACTTTGAGGTTTTATTGCTATCAAGCAGTATATTAATCTGGTGAAATAAAAAAAAAGTAGAATAAAGAGATTCTAAACTGAGACAATGGTAGCTTGTTAAGAAGAACTATTCATCTAGTCATGGCTTAAATATGCCTTGGTGACATCTTCAACAGCCACACATATTATGCTGAGGGATTAACATCAACTACAGGAATGCAAACAATAATTCAGACGTTGGATGCAATTAATAAGAAAAAGATAAAGGTAAAGGGACCTCTGACCATTAGGTCCAATCGCGGACGACTCTGGGGGTACGGTGCTCATCTCACTTTATTGGCCGAGGGAGCCGGCGTACAGCTTCCGGGTCATGTGGCCAGCGTGACTAAGCCGCTTCTGGCGAACCAGAGCAGAGCACAGAAACACCATTTACTTTCCCGCCGGAGTGGTACCTATTTATCTACTTGCACTTTGATCTGCTTTCAAACGACTAAATTGACAGGAGCAGGGACTGAGCAACGGGAGCTCACCCCATCGCGGGGATTCAAACCGCCAACCTTCTGATTGGCAAGCCCTAGGCTCTGTGGATTAGACCACAGTGCCACCCGCGTCAAGAAAAAGATAGATTGCACAATTTTATATTATTGTAACTCAACCTGGGACCTCAAGGTGAAGGGCAGGAAAGTAATCTTAACAACAACAACAACAATAACAACAACAACAACAAACAAACAAACAACAACTAGTATTATTATTGCAAAATTCAATGCTGGGCATTTGACAGGAAGTGAAATCTAATGACAAAGTTCACAGTGTACAAACTTCTTTGCACCCTGAAACTGAAAAGAAAATGTGAAAGGAAGCAACTTTTAAAAAATGTGTTTGGATTACAAATTGCTGAAAGATTCGGTGATGAATAATGCCACGTTTTTTTAATTCCCTTTTGTTTTCAAAGAACAATGTGGCAGTCTCAATAGGAGAGGAAATTGCCTTGAAGTTTAACAAATTGAAAAGCACTCTAAATACGTTACTTAATCATTTTCTTCTCCTTGCACATGAAAGACTATTTCTCCCTCTACTGCAGCCCCCCCTGCCCACCTGCCTCTGGGGCTTCCAAGTATAAAAGTTGCTAGTTTAAAAGTTTCATCACACTGTTGTCCTCATCATATTTCAGCATGCAGCTGCAAGAATAAACTCGGCTACCATATTGGTATCTGTGGTATAGCTGGGCTGGGGAACCTGTTTGCTTTGAGATATTGCTGGACTCCAGCCTCCATCAGCCCCATTCAGCATGGCCAATGGTCAGGGATGATGGGAGCTGTAGTATAGCAACACTGGGAGGGTCACCCAGTCTCCCCCTCTCCATGCTACAAATACAGAGGCAGGAAAAGTTTAGAAAAATAACTACCAAACTTTTAGAAGACATCTGAAGGCAGCCCTGTTTAGGGAAGCTTTTAATGTTTAATAGGTTATTGTATTTTAGTGTTTTGTTGGAAGCTGCCCAGAATATATTCAGGGGAAACCCAGCCAGATGGGCGGGGCATAAATAAATAAATTATTATTATTATTATTATTATTATTATTATTATTATTATTATTACTACTACTACTACTACTACTACTACTACTATTACTATTATTATTATTATAGAATGACCACACAACCTCGGGTACTTTTTTCTTCCCCCAGAGCATAATAGGGAACTGGCTCCAGAAAACTATGGAAATATGCAGGATTTTACCATAGCTGTGATTGAGCAGTAGCATATCCTCGCCCTCAAACAAAAATTCAGAAAAAAATCAACTGACATTTTCCATTGAAAACATAGGTTTTATTCATTTATTTTTGGCCCAGAGTGAAAATGAAGCTCAAACCAATGGAGTAATTTTAGAAGCGCTTTGGATGTCATTAATGTTTATAACACAAAGAGTAATAATGTTATCAGATCAGTTACAAAACACTCCTCCGCGATTGCTTCATAAAACCCGGTGGCGCCTCCCTTTCAAGAGCTCGAATGGGTGAACTCCTCCGTTGTTCTGAAGTACAAATTGATCATCTATTAGTTTGCATTCATTCTACTGGCCACTCAGGCACCCCACAATCAGCAGGTCAGTGGGAGATTTGCCATTGACTCCAGTGGCAGCAGATCGCTACATGTTCACACTGTGCTCAGTGGAGCTCAAATCCTTCGTAAGTGGCTTCAGGATGGCAGTTTTAGGCACGGTAAACAGCCTCACACCAAGTCAGAACACAGAGTCATCTGGTTCTGCAGGTTCCACGGGGACCGCTGAGTTCCACATTACATTATCCAGCTGCTGTTGGTTCCTACTCAAAACCAAGTAATGGTCGGTGAAATTTCCCTTCTTCCTTACTTCTGTGATGCAATCTGCATCTGTCCCTGTGGCACAATGGGTCGGCGTGTCTGGCTGTTAACCAGAAGGTTGGTGGTTCAAGCCCACCAAGGGGCAGCTGTGGGTAGGATTCCTGCAACTCACTGCAGGGGGATGGACTGACCCCCAGGGTCCCTTCCCCCATTCTGTGAGTCAAGCTGAAAGCATGAAGGGCCATAACCAAGTGGTAGAGCTGCACATGCTTTGTTCATAGTTCAAATCCTAGCAAATTTGGTTAAGTGGATCTTTGGTCTGGGATCTCTTCCCAAGGTCTTGCAAAATAATAAAGTACAGTGGACGCTTGGGTTGCGAACGTGATCCGTGCGGGATGCACGTTAACAACCTGCAGCGGTGCATCTGCGCACACACGGGTTGCAATTTGGTGCTTCTGCGCATGCGCAAAGCGCAATTTAGCGCTTATGCACATGTGCGACCGCCAAAACCCGGAAGTAACCCATTCCGGTACTTCTGGTTTCCAGTGGTCCGCAACCCAAAAAACCACAACCTGAAGCTTCTGTAACCCGAGGTATGACTGTACTGGACTAAGTGGCTCAATAAAAGGCAACTTCAAAAGATGAGTGAATGGGCAGTTTTTCTTCCCATTCCTTCCTTCCTGGGTGCAATAATCCAATGACTGTCAAGGTCCAAATGGCCAAGAGGTTATCTTTTGCTTTCTCAGATTGTTGTAGGAGAATCAACACATGATGTATGCCTTCTTCACCATATGCAACACTGTCTAAGAGTTCCGTGTGACTCAAAGCTCTGCATAGTCATTTCTGCCTGCCTGGTATACCACTTTACCTGTTTCTGCCGCTGTTATTTTATGGAACCAAGGTGGCGAGAACTGTCTGCATTGAATTTTGCTTGGGGAAGAATTACCTACCCGCCATGTATGGTGGAGGCTGTTTACTAGATTGGCGAGCTAAGGGGAAATTCAGTGTAGGAATTCAGGCTTGACCTGGGAATGAAAATAGTAGCCGAGCTTTATTCTGGGTGCTGCTGGGAGACAATGATATGAGCACAGCTTCTCGGGGGCAGAGATTACTGCAAACTGACATTCCTAATTTTCCGAAATAGGAAGGCTGCCACCTCATTAAAGGGAACACTGTGTTATTAGTCTCTTGGCACCGTACCAGCTGTGGAAAATGCAATGAGCATTTCCCTGTGACCAGGGGAAAGAAGCTGAAAAGAGGCTGTCAGAAGATTATTTCTTGAGGGAGGTAGTAGCGGGAGGGAGAGAGGAGCTTTTCAACATTCCTGAAACAATAACTTGACATGAAAGCCTCAAGAGTTTTGCAAACTCTACAAGCTGCACTGTGCTGTGTCATTTTACCCTCTGTGATTCTAATCCACAAAGCCTCCCCCCTCCAAAATGAACACCCCAAACCCTTCCTCTCCTCCAGCTGCTGAAGAATTCAAACCATTTTGGTCGATGGTGTTATGCTTAAAGAAAGGAGGGGAAAAACATCCTAACACACAAAAAGCGGTGATTATAATAAAACACCCTGAAGTTTGCTGGAATTCGATTTCACATGCTTTGTAGAAGGCACACAAATGCAATCTTCTCTCGTTCTACATGTCAGTTTCCCTTGTGGGGGCAGAGAAGGCTAAAGTGGGGAGGGGGAGAGAAGCAGCTTTTAGTCTTTTCTTCTTCTTTTGCAATTCTTTCAAACATTTCAATAGTTATCTCCCAGTCCGCAGCAGGAAACTAATCCCCTCCTTCTATCCTCCTTGTTTAAAGCAACCCAACAGCAACGATGGAAGAGAGATGAGTGAATAATATAGTCTTTGAAGGGTTTTGTTGTTGTTCTTTCAACTGACTGGGAAAGTTCTGATTCTCATATTTGGGGCAGTTCAGTTGTCCTCCAGCTCCTCTGGTTACTGGGCTGGGTTGTCTACATTCAGACTCAAACCATTAAGTGCCAATGCTGTACAGGACAAACTGAAGGATGCCATTTCCCCCTTTCCCACATATCGGCTCCTTCATTTAAATCAACCTCTTTATCATCAGGGAAGTAGCAGGGCCATTGGAAGAACTTGAGAAAAAGCTCCAGCATTCTTAACATGTGTTAATTGGCATGTCATACACCTTGTTTCCATCTCACGTGAAGGATTACTTGCAAATGGAATGGATCTGAAATGAATGGCTTTGTTCCATCAGTGTGTGTGCTGCCCTTTTCAGAAGAAACAACTAATCTTAAAGATGCATTGTGTCTATTAGGGCTTACAACCTAACATTATCTAATTAGTCATGATATGTCATCCATCATCGTACAATCCTCTTCCCAGGACCAGCCAGAACAGGCTTCAGCTAAACAAAAACAAAAAAACCGAACAAAACCCCTAATACCAATAGGATTAAAAGTTAGCAGGATCATAAGAATCACTTCCCACATTTAATTGGGTCATCTAGCACCTGCAGAATTTGGCCCCATTTTTTTTTTTAAAGGGGGCGACTGAAGCTTCGGGAACGAGCAAATCAAGTAGCCATGGCAACCGAGACTTTGCAAAATTCATTGTCTTCATGCTAGAGAGAGTTTAATTTTCTTTGTGTTTCTACTGAAAGCATCCTACACTGCTTTAATTGATCATTAATAATTACAGCAACAGTGGTAGAGCTGTGCTGCTAATTAGTTAAAAAATATCAATTAAGAAACAGAAAATTACAAGGGCCTGGGTTTAGAAATGCCAGTCAGAGATCCGATGGTATGAAAGGTCAGAAACTGGATGATAGAGACTTTGCCTCTGGGGGTCACAGGATGCTGATGTTCTCTGTCATGGGGGCTATTTGTTGCTATTTCTATTCATTGCAGCCAGACAGGAAATATGGTCTGCAGCACCCATCTGAGAACATCCACCAGGCACATCCATAGCTGAACACCCAACCAAATTGCTACTATTATCTTTATGGCCTGGTCACATAATTAAGATTCTGCTACCATAGATGCGGGTGGCGCTGTGGTCTAAACCACAGAGCCTAGGGCTTGCCAATCAAAAGGTCAGCAGTTTGAATCCCCACGACGGGGTGAGCTCCCGTTGCTTGGTCCCTGCTCCTGCCAACCTAGCAGTTCAAAAGCACATCAGAGTGCAAGTAGATAAATAGGTACCACTCCGGCGGGAAGGTAAACGGCGTTTCTGTGCACTGCTCTGGTTCGCCAGAAGTGGCTTAGTCATGCTGGCCACATGATCTGGAAGCTGTATGACGGCTCCCTCGGCCTATAGAGCGAGATGAGCGCCACAACCGCAGAGTTGTCTGCGACTGGACCTAATGGTCAGGAGTCCCTTTACCTGTACCATAGATGTGGGATGCAAAACAAGAGGAAGTAGGAGTTCTTATTGTAAAGAAAGATGAGATAGAGAAGTTCTATGGTGTAGAGCAGGGCTTTGCAAACTTGGGTCTCCAATTGCTTTTGGACTACAACTCCCATCAGTCCTAGCTAGCAGAACCTCTAGTCGGGGATGTTGGGAATTGTAGTCAAAAAACAACCAGAGACCCAAATTTGGGGAACCCAGGTATAGAGAAAGTGGAGAGGAGAAGCTCCCACCTTCTGTTGTAGTACTAGGGCTCTCCAATGAAGCTGAATGGTGGAAGATTCAGGACAGGCAAAAGAAAGCAGTTCTTCACCCAGCACACGGTTAAACTTTGGGATTTGCTCCCAGAAGATGTAGTGATGGCCACCATCTTGGATGGCTTTAAAAGACCATTGGACAAATTCATGGAGGATAAGGCTATCAGTGCCTCCCAGCCTCAATGGCTATGTTCTGCTTCTGCTGTCAGAGGCAGCATGTTTCAATAACAGTTGCTGGGAAGAACACTGTCATATTATATTAGGCATAGGCAAACTCGGCCCTCCAGATGTTTTGGGACTACAACTCCCATCATCCCTAGCTAACAGGACCAGTGGTCAGGGATGATGGGAATTGTAGTCCCAAAACATCTGGAGGGCTGAGTTTGCCTGTGCCTGGTCATATTCATGTCATGCATCTGGTTGGCCAGTGTGAGAACAGGAAACTGGACAAGATGATCCTTTGGTCTGATCCAGCAACGCTCTTGGTCTGCACTGTCCATCAGAAGAGAAGAGACAGCAGGTGAATCACAGCCTAGGACTTTGGCCAAGAAGCCATTAATATACTTTGTTTTACAGCTTGGTTCAAGACCTGACAAGGATCTCTAGCCTTGACATTTGCTATTTTTCTTCCTTAAAAGATGAGCATCATGGCATTCCTGCCACAGGGGACGATTATGCAAAACCAAAACGTTATTCCCTCAAGCCGTGCAAGCCAAGTCTTTGCCACCATGGTGCAAGGCCAGCTAATTGCATAAGTCCTAATTATGTTCTGGCAACTTGGGAAATCTTAATTCCTTTTTGAAGAGAAAGAGCTAAATGGAGGGGAAATGGAATTACTAAATATTTCTAGATTGAATTAGGCTCCACATTTCCGAGCGTCTCCGAGAATTCAGCCAGCATGCCTATATCCATGGCTCTTGGAACTTCACTGCATGTTGTGTTTGGGGCTGGAGAAGAGACATAGCTCAGTGGCAAAACACAGGTTCCATATGCAGGAAGTCCCCCAAATCTCTAGTCAAAAAAGATCAGTGAAGGGAAAGACCCTTACCTGAAAACCAGTCACTAGTCACAGCAGAGAATACTGGACCAGTTAGACCTGACTCAATGCAACTGGCTTCTTTCAAGGCTCCTCTGCTTATTGAGCCTTTGCTTGCACAAAGTTTACATGGGGGTTTAATGATCTCTGGCCTTTATTGAGCCAGTGTGGTGTAGTGGTTAAGAGTGGTGGACTCATAATCTGGTGAACCGGGTTTGCTTCCCCGCTCCTCCACATGCAGCTGCTAGGCTAGTCACACTTCTCTGAAGTCTCTCAGCCTCACTCACCTCACAGAGTGTTTGTTGTGGTGGAGGAAGGGAAAGGAGAATGTTAGCCACTTTGAGACTCCTTTGGGTAGTGATAAAGCAGGATATCAAATCCAAACACTCTTATTTGTTCTGATTTGTTTGGAGGGAAGCTATGTGATAATGAGAATTAGTTGTGGATTCATTCTGATTGACTTGTGGGATATTTATATATCTTCCCATTACTCACAGTTCTCATTGCATCTCCCCATCACTTTCCTAACCTCAACAGATCAGTTGGGTGGGGGCTGGATATGTTTGTCAGGGTGAATTGACTCTTTAATGTAGTTCAATTGCACAAATATCTTATTTGTGCTTGAATCCCTCCCACAAAATACTGACAGTCTAAAAGCAACCTCACATAGGCTGATGTTGCTGTGTCTGCTTTATATCCTGGTTTTTTGGCTTTGTGTTATTGTTTTAGCCTGGTGTGTATGGGGGGGGAGGGGAGAGGAGGAGAGAACGAGAGGAGAAGAGAGAGATTTGTGCATGATTATGGGCCTATTTTTATGCATCTGATACTTTAGTAATGATCAGCCTCCAGGTTTTGCATTCATGGTTGGGCTTCTTGCAGGAGGCTGATAGATGTTCCTGTTCAACCTTCCTTTTCCTGTGCCCACTCTAGGAACAGGTACAATCTGGACCTAGCACAACAAAAGCACATTCACTGAAGTGAGCTGAAATTCAATTACAGAATTAATCCATCAGAGCAGGTGGTTCCTGGTGTAACCCTTGCCAGAAAGAGAGTTTTGCAACCAGGTAAAATCTTACTCTCAGTGGCAAGGAGCTAATCAAAAAGCTATTACAACTTATTACTGGTTTAATTCTGGGCTCACAAAGCACTGTAAACACTTCTGTGCTATTTTTAACTTTCTCTCTGTCTCTCTCTCTCTCTCTCTCTCCCCCTCCCTCTCCCTCTCTCTCCATCTTCCTGTCCCAACATTAAGGCAATGGCAAAATGCACAGGTTGGACAGAGCAAAACTGGCATTAGAGCCAGGTGAGGATTATTGAAGGGAAAGGGAAAACTTTCTAAATATTACTGTAAGTGAGGCAGAGACTGTCACAGGTAGCCCAATGCAATTCACTTGGTAATATCATGATCTGGGTTCCTCTGTAACTGGCGGGTGACCAGGAGAAGACACTGCAAGCACTGCTTTCCATAAGAAGCTGCCACAAGCTTGATTTCATTCCATCTCCATCCATATCTCCTATCCCTTCTTGGAAGCCAGGCTTTAAGAAGTGAATCTCTCACAAAAGCACCTCCTAACCTGCCCCCCTTCTGCCATTCCAAATTAACAGCATACAGCAAATTAAAGAGGTGATGGCCTGGAAAGGGTTCTTCCATGAGATAAAACAACGGAGTTGTCAGACCAATCTGTTGCATGAAATGTGAGAGAACTTTTAACCTATGTTTTGTTTGGTTTTGTGGTCACGGGAAAGGACCCCGATCCTTGATTTGATTTAATTATTTAATAGCTATACCACTTAATGCCTGTTGTCTTTGTCCATGGAGTTTTCTTGGCAGGGATACTGGAGTGGCTTGCCGGTTCCCTCATGAGAAGAGAAGACTCCCTGGAAAAGACCCTGATGTTGGGGAAGATGGAGGGCACAAGGAGAAGGGGATGGCATAGGATGAGATGGTTGGATGGTGTTCTTGAAGCTACCAACATGAGTTTGATCAAACTGAGGGAGGCAGTGGAGGACAGAAGTGCCTGGCGTGCTCTGGTCCATGGGGTCACGAAGAGTCAGACACGACTAAACGACTAAACAACAACAACAACATACCACTTAATAAAGAAATATCCATTCCCACTGATAGGGAACAGATGAGAGCGGCCAGCTAGTAACTTGGGGACTGCACAAGAGTCCTTAAATCTCACATTCAGCAGGTCTCAATGTCAACATAGCTTCTCTCATCTGTAATCTCTCCAGTATTGCAGTCCTTCCACTCCCCTCAACTGCTAGGCCAAGCAGGTCTCCTACTTGCATGTAGGATGATCCTGACACTCTGTGCATAGCATATACCATCCAATTTATTTTCTGATTAATTTATAAACCACTTTTCTGCACTACTATACTCAAAGCAGTTCCCAATCCATGGAAACAGCAAAAATTACAGAATAAATTACTTTGCCACCCAACAACAACTCAAAATGCAAGTAAACAAAACAACTAAGTTCAAGAATCCACGTTCATATAGTATTATGCAAGAACAGACACAACGTATCAGCAAACAGTAAAGCAAAATCACCCCCCAAACATGACAATGAATTAATATTGACAGACAACAGATCAAGACAACAGATGCAAAAATACAATGCACCAAATGCCAGAGGCCAGTCAAAAAGAGCAACCAAGCAGCTAAATCACTTCTTTCCTTCACTTCCCCTGTTAAGTGCTGCCTGCCCACCTACAATGGGATGTCCTACCACCCAAACCAATCTCCTTCTGAGAATATATTGCCATCCAACATATTGCAGCATTGGTGCTGCAGATCTTAGTGCAGGCTTTCTCCAACTCAGTTCTCCAGATGTTTTTGACCTACAACTCCCATGATCCCTAGCTAGCAGGACTAGTAGTCAGGGATGATGGGAATTGTAGTCACAAAACATCTGGAGGGTTGAGTTTGAGGAAGTCTGTCCTAGTGCAACAGGGTCAACGTCTTCAGTCTTTTGTCACAAGTTCTGTGCCATGGATTAAAGAGCCACAGAATGGAAGCCCTTTAGTTGTTAATATTTGGTTTGTGCCAATGGCTGGCACCTTGGGCCCAAGCAGCTCTTAAATGAATAAAACACCTGCAAATGGGGGGGGGGGAGAGAGTGAGACAAGACAAACTCAACTCACTCTTCAGGTGTTTCCACTTCTGCCATCTCCACCAGCCTCTGTGACAGGACAGGTAGGAGTAGGGCTAGCTGCCTTGTCTCCTGCTTGAATGGCAGGTTTCAAAAGGTTCATGTTCAAGGTCTGTAGAGCCAACATGTGTAGTGATTTCGAACAATCTCCAAAAGCCACCCAGTGCTCATTGGTTGTGTGAATCACCCCTTAGCAACATTTCAAACATCCATGGAGACAGAGAGACAGTCCACACCAGGGAGCATCTCCTTCGAAATGTTCCAATTATCTTGATGTGTTAGGCAGACCTTTCAGCTATGGCATTTGCAGGCATCTTGGTAGGATTTCCTCCATGGAGCAGATGGCAAAAGCTGCTGCTTTCATAGAACAGTGTGGAATGTAGGGGAGGGAAGGGAGAGGTGTTCACACCATGACCTGTGCTTCTTCATCAACAGATGCAAATGCATCTAACAGCTTGGTGACATGTGGTGCTTAATTTTTTAGAAAGACAAGAAAAAGTGCAGGGGCAGAACGTTGCTTTGAAGTCATGCCCTTTGCCCTTTGCCTTTCTGCTTAAAACTAGGTATATACGGGGCACTTGGGGTTACTTAGAAGCAGAGGGGTGATGTTCCACAAGAGAATCATGGTGCTCTCCCTCAGTCAGCACCACCAGGTGCCTGTGGGAAGCTCACAAGTATGCAATAGCAAGATCAGCTAGGGGCCCTTCAAAGACTGCACTCTAGAGGGAGCACCCAACTTTCAGATGACTCTGGTGCTTGGTTGAGACAATAGGCAAGCAGATCCTATTGAGAGCTGTCCAGGGTCCTGAAAGGCCTGGCAGAGGCTGTTGTAATTGCTACCATTTCCCTACAGACCTCAGACCCCAGCAACCTCATACATGGTGCCACTTATTCTGGAGAAAATATATAGCCACTATGCGCAGTAGCCATTGATAGCCTTATTTTCCATGAATTTGTCTAAGTTCTCCAAGTTCAAGGCCACCACTTTACCTTTCAGGGGTGAATTCCATTGTTTAACTATGTGCTATGTATGAAGATGCCCAGAAATTCTGCAGGCATCAGCAACAGATACATGTCCCGAGTTAATTGATCCTGAGCCAATGAATTATTTTCATTCATGCATTTTCACCCTGCATTCAGCCCATCACCACCATCAAAATGTGACTTATATATATAAATCTCCATTAATCCATTGTTTAAAATGCAGTAAAATCAATTTAAATGAATAACTAAAGTAGCAAGACAGAAGACAAAAGAATTAACAAAATAATAATAAATTTAGGGGACTGTTACAGTAGTGCAAGTTGAACTGCTAAAAGCTTTGCTTAAAAAATTGTCACCCTATTTCTAATAAAGCTAGGGATGTTCCAGAGAGAAAGCTCCTTCAACAGGGAGTTCCTCAGGGAATGTGAATGAACAGAGAAGCTTTATTAAGCACTCACTGAATTTCAGGTTGCAATGGGGTTCTCCTAACAAACGCAAGCTGTTGGGAGGAGGGATATGAGGCATTCATTCAGGTATTCTTCAGGGCTCAGCGAGTTCAGGTCAAAACCTGCCCAGTTTGGGCCCAGAAATGAATAGAGCAACCCATACAGATTACTAAAGACTTGCAGATTCTCTGGCCAGCACCCACAGGCAATTTCTCAGCTGCATTCAGGACCATTTGTAACTTTTGTTGCACTTGTACAGTTTCTGGGTACAGACTTATATGCGCGCATGTGTGTGTCTGTCTGTGTAAGAAGTGTAAATGTGATTCTTGGGATAGCCTAACTGACAAAGCACGGCCCCAGCAAGAATACCTAGAAACACTGTGCAGCTTACAAGACCCAATGTCCTGGCAGGAGCCACCAGCACTCAAACCTACACATCTACTCCACCCACTCAGCTTGCCTTTTGGCTTGGTCTCAGAGTTTACCAGGGACGCAGGTGGCGCTGTGGGTTAAACCACAGAGCCTAGGACTTGCTGATCAGAAGGTTGGCAGTTCGAATCCCCGCGATGGGATGAGCTCCTGTTGCTCGGTCCCTGCTCCTGCCAACCTAGCAGCTTGAAAGCACGTCAAAGTGCAAGTAGATAAATAGGTACCACTCCAGCAGGAAGGTAAACGGCATTTCCGTGTGCTGCTCTGGTTTGCCAGAAGCGGCTTAGTCATGCTGGCCACATGACCCGGAAGCTGTACACCGGCTCCCTCGGCCAATAAAGCGAGATGAGCGCCGCAAACCCAGAGTCGGCCATGACTGGACCTAATGGTCAGGGGTCCCTTTACCTTTTACCAGAGTTTACTATTTTAAACCTCTGCAAGATGCACCATAGTGCCTGATGTAGCATTGCTCTGGAGCACTATAGAAAATTAAAAATGGCAGGGAGAAGCCCATGATAGAAGTGGGCCATTGATGTAGGAGGGGACCACATGTTGTGAACTGCCCTGAGACTTGTGGATGAAGCGCAGTATAAAACTTTAATTAATTGAAGTTATTTAACCGATTGCACTTTTCCGAGGACCTTCTCAACTTTTGAGCGGACTCTTCCCAAACAGTGGCTCTCCATAGTTTCACCAAAGATGGATCTTTTTCAACCCTTCCTGGAGATTAAACCTGGATGAAAAGCAGATTCTCTGGCACTGAGTCCTTACCAGCTATGCGAATACCTTATTCAAGGCAAATCCGTTCCTCTTTTTTTTCCTTTATAGATCTTCTTACTGAATGGATTTGCCTCCTCGACTTCTCTCCTACTCTCCTGCATTTTATCTTCGCATATTAGACATCCCCAAAGCACTCATTACTATAACATATAGGATTTCACTAGAAACATGATGGCTTGTAGTAAGCACTTGAACAGCTCATAACCAAATTCGGAGCTGAGCTGATTGAATACAATTTGTTTAAAATCCATGAACTTGTCATCTGAGCTGCAGATCTGTTAAATCAATATCTTTTAAAGAAATATTCACCAGGAGCTTCTTTTTACAGATCCCTCTCTGTCTGATTAACTTGTGTGCTACATTCCCAAAGTCATTACAATTCCAGTTGTCTGAAGCAGAAAGATTCAAAGCCCCAAAGACCGCTTGGTGACAAAGCTTCTTACCAAGCCATCTTCTTCTATAGCTGTTTATTCATACCTCCATCTCATTGTTCTCAAAATGCAATGAACGCAATGCTACCATAAGAGCCAGACTAGATGTGAAGCTAAATCAGGGGTGGGGGAATCTGTGACTCTCCAGATGTTAGTGAGCTCCAACTCCCATCAGCTCCAGCCAGCATGGTCAAGGATTGTGGGAATTGCAGGGCCCTTCCAGACTGTCACTATAAAATAATAATAATAATAATAATAATAATAATTATTATTATTATTATTATTATTATTATTATTATTATTATTATTATTTTATTATTTATACCCCGCCCATCTGGCTGGGCCTCCCCAGCCACTCTGGGCAGCTTCCAAAAAATTATTAAAATATTGTAATACATCAAACATTAAAAGCTTCCCTAAACAGGGCTGCCTTCAGATGTCTTCTAAAAGTCTGGTAGTTGTTGTTCTCTTTGACATCTGGTGGGAGGGCGTTCCACAGGGAGGGTGCCACTACCGAGAAGGCCCTCTGTCTGGTTCCCTGTAACTTGGCTTCTCGCAGTGAGGGAACCGCCAGAAGGCCCTCGGTGCTGTACCTCAGTGTCCGGGTAGAACGATGGGGGCCGATACGCTCCTTCAGATATACTGGACCGAGGCCGTTTAGGGATTTAAAGGTCAGCACCAATACTTTGAATTGTGCTTGGAAACGTACTGGGAGCCAATATAGGTCTTTCAAGACCAGTGTTATATGGTCTCAGCGGCCGCTCCCAGTCACCAGTCTGGCTGCCGCATTCTGGATTAGTTGTAGTTTCAAAGGTAGCCCCACATAGAGCACATTGCAGTAGTCCAAGCGGGAGATAACTTTATTATTTAGACCCCGCCCATCTGGCTGGGTTTCTCCAGCCACTCTGGGCAGCCTGCAGCTCATCTAAAAACATAATACAAACACCAAGCCTTAAAAACTTCCCTAAACAGCTCTGCCTTCAGAAGTGGGTAGGATTCAATGGCAGACTGGCAAGTTCAAGTTGCAACAATTACACTGGATTTGAGGCTCTTGTCCAACAAGCCCACATTAAAAACAAACAAACAAACAAACCAGACTTTTGTGGTATTGAAAGTGATGGGAAAATGCAACTGAAAGCAAAGGCTAACAATTGCTCAATGCAACATTTTATCACCTCTCTGCAAACAAATTGGAATGAATGCTCACTACAATGTTGTATAACCTCCCCACAATTCTTGTGCAATCAGTATGAACGCATCATACACAAGTCGTATAGAAATGGTCGTTGGGAAGACCCGTTGAAATTTTAGGCTCGCTAACTCCAATGGGTCTGCTCTGAGAAGAATTTAATTGGCTTCGACCCATATTCCACGACATGCATAGTTGCAGATGAAAAAACAATTTAGTTCTCCTCTCTGTGACATCTAACACAAATTTGTAATAACCCAACTGTTGAAGAAGGAGGTCGTATCTTGATGGTAGATCGTGTGCATTGTAGGCAGATGGTTTGGACACAATCCCTGGCATCATCAGTTAAACTTATTTGGTAGCTGGTGGTGGGAAAGATCTGTGTCTGAGATCAGCTTATCTTTCTGGGTTCTAAATTACCGTATTTTTCTCTCTATAAGACGCACCAGACCACAAGACGCAGCTAGTTTTTGGAGGAGAAAAACAAGAAAAAAAATATTCTGAATCTCAGAAACCAGAACAGCAAGAGGTGAAAGCAGCAATCCCTCTTGCTGTTCTGGCTTCTGGGATAGCTGCGCAGCCTGCATTCGCTCCATAAGATGCACGCACATTTCCCCTTACTTTTTAGGAGTGAAAAAGTGAGTCTTATAGAGCAAAAAATACGGTACATAAGGAGCCTTGAATATAGGAGGTTGCCTGCTTCAGAAGTTCACCGTCCAACCTGTGGAGCGTAGCAGCAACAACATGATGCTACTCACATGGGGGTGTTATGCCACCTGAAGAATACCTTACAGGATTAGGGGCAATGCCAATCAATGCATTAATTATATAATAATAATAATAATAATAATAATAATAATAATAATAATAATAATTTTGCTGCTTTCTTATGAAGTATGGGACTGTGAATCACAGAGCTAAATTACTAAATCACTAGTTTCCAAACTATGTGTTACAGCAGAATAGAACGACATGAGATGAACTGAAGTTTTACTTAAAATTTAAGCCATCATTTTGATTGCATCCACCATTCTATGCTCCTTAGAATGGGAAGGCTGCTATGGCATTGATCTCTCTCTCCACCCCTCTCTCTCTGTCAATGTGACATCATCCTTAGGGAGGAGGTAAGGAAGCAATGAGATTTCTTGAGCAGAACATGCCATAGTTGAGAGGCAGGGAGGAATTCCAAAAGCATGACAGTTGCCTAGAAAACACAAAAGACTCCCTGAGCTGACTGCTCAGATGGGAGGATATATGGGCTATTCTGCAGCTGCAAAGACCATGCCGACTGAGAGAATACATACCTATATCAAGTATAAAATGTGCCTTCAGTTTTAAGCCAGGAATATGCCGTCCCAGATACAAAAAGTTTGGGGAACATGAAACTGAGGAATGCAGGATCAGCAGGCTCACAGATCTAGCAGTAGTAGTGATAGTTGGACTTATCAAATTATTCTCCTCACCACCACTATCTGCGTTTAACACTTTAAGGAGGTTTACGAGCGACAATAAATAGTCTAGTTTGGGAACACTCAGTGAATCTATGGGTGTGTTCAGAGCCAGTGCAAAAAGAGACCATGCAGGGATGTCACAAGGCTTTCTAGGAGTATATAAAATTTATAGAATCCTAGAATTGTAGAGTTGGAAGGGAGCCTGAGGATCATCTAGTTCAACCCCCTGCAATGCAGGAATATGCAGCTGTCCTATACGGGGATCAAAACCTGCAGCCTTGGTATTATCAGCACCATGCTCTAACCAACTGAACAGGAGACAGGAGAGAAAAAAATGGAACCAAAATGATCTACTAAAATCCTTTCTCATTTGTCCCTTTCACTCTCTAAGAGGGAATTCTCAGACTAATAGTGCAATCTGACGCATACCTACTCAGAAGTAAGTCCCATTGAGTTCAAGAGGGCTTACTCCTGGGTAAATAGGTGTAGGATTGCTGCCTTAGTCGCTTAAATCTGGCAGCACAACTTGTACGGTCCTGAGCTGAGGAGGCATTTCATACTTGATTTAGCCCAAATATACAAAATTGGCAAGCATGCCTGTCCATTTCCAAACTCGCTGCAGAGAATAAATTAGGCAATTCTGATTCCTCTTATCAAATACAACATAACTGGAACACTCAGAGTGCACTGGAGTCTTTCAGAACGGCTTTGGTTCTGCTCCGCACTATTGAAGTCGGTGACAGCCTTGCCAGTAACATATGAGAGCAAAGGATTAGGGGAGAAGAGAGGATCTTAAGGAGAAGGCTGTCTGCAGCAGTCATGCTCACGTCCCCTATGGACGAAATTTTCATATAAGCTGTGCATGCTGGGTAAATTACATCACAGCAGCTCTTCATTGAAGAACACGCTGCTCAGTCAGGAAAGATCAGGGGAAGAGCCCTAGCTCAGGGGTAGGAGCAAGGGCTCCCATGAGCATTAATGAGTATGGTCAATGTTCAGGATAATGGGAGTTGCAGTCCAGTCACTTAAACAATTAGCACGCTTATCCAATAAGGCTTGCCCAGTGTTTCCTGCTTGAATGCCCCTACAGCAAGACAACAACAAAAACAGCCTCCCTGCATTTGGAAAACTAGCAGGTCAGGCAGCCTAGCTTTCTCCCTGACATCGTTTGTTTTCCAGACAAGGATTTTTTCTGCCTCTTATGGGAGCATTGCCAATAAGCAGCCTTCCATCTACAGCCCAAAGAAGACCAACCAAAAAAATCTACTTAATATATAAACATTCATTAAAATACTTGCATTGCACAAGTTGCTACGGAATACCTGCATTAATTTTAAATAGATTTGAATGGTGCATGGTTCTATGCATGGTAAAAGATTGCAAGTGATATATTAGTCACTGCCATTCATACCCTTCTTGTTTTTTATCCATTGGTTTCTTGCAGATAGCCCCTGTTTAAGAACATAAGGAGAGTTCTGCTGGATAATGCCAAATGGCCATGTACTCCAGCATCCTGTTTTCACAGTGGCCAGAGACAGATGCCCTTGGGAATCTTGTAAGCAGGACCTGAGCAAACAGTTCTCTCCCGTCTTCTGATTCCCAGCAACTAGCATTCGGAGGCAGACTGCCCGATGAAACATTAAAGAACAGTCTCATTATGATACACAGCATTCAGCTCCGTCACATGCAAATTCGGATCTAAACACAAAACTCAAAGACTGTCCTGTTGATTAAATTTTTGCCATTTATTATTTGCCAGTTACCATCACAAAAGTTTTTTTCCCCCCTTCTTCTTCTCTTGCCAAGAGGTGAGCAAGTGGCTCCCTCTGGTGCCAAAACCTCTAGCAACTTCATTGAATTTATTCTCTCGGTTTCCTACTTAAATGGAAGCAGCATATAGACAGAATCAGGACCACAGATCAAGCTGGGAAATGCAATTATGAGCTGGCAATGCTGTCTATTTTCCAGAGCTGTAAAAACTGCAAAGGAAGGCAGCCCATTGTATACGCATCCAATTACTGGCATTGCTTTCACATTATCGGGATATTTTTTTATAAAAAAATGCATTTAAACATTTATAACTGTGCCGATGAGAAAGAGGGCACTTCCTTACAGCAGCTGATTGTGGACTTGATGCTCCTCATGCATGCAGGTCTTGTGCAGCATTCATACAACATCATCCTCATAAAAATGCCTTCCCTTCTTCTCCCCCGTATTTCATTCCGATTCACTGTTTCCATGTTGCAGTTTCGACTTAGCAAATTTTCCATGGAAACAGTAAATCCAAACTGATGTCACATCCACTCTATATAAGGGCCGGCCCACCCAAGAGGCAAGGTGAGGCAAATGCCCTGGGCAGCAGGATCCACAGGGGCAGCAGATCCCAGTGTTGCTCTTTCTTCCCCTCTTGTTCCTGATGTAGATTTTCCCTCACCCCTTGTTCCCTGGTGGGAAGAAGGGCACTATTTTGGGGTCTGCCTCAGGTATCAAAATATATTGGGCCAACCCTGTACATTTAAAGCACATGTCTCTCCCCTATAATAACCCTGGGGAACTGTAGTTAAATACATACTAAATGTAGATAGGACCAGAATGGGCAAATATGAGACAGTGCAAAACTTGAGAGAATGAGTAACATCGAGGCTACATCCACACCATACATCGGAAGTACTCTTGTACCACTTTGAGAGTCATGGCTTTACCCAAAGAATCTTGGGAACTGTAGTTTGTTAGGTCCTGGGAATTTTAGCTCTGTGAGGAGTCTCCTGACAACTCTCAGCACTTTTAACAAACTAAAGTTCCCAGTGTTATTGGGTGGTGGGGAAAAAGGCATGGTTGTTAAAGTGGTACAAGAGCACTATAAATGCATGAGCGTGGATGTGACCATAGTCCACAATGAACTTGCATGTGGAAGCCCCCAGAGAGAAGGATGGAGAGCGTTTGGGATGCAAAGCAATGATGGATGACTGCTCAGTTCCAGTGTTATCACAGCAAAAGTTGTAGTATTCACTGTGTGTGCTAGCTACTATGCATGTAAATATAAGGGGCTGCTTTTCACTGGAGCAATGTGCGTGCTACAAAAAATGAACCCATTCCATATGTATCTGCCTTTATATATGGGGAGGCGTATACTGTGTTTTTAATGCACAGAAGATATGTGTGAATCAACCCTCTGCAACAAATGTTTTTTATGCATTAAGGCTACATGTGAATCAACCCTCTAATCAATATAATAATATATAATATAGGAACAAGTATTAAAACTCCATCTCCTCTAGTTTATTAGATTACATGTTTATCTGCCCTCTTCTAAGTGAAATCAATGACGTTGTTAGGCACCACTTGCCGAATTTTCTGGATATGATGCCACACGCATGAATACGCCAGAGGTATGATAAAGTTTCACATTAAAACATTTGCGGAGGGGAAAGATTTATTATAATGAACATTAGAGTGCTGCGTTTGCCATAGCTCTGTGATGCCTGAAGGTCTGCCATCATTTAATTTGCAATTGTTGATTTGTCAATGGGATTTCAAAACAAATTACAGAACAGAAATTGACTGTGCAGTTCACCTAGTGGGAAAATGAACCGCTTTAGATACTGCTCTGCTCCACATACACACTCCAGAGTAAATTTAAGCACGCATTCCTACGATGTAAGAATGCTTAGAAATATAAAAGAATGCAGGCACAAATGCTGCAACAACAAGAAAAAAGCTAGCAAGCTGCCTTATATTAAGTCAGGTCTAGCTAATGACTGCCATCTCTGACTGTCAGTGCCTCTCCAGGCATAGGCGTAGGAAGGTCAGGTGGTACCCGGTGCGGAAAATTTCTTGTCACACCCCCCCATTGATTTTTCCCCCCTGCAAAAATAGTTTTGCATTATTTCATATTTTCTTACAAAGGGATGTGGATTATGGGCGTCTGATAACAAGGAGGCGACTGTGGACAGATACTTAAATCTACAGGATGGATTGTGTTTTGGCTCCACTGAATTGAAATTTCAGCATTCACGACATATGAAAACAGCCAAGCAAACAGTTATTTTCATGGAGGAGGGTCAAGATATTCACTGATATGCATGAAATTTCAGATATAGCTATATAATCCCTAGTGTAGGAAGATAAGAGCTTTGGAGCAGGCATTTTCAAAAAAAAGTTTTTTATGAACCGCCCTAGTAGGGCAGTAATTGTTCCTTTTTGACACCCCCCCCTCCATGATGGAACCCAAGGCAGACCGCTGCCCCTTCCTACGCCCCTGTCTCCAGGATTTTAAGGAGCATGCATTCTCAGCCCTACCCAGGCTCGACACCTGGGAAGTTTTGCAGTCAAGCTATAGACCTTGAACAAAAGCTGCCACCACATTGCTTTCTCCTGGACATGGGTATCCTCCAGGTTTGCAAAAAGCAACTTGCCTGGTCACATCTAGGGCGCAACCATTGCCAGCAGAGAGGAAACAGAGAGGCCTAGAACCAATGCAACATGCTGAATTTAGCAATATGGACGGAATCAGAAATTATCTGAAGTGGAACACATTAATTACCTTTCTCAGGTGCCCAGTTGACATTCCCCCAAAATTGGACCCTGAATTGGGGTTTAGAGTGGATCACCAGTGTCATAGGCCCTGCTGTGACAATCCTTGGGAAACGTTCAACTGTCCCACTCCACACGTCTGATACAATGCACAAATTGGGTGAGGAGGGACCAGGCAGGATTCCAGCAAGCATCACCACCAGTACTATGGAAATATTTGGCTGGATTGCGGCAGGTCAAGCGTTTGATTAAGAATGGGTGGGAAGAGGCAGATGCTAGGAATCTGTTTCTGACTCAGATATATCAGTTATGGAATTTGCCTCATCACACTTTGACGAGAGTGGCTCAGGTGATTGAGAAACTGATATAATTGTTTTAAAAAATTAGCATTTGAAAATATGTAAGTGGTACACAGCATAAAAAGAATTAAAGCAGTATCATGGAGACAGAGAGGCAACATAGATACCAGTAGAAGAGTATGATAAAAACAAATCTAAAAATCCACTCTTAATTCTTTAGAAAACATCTGAAGCAACTGATGCTTCATGTATAGCAGTGAGAAGGGCATTCCAGAGTACAAAGGCAATGGCAGCAGATGCCCATTTTCAGATCACTGCCCTCTGATATATTGTAGAGTACAGTGCCACAAGTTAAATTTCCCTAGATGATCTAAATGGTATTACAGATCTATGCAGTGGCAGGTGGTCCTTCTGGTACTTCCTGTTCCTGTGTAGACTTGGCTTCCTCTCTAGTCTTCCTCATTTCCTCTATGGCTTCCTCTTTAAGCATGGTTTAACGAAGTGGTAGGCCACATGATAGCTTCCAGATGTTGATGGAGTACATAGCCCAGTAGCCTCAGCTAGCATGGCCAACGGTCAGAGATGATGGGAGTTGTAGACCAACAGCATCTGAAGGGCACCACATTGCCTGCCCTTAGTTCAGTGTGTCACTTTCACCCTATGGAGCCCTAAACATTGTCAAGCTTATATTCCTTTTGCTGCGACTCCCATTAAAACAACCATTAAATCAGGTTAAAAAGTGCCTATTTCATGCAATGCTGGAATGCGTCTTGGTTGCCAATCGCAAAGCCTGATCATTTTCCAAACACTGCATCCTTTATCCATGCCTCCTTTCTTTCCTGAAATGGCCCAGTGTCGGCAGCCCGCAGTGCAGGAATTGTGGGTATCAAGGCTTGATACCCAGGGTTGGTTCTGAGTTAGCAACTGGTGTCTGCTCAGATCCCTGGAAGACTCAATGAATTGTCGGAAGGAGGCAGAAAGGCAGGTTTGAGGTGTCAGAAGACATGATCAATTCTTCCCTTCTAGCATTCAAGGAACTGGTTCAAAAACAGGCACCATTTCAAGAGTCTATGAGGAAATAGGATCAATACCCATGAAGCTGAATGCAATGAGGATGATCAAGCAAGAACGCTGAGTGTTTACCCTAGAAGGCAACTGAAGTCTGTTGAAGAAAGTGGAAGAAATGACCATTCAGTTCCTTCTTTCCCCAGGAGTTTCATGATCAAGACGGACTGTGATGGGGTCTTATCCTTTAATAAGGGACAGGTGAAGCCACCGTATTTATTTTTTTAGCAAGCAACACTGAAGAATGGTATCTGATTCTGCACTTCCCCTTGTCCGATGATCAAAAGCTAAGGCCTGGTGTTGATTAGAGTTTTATTATATAGATCGACTTCCCATTCTGCATCAACAACCATCAGAAATAACCCATGAGAAACTAAGGGTAAGGCTACACATTCTGTCTACACAGTGGGGTCCCACAGAAAATGCCCTTATAAAAATACATTGCGGAATAGGTTCAACTGGTAGGGAAAGGATAAGGCATGCATTTGGTTTTCACATTGGGCAATTTTTAATTTAGTCACTGCATTGCACTGATATCTCACTTTTCTTCCATGATAGAACTCAAGGTGCCATACATTTGTTTGCAAGATGGTCTCCCATCCAGGCACTGAACCAGACCCAGACCTGCTTAGCTTCAACGAATTTGTTTCATCAAATGCCTCAAGACCATGCCCTGGGGACCACATGTGTCTGTCTGTAGCATCTAGTTTAGACTTGCATATCTCTTATGACACTTTCTCCCCCTTTGTAGGAAGAGGTTAAGCACCTATGGTTCATTGGGTGGTTTTGGCAATGTCAGAAACAGCCCCATTTCAGTGATTATTCAGAGATAGCTTTGAAAGGGGTTTAAAGTTCTCATGCTTTCAGAGTAAGGACAATTCTTCCCGATCTGCTTTCCAAACCCACAGTGACATCAGCACACAGCCAAACCCAATTGGCTACATACTACTGTGATGCCACCCCTGATTAGTTAGGATCACTCACATGTCTAAAGCAAAAAACGTCTGTTAGTTTCATTTGACATCAGCAGCCAATAAAACTAGTACAGTGGTACCTCGGGTTAAGTACTTAATTCGTTCCGGAGGTCCGTACTTAACCTGAAACTGTTCTTAACCTGAAGCACCACTTTAGCTAATGGGGCCTCCCGCTGCCGCCGCGCGATTTCTGTTCTCATCCTGAAGCAAAGTTCTTAACCCGAGGTACTATTTCTGGGTTAGCGGAGTCTGTAACCTGAAGCATATGTAACCCGAGGTACCACTGTAGGTTGTGATGATGTCATCCTGATTCCCCAATCTGATGGAATTCTGCATGTGATTAAACCAAGAAGAGGAGGAAGCAATAAATAAAAGAACAGCAATGAAGCAAACAGATTTTAAAAACTGGGACAATCTCATAATGTACAGTGGTACCTCAGGTTAAGTACTTAATTCGTTCCGGAGGTCTGTACTTAACCTGAAACTGTTCTTAACCTGAAGCACCACTTTAGCTAATGGGGCCTCCCGCTGCCACCACGCCGCCGGAGCACGATTTCTGTTCTCATCCTGAAGCAAAGTTCTTAACCTGAAGCACTATTTCTCTGTTAGCGGAGTCTGTAACCTGAAGCGTATGTAACCCAAGGTACCACTGTAGTTCCCTACCCCCCACCCCACCCCCGGGAAATATTTCATTACCACCAGTCCAAAGAAACCCTTTCACACACCCCAAATTGAAATGGGCTAATGATTGGCACAGCTGCACTCCTCAGCTATGTAGATTTGGACCTGAAATGGGTTGCAGCCCAGTTAATAGGTGCTTCCAATTGCGCCCTTTAGAGATTTACAATGTTGGCTATCCATCTCCCAGTCTGTAAGGCACCACTTCAGCAGACAAGCTTGCATTAGGTATTTGCACACAGCTTAGCCCAGTGAGTTGATGAGTTTTAAAGAGGCCTCTGAGTGCCCCTGGAATACGAGCAATAACTAACAGTAAGCTCCACTGAATAGATCTAAAAGCTCTTCTCTCTTAACTGAGTGACTTTTCATTTTCACTGTACCACCAATTTAACAATAAAAATTGCCAGCCAGATATGGCTTTCTCTGGAGTTTCAGCTGCAGTTAAGCCCCTTTTAACTTTAATTTTCTAATAAATATGCTTAATTAGTGGCTCAGAAGGGTTTTTCCACCCTTCCTTAATTCCTTTTTCAAAGTTATTTTTTTAAAAAAAAGTTAAACGTTTCTCAGCTGGAGGTGAGACTTTATTGAAAACAGCCAGATAAGTTAATTCTGCAGAAGAAAATGCTGAACACAAAAGGAAAAATATGAGACAAGAAGTAGTCAACATCAAATACCACCAGCTAATGTGGAGTCCTTAAAGAGTGTAATTGCATTAAGTTCCTTTTTCATCTGAACTTTTAAAGTCTACCGAGTTACAGAAATTAATGGAATGAAACTTTAAGGAGAGAGAGGGAGCCTTGCGCATTAATTTGGATGATGTTGCATAATATTTTTGTCAGCTCCCCATGTTTAAACATTGTGTACCTCCCACAGACTTCAAAAAGAATGCGAAAGGAGTTCCCTGCTGGATAGCCAACGGGTGTGTAGATATTTTCCCCTTGTCCTACGAAACAGTGTTTTACGCTAAGGAGTCAAAGAATCTAAGGAAATGTGTCTCTGGATTCTTAAAGCGAAGACTGGTGTGGCACCGGTGCTGTGGTGGGTGTCATTTGGTCACATGAGGGGATGGGAGAGTAATTCAATGATGTTCACATTCCGAAGGTGGACTTCCCTAATTTGCACTTTTCGATGCAATAGGCAGACCGAAACACAGCCATCCTTTGAAACTGGCACTTCTCCAATGCATTTTGCAATGCAAGTTATCCAGCCAAGTAATGTGTGTGTGTGCTTTTTTTAATAAAAAAAATGCATATACAGGGATAAAATATGCATAGAAATGAATATATTAGTGAGAACATACAGAAATGCATTGAGCTGAATTCAATGCCACTCTATTAAAAATGATCCATCTACAAAAGCATATCAGCTAAGTTGCCAGGCGGAATGACCCCCCTCCCTCACTGTTTTGAGGATTCTCCCAACCCAAGAGTCAGTTCCAGGAGTGGGGGCATGCAGGGGAGGCGAGGAAGGAGACCCCTCAGGCACAGGGGTTCCACTGATGGTGAATCCCACCTATTATACTTGCGAGAATTATTTTGCAAAATGGTGTACGTTAGGCAAATTCCGAAAAATAATAATCGTATATTAGGATAAAATTATATTAAAATTATATTAAAAGACGCCTGCTTCTTGGGAGAAGGGCAATGACAGGCCTAGACAGCATCTTGAGAAGTAGAGACGTCACCTTGCCAATAAAGGTCCGTATAGTTAAAGCCATGGTTCTCCCAGTAGTGATGTATGGAAGTGAGAGCTGGACCATAAAGAAGGCTGATCGCCGAAGAATTGATGCTTTTGAATTATGGTGCTGGAGGAGACTCTTGAGAGTCCCATGGACTGCAAGAAGATCAAACGCATCCATTCTTAAGGAAATCAGCCCTGAGTGCTCACTGGAAGGACAGATCATGAAGCTGAGGCTCCAGTACTTTGGCCACCTCATGAGAAGAGAAGACTCCCTGGAGAAGACACTGATGCTGGGAAAGATGGAGGGCACAAGGAGAAGGGGGCGACAGAGGACGAGATGGTTGGATAGTGTTTTCGAGGTTACCAGCATGAGTCTGACCAAACTGCGGGAGGTAGTGGAGGACAGAGGTGCCTGGCGTGCTCTGGTCCATGGGGTCACAAAGAGTCGGACATGACTAAACGACTAAACAACAACAAATATTAAAATCCTGATGAGGATTTTTCTTAATGGGGGGGGAGGGTGAAGATTGCTGATGTGAAAATGTATGGGCAGGAAGAATGATAAACTGCAAGAAACCAAAAGCTACCAATTTGCCCCTGCTTAGTCACATGCTTGTTGCATTCTGCGGCATTTGTTCACAGGACGGGAAAGGAGCGTGCAAAAGTTAAACCACTTCTGCCACACTTAAAGTTGGCAGTGGTGGTTTTTTTAACACACGCTTGCTGTCTTTAAAACAAATACCTGTGATTTGTAGCAAATAGGTGTTCAAGCTATTTCCTCCACAGATAAAACGTTTTGCCACAAACGGGTTTAAAAAAAAAAAGCAAGCCCAATGATGCACAATCGGAGGATCCTAGCCAATCAGGGATCCTAGTTACAAGGAGGAGCCCTGCACATGCACACCTGTACATGCATAGGGCTGTTTCTCGTTAACCCTAAATGGGTGGCCACTGGGGTGTGGCCAGCTGCTCCATCCACAATCAAGGCATGTGCTTCCCATGGCCATGGGTTTCCACACACACACACACACACACAGAGAGAGAGAGAGAGAGAGAGAGAGAGAGAGAGAGATGTGTCAGCTAGAAAATCTAGGTAACCATCAAGCGAATCACAGTGGAGCAAGTGTCTCATGTACATGGAGGCAGTCTGCACAAGGGGATTTTCTTTTCTGATGGATGGCCTACTGAGGCTCATGTGGCCAATGTCTACAAACCGATAAAGTACTGTTGCACACCTCCCCAAGCTCTGAGCAGTGTGAGATTCCAGGGGTTTGAGGAGCTTACCCAGGGTTCGTGTTTCCTTCGGGATGGGGTACAGCAGAGACTGTGGTGTCTTTATGATATATGGTTTATTTACACATATACACAACCTGAGCCTGCAATGGAGGGGTTCACAGCAAAAACACCCCAAGAGGGCCTTTCCTCCCCCATAGCTGCAATCATTTATTAGGATAAAATTATATTAAAATCCTGATGAGGATTTTTCTTAAAAGAATGGGGGGGTGGAGGGTGAAGTTTGCTGGTGTGAAAATGTATAGGCAGGAAGAATGATAAACTGTGAGAAACCAAAAGCTACCAATTTGACCCTGCTTAGTCACATGTTCATTGCTTTCTGAGGCATTTGTTCACAGGACGGGAAAGGTGCGTGCAAAAGCTCAAACCACTTCTGACACACTTAAGGGTGCTGGTGGTGGTTTTTAACACACGTTTGCTTCAGGCGGAAATCAGGCTCTGACTCTCCCTCAGCAGCTTGCTGCTTTTTCTTCTTGCTCACACAGCTGCAACACCCAACTCTGGCGTTGTTCTTCTAACAGTGAGTTGAGGGAGGGGCCCCACCCATTTCACATAAAGCTCTTTTCCTTTTTTCTCTTAATGGCCCATCGCCCAGGCGATCGCCTCATCAGGAAGCAAGCCTGGCTTATATTTTAATACTTGCTTGATCCAAGGGTTCAAAGGGTACTCCCCTGCTCCCAAACTTATAACCGTACACTCTTCCCAACCCCTACTCCCACCCTGCCTTTGAAAGTATATGTAAGGTAAAGGTAAAGGGACCCCTGAACATTAGGTCCAGTCGTGACCGACTCTGGGGTTGTGGCGCTCATCTTGCTTTATTGGCCGAGGGAGCCGGCGTACAGCTTCTGGGTCATGTGGCCAGCATGACTAAGCCGCTTCTGGCGAACCAGAGCAGTGCATGGAAACGCTGTTTACCTTCCCGCCGGAGCGGTACCTATTTATCTACTTCCACTTTGATGTGCTTTCGAACTGCTAGGTTGGCAGGAGCAGGGACCGAGCAACGGGAGCTCACCCCATCGTGGGATTCGAACCGCCAGCCTTCTGATTGGCAAGTCCTAGGCTCTGTGGTTTAACCCACAGCGCCACCCGCATCCCAACAAAAGTATATGTATTCATAAGCAAATTGATGCAGTTGCAATCGGTTCATTGATTTCTTTAAACAGTCCTACTTGTTTCTCCTTTCAGACGAGAGACCCAGTTTGCTGGGCTATTCCTCATCACTTCTTGCCCCATTCAGGGTGCCGATTGGCTACTGTGCCTACATTCCAGTCAGCAACGGCACACAAAGTAGGCTGCGTACACACTAACCCATATGTCGCACAAAAATGTAGTGTTTCCTTAATCCAGAATAGTTTGTGCTCTTTGTCAAAATGCTGCTTCTGATCCAGATTCTGATGTCCACTAGGCTGAACGCAGTCACTTGATACACATTTGAAATCTTCCTCCTTGATTAGATTACCACGCCTTTTCCAACCTGAACATGTCTCAAGTGAATGAAGAAGAATCGCCATCTTGGTGTACATTTACTCACAACACACACATACACACCCCAATTGCCATCACCTGCTTTCAAACAAACACACTGCTTTCATGTGTTTTCAAACTGACACACAGTGGGGTAATCTCCAGTGGGCTTTTCTATTCCGAATGAAACCAGTTTCTCAAAAAGTGCTTTGCAGAACCAAAAAAATAAAAAAAAATGCAATAGATCTAGATTGTGTGTGGTAGGGTTGCCATACATCCGGAATTTCCCGGACATGTCTGGGATTCCCTTTAATGTCTGGGAAAATCCAGATTTGGGTGATTTCTGGGGGTGAGGAAAGCTCTGAAACCTCTATTTTTTGCAATTTTGCAAAAAAAAAAAAGCTCAAGAACTTTGCCTTAAAAAGCTGAACTTTTCTGTCCGGATTTTCACTTTCTAAAATATGGCAGCCCTAGTGTGTGGACTACGGGGAGGTGGGGTGGATAAGTACTTAGTCTCCTTAGATTCGAAAGCAAAACATCATGTGTACACATCCTTAACCACGGGAGAGAATGTACACTGTATTGTCACTCTCACCCCCACCTCAACTTACTGATCTGAAGATACTTTCACAGACCCATGGCCTGGTTGAGATGCCTTCTGGCTGTGATGGAAAACCATAATTGCTCATTGGGGTTGGTGTTTCATTTTTTAAAAACATACTTGAAAATCCAGGATCTAAGATAAAACTGCCAGCATTGTGGTGCTTTTACACAAATCAATGATGCAGCCATGTTTGCAATAAGGTTTTGTCGTTTTCGTCTTATTTCTGTGGAGTATTTAAAATATTAAGCAGTCTAGAAATGCTTTAAAATAAATAAAGGCATGAAAACTGTGTACAGTCTGTACCTGAAAAGGGATATTGTCAACATAAGCCTCTGCTGGAATCTTCCTAGTGCCGTAGGCAATGGGGAGTAAATATTCCAAACAAACAAACATAACTTGTATCAGAGAGCAGGTCCATTATTTCTAGTAGGTCAAGTGAATGAGTGGGAGGACCTGGGTAGACCAGGCCTCTGACAAACTTGTATTCCTGTCTGCTTCTCCAGGGTTTCTCAATAGATGTACTTGCTGTCTATTAGGAATCTAGACAACATATTCCCACTTGCTTCTGAACCTCCTGTTCTTTTCCTGAGTCCCTTTTACTCATCCATACCTTAATTAATCACACTGCTGGTACAATAAATTTCACACACCCTATCTGCACTGCATTTTCCCTACACACACACCAAGAAAATCGAGTCTCCAACTCCACGGTTGTCATACACTACTCTCACTCACCCCGCCCTCCAGCAAACTCTGTATAACAACATCAGGTTACTTTGCAAGGCTAGCATAACCCACGTTCTCTAAGCCACAGCTCCATCCCTCTGCAATATGGGTATGATAATGATAAACTTGACGTGGGTAGGGAAAATTGTTTAAATAATTACAACAACATCTGGGGACTCCAGGTTGAGAAAGGCTGGTGCAGACTGTTAGAAACTCAGCTGTATGGTGTGTAGTGGAATATTCCATCATCCTACCCCACTGGTAATGTTCTTCCAGCACAGGCCATTCATGGTGATGGGATACTAAGCAACGTGGATTTAAAATACCAAGAAGAAACAAATCCATTCTCAGGTTTTGCAAATCCATCAGCTCAGTTACTAGAATAATTGTAACTTGGGTCAGGCCAACAGTGCATCCTGGGTCCAGACCAGATGCACTGGTCTCTTGAGTTTCTTTATCGATTGGAGAGTACAATCAATTCAAGATCTGCTAGCACTTAGAGGGATGCTTTAACAAATTGCCCTTTGTGGCAAAACAACATTTGACCCCTTGGTCCCAACTCCACATTTATTTGCAGTCTGCTAGAAATATATCAGCTTTTTCATTTCCATTTGTTTCAGCGTAGAGCTCGTTTTTCTCTGATAATGTAAATGTTAAGGCATGTAAGCAAAAGTTTTTGGTATAAAATATAATGCAAATGTAGGACTGCCACCTGATTAAATAAATCACTCATGTGATTTTTAATTGATTGATCACTTAATTAAAATCCCCATGTTTTTCCCAACTGTTAAAATGGGGGGGGGGAGCATACTTTGTGCCTGCTACGGACATCAAAAAGCAATCTCAGACGTGCCATGCCCTCCTGCAAGAGAAAGTAAGGGAATGCTAATATGATGCCTGTCATCTGTAGCTTTCATTACTACTTTACAGGATATATATAGAATATCATTTAACCGAACCGATTAAGTGACTGAAGTTTGCAACCCTAAATCAAAGGCATTGCAATAAGTGTAAACAGCATTGAGGCTCAAACACGATTGCTGCAAACCAAACCAAAGTAGAAGTTCCTGAAAAGCTTCTAAAAAGTGCAGACTAACTTCAGTCCATGGGGCTACTCTAAGTATGACTCAGTTGGATACAACATCATGCATCTGCCCAAACCTAAGGCTGCAACAGGCCATAAGAGGCCACACTGCCTTCTCCTTTAGTATGAAAGACCCTACGCTAGGGGTTTTGTGACTTCCTACCCTCAGGGAAGCCATTCCATACCTATTTTCTGCCAATGAGTCCATCAGATCTGCCAAGGATCTTGGGTCATTTCCTAGGCACAGGCTCAGTACAGGTGCTGACCATTTTGTGGACATCCAATTGACACATGACCACCGATGCATTGGTCCTCTTGGGCCCGGAAGAGGGCAGAATGGGGTGCAATGGGGAGGAGTGGGCTTGTGCATGCTCAACCAATGCGCACGCGGGCCAGGAACAGAACTGCCGCACAAAATGATTACCGCCTGTAAGTATAGGGACAGGTCATACTTCTTAGGCATCTTCGTTAACACACAGGAACTGAGGGTGCACTGCTGAATGCAACTCCACCCTGTATTCAAACAATTGTCTGTCATTGCTGATTTCTTCAGCAACCTAATCTTCCAAGGAGCCATTTGAAAACCACTGGACTAAGTCTTTATGGCTCCAGTGATCAAATCCAACACGAAAAAAGCAGCCCATTCAAATAATGGAGTGTAGATTGACCCACCTGACCCTGAACCAATGATGAAGGCCTTTTGAGAAGCTCAGACAGAAGGTGCTCACGCCCTACTGGGGATGAATGGACAGAAGCATCTCTTCTATGCAGGACTAAGAATAATTGTAGGCAAATTTTCTTTTGACTTAAATCAGGTCCCCATGGTAAAGTCCCCACCCCAACAATGTATACTGCCCATCAAAGGGCTCAGTAAGGCTCCTGGATTTGTTGCTTGCCTAAGTCTGAAGAACCAGGGGAGGTTGCAATATGTGTTTGTGAACGGCATTGGCTCAAAGGGGAGGGAGACAAGGTGTGCAGGTATAAGGTAGCATTCTTTCCCATTCTACAGAGCAAACGGGGGAGCTGTATCCTACCTCTACCAGAAGTTACCCTTATGAGATTTAATTTACCATACACCTAGATCAGCAATGTTCCCGGTGCAATAATGAATGACTTAGTTGACCTCCTGAACCCTAGCGTTTGCCTGCAATTCACTGCCGTTTAAGGATCTCCTGTTATTGCCGCATTCATGGGCACAGGAACCTGAAAGATTTCGTGGCAGCACACAGACAAGACCAATTGTTTCAAAGGCAGCTGAGTCGGTTGTATTTAAAAGGGAGAGAGTACTTGCAAATGAAACAAAGCAGTTCTGCTAACAGTACCCTGCTGATATCATTATTCCTGCTGATATCATTATTCCTTTACTATCAGACACTGTTTTCAGTGGCCTTGATCCACATGTTTTTGGAAGTACCTTCCCCTGCCCGCATTCAAGGAGGAAGGGGCAAAAGGGGAACCAACAATTGCCGCCTGGTTTTGGGAGAGGACAATTCTTAATTAACTTTCAGGAGATGGGGGCTTGTTAGGAACTGCAGTGGGAGAGGCTATTTCTGACTTTTCTTCTCCTTTGTTTTTTTCCACTCTGCTAAGCCCCTGCTCTCTGAAATTTATTTTGAGTTCTCCCCCAAACCCCCACTCATGCTCCAAACTCTTCTCCCAAGAATGGGGCAGAAAATGTGGAGTGGGCATTCAAATCCACTGCTAACTTTCCTTCCCTCCTACCGAAGAGAACGCTTGCTCTCTTACACCAGCATGGTGGAGTGGTTAAGAGCGGCAGACTCATAATCTGGTGAACCGGGTTTGCGTCTCCGCTCCTCCCCATGCAGCTGCTGGGTGAGCTTGGGCCAGTCACACTTCTCTGAAGTCTCTCAGCCCCACTCACCTCACAGAATGTTTGTTGTGGGGGAGAAAGGGAAAGGAGAATGTTAGCCGGTTTGAGACTCCTTCGGGTAGTGATAAAGCGGGATATCAAATCCAAACTCTTCTTCTTCCATGTTGATTGCTGAGTCAACAGTGTGGACTACTAGAGGCTGCCTTGCTCAGAGTCAGACCACCGATTCATCTAGCTCAGTATTGTCCTCACTCACTGGCAGGTTTTCTGGGAGGGTTGACTCCCAACCCTACCTGGAGTTGTCAGGGATTGAACCAGGGACCTTTTGAATGCAAAGCAGATGCTCTACCACTGAGCTATAGTCCCTCCCTATCATAAATCAAGCCTATATGATGGATATCCTAGGAGCGGTTCATCAACCAAAGAAGACACTTAGGCTGGAAACGGGAACCTCTGTCCTTGGAGGTCTTCAAACAGCAGCTGAGCACAAGTATCTGTCAGGAATACATCAAGTCAGGTCAACTTCTCTACATTTCAACCACTCTGTCCTTCATAAACTAATCCTGAGCCAAACCCATGGGTTTTCTTTATCTTTTAGAAAGTTTATCTTGCTCAGGCCTGCTTTGTATGCAAGGGGCTAGGTGTGCATACATGTCTCTCCACACTAGATCTGTGCTGTGGTAAAGAGGAGCCTGGCTGTGGCTCATAGACAGAATTGCAGTGGAAAAGAAAATGGATGATGAACAGGGCAAATTACACTAGATGGCTGGTGATAGAGAAGTTCTGCTCAGCTCATTTTCCTCTGTGCTTGTGTTTTTGAGCTCTTCATCATGACTTCCCACATTTCCCACTGGAAGACAAGTCAGTCTCCTTGTTCTCTATCTTTAAAATGGGTGTTTTTCGTTATTTATTTATTCAACTTATCAGTAAGTATTCCCTGGGTGGCTGCCAACAAAACCATCGTTCATATCTATCATAAAATCGGCAGAAATAATAGACAACTGCAAAAAACAAACCATATTTGTTTCAGTGACAGTATAAAATAATTTGAGACTTAAAACACAATTTAAAAGCCAAGGTGATAGAAAAGGGCTTTGTCCGGTGCTGGTAAGACCACAAAGAAGGCACCAAGTGAGTCTCTCTTAAGAGAAGCATTCCATAGCTGCGGTGCCACTACCAAAAAGGCTATCCCTCTCCTTAGTGGTCACCTATCTCAGTTCTGTGCATATGAAGAAGGATCTTAAGATTCATGTAGACATTTGCAGGGAGATGATCCTAAGGCATTTTAGAGTTCTATAGATTAAATGCAGCACTTTAAATTGGGTCCCAATACCAACTGAGAGTGAGTGCAGCTGGGAAAGCACTGTCATGTTGTTGTTGTTTAGTCGTTTAGTCGTGTCCGACTCTTCGTGACCCCATGGACCAGAGCACGCCAGGCACCTCTGTCCTCCACTACCTCCCGCAGTTTGGTCAGACTCATGCTGGCAACCTCGAAAACACTATCCAACCATCTCGTCCTCTGTCGCCCCCTTCTCCTTGTGCCCTCCATCTTTCCCAGCATCAGTGTCTTCTCCAGGGAGTCTTCTCTTCTCATGAGGTGGCCAAAGTACTGGAGCCTCAGCTTCATGATCTGTCCTTCCAGTGAGCACCCAGGGCTGATTTCCTTAAGAATGGATGCGTTTGATCTTCTTGCAGTCCATGGGACTCTCAAGAGTCTCCTCCAGCACCATAATTCAAAAGCATCAATTCTTCGGCGATCAGCCTTCTTTATGGTCCAGCTCTCACTTCCATACATCACTACTGGGAAAACCATGGCTTTAACTATACGGACCTTTATTGGCAAGGTGACGTCTCTACTTCTCAAGATGCTGTCTAGGCCTGTCATTGCCCTTCTCCCAAGAAGCAGGCATCTTTTAATTTCGCACTGTCATAACATGATGAAAATACCCAGTCACAATACCATGGGGGCTCTATTTTGAACCAACTGTAGAGGCAGCCCCATCCACAAGACATTGCAGTAGTCTATGTGAGGGGTTACCAGTTGGCATCCATCCATCTCAGGGTGGAGATAGTTACCACCCACAAATCACAAACACTCTGCTGAGAAGTGTGATTCTCTCCAGCCTCACATAACTCTAGCATGTTTGAATCCAAATTAGTTCATGAAAGGGTTAAACCATAGAGTAAGCTGTCCTGCCAGGCTTAGCCTGTCATCACTTTCCATCTTGAGAGAAACTGGGTCACCAAGCCCAGGGCTGTCTTAAGCATATGCGGCGCCGGGGTGCAAAGGGCCCCAGGTTGCCCAGTCCCAGGCGCACAGGACGGCAAAGCCAACTGGCCGCCTCAGTGTCTCGCTGGCTTGGTCACCCCCAAACTTGCAGTGCAGAAGAGCCTGCTGTGGCGCTCTGACCGACGGGCAGGCTTTTCCCCAGACTCAACTCTTAGGCCCCGGACTCTCGACCTGGAGCCCCTGAGAACCGGGTGCCTGGGTGCCCCGCACCCCTGGCACCTATGGGTAAGACGGCCCTGATCAAGGCTTATAACCTCCAAGTGAGGTTATATCTCACTCTCCAAGTGGGTTTCAGCATGCAAGGAGCTCTAAACTAGTCACTCCAGCGCATGGCTTTAACCAGCCTCTTTTTGTTTCAGACCACAATGGAGTCTGAAACAAATATTTTTCTCCACCAATAGTTTAGTAACTTTTACCTTTTGTAATTAAGCAGCATCTTTTCTGACTGTTGTATAGAAAAGCACCTGAATCTGACATTTGAAGAGTTTTGTGAGGAGTCCATTGTATGACTTACTAAAAACATTTGTTCTGTGTCTATGCTAGGGAAGTGAGATCGCTTGGAAAGAGCTTTTAAAAGAGGGCATTTTAGGGACTCACTGGAAGGTTTTACACACCTTTCTTTGCTGCTTGTACTGTGGTGCTAAATCTCTGCTGGGCTTCTCTCACCCAAGAGTGCTTGCCCCAAACTTGGGTCTTGGCCTCCAAGATTCCAACACTTTTCACCATAGAAACCAACAGCAGCAATACAATCAATGACACATCAACAAGGGGTAGATTTCAGGGGAGGCAACCCAGGCAAAGAACTGGATCATCTGGCTAGGAGGAACACCTGCCTGATACAACCATCTACTAAGCAGCTGAATCAAAGCGTTCATATGGCATGAATAAATACAGATTTATAGATCATAGCTTTGCATTTATCATCTTATGTGGAAGAGATAAAGCATGTGTCTGACAAAACAAGGTATCCAAAGTTGAAGGAATGGGGGGGGGTACTAAAGATTCTTCTTGCTGAGGACCAATGCTGAGCATTGGGCGTAACTGCTTCCAACATCAGAAGCACTATGCCTCTGAATATCAGTTGCCCAGTGGTGGACTGTAGGGTTGAGCTATAGCACATACTTGACCTCCCAGCAGCTGGGTCACTGCTGCTTACTAAGAGAGTGGGAAAGTCAAGGCGGAAAGGCTGGTGTTGTGCAAACACACTAGCAAGAGCACCATATTGGTTCTGCCAGTGTGTTCGCACAGTGCTGACCTCCCTCCTGCCTGGCCTTTCCCACTCTCCCTCCTGGGGAGGAGAGGCATCTCCACTTCTGGGAGGTCAGGTACGTGCCACAACCCCACCCTACCACTCACTGCTGCAGCAGCTGGGATGCAAAAGTGGGGACGGCACTTCTGTGCGCTGGTCCTGTTTGCAGGATTCCCATAGGCATCTGGTAGGCCAGTGTGAGAGCAAGATGCTGGATTAGATGGGTCTTTGGACTGATCCAGCCCACAATAACCCCAGGCGTTGAGAAACCCATCTATGTCTACTCGCATAATAGAATGCCACAGAACGTTCAGATGAACAGCTGGGAGAAGGTGGCTTTCCTAAAGCTTCTCAGCTGCTTCACGCCAAAGACAAGACTTGAACCAGGGACTTCCCTTCTCACTGTTCAGTGGATGGGAGTCCATGCTAGAGCAGTCTTGAGTGCTGCAAGCCAGGCAGAATCATTCCTGCCCGTTCAGTGTAGTAGCCCCCGGCCCCAGGAACAAGCCCTCCAAGGGATGATCAGAAGCCACATAAACATTTCGCAGCAAAGCTACAAGGTAATTCTCTAGTTAAGAAATTAGTTTCATTGATTAATTATATTCAATACTCGGCGGCCTAGAGAAAGAGAGCTCACATGATGAATAGAGCCTATGTTTCTAATGATGTTTTCCTACAATGAATGATTTGTCAATACTGTTAAATGGAACTCCAGCTGAAACGTGGGGCGATATATTTAAAACAAATGATCAGAGGCAATCAGATACACAAACGTTGTCTCTAGCATCAGCTGCAGAAGTGTTTCAGAAGAGGCAACGAACAGGAACAAGGGGCTTGTGGGGGGAAGTTAGGTAAGCGTAAAATCTTTTTGTGGGCTCTTCTTTTTGGGGGGGTGGGGGATGAGAGGCTTCAGCGGCTGGGGGCTTCTGTGATTCGTCGGAAGAGGGGCTTTTAAAAAGACATTTCTTTCTGTTATTCATCCTAAATGTAAATGGTGGATTAAAAAAGGAAGAAAAAGAGGAGGGGAGACAAACTCCAGCAAATCCCATTAATAAAAAAAGCATGAAAATAAAGGCAGCAGGGATGGACTGGAAGGAATATATATATATATATATATATATATATATATATATATATATATATATCCTTCTTCTCCATCACCACTTCCTCCAGTGCTGCAGGAGCATTAAATATATTCTGCTGAAAAACTGAATGCCACAGTCCCTGCGTTTATTTAAGAGGATTGCAAAGGCTAACGCCAGAACCAGCCGACTTACTACAACATTTCACTCCCCCCCCCTCCTTCCCTTTTAATCAAAACATGGAATCGGATGGTCTAAACCGTGTTGCCCACTTGGGTTTTGTGCAAGTCACTAAATCATCCCCTGTGGTGTCTTAGTTCTTTGTCTGAAACAAGAACAATGTGAATTTTCTGGTGCCCTTTTGGTGAATGGACCCATCCCATCACCCCTGTCCCTAATCACCCGTGATCTTCTCATCAGATGTGCCCTCAGTTCCCTGTGGCTGTCAAGTGGTAAAGAATCGCTGGATATTTCATATTGATGGGTTTTTTTATTTTTAAAAAAAACATAGCAAAAGATCTATGGTCAAATGCCACCCAGCATTTCTTGACGACACCTTTATTACCAAGAACCCTTTTAGCAATTGTTCACGGCAATTAATTATTTTGGAAATGGATGCATTAAAAAAAAGGTTAACATTTATCCTTAGAGGAGCACAAGTAATTTGTGATAGATACAGACTGCTTTATTAGCACAGAGAGATTTTATTTTAAGACAAAAAAGGACCATTAAATCCCATAAAAAGCAGAATATTTCTGCAATTAGCTGCTTGCTGAAAGCCTTGCTCTTTCCCAAGTATGAACCTGGGATATAAAATATGGCCCAGAGAGCTCACTGATGGAGACCAAGGATCTATATCGTTGAGAGGCCAAGCCTAATTTCTTTTATGTCACCTTCCCCTTACCTCAGCTCTAACAGCTTCATTGCATATGGTTATATCCCAGGGAGAGTTAATTGCAATTCAAATGATTCTTTGTAATGCAAATAAATTCCAGCCAGGTGTTTCCCACCATCCTTTTCTTTACACCACTTCCTGCCCCTCATAAAACAGGAGAAAGACCTCTACAGAGCATGTTTCAGCAGAGCGGATGAGAATCGCCCCAAGAAAGTAACATGGAAGGAAATCACCCAGGAGGGGAGAATAACTATAAGGGAAATAACAGACATGTTATGATGATGAAGAAGAGAAGGCCAGGTTGGGTTGGTGCCAGATCCTGCGAAGGAGATGAACTGAAGTGAAGGCAGTTGCTCCAAGGGGATGCTTTATAATCTATCAGCGCCTCTCTGTAGCCAGCGTTTGAACACTCATGCACAAATGCACAAGCACACCCATCACCACCCGTCTCTCTGACGCCTAGTGACTGATAAGCTACTGCGCTTAACTCATTTAAAGACACACCGAACAGCAATGCCTATGGAAGAACCTTGTGTGGCCAGAAAGCTTGCAAACGTTCTCAGTGCAAGCATCTTATGTTTCCCAATCTCTCTTCCCAACCCTCCTCCCCTTCAGTTCATTTGCCTGATTCCACTGTCTTTCCACATCCTCTTTCCTTCCTCTGTTTCCTGGCTGCTGCTCCCAGTCATTCTTCAGCTGCCAATAACTAGCAAGCACCATGCACAGAAGATTCAGATGCACTAGCACCCTTGTGATTCTCACTAACGCTTCTCCAGCGTGTTGCATGGGGGTGTCTCTCTCGCACACCCTCCGCGGGGCTTCCTCCTTGCCCCCCACAACTGCACGCTCCTCTGCCAACGCACCTCTGTCTCGCCCCCATAAAGACTTTTCTCTATCCTTCCCAAACACAGAGCCACTTATTAAGAAGCTGGTCACTAAGGAGTCAAGCCTAGGTGAAGTATATCACAGAGATTGCAGCCAGAGGCTGAGAACCACAGGAGAGGACAGGTCAAGAATTCATGCATTTTAAAAGCACAGGGAGAAGAAAATGTTTGGGGAGAGTGTTACTGGAAAACTAGCCCATTCCAAAATATATATATATATATCCCACTGCTTCTGGCTTTTTGAAGCAAGGATTATGGGCTTTCCCCCCGCTAAGGGCAAATATGAACAGAGCCCCAAACGTACAACCAAAGCCTTAATCAATAAATGCCCCCCCTCCACTTCTACAAGGATCAGGCTGTCTTCTCCACCCTATTCTTAACTGATGGTGCTGACTCCCTCGAATTAAATGGGCTTTATTTATAAGAGCTGCAGCAAATACCTTGATATATAAAGACTTTTTAGTTCCACTTGTCAAGTTTCTCCTAGGCACATAAATAATAAAGGCCGGCTTTTGCCTGCTGCTTATGTATGCTGTGTTAATGCAGACTGCTGTGGAAGAAGAGGAAGTATACCCCAAAAAGGGGAAAGAGTGGGGGGGGTGGGAACTGTTCCTTTAATCAGAAGATACTGGCATGTGTGTTTGAAATCCAGCTCTCCCATACAGACAAAACATGCCTGGAGCAGACATAAACTCTTATAATACTGGAGGAGGGGTGGAGGGTTAATCAGATTTAATACTAGAGCGCACACAAAGACAATTCAGATATATTTTGCGGGGGAAGCATAGGAGAGATTTGGACCTGAGGTGGGGGGGGGACGGCGGAAAGAGAAATGAACCCCTTCTGGGGAAAGCAATGGGGAGAAAGAGGCAAGTTATTGGAAAGCCCAGATAGATAACATGCTGGCGTCTTGGAAAGGACAGAAATAGATGCCTTACCTTATCAAACTACTCCTCCTTTTGTACCTGATCTGCAATCATAAATACTTGGAGAAGAAGAGGAAGCTAAGTTGAAGGCTGGGTCTTGTTTTAGGAAAAGGAAAAAACAAGGGGGGAGCAAGCAACGTGCATGTCTTTAATGCTCCTCTTCTGGAAAGGGACTCGACGGAAGAATGTGCCAAGCTGGTTCCTTAGTATCCATTAGCTCCCTAGAGGATTCCAAATGTCTTGAGGAGAGGAGAGGGGAGAGGCGTCCAGGAGAGGTAGGATGGAGAGAAGAAGAGAATTTGGTGGGGAAGGGGAGGAAGGAGAAAAGAGGAAAATCGCAAAATCTGTGCCTTTCTACATCCAGCGAGAGGCTGTCGCTGCGACCGATCCTACACCAACGCCCCCCTCCCCACTCACCCCACCCCCCCAAAAAAGGAGCGGGAGAAAGGAGAATTTCAGAAGACGTGTCTCGCTACAAACTTGGCAAGCCAAACGTAGAAACACGTCGGGAGAGAGGAAATTAATTTCTAAAATTATTTGCAGAGAGAAAAGTCACTTGCAAGGAGGGGAATTGCAGCTCTGTATCTATAGATAGATATCATGCAAAATCCCCAAGGGTGATTAAAAAAAATTATTATTATTATTATTTAAAATTTAAAAAAAGGAAGGAGAGAAGGATGAAGGGAGAAGGGCGATCAGGGAAGAGCAGCACACAGTGGCCCAAGGAGACGGGATCACGAAGGAGACAGAAGGCTGTACATCCGTAGGCAAAGGGAGCATCAGCCGCTTTCCAAATTCGAGCAAAGGCTCCTGCAGTTCAGTTGCCTTTTTCGCCCCCCTTCCGCTGCTGCTGCTGCTGCTGCTGCCGCCGCCGCTGCTACCTGTAGACATAAGAGGGAGGCGCGGGCACGCTCAGGCGCGCGCGCTCACGGGCACACGCCGCCACGCGCGCCGAACAGCCTCGCAGCTGTGTGCGGAGCGCGCGCGCGAAGGGGCGCGCTTGCACAGCAGCAGCAACAGCAGCAGCCGAGGCGAGCACAATCAAAGCTAGGAGAAAAAGGAATGCGTTCAGGCTTTCGTTCACCTCTAGCTTTTCCCCATCTCCATTGCATGACTGGGGAGAAGTTGCAGAGGGAGGTGGGGGGCAATCCCTGGGAAGCGAGGGGATCCCTCGCTTGGGGAGGGGTGTGTGTGTGTGTGTGTGTGTGCCTGCGCGCGCCTGCGCGCAAAGCCCTCGTCCAACCCGCCCCCGCTGTTAGCGTTCACTGACACACACCCCCACATATACACACACACATATGCATGCACACACCTCCCGTTTTTCCGCTTTGGCTGGCAGCAGCGTGGTGGCAGCACTGAGGGTGACAAAGGTCCCGGCGTCAACTGTGACGTGGAACAGGGAAATTAAAGAAAAACGGGGCGGAGGAGGGGGGATCCACACTCTGTGTGTGTGTGTGTGTGTGTGTGTGTGTGTGTGTGTGTTTCGGGCCGGGGGTGGAGACGGAGGGAGGCAGCAGCGTCTCTGCAAATGCTGGCCTTGAAAGTCCGTCCCCATCCTTTCTCTCCCCCAATATTCTCGCGCAAAGGTGGAACTTCCAGGGAGAGACGCAGGCCGGCAGTATAGAATCGCGGAGTTGGAAGAGAACCCCCGGGGTCATCTAGTCCAGCCTCCCGCGATGCAAGAATTTCATCTCGTTCGTGCATGGCAGATGGCCACTCAACCTCTGCTTAAAAACCTCCAATATAGGAGAATCCACACACTCGCCACAAGGGAGCCTATTCTAGTGTCGAACTGCTCTTACTGTCAGAAAGTTCTTCCTGATGCTTAGTCGGAACCGCCTTTTTTTTAACTCGAATCCACATCTTCCAAGTGACAGCCCTTCAGATATTTGAAGATGGCTATTATCTCCTCTCAGTCTCCTTTTATCCAGGCTATACATACTCAACTCCCTCAACAGTTCCTCATAAGGTCTGTCTTGTCTTCCAGACCCTGGATCATCTTGGTCAACCCCTCTCAGCACACATTCCAGCTTGTCAAAATCCTTCTTAAATTGTGGTGCCCAGAATAGGATACAGTATTCCAGGTGTGGGGGCCAACTTGAATAAAATATTGTGGGGGCCCAGATAAGCCACACCCCGCATAATCGATTGCATGACACAGTGTGCGCATACCACTGTGCCCATCAACTTTGTGGTGGCCCAGCTCCCTCAAATATTTTATTGTGAGGGCCCAGCCCCTAGGAGTTGGCTCCTATGCCAAGACAGAATAGAGTGGAACTATTACTTCCCTTGATATGGACAAGGAGTCAGCAAACTTTTTCAGCAGGGGGCCGGTCCACTGTCCCTCAGACCTTGTGGGGGGCCGGACTATTCTTTGGGGGGGGGAGGACAAATTCCTATGCCCCACAAATAACTCAGAGATGCATTTTAAATAAATGTGCACATTTTTTACCTCAGAGATGCATTTTAAATAAATGCGCACATTCTACTCGTGTCAAAACACGCTGATTCCTGGGCCGTCTGTGGGCTGGATTTAGAAGTTGATTGGGCCACATCCAGCTCCTGGGCCTTAGTTTGCCTATCTGGACACTATCCTTCCATCTACTGCACCAAGCACACATTTAAAGCACATGACTTCCCCCCTCAGAGAATCCCGGGAACTGTACCTCTGTGAATGAAGGAGAGAACTACAGTTCCCATGGTTCTTTGGGGAAGCCGTGTGCTTTATTTGTGTCAAAGGCATGTTGTTAGACATGTTTCAGCTGTTCACGTTTAAAGGTAAACTTACCGGATTTTCCCTTTCTGAAACAACAGGCGCAGCCATCCTTCCACATTTGCACTTCTCTAACTGTGCTGCAGTTCTCCAGCCAAGTAATGTGTGCAAAAATGCATATACTAGGATGAGGTGTGCACTTTTGTTCAGTGGTATAGTGCTTCATCCATCCACAGCAGTGACCAGAGGAGAATTGACAGCCGGGAGGAGCGCAGCTAAAAGAAATACTGTATTTTTCGCTCCATAAGACGCACTTTTTTCTTCCTAAAAAGTAAGGGGAAATGTCTATGCGTCTTATGGAGCAAATGCGTGGGCCCTGGAGCCTAATTGCCCAGGGGAGAAAAGCAGATCATGCTTTTTTTTAAAAAAAAAAAAGGAAAGTGGGTGTTGAAACAAAGCCGCTAATCAGCAAGTGATTGGGGAGGGAGATAAGGGATGCTAGCAATAAAGGAGGCTGCCTGGGAGGGGAGAGGTAAAGACAACGAACTTGCAAGGAGAGGAGACAGGAAGACTAAAGAAATGAGGAGAGAAATTAGAAGAAAAGGAGGAGCAAAAAACTGCTCCAGCTAAGGAAAAGACAGTAAGGCAAACAAGAGGGAAGGGGGTGTTGAAAGGAAGCAGCTGATGGGCAAGCAATCGGGGAGGGAGATAAGGGATGCTAGAGATAAAGGAGGCTGCCTGGGAGGGGGAGGTAAAAGCCCATGGATCCTCAGGATTTTTGCATTGGGTCACCCCAAATTCACCATCAGATCACATAGCATGTCCATGGCTACAGCCTGCACCCAAAAAATCATGCACCACTGTTGCGTGGGGCCGCAAAGGCGCAAAAACATAGTTACAAAGCACGGATCCACATGGATCCTCAGGACTTTTGCATTGGGCTACCCCAAACTCACCGTCAAATCACATGTCTGTGGCCACAGTATGAACCACAAAAATCATACATCCACTGTTTCGTTCAGAATATTTTTTTTTCCTTGTTTTCCTCCTCTCAAAACTAGGTGTGCCTTATGGTCAGGTGCATCTTATGGCAGCATCAGCACAACTGGATGCCTTCAAAACATAGAATCATAGAATTATGGAGTTGGAAGGGACCCTGATGATCATCTAAGTCCAACCCCTTGCAGTGCAAGAATATACAACCATCCCATACGGGGATTGAACCTGCATCCTTGGCATCATCAGCACCACACTCTAACCAACTGAGCTATCCTCCCACATCAGTCTCTACAGCCAAAGCAGGCACGGTAACTCTACAACACCCTGAAAGGCGCACTCTTCCATTGCCTTCTGCGACAGACAGATGCCAATAACAACTGCTTCTGAACATGGAAGCCCTGAAGAGCCATCGTGACTAAAGATTATGGGGACTGAAGTGAAGGGCTCTATGTCAGTGACAGAGCATCTGCTTTCCACAGCACCACTAGGTGGGGATGGGAATGTCCCCTGCCTGAAACCCTGGAGAGCCACTTCTGGTTAGTCCCCAGAAAAGTTCCCCTACAAAGAAATGTAGCCTTCTTGCTGAAGAAAAGGGTTCCCCACAGAACAGAATGGTGGGAGCAGGACACTGGACCAAATTGGCCTTTGGTGTGATCAAGCATTGGCTCTTGCTGTGCTCATATGTTCTTAACTCCATCATAGGATGAGATGGGACAAATGGCAGCCGCTTCCAAGGTCCCTGAATGCAAAACATATGGGGACTCTGAACCTGTCTGCCTGAGGATGCTCCATAGATAATTCAGCTACAGCTCTTCTGCTACACTGCCACCAATGCCAGCCACCTGGAATACAAACCAGGAAGCTCTTATGGCCTACAGGTGGGATGTTGGATGACCATTTGGACATCGGTGGCCTAGATATAATGTGTGAATCTGACCGTCGTCCAGGTTCCTCTTAGCGCTTGCAAATACACACCAAGAGCTCTTTTGTGAGAAAAAGGCAGAATAGCCCAACTGTTCAGTCACTGCAAATGGACAAGCAGACGGGACGGAATATTGTATTCTTTGAGCGGTGGTGTTGGATACACGGCAGGCTGGCCATTCTGCAGAGATTCCAAAAGATATCCCGCTTCCATGCGGTAACAGCCCTTTGTTGTCCGTGTGACATTGGGGCCTTAAACCAGAAATCTGGGCCAGCCGTGCCAAAAATGTGCTGCCTTTTTAGACGGCCAGATAAAATTGTGATTTAACACTGGGGAAATGTGAAGAGTTTGGACGGGGCTCCTTCTCTTTTACATGCCAGCTTCTAATTTCTTTGGAAACAGGGTCAGACATCCCATCTGCTGTATGGCCTGAGACAAGGTTGACTCAGTCGCATGGAGAATGGGAGCCTTCTGCAGGGACCAGCTTAATCTAATCTCAGAAAAACAGGTGAGGCTCTTCTTCCTTCTGCTGGTGCCTCAAGCACAAATGGCTGCCCGTCTCCTGACTCGGCTGTGGGCGAACGCCAGAGGGAGAAACCCAGAGATTTAATCACAGGTTTGTGATGCTGCATGTAATAAAAATCAGTGGAAGCTGGACCGTTAAGGCAAGTGGGGCATTGGGCAGCTTTCGGTGGCTCCAGAAGCCCACACACCAGTGTCTGTTAAGAAGTGTCTGTCTGCAGGATCAGGCCAGTCCAGCCACCTGTTCCCACAATGGCCAATCAGATGCCTGTGAAAAAGGGGCAAGCAGGATCTGGACACAAGAGCACTCTCCCATTCTGCAATTTCCAGCAACTGGACTTCAGAAGCATATCTCCTCCAACCCGCGGAGGCAGGGTATAGCCATCATGTATTGCAAACTGCCCTGTGGTTTTCAGATGAAGGGCAGTATGGGAATTGAATGAACAATAACAACTGTAACTATTGATAGCCTTATCCTCCATGGATTTCTGGCTTGTTCTGCCCGCCATGTATTTCCCATAATGCTCTGGAGAACCAAACATGGCAGTAAACATTCCTGGGCAATTGTGAGAAACTTAACATGGCAAGTGGCTTGCCAGATTTAGCCACTGTTGCAACGTAAGTCTGCGCTGATGTGGCCAGACTACCCACAGCACATAACTCTGTGCTTAAAAGCTTGCAGGACTGCCAATAAGTTGTGGGACCAGGTTTAAGGTTCTTGTATTATGGGCCCTCCAAGTGTCCCTATTTTCCAGGGACAGTCCCGGATTTACAGAAGCCGTCCTGGTTTCTGATTCGATCCTGGAATGTCCTGCTTTTCCTTAGGATGTCCCCATTTTTCATCAGAGAGATGTTGGAGGGTATGGAGTTATGTGACCACTGAACCAAGGAGATAAGTAACTATACAACCTTTAGAAGACATTTGAAGGCAGCACTGTGTAGGGAAGTTTTCTAATGTTTAAAGTCTTGTGATGTTTTTATGTATGTTGGAAGCTGCCCAGAGTGGCTGAGGCAACCCATTCAGATGGGTAATAATAATAATAATAATAATAACAACAACAACAACAACAACAACAACAACAACAACAATAATAATATTGAATAGGACATCCCCATTTTCTCATCAGAGAAATGTTGGAGGGTATAGTTTTAATTTCCAAGGCGCTTAATAATTTGGGTCCAAGATATTTTATGGACCGCCTGATTCCTTATATCCCTGCCTCAACAATGAGATGGGGTGGTCCCTGTTGCTGGTTACCCACGGCTCAAACGCTTGGTGCATAACTACCAATTCATTTCCCCACTGAGATTAGACAGCTGAACCTCAGGCACATGGCAAAGACTTACCAGCAGTCATTTTAAGGCAGGACTCAGGTTCATGTTTCGTTCTATGGTGACTTCTTATTGTTTTATTCTGTGTATGGTTTATTTTTACGTGCACCACCTAGAAAGGCTAAGAATCAAGCAGCATCTAAATGCTTTAAATAAACAAATACAATTTGCGATGCAGCAAATGGTAGCGGGGAACACTGATGGGGAAGGACCACAGTTCACTGGTAGAGCATCAGGCAGATGGTTCGACGTTCAGCCCCCAGCATCTCCAGGTAGGTCTGGGGGAAATTGTTGCCTGAAACCCTGGAGAGTCACAGCCAGTGTAGACAATACAGAGAAAGATGGACCACTGGTAAAGGTAAAGGTAAAGGGACCCCTGAGCATTAGGTCCAGTCGTGACCGACTCTGGAGTTGCGACGCTCATCTCGCTTTATTGTCCGAAGGAGCCGGCATACAGCTTCCAGGTCATGTGGCCAGCATGACTAAGCCGCTTCTGGCGAACCAGAGCAGCACATGGAAATGCCGTTTACCTTCCCGCCGGAGCGGTACCTATGTATCTACTTGCACTTTGACGTGCATTCGAACTGCTAGGTGAGCAGGAGCAGGGACCGAGCAATGGGATCTCACCCTGTCATGGGGATTCGAACCGCCAACCTTCCGATCAGCAAGTCCTAGGCTCTGTGGTTTAACCCACAGCGCCACCTGCGGACCACTGGTATCAGTCAGTATAAGGCAGTTTCTAGGATGGTCACCTTGCTGGGGCTTCTCAAACATGGAGCAAACCCCGACTAATGCAATGAGGAAATTGTTATTATTTATATCACAGCATCCATGCTCACAGCGTTTTAATATGCTAAAAAAAAAGGGAGGTCACTGTCCTTTGAAGCTTGCAGTCTGAAATTCTGTAACAGAGGAGACGGTGGTGTGGAGGGAAAAGAGAGAGAGAGCAGTACCTCTCTCTTAAATAAAAAGGCTGAAATCCAATTCAGGAGCAACTAGCAAGGACAACATAAAGTCATTTTGAACCACAAATAGAGCCCTGGTGGTTTTTTCCCCCCAGCCGGTAATCACAAGTCTCTCTGCTACCCTGTGGATCTTTCCAAGTTTCTTAATTCTGAATCAGAGAAACCTCACTAGAATTTAGAAAGGATAATGAGAAATAATTGCCTGTTTAAATATCTGAGAGAGGGGGAGGAAGACTTCTGTAATCATTATCTCGGTTTTCATAAGACGTGGAAAATGAAGGGGACTGGGCCAACAGAAAACGGAGTTGCACTCACACACTCACCATCACACACATTGGGTTGTACAAGCTTAGCCAACATGGTGTCCTCTTCCACCATCCCTGATGACTGACCATGGGCTGGTGGGAACTGGAGTCCTACAATATCTGGGTGATCCCACCATAGCCACCTCTGGTTTGGGAATAATGTGTTCTAATAAAGTGGTGTTTTCACAGCGATTGTTTAAAGGACAATAGAGGCCAAACGTTCATGGCAGCAGGAAGTACTTAAAGAGGGAATGCTTCTTTTGCTAAGTTCTGGAAATGTATCGAGGAACCCTATAAATATTTATATAGCTTTGTTTGGGGTCATTGTGCTTGTGGAGGTAAATGATGGCCGTGCAGGCCTAGCCTTTATAAAAGAGATACGTTGTACATGTGAATAAAAATCGTGGACGGTATCCAACCATTCCAAGCAAGGGTTTCTGCTTGTGCAACAGATTTTCCCAGCTCATCTCCCTGCATGCGCCCCACATTCTCCCCAAGTCTGCTCTGGAGGGTTGGGGGGAAACCCCTGAAACAGATTTAGGGGGCGCTCCGGGAAAGGAGAGCAGGAAAAAGTTCTGTTTTCACAAGCAGGAATCTTTGTGCTGGTAGAACATGTTCCATAGCAATACATTCAATGGAGGCTGGTCCTTCACGCCTCATCCAGCCCCTAGCTGCCTACCCCTCTACTTACAACCTGTCTTGGTGGAGTGGCACATCTTGCTCCTTCATCTCAGTGCTGCCCCTTGTACAACTTAGCAGGGAGGAAGATGGAGACAAGTTGGCGCTGCCTATCATTGGCTTTGGCTCCACCAGCTGTTGCACTCCCTGACATCTGCCTACATTGGCTACTGCCCACAGCTAGCTTTTTTGTGTGCATCATTGGAGGAGGCTGAAGATCAGGAAGACCAAATGGTAACAGGAAGGAAGATAAGAAAGGGGAGCTAAGAAGGTAACAAGACTAATGCAGACAAAGGGAGTTTAAAAGGAGAGGTGATTTTGCGGGCCCTCCGTCAGGAAGTGTCATGGACTGGCTGCATGCAAAGGAGTGGTGGGAGGCACCAGCTGGGGAACCCCCAGGGGAAGAAGGCTTAGAGCCAGGGGAATGGTGGACAATGAGTGGTAAGAGGGAGAGCACAGGGTGGGGTGGGAAGAGGTGTCAGAAGCTGGAGTGGCAACAGGGTTTAGTGAGCAGGAAGAGTCTGTGGCAGAGAGCAGTTCAGACTCTGATGCTGAAGCAGAGGCTGGAGTGTCAGGGAGGGTCAAGAGGCTGCTGAAGAATCCAGGGAGCCTGCCTTTCCTGCTATGAGCAGCTTCCCTCCTCCCTGGTCTCTGAGAACATTAAAAGAGAAGAACAGAGACTAGTTGTGCGCAGACACAGTTTGAGACTGTGTGGGAGAAATCCTGGAGAGATGGAGCCTTAGAGAGGGGTGGTCCTCAGTCCTCACAACTGCTTCATCGGGCAAGACCCCCTAGGAAGAGTCTCTGAGACCATTAGGCCTGACCAGTGGTTTCTTTCCTTGAATGAAGATTTAACTTCACTGGCCTCAGGTGATCTATTGTTTTTGTTGCTGACCCACGCCCGACTCAAGTCCTGAGCTGTCTTTAACTGACTGTGTTCTGGTGGAATAATTAGCTACCAAAGAGTGCTGCATTCATAGATCTTGTGATGGCCTGGGATTCGGATTTAGAGGCTGAACCTGAGGAATCCCAGCCTGCACAGGAGTCCCTGCCTCCAGAACCAGCTGAGCCAGGGCTGGGGCCTGAGCCTGAAGGGTCCTCACCTGTGCTGGATCCTCAGGTGCAGGCACCAGCTGAGTCTGCTCTGGCCCCTGAGGTGATGGAGGACCCATTGCCTGCAGGTGCTCCACTCTCAGCCCCGTCAGGGGAAGAGGTGGTTTCCTCTGGGTCCAGTAACCCTCCAGCCTCTCCTGAGCTGCAGAGGCTCAGGGCAGAGAGGTGGAGGGAACTATGTTCCTGCAGGAGGAGTGCTTGCCTCCAGGCCAGGAGAGGCAAATCACCTGTGGACTAGGGCCACCCTATGCCTCGGGGCAGATAAATGCCAGCCAGCCCAGTCCCAGGTTGCGGGAGCAACGTTGTTGGTAGCCTGTTCCTGCCTGCACCCTGTCCTGCTCTTCTGCCAGAGTTCCTGACCCCACCCGACTCCCCGCCTTGGACCCAGCTACAGCTTTGATGGACAGCCTCCATACCGCACCATTGACCTCGGACTGGACTCGGACCTCGCCTCTCGGTTTGCCCCCGGGACCAGCACAGATCTACTGCATGGGTTACACTAGATGATCTTCGACGCTCCTCTTGCTCTGTGTTAATGTTATGTGAAATAACCTCAACCTCATCAGGGCCTCTCTCTCATCTTCTCTAGCGCAGCCACGAGGAAGAGACCGGAACCTTCCGCTTCCACTTTTTACTAACCACAGTTTAGTGTTCTGTATGAACCCAGACAAACTGGGGTTATTCTTAAGGATGTTTGTGCAGAGGTAGACTTTTCTAACGGCATCTTGTTTAACAAATGCCGTTTATTCCTCTTTGAGGAGGCGATTGGAAAAGACGATAGGCCAGATGGGTCTCATTTGTAATTAAAACTTGGAAGGCAATTTGATAGTGCAGGAGCAAAAAATAAAACAGGGGGGGGAGGAAGCAGTGGGATAAAATAAATCATCTGCTGCAATATATTATTAACTGTACAAAGCAAAGAGCCTTTCTTAACAGCATGAAATTGAATTGAAGCCTAGCTCGTACATAAGGATCTTTATGGGAGCAAGCTGAACACCATGCTTCAGGATGGACTTAGCTTCTCGGCTTGTGAGCAAACAGGGAGTTTTTCACACTCCAGAAATAAATTCACTCGGCCCAAGAATTTCCATCAGTTACTGAGTTATGTTCTCCATAGGAAGGTGGCTCATACTAAGGCAGACCATTGGTCCATCTACCTCACTGCTGTCTCCTCTAAGTGGCTGCAGCTTTTCAGACTGGGGTTTCAGAGAGGGGTCCCTCCCAGCCCTGCCAGGAGATGCCTGGGATTGAATCTGGTCCCTTCTGCATGCAAAGCAGATGCTCTATCACTGAGCCACAGTCTTCACACAATGACTGGTGCTCATTGTCTTAGAAAAGTGCTTTGTGGAAGTATTGGGTGAATGTTTTTCTAAGGTAATGGACATACAGTGGTACCTCTGATTGCAAATGGGATGCATTCCGGAGGCCTGTTTGCAACATGAAAAGAGCGCAACCCGCAGTGGCGCGCATGCGCGAGTTGCGATAGGCCACTTCTGCGCATGCATGTGACGTCATTTTGTGCTTTTGCGCATGTGCGAGCGGTGAAACCCTGAAGTAACCCTTTCTGGTACTTCCGGGTCGCTGTGGGACGTAACCTGAAAGATCGTAACATGAAGCAGATGTAACATGAGGTATGACTGTACAGTCGTACCTTGGTTCTCGAACTTAATTCATTCCGTGAGTCTGCCCGACTTCCGAAAATGTTCGAAAACCAAGGCACAGCTTCCGATTGGCTGCAGGAGCTTCCTGCACTCAAGCGGAAGCCGCAGAAGTCACGTCGGACGTTCGGCTTCGAAAAAAAGGGTTCGCAAACTGGAACACACACTCCCAGGTTTGCGGTGTTTGGGAGCCAAAACGTTTGAGTCGCAAGGCGTTCCAGAACCAAGGTATGACTGTATATAGGTGAATAAACATGCATGTGATGCTTAAAAAAAAAAATAATGCAGAAACCCCTTCTGAAGAATAAGGGTGGGCCAAGATTATTAGCCAAATCTAATTTCAGTTTGAAAGCAGTGCTAAGGACTATGGGGCACTGAAGAGTTTGCATCCTATATCATTTAGGTTGTGAACCACCCTACAGATGAATACATATTAAATAAATAATAATAAAATAATGGAGAGAACTAAGGATGAGGTAGAAATTATGTTCTGTTTACACTTAAAGGCAAGCCTTCCAAATCCACACTTTCTGAAATGATCCATGAGCTGAAATGCAGCCATCTTTCAAAATTTGCATGTTTCCCATTGTTGCAGTGTGGTTTTCCAGCTAAGTGTTACACACAAAAATCCGTATGTGCTGGAAAGTGTGCGTAAATTTGCACATTATTAGTGAAAACAACATGCAAAGATGTGTTCTGTCAGGGAAATTTGCTTAGCAAAATTGTGTATATTGGGGAGAAATTTGTATGGACTTGGTTATGTAAAAATAAATAAATCACAAGCTGATGTGGAAATGTGGTGAGATGAAATTAAACTTGAAAAGCATGTGAAACTGAAATGTACAGATTCTTCCATCGCTAGATGGCACTCACCTAATCTCATGTGGAGCTGAATTCCACAGGGGCAGGGCCACTGGTGAGAAGACCCTGCTCTGTGTGCCCACCAGCTTAGGTGGCACAAGATAGGCTACATGACACACACAGCTCCTGTCCTCCATCACCTTACTGCTACTCTCTGCTCACTCTCTCTAGCATCTGCTGCCTGAGGCAACTGCCTCATCTCATCTAACAGTAGGGCCGGGCCCTCCTGAAGATATTCTCTAAGGGATCTGGCAGAAGAGGCTGGGTACCCTCTGGCCCCCTGTACTTCAGGCACTGAGATATGTACAAGACAGCCCATAAGAGAAATCAGTTTTGCAAGAGCATCAATTATTGCATGGCCATGGCAGCGTTAACACAAGAAGAGCCTGCTGGATCAGACCAATGACCCATCTAGTCCAGCACCCTGGGGTGGATCTACACACAGCAGGGGAAACTGCTTTGTAAAATCGCATTGAACGTTTTGTGTTCTACAGCGCCACCTGGTGTTACATGTTTATAACGCATCCAAAACGCTGGTTTTGGACTAATGTAGCTGAGTCCCTGTTCTCACAGCGGCCAAGTGGGAAAGCCGTGAGGAGAATCTGAGCTCAAGAGCACTTTCCCCTCCTGTGGTTTCTAGCAACCGGCGTTCAGAAACATCGCCGCCTCCAGCTGTGGCGGCAGAGCAGAGCCATCATGCAATCTCACACAGCATCTTAAGGAAGATTCTGACATGTACATGGAGTAAAGAGTACTCCATACCAGAGGCCTAACAGGGCTCGGGGACGATTAATACACTCCCGTTGGTTAGAATTCTGTTGCTTCCTCAAACACCTCCTGTTGTATCACACGTCTCATTTCCATATCTGAGAATTCCAGATTCTGCTAGATGTGAGGGAGATTTGTGATTGTCCTTAGACTCTGCCTGACATTACTATGCACGCTTTTTGCTTTTTTTTTTTTACTTGCCACCAGTGCATTTGTGCCGTTTTCATCCTTTTAGCAGAAATGGCACAGAGGGAAACTTTGAACATTCGGAGAATCTCTAAAAGCACATGAGTAGTGATTATGTAATCCCCACATGGTGAGCTGGGAGTCTTGCTCTCCCCCCAGAATACAGCAGTCTGGTGGTACTACAAGCCTAATATGCAATGCATTCCTCTCCTCCAATTATTGTTTGCCCGCAATCCCCCTGCCCGCAAAAACAAAACAAAACCTGGCCTCATTTTGTGGAGACCAGACTAGCTTGCACATTAGGCAAATTAGGCATATGTTCAGGATGCGTTGTAAGTAGGGCAAACCTTCCCAAACTCTGTCCAAGGACATGCCAGTGTGCCCTGACATAATAGCTCACGTGCTACATTAAATAAATGGATGACATGACTGGAAGCTCCTGAAAGAGTACGAGTCTGAAGTGAGGAGGCAATCACTCCCAGCGCAAAGAAGCAGCAGGATTTCCCAGGCCTCAGAGGAGGGATTCTGTTGTGCCTCTGCGTGAGTCGCCACTCTGGGTTTCCCTCCCCCCAGCCTAGAGGCATACCATTCAATAGTGGTGTTGTTGTTTAGTCGTTTAGTCGTGTCCGACTCTTCGTGACCCCATGGACCAGAGCACGCCAAGCACTCCTGTCTTCCACTGCCTCCCGCAGTTTGGTCAAACTCATGCTGGTAGCTTCAAGAACACTGTCCAACCATCTCATCCTCTGTCGTCCCCTTCTCCTTGTGCCCTCCATCTTTCCCAACATCAGGGTCTTTTCCAGGGAGTCTTCTCTTCTCATGAGGTGGCCAAAGTATTGGAGCCTCAGCTTCACGATCTGTCCTTCCAGTGAGCACTCAGGGCTGATTTCCTTAATAATAGAGAGGTTTGATCTTCTTGCAGTCCATGGGACTCTCAAGAGTCTCCTCCAGCACCATAATTCAAAAGCATCAATTCTTCGGCGATCAGCCTTCTTTATGGTCCAGCTCTCACTTCCATGCATCACTACTGGGAAAACCATAACTATATGGACCTTTGCTGGCAAGGTGATGTTTTTGCTTTTTAAGATGCTGTCTAGGTTTGTCATTGCTTTTCTCCCATTCAATAGTAACTCATAGATAAACACCTGTGGACTAAAATCCCTTGGGGTTAGGGCCCCAAAGCTTCAGTTTCATAGTAGATCTGCCCCTACTTAAAAGGAGGTCTTCTGAGGCCCACTCCACACTTTTGTTAGCTTTTTTTTTACATTGTAACAAAATTGCACCATCAATTTGACTCCAGAACGAAAAGAATCAAACTGTGCTTAACTATGAGAAGTCTGGGAAACAACAGTCTGAGATGAACAGATGAATTGCTAGCAGATCTGACAAAAGTGTTGAGCAAGATGTCACTTAAAGGACACATTGCTCATTATTTTTCCTTACTCCTCTTATTTTATATATTATTATTATTATTATTATTTATACCCTACCCATCTGACTGGGTTGCCCCAGCCACTCTGGGTGGCTTCTGACACATATAAGAACATAATAAAACATCAAACATTACTAATAACAATCTGATCCAATACAAAAAGACACAATAACTTTAAAATAAACAATGTACCGTATTTTTCGCTCTATAAGACACACCAGACCACAAGACGCAGCTAGTTTTTGGAGGAGGAAAACAAGAAAAATAATATTCTGAATCTCAGAAGCCAGAACAGCAAGAGGGATCACTGCACAGTGAAAGCAGCAATCCCTCTTGCTGTTCTGTCTTCTGGGATAGCTGCGCAGCCTGCATTTGCTCCATAAGATGCACACACATTTCCCCTTACTTTTTAGGAGGGAAAAAGTGAGTCTTATAGAGCAAAAAAATACGGTATATCAAATAAAGCAATATTCAATAATCCCTTACCAAATTAGTTTGACTTTCCATGCTAGTTTGGGCTGTATTTTTATTTTTATTTTAATGACATGTTCTACCATTCCCTAACCGTAATAATTTATTTTACCAGTGTTTTGGCATTTGGCTCAGTGTTGCAGTTAAAGAAGGAGGTCATCCGGCTTTGTCATTCATTGCATTCATATTGAACTGGGTGAGGAAACCTTTCTCAGCCCAGGGGCTGCTTTCCCTTCCGGGCAACTTTCCAGGGGCCACATGCTACATTTCCGAAGGAGTAAATGGGCAGACCAACAAATGTCAACTTCACCTTTGTACAGTAGCCCAGTTTCTACACAACAAACACCCCTCTCTATCCTCCATCCAGGCAGAGGTAGTTTTAAGGTAGCATGACCAGTACACCACAGTGGGCACCACAACAATGCTGTAGAATGGAGTGCAAGAATTGTAGCATCGCCCAAAGTCCGCCACTATTCCAGGCGAGCAAGAGGCAATATCAGAGTTCAATGACACATTCCAGTCAGGCAAAAATAACTCAAGAAGGGTGTGGGACCAGGCTGGTGAAAGGTGGGGCCTAGGGTTAGGGGTGGACAGGAAGTGTGTCCTGGCATGAAAGCCAGATAGATAGGCTTGGCGTAGGGATGTGTCTAGATGCTAGAGGAGTATATATAGTTATTCGATATTATCCTTCCTTTCTCAGGTTTGTGAGTTCAACAGAGTGCATCCCTTTGCAGCTAAAAAGGAACCTTAGATAGGCTAGTTTTAGCCTTTTAGTTTTAAGTAATCCAGGATGCTTCAAGGCAGACTGGATTCTCTTGGTATTTACCCCTTTAAACAATAATCATACAAATCATCTTGTAGAGGGTAAAAATAACATTGACTCACTCAGAATACTTGTTGAAGAATCACAGATAGCAGCAGCTTTGCTCAGGCAGGCTTAAAATGGTAATCCAGTTACAAAGACCTATTTTAGTCTATCTTAAAAATGGAGTGGCTCAGATTTAGCATATGTTCTACAAGGCTGGAATGAGGTGGAAGAGCAAAAAGGAAGTGCCAGGTGAGGAGATTCTATGTGGCTACGGCTCTCCCCCTGTCAGGGCGCAGTGGGAGGTCTCTCAGAGTTCTCTCTAGTAAACTTACAGGAAAACTCTGTGAGCTTCAGCTGCCACCCTGTGCCCATCTAGCAAGCACGTCTTGTTGGTTTGACTGCATTGTAAATACAGTCGTACCTTGGTTGCCGAATGCCTTGGGGCTCAAACATTACGGCTCCCAAATGACTGAAAACCAGAAGTGAGTGTTCCAGTTTTCTAACTTTTTTTGGAAACCGAATGTCTGGTGCGGCTTCCACTATTGTTTCTGGCGCACCTGCACAATCAGAAACCAATCAGAAGCTACACCTTGGTTTCCAAACGTTTCAGAAGTCAAACAGACTTCCGGAATGGATTCCGTTTGACTTCCGAGGTACATTCGTACCTTGGTTGCTGAACGCCTTGGAACTCGTATGTTCCGGCTCCTGAACGATCAGAAACTGGAAGTGAGTGCTCCAGTTTTCGAACGATTTTTGGAAGCTCCATGTCCGGTGTGGCTTCTGCGACTTCGGACGCTCCTGCAGCCAATCGGAAGCCATGCCTTGGTTTTTTAACAGTTCCAGGAGTTGAATGAACTCCTGGAACACATTCTGTTTGAGAATCAAGGTACAACTGTATGCCACACTTGGAGGGACGCATCCAGCCCCTGGACCTGAGGTTCTTCACCCTTGATATCAAGACTGAGGAAGAAGGAATCAAATGGAATGGAAGGACAATCAATCACGATCATTATTTTTCTTCCAAGATGTCTCCCATCCATCTGTAAACAAGGGTGTGTGCACGCACATAAAAAATCTGCCTTAAAACAAACCAGCTGTGATTTCAACCAGTGGGATTGGGGAAAGAACATTTCAGGAGAGGGCCTTGGGATGGATAAGAAGCAAAGTGGTAATTGCGAGAGGGAGCTTAAACAAGAGCAGCCGGAGACTCCTGCTTTCAAGCACAGGAAACTTCACTGCAAATTAAGTCCCGTTTCCTCCATGAGCTGCTGCGGAATGACAGCTCTGACAGACATACAGATTGTTTACAGTCCTGAGGGCTTTTTGTGTGGGCGCGCATGGTTGTAAATGCTCCCACAATGCACTCAGCTACACCCTGTGACGTAACCACTCGATTATGACCAACTTCTCCTGCTTAACGTAGCTTGTAATTGGAACGCGCTAGTGGGTATAGTAAATAATAATAATAGCCTGTTGGGAAACTGCAGGTGCCTCACCTTAGCCCAGGCCTGCAGAAGCTGGGTAGACCAGGGATGCGTAATAAACACCTGATGAACTTATTGTTGGCTGGTCCAGAGGCTGCAAAAGCACCAAAGTGCCAAACACCAAACAGTAGGGATGGGCTGAGAAGCCTAATATACACATTTTTCCCCAAAGTGCTTTTTGATAATAGAATGCACTTTCTAATGTTAATTTCACTAATACGTGCATTTTCATGCTCATTTTACCCTAGGATGTGAATTCTTGGCTGGGAAAACTGCATCGCGAAATTCAGAGAAGAGCCCATTTTGAAGAATAGCTGTGTTTCTGGCTTTGGAAAGTGCAAATTAGGTGGGTTTGCCTTTGACTGAGTCAAATTTCTCCCCATCCCTATTTACCGCACCTGTGATCCAAAGCTGTCCCTGCAGCTGGTTTTAAGAAAAGGGGATGAATTTGGAGATAACCTGAGGAATAACTGCACTGATGGCGGACATTGCACAGCGAGCAGAGGGGAGCTGACATTTTTCTATTGATTCAAAATTACTGAGTTAATCAGGCTTGCAGCAAGCCAGGAAGAGCCAACCAATAATATATGGTGGGCTTTGAAGAACTTGAGATACCTCCTGTCTGCTTGGTACTGCAAAAATAGCTGATGGGGCTGTCAAGCACCTGGAGAGCCTCTGTCAGGGGTCTGTTAATAGTGAACCAATATAGACCACTGATAAGGCAGAAGGCCACTCACATGACCCAACCATTCCCAGTTATGCCTGCCAGAACAATACCTTGGTCGCCTCCACAACAGAGCTGAAGCCAATGCTAGTCATAAAGATGATGGGGAGATATGGCCTCTGTTGCCATGGTGACAAAGCAACATCTACTCCTTGCAGGAAGCCTGGCTTGGTGGGAAGTGTGGTGAGGCATCAAGGTTTGGGTTGGGCCTGTAGCTGGCTGTTAGTAATCAGCCCTCCAAGAACCAGCAAAGGGTGGTAAGACCAAAGGCCTATCTGCTCCATCATCCTGTACTCCCAGTGGCCAACCAGATGTCTATGGAGAAGTCTACAAGCAGGACATGAGTCTAACAACATTCTCCCCACCCAAGATCCCCACCGACTGGTATTTGGAGGCCTACTGGTAGCCATGTAGTGTGAGCTCCCGGTACCCCAGCTCTCACCACCAACACCGCTGAAACTATCCCATCCCACACTGGAGCCAAGAGGGCAGGGGTGCCAACTTGAATAAAATATTGTGAGGGCCCAGGTAAGCCCTGCCTCACATAACAGATCACATGACGCAGTGCACACACACCATTTGAATGAGAATGCCCATCAACCGGTATAGTTTACGGCATGTAATGCCTTAAGAGAGAATATTATGAAAATGATTTATAGGTGGTACATGACCCCAGTCAAGCTTGCAAAAATCTATCATTTGCCCAATAATAAATGCTGGAAATGTAATGAAACTGAAGGTACTTTCTACCACCTTTGGTGGACGTGCCCAAGGATTAAGGTCTTCTGGGAAATGATCTATAATGAAATTAAGAAGGTTCTCAAGTGTACCTTTCATAGGAAACCAGAGGCCTTTCTCCTGGGCATGGTAGGCCAATTGGTGTCAAGGAAAGATAGGACGTTCTTTATGTATGCTACAACAGCAGCAAGAGTTCTTTTAGCAAAGTATTGGAAGACACAAGAACTACCCACGCTGGAAGAGTGGCAGACGAAGGTGATAGACTATATGGGACTGGCTGAGATGACTGGCAGAATCCGCGACCAAGGAAAAGAGACGGTGGAAGAAGATTGGAAGAAATTTGAAGTTTATCTTAAGAACTGTTGTAAAATTAATGAGTGCTAAAATGTCATGGGTAATGTAAAACAGAATTGCAGCGATAAATGATTGGGTAAGAGAAAAAGGATTAAAGAAAGTGAATCATAAGTAATTGAAATTAGGGGTTGCTGAAAAAGTTTAAAACAGGGATGCAGAAAAGGGAGGTATGGGGAAGTCGTTGAAATAAGGCTTAAGAAAAAGAGGTTATGAAATTATACGTGTTTATATGTTTGTTTGTCTATGTATTGTTAGTTGTAATGTGTTTTAACTCATGTTGGAAAATCAATAAAAATTTATATAAAAAAAAGAGAATGCCCATCAACTTTGTGGGGGTCCTGCCCCCTCAACTATTTTATTGTGGGGTCCGAAGTCTCCACGGCCACTAGGCGTTGGCTCCTATGCAAGCAGGGGCATGCTGTGCCACCTGCCTGCCCACACAGGGGGGAGCCCAGCCAGCCGGCGCAGCACTTGGTGGGTGCGAACCAGGTGCCTCCATGCTGGTGCCCCCAACGTGGTGCGGCCCGGTGTTCCTCTGCACGAGCGTTGGTTTCTCTGACACCGGAAAAGGTGCGCCAGGCAAGGCCATGGCTGCGGGCAACCCCTGAAAAATCTGTGCCCAGGGCCGTGGCCCCACTGGCACAGCCCCGCCCCCATTTTGGCTCTTGTAATGGGGGGCCAAAGAGATGGTTCTCACGATTTGTAGCTTCAATAGCTTTATCCTCTGAATTCTTCTCACCCCCTCTAAAAGTTATCCAAGCAACCCTGGATAGGGTTTAACTCTTTAACTCTTTGGTGTAAGCTTTAACTCTTTGGTGTAAAGGTAAAGGGACCCCTGACTATTAGGTCCAGTCGTGACCGACTCTGGGGTTGCGGCACTCATCTCGCTTTATTGGCCGAGGGAGCCGACGTTTGTCCTCAGACAGCTTCCAGGTCATGTGGCCAGCATGACTAAGCCGCTTCTGGCGAACCAGAGCAGTGCACAGAAATGCTGTTTACCTTCCCGCCAGAGTAGTACCTATTTATCTACTTGCACTTTGATGTGCTTTCGAACTGCTAGGTTGGCAGGAGAAGGGACCGAGCAACGGGAGCTCACCCTGTCGCGGGGATTCGAACCGCCGACCTTCTGATCAGCAAGTCCTAGGCTCTGTGGTTTAACCCAGAGCGCCAGCAGTTCCTTATCCCCTTCTTGAAGCTCCTGCCCTTCCTTTGAGGACCCTGGCATCTAATACTAAGAGAGGGAGAAAAAACGTCTCCCTATCCACTTACTCTGGGCAATGCTTCATTTTTGTTTTTATTTTACAACTGAATATGTCTCCCCCCACACACAGACTTCCTTACTCGTCTTCCCCCCCCCCCAAGCTTGTGGGTTGCATTTCCCTTGATGGGTCACTGGAAATATATGCCTGCTCCCACCCTTTGTGTGTGTGCGTGTGTGTGTGTGCGCGCGCGCGCGCAGTAGAGTTGTAAGAGCCTCTCCAAAGTGATTTTCTCATGCGGCTGCAGCTTCCAGGTGTCTCGCCGGCTTCCTCTCTCCTCCCCTCTAGAAATGTATACTACACATTCTGGCTCTATAGAACCTTGTCTTACCCTCCACTGGAGTTTGATTTAATTTATTTCATTCAAACGGCACAGAGGAGCATGCAGAGACGACAGAGTTAGAAGAAGAAGTAAAATCCACCCCATCGCTTCTGCCAAGCCGGAGAAGGCAGCGATGATGAAAAGCTTTTGCATCCAGAAGGACAGATTCAAAGGGATGCTATGAGGAAGAAGAAAAGGAAATGTGCTCTTCCCCCATTCTTTTCAAATTTAAAAATATCTTCTGCATGAGCAAAAGCCTCCTGGGTGCCGGGCTCAGAAGCCACTTAAGAAAGGAAACATTCTCATTATTTGCAGCTGATGTTGCAATGCGCGCCTCTTGCTTTTACGTGAAGCCAAATGGAAAACATGCATACAGTTGTAGGCGGAAAACATGTAGGCGGAGGGTTTTTTGCCCCCTGCATGATGGTAATAAGGGATTTTGTGTCCCCCACCGGTCGCCCTCGCTTTCATATGAATGAGACGTTTCTTCAAGCTATTGGGCCGCCTCCATCTGCTAATTAGCAGGAACAGAGGAAGCTGCCTTAAACCAAGTCGGACCAGTGGTCCATCTAGATCATCGTTGTCAACTCTTGACTAGCAGCAGCTCTCTAGGGTTTCAAACCAGGGCATCCCTTAGCCTGGAAATGCCAGGGTTTGGAACTGAGGCCTTGTGCTCTGCTACTGAGCTACAAACCTATGAATTGGCAAACCCATAGTACATAGGAAGTGACCTTACACCAGGTCAGACCATCGGTGCATTTACTTTATTATTGTGTACAGTGGTAAAAAGTAAAGGTAAAGGGACCCCTGACCATTAGGTTCAGTAGTGACCGACTCTGGGATTGCGGTGCTCATCTCGCTTTATTGGCCGAGGCAGCCGGCGTACAGCTTCTGGGTCATGTGGCCAGCATGACTAAGCCACTTCTGGTGAACCAGAGCAGCACACAGAAACGCCGTTTACCTTCCCGCCGCAGCGGTACCTATTTATCTACTTGCACTTTGATGTGCTTTCGAACTGCTAGGTTGGCTCACCCCGTCGCGGGGATTCAAACCGCCGACCTTCTGATCGGCAAGTCCTAGGCTCTGTGGTTTAACCCACAGCGCCACCCGCGTCCCACGTGTACAGTGGTACCTCGGGTTAAGTACTTAATTCTCCAGAAGGTCCGTTCTTAACCTGAAACTGTTCTTAACCTGAAGCACCACTTTAGCTAATGGGGCCTCCTGCTGCCGCCACACCGCCGGAGCACAATTTCTGTTCTCATCCTGAAGCAAAGTTCTTAACCCGAGGTACTATTTCTGGGTTAGCGGAGTCTGTAACCTGAAGCGTATGTAACCTGAAGCGTATGTAACCCGAGGTACCACTGTACTCTGATTGGCAGCAGCTCTCCAGGATTTGGGGAAGGAAATCTTTCCCAGCCCCGTGTGGAGACATAGGGAGATATGCATGGGACCTGTAGGCAAATCAAATAGACAACTGAGCTGATGGTTGTGTGCTTTCCCTGTGTTATACAGCATTTCAGAATGCAAAGCTTATTTAGAAGACCTAAGCATTTGGAAAAACAAAACTACTCACCGTGTAAATTCCCAGGATCCAGAATGGGTAAACCTCAGCTATTGGGATCCTCAGCTTTAATGTCTTCCTATTAAGGCCCCACAAAGCACACACATCCTCCATTTTGTCCTCACAACAGCCCCGTGAGGTAGGTTAGGCTGAGAGGCAGTGACTGGTCCAAGGTCATCCAGTAAGCTTCATGGCCGAGTGGGGATTTGAACCCTGGTCTCCCAGGTTCTAGTCCCCAACACTCTAACCACTCCCCCATACTGGCTCTCTGAGCTAGATGACCAATGGTCTAATAATTATATGAGCCACCTTCCTATGGTCCTGTTCCTGTGATTTGCGCCTTGCCACCTGAGCAGAGCTGACTGGCTGCATGAGAACAGTTTTTAAAATGACTACCTCATTGTTATGTACTGAGTTGAATAGGATCCAAAATGCAGCAGTCTGATTGGTCCTAGAACAATAGGATCCAGAATGCAGCAGTCTGATTGGGCTTGAACAATAGGGTTCAGAATGCAGCAGTCTGATTGGTCCTAGAACAATAGGATCCAAAATGCAGCAGTCTGATTGGTCCTAGAACAATAGGATTCAGAATGCAGCAGTCTGATTGGTCCTAGAACAATAGGATTTAGAATGCAGCAGTCTGATTGGTCCTAGAACAATGCAGCAGTATGATTGGTCTGCAGGAGCCACCCAATCCAGTTCAAGACGGAAGTGAATCCACAACCTGATTGGCCTACAGGAGAATTCCGGAATTAGCCAATCACTTGCAGCCCATTGTGTAAATAATGTATTTAAAGCAGATACTTTGGGGAAACTTTCATTCCTCCTCACCGCTATGAGCTGAATAAAGAGCATGAAATCCACTCTTGACTCTGAGTATATTTCACTCATCATCAACTTTAACTTTGCAGGGTGGGGAAGTAGAGCCTTTGGCATGAAGAGTGGCGCAGAGGCAACTTATTTGTACCACTTTGCCTACGTGGAGATGCTTGGCAGCTGGCGTCGAGGGGAAGCAGATGGGAGCAATACACAACCGAGGAGGAAGAATTTCTCTGTGCTAAACAACATATTTGTTTTGAGGGTATTTTTGTTCCAATGGTTTATTTCTCCACTCCGTCCCCCGCACCTCCCCAGTACATTCTTGTTGAGCAAAAGATGTTACAGTTTGCAGCTGCTGCATAGGCACTCGGGTGAACCTCCTTTGGGTGCATTTAGCCAGGTATACTTCCGTATAAGTCTGCAGAGCTAGGGATCAGGAAATGTTGAGGTTAGCTGGGAAGCTCCCAATCTCAGGGTAGAAGAAGACTCTATTCAGTGGTGGCTGGTGAGCATTGCAACGGGTGGAGTGGAAGACAGAGAGATCCACAGCTAGACTGGTGACTGGGAGTGGGCGCCAAGACCACATAACACCGGTCCTGAAAGACCTACATTGGCTCCCAGTACGTTTCTGAGCGGGACGCTGGTGGTGCTGTGGGTTAAACCACAGAGCCTAGGACTTGCCGAAGGTCGGCGGTTCGAATCCCCGCGACGGGGTGAGGTCCCATTGCTGGGTCCCTGCTCCTGCCAACCTAGCAGTTCAAAAGCACATTGAAATGCAAGTGGATAAATAGGTACCGCTCCGGCGGGAAGGTAAACGGTGTTTCCGTGCACTGCTCTGGTTCGCCAGAAGCGGCTTCGTCATGCTGGCCACATGACCCAGAAGCTGTAAGCCAGCTCCCTCGTCCAGTAAAGCAAAATGAGTGCCACAACCCCAGAGTCAGCCACGACTGGACCTAATGGTCAGGGGTCCCTTTACCTTTACCTTTTACGTTTCTGAGCACAATTCAAAGTGTTGGTGCTGACCTTTAAAGCCCTGAACGGCCTTGGCCCAGTATACTTGAAGGAGCGTCTCCACCCCCATTGTTCTGCCCAGACACTGAGGTCCCGCTCTGAGGACCTTCTAGCAGTTCCCTCACTGAGAGAACTGAAGCTACAGGGAACCAGGCAGAGGGCTTTCTCAGTAGTGGTGCCCACCCTGTGGAACGCCCTCCCATCAGATGTCAAGGAAGCAAACAACTACAGTGGTACCTCAGGTTAAGAACTAAGTTCGTTCTGAAAGTCCATTCTTAACCTGAAACTGTTCTTAACCTGAGGTACCACTTTAGCTAATGGGACCTCCTGCTGCCACCGTGCCGCCACCGTGCATTTTCTGTTCTCATCCTGAAGCAAAGTTCTTAACCTGAGGTACTATTCTGGGTTAGCTGAGTCTGTAACCTGAAGTGTCTGTAACCGGAAGTATCTGTAACCCAAGGTACCACTGTATATGACTTTTAGAAGACATCTGAAGGCCACCCTGTTTAGCGAACTTTTTAATGTTTGATGTTTTATTGTGTTTTTAATATTCTGTTGGGAGCGGCACTGAGTGGCTGGGGAAACCCAGCCAGATGGGCAGGGTATAAATAAATAGATGATGATGATGTGGCAGCAGAACCAATGGCATGCAGAACCAACCAATTCTAGCATAGGAGCTAACTCCTGGGGGTCATGGGGTTTCAGCCCCAACAATAAAATACTTCAGGGGACTTCAAATTGATGGGCATTCGCATTCAAATGGTATGTGATCATATTGATCATAATTGATCATATGATCAATTATGCAGGGTGGGGCTTACCTGGGCCCCCACAATATTTTATTCAAGTTGGCACCTCTGAATTCTATTTCATCCCCATCCTTCTTCCTGTGGTATTCTACAAGGGCAATACCAAGACAGAGGAGGAAGAAGTTGGCTGCCAGGGCTGCTCTCTGGACTTGTGATATGTAGGTGCGGCTGGCTGATGGCAGCAAAGGTGTGATTCCAAACCTTCACTTGCTGGGATGATGGAGGAGAAAGTCCACCTCTCTTTGCAAATACCCCCCTCCAAGACTTGGAGGAAGTTTTGGCAGGGGTGGGGAGGGTTAAGCAAATCAGTTTGTTCACTGTACAGTGGTACCTCAGGTTACATACGCTTCAGGTTACAGACTCCGCTAACCCAGAAATAGTGCTTCAGGTTAAGAACCTTGTTTCAGGATGAGAACAGAAATCGTGCTCCGACGGCGCAGCAGCAGCAGGAGGCCCCATTAGCTAAAGTGGTGCTTCAGGTTAAGAACAGTTTCAGGTTAAGAACGGACCTCCGGAACTAATTAAGTACTTAAAGCGAGGTACCACTGTATAAGAATGCAAGGAGAACACTGATAGATCAAACTAAATGCACCAAGGGCATTGGGCGACCTACCTAACCCTTCAAATATCCCCCAATAAAATATTTTAGGGGGCTGCTCCCCCCAAGTTGATGGGCGTTGCCATTCAAATGGTGTGTATGTGTCACGTCTTGTAATCTGTTACGTGAGATGGGGCTTACCTGCCCCCTCCACACTATTTTATTCAAGTTGGCACCCCAGTTCTGCACATACTTAAATCAGCAAGAACTGAGTCTAGTGCCTAAGGTACCACATTGTTGCAGCTAAGCTGTGCCACCCCTTCTCTGGCTGAGCTGTGTACAGTTCAGCAGAATAGACAGGAAGGAGTGACTCTTTAGCTGAATAAAGCTTCAGATTAAGGTGTCTGGAGTGCTGCATCATTGCTGTTTTCCTTTTTTAAATGCTGCCCACATTCCGTTGCATTGTGAAACTCTGGGTCAACACACAAAGCCAGCTCAAATGTTTTGAAGCAGCCTTTAAGAACAGGAGCATTGCAGGTCAGCTTGCGCTGTGAGCGGGGCCTGGAGTTACCCCCACCCCCACCAACACGTGCCTCGTTTGTTGCTAAGCAGGCGCAGACCCAAGATCAAAACAGAGCACTTGAGATAGAATGAAAGCAATTCCACCTCAAAGGATTTCAAAAACAATACTGCCTTGGTAACAGGTAACACATATGCAGTGTAATATTTAATTAAGGCACCCAGATTTTGTGGGTGCTCTTCGTTTGTTTGTTTGTTTGTTTGTTTGTTTGTTTGTTTTTAAAAAAGATCCAAACCCATAAACGAATAGCAAAGGTGAAGCAGCAAATATAGATAGCTCAAAATAGGCACGAAGCTTCAAGCAAGCAATTGAGGATCATCAACAACTAACAGAAGACCAGCTTGCGTAATGTAGATGAATGGCGAAAGTGTGCTTCTTATATGCACAAGTTGCAGTAAAGCCTCAGGTTTACCTGTGAAGGGAGAAAATGAGAAGCTTTCATTTGCAAGAAACTACCATTTGCTTGCTTTTTTTCTGAAAAGAGCAAACAGTGGTTTGTGCAGACCATCATTCACAAACTAGAATGCTGAGCTGTGATCAAATGGTGTGACTCGTGCACATAACGACAAACCATGGTTTACATTTTATCTGAACTGTGCCAGTATGCGCTTCTGCTTGGGGGACAAAGCTTCCCTCAAACAACTTTCAGCTCTCTTAAAAAGTATCTTCTGTGTTGGATTCAGACTAAGGCAGGCATAGGCAAACTCGACCCCCCAGATGTTTTGGGACTACAACTCCCATCACCCCTAACCACTGGTCCTGTTAGCTAGGGATGATGGAAGTTGTGGTCCCAAAACATCTGGAGGGCCAAGTTTGCCTATGCCTGAACTAAGGGCACATAGATCTGCCAGGATAAGTGAGCTAGGATGGGACTTAATGGCTGCTGGAGAATTTTAGGGATGTTGAATGTTACTATTGTATCAACTTCATGCTTTTAATTGATGCCATTTTGAGGGCCTTTCCGACAGAAATACAATAAGCAACAACAACAACAACCAGGTCATTAAAAGGGGGAAAGAAAGCTGATGAGAGTTGCATGTTCAGACCCAGAGACCTCCCCCCTAAATAAATACACATCTGACTCAAATTTTAGTTTTGGTTTTGGCAGAATTTAGGCCACAGCTTTATTGATTACAGAAAAGTGAGTGGTTGCACAGGCTCTGGTTCGACTAGCTCCCTGCACCCTTGCAGGTAGCGCTGACCCAGGGCACCAGCAAAGGTCAGCAGACGGTGAACACCTGAGGTAGGTGAAAAGCCGGGAACAGATTCTGTTCACTCCCCAGATGCTCCCCTGGACTCAGGCACGGGCACAACCCCCTCTCGGGGGTTGACCAAACCAAGCTGAGTCCCTGGTTTCCTTTAACGGAATACCCTTCACATAGGGATGGCGAGACCGTTTTCCCATCCCTATCACATGAACCAGTGCCTATCCACAACCTTACAAGTTGTGACGATTTGCTACACGGCAGGGGAAACCCAAATGGCAACAGCCAATCAGCCAAGTGGGGAAAATTCCTGCCATGCTCCTGTCCCAACGACAGATGACACATGACGGCATAGCAAGGTCAATCGCAAAATACCCTAAAAGTAGGGAGAGGTGGGTCTGTGTTCCGATGCACGAGCCGAAGAGGAAGCTCTGGGTTGTGTGCATAGGTATATATAGGTCCCTCAATCCGTTTAGACTGTACCCCATTGGCCAGATTAAACCCAGCAATGAGGAACCTACCAATCGGGTGTTGTGACTGTCCAATATACCCACCCACAACCAGGAGGTCAGTCTCCAGGTCTCACCTCAACATGTGCCCTCTTTTAGGGAGGACACGATTTATGAAATAAGTACAGCAGTGTTGCCACACTGAACTGCAAAAATCCCAACCAACAATGTCAAGTTGTTTGTAGCTGTTCCAATTTGGAACACTCAAGTCCTGCTTTTGGGCTCCCCGTAGGCATATGGTTGGCTGCTGTAAGAACATGACGGACTAGATGGGCCTTTGGCCTGATCCTGCAGAACTCTTCTTACCCTCTTCTGTTTCTTTGTGCCCCTATAGATGTCTTTTGATGACTTACCTCCCTTGTGGCCTGGGTGAGTTCCAGTTCCTCCCTTGCCTCAGAGGTCATCTGTGGGCTCTGCTGCCTAGCGATGACACTGGGGAAGACCATAGATGAGAACAGGAAATGCCACCTGCATAATCCTGTCTCCACAGGGATCTCGTGGTATTTCTCTGACTGATACCAGCCTTGAATGTCATTTTTATTGTGTGGCTCATTTTTAAGCTGCTCTGAGAGCCTCTCGGGGGCTGTGAGGCAGGGCACAAGCATTCTAAACGGATAAATAATAAAAGAATTAAAGCAAATCCAAAGAATCGTGCTCTATCAATGACTCGTGCTAGCCAAAAAGTGGAACTAGGAGACAAAGCAAAGAGTGGTTTTCCAGTGAGCTCTGCATGCAAGCTTCCCCCAACCATCTCTGACAGAGACAGAGTGCCAGACTAACAGTGCGGTCTTATGAATGTCTGGAAGCCCTGCTGAGTTCAATGGGACCTACTCCCAGATAAGTGCTTATGCCTACAATCTCAGTGGGCCTCTGATCTGATTCAATATTAAATAGAGCACTTTCAGACTGCTACACGTTTGGGGTAGAATTCAGTGGCGTACCAGCAAATTCAGGTTGCACAGTTAAAGGTGATATGGAGCTCCACCACGAAGGCAAATGATGGGGAAATGTGCTGGTTAACATTTGCTTGATAGAAGTGTTGTACTGGTTAGAGTGTTGGACTAATACCTGAGAGACCCGGACTGAGCCATAAAGCTCACCGGGTGACCTCGGACCAGTCACTGTCTCCCAGCCTAACCTACCTCTCAGGGTTGATGTGAGTGTTGGTTCAAGAAAAGAAAAGAAAAGTAAAAACTCACTGGATGCCAAGATCCAAGTTTGTGGTACGTACTCTTTGGTGAGAGAGGGCCCCAGCAGAGATTGAATGTTACAAAATATTCAGCAAAGTAAAGCATGGAAGTATAGGCTGTTGTACCTTTAAAAGATGTCCTTCCGAGTGAGTTCCAGAATTTCCCTCTTCCCCCAGCATAGGAAAAGACCACACATTCAGTAAGTTAAAAAATGGTTTACTTAGAAACTCTCCAAAGATCAGATTCATGTGCTTTTCCACACATCCGTCAGAAAGGTTGCACAGGCAGTAAAACTTAGTTTAGTTCCAAAGCGGTGAAAGTTCCAATGTTATTGTTATAGGAACTCAAGAATGGCCCACAGGCTACTGGGGCTGTATACCCACTGTACATGTTTGTTGGTGGCCCTGAATGAAGTTTCCATAGATGAATTTTTTACAGAATGAATGTAAATTAAAGGTAGCAGCTTAGGACCAAGCAAGATGTGACGTTTGTCATATCACTGATTCTTCTTTAACAAGTACCCAGCATGTGAGTGGAGGGCATGAGCAAGATCAGGATCATGCCATAGGGGAGCAGGACTTCAACCCTTGCCCCTACTGTGATCTTAATCTTTCCTCCCATAACAGCTTCTGGGGGGTGGGATCTCACTGGGACCATAGCAAGGGCAAGACATTACCCCCCCCATGCCATAGTCCCAAACTAGCTACCCTCATGCCAGTGAGTTGTTAATGAAAAACAGAGCTTTGAAAGAACTACTAAGTGAATGTGTTCACTGAACTAGTTCAAAAATCCCTGAACTGCATCTGAAAGTAGTTCCCATAATTGCCAGATGAACTAAAGGTGAATTAAGTTCATTTTGAGGTAAAACTTCAAATGATTTCCAGTACATCTTCATTCTGTCCCTCCCTCTCCCAACCTCTCTCTGCAAAAGGCCCCGAATCTTAGCTTTCATTTTTTAAAAATTAATTTGAAATCTATAAAGAATGTTAGGAAGCAAAATGTAGAGACATGGTTCTAAGGCTTATTAGGCAGATATGGAGGTGCTGCTGTTGCCAAGGCTACTCAGTCACTTAATCAGAAGGAAGGAATGTGAGGCATTTCCTGTGTTTTCCCTGTTGAAGAGACTCACTTTCTTCTGACAGGATCAGCTTACAGTAAAAAGTCCAGGAACAAAGTGAATTGTGCTTTGTGCCTTTAACAGGTGTGTCACTGGCACAAATTAAACAGGGTAAACATGTCTGGAAATAAAGTGATAGGGAAAGCTTCCCCTGTTGGCATTCTATTGGTCAGACATGTTATCACATGAGTAGCCTCTGGTTAACTTCCCCCTCCCATACTTCAACACAGTAGCTTGTGAAATTCTGCAAAAGTCTTTGCTGAGGAAGAACTTTTGATAAACAAAGGATTCATTTGGATGAACTGGAAGTAGTTCCTTTTTGGACATGAGGAAATAGAACCAGAAATCACTCCTTCTAGAAATGAACTTTCCAAGCACTGAAGAAAAAATCATTTACACAAGGGCAAATTGTGTGACAAATTTAATGTCTAGTTTGGCCCTGAAGGAATGGGTGAATTACAATGAATGAATGAATGAATGAATGAATGAGCTTATATTTCACCTGGCATCCTTTGCGCTGGCAGATACAGAAGCTATCTCAACGGTGGTGTGAATTTGATGCTGTTGGTAGCAGGGGAAATGCAGTGAATAAGGTGATTGATATATTTTGTGAAAATAAAAAATGAAGGGATGAGCTGTAACAAATACACTCCTGAAAAACAAAGATTTGGAGATTAATAAATGCAATATTTCTTTGCAGGGCTGGTGTTCATTGCATCTGGGGATCAAGCAGAGTTGACTGGAATGACATACGGCTCACACAGCTCATCTGAAATTGCCATGCAACTTGGTGATCAAATATTGTAATCATTGATCCCCTCCCCACAGAGGGGAAAAAAGAATTCAGCTGCAACAATATTGGGATAAATCTCAGCTTGCTACCAGTGCCCCTCTGTCTAATGAAACAGGGGTGAATGTCAACACTCAAAAGTAGATAAGACATTATCCCTAAGTCCATCCTCACTCTCTCGCCAGTTCAAGCAGACTTGAACTGGTTAAGGAAAGGGGGAGCAGGGAACCAGCAAATGAAAGAGCCCCGCTTTCTCTTCTTCCAGGGCCAGGAGCATTTGATGGATCTGCTATGAAATTTGACCAGGCAGCTTAATATTTGTAACAGATTTCAGGCTGTATGAAACAGCAAAGTTCAAGTCGAAACTTGAACTCGGAATACTGCCCTAGCTTCACAAGATCCACAGGCTTTGGACTGAGCTGAAATCAAACCTCTGGGTCCCCCACCCCCACCCCTGCTGCTTTAAAGAAAACAAAAACAGCATTAAAGGTTTGGTTGCCAGATAGAGTTGGAATGAGTAAGGAATTAAGGGGATATATATTTTCTCATTGGGTCCCCAATTTAAAGGCAGTTTAGGCATGGGGGGTGGGAAATCAATGGGTTGTATTCAACTAAGTTTTACTCAGAGACATCACCTTACTGACAAAGGTCCGTATAGTTAAAGCTATGGTTTTCCCAGTAGTGACGTATGGAAGTGAGAGCTGGACCATAAAGAAGGCTGATCGCCAAAGAATTGATGCTTTTGAATTATGGTGCTGGAGGAGACTCTTGAGAGTCCCGTGGATTGCAAGAAGATCAAACCGATCCATTCTGAAGGAAATCAGCCCTGAGTGCTCACTGGAAGGACAGATCCTGAAGCTGAGGCTCCAATACTTTGGCCACCTCATGAGAAGAGAAGACTCCCTGGAAAAGACCCTGATGTTGGGAAAAGATGGAGGGCACAAGGAGAAGGGGACGACAGAGGACAAGATGGTTGGACAGTGTTCTCGAAGCTACTAACATGAGTTTGGCCAAACTGCGGGAGGCAGTGGAAGACAGGAGTGCCTGGCGTGCTCTGGTCCATGGGGTCACGAAGCGTCGGACATGACTAAACGACTAAACAACAACAAATATTTTCTCATTGGGTCCCCAATTTGAAGGCAGTTTAGGCACGGAGGGCGGGAAATCAATGGGTTGTATTCAACTAAGTTTTACTCACTGAAAGTAAGTAACTAACTAACAGAACCATCCTGTACACAAGAAACTGGCGCAAAGGAAGTCAGTTACAGCTGATCTAGACTCCATTCAGAAGCAAGGCTATTCCTGGCTGAGCCAGCCTAAACCCAACAGAGGGGAAACAAGCCTTTTAAATAGTGTTTGAGTGGCACCATCCTCTTTGGCAGCTTAATTTACACCAGGTTGCCAGGTTACGTAACCAAGCTGAATGGGTTTAGGGTTTAGTCTCCTTGGTCCCACCAGAGCCATGTCCCCAAACACCCCCTTTTCAAGGTTTACACTGGATTAAGTTCTGTTAGGCTCAGCTGAGACAGCTCGGTCCTGACTGAGCCAGGATGAGGGAGTTAAAACGGCGTAGCTCAGTTGTGCTGGGAACCTCCTCTCTCATCCAGAGATCCACTGGATCCTCTAACACACTAATTCCAGTGATTCCTGCAGTGCTGCTACAGGATTGCTCCCTTAGTTATGCTCCTATTTTAAAAATATTTTTATTAAACAATTTTAACAAATCAAATTACAAATCAAACATATCCAATTACATTTTCCCCCTCCCTCTCCCACCCTTCAAATACTTCCCTCAGCTCCTGTCTCTGATTTTATACATATTATTTTCTGAATGTTGTAAAATTGTACATATCCTTGCTTTATCTATCATATGTTCTACTAATAAATTTGTGGGTGTTTATTCAAAACCTGCCAAGGAGTCCAAATCCTTTTGTTGTCTTTTTAGATAGTTTGTAAATAGTTCCCATTCTTCCCTGAAGTCAAGGTTGTCCTTCTCACTCAGTTTATATGTTAACTTTGCCAACTCCGCATAGCTCATCAGTTTTTCTTCCCATTGTTCTTTCGTTGGGATTTCCTCATTCTTCCATCCTTGTGCTAACAAGACTCTTGCCACTGTTGTAGCATACATAAATAAGGTCTTTGTTTTTCTTGGCAGGTCTTGTCCTAAAATCCCTAACAAAAATGTTTCTTTACAAATGTTATTTTAAACATTTTTTTCAATTCATTATATATCATCTCCCATAATTTTCTAACTTCTCTACATTCCCACCACATATGATATAAAGTACTTTCTTTTTCTTTACATTTCCAACATGTATTTGACGCGGTTTTATACATTTTAGCCATTTTTACTGGTGTAATATACCATCTATACATCATTTTCATATAACTTTCTTTCAAAAGAGAACCATCTGTAACCTAAGTTATGTCCCTTAATTTAAACGGGTCTGTTCTTGAGCAAGTAACTTTGCAATTGCTCTAATAAATGTCTTATTTATTTCTGTATTGCAATCCCACCTTTCCTCCAAGGGATGGGAGTGAATAATTCTCTTCCTCACAACACCCTGTGAGGTAGGTTAGGCTGAGAGCCAGTGACTGGCTCAAAGTTACCCAGTGAGCTTTATGGGTGAGTGTGGATTTGTACCCTGGTATTCCACATTTCTACTTTTTCTACTTTAAAAAGTAGAGACATCACCTTGCCAACAAAGGTCTGTATAGTAAAAGCTATGGTTTTCCCAGTAGTGATGTATGGAAGTGAGAGCTGGACCATAAAGAAGGCTGATCGCCGAAGAATTGATGCTTTTGAATTATGGAGCTGGAGGAGACTCTTGAGAGTCCCATGGACTGCAAGAAGATCAAACCTATCCATTCTGAAGGAAATCAGCCCTGAGTGCTCACTAGAAGGACAGATCCTGAAGCTGAGGCTCCAATACTTTGGTCACCTCATGAGAAGAGAAGACTCCCTGGAAAAGACCCTGATGTTGGGAAAGATGGAGGGCACAAGGAGAAGGGGACGACAGAGGACGAGATGGTTGGAAAGTGTTCTTGAAGCTACCAGCTTGAGTTTGATCAAACTGTGGGAGGCAGTGGAAGACAGAAGTGCCTGGCGTGCTCTGGTCCATGGGGTCACGAAGAGTCAGACACGACTAAACGACTAAACAACAACAACAACACAATCCCACATTTCTAGTTCAACACTTTAACCACTATACCACGGTGGCTTACCATGGGCTGTGCAATCCTATGTATGTCTACCCATAAGTATGGATTTGATTTCTGCCTTAGACATGCCAAAAGTCTCTCTCTCTGTGTGTGTATAATATTTCTCTTTTTATATTCCAAATAGATGTCTTACACAAGGGTGTTTAAGAAGCACAGCTGCCCCTGCTGTGTGTCAAAAATTGCCATTACTCTCTGAAATGCTGTCATATATCGATTTAGCTCGTTAAAATAAGAGGCAACTTTTTTTTTACAGCTTAAATCTTGAGTGAGATTTGAACCCCTTTGGGAGGGAGGAATCTTTACTGCAATTCCCATCACCTGTAACAATGTTGAAGGGCAGGAGCAGGAGCAGGCTTATCAAGGAGTCACATGACGCCACACCTGTGAGACAGAAGATTCCATCTCTCCGCATTGTTAGAAAATGAGATCTGGACCAAAGCAGGGTGGGGTGAAGCATCCAGCACATTAACATATTGAGCATAAGGATGTATACCCCACATATTACCTATATGTACATACCAAAGGCAGCTTTCAATAATTGCAGTAGTAGTGGGGTGTGTGGGGTGCTAGGGGAGGGGTAGTACCTCTGGTGGGGAGGACACATCGTGCTCCTTCCAGGGTAGTTTGTACACCTTTGGTCCTCACCCTGCACTCAGCTCTCACCTGTGGCTTCTAGAAGCTGTTGCATCCTAGATGCAAGAGCAGCCACACTCTGGGAAATGGCTTCGACTGGCTAAACCAGGTGAGAGCAGCCGATGGGTCTCAAATCCTCAGTGATTTGGGGATGTCCTCCTCATACAAAGACAGGCTGCAGTGGATACAGCAGATGAGGCCAACAGTGGGTCCAACAGTCAAGAAGGCGGTTTCTGCAGGTGCTGTAGATGGAAGTGAGGGGCAGATGTGGTTCAGCGACCTGAGAAGGTAGCCCATCAAAGAGAAGAAAATTCTGATCTCAAACCTCCGCTACCTTGTGGGATACCTTTGGGAGAAGAAGAGGCTAAGGAGTAAACCCTATACAAATCCAGAGTGAGGTTCCTAAGATGGTTAGATGGCACCTTGTACACCCCCTTCCTGCAACTCCTGCAGCCAAGCTGATGCCAAATGTATTGCTCTACTTTCCTTTGGACCACATCAGCAAGGCTGAGAGGGAGGTGTCTTGCCATCTGGGTAGCCCCGTCCCCCCACCCACAACACTGCCCAGCGGTTTGATTTCACCACTGGAGGCATACTCCATTGAGAGCCAGTGTGGTGTAGTGGTTAAGAGCAGTGGACTCGTAATCTGGTGAACCGGGTTCGGGTCTCCGCTCCTCCACATGCAGCTGCTGGGTGACCTTGGGCCAGTCACACTTCTCTGATGTCTCTCAGCCTCACTCACCTCACAGAGTGTTTGTTGTGGGGGAGGAAGGGAAAGGAGAATGTTAGCCACTTTGAGACTCCTTTGGGTAGTGATTAAGCGGGATATCAAATCCAAACACTTCTTTTTCTGCTGCTTCTTCTCTCAAGACAGACAGATGCCAACAACAAGAAGTCAAGACAAACGGATGCCAACAAGAAGAAGTCAACAGTGAAAAAGTAACAGAGACACGTGTGGAAGACAATGCACACTCTTCAGTAAAAGCTTCCTGAAATAAGAACATCTTCACGAGCCAATGGAAGGCAGTGGAGAGGCGGCAAGCTCATTCACAATGCCGATTCAGCTACTGAGAACATTCTGTCCCTCGTCCCAATCAGCAGGGCTTCCACCCTGGATGGGACACAGAGATGAGCTTCCCCACTTGATCTTACTGAATAGGCAGGTGGCTGGCTCCTCAAGTAGCCCCACCAGTAACCTGAAGAGTTTCAAAGGAAGAAGCATTTTACCTTCACATTTGCCCTAAGAGAAAGTGACTGGTCTACAGTCATTCAGTGGTTGTCACTGGTAAGCAGTGACTGAAGCCAAAGACTCTCCATGCCCAGTCCTATTCTCTACTCAGTATGTTATACTGCCACAAGAGATAATCCCATGTTCCTGTCTTGTTTCTCCAGTGACCCTACTTTGGTTGTAGCCAGTGCTAGCCTGACTCAGAGTAGACCAGCTGAAATTGACAAGCGGCTAGCTTAGGTTCATTCATGTCTACTCTGAGTGGAACTTGATTGGCTACAACCCATAGCATCTCATAAGAGGCTGGCCTTGAGGCAGTAGCAGATGCCATGGTGGGGCTGGGTCACTCGCCTGACCTCCGGTTGACCACTTTGTTGCTGCATTCAGGAGGCAGAGGGGGAGGAGCAAGGTGTCAATGTTGGCATGATGCTCCAGTGGTGCCAATCCAATGCTTCTGTCTCTGCAATTGCACCTCATCAACCTCCCCACCTCTCCCTCTACCTCCTGGTAAGCAGCAGCGATGCAAAGGTCAAGTGAGCTGTTGTGCCCCGCCATATCATCTTCTGCTGCCTTGGTTGCATGCTTAGGCTGAAGGCATCATTTGCAACCAAATGCAAGGCTGCTCAACTCCTGATCAGCAGAGCCGCAGGGATCTGCCCCTGGTGGCCCACCAGGGATATGATTAACCTCCTGTTTTGGTTGCACGTCTGGGACTTCAATAAATAAATAAAATGGGTCTTCCAAGCAGCTGGTGTAAGTGAGTCACATACTAGGCTGGCACTGCTGAGTCACAGACTGTACAGGCCAAGCTTAGAATCACCATCTGGCCAAGCATTGTCTACTTCCCACAAGCAAATGTTCTCCAACATCTCAGGCAGGGACTTTACTCAGATGTCCTACCTAGACTCCACTGAACTGAAGTTACGAGGAAGGGAGGACCAAATGAGATGAGATGCCATTCTTACGATTGGCAATGGAGTGGCAATGGAGTCACCTCCCCTGCTGCAGTCACCATCTAGATCAGTGGTAACCAAAGTGAACAGTGGGATTGGCTAGGTGGATGCTAAGAGGCAAAGGTGCAGCAGAAGGGCCCTGGAGTTGTAAATGATGATTAAAAAAAACATGACATCAATGGATCAAGTGGATCAGTTTTGTTGGATTACTTAAACCAATTCATTTTAATTGGAATTTGAATAAATGTGCAATTAATCGTCACTGTTTTGAATTTTATTATGTTACTGTCTTCCTTAATGGGTCGTGCAAACCGCTATTTTGAAGAGTGCATTTTATAGAGTAGGGCAGAGAGTACTGGGCATGAGTTTAGGGAACTGAAGGCGCAATGGCTCAAAAAAAGTTTGGGAACCACTGATCTAAGTTTCAGGGAGGTCTACCCTTGCTATCTGAACTAGGGAAAATAAGAGCTTTAGTTGAAGTGAAGGAGAGCTTCTCCCCACCCCCACCCCCCAAATAGCGACCCAATCTGAATCAGGACTACAGAGTTGCTGGAATAAAGCCCTCCTACCCCACACCAGGGTTCTGATATGGATCTGCACCCTTTTCCATGGCACCTTCAGTTTCCTTCTTGTGCAACTGCCAGTCTGCTTTGGCCCCAATTCTGGGTACTTCTGCATGCAAAGCGTGAGCTCCACTGCAAACAGAAATTTCCTCAATTTTTAGTCTTTGGACCTGTGGGGAGCAAGTCTCCCTAAGATGAATGAAATTGACATCAAGTCGATGGTTGCCATATTTTGAAGAGCAAAAATGAGGAGACATTTGCTGGCTTCTACTTTTAAATATGGGACGTGGGTGGCGCTGTGGATAAAACCTCAGTGCCTAGGACTTGCCGATCGCATGGTCGGCGGTTCGAATCCCCGTGGCCGGGTGAGCTCCCGTCTTTCGGTCCCAGCTCCTGCCCACCTAGCAGTTCGAAAGCACCCCTAAGTGCAAGTAGATAAATAGGTACCGCTTTATAGCGGGAAGGTAAACGGCGTTTCGGTGTGCTGTGCTGGTGCTGGCTCGCCAGAGCAGCTTCGTCACGCTGGCCACGTGACCCGGAAGTGTCTCCAGACAGCGCTGGCCCCCGGCCTCTTAAGTGAGATGGGTGCACAACCCTAGAGTCGGACACGACTGGCCCGTATGGGCAGGGGTACCTAATTTTAAATATGGATCACTATGATGACTCTCGGTTTACATTCCCATGAAAAAGAGGACATGCCCTGGGGAAAGAGGACAAGGGCAACCCTGAGCCATTAAGACAGAGGCAGAAAGGTGTGCATTAAAATAAATAAGGCGCTATACATTAAAATAAAAAGCCCCTTTCTTGCCCACCCCTGACATTCTGTCACTCAGCCACTGAAGCTAAACCATGTGGCTTTTTGCTCTTCTCTATGACAAACTGATAGGAATAGCTCTAAACAGCAGGAGCTGTCAGACATTCCTCTGTGCTGTTGGAAAGAAAGTCCCACCCACACCCATCTGAAAAGATCATTGAGATATTTCTTTTTCCTCCCCACCAGCCGACTGCTATTAGTCATCTTGTGTTGAATATGAATAGGTTTGGCAGTGGGGTGGGGAGCAGAATGTTAATCACTCATTGTTCCTACAAGTTCAGGTTTAACTCTACCTGATCCTGAAGATTAGCCAGGACATCGGTGAACAGCTTTCCAGCCGTCACACTCTTTTTCTGTCGTGCGTGACTGCCAAATTTTTCATCACAGGTGTAAGAGAGAGGGAAATGCTGGATGCTTCATAGCTGATCCTATGGGTCACTTCACCTGGGAGGATGGAAGAGTCATCTGGAGGATGCTATCTGGAGTGGGTGGGCTGTACTTCATTGCTCTTTTTAGATGGATCACACAGCTGATGATAGCATATAATATGCTTCTTAATGACAGGTTGGCACAACTTGTACCCATCGTGCATGCTGCAGTCCACAAAGCTTGTGCCACAGCCCACAAGGTACACAGCTATCATCCTTTCTACAGGACTGAGTAGGCAGCAAATGGGAGAGGTTGACTGAGGCCCTTGGGGGCTGCAATTTAGGTCTGCGTTAACCCTTTCAAAAAAATGTGGTTCCAAAGTACACGGCGCAAGTGAAATCCTGCAGAACTGGAGGCTGGAACGAGAGAGAGAGAGAGAGAGAGAGAGAGAGAGAGATGTTACCTAGCAGAACTTCACACAACCTCCCCTCCTCCTCCAATGCATTCAACAAATGTGCATGTGTGTGTGTAGCAGGGAAAGGGTCTGTGCAACAACTTTTCCACCTGTCTTCATTCACCCACATTTATCCTCTCTCAATCATTCACAGGCATCATTTGCACACATGTGCACACACATACTCAGCATAGTTACATGCCTCATTTCCTTGCCTCTAATGTAAGGCAACATGTAAGGGAATATTAATGTAAGGCAACCACAGCGAGTGGTGCTGTGGTCTAAACCACTGAGCCTCTCAGGCTTGCTGATCAGGAGGTTGGCGGTTTGAATTCCCACAACGGGGTGAGCTCCCGTTGCTGGATCCCAGCTCCTGCCAACCTAGCAGTTTGAAAGCACGCAGTGCAAGTAGATAAATAGGTACCACCCCGGCGGGAAGGTAAACGGCGTTTCCATGCCCTGCTCTGGTTTCGCCAGAAGCGGCTTAGTCATGCTGGCCACATGACCCAGAAAAACTGTCTGCAGACAAACGGCAGCTCCCTCGGCCTGTAAAGCGAGATGAGCGCCGCAACCCCAGAGTCATTCGCGACTGGACTTAACTGTCAGGGTTCCTTTACCTTTTTTAATGTAAGGCAACAGGAAGTACCGGTACTTACTGGAGGAATAGGGTGCAATTCTCTCTATTGATCTATAGGTGGAGATCATAGACCAAGTCCAGACATGGTCCCAGTACAAGTAAAGGTAAAGGACCCCTGGACGGTTAAGTCTAGTCAAAGGCAACTATGGGGTTGCGGCACTCATCTTGCTTCAGGCCGAGGGAGCCATGTTTGTCCAGACAGCTTTCTGGGTCATGTGGCCAGCAGGACTAAACCGCTTCTGGCGCAACAGGACACCGTGATGGAAACCAGAGCGCATGGAAACGCTGTTTACCTTCCCACTGCAGTGGTACCTATTTATCTACTTGAACTGGCGTGATTTCAAACTGCTATGTAGGCAGGAGCTGGGACACAGCAATGGGAACTCACACCATCGCGGAGATTCGAGCTGACGACCTTCTGATTGGCAAGCCCAAGAGGCTCGGTGGTTTAGACCACAGCGCCACCCGTGTCTCCATAGTCCCAGTATAACATCCAGGTCAAGAAACCAGATGGTGAATAATTCAGAAGATCTAACTGTATTGAAGTATGCCTGAAACAGGAAGATGACTGAGAAGGGGCTGAGAGCTAATGGGATAAGATTCTTGAAGGTTCTACAGACTACTCTGCCAATGTCAGCTAGCTAAATAAAAAACAAATGGCAATGAGGAATGGAAGCAGCACCATGCCCCAGTCCTTGATACATTAATAGAAGGGGGTTCTAGAGCAGGGCTGTGGAACCTGGACTAAAACCTCCATCACCATGCCTGACCACGTGTCATTCTGAGATGAGTCACAGTCTCTGCTTTACGCAGTTCTTCAAAAATGAGATGGTATGACTATCAAGCATGATGGTCAAGCTGCAGAAGATGGTTGGAAGGATCTGGTCTAGGTCTGGGCTGTTACAGCAATGCTTACTTCACAACTACAAAGCATTCCATGGTACAGGCTCTCCAAGGCCTCAGTGAGGGGTTCTTCACAGCCTTCTTGCCTGAGAACCATTCAAGTGGACATACAGTACATTGGGTTGAATATGTCTTCTACATGAGGGCTGACTTTGAAGGCAGTCCAGAAATTTCAAGTGGTGGAAAGTGAGTTTTCTTGAAGATTGGTTGGGGCTAGATGGTCAGAGCAGGTGGCTCCCGATTCTGTACCAGATGGGTTGGTTGCCAGTGCATTTCTGGATTTAATTAAAGTGCTAAATGGTTAGGGATCAAGTTCCCTGGAGCTGGTTTGGGACCCATAACAAACCTGCTCTTACAAGCCTTGAGATCTGCCTCTGAAGGGATGATCCATCTAGTGTGATCCATTCAGTTGGTGAAATTGAGAAGCAGGGCCTTTTCTGTGGTGGCCTCTGGGCAACGGAACTCTCCCCTTTCTGAGTTGCTTTTGAATCCAACATTGCAAATCTCCACATGGGCTTTTACAACACAGAGAGAGCTATTTGTTTAGGCTGGCCTTTTCTTAAGGTTTGTGATGGCTGCTTTAAATTACTGCGTAATATTTGAATATTTTTTATGCTTGGTGCTATTTACTGGAGTTTAACATTCTATTTTATTAATGGTTTATGCTGTTCATGCTGTTGGTGTATTATACTGTAATTGCTTGATTCTCTTGCTTTGATATATTTATGTTTGTTTTTTAAATATACCATAAGCCACCTTTGTGTGGGTTGTACCCCAAACAAGGCAGCCTATAAATATATTGGTAAATAAAGAACAAAATGAATGTTCTGCATGCAAAAAATCCCAGTGTTTCTTAAACTTCCTACTGGTTTGCATTATGCAACATCTCGTGGTCCTTAGCATTGACTAGAGTGTAGCTCAGTTGTAGGGTAATGTTTTGCATGCAGTTTTAATCCCCTGGCATCTTCATGTAGGGTTAAGAACGTCTCTTTCCTGAAACCCTGGAGAGCTGCTGCCAGTCAGAGTAGACAGTACTGAACTAGACGGACCAATGGTTTGACTTGGTATAAGGCAGCCTACTATGTTCCTGCATTTCTAGACCTGGACACATATACCTGCAGTGCACATCATCTATCACATGGTCTTTCCCTATCAACTTGGAATGTCAGTACGCTACCTTGAACTCACACAGTAAGTGGCACGTATGTATGCACTCTATGTTTCATTCCATTACTTGCACCCTAGATCAAGGGTTCCAAACTGTGGTCTGTGGATCACCAGTGGTCTGTGAGCTTCACTCAGGTAGTCTGTGGCATGTCTGTGATTTTCAAGTGGTCCGTGGTTGGGGAAAGTTTGGAAAATACTGTTCTAGATGAATGAGGACAGCCTATATTCCCCATGCATGTGCAGATGCCCACCGTGAAAGTCCCCCACTGATTTTCTTCTCGTAAGAATGTTGATGTGAAAGCCTGTAAAGAAAGCTGCCTTGGCCGATGCCAGTGGTGTCTATGTTGATCACTCACTCATTGCATTTTGAGTTTGTACACTGCATTTTCTTCTAAAGCCTTAATGATGTTAATTATTTTTGTTGGCACACCATGACATTTCAAGATGTTCTATAATGACTCATGAAGGAGGCTGCTGCATGCTTTTTGAGATCTATGAAGTTGCTTCTGCTATTCAGTGGACTCTTCAATGATTATCAGGGCTTAATTAAAGGACATGGGCTTTCTATACCCAGTGATGAAAGTGGTTTACATATTTTCTGGAATTCCGTGATGTTTTACCAGTACTCACGATGACTAACTTCTTGCCTGATAACTTACTCCACCATGTTCTTGGGCTACAAGGTGACAGATTACTTGCCAACCACACCATTGGTGGAAACTGGAAGGGATGTGGCAGATTTTCTCCTTGTGCTTGGTGTATCTGGGGTCGCTCCCCATTCTTCTTTGATCATGAAGTTACCACTGAATTATGCCAAAATGTACCGGGGCATGCCTACAGCTCTGTGTTTATTAAAATTAGTGATACCAGTACCATTCCCGCCACTGAGGAGAGATGATGGTCCAAGCAAGGGAGGGAGACAGTAGTCTCATGGTTCCTGGCAGACAGCAAGGCATAGCAGGGCAAGGCAAGTTCAGCACCTTGGAGAGCGCCAAGGTGTGGTCCTTTCAGAATCATGGTCCTTGTTCTTCTTCCCACTCGATGACGAACTCAAAATTAGGTGACGGCGTCTACGACGTTCCCATACGTGTGATACATAGGCAAAAATGCTGCTCAGAGGCACAGCAGGTGATACACACATGATGTTGTGCCCTTTGTTTGTTTAGTCATTTAGTCATGTCCGACTCTTCGTGACCCCATGGACCAGAGCACGCCAGGCACTTCTGTCTTCCACTGCCTCTCACAGTTTGGTCAAACTCATGCTGTTAGCTTTGAGAACACTGTCCAACCATCTCGTCCTCTGTCTTCCCCTTCTCCTTGTGCCCTCCATCTTTCCCAACATCAGGGTCTTTTCCAGGGAGTCTTCTCTTCTCGTGAGGTGGCCAAAGTATTGGAGCCTCAGCTTCAGGATCTGTCCTTCCAGTGAGCACTCAGGGCTGATTTCCTTAAGAATGGAGAGGTTTGATCTTCTTGCAGTCCATGGAGTCTCTCAAGAGTCTCCTCCAGCACCGTAATTCAAAAGCATCAATTCTTCGGCGATCAGCCTTCTTGATGGTCCAGCTCTCACTTCCATACATCACTACTGGGAAAACCATAGCTTTAACTATACAGACCTTTGTTGGCAAGGTGATGTCGTTGCGCCCTTACAACCCTGTTATAAGGTAATGAGGGCAGTCACATCTTTGCACTGCAAGCAGTTCTGACCTCTAGACTGGGCAAGGAACTTGTACAAGAAGGTGGAACCAGCCCTGTCTGTTCACGCCTGTGTTGACATCTCTGTGACATGGGTGGTGGAGGAGATGTTACTGCTTCTTGGAGTCAGACAAGACAGACAGGGTAAAAGCCCTCCCTGGAGAGGCAGGACTGGGCATCGTTCCTAACAACTCCAGAGTGGGACTTTGGTGGTATGATAGGCATGATGAGCCAGACCCAGTCTCCAACAGCTCTGGAAACAGAGCCTTGCATTGCAGGAACTAGTAGGGAGATGGAACAATGAGAAGGAAGTCCTCTAGGACCTGCCCCATGATCTTCTTCCTAGGGCTCTCCCAACCTGGGTTAAGACCTGCTCAGCCCATTGGATCCCTCCCCCCAGATCATCTTCTGGCCACTCCCCTTCCCTGTCCCAAAATATGAACTGATCCAGTACATGTGGGAATCAAGTTGCAAGTCCCAACATCAGAAGGCACCCCGAGTTGCTTTTATAATTTCATCTTTGTATGCACAGGTAAGCATACAACTGAAGATGGCTTTAGCTGCGGACAGAGATAATTAATTATCTGACAGCAGATTAATTGATGACAGAAGATGCAATGTAATTTATCTGCAAGTTTCAGGAAATCCTTGATAAAGTTCCAGAAAACAGGTCATGCATAAACTAATGTGTCCAAGATTTACCGTAATGAATGGAAGATAGGGAAGTATAATATAGTTTGGAAATTCATTGTGCTTCTAGCTTAACACCCACTTATCCTCACAGGTTTATATATCAAGATACATATTGCTTAATAAGGAGTTTGTTGGCCATTTCTCACAATGGCTAAATATTTATTATTTGTTTATTTTATTTGCGCCAGGCGCCCAGGTCTGATGGAGCTTCCTTAAGCTTCCTACAGCTGTGTCCCATTCACGTATTCAGCCAGCTGGCTGCAGGATAGAATTTTTAGAATTTTATTACATCATGGGCCCTTGTAACACCTAACAAGGAATTTGCCTTTTTCACTGCTATTTCTGCTGCCATTTTAGTTGAGCTGTGCAATGTGACTCCAAGATCTCTCTCCTGAGTAGTCAAATTTTCTAGGGGCCTAGGGAAATCTGTTGAACTAACTGTGCTATTAACATTACATTTCTCAAGCCTATCAGACCCTAGTCAATTACATGTGTGACCTTTTAAAATAAACTTTATAGCAATCCCCCCCTTTTGGCTGAGACTTTACCTGTCCCACACTAATGTGATATATCACATCATGTGTGGCGCAAGTAGCCATGGCTCAGCCCAAATGCCCTTTTGAGCCAAATGTGGAAGCCTGATGGGCTGGATTAGACTGTTGAGCTAAAGGTTCTTCACCCCTGTATCAACAGAATTCATGCATGCCCAGGACTTTTACATCTTGTCTTCGTGTTTTGGCATATTGCAGTTACATGCACAATCAATCCGGGGAAATGTTCAGTCAGGGGAATTCCAGAAGCATACAGCTTCATCACTTACTATGATATAGAGGAGGCTCTCTGAACACAAAATGCTCATTTTCCTTTCAAAGCCAGGAGTGGGGAAGTCCAGCTTGCACCGGTTAGATTTGCAGCCAATTGGTACAGAATTGGCACGTCAGTCTAGTTGTTGGTTATACAGTATCTCATTTATTTGTGCATCTCCTTTTCTAATTCAAACAAGCTTACCTGGGGCTTCCATCTCATTCAGAAACGGATGAAATCTTTGCTAGCTGCAGCAATGCTACATCATCAAGTGCCCTCCTGACTGCTCACCGAACCCATTCATTGGATCTGTTTTATGAATGAATCAAATCCACCATTCTAAGAATTTTCATTCTCGAACACACGACAATTTAATCCCAATTTTGAAAATAGGCTGTGCACATTCTGCAGAAAAGGGTTCTTTAAGACATCTGCCACTTGGAACACCTGATCCAGCCTAGCTTTCATTTAAAGAACATGAGTTTCCTTTCAGAAGTGCATCATTCAAATTCATTTTGCAGAATTTGCAGTGCTATAAATGCTGGCAGTGGAATGCTAGCAAACAGAGATTTTAAAAACTAGCATTGTGTCTGTGGGGGGCGGGGGACCACAGCAACTACAGCGGTACAGCAACCGTTTTAGATATTGACATTTTGTTTATAAATTCCTTTGGCACAAAAGTATTTCAACTAGGAGCTTTTTCTTGCATCAAAGACAGCGGTCCTCAGCTGAGCCAAGGAGGAAACAGAAGGCCAAACGAAGCTTTTCTGCCATTCATATTAATTTAAGAGATGTATGATTCTTCAGAGGATCTCAAAGAAAGCCTAGAAGAATGAATTTATGCTAATAAGGGGCATCAGTATCTATGTGAATGGGCAATTGATTTTTTTTTAAAAAAGAAAATGCTAAACTAGAGGACGATCATTTGGAAAAGAGTTTGTGATGGTTTGTGACAGTTCCAAAAAGGGTTCCAGAAACTTCACTGCAAGAGGTCTGACTCTTGACCCTAAATGGTAATAGGGTGGCCACTTATGCACTGCAAAAAGATATGCATTGTCAAAAAGAGAGAGAGAGAGAGAGAGAGAGAGGGAAAGAGGATACAGGTTTGCGTGTGCTAATTAATAGGTATAGATCATAATTTAGAAATGATTTTTATAATTTAAGCAGAAACAACACATTTCACCAAAGTGAGGAAGTCTGTTGTTCTGGTGACAACTGAACTAGCTTCAGTATTCATCTCCTGGGTAGATGACTGCAACATGATATATGTGGGTATATCCTTGAAGATATTCTGGAGGCTGCAGCTGATGCAGAATTGCTCCTGGAGGGCAGCAAAGAAGACGCATATCCCTCTGATCCTATAAACTCTGCACTGGCTGCGCCAGTTTAAGATCCTTCTCTGGAGGAATGTGTGTTAAACCATAGACTATAGATCCAGAGATCTCAAACCATAGGATATTTTGGGGGAAGGACATCTTCTGTCCTGTTAGAAATAGAAGCACAGATCAGTGCTTTAGCACTGACACTGCAGGATTAAACCCTGGCAACTCCAGAGAGAGCTGGGAATGTCCCCTGTGTGAAAACTCCGGAGAGGAATTGAGAGATCAGCAGACAATACTGATCTAGATAGGCCAATGGTCTGACTCAGGATAAGGCAGCTTCCCATGTTCCCTTGCCAACTTTAAAAACGACAAACGAAAAAACTAGATTCCGCCTTCTCGCCCATTCTGTGTCAGTTTAATCCCACTAATTGCCATGGATTTGCTTCCAATTGTTGTCGATGCACATAAAAAAAATGTCAAGCAAGTACTACAGAATCTAATTCTGACACTGTATTTACTCTCAATTTTAGGGGAGACTTGGCGTTGTTACGTACAAACTGTTACATCCACAATCTCAGCTGCTAAGAGGAGCTGCAGACGTTTGCAAGCATATGACAATCAATATGTGACCTGTTATATCAGCTCGACTGAAAAGCATAGCTTGGGGAGGGGAATTAAACAGGCATCTCTGCTCATCGTAAAGTAGGCACTGCTCCACAGAATTCCACAGAGTGGGTGGGAAAGAAAGGCTGTGTTGCTCCCCGTGGCGATTGTTTCATGTGCAAGAGCTGCTTGGTCTCCTGCCTGAAAACTTGGGCCTTTCAAAATTCATGAGACAAAATGGTTAATTGCTTCGTTTACCAAAGCAGGCATTCAGGTGCTTTAAGAAGATACGGTTTGAAAGTACCTTCCAATATTAGGTACAGATTCTGCCCATATCAATATGCAGCTTTCCCAAGGGAGGTGTCTCTTACACCTACCTTATTATCTTCCTGGCACCAAGCAAGGACCTTTTTATTGCCACAAAGCTTTTGGGAGATGACTGTAACATCGCTGACAGTTTTATCCTGCTTTTGCGATCTTCTGGCCTTTTTCGTTTTATTGTGTTTTGCTTGTGTTTACATTTTAATTGTTTGATTATTCCTTGTAAACCACCCTGGGGATATGACTGAAGAAAGGTATTAAAAACAACAACACATAAATAGAGGAATATGGAAGAAAAATAGGAACGAGTACCTTCAGAGCATGTACAGTACCTACCTGGGACTGGAGCTTGTGGTTCTCAGAGTGTTGGTCTATGACCCGAGAAACCAGAATACAAATCCACATTCAGCAAGGAAGCTGTTCGGGTGGCCTTGGGCTAGTCACAATCTCTCAGCCTGTCCTGCTTCACTGGGCTGTTGTGAGTGTTGGTTCAAGGGGGGCGGGAACAGGTAGAATAAATAAAGTAAATAAATATCAGGAAAACTTGGGTGGAGTGAGACAGAGCGGGAGGGGAAAACCTATGCTGAAAAGCGATCTATAAGAAACATTGGAAATAAAGGAAGTAAAGAAAATATCAGTAAGACTTGGATGGTGTGAGACAAAGTTGCAAAAATGAGCTGAATGGATTCGTTTCCCTTCAGCAAGGAGATAACTTCACTCTGTCCCCCTCAGATGGAACAGCTCCAAGACACAGTGATAAATTGAGTGTGTAGGTGAGGAGGCCCTGGTATTAACAGGAGTCTCTTGTTTTTTACACACACTCAAAAAAAAAAAAATTGGAGTCAGACCAGGTACATTTCCCAGCCTACTGCAGCCATTTCTGCATTTGCAAAAGCAGCTCTCTCACACACCTGCACCTACTCTTACCATGATGCTCTCAAAGCTTTGGAGCACAGGTGTTGGTTGTGTTTCTGTAGTCAGTGTCTTTGTAAGAGTGAAGCACGCAAGCTCTCACAAAAGATGCATGCTGCGATGCTCAGCCCAGTCTCTGAGGACAATGGTGAACGAGAGGTTGGGGCAGTGTGCCTGGACAAGAGAAACTACCCAGCAGGTTGCAGTTGGTAGTTCCATGGTAAGAACCTGCCCACATGGTGGCAGCTGCTGTTGTTCCAGTCAAGGGGAAAGGGAAAGGCTTGATGGTTGCTCAGTGGGTGGGGTTGCTGGCGCTGTGAGCTCCCTTTTGCTGTTGGGAACGTGGCTGGACTGAGCAGGCGGGGTTGAAGAAGAAGAAGAAGAAGAAGAAGAAGAAGAAGAAGAAGAAGAAGAAGAAGAAAGGTGTGAGAAGAAGAAGAGAAGAAGAGTTTGGATTTGATATCCCGTTTTATCACTACCCGAAGGAGTCTCAAAGCGGCTAATTCTCCTTTGCCTTCCTCCCCCACAACAAACACTCTGTGAGGTGAGTGGGACTGAGAGACTTCAGAGAAGCGCGAATAGCCCAAGGTCACCCAGCAGTTGCTTCTGGAGGAGCGGAGACGCGAACCCAGTCCCCCAGATTACGAGTCTATTGCTCTTAACCACTACACCACACTGGCTCTCAGAGCGCAAAGAGGAGACAAGCCAGTCTTCATGGAGCTGCAACAGGGGAGGCAGACAGCTGACTTACACAGCAGTGCATCACCAAAAGACACACATCCCAATTTTCTGCTGGAAAATGTCAGAGGGTATGGAAATGGCCTTGTGCAAGCTGGGATTAGGACCGCAGATTGGAAGCTCCCAGCCCCAGATGTGCACACACTGCTTGCAATTCAGGGAAGGACCACAGCATTTCCCATCTGATTTGCCTGCAAATGGTGTCAGGAGCTCGTCCTACTCTCAAGTAGGACCCTGGCAGAGGCACATGCCCAGCTGGCATGTTCTCTCCCTCCTGGTAGATCATTCGGGAGCTTCAAAAGCTTTCTTCTGCCCGAACATCACAGCAACTGATGCCAATAGACATCAGCACACTCAGGGATCAGCAGAGTTCGCAGTTGCGTAACGGACCTCAGCAACTCAGCATTTTGGCTAATCTACTTTATTTACATATAAACACACACGGAGCACTGCAACATGGCTCCATCTCTCTCTAGCATCAGACAGCAAAGAGGAAAAGAACAAAGGACAATAGTTCCACTTTACAGAACACAGTAACAAAAACATCCTGTCTCCGTCACTTCCCAGTCTGTGGAGTCAAAACATACACCCTCATGTGATAGACAAAAATCCCATGACTGCAGTCATGGAGCAGGAATTCTAACAAATGGTCCCAGGTTCAATCCCCAGCATCTCCATGAAAGGTTAGGAGAGAACCCTGTCTGATACCCCAGAGAGCTGCTGCCAGTCAGTGTGGACAAGGCTGCACTAGATGCACAAAAGTCCAGACTCAGTATAAGGCAGCTTCCCAAGTTCTCTTTATGCCATCGCCCTGCCATCAGCACGAAACACTTCCTTCAGATTTCATAACTATATTCAAGTGCTGTGCTGGGCTGCAATGTCTCTCAAGAACACGTCACATGCTTGCATGTCAAATGTGGATTGCAACTTTGCCTGAACAAATGCATCCCAACACATTATTCAACATCCATTTACAGGCTCCTTTCGTCCTCGGGAGACTCAGTACACAGCATAAGTGTGTGTTGTTGGGGGGGGGGGGGAGACCACAGCCTATCAACCTGAACTCTTATACTGAATGGTTAACACTCTGCAAAGCGGTAAGTGTCCCAGATTATTGGGAAGCACTTTGATACAAATGCAAAATGTACATGTAAAAACACTGCTCATTTAACTGCAAATTAATTTATGTAAAACAATGGCTCTGAATGTTAAACACCTTTACCACTGATGAATGACAAGAGGCATGTTTTTTCCCCCCATCCTCCTATTCTCCTAGGGAATATTTTACATCTGTTGTCAACTTGTTGCCGAGATACCATATTAATATGGTGTTTGTTGTGCAATATTTTGTATGCATTATCCCTGATTGCCTGCTCTGCCCTCTTAAGGTATTCACAGGTATTGTCTACAATGAGACTCAGAAACAACCAGCCACAATCTAGTTGTGCATTTGTGATTGTATGTGGTATAGAAAACGGGTTTGTTTTGTTTTGAAGTGTGCATCTGTTTTGGTGTGTTTCATAAGGACTTGGGCAGATTCATCAAGTGCAGGTTTTTATTTGTCTTCAGAATGGAAGAGGAAAAGAACGATCTGAGAACACACACGGCCACTTCCAAGGGTCCCGGTAATTAATTAGCATTGCTGTAGGAAGGTAATGACAGCCTATCAGCTCTGAACAATCACACGGAGAACTAGATTAATGCTGCCCCATCACAGGCAATAATAAACAGTCATTACTGGCAACACTCAACCAGCTAGGAAATCCATGCAGTGCGAGAACTTGTTGCTAGATTGCTTGGAGGAGCCGGGGAGCTGCCAATGAATTATGGACCATGTGCAGAAAGGGTGTCAAATTTGTGCATATATAGCTATATAGATACACGCACAGCACAGCACAGAAGCAGTGAGGCAGGCAGTTATGCTGTATAGCAAGGGCATACCCTCCAACATTTGTCCGATGAAAATAGGAGTCACCGCAGAGAAGGCCCAAAAACTGATCAGGTGATTGAATCCCCCTGCAGTGCCAATCCAAAAAACTCCCACAGCAACTCAGAGTGTCCTCAGCCCCCTCTTAGGCTAGAGGACAAGGCTTAGGACAAAGGCATCTAAAGCACTAGGATACTGCTTTCAGCACAACTACAGCTCCAAAAGAATTCCCGCGTGAAGACAGGCAATCAATCTGTCTTTACAGGGAACTCTGCAGTTTGAGCTCTGTGAAGGTAATAATAATAATAATAATAATAATAATAATAATAATAATAATAATTTATTATTTATACCCCACCCATCTGGCTGAGTTTCCCCAGCCACTCTGGGCGGCTCCCAATCAGTGTTAAAAACAGTACAGCGTTACATATTAAAAACTTCCCTGAACAGGGCTGCCTTAAGATGTCTTCTGAATGTCAAGTAATTATTTATCTCTTTGACATCTGATGGGAGGGCATTCCACAGGGCGGGTTCCACTACCGAGAAGGCCCTCTGTCTGGTTCCCTGTAGCCTCACTTCTCGCAATGAGGGAACTGCCAGAAGGCCCTCGGCGCTGGATCTCAGTGTCCGGGCTGAACGATGGGGGTGGAGACGCTCCTTCAGTTATACAGGACCGAGGCCATTTAGGGCTTTAAAGGTCAGCACCAACACTTTGAATCGTGCTCGGAAACGTACCGGGAGCCAATGCAGATCTCTCAGAACCGGTGTTATGTGGTCCCAGCGGCCACTCCCAGTCACCAGTCTAGCTGCCGCATTCTGGATTAATTGCAGTTTCCGGGTCACCTTCAAAGGTAGCCCCACGTAGAGCGCATTGCAGTAGTCCAAGCGTGAGATAACTAGAGCATGCACCACTCTGGCGAGACAGTTCGCGGGCAGGTAGGGTCTTAGCATGCGTACCAGGTGGAGCTGGTAGACAGCTGCCCTGGACACAGAGTTAACCTGCGCCTCCATGGACAGCTGTGAGTCCAAAATGACTCCCAGGCTGCGCACCTGGTCCTTCAGGGGCACAGTTACCCCATTCAAGACCAGGGAATCCCCCACACCAATCCGCTCCCTGTCCCCCAAAAACAGTACTTCTGTCTTGTCAGGATTCAACCTCAATCTGTTAGCCGCCATCCATCCTCCAACCGCCTCCAGGCACTCACACAGGACCTTCACCGCCTTCACTGGTTCTGATTTAAAGGAGAGGTAGAGCTGGGTGTCATCTGCATACTGATGAACACCCAGTCCAAACCCCCTGATGATCTCTCCCAGCGGCTTCATATAGATATTAAAAAGCATGGGGGAGAGGTCAGAACCCTGAGGCACCCCACAAGTGAGAGCCCAGGGGTCTGAACACTCATCCCCCACCACCACTTTCTGGACACGGCCCAGGAGGAAGGAGCGGAACCACTGTATGACAGTGCTCCCAGCTCCCAGCCCCTGAAGACGGTCCAGAAGGATGTTATGGTCGTAATAGATAAGGTAATAGATAAATAGGCAGAGGTAGATATTATGAGGAACATGTGACACCATCTAAAGTCATATATGGCTTAGGTACAGGCTATCTGAAAGACCATATTCCTTCATATGAGTCAGGCTCTAAGATCTGAAGGGGAAGCCCCTCCCTCAGTCCTGCGACCATCACAGCCATGCTTGGTGGGAACACAGGAGGAGACCTTCTCAGGGGTTGCATTTGAACTCCCTTCCTAGAGAAGTTAAGACGGGCTCCCTCCTTGTTGTCCTTCCACCGGCAGGCCTTTAAGAGCGGAAGAGTGCCAGTCCTCTTTTTCACCACAAACGCCTCCCTTGTTCTCTGAGAATGGCAATAGTGCCCACCTGAGAGGTGCCAGCACTAAATTCCTGCGAGTTCCGGCTGTAAAAAAAAAAAGGCCCTGGCTAGTGCTGTGATGTTTTTGTTGCTGTCTATGTTTTTAATGGATCTTTTTTATATTATTTTAATTCTAGTAGTGTTTAATTACATTTTAATCATTGTCTTTCCTTTCTTTTTTGCTTTTTTCTATGTCATTATTTTAAGCTGCCTTGAGTCCTAGACTGGAAAGTTGTTGTTGTTGTTGTTGTTGTTGTTGTTGTCAAGGCTTCCCACCCTAAAGAGTCCCCTTAAAGAGGAGCATATGGTCAATTGTTTATTTAAATTCAGTATATTTATAGGGGCCGGCTTTGGATTTTCTGCAACAAGAGCTCTGGCCATCTTTCCTTATGCAATGCTTTTCTTTTCAAAAGAATCGGATAACTTTTCTCTTGCATAACGATCTGTGCATTTCCAGCCATTTTTTAAAAGCCACATGCGGCTTACCTTTGATGAGCCTCAAGACTTAGAAGTTCCTAACTGATGCGTATCATTTGTTCGAAGTATATCTCAGATCCTTCTGAATGGCTGGGAATCAATAGTTTTCATTATGCTGGATGAGAATTATTTTGGTGGAGCCCTTCAGAAAATCTGGTTTACGCAATCTGAGGGGGCAAGGACGCCGTTTATCTGGCGTTTCAAAGCTGATTTCTGCAGCCATTTCAGACAATTGCTCTTTAAACAAAATGGCACAATGCTGTTTTCATAATAGAAGTTGCCACGATATAGAAAGTTGCGGATCTCACACTCAAATCAATGGGATAAAATTAAGGCATTTGGAGAGGACTGAAAGGCTTTTCCCCATACAATGTGTTTTTGCAGTTACAAAATAAGCATTGATTGCTGCAGGGAAATGAACACATTCTTTTCACATGGACTTCGCTGCTGAAAGCCCAATTTCAACGAGAAACAAAACTTCTCGACAGTAGAATCTATCTAAAGCTTCATTAGAATTAACCCTCACAGCATCGCTGAAAGGAAGCAAGCAAACCACTGACAATGAAGAGTCGAGTTTAGTTAGTGAGAATTATTAAATATCTTCCCACTGAGCCCAAATTGGAACTGGTTTTAAAGCACTGAAACATCCCAGCAACCATGGATCACATCAACTCCAGCTCTTTGGACAGCCTCAGCTCCAGATGTAGGGAAACACCAGGCAATGGGGGGGGGGGAAATGTTTCATCCAGAAAGAGGACACGGATTTGCATCAAGTGTGCATATGCTAATTTACATGTATAGATACAGATGTAGGAATTGGGAGAGGGCCAAGCTCAGTGGTGCAGCAGCTGTTTGCATGCTGAACGTCCCAGGTTTGATCCCCAGCATCTCCAAGAATCATAGAATTGTAGGTACCCTGAAGGGCATCTAGTCCAACCTCCTGAGATGCAGGAATCTCAACTAAAGCATCCAAGGCAGATGGCCATCCAACCTCAGCTTAAAAACCTCCAAGGAAGGAGGGTTCACAACCTCCCAAATGTCAGGGCTGGAGTCAGGTGTAGGTCAGCAACAAACACAATAAATCACCCGAGAGCAGGGCAGTTAAATCTTCGTTCAAGGAAACAACCGCAGCTCAGGCCTAATGGTCTCAGCAACTCTTTCTAGGAGGTCTTGCCCATCTGATGCAGTTGCGAGGGCTGAAGTTCCCCACCTTCCCAGTGTCTACTAGCACTCCTCCTCTCCAGGGTCTTTTCCACGCAGTCTCAGGCTGCCACCCCCTGCTCTGCCCGTTTCATATCTTTGTGAGTTCTAGGAGACCAGGGGAAGGTGGTCGCAGCAGGAGGGGGAGACTCCCTGGGTTCTTCAGCAGCCTGTCTGCACTCTGCCTCTTGGCCACCCTCCCCTCCAGCCTCTGCTTCAGCCTCAGAGTCTGAACTGCTGTCTGCCACAGCCTCTTCCTGCTCACTAAACCCTGTCACCTCTCCTGCTGCTGATACCACCACCTCCCAGTCTGCTCCTTCTCCCCCTACCCACCCATTGTCTTCCCAGCACTAATCCCTGGCATGGAGTCTGCTTCCCCTGGGCTTTCCCTAGGGCACTCACTGACTGGTATCTCTCACCACTCCTCTACTTCCAGCCAGTCCATTATCAATCAATCAATCAATTCATAATAATGCCAGTTTGTTCTTCTTGATGTTTACTCAGAATCTCCTTCCTTGTAACTTGAATCCATTGCTTCGGGTCCTACCCTCCGGAGCAGAAGAGAACAAGCTTGTTCCATCCTCCATGTGACAGCCCTTGATATATTTGAAGATAGCAGCTGCCAGTCCTTGTAGACAATGCAGAGCTGGTTGGATCAATGGTCTGAGCAGCTTCCTATGTCGCTAGGACCCCTGGACAGTTAAGTCCAGTCAAAGACTACCATGGGGTTGCAGCACTCATCTTGGTTTCAGACCAAGGGAGCCGGCGTTTGTCCACAGACAGCTTTACGGGTGTGATGGCCTGGGAATCTGATTCAGAGGCTGAACCAGAGGAATCCCAGCCTGCACAGGAGTCCCTGCCTCCAGGGCCGGCTGAGCCGGGGCAGGGCCTTGAATCTGAAGCGCCTGCACCTGTGCCGGATCCTCAGGAGCAGACACCAGATGAATCCACTCTGGCTCCAGAGGTGATTGAGGACCCATTGCCTACAGGTGCGCCTCTCCCAGCCCTGTCAGGGGAAGGTGAGCCTCCCCCTGGGTCCAGTAACCCTCCAGCCTCTCCTGAGCTGCAGAGGCTCAGGGCAGAGAGGCGGAGGGAACTGGTTTCTCTCAGGAGGAGTGCTCGCCTTAAGGCCAGGAGACACGTGTCACCTGTGGGCCGGGACTGCCCCTGGCCTCAGAGAAGATAAAGGCCAGTCAGCCCGGTCCCAGGTTGCAGGAGCAACAACATTGGAGACCTGTTTCTGCCAGCACGCAGACCTGTCTTTCCAGAGTTCCCGACCATGCCCGGCTTTTTGCTTTGAACCCAGCTTCCCCCTTGGTGGACAGTCTCCAGACCCTCGGCCCAGGACCAGACTTTTACCACGCCTCACGGTAACCCCCCCCCCCCAGGACCAGCACACCAGGTCATGTGGCCAGCATGACTAAACCGCTTCTGGTGCAACAGGACAGCATGATGGAAGCCAGAGCACACAGAAACGATGTTTACCTTCCCACTGCAGCGGTACCTATTTATCTACTTGCACCAGCATGCTTTCAAACCAGTGGCGTAGCGTGGGGGGTGCAGGGGGGGCCGGCCGCACCGGGCACAACATCTGGGGGTTAGGGTTAGGGGGCGCAAATCCACGGGTAAGGGGGCGCAAATTACTTGCCTTGCCCCGGGTGCTGACAACCCACGCTACGCCACTGTTTCAAACTGCTAGGTTGGCAGGAACTAGGACAGAGCAATGGAAGTTCACACCGTCACAGGGATTCAAACTGCCGACCTTCTGATCGGCAAGCCCAAGAGGCTCAGTGGTTTAGACCACAGCGCCACCCTAGGGATACATCATAGACAAGAGCCCTATGTTCTTAACCCCAATGTAAGAACCCACAACAGAGTCCAACTGTCAACAACTACGATGCCATGTTTTCTGCCACCTTAAGGATACCCTTCATTGCTCAAGCTGTTTTATGACAAAGAAATGAGAATCAAGATTCTAAATATTGGAGCCATTTACATTTCTTTGTTACACATAGCAGTGGTTATGAATTATAAACGCCATACGCCACGCAGCGATATTTAATAAGGAAGCGTTAATCTGTACTTGTCTTCCATTCATCCATGCAAATTGGAAATATCCTGATCAGCCTGACCCAGGGGTAAGATGCTTACAGGAAAAGCTTCCTCATTTATAGTAATAACATAATCATCGCCAAGTCATTTGGTTAAATGTAAATGTGATGTGTGTGTGTGTTAATTTGTATATGAATTCAACGACACTTTAAAATTATCCACTCATTGGACATGGGTGAAGAGCCTTACCCAAAGCCAGCCCATTTAAATGCTAGAGAGAGTACTTGTGACTTTTCAGAAGTTGTTGGGCTCCCAATCAGCTGCAGTCAGCATATTCAGTGGTCAGGTCTCAAGAGAGTTGTAGTGATAGCTTTCCACCCAGAAAGTCCAGGCTCAGTCCCCAGCAATTCCAGGTAAGGGATGGGAGATAGCGCTGTCTGAAACCCTGGAGAGCTGTTGCCAGTCAGTGCAGCTTTGTTGTTGTTGTCGTTTAGTCATTTAGTCGTGTACGACTCTTCGTGACCCCATGGACCAGAGCACGCCAGGCACTCCTGTCTTCCACTGCCTCCCGCAGTTTAGTCAAACTCATGCTGGTAGCTTCGAGAACACTATCCAACCATCTCATCCTCTGTCATCCCCTTCTCCTTGTGCCCTCCATCTTTCCCAAAATCAGGGTCTTTTCCAGGGAGTCTTCTCTTCTCATGAGGTGGCCAAAGTATTGGAGCCTCAGCTTCAGGATCTGTCCTTCCAGTGAGCACTCAGGGCTGATTTCCTTCAGAATGGATACGTTTGATCTTCTTGCAGTCCATGGGACTCTCAGAGTCTCCTCCAGCACCATAATTCAAAAGCATCAATTCTTCGGCGATCAGCCTTCTTTATGGTCCAGCTCTCACTTCCATACATCACTACTGGGAAAATCACAGCTTTTGTTGGCAAGGTGATGTCTCTGCTAGTACTGAGCTAGGTATGCCAAAACTCTGACTCAGGATCAGGCGGCTTCCTATGTAGTTCAACAAAATTTAGAGGGCCACAAGTTCTTTCTCTTTTGTATCTGAAATCACACCTTTTTTGACATTGCATTTGTGTAGCAATGTCTGCTTTGGACAGTAACGCCGGAGTGACAAAGTAGGAATGAAAATACCTGGATAGCTCACTTGCTGATGATGCCAAGGTTTCAGGTTTGATCCCCATATGGGACAGTTGCTTATTCCTGCATTGCAGCTGTCAGTCAGACTTTTAAAGTCAGACTGCATTGCCTTAGATGAACCTTGGAGTCCCTTCCAATTCTATGAATCCATGAAAAGAGCAAAGCAGAAAACATTGTATTAAGTCAGTTTTTGATACAGAGGCCATACCTCTCATTCTTGCCTTCTGTTCTTTACTGTGAGGCAGCAATCTTCTCTCTCTCTCTCTCCTCCCCTTTCACTTGACTTCTGCAATCTCATCTGTGGAGGACAGTCCTGCCATGGGACCGGGGATCTACTGGAATCAGAAGGAATCAACACAACGGCACTTTAATATACCAGTTGTACAAGTCACCCCAGTCCAGCTCCACTGAATACTGGGAGCCAGTTGTGCTCCCATTGTCCCCAGGATAGGACACAATGACAGCCACCATTGCGGGTTCTTACCACAGAACCACCAACTGCAACCGGGTAGTTTTTCACACCATATGCACAAGCACACTGTGCCAACCAGAATTCGGTTTTACTTGTCGGACCAGTAATTTTATAGTTGTCTGCACTGCATTGTAGTGCTCGTCTTTCTGGCCTGCTAACTGTTTTACAAACCATGTCTTCTTATGAACAACAACAACAAAAATCTCTCCAGCAGCTACTTGAAGAACAAAGCTCCTTCATATTTTCCCTCTTTTATCTCCCAGCCAGACAGAGTGTGAAGCTATGGCAAGGAGGCAGATAAATCGATTCTGTCGTGAAGTATCTATTTCCCATTGTGCACCGGCTTTGTACCAGATACGGGAACTTAGCATCTAACTGCAGCAATCTGGCCAGCCTAATGCTTTTTGCCCGTCTTGGGAACCAGATCTCACTATTCTGCTGCTTTGAACATATTTCAGTTCAGGAAATGCTGCTGCTCTAAGAATGAAATATTGCGTGACAATAAAAATGTCAGAATTTATAACATCTCAGTGTGGAAGCATCCTCTCTGGTTGGGAAGGGAAGGCATGCACATTTCAGAGTTGGCATTTTGGGAAGTCTTTGGTGAGGCATTCGATGTGACCCTACTGGCTCATTCAGCTTGGTTACCATAAAAGGAATCCCTTTATTACTTAAGGCAAAACACATCATTCTGTTCTGTCAATTGTTGGAAGGCATGCACAGCTCTTTGGCACTCATGTGTGCGATAGTTTGAGCTTCAAAACAGGCTGACTGGGCAATGGGGCTCACTGTTCTGCCGCAACACTGAAAACAATGGAACAAGTTAGTCCAAATGAATCCCATGTATATGATAAATTGCTTTAGACTGTTTTTAATATTCTGTTTTAATGTTGTGACCCGCCGTGGGGCCTTAGGGTGAAAGGAGGGTACTAAATCAACAAATGATAAAATAACTTCTAGGTATCACTGCAGATTTAGAAATAAATTTAAATAGAGATGCAATGCATCTCATCACAGTGATGAAGACTGTGACCTGTCTCACTGCCCAGTGTTCTCTCCCACCGCACAACAATTCCTGTCAACGCCCCTCCTTCTTATGATTCTTTAAATCAAGCATGATTTGGACCAGGTGGCACTTCAGTCCTTCAAGCCGAGAACTGTCCTTGGAAACAGAGGACTTTCAGAACAGAGGATTGTCCTTGTAAAGCAGGACACATGCCCCCTCTTTTTGCATATGTGGTGTTGGGGAGTGGTGTGTATACTTATATAATAATGATAATAATAATAATAATAATAATAATAATAATAATAATAATAATAATTTATTTATACCCCTCCCATCTGGCTGGGCTTCCCCAGCTACTCTGGGCGGCTTCCAACAAAATATTAAAATACAGTTACAGTAATGCATCAAACATTAAAAGCTTCCCTAAACAGGGCTGCCTTCAGATGTCTTCTAAGAGTCTGGTAGTTGTTTATCTCTTTGACATCTGGGGGGAGGGCGTTCCACAGGGCGGGTGCCACTACCGAGAAGGCCCTCTGCCTGGTTCCCTGCAACTTGGCTTCTCGCAGTGAGGGAACCGCCTCGCAGTGAGGGACTTACTTACCTCTGCAGGACACACAAAAACTATTTACTGCCATCAGTAAGCATCCAGAACAGGCCTCACTCATTGGCTCAGTTATCTCTACTTTATACCTTTATTTTATTTCTTAGTTGCATTGATATTCCAGCTTTTCCCCAAGGAGCTCGAGGCAATGTGCCTGGTTCTCCTCCTCTTCATTAAATCTTCATTTAATCCCTGGGAGGTAGGTTAGGCTGAGAGGCAGTGGCTGGTCCAAAGTCACCCATTTTGGTATTAATTTCCACACCTATCTCCATTGCCATTTATTTGCTTATTTACCCGCCTTCCCTCCAAAGAGCTCAAGGTGATGGTGAGAAGGTTTTTCCCCTCCCCATTTTATCTTCACAAGAGTGTTATGAAGTAGGCTAAGAAACAGTGACCAGCTCAAGGGTGCTCAGTGAGTCTCATGATTTCCAGGGCTTCCCAAGTCCTAGTCCAACACTCTAACCACTACACCACACTGGCGTTCTGAGACTGGCTTTTTTTTTTTTTTTTGCTTCTTGGGCAGATTCTTGGACCACCCCCACCCTCAAACCATCACCTCTTGTTCATTTATGACATGCCTGGCTAACCTGTGGCCTTCCCAGTGTTGCTGGACTTCAACTCCCACCAGTCATGACCACTGGCAGACCCTTCAAGTGTCCCTATTTTCCATTGACATCCCTGATGTAGAGAAGCCATCCCGGTTTCTGATTTGATCCCAGAATGTGCCACTTTTCCTTAGGTAAAGGGACCCCTGACCATCAGGTCCAGTCATGACCGACTCTGGGGTTGCAGCGCTCATCTCGCTTTATTGGCCGAGGGAGCCGGCGTATAGCTTCCGGGTCATGTGGCCAGCATGACTAAGCCGTTTCTGGCGAAACCAGAGCAGCGCACAGAAACGACGATTACCTTCCCGCCGGAGTGGTACCTATTTATCTACTTGCACTTTGACATGCTTTCGAACTGCTAGGTTGGCAGGAGCAGGGACCGAGCAAGGGGACCTCACCCTGTCGTGGGGATTCGAACCGCCAACCTTCTGATCAGCAAGTCCTAGGCTCTGTGGTTTAACCCACAGCACCAGCCGCGTCCCTTGACTGTCCCTATTTTCATTGGTGAAATGTTGGAGGGTATGGGGTTATCCAACCCCCGAGCCACCTGAAGGCAATCCTGTATAGGGAAGTTTATAAAATGTTTTTTTATTTTATTATGTTTTTATATATGTTGGAAGTTGCCCAGAGTGCTGGGGCAACCCGATAAGATGTGTGGGGTATAAAATAGTAAAGTTATCATTATGGAATGGGAAGTCCCTATTTTCATCAGAGAAATGTTGGAGGATATGCATTGGCTATGCTAACTGAAGCTGGTGGGAGTTGGAGCCCCTCCACATTTGGAAGGGACCCCCGCACCCCCACTGCCGACTGACTGACTGACTGGCTGGCTGTTGCCTTTTCCCCTTTACAACATCTTTAAAATAATCACCCCTGAATTATTATAACTAAATTATTAATAATCATTCTCTAGCTATTCCTACCATTCAACGCTTTTTTATTTTTTATTTAATCAAAGCTTGCTACCTTTTAATACAGATGTTTGCATTTCGTGGTCCATTTCTCAACCTAGTCAGCAGCACACTTCAAACCGGAGGACAGCATAGAATCTCCTTGAACTCTGCAAAACCACCAGAGACTTGGGCTCTCCTGAACCATGCCTTCGGCGCTTTGCAAAATACAACTCTGTCCCTCAACGTGCTGTAAAAGTTTGATTGACAATGAAATCCCAAAAGGGGACGCCCGAATTTTTTTTGTTGTTTCTGCTTTCAAATAAGACCATTCCTTTAATGTAATAAAATGGGGGTTAGGGGTGTGAAATTCTTCTATTTCTGCCTTTACACCATAACAGAAAGGCAATTGGCATAAGATAGCATTATCACGAAATGTGCAAGTCGCTTCACTTTCAATTGGTGAAATTTGGGTTGCTGTGCATTTGAATCTCATCATCAGTTTATAAGAATATATGGAACTACCTCGCACTGGAGGAAGCATGTGTCTGAATGCTATCGGCATATGGATGGCCACTCTGAGAACAAGATGGAGGACTAGATTGGCCGTTGGTCTGATCCAGCAAGCTCTTCTTATTCCATAAATTCTCTTCATGTTGAAATGTACTTGGAGTTGAGTGTGGATTTCATGCTCTTTACTCAACTCATAGTAGTAAGGAATGCCAGTTCCCCCAAAGTGTCTGCTTTATATACATTATTTACACAATGGGCCCCACGTGGTTGGCTAATTCCAAGATTCTCCTGTAGGCCAATCAGGTTGCGGATTCACTTCCACCTGGAGCTGGATTGGGTGGCTCCTGCAGACCAATCAAACTGCTGCATTCTGAATCCTATTGTTCTAGGACCAATCAGACTGCTGCATTTTGGATCCTATTCAACACATGTTTAAATTGAGAATCTCAGGGTAGAGTGGGCTCAGCCTGCTTAGATGAATACTGAGCCTTGCTCTGTGTGCATCAGAAATTAAACATCCCTCCCTCCCATTAGGCTGGCCTTCCCAGCAAGCTTTGCTCCCTCCCAAATGGAGGTTGGGTTCTTCTAAAATTGCATCCATCTTGTCAAACAGACCAGGAGCATTAATGTTAGTGATGCCTGGGTCAAGGAACATGTAACGCATCAGTTCCTGAAAGGACCATCCATGACCTGAGAAACCATTTTAAGGCAGCGCTGGGTCTGCTTAAAATATCTCTCTGTTCTGATGGAAGGCAGAAGTGAAGAAGCCCAGGCCATGGAGCCTTCTTGGTAGTGGTGCCTGTCCTGTGGAACACCCTCCCGTCAGATGTCAAGGAAATAAACAACTATCTGACTTTTAGAAGACACCTGAAGGCAGCCCTGTTTAGGGAAGTTTTTAAGGTTTGATGTTTTATCGCGTTTTTAATATTCTTTTGGGAGCTGCCCAGAGTGGCTGGGAAAACCCAGCCAGGTGGGCGGGGGAAGAAGAAGAAGAAGAAGAAGAAGAAGAAGAAGAAGAAGAAGAAGAAGTGGAGGAGGAGGAGGAGGAGGTTGCTGTTGTCAGCCCCTGAATTTTGTGCGGTAATGTTTTGTAGCATTTTGCTTATTTTGATATTTGAAATTGGGTGTCTTGGCAGAAAGGCAATATTTAAATGCAATCAATCAGTCGTTCAGTCATTTCTCTCTTGCAGGACAACCTCAAGGTTCCTTGATAGTCATTACCATCCATTGTTTGCTGTTACGGTTCAGATAATCCACACACCGCAACTAGTCATATTTTCTCAGTTATTGACTAGATATGAAAGGTGCAGTCCAAACTATGGCTGCCTCCCGGTTATTGTCACATCCACAGCCATGCCTTGCATGCCACCCTGAGTGGAAGTGGAAGCAGGCAAATAGGAGTGGATCGGTCTTGAGATCCAGTGGATCTCAAGCCTTGCACTCACCAGCCTGGGGAAAAGGGTGTTTGGATTGGACCTTAATTTAGACTGCAATCCCAACCCTTCATAGCTGGTGCCAAGCCCCATTGAATTCAATAGGACTTCCTTCTGAGTAGACATGGTTCGAATTTTGCTGTAATTCATAATTACCTTTCAAGTTGTGGCACTTTTGCTTTTTATGGGCAAACCTCTGAGCTGCCATGCTGAACTATTGTTTGCTTATGTTGACTTAACATTCCCTTTCATTACAGAAGGCAAGCCCTTTGTGATTTATAGTAATCAGTTGCTGTTTGGGGCAGGAGAGTTTAGAATGCAGAAGATACTTTTCAAAGGCAAGTGGTGCCTTGGGGGTGATTGTCTTTTGCAGAGTTTCAAAGAAAAAAAAAAGGCTGGAAGAAGAAGAAGAAGAAACTTCTGCCCTCAAGGTTACCTAGGGAACCTGACAAACCAAAGACGTGGGAGAGTAATTTCTTTAAGAGTTACTTAAACATGTTCAAGTTCTTTTCAGAGCTACTCCCACTGGGTGAAAGAAGCCTAGTTTAAGATCACCAACACATATATCTGCCATCCCACCTGCTAACCCATTCCCATATACCCCCCTGAAGACTATGGCCAGCAAGAATTGTAGGGAAGGGAAACAGCAGCTCCCTCCTCTGTGGCATCCATCATGTATCTGCAGGGCCAGCCTGGCTATTAGCCTCCATGAGGCAATCACCTCAGGTGGTAGGCTAGGCATAGTTGGGAGGGGTAGAAGATCCAGGGCAGCATGTCTCTCTCTACCTCCTATGCTTGTTGCCTGCAAACGCCACTAGGAAGTGTGGGGCTGCCATTGCTGCCACTGCATGCTCTTTTCCTGCCTCCTTTTTATACCCCTGCCATCTTCAGCAAGCCAGGGATTCCCTGGGCCACCTCAGGCAGCAGTGGTGAAGGCAGAGGAGGAGAGGGGGCAGAAGAAGAGGAGGAAATGACAGAGGGGTATGACAGCAGAGGAGGAAGTATAGGGTGCCATTTACTGTTTTGCCTCAAGTGGCAAAATGTCTTGAGCTGGCCTTGTGTATTAGGGCTGGTGGCCCAAAGCAGGTTGTTGTTGTTGTTGTTGTTGTTGTTGTTGTTGTTGTTGTTGTTGTTGTTGTTAATAATAATAATTTATTATTTATACCCCGCCCATCTGGCTGAGTTTCCCCAGCCACTCTGGGCAGCTCGCAATTGAGTGTTAAAAACAATACAGCATTAAATATTAAAAACTTCCCTAAACAGGGCTGCCTTCAGATGTCTTTTAAAGATAGGATAGCTGTTTATTTCCTTGACATCTGAAGGGAGGGCGTTCCACAGGGCAGGCGCCACTACCGAGAAGGCCCTCTGCCTGGTTCCCTGTATGTAACCTCACTTCTCTCAATGAGGGAACCGCCAGAAGGCCCTTGGCGCTGGATCTCAGTGTCCTCAGTGTTGTTGCTGTTGTTAAAAGGTAAAGGTAAAGGACCCCTGGACAGTTCTGTCCAGCCAAAGGTGAATATGGGATTGCGTCGCTCATCTCGTTTTCAGACTGAGGGAGCCGGCATTTGTCTGCAGACAGCTTTCTGCGTCATGTGGCCAGCAGGACTAAACTGCTTCTGGTGCAGTGACAGAAACCAGAATGCACGAAAACTCCGTTTACCTTCCTGCCACAGCAATGCCTATTTATCTACTTGCACTGGTGTGCTTTCGAACTGCTAGGTTGGCAGGAGCTGGGACAGAGCAACAGGAGCTCACTCTGTTGTGGGGATTCGAACTGCCGACCTTCCGATCGGGAAGCCAAAGAGGCTCAATGGTTTAGACCACAGCGCCACCCACGTCCCTTTATCTATTATTATTGGTATATTGCCCTATACCCATAGATCTCAGGACGGTTCACAGCATACAGTTCAGTGGCGTAGCGTGGGGGTGCAGGGGGGGCCAGCCGCACCGGGTGCAACATCTGGGGGTTAGGGTTAGGGGGCGCAAATCCACGGGTTAGGGGGCGTAAATCCACGGGTTAGGGGGCGCAAATTACTTGCCTTGCCCCGGGTGCTGACAACCCACGCTACGCCACTGATACAGTTACAATATAAAAAAACACAGAATACATAATAAAAACAAAGGCCACTCAATAACCCTCCCGTCCACAGCACATTTAAAAGGCCATCAGATGTCAATCAGTACAGTACAATCAGTTATTATCAGTACAGTGAGAAGGTGCCATATGAGCTGTTCAGCTTGCCGTCAGCAACAAGTTGCATGGGTAGAGGAGCCAACTCTGTATCAGCAATGGGGTTACAGGTAAGGAACCCTCTGCTGAACCCTGCTCTGTATTTCCCTGGGGTTCCAGACTGTGGCACTTGGGTATCAGGAGTATCTTGCATGCAAAGACCTTGACTCCGCGAATCTGGCAGCCCTAAACATGGGCTTCCTGTTGCATTGCATCAGGCGTTGCCATGGAGCAAGAGACCAACCGCGGTTTTTACAAAGGTCAATGTGTGGCACAATTAATGTAAATTAAATGGACGTTTCAAAGTATGCCAGACTACATCATTTTAAATGCAAGCAGCCTAAATACATACAACCATGTATTGAAGTTCAGGTAAAAAGTTCAGCTAATAATTTTGCACTGTCCTTGAACTCCAAAACCTCTTATGATGTTGGAAGTAAATGGAACAGCAATTCTCTCCCTCTCTCTCTCTCTTCTCTCAAAATGGACAAATCACCAGCAGAATGAGCACATACAAGTATCCTAATTGCAAGGCGAAGAAATGGATTGAGGTGGCACCCAGCACAGAATGTTCTTAGCACCTGTAGAATTAGTTGTCTCATTTGAGAGAGAGGAAGATCGGAGTTCAGCATTTAATTATATTCAAATGTACTTTTCCTACTGATGATGATTGATTTGGCTGACATTTTATCTTTCACTATAGTGAGATCACTTTCCATAAGAACAACCGTGCTGGATTGGGAAAGTGGCCCATTTTACTTGGTATAGACAGACCAAGAAGAAGAAGAAGAAGAAACCATCCAGCAACAAAATACATTTGCTCCACACAATCAGGAACTCAGGTCCACAACCACATGAAGCAACTATGGTGTGAAGCAGCCAAGTTTCTAGGAGAGCAATCTGTGCCCCCGCCAAGGGTGCAGGCCTGGGTATGCGTGCAAAAATTGTGACACTCCATTCTGGCTCAGAGTACACAAAAGCAGCCCACCTGCCCATCCACGTGGTCCCTGGAACACTCTGCCACTGGGAACATGATTCCATCAACTTGCTGAAACTAAGCAGGTCTGGGTCTGGTCTATGTGCCAGGATGGGTGGCACCTGGGATCTACACGTAACACCACTTGGGCCTCCATGAGAGATGAAATATGGCTTAGAAATGTAAGGAAACTGTCAGGGCCGGAGTCACAAAAGACACAGGGCTCTGTTGTCAGTGAAGTCAACTCTTTATTCAAGGAAACGGCATATGCTTGGCAACTCTTCTCAGTAGGTCTTTACCCCTATGGAGCAGTTGCCAGGACTGAAGGTCTCTGCCTTCCCCCTTTTCTAAGGCTCCTCCTGTTCCGGGTGTTTCCCAAGCAGTCTCAAACTACATCTGTGCACCTCTTTTCTGCTCTCCCCAATATTCTGCACTGGAAATGGGGCGGGGTGGAACTTGTTGCAGCAAGAGAGGGAAATTCCCTGGATTTTTCAGCAGCCTTTTGACCCCCCCCCTCTGCTTCAGCCTTGGCATCTGAACTGCTCCCTGTCGCCAGCTCCTCCTGCTCACTAAACCCAGTTGCCCCTTCAGCATCCAGTCCCTCCTCCCAATCTTCTTCCTCTAACCTCTCCTCAGTGTCCCACCATCTTGGCTCTGAGCCTTCCTCCTGGGGGGGTTCTCTTGAGGGTTTCCCGAATGGTGCCTCCCACCACTCCTCTTCATCCAGCCAATCACTGACAGTTATGAATAGACTCGCAGCCTTTTGTTTTGTTCTGGTTTCTCCATGATCATTCCTTTGTTCGTTGTCTCCTTCCCAACCATATGTGCTCTCCTCTCAAGATAACGAGTTGATCTTTTTTGGTCTTTTAAATAATGCTGGATGTGCACAGCTGGGCATACAACGCTCACATTGTTGAAACTGACTAGATGTGCAATAGCAAAAATAATAATAATTGTATATTGGAGGGGGTGGAGAACACAGCTGGTGGGATCAACATTCTGTAACCCAAAAGATCAAGGCTTTAATATCTTTGTAATATTGGAAATAAGCTTCGTAACACGACTGTACACTTGTCAAGTTAGAAAGAGCCACACGTGGGAACTTGTCTACGCAAAGAAGCATGTGAAACAAAGGCAGTGTTGGCCTTTAGTCAATTATTCACTGCACCAGAGCAAGTGGCAGATGGCCGGGTCGAGTGCACTGAGATACCGGTATTTATATACAAAGAGAATCGAGATTAGAAATTTGTCTAGCTAAATGATGCTATCTGCAGGTGTGACGCACCTGACACTGAAAAGAATGGTTTATTTTTGGGCTGGGCTACGTCAGGCAGGCAGGTTATTTTAGAATATACCCTTGTCAAAACGTGAGGTGGGGGTGGTGGCGGAAATGCAGAAGCCACGAGCAGGAAAAAGTGTGAGAAGAGCAAGGAGATCCATAAAACACTAGAGGTGAAAACACCAGGCTCAAGAAGCTGGGGTAAAGCAAGGCATTAAGCTGGCATAAAGTTGCACCAGATCAAGCCCTGTTCAGCAGTGAGGCTGCTGTTGCATGACAGAGGTGGCGACAGCCCCAGCCCCCAGGGATCATAAGGAAGGAATAAAGACTCTGACAACATTATATGGAATTAAAATTAGGCCACAACTTTATTAAACTTCTGAATGTAGGAAGACGTTGGCTTAGGCCTTGGGTGTGTATCCCCCCCAGCCCCCCAGCTGGGGGGAACTGGGGCTCATCAGGGTAAATGGGATATGGGGGTGCTCTGCAAGATGTAAGTGTAGCAGGCAGCCAAGCCCATATCCCACACGCAGGGTAGTTCACTGACGACCTTTCAGCGTATGGCCAGTGAGATAGATAGATGATAGATAGATAGATAGATAGATGATAGATAGATAGATAGATAGATAGATAGATAGATAGATAGATAGATGATAGATAGATGATAGATAGATAGATGATAGATAGACAGATAGATATAGATAGATAGATAGATAGATAGATAGATAGATAGATGATAGATAGATGATAGATAGATAGATAGATAGATAGATAGATGATAGATAGATAGATAGATGATAGAGAGAGAGAGAGAGAGAGAGATGATAGATGATAGATAGATAGATAGATGATAGATAGATAGATGATAGATAGATGATAGATAGATAGATAGATGATAGATAGATAGATAGATAGATAGATGATAGATAGATAAATAGATAGATAGATAGATAGATAGATATAGATAGATTAGATAGATAGATAGATAGATGATAGATAGATGATAGATAGATAGATAGATAGATAGATAGATAGATAGATAGATGATAGATAGATAGATGATAGATGATAGATAGATAGATAGATAGATAGATAGATAGATAGATAGATAATAGATAGATAGATGATAGATAGATAGATAGATAGATAGATAGATAGATAGATAGATGATAGATAGATAGATAGATAGATAGATAGATAGATAGATGATAGATAGATAGATAGATGATAGATAGATAGATAGATAGATGATAGATAGATAGATAACACCCCTTTAAGAGGGGGACCCTGGAATCGCTGCTGCAGGGGGGTGAGTCACCACTTCACATCTCCCCCCCCCCACACACACACACATTATAGGGAAGAAAAGGCTAAAGGATTCCACCCAAGGCAATAAGCACCAAAGTTGTGACGAATTGCTACGGGGAAGACAAAACCTGCCAATGCAGGAAAATTTCTTCCCAGTCCTTCAACAGCAACCAGTCAAAGACCATAGCAGTGCCTGCTAAGCAGGAATAAAAAGTTAACCTGCAAACAAGAGACATTAAACAAAGGGAGGGGAGGGAGGGTGAATCTCCAGAGCCGACTGCCTGGCTATTGTCAGCTCCACCCCCTGTTTATAAATGGGGCTGGCCCCACCTCCCAGCAAGAAACTTAATTACTGAGGCTGGGTGTGAACGTCCAAAAAATTAACACTGAGAAGCAAGCCAGCTCACAGTTCAAGAAGGACACTGACAAACTGGAACGTGTCCAGAGGAGGGCAACCAAAATGGTCAAAGGCCTGGAAACAATGCCTTATGAGGAACGGCTAAGGGAGCTGGGTATGTTTAGCCTGGAGAAGAGGAGGTTAAGGGGTGATATGATAGCCATGTTCAAATATATAAAAGGATGTCACATAGAGGAGGGAGAAAGGTTGTTTTCTGCTGCTCCAGAGAAGCGGACACGGAGCAATGGATCCAAACTACAAGAAAGAAGATTCCACCTAAACATTAGGAAGAACTTCCTGACAGTAAGAGCTGTTTGACAGTGGAATTTGCTGCCAAGGAGTGTGGTGGAGTCTCCTTCTTTGGAGGTCTTTAAGCAGAGGCTTGACAACCATATGTCAGGAGTGCTCTGATGGTGTTTCCTGCTTGGCTGGGGGTTGGACTCGATGGCCCTTGTGGTCTCTTCCAACTCTATGATTCTATGATTCTATGATCCTGTTTGCCAGTAAGCTCCCTGGGAACTGTAGCCCTACGCATGATCCCACAAAGGGCACCAACAATGTAAAGTGTGAGTGCTCATTCTGCCTAAGCTTGGCAGAGGGAAAGCAAGCTATTAAAATAGTGGGTTGCATTGAGTTCTCAGGTCACACAACAGAGTGGAAGGGGCTTATTCAGATCCAGCCTACGTCCCCCTCCTTAGGTCCCATCTTTGCCACACCATGGAATGTCCCATTTGGTGGTGGGCGTGGGGCTCAACATCCCTTTTATTTATTTCTATCACATTTATTGTTGTTGTTGTTGTTTAGTCATTTAGTCATGTCCGACTCTTCGTGACCCCATGGACCAGAGCACACCAGGCACTCCTGTCTTCCACTGCTTCCCGCAGTTTGGTCAAACTCATGCTGGTAGCTTCGTGAACACTGTCCAACCATCTCATCCTCTGTCGTCCCCTTCTCCTTGTGCCCTCCATCTTTCCCAACATCAGGGTCTTTTCCAGGGAGTCTTCTCTTCTCATGAGGTGGCCAAAGTACTGGAGTCTCAGCTTCAGGATCTGTCCTTCCAGTGAGCACTCAGGGCTGATTTCCTTAAGAATGGAGAGGTTTGATCTTCTTGCATGGATCACTGCCTTGCCGTGGCGAAGGGGCTTGAATAACTCAGAGAAGCTATGAGCTATGCCGTGCAGGGCTCCCAAGATGGACAGGTCATAGTGGAGAGTTTTGACCAAACGTGATCCACCTGGAGCAGGAACCGGCAAGCCACTCCAGTATCCCTGCCAAGAAAACTCCATGGACAAAGACAACAGGCATATCAGCATTTATACAGCTATTTTAATTCCACACCTTGGAAAGGTGGGAAGTAGGCAAAGAAAAACAGTTCAAAATGCCGCAAAAGTTCCAGCACTCACAAGGAGCTCTCCTTGGTTGAGTTCCCATTTGACAGCAGTTTGACAAAGCATAGGTGGACATCAGTTATCCAGAGGGGGTAAAACATGCAAGGGAACAATGCATGGATTCTGGACTTGGGACTTGGAAACCCTGGGGAAATGTGCATACCTAGAGTTTCTGAAGGGCCCTTACTTGCATTTTGATCCTGTACATACCAAGCCACGTCCAATGTTGAAGTTCTGCTGGAACAAGCGAATTCTGTGTGTTCAGCAGAATTTCCTCTTCCTCTTCTTCATCAGGTGGCGCAATGGATCAGTGCATCTGGCTGCTAACCAGAAGGTTGGTGGTTCGAACCCACCCAAGGACAGCTGTGAGTAGGATTTCTGCATTGCATGGACTAGATGATCATCAGGGTCCCTTCTAACTCTATGTCTCCTCTTCCCTCCAGCCCCCTCATGTACCCTTAAAATCAGCTATGGAGAAGTGGGGCACCCTCTAGGGAAGTTTTGGGGGGTGCACAGGGTAAGACGGGGGAAGGAAATTGAAGTCCAAGTGGGCCAGTGGAACTCCACTGGTGTGCCATTAAGTGGAACCCTCCAAGTCTTATCAAACTTACTCCCAGTACATAGGATTATAGCCCTGGTGTTTCTCATTGTAAGTGAAGGATTTTGTGGCAATCAGCATCTGTGTTCTCTGGTGGTGGCAATTCTGGACCCCATAATTAGTCATCAAGACTGTTTCAACTTGAGGCACAAACTGCCTTCCTTCTTAACTCACAAATTACACAGGAGGATGGGAAGCTGCCTTCTGCCGAGTCAGACCATTGATCCATCTAACTCAGTACTGCCTAATTTGAGTGGCAACAGCATCAGACAGGCAATCTTTCCCAGCCCTACCAGGGGAAGCCAGGGGTTGAATCTGGGACCTTCTGCATGCAAGGAAGATGCTCTGCCATTGAGCTATTTTCCTTCACCAGAGCTTCCTCATTCTCAGCTGATTATTGCTTCCTTTCCCTTCCCTAAATCTAACCAAAGGAGTTAATTTAACTGTACATACAGAGCTCCAAATCCTTTTCAGCTAATTCTCAGCTGAAGAGCCATCCATATATTTCCATTTAGAGTCCGACTTCCTAGCAGACATTATTACATCCGCATGCTGTCCAATTTCAGTATGTGTGCTTAGTGAAATATTTCTGCCGTTAAAAATCTGATTTGGACACTAAAGTGCCATTCAGGTTTTATTTATTGGGAAGAGGGAAGCAGAGGTTGTCATTCCGAAAAGAAACCCTCAAATCACTTTTTTTAAAAAAAAAAAAAAAGCAGGGGGAGGTGCATAAAACACTCTCTGGTTGGGAGCCTGCCAGGCTATCAACAAACCCTGGCATGGATCTAGATCTGGAGCTGGAATCTGTGAGGTCAACTCTATTGGGCAGGGTGACCATGAAGCAAATAACGGCAATCAGATAGCCAACAGAAGCAAGTCAGAAGTGAGAAGCTTCCATTGTTGCTGAAGACATTTCAAAGCAGGGCTGGAGAACCAGTGCCCCCCTTCAGATAGACTCCAGTTCCCATCAGCCCCAGGCAATGTGACCAATGTTCAGGAACATCTGGAGGGCCTGAGGTTTCTCACCTGTTTCCCCCACCCCTGTTCTATAGTGTGGTGAAAGTGGTTTAGACACACATTTGCTGCCTTTAAGGACGGGGGAGAAATTCCATTCAGAATGCACTTAAAGCCAAATCTATCCAGTTTGCACATTCCAAAACAATGCCCAATCCAAAACACAGCACTTGGGATCATAGAACTGTAGCATTGCATACCTTCCAGTATGTAGTGACCCCAAACCAGGACACCACCTTCTGGAGCAAGTCATGTTATCTACACAAGATTGCTGTCCCAGAAAAAGTCTTAAAAAGCAGAGACATCACCTTGCCAACAAAGGTCCGTATAGTTAAAGCTATGCTTTTCCCAGTAGTGATGTATGGAAGTGAGAGCTGGAACATAAAGAAGGCTGATCACTGAAGAATTGATGCTTTTGAATTATGGTGCTGGAGGAGACTCTTGAGAGTCCCATGGACTGCAAGAAGACCTATCCATTCTGAAGGAAATCAGCCCTGAGTGCTCACTGGAAGGACAGATTGTGAAGCTGAGACTCCAATACTTTGGCCACCTCATGAGAAGAGAAGACTCCCTGGAAAAGACCCTGATGTTGGGAAAGATGGAGGGCACAAGGAGAAGGGGACGACAGAGGACAAGATGGTTGGACAGTGTTCTCGAAGCTACCAGCATGAGTTTGACAAAACTGCGGGAGGCAGTGGAAGACAGGAGTGCCTGGCGTGCTCTGGTCCATGGGGTCACGAAGAGTCGGACACGACTAAATGACTAAACAACAAAAACAACAATCCTACATGACATCCCGAAATGCATTTTTTGTCCCATGCCCCCCAAAAGTGCAGCCTAAAATCGTGCGAGATCATGGCAGCCATTTTGGCCGCTGTCCTCTCACAAGAAAAAACGAGATGTTCCATTTTTGCCAGGACAGTTGATGGATATGGAATTGTAGAGGGTATGCGGAGCCAACTAATTCTGCTTTTTCCCCATTCCTCCTCCCTGCTGAGTTCTCCAAGGGAGACTAAAGGAAGAGGAAGCTGACAACCACTGCCACCAACTGGAGCAGATGTAAGAAGGCAGGTAGAACTCAGGCTGGCTGAGTTTGGTCCATTTGCCGTTCTGGGTCACGCTGGAGATCAGAGCAAGATGATCAGAGACAGCAGGAAACATTTCTCAATGTGCATGCTCAATCTCTCCCAAGTAAAAGGGATCCACTGGAGTTATTTTGCTGAAACACTCCCAGAAATCTTGCTGGAAAAATCCAAAGCATTGATGCGGCACGGCACGGCAATGGATCTGTCCAGATAAATTGCCTTCTTTGCCTTCCTTATCTTCCTATGGCTGTGATGGGCAACCACCCCATAGCATCAAATCTTGTGATAACAGTCATCATAACATTTAGCCTCCTGGCTTTATCTCTTTTAACCACTGGAAGACACTAACATTCATTCTGTTGCAAGCACAATGTTTCAAGTGCCAGGGATGATCCCCAAAGCAAAATGTGTTAGTAACCTGGATTATCGTCCCATCTGCTAAGTGATTTACGCCAAATGAGAGCACAAAGCTAGGATTTCAGCTGAGTCAATTCCGGCTTTGGTTTAGATTTATTAAGTGTGTGTGTGTGTGTGCAAAAGAGATTATTTATTTAAACAGCCTGTACTTCACACCAGTGCACAGAGTCAAAAGAAACACAGTCAGGAAATCCCTGTTGAGGTCGTCTTTGAGGAGTGGAAGGAGAGATGTTAATGTGGATTTCTTTCTTAAAAAAAACACAAACCTAACCATAAGTATAAAAACAACCTAGATATACACAGAGCATATTCGGGTATAGATGTTGCCAACAATCAATCTTAGCAACTGTTGGGGCATGTTGTCCTGGTTGATTTATCAGGTATAGGTAACAGGTTCAACTAGGTAGGGGAAGAGTTGGAGCTGACAAGTAAAGGGAAAAATATTTATGTAACTTCAGAGAGTTGTAGGAAGTAGAACACGGATCGTGAATCTATGGCTTCCCAATTGTTGTTTTACTCCAATTCCCATTAACCCCATTGGCAGCATAGTCAATGGACAAGGATGATAGAAGTTGCAGTCCAAACAAGATTTGGGTTCCACCTTTAAGTATGGAGGACTGGTTGAAAGAAACATGGATCCTGAAGGGCCAGAGCTTCTCCGAGAGTTGGTGTTTAATTTTAAGGACTATCAAAAAAACCAGCAGAGAGGAATTGAGAGAGAATTAAGAGCCTCGGATGTGAGATCTCCAGGCTAAATATTAGATTAAGACTGATGGACATTTGTTGGGGACTGGAACCGGGAAAGGGGGGGTGGGGGTTGGGAATCCAAAGGGTACATAAGTATAATGTGTTTTGCTTTTATTTTTGTTTTTGTAATGTTTATGAAATTTAGGAAATTTGTGGAAGGGAATTTGGGTCGACATTAGAAAGAATGTTTTAAGAATATGTATTGATGTATAAGTATTGATGTTTAAGTTTGGATAAGGTAAAATTGTTTTTTTTTAAAAAATGAACTAAATTAAAGGAAAATAAGGTTAGCAAAAATAAATTGAGGAAATGGATGAAAGAGTAAAAGTAAAATAATAACATGTTAATTTATTAGGTTAAGAATTATGGTTAAGGATTTGCTGAATCAATAACTTGAATTGGAATACAAAAAGGGGAGGTATGAGGAGGTCGGGAAAATATGTCAATGAAAGTAAATTTTGGTGAACTTAATGTGTTTTTAATTTTTATGTATTTTTTTCTGTTTTTTTGTATTTCTTTTTCTTTTTCTTTTTGACTTTTTATATTCTTACTGTATTAATTTTGAAAATTTTAATAAATATCTTTTTAAAAAAATAGAAGTTGCAGTCCAACAACATCTGGAGAAGATAGAGCTAGCAGCAGCAACCAGATGTTGAGGTCCACATCCAGGGCAGTTCAAAAACGCTTATCAAAATGACCAATGCAATCAAACCATTACAGTTTAGAGCTCAACATAGCCTACAAGACACCTAAAACAGATTCCTCCTCCATTATTCCCTCTCCCTGAGGAAAACAAACGGCACCCTTAAGAGGGCAGGTGCCCAGGACCCCATGTAGCAGAATGAGAAAGATGATTTCCCAAAGGCAGCAGGGCTGGCTTGCCACATTTTGAAGGAAGTGATACATACACAGATACAGTGGTACCTCTGGTTACATACTTAATTCGTTCCGGAGGTCCGTTCTTAACCTGAAACTGTTCTTAACCTGAAGCACCACTTTAGCTAATGGGGCCTCCCGCCGCAGCCACACGATATCTGTTCTCATCCTGAAGCAAAGTTCTTAACCTGAGGTACTATTTCTGGGTTAGCGGAGTCTGTAACCTGAAGCGTATGTAACCCGAGGTACCACTGTACACATTATCACTCAGTTGTCTGTTGTGGCACTTCAACAACTTTTAGGGTTATGCCATTGTGAGCGTGGACATGATTTAAACCAATGGTCTGACTTTGTGTCAGAAATGTAAGAAGCCTGTAAATGCTCCATACTTTTCGGTGGACAGATGTGCATACTCATTTGCAGACATCTGGAATATTATAATATCAGCTTTGATGGGCCTAAATGAATTTCCCTGATAACTCTCCATGGCTTCCTCGATGGGGTTTTCCCCATGGATTGCAGTGTAAACATAGGTTGGTGAGTGAAAATGGTAATGTAACAGGTTAGAATTACCTTCAAGCACTTTGAAGAGCAGGATAAATGCCTTGGAGTGGAAAGGTCAGCTGCATGCATAAAAGCATTTAATGTTCCTTGAAAGGTTTGTGAGCCAAATTACAGCTACTTTCAATTGCAGCATTCTACATTTATTAGTTAGACACAAATGTTTTATTTCCCAGATGTTTAAGGCAGCTTATTTTGTTTTTGTTTTTTTTTTTAAAAAAGTTGTGATTTTAGATGCTGCCATTTCTTCATTGGCCTCAGTGTTATAAGTTTAAATAGTTTGTGGTTTGGACAAGAAGACAGATTTCTTTGCTGTTACGTACTTTTGACTGACCACATCCCTGAGGTGTGTGGCGTGGTTTTTCAGGTTATTTACAGAAGCCGATTTTCAAAGATTAATGCTTCAATTGACTTGGACTATAGCTTCAATTTTCTTCTTTGAAACGTACATCAAAACACATTGTCTTTCTCTTTCCTGGCAAGCATTTTAGTGATTTTGCAGTTGGGTGACACTTGGTTGACGCCTTTTACTCATGTGCTGCTGCTGCAGGATCAGATTAGATTTTCTGAAAATATGTCACCATGATATATGGCTGCATGATTACTGTCATCTAGAAACTCCAGATTTGCCTGTTTTCACTGAATGAGGTGCCCAGTGCGACTTCATCATCATCTTCATCTTCATCATCATCATCATTTTTATTTGTATGCCACCTTTCCACAGTTAAAAACAATGCTCAAGGCAGCTTACAACATGACAAGATTTACATAATTACAAAAGTCATAAAGAATAAATAAACCACATCAAAAAATATACAGCCAAATGGAAAACAATTTCCATATAAATCACAATCTCAAAACTAAGAATACAGCATTAATATCACAGTTTAAAATGACATAGGTAAAAAATAACAGCAATTAAAAAACAACAGAGTCCTCTTTGCTTAGTGGCAGCGGCGGCGGCAGCAGTACTTTATGGAGCCCATCAGGGCCCTGCCCTAGGCCAGGTGGTGAGTGGCAGGACTGGGGCCTTCAGGCTCGGAGCAGGGGAGTCCTCCTGGGTACTGACTTGAAAGTCAGGTTACTGGTTTTGCCCCTTTTCATTCCAAGTCACATTTCTACCTCACATTTCTACCACACACCACAAAGCGGGCAGCGATAACTTCACTCAATGCGCACCACCCAATCTGTTTTCCCATGCATAAGTAAAAGTAAAGGGACCCCTGACCATTAGGTCCAGTCATGATCGACTCTGGGGTTGCGGCACTCATCTCGCTTTATTGGCCAAGGGAGCCGGCATACAGCTTCCGGGTCATGTGGCCAGCATGACTAAGCCGCTTCTGGAGAACCAGAGCAGTGTACGGAAACGCCGTTTACCTTACCGCTGGAGCGGTACCTATTTATGCTTTCGAGCTGCTAGGTTGGCAGGAGCTGGGACCGAGCAACGGGAGCTCACCCCGTCGCGGGGATTCGAACCACCGACCTTCTGATTGGCAAGTCCTAGGCTCTGTGGTTTAACCCACAGCGCCACCCACGTCCCTTTTTCCCGTGCATGCAACCCCACAAACTCCGATTCAATTAAGGCGTCGACTGTGCATGCACCACAGTCTCCTCAGGCACAACAGATGCTTTAATAAATGTACATACCTAGTTTTCAAATCAGATGGAAGCTGGTATGAGGGAAATGCAGCAAGCAGCAGTATTTCTCAAGAAACCACATGGTTTTGGGGCAGCACAGCCCATGTTGCTACCTGAGGTGGAACAGGAATGTGCCACTCCCTGCCTCCCATGCCCCTCCCAGCACCACTTCCACCACCCGCAGAATGCTCCACCCCCCCACACACACACACACCAAACTTGGCAACAGCTAGGGCATTCCTCAAGGCCAGGGGTGTCCAAACGTTGTTCAAAGAGGGCCAGATTTGATGAAGTGAACATGTGTGAGGGCCGACCAAAGGGCCGATCCAGAGTTGTTGACCTTTTTTAGAATTGAAGTTGTTGAGCTTTAAACTGGGGCCGGATTAAACCGACCAGGGGGCTGGATTAGGCCCCTGAAACAGATTTTGGACATGCCTGCTCAAGGGCTCAAGGCATTGCTGCTCATCTTCTCCAGCTCAGGGTGAGGAAGATAAATACAGTGGTACCTTGGGTTAAGAACTTAATTCGTTCTGGAGGTCCGTTCTTAACTTTAAACTGTTCTTAACCTGAGGTACCACTTTACGTTTCTGAGCAAAATTCAAAGTGTTGGTGCTGACCTTTAAAGCCCTAAACGGCCTCGGCCCAGTATACCTGAAGGAGTGTCTCCATCCCCATTGTCCAGCCCAGACACTGAGGTGCTCCAAGGACCTTCTAGCAGTTCCCTCACTGAGAGAAGTGAAGCTACAGGGAACCAGGCAGAGGGCCTTCTCGGTAGTGGTGCCCGCCCTGTGGAATGCCCTCCCATCAGATGTCAAGGAAGCAAACAACAACAGTGGTACCTCGGGTTAAGAACTTAATTCGTTCTGGAGGTCCGTTCTTAACCTGAAACTGTTCTTAACCTGAGGTACCACTTTAGCTAATGGGGCCTCCCGCTGCCGCCACACTGCCACCGCACGATTTCTGTTCTCATCCTGAAGCAAAGTTCTTAACCCGAGGTACTATTTCTGTGTTAGCGGAGTCTGTAACCTGAAGCATCTGTAACCTGAGGTACCACTGTAGCAACACCTTGTGCTGGTAAGCCACCCTCTCACCGGCAAGAGGGAGGCATTCTGGTGGTGGCAGAAGCAGTGAGGTGGGTGGCGTTAAGTTGTGGGTGAACATATCAGACGACACAGCGATTCTTCAAACAGCTCTTGTTTATTCAGAGGCCAGAACAGAACTGAACTGAAGGGCTCAGTCAGCCTGCTTATATAGAGCTTCAGTACCATGTTACTGTAGCAACTTTCTAAAACTATCCAATCAATGAATGTCACTTTCGATCCTTCATTTGCATAACTATCTACAGTATCCCCCTGCTTGCCCAGGGTGAGAACTTCAGTACATAACAGGTGGGGTACTAGTTTTCTCTAGAAATAGATTTCTCTCTCTCTCTTTTACCCCATCCCCACCTGTGTTTATAAGAACATAAGACACATCAGAAGAGCCCTGCAGGATTGTTTTGATGACCCAGCTATCCCAGCATCCTGTTCCCACAGCTGCCAGCCAGATGCCTGTGGATTGATTGAAGCAAAATGAATAAACTGAACATCTTCTAAACATTTCTATTGTTTTCCTGACACAAACAAAAGGTTAAATGCTGAGGCCCCCAGATAATAGGTAGGTAAGCTGGGTCCACCCTTCTGAACTTATCTAAGCAAGCAAGATGACCCTTATGTTCTTATTTTCACTGCTTCTTTCAGAGATGAGCTGTACGGATAAAAATAATTCTCGCTATGACCAATAGTGCCCCTTGTTTCCTAGAACTCCAATCACCCGGCAGAGAAGTTGGAGGTCATAATCTGTGCCAGCCAGATATTTCTCACGGAAAAATGAATCACACGACATCATTTAATATAAAAAGACATTGGAAATGTCAAAACAAGCCCACTGTTTGGTGGTGGGTTTTTCCTTTATAGTTCAGGTCCAGGTTCAGACCACCCATGCAGTTTGCTGAAGTGAGTAAGTTCAAGTGGCAGATTTGGGACATTTCTCAGAGGTCAGTCAGGGTTGGCTCGCAGACAGCTTTATCCTCATGAAGTCCTGGGATGGATGCAAGATGTTCTTTCAGGAAAATGTTCTTGATGTCTCCAAAATACATGGTCAAGAACAAGCTTGACAGGCTCCAATAACCCAAAGGCAGAAGAACTGAGGCTTCATACACAGTTGTCCTGTACAGAGAACTAGCGTTGAAGAGAATTCCAGAATTTTAGTGTAAGAAGAGCCTGTTGGATCAGGCCCATCTAATCCAGCATCCTTTTTCTCACCAGATTTCTGTGAGAAACCCACACACAGGGCCCCAGTACAAGAGCATTATCACCTCCTGTGTTTCTAGCAAATGGTATTTTGAAGCATTACTTTGCCTGGCTATAGAGGCAGAGCACAGTCAGTTAGAGAGCCAGTGTGGTGTAGTGGTTAAGAGTGGTGGACTCGTAATCTGGTGAACTGGGTTCGATTCCCCGCTCCTCAACATGCAGCTGCTGGGTGACCTTGGGCTAGTCACACTTCTTTGAAGTCTCTCAGCCCCACTCACCTCACAGAGTGTTTGTTGTGGGGGAGGAAGGGAAAGGCGATTGTTAGCCGCTTTGAGACTCCTTCGGGTAGTGATAAAGTGGGATATCAAATCCAAACTCCTCTTCTTCATGATGGCTAGTAATTTTCACATTACGCCCCCGCCCAACTCCAAATGATCCACAAATCAAAATGCCCTTATATCCATTTTTCCCTGGGAGCTTTCTGGGAACATTTCGAAACAGATTTTATACAAATACCTGCTGGAAATGTAGAAGGTACCTTTTATCATATGTGATGGTCATGTAAGGTAATAAAGGCTTTCTAGGAAATGATATATAAGGAACTGAAAAAAATGTTTAAAATAACTTTTGTAAAAAAAAAAAAAAAAAACAGAAAACTTTCTGTTAGGAATTATAGGTACTGATATTCCAAAGGAACAGAAAATACTCTTAGGATGCTACTAGCCCAGAGATGGAAAAAAGAAAGAGTCCCTACCAGAGAGGAATGGTAAACTAAGCTGTTAGACTACGCTGAAACGGCAAAACTGACCAGAAAACTCAGAGACCAAGAAGACAAGAAATTCAAGAAATAATGGGGAAAGTTTATAATTTATTTAGGAGACCACTGTAAGTAGATGAAAGCATTAGCAGGATTTTAATCTCACTTGTAATGTAACAAATACTATGGACAATATGGATAGATACAAAACATAGACTATGAAATAATATGCAATTGGAAATGTTGACAATAGGATCCATGGAGGGCGTGGTGGGGAGTCTTGAAATTCAGAGAAATCTCATTTTATGGATATGTATTTGGTATTGCAATTAATTTACATTTGTAAAATTAAATCAAAATGATTTCAAGGCAAAAACAAAACGGATTTTATACTGTCCATAGAGCTGCTCTAAGCAGCTGAAAATTTCAAAGGAAGCAAAAGGCAGTCCTGTTGCTGATATTAAAACAAACAAAAAGCAACAACAAAGGCAAGGCACTTTTTAAACCCACTCCTTGATGCTTCGCTTACTGGCACTGCCAGTGACCAGACAGGAACATGAACCCAGCTGCCACACTGGCGGGGTGGGGGGGAGAGAACCAATTCAATTCAGCAGCTGTTTTACCTGTCAGTCTTGGTTGTTCTGTCTCTCATTGTCAAATTGGAGACGTGCTCAGCGAAAGAGGCTCTGTTGCTCTGTACTTTACGTGTGCCATCACGTCTGCCTTTAAAAAGACACTGACATGCATTAGTCCTTTGGTGCTCCACAACAAATTGTATAGAAAGATGACACAGCCGCAGCCACAATTTCTTCACCCTCTCCTGCATCCATAAATGTCATCTGCCCCTGACACCCAGTGTCCCTTTCAACGTATCATTTCAACAGGAAACATTAGGCCTCATCCTGCCTCTCAATTCTTCCTTGCAAACCAAGCAGCTCACCTCCCCCGGTGCACCCTAAGATTTTAAAAGCTTCCTTTTAAAGCTTCCTTTTTTAGGGTTGTCAGCCAATGAAAAGGATGCTAGTAAGATCTGACAGTGTGTGGGCAGGCATCCACTCACACAACAACCGGATTCCTTCTTCCTCTCTTCCCACCTGCACTTGCATCAAATTTGCACCAGAGGGTTGGGAGTGGTGGACTTTCTTTGCCAACTGAATTTGCGCAGCAACTGGGGCAATGGAATAAAAACTTGCCTGCAATATCTTTGCTTCCTTTTTATTTTAAAATAATAATAATAACAGCTGCAACTCACCGCTCTATACCAGCCAGTACCACACAAAGCATTTGGTCAACTTAAATACAGTTTTCAAAATAATCAATTACCCTATCACATCGCTGCATTTGGTGCAGCAGGTAAACTCCCCCCTGCTAATTAGTTAAATTGTCGAGATGCTACAGGTGTGTTGAATTGTCAAAAGATCGCAGATTACCATTGTACTGTTGAGAGTTGTATTAATTTATGGTCTGTGTGTGTGGTTTGGGAGCTGCACGGTCAGGGCAAAAACAATGCTGTCCCGGGTTGTAAAGACTGCGGAGAGAATAATTGGGTGCACTCTTCCCACCTTGGATCAAATCTATGCTTCCAGGTGCCATAAGAAAGCTGCAGAGACAGTGCAGGATAGTGCGCACCCCGGAAATTATCTCTTTCCGCTTCTGCCTTCTGGAAGAAGGTACAGGGTTATAAAGACTAGGACTAGCCGTCTGAGAAACAGTTTCTATCCAAATGCAATTTTGGTTTTAAACACAGTGTAAGGTAGTCTCTATGAGAGTATATTGTATTTAATTGTATTTAATTATGGGGTAGCAGAGTTTTTAGGGGGCTAAACAGGTTGGGATAGCTGAGATAGCAGGCTTGTTGGTTTTTGAATGTCTGATGTAGATTTTTTCAATTTTGTTGTTCTGTATGGGACAATGACAATAAAGATTATCGTATCGTATTGTATCGATGTGCCGCCATGCAGGTTATACAGTGGTACCTCGGGTTAAGTACTTAATTCGTTCTGGAGGTCCGTACTTAACCTGAAACTGTTCTTAACCTGAAGCACCACTTTAGCTAATGGGGCCTCCTGCTGCCGCTGTGCCGCCGGAGCACGATTTCTGTTCTCATCCTGAAGCAAAGTTCTTAACCTGAGGTAATATTTCTGGGTTAGTGGAGTCTGTAACCTGAAGCGTATGTAACCTGAAGCATATGTAACCCGAGGTACCACTGTAATTACAAACACACACCTCTGAGTAGCACCATTGGCCACATCAATATTAAGAAAACCTAACAGAGAGAACCAACTGGAGCAGATTTGGGGGGGGCTGCAAGAGGCTGGATGAGGGAGAAGAAAAATGGAAGCCAGCATGGTTTTAACAGTCAATCACTCTTCCAAGGGAACTCTAGAAATTATAGCTGTGACCAGAGCCAGTTCCACCATTAGGTGAAGTGAGGCAACTGCCTCGGGCAGCATATGCTGGGAGGCAGCGGTACTTCTCAGCTCTTCCTCCTGAGCTCTCTGAGCAGACCCTTCTGTTGGAGAAGAGAGCTGTGTGTCATGAACCTTGCCTCCACCTCTGTCACTACCAGTCGCATATGGTCAGTGGACTAGTGGGTCTAGCCCAGTCCCCTAAATGTTCCTGGAAAATTAGAGTATTAAAATATTAAAGCCTGGTGCCTCCTTCCCAAAGCCCAGGAAGCGTCAGCAGAACCATCATTGCCAACACCTAGGAGCCACCAGGGGTGGAAGACTGCAGTGTAGCTAACCAGTGCGCAGGAGCCACCAGCCTTGGCACTGGGATGGAAAACATGTCGGGGGGGCAGTGCAGCACATGGCCTGCTGACCTTCTGCACCAAGCGCCCACCAGGACACATAACTACCTGGGAAATAGCTCAGTTTGCTGAATCCAATTCCAACCTGAAGTGGGGAGGGGCGGGGTGCCCCACACTATTGGCAAATAGGATATGTGCCTGTAATGAAACTGGGAGACATTCTTGAGCAGACTCATATAGGAGCAGATCCACAATCATAGTTTTTAACATTAAGGAAGGATTAAGGAAGGGTTTTGATAAGGTAAATGGACACATGATGTCCTAGTCTTTATGTTCACAATGTGTTATTAAGGTAAAGGTAAAGGGACCCCTGACCATTAGGTCCAGTCGTGGTCGACTCTGGGGTTGCGGCGCTCATCTCACTTTATTGGCCGAGGGAGTCAGCGTACAGCTTCCGGGTCATGTGGCCAGCATGACTAAGCCGCTTCTGGCGAACCAGAGCAACACACGGAAACGCCGTTTACCTTTCCGCCGGAGTGGTACCTATTTATCTACTTGCACTTTGACGTGCTTTCGAACTGCTAGGTGGGCAGGAGCTGGGACCGAGCAACGGGAGCTCACCCCGTCGCGGGGATTCGAACCGCCAACCTTCTGATCAGCAACTCCTAGGCTCTGTGGTTTAACCCACAGTGCCACCCACATCCCTAATGCATTATTACTGTGTCTTTTTTATCGCTTGATTTTTAATCGTTTTATGCTGCTATGTCGGTGAAACACTGCTCATATGTCCCTATGTAGCATTTTACCTTCTTTTACTACATTCAGAGTCCAATCCCCCTCCAATGGTATTTGAGGGGCGGTATTCAGTTCCCCCCCACCCAGGATAACAAAGGACACGGAGGGAGAATTAAAATGTGCAGAGCAACCAGAAATAAGCAGCAGGGGAAGAAACAGCATTTTGGAAAATGGTGTGGCTGGATATCTTTTACATTACATTACTTTTACAAACCAAAGTAAAAACTGTTCTAATTAGCAAGTATGGCCTTTGACGTTTTAGAATGACATATCTAGTATCGTTCTGATAATGGAAAATAACATTGAACAGATCAGTGTAGATCCAGCCAAGGTCAGATTGGCTTACAAAAACTTGCTTGCTTTTTCCTAAGTTGTTTCTCCCACTCCAATCTATGGATGCTGTTGGATGTAAAAAGGAAATGATTTTTACATACATTTTACTCAGAAAAACAAAATCTTTATAAATCTAATTTACCCTCCCCTCAACTTCCCTCCTCTCCCTTCTACGGCTATTTTTTTCATATCTTTTTCGTTACTGCATTTCCAATTCAAATATATTTATAATTTTTCCCTTATCCTTCCCTTGATTATCTCTTACTGCATGTGTTTATATCAATCCCGCTAATGTTTTAATTTGTTTGCAATATGTCCTCAAATAATCAATAAATTTCCTCCATTCTATTTTAAGTCTCTCTTCTTGATTTCTCATTCTTCCGGTGAGTTTCGCCATTTCTGCATATTCCATTAATTTTAATTGCCAATCTTTCTTAGTTGGAACTATCTCTTCCTTCTATCTTTGAGCATAAATCATTCAAAAACTATTGGAGGACAGGAACGAACAAACAAGGTATAGAGGTAAAACACTGAACACAGAGATAACTTACAATTAGACTTCCTTCCTCCTATTTTCTTGGCCGGTGTTCTAGGCGTTGATTACAAACTGTGAGGTCAGGGAAGGTTCAACCACTGTTTTCCTGAGAGTATATAAACTAACCAGATGCTACCCAGGAGATGTGCTTTGAGTCATACCGACACAGAACAAATGAACCTGTGGGACTATTTGTATCTGAGATGAAGATATTAGCTAGCAACGGGAAAACAGGGGGAAATTTCCATGCAACAAAGTGCAGGTCCCAGAAGTCATGCTCTCAAATCTGTCTCAGCTACCTCAGGAAAGAAGAGGCTTATCTGCCTGGCTCAGCGTGTGGCTTCATAGATTTGCAATATTGCTGGGTGAGTTCAGGGCGTGTTCCCATTGTGACCAGTTGAGGTGAGCATTTGTTCAGGTTTCCTTCTTTTTCTTTAGGAAAATTAACTTAGAGGACTAATAGATTGCCTGCTTTGTTCTGGAAGTTGCTTCCTTAGGTGGGGTTCCAGAACCAAGAGTCCATTCTTTTTTTTTTCTTTCCAAATAATATTTATTATTTTCAGTAAATAAACATAATAAAAAAGAGATTAACAATAATAAAGACAAACAAAAAATAGGAGAAAAAGAGAAAAAAGAAAAAAGATACATACCACATATTACCACTTAAGTAATTAAAATTAAGTACCATCCATCTTCATAAACATAGTATTTGACTTCCTTGAATCTCTTCCATTCGAATTTCTTAGTAATTCTATGTAGCAGTTTCCAATATCAGTGTTTCAAAAGACCATATCGCAGTCCTAATCATATTACATAACTTTCCTTATCGTACATTTTCTTATTTATAAATTTAATTCCATTTTATTCCTAGGCCTAATTGTTTCTTTCAAGTGGTTACATATCTTTAATATTACAATATTTATTCAAATAGTCTTTAAATTTCTTCCAATCTTCTTGGTGTTCCTCTTCTTTCTGGTCACGGATTCTCCTGGTGAGGTCAGCCAACTCCATAAACTCCATCATGCAAGAGTCCATTCTTGATCTGTTCAGCAGGGATGGGGAACCTCAGCTTGAGGACCCAAATACAAGCCACCAGACCTTTCTCTCTTTGACCTCTGATAATGCCTCTTGTTTGCACAAATACATAGCAACTAGCCTACCAATCAAAAGTAACGTTTACTTTTATTGCTCCTCCCACTTTTGCCTCTGGTCCCGCCCACCGCTGGAATGTGGCCCTTAGAAAGTTGCCCAGAAAGGAATTTGGCCCTCAAACAGAAATATATTCTCCACCAGTGCTGTACAGGATACTGATCCAATGGTTCCATTGTTATGTGGAGACAGCATGTCCTAATCTCTCTCACATTTAGTCCATGTGATATGTAGATTGTAGCAGATTCGGGATTTCATTTTTATTTATTGTTTACTTTCAGTGCTAATTTTACTTTCTGATAGCATTCTTACCGGGCTGTATAGGGTTGCAATGTAGCTCTTTCGTCCTGTTGTGCAGCTTTTAATAACTGCATTTTTGTTGCTTGCCACCAAGGGAACTCCCAGTGATTCAATTTGACTGTGAGAGTAATGTTAATAAATAAATAAACGGATTAACTTGGCGGTGAATGAACAAAGCAGTTGTATATATAGCACTGGGGTAAGTCAACAAGACTGTGTTTGGAGGGTTTTTAAAAAATCAAAATGGGAATGAATTTGCGTTTTCTTCACTTGTTTTACTTCCCCAGAAGAAGGTGATTGAAGGATTAAACTCTCGTCTAAGGTTGCCTAGTGATAGCATGTGGGATGCAGTTTAAATCTCTCTCTGTTTTTGCAGATTGGTGTCAGGAAGTTGCCATGCACATTCTGATGTGGGGGAAAGCAGAGTTGAACAAATGTTGTCCTACTTGCCAGTACTCGGATGGACACCATCTGCCAGGAAGCTCACCTGCCCATGGCCAATTTGGGATGAACTGTGCAAGAGCTAGGTTGTATCATTTCAGCAAAACTATGCAGAGCTTGCCAATGGGCTGTGCCCTTCAAAAGGCAACAGTTATGAACCTTGAGGTATGATTAAAGGTAAAGGTAAAGGTACCCCTGACCATTAGGTCCACTCACGAACAACTCTGGGGTTGCGGCGCTCATCTCGCTCTATAGGCCGAGGGAGCTGGCGTTTGTCCTCAGACAGCTTCCGGGTCATGTGGCCAGCATGACTAAGCCACTTCTGGCAAACCAGAGCAGTGCACGGAAACGCCGTTTAGCTTCCCGCCAGAGAGGTACCTATTTATCTACTTGCACTTGACGTGCTTTCGAACTGCTAGGTGGGCAGGAGCTGGGACCGAACAACTGGAGCTCACCCTGTCGCAGGGATTTGAACTGCCGACCTTCTGATCGGCAAGCCCTAGGCTCAGTGGTTTAGACCACAGCGCCACCTGTGTCCCCTTGAGGTATGGTTACAGTGCCTAAATGCAAGGCTGCCTGGACTTGGGGCACTTCTGTAAAGGGGGGGGGCGGATTCAAGAAGTTGTCTCCTTTTTTACACTACACTGTCTTCAGGAGACACAGATTCAACTCCTCGCTCAGCCCAGCCTACCTCCACAGATGGTTGTGAGGATAAAATTGGCGTAGAGATAAAAACAGTCTTTGAGATCTTTGGATGGAAGGAGGGGTCTAAATGTAATCTACCAATACATGACGCAGCTGCCTGCCAAAATGCTTCTGCCCTTTCTGTATAGGAGCCAGCTATTCTCCTTTCCATCTTAAAGGTCTGGTGTTATTGTACTGCAATGACCAAGGCCACATTCCCTCCATAGACTTAAAGTGCCACGATGGCACTTCGAACCATCATGGCTTCCCCTGGAGAATCCTGGGAACTGTAGTTTGGAAGAAGAAGAAGAAGAAGAAGAAGAAGAAGAAGAAGAAGAAGAAGAAGAAGAAGAAGAGGAGGAGGAGGAGGAGGAGGAGGAAGAGGAGGAGGAGGAGGAGGAAGAGGAGGAGGAGGAGGAGGAGGAGTTTGGATTTGATATCCCACTTTATCACTACCCTAAGGAGTCTCAAAGTGGCTAACATTCTCCTTTCCCTTCCTCCCCACAACACTCTGTGAGGTGAGTGGGACTGAGAGAAGCGAACCCGGTTCACCAGATTACGAGTCCACTGCTCTTAACCACTACACCACACTGGCTTTCAGTGTTAAGGGAGCTGAGAGTTATTAGGAGACCCCTCTTGTGCTCCCAGAGCTACAATTTCCAGAGTGGTTTCACAGTCGATCCCTCTTCCCAGGGATTGAGGAGCAAAAATTCACAACACACCCAGTGCTGAAACAGCTCCTCCTCTTTCACCATATCGTGGCACCCACTGGCAATTGTAGGGAGCCCTCTCTGCTGACCCCCACTGCTAGAAGTTCTGGGGGGTGTGGCCTTTAATTCAGTGCATAAAAATAGCAGCTATGATCCAAAGTGTTTCAAGCATTTACTCAGAATGTGTCTCCCCCCGCCCCCATGAACCAACGCTTCAGCAATTTGCTTTTCTAACCATAGCTCCTTGCAGGCTTTCAGAAAAGCCTTTTGGGGGTGGCAGGGAGGCAGCAGTAGGAAAAGCCTCAAAAGCTCTGAAGTTGCCTGCACGGCAACTTTGCACGCATCACAGGTCGTAGCCAACATGCTTGGGGGGGGGGGATGCCTCAGATGTAGTGATGGAGGAGAAATTGGTTCAGTTTGCATTCGAATGTGAACCTACCTTATCCAGACTTCTCAAAATAATACGTGAACCAAAACATAGCCGCCCTTCGAAATTCTCCAAATTTTGTGGCGCCATTTTCCAGCCATAAAATGTATACAAAAACGTGTGCATAAAAAAACCCCACATGGTTTCTAGCTGTAATGATATAAAGGAACATGGATGAAAAAAAGGGTTTGGATAGAAAATAAGGTGATATTATAAGCTGTAATGCTTTAAGTTAAGGATTTGCTGAACAAATAATCTGAAATGGAATACAAGAAGGGGAGGTATGAGGAGGTCAGAGAAATTTGTTACTGAAAAGTATGTTTTATGAACTATATGTTTTTTTTAAATCTTTTTGTTTGTTTTTTGTTTGTATAAAAAAATTGAAAACTTTAATAAATATCTTTTAAAAAAAACATAAAAACCCCCACATGCTTCTGCAAACAGCATACAAGAATGCATTCTGTTTTGGGGAATTGCTTGCAAAAATGTGTGTATCAGCCGAAACACATGCGAAAATGTGTATATTGTTTAGGTGTGCATTCATCTCAGATAATTAGATGATTTGAGGCGAACCAGGTCATGATTGCTTGGACGGCCATCTGTCATGGATGCTTTAGTTGAGATTCGTGCATCGCATCTAAAGCTGCTTCCAGGACCCCCTGTACTTCCAAGTTGCTCTGCGGCCTTGGTTAAACATGCAACATTTTTCATTTTCCTTTCTTTTCTGGAAAACAAAAACCAAACTGAATGGGGGACAGCCCAGGATTTGAGAGGGGAGGAGTGTAGTGGTGGGAGAAAGTATCCTTCATTTTGACAGACAGGTCTAGCTTTTAATTACAGTCATTTATTCTCTAGGTGGGACACGGGTGGCGCTGTGGGTTAAACCACAGAGCCAAGGGCTTGCCAATCAGAAGGTCGGCAGTTCGAATCCCTGCGATGGGGTGAGCTCCTGTTGCTCAGTCCCAGCTCCTGCCAACCTAGCAGTTCGAAAGCACACCCAAAAGTGCAAGTAGAAAAATAGGTACCACTCCGGCAGGAAGGTAAACGCCGTTTCCGTGCACTGCTCTGGTTTGCCAGAAGCAGCTTAGTCATGCTGGCCACATGACCCAGAAGCTGTACGCTGGCTCCCTCGGCCAATAAAGCGAGATGAGTGCCGCAACCCCAGAGTTGGTCAGCGGTCCTTTATTCTCTAGGTGCATTTGAATCGCCATGATTTTGGGGAGGAATGTTGAAATATCTTGTGCGGGTTGCCATTCTCCTCTGAGTTTTTTTTCTTCCTGTGAGAACAGAGCATAAGCAAGGGAGTTATGAGGGTCCCTTGCTTCTTTCCCCAAACCATAGCATGCTCACTCTTTTTAATTCATGGAGGTTACTTCCATGAATGGGGGCAGTGGGGAAAAAAATGACTTTCCCCAGTATTTTAAAAAAGGAAAACCACATAGCACAATAGTCCCTGGACCTATTTTGCCTGAACTTTGGCAGGTTTCTTACCCAGGGGCACCTCCCTCACATTTGCAGTTTTCAAAACTGACTGTCCACAAAAAAGAATTGGGGAAGAGAATGTGATGCATGTTCTCCCAGCCCAAAGCAGTAAAGTTAGTCCTTGCCATATAACTGCTATGCCTAACCTCCTGAAATTTGGCAGACTTCATCTCCTCAGAAGGGGTGTCAAGGTCTACAATTTTCATCCAATTCTAGCAGAAAAGTAAAAGAAGACTTTTACTATATAAAAAACTACTACTACTACTACTACTACTACTACTACTACTACTACTACTACTGCAAGTCCCTGGCACAAATCCTCTGGATCAATTTGCCTTGAAATCTGGTGTGCTTAATCCACACTGGAAAATACTCACCCCCTAACCCACCCCCCAAAAATCAAATGCTCACCAAAAATTTGTCCACTTCACTAATCATATTTTCCAGACTATTTATGTCCATAATGTCTTTTTTAAAAATAATGATGATGATGATGATGATGCCACTTATTTTGAAATATAGGCACCTGATTCACCAATCTTTAATGGGATATTATATCCCAAAACCTACTCAACCCAGCTCTTCATTGTTTAAGTACTTATATCACACCATACCATAGCAAGGCAATTTTTTGCAAGATGTACCAGGTCCCCTGTGCCTAGACAGAGAGTTAGGAAATAGTTAGAAACCTTTTGACTGGTAGTGGACTTCTTGCTTGTGTGTTATGGTATATCTTGTTTTTGCCACACCAAAGTAACATTTTTGCATAGGCACCATCTCTGTCTGGGCAGAAAGTTCATTAAATTAAAGGTTGCAGTTTAGAGTACTCACACGGCCATTCCTTTCCCTCTTCGCTCATTAGATTTATTTTTTTAAAAAATATATATATATACAGCTGCCGAAACAAAAAAGAAATGATTTAGCGTCAAACAGGTGTGATTTCTATGGAGCGTGCAGGTGTGGGAAGATGTGTTGGATCCGAAAAGAATACACAGCTAGTAGCCTGTAATTTATGGTGCTGCTGTCAGTGTTTTGTATCTCTTTTTAACTTTCTGGCACACACACAAAAAACACCAGTTCATTGCATTACTGATTATTGTTAGGAAACATTACCATTGCTTGAATCTTCATTAAAGTATCAGTGATTTCTCCAACACCATTTGTCCCAGAACTTCCCATTAAATTAAAGCTTTAAGTGTCCGTCTTCACTGATGGGGAGGTGAAACGCATGCAACTGCAGTCACTGAGAGCGTTTTCTTAATGTGGCATCACAGAGTAGGTTGGCTTTTTTCCCCCCTTTGATGAATGAGCAGCTGACATAATGCTCCAGCAACATTCCTAGTACAAAAGACTTCCATCATTCCATTGGCTTTGCCGATTGGCCGCTTAAGGGGGTGTTGCCAAACTTGGCCTGGCATTGGCTCACTCATCCCGCCACTCAAGGACCTTGCAGCCACAATTAATACCGAAAGGAACACGGTGGTCATTTGAATTTCAGTAATATTTGGACGAGATTCCATATTGGAAATCCAACCACTGAAATGTGTACCTGATGGATGGAAGGACGCTCATATCTGTTTTGAATATATACATTGTGCAGATACTCTGGAACGTGAACATCTGGGGGGGGGGATCACCTTTGTACCTTTGTAATATAAGGGGGGGGGGGAATCTGGGTTTTATTTATTTTTTCCATGTTCAAAAATCACATTAAAAAAAACCCCTGAATATTATAATCAGAAACTTGAATTTCAGATGCCATGCCTGAATAGAGGTTGTTTTGCTTTGGAAAACTAAGGTTTTGCTCATGCAAGAGCTAAATATGTTCTGGCTGAATATTGAGACATTTTCGGACAGGTTGTCTGGCTGACAACAGCTTGTGCTCAATTATATCTCTCTGGTTGTTCCTTTTTATTAGCTTTGCTAATGTTTCTGTGCTGTTTTTAATTAAGGAAATGCTGGTGCCTTAACAGGCTTCTTAGCAATGGATTACATGAAGTAAGGCTTTCTGTAATTCAGCTTTTCTTCTGATATTGTTGAAGGCTTCCGTTTATGCCAATATTCTGAGCTATTTTATCCTTTAAAGTCGCCTAGCAATGCCACTGGGCACTTGTGGGGTTGGGGGGGGGAATGGATATTCAGAAGCTTAAAATCATAAGACTAATTCTATGAAAGTGTGTGTGTGTGTGTGTGCTTTGTTGCCTTCATTTGTTCCAGCTTATTTGGGGGGGGGGGACACAGCTTTTTATATTCTAACATTTAGCATCCTTTTTTTTAAAGTCTGCAAGAGGAGATTTTCTGCGGAAGCAAACATCACCCACTTTGAATCAGGACACAAGCCCACAATGGCTCTTGATCTGGTGACTAGACATGAAGGCTAGTTCCTACCTCCACCACCGGAGGCAGCATGTATCTGAATACTAGTTGCAGGGAACCACAGATGGGAAGGCTTGCTGTTACTCTAAGGTCCTTCTTGCATGCTTTACGCTGTCATCTGATCAGCCACTGTGAGAACAGGATGCTGGACTGGAGGGGCCATTGGCCCGATCCATGTCAACTTTCAGGGAATCAGATCTCTCCCCCCGGTGGCAGTAAATAAGCAGATCAAGCAAAAGGAGCGTTCTTACCAGATAGTTTCTTTAATAATCACAGAGAGAGACAGGAATGCATAATCTCTCTAAAAAATGGTGTTGCTCCCAGTAAAGGTTTACCCGCACCATCCCCATTTATCTATGTCACTCCTACATCAGGTAATCTGAGCTTGTTGCCACTGCACTTTCTGTTCTATCACTCTCAGAGCCTGTCTAGTCTTAGGCGAAGGAAGGTCAGGAATGCTGTCCAAAGACAGTGAATCTGCCGGCTGTCTCTCTCCTGCCTCTCTTTTAGCTGCTCCTCACCTAGTATTTCCCAGCTTTTCCGCTCTGGACTATGCCCCTCCGCAAACCTAAATCAATACTGTCCTCCTGCCCTTGGGAAAGTTCAGAAAAGTGGGTGCAGCTCCCACCATTCCTCCTCAGTCCAATCCCTGACAATCCACCAGGCTGAGCTTTTGCATATGCCCCACCAGCACCTGTTGTTGTTTAGTCATTTAGCCATGTCCAACTCTTCGTGACCCCATGGACCAGAGCACGCCAGGCACTCTTGTCTTCCACTGCCTCCCGCAGTTTGGTCAAACTCATGTTAGTAGCTTCGAGAACACTGTCCAACCATCTCGTCCTCTTTCGTCCCCTTCTCCTTGTGCCCTCCATCTTTCCCAACATCAGGGTCTTTTCCTAGCTGTGGCCAAAGAAGGGAAGTACAGGGACGTCAACCATACCAGCAAAGATGCCTCTTTATCCTAGTCTTCCAAGTATATGTCAAGTGGTACCCTCTGTTTTTTTCATATCTACATAATAGCTTTCAGGTGAGTCTTGCTTGGTGGTCTGAAGAGCCAGGAGCCGTGCCAGCTTCAAATGTGTGGGAGTAGGGTGGGTAAGGTGCTCTCAGGGAGATTTTTCCTCGAGTTGCCTTGCCACTGTCTCCACTCCCCAGCTATGCTTGGTCCAGTCTTCCTCTTGTTCCATTCTGCACCACTGGGAGGCTGCTGTTCTTTCTCCATGCTTTTGCCATTGCAAAATAACACCAGTCTTGAAAGACCTACATTGGCTCCCAGTACATTTCCGAGCACAATTCAAAGTGTTGGTGTTGACCGTTAAAGCCCTAAACGGCCTCGGCCCAGTATACCTGAAGGATCGTCTCCACCCCCATCGTCCTGCCCAGACACTGAGGTCCAGCTCCATAGGCCTTCTGGCGGTTCCCTCACTGAGAGAAGCAAAGCTACAGGGAACCAGGCAGAGGGCCTTTTCGGTAGTGGCGCCCGCCCTGTGGAACGCCCTCCCATCAAATGTCAAAGAGATAAACAACCACCTGACATTTAGAAGACATTTAGAAGACAGGGTAGTCTTTAATGTGTGACATTTTAATGTATTTTTAATCTTTGTTGGAAGCCGCCCAGAGTGGCTGGGGAAACTCAGCTAGATGGGCGGGGCACAAATAATATATTATTATTATTATTATTATTATTATTATTATTATTATTAGCTTAGGGAAAGTAGGTGAACAGGCAGTGACGGGAAGGGTCAAGAACACAAGAAAGGGCTTCTGGGGCCATCAGCTGAGTCCCTGCTCAAGTGACCAATATCGCCAGCACCTGAGAAAGAGAGCCTGCTCTTGCTAGCTGTCTCGGCTGACCCTTTAAGTCATTTCACACTGTCTGTGGTAGCCAGGGAGCTGTAGCTATTTTTGGTTCATGAATGAGCATGTCCACTCATGAACTTCCGCTCCCTAACCTATTGGTATTGGGGGACTTCAACATCCATGCTGATGCCATTCCCTCCTCACAGGCTCTGGACCTGGTGTCTTCCATGGCGACACTAGGGCTCTCCCAGTTTGTTTCGGGCCCCACACATCAAGCAGGCCACACGCTGGATTTGATCTTTGGCGCCGGTATAGATGTGATCATGTCTCCTTCGATGAAGGTGCCATGGTCTGATCACTACGCACTGAAAGCCAGGATTGATTTTCCACCCCCACCCTGCTTAGGTGGTGAGCCAATTTGGGCTCGCCCACAGAGGCTGATGGACCCTGATAGATTCCGTCAGGCCTTGCGGGACCTTGCTCCCCCTGGCGACTCATTGACTGAGCTTGTTGAGGGCTGCAATATCCAGCTGCTGGTAGCCATTGATGAGATCGCACCTAAGCGCCCTCTGCGACCCCGCAGAAACCAGGCTCCCTGGTTTACCGAGGAGCTTCGGAAAACGAAGCGAGACCTCAGACGGCTAGAGCGAGTATGGCGAGGTGCCCGTGACGGAGCCTCAAGAACATCTTATAGGGTTTTTATGAAAACCTACGAGATGGAAGTGAAGGCCGCTAAGAAGTCCTACTTCTCGGCCTCCATTGCCTCCGCTAGCTCTCGCCCGGCACAATTATTTAGTATAATTAGGTCTTGAACGTCCCGACAGCCAAATTTAAATAACAATTCGACACACAGCTGTGAGGCATTTGCGAGCTTTTTTGCGGAGAAGGTCCTGTTGCTCCGCCATGACCTCCCTGCCAATTTGGATACAATAAAGGAACTGGAGGCCCCTCGACTGTCCTCGGGTCCAGTATTGGACCACTTTGACCGGATATCCCCAGCCGATGTGGACAGACTCCTCCAAGCTGGAAAGCCCACCACCTGTCCTCTTGACCCGTGCCCGCCCCCCTGGGTGATATCATCAATTTGTCCCTTGGCACCGGGATATTCCCAGGGGAACTGAAGGAGGCAGTGGTGCGTCCGCTCTTAAAGAAAACATCATTAGATCCTTTAGATCTATCCAATTACCGCCCGGTTTTGAATCTTCCATTCCTGGGTAAGGTGATTGAGAGAGCGGTTGCTGAACAGCTTGGTAGGTTTCTGGATGAAACATCGGCTCTCGATCCATTCCAGTCCGGCTTCCGCGCTGGTCATGGGACCGAGACGGCTCTGGTCGCCCTAACAGATGATCTCCGCAGGCAGCTGGATCGAGGCGGGTTGGGGCTGCTGATTCTTCTAGACCTGTCAGCAGCCTTCGACATGGTCGATCACGAACTCCTGGACCACCGCCTTGCCAACGTGGGGATACAGGGCACAGTCCTTCAATGGCTGTGCTCGTTTCTCTCTGGTCGGGGACAGAGGGTGGCGCTTGGGGGGTAATTGTCATCGCCCACTCCTTGATGTGTGGAGTGCCTCAGGGTGCGATTCTCTCCCCGATGCTTTTTAACATCTTTATGCGTCCCCTCGCCCAGCTTGTCCGGAGTTTTGGGCTGGGTTGCCATCAGTATGCCGATGACACCCAACTCTATCTGTTGATGGATGGCCATCCTGACTCGGCCCCAGATACACTGACCAGATGTCTGGAAGCTGTGGCTGGATGGTTACATGGGAGCCGGTTGAAGTTAAATCCTTCGAAGACAGAGGTCCTCTGGCTGGGACGGAGCGATATGGGATTGAGGGGGCAACTCCCATCTCTTGCAATTAGTGCCAGCATCGTCCGTTTGGGTGTAATCTTCGATACCTCCCTCTCTATGGAGGCACAGATTACAGCTATAACAAAGGCAGCATTTTTTCATCTCCGCCAAGCTAAGCAGTTGGCTCCTTATCTCTCTCGCCCTGACCTAGCCACTGTGATCCATGCGACGGTCACCTCCAGGCTGGATTATTGTAACTCGCTCTACGTGGGGCTGCCCTTGAGACTGACCCAGAAACTCCAGCGGGTGCAGAATGCCGCGTCGAGACTCCTTATGGGGTCTTCGCTGCGAGATCATATTCATCCGGTACTATACCAGCTGCACTGGCTCCCGGTGGAGTACAGGATCAGGTTTAAGGTGCTGGTTTTAACCTTTAAAGCCCTATACGGCCTAGGACCCTCGTACCTACGGGACCGCCTCTCCTGGTATGTCCCACAGAGAAATTTACGGTCTGCAAATAAAAACATCCTAAAGATCCCAGGCCACAGAGAGGTTAGGCTGGCCTCAACTAGAGCCAGGGCTTTCTCGGCCGCGGCTCCAATCCGGTGGAACGCTCTGTCACAAGAGACTAGGGCCCTGCGGGACTTGACATCTTTCTGCAGGGCCTGCAAGACAGAGCTGTTCCACCAGGCCTTTGGTCAGGGCACAGCCTGACCCCCTCCTCTGGCAATCTGCACAGAATTTTGCTTGATGGTTGCCATTAATTTGATTTTAATTTGATTTTAATTAATTTTATAATGAATGTTTTTAGAATGTTGGACTATTTTGATTGTTGTTAGCCGCCCTGAGCCCAGCTTCGGCTGGGGAGGGCGGGATATAAATAAAATTTATTATTATTATTATTATTATTATTATTATTATTATTATTATTAACTTGTGGACCTCCCCATGTTTCTGGACTACAACTCCCATCATCTCTGACTGCTGGCCATACTGGAGGGGGCTGATAGGAGTTGGAGTCCAACAACGTCTGCAGAACCAGCAAGTTCCTTGTGCCTGGTCAATGTGACGCACATATTTGTAAGCATATGCTCATTGTGTTCACTCTTTAGGTTCAACGTTGTTAGGAGGCCACTATTCCCCTTGCAGAAGTACAATTCTCAGAGTGGTTTAACAAGCAAACTTTCTTTCCAGGGAATTCTGGGAACTGTAGCTTCATGAGGAGAACAACCCTCAACACTACAGTTCCCTGGATGCTTTGGGGGAAACCATGACTGTTCAAACTAGTATGGTAGTGCTTTAAATGTATAGTACAGATGGGAACTTAGTGCCTTGTAATGTACACCTAAAACAGGAATGTGTTAAGTGGTCCTTGGATTAAACTTCTGGGGCAAACATCCTTCAAACTAGAACATGAGTGCTGACTATAAGGAGATGTATGTTGGATTTTTTTTAATTAAAAAAATAGAATAAAGATGTGCTGAGAAAAAAAATGGAGGAGCATCTTAACCTTGGCATCTGTGATCAAGAACACTATAATCACATCATAATTATGTATAATACCTGAGAATTTTCTATTCATCCTACTTAGAAGTAATGCAATATGAGTCACTAAAATTATGAAACTAAATTGCTGTTTTAATTCTAGGATATTATTACTTCAACTTGCAGAGCCCAGAGAGATATGACTAGGAGTTACATCTTAAAATATATGTTTCTATTTACACAGGTTGCTGAAAGATAAAGAAAGGAGATGTGAAATAATGGAGTAGCTCATTGTTCTGAAGCCGGTCTTCGTGGTGCTTGGATGCTGAGGACCAGAAGGTTAGGTCAGCCATTGGTTCTTCTTTCTCCCCCATCTGCTCTCCTTTCGCTGGTCCCTTGCCAGCTTCTGCCTGCAAGAAGACTGTGGTGGAGGTCGGAATCCAGCGATCTGAGTGGGTGATATCTATCAATCTCGCGCCATGAACAAGCACTGTTGCTAGGCAACTGGAAGCAGCATTCCGCCCACATCCTGCAATTTCCTCCTGGTGATTTACTCTTTCACTCTTAATATATTAATTACACCAAACTTTCTTTTTGTACACTTTGGGCGCCAACTTCAACAGATGACAGTCTTTCTGCAGCTAAGGGCCCTTTCCTGATGGGATGGCAATCAGCGATTAGCGGCTTTGCCGTCAAGGTTGCAAGATGTGAGTGGCTCCAAAAGGCTTCAGAACGTTCCAGCGAAAGGATTGCAGCTGAGGTTGTTATTAAAAGGGGAGACGAGAGGGAAGAACTCCTCTGGGCAGGGATGGTCCTCAAACAACATCAGGCTGACCTTGGAAATTACTTGGAAACTTCAACTGGTCCAAAATGCAGCAGCCAGATGATTGGCCAGTGTTACCTTTAGAGTTTATATAACCCATTTTAAAACGATTGCGCTGGTAATCAATTACGGCCCAATACAAGGTGCTCAAATTAGTACGTAAATGAGTTAGGCCCCAAATATCTGAAATGCCTTCTTGATAGTTCCGTAACCCTCAGAAGTGTGGAGAATGACAGCCAGGGAGAGGACTTCCTACTGGTAACCCCTAAATTGTGGAACTGTCTTCTCACCTAGCATCTTCATTGTATATCTTTTGTTGTATGGTGAAGACACACCTCTTTACCCTGACCTTTGAAAGTAATGTATTCTCTCTGTGTGTGTGTGTGTGTGTGTGTGTGTGTGTGTGCATGCAACCCATGTCTTTTGCTGAATTTTTTACCATTCTTCTCTGGTTGGAATGCTTTGCTTTCATAGCTTTAACTGTCCTCTTTTTATTATATTGTTCTAGCTGACCTGGGACCTTAGGATGAAGTGCGGCTAAAAATGTCTTATAAATAAATAAACTTAATAAATGGATAACTGGACCTCAACTATACAGTTCACTGGGACCCTGTCAAAAGCCAAACACACAGTGAATAATTTTGATGTCTCCAGTTCCATACAGACATATAGCAAAGTATCCTCTGAGGTATTTTCCAATACATATCCAGCAGAAGAACTGGGGCATGGCTAGTTGTCAAACAGTGTCCTCTGGAATTTTAGTTAGGAACAAGGATGAAGAAGATCATAGATATTACTTGTCTATCATAGATACTACTTTTGTATGGCCCACTTTTACGATAAGTGATGCATACTTAATCCTGGCTGGCTCTCTCTCAAAAAAATATATACCATAGATCATGGTGCTTCAAACAGGGAACTGTGTCAGCTTTTTAAAATATTTACACAATATTTATTCTACCTGCCGTAAGGATTTGAAAGACCTATATAGTCATCTGTAAAGCTACAGATTGATGGGCAACTGTTCTGATTCTTGAGCACAGGTCTCAAAGAGATATTTGTCTTGAGATGACAACACAAAATTGCCATCAGTTGAACTTTGCCTAAGGAGGTAATCCTATGGGAAGATTAACCAAGATGAGCGTCAGTGGTTCTCCAGATCAGCAGGCATTCAAGACCTAACCAGGGCTCAGACTAAAATATCCCAGTGTTACTTGCTCATTCTGGTTCAGGTGGGGCTCAGTCAGCTGAGCTGAGGCCAGTTTAAGTCCCCAAAAAGGGGCATTATGGGGGTGGGGCAGGGATGGGACCAGAGAGGGGAGACTTGGGCAAGTTCTTAAGCCCCTTCACTTTAGACACGTGACCTGGCAACCCATCATAGAACCATAGCTGTCAACGTTTCCCTTTTTTTAAGGGAAATTCCCTTATTCCGAATAGGATTCCTCGCAAGAAAAGGGAAAAGTTGACAGCTATGCATAAAACACAGTTTTAAAAGCTTGTTTTTCTTTCCAGGATACACGGAGCAGGATACACGGAGCAGCCCTGCTGTTGAACAGGGTTTGGAGCTGGTATAACTTTGTTGTTGTTTAGTCGTTTAGTCGTGTCTGACTCTTCGTGTCCCCATGGACCAGAGCACACCAGGCACTTCTGTCTTCCAAATTCATGCTGGTAGCTTTGAGAACACTGTCCAACCATCTCGTCCTCTGTCGTCCCCTTCTCCTTGTGCCCTCCATCTTTCCCAACATCGGGGTCTTTTCCAGGGAGTCTTCTCTTCTCATGAGGTGGCCAAAGTATTGGAGCCTCAGCTTTAGGATCTGTCCTTCCAGTGAGCACTCAGGGCTGATTTCCTTCAGAATGGATAGGTTTGATCTTCTTGCAGTCCATGGGACTCTCAAGAGTCTCCTCCAGCACCATAATTCAAAAGCATCAAATAACTTTATACCAGCTTAATTTACGCTGGATTCCTTTATTCTAGATACTTGTGCATAGAATTTCTCCCTTGCTTGTGGTTTAATAGCCTTCCTATTCTCTTTTATTAAAACCTGTGCAGCATGAGGCCCTTGGTTCAAATGCGGCCTCTGCCATGAACTGCAGAGGCCAGCAATAGGCAGCTCACACATTTAAAGCTTCTGTCATCAAGTAGGTTGGGATACTGAGAATAACGTGTGCCAATCTTATAAAGGTCTTGGGAGGATTTCTGTGAGATAGCATGTGTGAAGGACTTTGCATGCTCGGAAACACTGTACAACTGCAGTATGTCATGATGGTCTGCTCCTGACTCTTACATTTCTAACGGTTTTGCCCAACTTGGTGCCCTCCTGATCTTGTTGTTTTCAACTCCCAGCAGGTTTAGCTGGGCTGGCAATGGTCAGCAATGGTGGGAGTTCAATAAATTCAACCCACATTTAGACCAGCTTAACTTCCTCCCCCTAAAAAAGCCATGGAATGGGATTTATCTATAGTGTCCTTAAAAATCACATACACACACAAATATATATACAGTGGTACCTTGTTTTACGAACTTAATTACGAACGTTCCAGAAGTCCGTTCTTAAACCAAAGCATTCTTAAACCAAGGCGTACACATTCATTCATTCATTCATTCATTCATTCATTGCTTTCCCCAGGTTAGTGAATCACCTTAGCCACAAGGGAATTAACATGTTTCTCGAGTGCCAGGTGGTAATTCTATCTATCTATATCTATCTATCTATCTATCTATCTATCTATCTATCTATCTATCTATCATCTATCTATCTATCTATCTATCTATCTATCTATCATCTATCTATATCTATCTATCTATCATCTATCTATCATCTATCTATCTATCTATCTATCTATCTATCATCTATCTATCTATCTATCACAAGCTCACAACTTCTGCCTGGGAGGCAAATAGTTCATATAGGAGGCATGGAAAAACACTGGCTAGCTCCCACTGTCATGCTTGCTTATGTTCTCTTTAATAAGATTAAGTACATTTTCAGTCTGCTGTTTTAGTAGGGTGTTGTGCGGCTGAAAGTAGGTTGTGTAGGTTGAAACTCTACCATTAAATGCCTCGATTTCGCTCCTCATAGTCAAATACTCCCAGGAGTCAAACTTTCAAGTGACCTTATTAGCACAGTCTGTTATTATGGTTGTCCTTTCGTAGTACTATCTGGACTCTGTGTTCTGAACCCTTTGCCCATAGGCCACTTTCATGAATTAACTGCACCCCACACCCACACTTTACACATGGCTGAACAGATCTACATTTGAAGATATAAATCTGCTGCTTACACTGGCTTGTGATTCGAGGACCCGATCCCCGCTTGGGGAATGAAGACACGCGGACACAGTATATTAGGTTAATGGGCAAGAAAAGGCCACGACTTTATTGATTACAGCATGTGGGAAGGTATTGGCTTAGGCATTGGACCACAGACAATTTGACCCCCCGCCACACAGGACATCGGACAGGATCCACGACCACCGGATTCCTTTAATGTAATACCCAAAAGTGAAGGGGTAGGCGATGGCCACACCTTGCCCTTCCATACACTAACAACACATTCTTTATACCAAGAAAGTTGTGACGATTGCTATGAGGTAGGTGGAAAAAACCAAGAGGCCGGTGCCAATTTGCCAATTGGAAAAAAACTCCTACCAGGCCCCCTGGGCAACCAGGGCGACCAACCATGGGTCCATAGCAAGGCCAAGTGAGAAGCTACGCCCTAAAGGGAGTGGTGGGTGGGTGACTCGTGGACAATCAGGAGAGCAATGGCGGGGAGAGCTGGTGCGGGCGCATTTGAGTGGCTAAACCATGCCCCCCCGGTGCCACCTGATTGGGTGCCCAACTGGGGGGCGTGGCGCGCCAGCAATGGTGAGAGGGCAGGGGGCAGAACGCCCCCTGTGTGACACGGGAATCGTCTCCCAGTCACAACCCCTCCCCTCCAGAAGGAGGAGAGGCTCTTCAGAACAAACGTATACAGTTAGATCCCACCATTACGCTGTAGGAATAGAAAGAGCTGCCATTCAGAGAAGGAGAGGGCACTCAGAATTATGGCTGGGTGCAAAATAGGACAGGTCTCCTTCATATTTAATAGAAGTTGTCACATGAAAGTACAGAAGCCCTGTCTTCTTTTGCATTTCATCTCCCGAACAACTCTCCTTTATATATGTACTTTATATATGTACAGAACCTAAGGAAAGCCTTTCTGGATCTGCCAAAAGGTTCGTGTTGTCCATGTGCTCACTATACTGTGAGCATCCTATACCCATAGTGGCCAATTGGGTGTCCATGGGAAGTCCAGAAGGTATTCTATTAGAGCTGCCTCTGCTTTTTGAGTGCTAACTTTCTTCAGAAAAGTTTGATGAACTTATTTTTTTTTTTTTAAGAAGTTAAGAGACTGGGGGCCCTGCTGGCTCAAGACCCAGTATATGTGCACTCCGAGGGCCCCCTCTGTTGGCAGACCTGTCAATCGTTAAATCTTTGCTTTGTCCATTCTGTAAAGGAAGACCAACGTTTCTGCTTCCCCTCCCTTAACTGTACCAATTCTGTCACAGAGCAAAGAATCAGGATCCAAGCCCTAGCCTTTCTTAGCCAACACATGCAATGTTGACGGGACCTTCAGTTCCAGTTGCTGGTTTGCCAAATGGCAAGTCAAAAACTAATGAAACTTAGTATACATTAATAAAGCAGATCTAAAGTTCGTTGTTGTTTTTAACAACACAAGGGAAAAGAGAAATGCTGTGCCATATATTTGATTTGGCTTCTACTGGTGTTTGTTTCTTCTTACATGCAATGTCTGAACAGCATGATATTATACTGAAAACAGTAAAATGTTGAATTAGGGTGATTTCAATGGGTCTACTCTGAGTATAACTGATGTTGGATATCACCCATATTTTTCTTTTTTTAAAAAAAATCCCATCAGCTTTGTGTAAATATATATAAACAAGGTCTAATCTATTTTTTAAAAAATGCCTATGTGGGTGAGTATTTATTTATTTATTACTTCTTTGTGCCAGGATGTTCTATATCCCATACACAGGAATTGATCTCTATGGAAATATGGCAATTCTAGATTAAGGGGATTTACACCCTGGCTCTATAGCTGGAAGACATACCTTTTATTCATGCCTCTGAATTCCATTGGCCCTGCAGAGCTACCCAGATTGACAGGCCCACATAAAAATCGGGATGGATTTTTTTATTAGATTGTTCCCTGCTGCATGTTTTATGCAGGTTATGAGTCTTAGTCAGACCTGGGAAATCATGACACACACCCCAACTCCTGCCAGCAACCTAGTAAGAGGATGATATCGAGATCCTCCTGATTCATTGTAGAAAATATGTTTGCTTAATTGTGTCCGGGAGGTGAAGGGGAAGCAGGGGGAAATTGTAGAATATTCGTGTACTCTCTGGGTTGCCAACTTCTTTCCTGTTCCCTGCTCCTGTGCCTGTCACCTGCAACAGCACCTGAACAGGTAGAAATGAAGCCAGTGAAGCATCCTGGAGATAAAATGCCCTGGGGGGGGGAGGAGAAATTGGTGACTTCGTTTCTTTCTGTCAGGCTGATGTGGCAGGTGGCAGATATGGGAGCAGAGGCCAGTAAAGAAGTTGGCAATCCAAACGTCACATGAAGGTTCTACCAACTTTCCTTGCTTTAAAATAAGGGAGGAAGCATTAGGAGGAGATGGAAAACACGTTTTCCAATGAACAAGGAGGGTCTCCACAGTTCTGTGGGAGAGTGCTTGCCTTGATCTGCAGAAGGTCCCAGTTTTAATTCCTAGCATCCCCAGTTAAGGCTGGGAAAGAGTTTTGTCTGCAATGCTAGAGCCACTGATAGTCAGAGGCATTTCTCATTGGCAGGGAAGCGGCTGGCATGTATTGCACATGTATTGCACAAGTTAGCAAAGATGTGTTTGATGCAAACTGCTGTGAATGTGGAAGCAACATGCAGTAGATTTGCAGCAGTGATCCTGCCTTGGTGACCCCACCACCACAACAACAACACCAAGTGCTGATCCTTAACACTCATGAAAACCACTAGGGATTATTTTATGAACCTCCTGGCAACTGAAGAGCGTTTGTTGCTTTTCTATTCTTTTCTTTTCTTTGCCATTGCAGCCGCCACCAAATTCTTGGGGGTTCCACCAAAAATTGCTGGGACGGGGGTGCAGATACAGTATATACAGTGGTACCTCGCAAGACGAATGCCTCGGAAGACGAAAAACTCGCAAGACGAAAGAGTTTTTCGTTTTTTGAGTTGCTTCGCAAGACGATTTTCCCTATGGGCTTGCTTCGCAAGACGAAAACGTCTTGCGAGTTTGTTTCCTTTTTTCTTAAAACCGCTTGAAGAGGTGCAGTTGCGACTGACCGTGCTTTGCAAGACGAAAAACCACGCAAGACGAAAAGACTCGCGGAACGAATTAATTTCGTCTTGCGAGGCACCACTGTAATGAGAACTAAAAATATATATTTTTAAAGTGGGGAAAAATAGGAAATCTTGAATTCTCCTAAGTATAAATCTCTCACTCTCAGGAGAAGTGAGAGCTGGACCATAAAGAAGGCTGATCGCCGAAGAATTGATGCTTTTGAATTATGGTGCTGGAGGAGACTCTTGAGAGTCCCATGGGCTGCAAGAAGATCAAACGCATCCATTCTTAAGGAAATCAACCCTGAGTGGTCACTGAAAGGACAGATCATGAAGCTGAGGCTCCAATACTTTGGCCACCTCATGAGAAGAGAAGACTCCCTGGAAAAGACCCTGATGTTGGGAAAGATTGAGGGCACAAGGAGAAGGGGACGACAGAGGACAAGATGGTTGGATAGTGTTCTCAAAGCCACAAACATGAGTCTGACCAAACTGCGGGAGGCAGTGGAAGACAGGAGTGCCTGGCGTGCTCTGGTCCAGGGGGTCACGAAGAGTCAGACACGACTAAACGACTAAACAACAACAACAACAACAAAAGTATAAAGTATAAATACGCACAGAGAATTGGAATAAACATATTCCTAAATGCATCTTAGTTTTACATGGGGCATCGCTCCACATTTTGCTGAGCAAGTAAATGCTTGATTACTTATGTTTATTACTTGATTACCTGCGCAATCATTGCCTTGATTGGGACCTTCATATTAATTCCTAATTGTATGTTTATTGTATACTGTGTTCTCTCAGGAGGAGCAATCTCAAAAATATAGGTGAGACTTGTCTGAAAAAGCGTTAGTGCTTAGAAATCCAGGAAATGATACATAACTGAGATCACATGTGTGCATGAGGTCCTTCAGCCAAAATCATTTCCCCATTCATTTCCATGGATAGAACAGATACACAGAGGGGCAGATTGGCTCCCTCTGTTGAAATGAGTGAGCATCTGGGTGGGTATAGATTTTTCTGCTGGGATAACAGAGGAGAACGGATGTAGCTCATTGGTGGAGCCCACATTTTGCATACAAGTCCTCAGTTTCCATTCCTGGTTTCCTCAAGTAGTATTGGAAGCCACCCAGCCTGGGGACCTGCAATCAGTTGAGCTAGATGGACCTGGTGCAAGGCAATTTCCTATGCTCCTATTCCAAAGCTTCACTCTACAGTATATAGAATAAAAGCATCTTCTTGAAATAAAGAAGCTGGAGCTATTGCATGGGTTGGTTAAGACTATAAAATTTATAAAGTATTTTAACTTCCAGTTTTCTATTAAATTCTTATTGCGTTTGACAAGAGGCTGTAAACAAAATTCGGCTTGTCTCCTTAAATTGCGTGCCAAGAATGAGTGTGGGCTATGTTCTCATTGCAGTTAGATATAAATCAGGTAGAAGTGGAGGCAAATTTACATAAAACCAGTAAAATTAAGGGGAGAATTGGGCCAGTGCTTTTCCTGTCTTCAGGTCAGACAAAAATAATTCTTTATAACTCTCTCCGAAATTTCATTCAACATTCTAATAAAGCAGCTTGATGTACAATCAGTGCTCAAAAGTGGGAGGGATGCGACCCATTAAACTTACTGAAACTTACTTTTGCAATGCGCAGGCACAACTACCAAACGAAGGAAAGGTTACCTCTGTATATAGAGATACCTCTATGCCCTCCATGACAGGGGCACAGGAGTCCAATGACCATCCAGAGACGTGGTTGTCCCCATGTTGCCCACATCCCATGTGCTTCTCCACTTGAGCTGTTCCACCAAATCAGGCAGCGAAGGAACTGGAAAGGTTGAGGAAGAAGGCAGGATCATAAGTCGTGTTTGGGAAGCTTTCCTTGGCTCGTTCACCTCCAGTCAGGGCCACCCCAATATGAGAGAAGCGATGTTGTGAGACAGCGGCAATGCCATCTGTGCCAGCCTCCTAAGGGCTCTTTTCCTTTGCTGGCCTGCCACCTCATTTGTTGTAGAAGAGTCCTTTTCCATCACCAGTGTTGAATTAAGATTAAGCCAGCTTAGGGAAGGGGCATAGTCTTTTCCTTCACCTCAGGCAGCAAAACACCTTAGGCTGGCCCTGCTTCCGGTATTACTGTTTGCCAATGCTCTTTTTCTGCATTGGCTCCCAGTACGTTTCCAAGCACTATTCAAAGTGTAGGTGCTGACCTTTAAAGCTCTAAACAGCCTCCCTTTAATTCACCGTGAGTTTCATTCATGATCAGCCATCACCAAACCGGTTGCCTCTGGTTATTTTTGGACTACAACTCCTATAGGCATCATGCAGCATAGGCAATGGACAGGGATGATAGAAGAGGGAGCAGAAAGACCAGCCCAATTTCCCAGAACACCAGGAGGCCAAGGGAGGACTTACTTGGAACATTGTTCCCTCTGAGTCTCTGAGGAGAAGCCACAGCACCACCCAGCTGGTTGGACCATCACCTGACCAACTGCTGGAGAGGCTGGAGCAGCAAGAGCTCATGTGGGCTTCTGCTAGCTGGACTCATTTGTGGAATGCAGCCCACCAAACTTACACTTGTCGCTCCAACACCTTTTGCCACTTGCTTTGTCCACCACTGATGGGTTGTTCTCAGAAAGTTGTCCAGAAGGGAATGAAGCCCTTGGACTGAAAAAGTTCTGAAACAGAATTCATTTCCCCTGGAAAGTGGGATGTTAACTCAACCCCTTCCTAATCACGGGAAGAACATGAGCCCATGGATCATGATGGAGAAACACCAGAACAACCTTCTGCTGAAACGCACCTCAGAGAGCTGCTAGCAGTCAGTACAGACCAGGGGTGGGAAATTTGTGGCAGTAACTTGAATCCATTGGTTCAGGTCCTAGCTTCCAGAGCAGGAGAAAATAAGCTTGCTCCATCCTCCATGTAACAGCCCTTGAGATATTTGAAGATGGCTATCATACTATGGTTTCCCCAGTAGTGATGTATGGAAGTGAGAGCTGGACCATAAAGAAGGCTGATCGCTGAAGAATTGATGCTTTTGAATTATGGTGCTGGAGGAGACTCTTGAGAGTCCCATGGACTGCAAGAAGATCAAACCTCTCCATTCTGAAGGAAATCAGCCCTCAGTGCTCACTGGAAGGGCAGATCCTGAAGCTGACACTCCAATACTTTGGCCACCTCATGAGAAGAGAAGACTCCCTGGAAAAGACCCTGATGTTGGGAAAGATGGAGGGCACAAGGAGAAGGGGACAACAGAGGACGAGATGGTTGGACAGTATTCTCGAAGCTACCAGCATGAGTCTGACCAAACTGTGGGAGGCAGTGGAAGACAAAAGTGCCTGGCGTGCTCTGGTCCATGGGGTCACGAAGAGTTGGACACGACTAAACAACAACAATAAATCATATCTTCTCTCAGTCACCTTTTTTCCTGGCAAAGCATAACCAGCTCCCTCAACCATTCCTCATAAGGCTTGGTTTCCAGACCCTTGATCATCTTAGTTGTTCTCCTCAGCACACATTCCAGCTTGTCAATATTCTTCTTAAATTGTGGCACCCAGAACTGGATATGAAGAAGGATATTGACATAGTCCCCACTCTTACTTTATCCTCACAACAAACCTGTGAGGTTGATTAGGCCTGGAGATAGTGACTGGCCTGAGGTCACCCAAAGAGCTTCATGAGCAAGTGGAGATTTGAAATTAGTTCTCCGTGGTGCTAGGAGACTTGAGACAAAGAAGGTATGAGATGACAACAATCCCCGGGAAAGAAAACAGGAAATTGCATCGAAAATGGACTTCCTTGCTTCTCTCCTTGTACTTTGAGCCCCCAACTGCCTGTCATTCTGTCCACAGCACTTAGATTTCTCTGGAAAGGGATAGTAGCTTCTTGGTAAACACATTGCAGGTGCTCCTGCAAAGGAACAAGAATATTCACTCAGGGTCAAATTGCATACTCATTTATGCCAATCATTCCGGCTAGGATATGACTCAGGTCAGAACTTCACGCCTTGCTGTGTCAGGCAAAAGGTGCAAAGGCTAGCCTGACAGTTGATTTATGCAAGGAATGCAAAGGGCAGACTAGGATGCCATCTGCAAACAGGGGCATGCATAAATAAATAAATAAATAAATAATAGTAGAACCTGCTCTGTTTGAGTGGGCAGCAATGATTTTCTGCCCCTCTAGTCCACCTGTAGTGCAGGTATTATCAGCTGGCTTGTAATAAGCCTGCTAAGAGGAGGAGACAGGGAAAGGGTGGAGGTCTCCACAAGATTTTTAAAGAGTCTGAAGGACTCCTCCATATGACCGGCTTGTTGAGCGTTTGTCCTGATTTTCTTACAAAAAGGTTGTGCAGGGGTTAAATTATGCCTTGTTGTTGTGGAGCAAACTTTCTGATTAGCTTGTGGGGAGGTTATACAACACTGAGTATTCATCCTGAATTCATCTTGATTCCTCTATGCGGTGGTTATGCCTAATCCCATTAATCATATGTCCACCCCACACTTTGCAATGTGTTTCCCCATCACTTTTCTCACCATAAAATGCCTGTTGTCTGTTTAAAGTGGACTTGCTGTGCCAGGGTGGACCTTTAATCCACTTTAATTACACAAACCTAAATTTCAAACCTATGCAGCATCTTAAAGAGCAGATACATCACCTTGCCAACAAAGGTCCATATAGTTAAAGCTATGGTTTTCCCAGTAGTGATGTATGGAAGTGAGAGCTGGACCATAAAGAAGGCTGATCGCCAAATAATTGATGCTCTTGAATTATGGTGCTGGAGGAGACTCTTGAGAGTCCCATGGACTGCAAGAAGATCAAACCTATCCATTCTGAAGGAAATCAGCCCTGAGTGCTCACTGGAAGGACAGATCGTGAAGCTGAGGCTCCAATACTTTGGCCACCTCATGAGAAGAGAAGACTCCCTGGAAAAGACCCTGATGCTGGGAAAGATTGAGGGCACAAGGAGAAGGGGACGACAGAGGATGAGATGGTTGGACAGTGTTCTTGAAGCTACCAACATGAGTTTGACCAAGCTGCGGGAGGCAATGAAAGACAGGAGTGCCTGGCGTGCTCTGGTCCATGGGGTCACAAAGAGTCGGACATAACTAAACGACTAAACAACAACAACAAAATTTCCAGTAAACAGCTGAATCCACTTAGAATCATAGAATTGTAGAGCTGGAAGGTACCCAAGGGTCATCTAGTCCAACCGCCTGCAATGCAGGAATCTCAGCTAAAGCATCCATGACAGATGGCCATCCAACCTCTGCTCAGAAACCTTCATGGAAGGAGAGTCCAGAACCTCCCAAGGGAGATGGTTCCACTGTCGATCAGCTCTTACTGTCAGAAAGTTCTTCCTGATGTTTAGTTGGAATCTCCTTTCTTGTAACTTGAAGCCATTCGAGTCCAACCCTCCAGAACAGGAGAAAACAAGCTTGCTCCATCTTCCATGTGACAGCCCTTAAGACATTTGAAGATGGCTATCATATCTCCTCTCAGACTCCTTCTCTCCAGGCTAAACATACCCAGCTCTTTCAACTGTTCCTCATAAGGCTTGGTGTCCAGGCCCTTGATCATCTTGGCTGCCATCCTCTGCACACACTCCAGCTTGTCAATATCCTTTTGCAGTTGTGGTGCCCAGAATTGAACACAGTACTCCAGGTGTGATCTGACCAAGGCAGAACAGAGCAGTACTATTACTTCCCTTGATCTGGACATTATATTTCTGTTGATGCAACCTAGAATAGCCTTGAAGTTAGTGAACTTGGTCCTTCACATATTTTTCTTAATAATTCTGTGTGGGAGGAGAGGAGGGTTAACCTAGGGTCACTCCATGTGTTTGATGGCTGAGTGGATTTTTCAGGCCTTGATCTGACACCATAGCTATGATGCCACACTGTCATTCTGTACATTGGTGATGCCATATAAATAATCCAGCCTTCTCCAAACTGGTGGCTTCCATAGGTTTTAGACTACAACTCAGCTTGTCATGGATGGTGGGACAAGTGGAGGGCACTACCTTGGCGTGAGCTACTCTTCCTTGAATTTGTCTCTGAACCTGTGGCCTTCTAGATGTTGCTGGACTACAACTTCCATCATCCCTGACCATATGCTGGGTGGGGCTGATGGGAGTTGGAGTCGTCAAACATCATCTCGAGGGCCACCAGGTTGCCAATTCCTGATTTAAGCTTTGGGCGTGACCTCCTTCAGTCACCCAACGCACCAGGCATTTGAGGCATGAGAAACTTCAATTTGTGATTGTTCTCTTTAAAGCAAGACTGTTTTCTGCAGTGAGTGCTATCTCCTTAGCTGTAGCTCTGGGAAGCCAACAAAGATTCATTTACAAGACTGGGGTGACAAGCACAACCTCTGGAAGAAGCAATTGTGGTTTCCCTCATCCTTCCCCCTCCAACTGATTTTTTGTTTTAACTTTTCAGAGCTTTGAAAATCACTGCATTATACAAATAACTCTACTAACACCATACATCTCAGGAATACTCCCATCTCAGACACAATCCTGGTGCTTTGTGGAATCAGGCTCAACCATTAATAAGGTCTTTTGAAGTTGTGAGAGTGTTGATGCCTGGGGGAGAAACAACTGCGGTGGTGAGTCAGAGTGGCCTGGGGATCCCCAGGTAATGAGGCTGACCATTCTCTCTGGGGGATTCCAGTCAATGAATAACCTGGTTGAAGGAGCTTCTCAAAGGTCTAATACTGACAGCACCTCCCAAGAGAACCAAGCTTTGTTATGCAATGTGAGCCCACTGTGTCCATTTAAGAAGGGGAACAAAGCAATGCAAATCTAAAGTGGAGCATCTCAGAGTAATCACATTTGTTTCTTTGTTTGTTTGTTTTATTTGACAGCTTGAGGTTCCAAACAAGATGCCATTCATTCTCCAGTCTGCTGCCTCTTGACTGCTCAGGGATGGAGTATTAATCATTATGCTAATTACATTAGAGAGTGAAGATTTAGGTGAAAACGCCTTCTTGAAAACGGCATGTGTTCCCAGTTATTCCTAATGGTGGAGACTAAGGTCCGATCCACACCTAACCTTTAAAAGCACATTCAATGCACATTGAGTGCTAAGGATGTTGGGAATTGGAAACTATGGTTTTCACGATTCTTGAAGTTATGGAAACTATGGTTTTCATGATTCTTGAAGTCATGTGCTTTAAATGCGTATTGAATGTGCTCTAAGACGATGATGTGGATCTGCCCTAAGATCATATTCACACCATAAAGCACTGTTGTTGTTGTTGTTGTTTAGTCATTTAGTCGTGTCCGACTCTTTGTGACTCCATGGACCACAGCACGCCAGGCACTCCTGTCTTCCACTGCCTCCTGCAGTTTGGTCAAACTCATGTTGGTAGCTTCGGGAACACTGTCCAACCGACTCGTCCTCTGTCGTCCCCTTCTCCTTGTGCCCTCCATCTTTCCCAACATCAGGGTCTTTTCCAGGGAGTCTTCTCTTCTCATGAGGTGGCCAAAGTATTGGAGCCTCAGCTTCACGATCTGTCCTTCCAGTGAGCACTCAGGGCTGATTTCCTTCAGAATGGAGAGGTTTGATCTTCTTGCAGTCCATGGGACTCTACCATTTTAAATAGTCATGGCTCCCCCTGAAGAATTGTGGGAGCTGAAGTTTCTTAAGGGTGGTGAGTGTTGTTAGGAGACCCCTGTTCCACTCCCAGAGCTACAACCACTCTGAGAATTATAGCTATATATAGTCATCTAGCCTACCTGAACCTCTAGAGACAGTGTTGGAACCAGGAAGTACTAATTATGGCATTCGCTTCCACAAAAGGCAGTGATGGCCCCCAGCTTGAATGGCTTTAAAAGAGAACTAGACAGATTCATCAAGGATAAGACTATCAGTGGGTACTAACCACAGTGACTATATTCTGCCTCCATGAACAGAGGCATTAATGCTTCTGAATACCAGTTGATGGAAACCACAGGAAGGGAGAATACTGTTGCACTCAGTTCCTGCTATTTTTATGTTTTTCATGCACAGGAAAGCCTGTTAGACTATTTTGACACATAAAAGCCATTGACTCAAGTTATAGTGAGTTATGTTGCAAAGGTTCTGGGTGGTAGACCTATATGGGCCTAATGTAGTCATGTTTGTTAATTTCAGTGTGTCTACTCTAAGTAAAAGTTAGCTGAATGCCAACCTATGTATTAATAGTACTCATATAAACGTCTCACAAAAATAACAAGTTAGGTCATGTTCTATGCAGGAGGTGAAATTCACAACCATCCAATTCCTATTATATTTGGTGGGTTTGCCCCTGGATAAAGATTTATTGGATAAAGATAATTAGGTTATTTATTAAAGATCTAGTGTATGAGTTGTCTAATGACCTCAAAATATATCTTCTAAATAACCTAAAAGGTAAAATACACAGCTATGCTATTGAATTTACCATAAATCTACTTATCCACAAGCAAAATCCATGCTCTGACTAATTGGAAAGAGAAAGAAGCTTCTGCTATTGATACTGGGAAAGATATTAAAAACAGAAAAACATGTTGAAGTTATCTAATAAATGTCAGAATTAAAGAAGGGACACAGCAAAGAAAATGTTGTAGAAAACTGGATTCTATTTGTTTTCTTTATGTGCTGATGGGAAGAATAAGTAAATAGAGATAAAGATAAGATAAGATAAAGGATTCTTGACTGACATTCTTCCATTCCAGAAAAATAGATCATGGAGGGGAAAGAACAACACAATCATTGCCTCTGAGGGGTGGAGTTCAGCGCTTTATAGAGATATGACTGTGAGCGAACCAAGATATCGCAGGCAACAGACCAGCTTTAATCAGTCAGATTGTGCAGTTCATACAATTCATAGATCTGCAACGATAGCAAATTCCATCAGTTATAGAAGAAGAAAAAACAGGTTAGGAACAGAAAGTTTGAGAGAAATCTAAGTACAGAAATAAATCAAGGTCTAGTTCTCAAGAACAGCTGACAAGGTAAAGCTGCATTTGAGAGGCGCATAAGACAGTTTCCTATTCCAGTTGAGACTCGCTTGACCAATGTGGTCTTCCAGAAGTTGAACTCTGGTGTTTTCCTTGCTTGCTCTTCAGCCCTCTCTTCTGGCTTGGTTATTGACCCTTCTGTGCCCTTCGCCAGCCCCTGCCCACCACTTTGGTCCTTACCTTTTGGTACTTGCTACTGAATTCTTCCATGGTTCCTTGCTCCCTACGCACCCACTTCAGGTAGTTATTGTTATACCTTCAATATAGCACAATACTATGCAGTCTACATTAAAAGCAGTATCATACCGCTTTAGGCAGTTGTGGCCATAGGCCACATAGCCTGACACCCACATGCATGCCACATGTGTGACATCACACAGTAGGAAGACACCATGAGGCCCACCACAGCCGCTGGTAGGCCCAGCGAGGCCCACTGCAGACTGTGGAATACTGAGGGGGCCTAGCCCCTCCTTGAAAATTTCAGGGGGACCCTTGGCCCCTCTACCCTCCCTAGATGGCCCATGGGGGTTGAGATTTCTCCCATCAAGTAAGGGAATTGTTGCTTATTAAAAGTGATGATTAAAAGCCCCTTATTCCCCTCACAGAGCTACAATTCCCAGGAAACTTTAACAGTCAATCCCTCTTTCCCAGAGTTCTCTGAGAATCTCCTAAAAACTCTCAGCACCGGGAGCCAGTGTGGTGTAGTGGTTAAGAGCGGTAGACTCGTAATCTGGTGAACCGGGTTCGCATCTCCGCCCCTCCACATGCAGCTGCTGGGTGACCTTGGGCTAGTCACACTTCTCTGAAGTCTCTCAGCCTCACTCACCTCACAGAGTGTTTGTTGTGGGGGAGGAAAGGAAACGAGATTGTTAGCCGCTTTGAGACTCCTTAGGGTAGTGATAAAGCAGGATATCAAATCCAAACTCTTCTTTACCAATTAAAGTTCCCTTTATCCCCTCACATAATCAATGAATGCATGAGGTGTTTGCCGGAACACTTCTAGTGCCACTGCAACACATGGCAAAGTGGCTTGAGCAATAGCATGAAGAAGAGTAAGATTCCCAGAAAGATCAGGATTGAGTTACTGCCGCACTATGCAACCAGCAGAGGGAGGAAATGTTAAATGACTTCCACTGAACCGTTTCCCCACCAGCATGGTTTAAGGCACTGTCCAAATGTTTATAGAATCATAGAATTGTAAAGTTGGAAGAGACCCTGAGGATCATCTCAGCACCAGTTGAGCTATCCAGTGACATCACCGCACTACATGTCCCATGATCCTTGAACACTGGCCATACTATCTGGGGCTGATGGGAATTGGAGCCCGACAACTTCTGGTTGGTGACAGGTTCCCCATTCCTGCTTTAGAGGAATTGGTTTCCCCATGCATGCTATCAACTGATGACTGCACCACCAGGCAACAGCTAGCAAGTGAACAAGTCGCTGATCAAGCTTCCCAGATCAAACTCTCACATTACTTTCTGTTACTTCAATGCAGCCAGTTCACATTTTCAGCTTTGAGCCGTCAAGCCCAAAATAATCAAGCGATGAGAAATCAAGTGAGCCAAGGCGAGGCGTGGACTTAATCCTATCAAAATTAGAAGAACAGCCTGCCTGGAATTTACCATCCTAATGACTGTTCTCCTATCACCCTCTAGTGGCAAACTTTCTTCAGCCAGTTGCGGCAACACATTATTAGTATTCTTTTATGAAACACATCTAAAACAGAACAGCCTCATGTTCGGGAGGTAAACAAATCCCTATTCCCTTCACAGAGTTACAATCTCCAGAGTCGCCTGGGAAGGAGGATTTATTGCTAAACCACTCTGCAAATTGTAGCTCTGAGAGAGGATGGGGAATCGCCTAATAACTCTCAGTTCCCTTAACCAACTACAGTTCCCAGGATTCTCTGCGGGAAGCCATGACTGCTTAAAGTGGACTGGTTCTGCTTTAAATGTATAGTGCAGACAGCATCCATAATGAGGAATGGGAGCTAGTGGAATCCTGCAAGTCCCCAAAGCCTTTTGCAGTAAATGTCTTCTAGCACCGGGGTCTCAAGGCAGGGAGCACAAGACTCTGCCTTCCTGAGGTCCCTCCCTAGACAGAACACATAACAACAAAGATGGAAGGAATGGAACAGTGGGAAAGGAAGTAGGAAGGGAAGGCAAGCTGACTAGAACTGAGGTAACCTTCATTTGGCTGAAACGAGTTGCAACAGTCTAGGGTCCAGCCCATCCTGTCTCTCTGCGTGCATTATTCTTAATAATATAATAATATTTTTTGTACCACACCCATCTAACTGGGTTGCCCCAGCCACTCTGGAGAAGATACAAGGCAGCAGATGTTTGAAGTCTTCCTTCTCCTAGATGGGCTGCCTTCCCAGGTTGATGAGCCCCATAGACTGGTGACTGGGAGCGGCCGCCAGGACCACAAAACACCGGTCCTGAGAGATCTGCATTGGCTCCCAGTACATTTCCGAGCACAATTCAAAGTGTTGGTGCTGACCTTTAAAGCCCTAAACGGCCTCGGTCCTGTATACCTGAACGAGCATCTCCACCCCCATTGTTCAGCCCAGACACTGAGGTCCAGCTCCGAGGGCCTTCTGGCGGTTCCCTCGCTGTGAGAAGTGAGGTTACAGGGAACCAGACAGAGGGCCTTTTTGGTAGTGGTGCCCACCCTGTGGAACGCCCTCCCTGCAGATGTGAAGGAAATAAGCAGCCATCTTATCTTTAAAAGACATCTGAAGGCAGCCCTGGAAGTTTTTAGTATTTAATGCTGTATTGTTTTTAACAGTCAATTGGGAGCTGCCCACAGTGCCTGGGGAAACTCAGCCAGATGGGCGGGGTATAAATAATATATTATTATTATTATTATTATTATTATTATTATTATTATTATTCATGAATGTCAAGCAAAAAAAAATACCCTGCTTCCCTCAGACCAGGGAAATATCTGAGGGAAGCTGGGTATTTTTTTTGCTTCCCTCAGACCAGGGAAATATCTGAGGGAAGACTGAAGACATCTCTAGCCTAAACCCATCTTGGCCATATCCCTTTTATTTCCCACCTCTCGAGAAGGAAGTGCTCATAGTACTTCCCAGTGGCAAAGCAATTGTCTTCCTGGTTAGTTTGAGATACACAAAAGGACTGCTACCCCTCAAGCAGGCAGCGTGGGAACATCTGTGAAGCAAAGATATTTTATTTGGGATCTTCAAATTGACCTCAGTGGAGCTCAGGCTTGGAAGCATTAAAACATTTATGAAAAGTGGTTATGGAACAGGAACAGTATCCTCTCTTAAACATTAATGCTGAGGTGATATTAAAAGTAATTTGTTTTAAAATGGGGAAGGAGCCTGTCTGGATTAAGGCCTAAATACCTGCCAAGTCCAATTGGTTTTTTATAAACCTGTCAAACAGACACAAAGAGCAATCTCAGTTCAGGCACTGAGGGAAAGCAACCAAGGTCAGTGAAAACGAAACCCGTCAGAAATAAATGAGTGGCAAAGTTATACAAATGATGGAAGGCGGAATTTACAATGGGAGGAGGGCAGAGGAATAAAGGAGGGGGGGCGACAGCCAGCTCATAATGATATGGTTGCATCAGCTTCCTTCTGCTATGCTGTGACTGAAAAACCACCATCCATGGCTACTGCTGCTAGTACTTGTCGTAATGGCTATATTCCCTCCAGAATCAGTTGTTGTTGTTTCGTCAATTAATCATGTCCAACCCTTCGTGACCCCATGTTGTGATGGCCTGGGAATCCGATTCAGAGGCTGAACCGGAGGAATCCCAGCCTGCACAGGAGTCCCCGCCTCCAGGGCCGGCTGAACTGGGGCAGGGCCTTGATTCTGAAGCGCCTGCACCTGTGCCGGATCCTCAGGAGCAGGCACCAGGTGAATCCACTCTGGCTCCGGAGGTGGTTGAGGACTCAGTGCCTACAGGTGAGTCTCCCCCTGGGTCCAGTAACCCTTCAGCCTCTCCTGAACTGCAGAGGCTCAGGGCAGAGAGGCGGAGGGAACTGGTTTCTCCCAGGAGGGAGGCCAGGAGGGAGGCCAGGAGAGGCGGGTCTCTTGGGGGCCGGGACCGCCCCTGGCCTCAGAGAAGATAAAGGCCAGTCAGCCCGGTCCCAGGTTGCGGGAGCAACGTCATTGAAGAGCTGTTTCGTCCAGCACCCAGTCCGGTTCCCCCAGAGTTCCTGTCCTTGCCTGGCTCCTCGCTGTGGACCCCGCTTCACCCGTGGAGGACTGTCTGCTGACCCTCAACTCAGGTCCTAGACCTCGCCCCATGGTAACCTCCCCCCTTGACCAGCACACCTGTCTTCCACTGCCTCCCAGAGTTTCGTCAATGTTGGTCGCTTCTGTCCAACCATCTCGTCCTCTGTCATCTCCTTCTCCTTGTGCCCTCCATCTTTCCCAACATCAGGGTCATTTCCAGGGAGTCTTCTCTTCTCATGAGGTGGCCAAAGTATTGGAGCCTCAGCTTCAGGATCTGTCCTTCCAGTGAGCACGCAGGGCTGATTTCCTTCAGAATGGATAGGTTTGATCTTCTTGCAGTCCATGGGACTCTCAAGAGTCTCCTCCAGCACCACAATTCAAAAGCATCAGTTCTCTGGCAATCAGCCTTCTTTGTGGTCCAGCTCTCACTTCCATACTGGGAAAACCATTGCTTTAACTATACGGATCTTTGTCGACAAGGTAATGTCTCTGCTTTTTGAGATGCTGTCTAGGTTTATCATTGCTTTTCTCCCAAGAAGCAGGCGTCTTTTAATTCTGTGACTGCTGTCACCATCTGCCGTGATCATGGCGTCCATAAAATCTGCAGTGATCCATGAAGGGGGAATCAGTTGTAGTGTGCCTCTCAATAACGGGGTCAAGAGTGGGAGAATTCCCTTTCTCATACCCTGCTTGCAGTCTTCCCAGGGACATCTGGTTGGCGTTTCTGAGAACAAGAAGCTGGACTAGTTGAGCCCATCAAGAGTTTGCAGGATCGAGACTGTGAACTTCCCAGAGAGTTTTGCTATGGAGCTGTTTAAAATGGATAGGTTTTGAAATAAATAGCATCAATCAGAAGGAAGTTCAATGCAAAAAAGTTCAGTAGACATAGGAACCAACTCCCTTCAGCAGCACCCCAATAAAATATTTGAGCCCCCCCCAGCTGATGGTCATTGCCATTCAAATTGTGTGTGTGCGCGCGCATGCATGTTGCAACTGGTGATCGATTATGTGGGGCAGGGCTTACCTGCCTCCCCCCAATATTATGTTCAATTTGGCACTCTTGCCAGTAGATATAGGTAACAGAGTAATGGGAGTAAGTCCCGTTGAATTCTGGGGGGCTTCTTTCTGGAGACAGACAGACAGACAGGTCTTGTATCCACTGCGGTGACCAGACAGCACAGTGAATAGAAATTCCATGGCGCACTTGTAGCAGTGAAACTGGACGCCTTCATCTGCCCTACCTGCAACAAAGCATGTCTCTCCTGTATTGGTCTCTACACTGGAGAGCCAGTGTGGAGTAGTGGTTAAGAGCGATAGTCTCATAATCTGGGGAACCGGGTTCGCGTCTCCGCTCCTCCACATGCAGCTGCTGGGTGACCTTGGGCCAGTCACACTTCTTTGAAGTCTCTCAGCCCCACTCACCTCACAGAGTGTTTGTTGTGGGGGAGGAAGGGAAAGGAGAATGTTAGGCGCTTTGAGACTCCTTAAAGGGAGTGAAAGGCGGGATATCAAATCCAAACTCTTCTTCTTCTTCTTCTTCTTCTACTACTACTACTACTACTACTACTACAGCCACAGCAGGCGTCGTGGCTCTCCAACGGTTTGATTTCACCCCTGAAGGCTCTTTCTATTGTCTCCCAAGAAGTACGGATGCCAACAACTTCTGAGTAGACATGCATAGGACTGAACTGCTTAACTCATAGCACTCCATATGAAGGAAGCGTCATGCCATCCTACTTTGCATTTATTACATGAATAACATGAGTATCTCATTCCACCCTCCCTTCTCTGTCCCAGAGTGCGAGGAATGCGGGGCAGTTGATTTTGGAATGTTTCGTTTCAAATCCATTGCAAGGGGGTTCCGCATGTCTTAGAAGCACAAAACGGACCAACTGATTCCCGCTCCTCGTTGCAGTTCAATTGGCAAAGGAAGTGTGAAGCGTTCGGAAACTCCGCATGTGTACACCAGGGCTGTTGCTCCTGCAGAGTGAGTAAATGTTTTTGTCTGACCCCTAAAGACACGTAACAAAGGTGCCCGGCAAGTCTCTCTGGGGAGGGCAGCCCACAAGTGGGGAGCCACTGCAGGAAAGGCCCTGTTTCTCATGTTGCCGCCCTCTGGACTTCTTGTGGAGGAGGCGCATGAAGAAGGGTCTCCGATTATGACTGCAGGGTCTCTCCTATTGGGAGAGGCAGTCCTTGAGGAATGGTGGTCCTGAGCCATTTAAGGTTTCGTAGGTCAAAACCAGCACTTGAAATTGGCCCCCAAAACTAAGTGGCCGCCATTGCAGACAGGCTAGGATTGGCGTTTTATGCTCAAACTGTCTTGCCCCGGTGAGCAACCTGGTCACTGAAATCTGCACCAGCCAAAGTTTCTGAACTTCAGAGGCAGCCCTACATATAACGTGTGGCAGTAATCTAACCTAGAGGTTACCAAAGCATAGACCAAGTAGGATATCCTGGTCCAGATAGGGGTGCAGCTGAGCCACCAGCTGAAGCTGATGGAGGGACCTTGTTCACATTCCTGGCGATTATCTAATGCTTATTTCCCCTAAATTGATTTTTGAATTTTATTGTTATTCATGTTTTTATACTGTATTTTATGCTGCTTTTATAATTAAGTGTTTTAAATTTTTTGCTAGCTGCCCTGAGCCCGGTTTTTGAACCGGGAAGGGCAGGGTATAAATAAAAAATATTATTAATTATTATTATTATTATTATTATTATTATTATTATTATTATTATTCCACCTATAGTAACAGACAAAGAATACAGCTGCAAATCCATGCCTATGAAGAGGAACCTCTCCCCTTTTCTCCCCGCTCTGCCAAGAGCTTTGATTATATACAGAGTGTGTGTGTGTGTGTGTGTGTGTGTGTGTGTGTGTGTGTATCCATAAGTTTCTCTCTGCTGATGTAATAATGTGTAACATATCTAATTATCTAGGCCATAGCTTGCTGGTCTGTTTTTATATTAAGTAATAGCCGGAGAGGAAGGTGATGTAGCTATCCTCCGACCACCCATCGCCTCTCCCCCAGCCCCAGATAAAAAACGAGAGCTTACATGCCAAGAAATTTTAAAATATTGCCGCTGATTGTCATCTTGTTTACAGGAAATTTAGAAAAGCCAATCACATTATAAAATCCCTTTCCAGTAATCTCATCTTGAATTAGAAGAACAGATCTCTCTTGAACGAAGGAATGAAGATATATCTTGTTTTTTTCAGAGTAAAAGCTCATCTATAGGGTTTTTTTTTTAATTATTTTTTCATTGCAGTGGTGGAGGGAGGACATATCTTTAGGATGTTAATACTTCTAACAGAATGACTTCCCCGGGCACAGCACAGGAGAAATATTTTCAAAGCTCATGCATTCATAGTAATAAGAAATATTATTAAAATCTCTGCCCCACTCTTCCTCCCAAAGGGACCATGGGGAATGGGGCAATGGATGAGAAGTTGTGCAAAATTTCTCGGGTTCAGTCCTGGAGTGGCATCTCTAGGTAGGGCTGGGAGAGAAACCCTGGAGTGCTGCTGCAAGTCAGTGTAGACAACACTTAGGTAGATGGGCCAGTGGTATGGCACAGAAGAAGGCAGCTTCCTATGTAGGAAGTGATGGTGGTAAACGACAAAGCCCAAATCACAATCCAAAATGAAGTAAGCACATTTAAAAACATGTTGTTGTTGTTTAGTCGTTTAGTCGTGTCCGACTCTTCATAACCCCATGGATCAGAGCATGCCAGGCACTCCTGTCTTCCACTGCCTCCCAAAGTTTAGTCAAACTCATGCTGGTAGCATCAAGAACACTGTCCAACCATCTCGTCCTCTGTTGTGTTGGGATACTGCCAGGGAGGCAAAGTCCATCATAGCCCCCAAGCCAGCTGCCGGACGATCCATCGACCTCCCGTAGACAGGCAGTATCAGCAATTAGCGACACGAAGCCTCAGAAATAGATTGCCACATTCTTAGGCTGGTGCACACTCTATCAGCAGAATTCACACAGCGAAAGATGCACAGCAGGAGAGCATTTTTCCAAGTTTATTCAGCGTTGATCAGAACAAAGAAAAACATGACTGCCTGTTTCGGTATGCTCAGGCAACAAGAGAAACGAAAGCAAAGACACAACAGAAACATCCTGTGAAACAGGAAATACGCAGACTCTGTGACTCACAGCCTGCTCCCTTTTAAGGTGGAACGGAAATATCCTAACATGTTGTCCCCTTCTCCTTGTGCCCTCCATCTTTCCCAACATCAGGGTCTTTTCCAGGGAGTCTTCTCTTCTCGTGAGGTGGCCAAAGTATTGGAGCCTCAGCTTCAGGATCTGTCCTTCCAGTGAGCACTCAGGGTTGATTTCCTTCAGAATGGATACGTTTGATCTTCTTGCAGTCCATGGGACTCTCAAGAGTCTCCTCCAGCACCATCATTCAAAAGCATCAATTCTTCAGCGATCAGCCTTCTTTATGGTCCAGCTCTCACTTCCATACATCACTACTGGGAAAACCATAGCTTTAACTATACGGACCTTTGTTGGCAAGGTGATGTCTCTGCTTTTTAAGATGCTGTCCTCGCCACGGCAAGGCAGTGATCCATGAAGGGGTTTAAAACATGACTGACATCTAAAAACAGCCACCTATCCTCACAGCTAATAATTTCAATTTTTTTTGTACCCATTTAATAGAATGAGGAAGCAGACCGAGAGGGCATCTAGCGCTTCAAAAACATTCCCTACATTACAAACCCCAAACACAGACCTTTATGGAAACCAAAACAACAAGAAGGAAAGTTTAACATAGATTTCTGAGAAGCTGATGCTTTGGTGATATGCAGATTAATTTAAATTCAATCAATTATCTAATCACTTAATTGGTTAAAAAGCAGGTGATTAATCAACTATAATCATTTAATCAGCTGACAGCACCAACTAATCTATCATGTTGTTGCTGTGTCCTATCAAAGTAAAACACGAGGCTCTCACGATTCTGTTGATGCTGCCAGGTTCCATACTGGGGGCCCTTGGGGAAGGGCTGTGTAGCTCAGTGGTAATGCAACTGCTTTGCATGCAGAAGGTTCCACATACACACCGTAAGCTACCTTACACTGAGCAAGACCATTGGTCCACCTAGCTCCGTATTATCACCACTGACCACCAGCAGCTCTCCCAGATTTCAGGCAGGAGCCTCTCCCAACCCTACCTGGAAGTGCCATTGGGGATTGAACTTGGGACTTCAGCTTGCAAGGTAGATACTCTGCTACTGAGCTGTGCCCCTTCCTCCAAGGTCTCAGGTCTCCAGATAGGGCGGACCAAATTCCTATCTCAAACCCTGGAAAGCTGCTGCCATTCTGCATTGACAGTACTGAGCTAGTTTGTCCAAGAGTCTCACTCAGTGTAAGTCAAATTCCCATGATGGATTAGGTCTGTCTCCACAGCCTCCATTAGCCTGGAGTTGTTTTCTCTTCAGGGGAGAACTCATTAGCACATCCTTAGTTCTCTGTGGCTCCCAGAGAAAGGCTCAAAGACCAGCTCTCCAAGATGGTGATTTGCAGTCGAATACCTCTCTCACATGATCTAAAGTTAAACAACATGTGAGAGCTAACAGAGAACATCAACAGTTAATTATCAACCCATATACACTCAGAGAGCTGCTTTTAGCTTCAGTATAGCTCAGTGGAATTTCCCAATGTTGAACCCTCAGCAATACACATTCAAATACATACAGGCATATTCCATACAGACTCTAAGCAGACACCAACTCTACTTAAAATCTTAGGAGATCTTCCGCAACGGAGAAACCAGTTCTGTAGCCATCTTGAAGGGTAGTTGTTGAGATGCCACCCCAAGGCCACAGATGTTGCAGCTCCTGTTCAGGGGACTCCAAGAGCCTGAGTCACCTTGCTGCGCATTGAAATTCCAGCAGCAGCAGCAGCATCCTGCACCCTTTGAGCCTTGTGGAATTTTCTTGGGAAGGTCATAAAATGAAACATTGCCGCATGCTAACTTAAAGGTTACAAAATCATGGGCTCGAGCAGATGCATTAGTCTGTGACAACGCTGGCACCCTTCCAGCTGTCTACAGGAGATGAAGGGAAGGGCTGGGGAGGAAGAATGCTTAAGTGAACATCTGTGGCTGGGGACAAATGCTTTCCTTAAAAAAAAAAGGGAAGTCCCTGAAGGCCGCATAAGAGAGCCAAAGACCCATTTAAAGGGCCCAAAGAGTCATTTAATCCATTGCTTACTTTCCCAACAGTGCCCAATAGCATCTCGCTGGATGGAAACCAGGGAAGGCTTGTCCATACAGGGGCACACAATTTCATCCAAGCACATGAAACCACCAACACTTAAAACCAAACCTCAAAATGTAGCAGCAACCAGTGTAGCTGGTGCAGACAGTGGCATGTGGTGCAATTTTTCATAGGGAAATGGTTAGGGCCAGAGATTAGTGTGATGATGATGATGATGATGATGATGATGATGATGATGATGATGATGATAATAATAATAATTTATTATTTGTACTCCGCCCATCTGGCTGGCACTCTGGGCGGCTTCCACAGAGACCAAAAATACACTAAAATATCACACGTTAAAAACTTCCCTGAACAGGGCTGCCTTAAGATGTCTTCTGAATGAAATGTGGTTGTTTATCTCTTTGACCTCTGGTGGGAGGGCGTTCCACAGGGCGGGTGCCACTACCGAGAAGGCCCTCTGCCTGGTTCCCTGTAGCTTTACTTCTCACAATGAGGGAACCGCCAGAAGGCCCTCGGCGCTGGACCTCAGCGTCTGGGCAGAACGATGGGGGTGGAGACGCTCCTTCAGGTATACTGGGCCGAGGCTTCCCTTCCTAAGCCGGGCAGAAGCTTCCCAGGCTTTGGGAAGGAGGCACCAGGCTATAATACTTTAATACTCTAATTTACTGGGAACATTTAGGGGACTAGCCTTGTCCCCTAGTCCACAGGATGCAGAATAGGTGTTATGCAGAAACAGCTTGCTGGGTGGAATTGCAGGGGCTGCAATTCTAGCTTCCGAGCAGGTGGGTGACTGTTGCTTACCTGGAGGGGGGGGGAGCAGTGGCGAACCAACTGGGAGAGAGACCACTCCTTAATAGTCCTGGTGAGATAACCAACAGTCGCCTTTGAGCCTCACTAGCCTGTTTGCAGGTGAATTCTCAAAGTTTGGGGGACTTCGGCCCTTCTGTTTCATGCCACTGGGAAATTCCGGGGTGTCGGCGTACATCTGGCGATTCCAAATGCATGAATGCTTCAGCGCCCTCCCACCAGTTATCACTTAGATTCCTATTAGGCAGCGGAAGCCAGGCAGAAGAATTCCAATGCTACCTTTAAGGCTCACCTGAGCGGAAGCGTCCAGATAAATTGCATTGTGCACAGCGCCCTGGCAGCCTGTGCAGCTAACCTGTCAGAAAATTGCTTAATTCTGTTGGCTGAAGTATGGAAGGATTATGGGGTGTGACATATGGCCCATATCTCTCTCTCTCTCTCTCTCTCTCTCTCTTTCTTTCTTTCTTTCTTTCTTTCTTTCTTTCTTTCTTTCGTTTCCCCTCCATTAAGAATGAACCCCTGATCACAAGAACTGGCTTCTTGACTCCCATGGAAATCATATGTGCCTTTCTTTCCTGAGAAAAGCAAAGCTCTGGTGATGCTTTTCTCAACTTTTTGTTTGTGTTTGTTTGTTCGTTTGTTTGGAACATATGTACCCCACCCTTCAGCCAAAAAGGCTCCCAGAGCAGCTTACATACAATCAAAACAAGACAGTCCCTACCCTCAGGTTTACTATCTTTTGAATAATAATAATTTTTAAAAAGGGACACGAGTGGCGCTGTGGATTAAACCATGGAGCCTAGGACTTGCCAATCAGGTCGGTGGTTCGAATCACCGCAACGGGGTGAGCTCCCGTTGCTCGGTCCCAGCTCCTGCCAACCTAGCAGTTCAAAAGCATGTCAAAGTGCAAGTAGATAAATAGGTACTGCTCCGGTGGGAAGGTAAACGGCGTTTCCGTGCGCTGCTCTGGTTCGCCAGAAGCGGCTTAGTCATGCTGGCCACATGACCTGGAAGCTGTATGCCTTCAGGTGTCTTCTAAAAGTCAGATAGTTGTTTATTTCCTTGACATCTGATGGGAGGGTGTTCCACAGGGCAGGCACCACTACCAAGAAAGTCCTCTGCCTGATTCCCTGTAACTTCACTTCTCACAGTGAGGGAACCGCCAGAAGGCCCTCATAGCTGGACCTCAGGGTTATATCCAAAGTTAGTCATACTAAAACTACTGAAATGGATGGACCTAAGCACCGACCTAAGACTAATGGACTTTGAAGATGCTCAAACTCATAGGAAGAAAGGTACTAAGAGGGAAACCTATGTCCCCACTGTGGAGGGACGTGTGGATCCAGAATTGGCCTCCACAGTCATTTACGGACTCATTGTTAAAACTGTTTGTGGAAGACAATCTTACTCGGCTACGAGTGATCACCGAAGCAGAAGAAGAAGATACTTGATGCCACTCAGTAGGATTCTGGTGATGCATCTCTTTGTCCCTTGTTACAACACACGAATCAGTGAAGGAAACAATTTATTGGAAGAGTTGCCTAAAGGCAATTAGGCCGTGTTCATGGAAGACAATCTTACTCGGCTATGAGTGATCGCCAAAGAAGAGAAGAAGAAAGAAGGGGCTAATAATTAATAATAATAATAATAATAATAATAATAATAATAATAATAATAATTTATACCCCGCCCTCCCCAGCCAAGACCGGGCTCAGGGCGGCTAACACCAAATATAAAAACAATTGATTAGAATACAGCTTAAAAACAAGATTAAAATACAACATTAAAACATTAAAATGCAGCCTCATTTCAGTGGAAGTCAATCAAAAACTTTTTTGGGGATAAAAACGTCAAGTCTTCACCAAGGCTAACTATCCAGACTGGTCCTACATGGGCCAGAAAAAAGCCAGGGAAGTCCCCAAATAGGAGTTCCAACACAGAAGGAGAAAGGAAAAAAGAAAGGGGGGGTCAAATTGATAAGACTGTTGGAAGGTTCAGAATATGTTAGAAGCCCTCCTGAGGCACAGTGGGTCAGTGGGTCTGGCTGTTGACCAGAAGGCTGGTGGTTCGAGCCCACCCAGGGACGGCTGTGGACAGGATTCCTGCATTGCAGTGTATTGGACTAGATGACCCTTGGGGTCCCTTCCAACTCTACAGTTCTATGATTCTATAACTCAGGACAGATTAAAGGCAGCACCCTGTGGTGGAGAGACAAATTATTCCTGCCCCCAGGGTGCTATTCACCTGGCAGACTAAAGCGCATAGTCTCCAAGGTTGGTAGAGTTATTTTGACCCTGGAGACAAATAATCCCACTCTCTCTCCTCCCTTTCCGCTAAAAAATCAAGAATAATACCTCCAAATTTGCTGCCCTTGCCAATCAGCTGCTTGAATCCGCCATCTCACTCTGCCTAATGGTAGGGCCAGCCCTGCTTAGTAATAACTTGTATTATGTTACTACTAAATTGAGCACCTAGCTAACACTTGTAAGAGCTGCATGATAGAATGTACAAAATTCAGAGAGGAGATCAATGTCTGAGTACCAGGGCAATTTTGTTTTTTTTTAATGGTGGGTCGTTTGGGCTCTGCTTCACATAGCTTCACGGCTTTGCTGCTAAAATTAACAGTCAAGGCTGCGAGGAGGTGTCCTCTCTCTCACTCACTCACTCAAAGAAAAAAAACCAAAACCCCAGAACTCAATCAATTAAATTGATTGGCAGCAGGAATTAAGGCAAACAAATGTAAGCAGTTCTGGCGATGCAAAAGTAACAGACGAGATTCGTTTCCTCAAGATGTGATGATGGCTGATAGTGTAGGTGCCTTTTTCCAAGAACAACAAAAATAGACCCAAGGCTTTGTCAACCGTTGACTTAGCCCAGACGACTAATAATGGACTACCCAAGGCAGTGGGTGGGCAGGCAAGAGTGGGTGGGCAGAGGTGGGCTGTAGGCACACAGAGGAGGTGGAAGATGAGGCAGCAGCAGCAGCAGCAGGGGTATGTGGTATTTTTATTTTTTTCCTCTAGTAGCAAAATGTTCTGGGCTGGCCCTGATCCTGAGATCGATGGGCCAATGAGTCTGACATGGTGTCGGGCAAAATCCAACATTCACATTTTTTCCCCAGTAAGTGCAGAATTGTTTTTCAAAAAAAAAGAAAAAGCTTTAGGGGGGAGGAAGTATAAAGGTCATATTAGAAAGACTGCGACAGGGTCACTCTTGATAGCCCAATTTTACAGCAAGGCGATCAGAAGTGTCAGTGTGACTTAGCTGCAGGTGCTCTTTTAATGTGACCTGGTCTTTAGCAATAAGAAATGTACTGAAAGTAGAACCACACTTGTGATTGAATGAAATAGCGCGCACGCACAAAACCGACAGGGCCAGTGTGCCAAATGTAGACTGGACTGAGGGAGGGAAGCATTATAAAGGACTCCTTTCCCCCTTTTAGATTTCAACCCCAACCCTCTCTTCTTCACCCAAGTAAGAGTGGAATGTGCAAGGAGCTAAATTTAGATTGTTTTAAAAGGCAGAAGTGTGACACGGTACCATTTTCTCTACCTGCCCCGCCCCATTTAAAATGGGTCATTTTTTTTAGTTGGGATTTTTTTTCCATTCTGGAAGGGCTGCATGCCTTACTGTTATGCTTGTCAGTTCTGCGACCTATCATTGTCCGCACCAACGACAACAAAAAGAGTTAATTCCAAAAAGAAAATACAAAGATCAGGATGCTTGATGGCATCAGCCAAATAAAGGCACTTTAGGGAACACACAAAGTCAATTTGGGAGAAATTGCTCTCTGCAAATACAGTTTGGTAGTCTTCCTTTTCATCCTTGCACTGCTATCTTCATTATGAACCTTTTAGGTTAAAAGGAAGATCCTTTCACTCACTGTTTATGACTAGAATTATGCTTTCAGCCGCAGTGCACTTATGAGGAATGCAATTTTTCCAGCACACCTTTCCTGAAAGAATGGGCAGTTGGATCAAAATTGATCAGGAAAATATTTATCGGACCAAAGTAATGATTTGCTAGCAGTCGCTCCGTGAGACTGCCGAGTGATCAGTTTGCCCACACAAATTGCGCTTGGAAAACTCTAAATGCTCAAACTGCACCATGGGCCAGTGACTTAGGGGCAAAACTCCTCCTTTTCTTTCACATGGGGGTGGCACGACTGTGCATGGGGTCTTTCCCCACATCTACTACCAATGAAACTTAAGCATGCCCAGAATTATTTTGGTACCAGGGTTGGACACCCAGACACTTGCTTTTTGTAGAGGGGAGAGGCGCAAAGAGTTTCTCTGTGAGCAAGCACGGTGCCAGCTGAGGCAAGTGGGTTTTGTTCCATTAAAGAGGGTGGCTGATGGGGGCAGGTGGTGTGGGAATGTTAAGGAAGGTAGGGAAGGATATATTGAATAAGTGAGTGACGTAGCAGAGCAAATTCCCCTCAATATAGCTGGAAGCTAGTTTGCAGATTCATTTGAATCTCTTAGTTAGGATTATTTCCTGGTGTCCCCTTTAATCTCTCTTAAAAGAATAAAGACACAAGAGTCTATCTGAGTAAAGTAACAAAAAGTTTACTCACATTTCAGTTCACGATATGAAAGCTTGTTAGTTACATAAACAAACAGTGTGAGTTGATCTCATATGGAGACTGAACTCACGTGCTGCTGGCTGAGAAACAGCAGACAGCAAAATGACATAAAGACAACAAAATGGCAGCAAAAGAACAGCAAGCAAGACAAGAGGAAAAACAACAAGACTGCAAGTGAGAAAATGGCTGTATGACTCGGCTCTTTTAAGGAGTCACCCAGAGCCACGCCCATCTCCCAGGTCACATGCAGGGGGGAGATGCTCCAGACCAGAGGAACAGGAAGTTACACTGACTGGATGTCCCCTTGCCTGTGCCACTCTAGGAAATAAGGAATGTTGCATTTGACTGCACCAATGGATCACGTCCCACAGGTGGGTCATGCATGTCCCTGCATCTTTTCCTGCTTCTTTTGTATTGGACTCCCCCTACCCCACAGCAGCCATTTTGCGACGGACGCCCAGGGTACACCCCCAAAATTCCAAATGTGGCCACTATCCCCAGAAGGCTGACAAAACCTGGGCAACACCCAGCCAGAATGAAGCACTGTTATGAGTCTTATTGATGTCCATGGGAAAGTTAAAGGTAAAGGGGCCCCTGACCATTAGGTCCAGTCGTGACCGACTCTGGGGTTGCAGCACTCATCTCGCTTTATTGGCCGAGGGAGCCGGCGTACAGCTTCCAGGTCATGTGGCCAGCATGACTAAGCTGCTTCTAGCAAACCAGAGCAGCGCATGGAAACGCCGTTTACCTTCCCGCCGGAGCGGTACCTATTTATCTACTTGCACTCTGACGTGCTTTCGAACTGCTAGGTTGGCAAGAGCAGGGACCGAGCAACAGGAGCTCACCCCGTTGTGGGGATTCGAACCGCCGACCTTCTGATTGGCAAGTCCTAGGCTCTTTGGTTTAACCCACAGCGCCACATACCTGCAAAAAAAAAAAAAATCCCACCCACTGAAACCAATGGGGCTTCTAGGTATTTTGGCCAGGCCGTGCCCTGCATTAGACAGGAGTAAAAGATCAATGTTGCCTCTTTTTTAGCTCAGCCACACGGTGAGTTAGGTGTCTGTTATTCCCCTCACAGAGGTTGTGAACTAATCACCTTTTCCAGTTTTACCTTGGAACCCTCCATATAATCATAGCATTGGAAGGGACCCTGAGGATCCTCTATTCCAAGCCCCTGCAATACAGGAATGAATATGTAGCCATCCCATATGGGGATCAAACCTGCAACCTTGGTGTTATAAGCACCGTGCTCTCACCGACTGAGCTATCCAGGCTACTGATCACTGGACATGCTTCTTGAATCTGATTAGAAGAAACCACATTGGCTAGCCCTGTCTTAGCTGTTAGAATACACTCCCCTTCTCATGCCATCCTGGTAATATTTGAAAAGGAGATTGAAGTGGGTGCATCAAACACCACCATTACCTCACTGCCCACCTTTCTCTTTCTCTCTCTATGTATACCACCCTTTCTCCTGGAGCCTCATAACAGCATAAAATGGGGTTAGCGTATTTTCTCCCTGCAACAACCTGGCGAGGTAGGTTGTTGTTTACCTACAGCATTCCATTTATGAATTGCTTCTCACGAAGGACCTTGAGGGCAGGCTGAAAGAAGGTCACACAGCAAGCTACGTCGGGCTTTGAACCCACTTCTCCTCATTGCAAGTCCAACAAGCCACTTATTTCAGCCCCTGGAAACCTCACCCCTTGGCCAGCGTGTGAACTGTAAGCCAACAGGGTTTCAAAAGGAAGATTCTTGGCAGAGCTCAGGAGTGGATAGGTCAGTACTGAAACAGAAGTCAAAATACCATTTTTGCAATACGTGTTAAATAACAGCTATGGAGGCAACTCGGCTTATTTTCAATAGAGGGTATAATTCCAAAGTCTTTCAAAAGAAAGAGGAGGGGGGGGAACTCTGCTCTTTGCTAACCATAGCTGATTGTTGACTTCAAATGGTGCCAGCTGTGGGCAAATTGAATAAAACATTTGCTCTGCATCCTTTATTTGCAAAGCTCAGAACTGTAAACTTTCCCACCTCTTCTGCCTTCTCCCTCCCCCCTCGAACCACCCTCAGGAGTTGGAGTCTAGCTTTTCTGTGAGTCATGGAGCCGGCAAGCAGCACGCGCTTTGAGAACATCGCAAGCGAAATGTGCCGAAAGGAGGAGCTGAGAGGGACGGCGTACCGGCTGAATGACGTTCCGGAAGCTTTGCAAGAGGTTAGAAGTACCTCGGGGGCAGCGGTTGTGGAAAACGCGATGGAGAAGCTGAAAGCCGGGAAGAGCAATGTCAGGGAAAAACAAGGTCACGATCTGGACAGGTTGGTCCTGAAAAGAAAGTCGGAAAGCAACGATAAGCCAGGCGTGAGGAAGGAACAACGCTTGATGGAGCCAGAGAACCAGGCCCTCCCTGTGCTACTGCCCCACATCCCCCTAAAAAGCCTGATGGAGGTCGAAATGAAGTTGGTGTACACAGACGAGGAAGACGTCACCTATGAGTTTCTGGCAGCTCAAGTGGCCCCAACCAACACTCAGGCCAAATGCCCAGGGTCTGCAAATGTAGATTCCCCAAGGCTGCCTGGCATGAGCAGGCAACCACAGATGGACAAGTGGCTTCAGGTGTCCTTAAAGGATGCCAGCGCTTGCTACAGGCAGAAGAAGTATGCTGTGGCAGCAGGACAGTTCAGAACAGCCCTTGAGGTAGGTAGGTAGGGGCCCCGAGGGGAGTTGGGTGAGGTAATGGGGAGAGCGCAAGCGTTAGGTAGCCATGACAAGGGCACTTGGAGGAATGGTGGCCACCAAAGCCCTGACTTAGCTTCACCAGAATCCTTAAGGTCACTCTAGATCAGGGATTCCCAATCTTGGGTCTCTGGTTGTTTGGGGACTACAATTCCCATCATCCCTGACAACTAGCTAGGGAGGATGGGAGTTGTAGTCCAACTAAATCTGGAAAGCCAAGTTTGGTGAACCCTGCCCTAGATTATGGTGTAAAGGAGAAGCTCCTTTTCAGAGAGTCATTCATGGAGAACGTGGATGGGGAACTTCAGGCCCAGGGCTCAAAGGCAGGCCTCAGGCCACAAACACTCACAGAGGAAACACCTTCCTTTGGAATGGCTGGAATGTGTCCTTGGAAGGTGATAATGGCTCTAACTTGCCTGGAAGATCAGTGTGAGGAGAAATCACTGCCTTTTGTATACCATCTATTTAAGTAGGCTTTCCCTTGCGCATAAGATTCACCACACCGCTCTGTTTTATTATTTATAGATATTTAATCAAACGTTTTATCAATCGATTCTCTGTTTTTACCCATGTATTTCTTTGCAGGCTTGGTTATAATGCAGTACATGGGTTTTTCTTTTCATTCATTCATTTCACTTATTATACTTCTACGCCGCTTTTCACTCACACAAGTCGCAAAGCGGCACACGTACAATAAATAATAACACAGCATTTCACAAGGGCAGCATAAATCATTTAAAATGGTCAACAAATCATCCGCAAAACAACCACTTTCTATAACCCTATTAACAAAGCAACTTAGAAAACAGATTAAGCAGGACAACCACAATAAAAGTCTTATTTTAAAAATCACAAATCATTACAGCACTCGGGGCTTTTTCTCTTAAAAAGAATGTTTAGGGGTACTCTCATGTTCCTACTCATATTGAAATACTGCCCCTCAGTGAGGCCAAACTTAGATTCACAAAATGTTTAGGGGTATGCGTACCCCACCCCACCCCCACCCCAAAAAAGCACTGTTAGCACTCATAATCCACAAAGCAATATTAACAAAGAACCAAAGACAAGTTAAGCACTGCTGAATCCACACACTCCCTCCCCAACCCCATGACTTAGAGTCCTCCACTCAGTTCATCAAAAGACACATTCACATAATGACTGTTGGTGGCAACATTCCTTCTGAAAGCTCCTGGGGCTCTGAAGGGCGGAGGGCGGAGCCAGGCAGGTGGAACAAGCCCTTGTCTGGTGGCCAGCAGAGAGTCCCATTCCTCTCACTTTTTCATTTTCCTAATGTTCTTGTGGGCTTTTATGCAGACCGCTTAGGAATTTCGTATATTAAGTGGTATATAAATACTGGGATCATTGTTAAAAAGGTAAAGGTAAAGGTACCCCTGCCCGTACGGGCCAGTCTTGACAGACTCTGGGGTTATGCGCCCATCTCACTCAAGAGGCCGGGGGCCAGTGCTGTCCGGAGACACGTGGCCAGTGTGACAAGCTGCATCTGGCGAGCCAGCGCAGCACACGGAACGCCGTTTACCTTCCCGCTGGTAAGCGGTCCCTATTTATCTACTTGCACCTGGGGGTGCTTTTGAACTGCTAGGTTGGCAGGCGCTGGGACCGAGCAGCAGGAGCGCACCCCGCCGCAGGGATTCGAACCGCCGACCTTTCGATCGGCAAGCCCTAGGCACTGAGGCTTTTACCCACAGCGCCACCCACGTCCCATGGGATCATTGTTACTGTAACTAATAATAATAATAATAATAATAATAATAATAATAATAATAATTCATTATTTATACCCTGCCCACCTGGCTGGGTTTCCCCAGCCACTCTGGGCAGCTCCCAACTCCACACACACACACACACACAGAGAGAGAGAGAGAGAGAGAGAGAGAGAGAGAGAGAGAGAGAGAGGTACCTCAGGTTAAGAACTTAATTCATTCTGGAGGTCTGTTCTTAACCTGAAACTGTTCTTAACCTGAGGTAACACTTTAGCTAATGGGGCCTCCCGCTGCCGCCGCGCTGCCAGCACACAATTTCTGTTCTCATCCTGAAGCAAAGTTCTTAACCTGAGGTATTATTTCTGGGTTAGCGGAGTCTGTAACCTGAAGGATCTGTAACCTGAAGCGCCTGTAACCTGAGGTACCACTGTGTGTGTGTGTGTGTGTGTGTGTGTGTGTGTGTGTGTCAAACATTAAACATTAAACATCAAACATTAAAAACTTCCCTAAACAGGGCTGCCTTCAGATGTCTTCTAAAAGTCAGATAGTTGTTTGCTTCCTTGATATCTGATGGAAGGGCGTTCCACAGGGTGCCTGGTTCCCTGTAACCTCACTTCTCACAGTGAAGGAACCGCCAGAAAGCCCACAGTACTGGAACTCAGTGTCTGGGCAGAATAATAGGGGTGGAGACGCTTCTTCAGGTATACTGGACCGAGGCCATTTAGGGCTTTAAAGGTCAGCACCAACACTTTGAATTGTGCTCGGAAACGTGCTGGGAACCAATGTAGGTCTTTCTTGACCGGTGTTAATATGGTCTCGGCTGAACCTTGAAACTTCCTGGCATCTAGTACAACTGTCCAGCAGGCCTTTTCATCTCTTCCAAGCTTACGAGCCTAGCATTCCACCTTTACCCAAACTGATTGCCACCAGACCCCTTGGGATATAACCCCACAGCTCAGCAGGGGAAAGAGAAAACAATAGCATCTGCTGGAGGGACCACCACAGAAGTGGAGCATTTACACCTACCAGGTGCGCGCTGACGGGAAGCCGCGGCTACTGGCATTTACAGGAAAGCCATCGTAATGTTCTGCCCTGATTTCTTTGGTGCTGCCAATCTGATCTAATTATATTGGAAATCCCTTCTATCGTAGCGCTGTAACTCCCGCTGTGCTGTGGCTCATAATAATCACATAATGGGCCAGGATTTAGGCATAATCAGATTTTCGCTTCCCTGTCATGTTTCCATAACGCTGCTATAAAACTGACATAAGCGGCCAAAAGTGGAGAAAAGAAAACAGAAAAGCAGCACCCATTATTTAAGCATCGTTATCAGATGGGTGTGTGGCAGCTCTGAACCCCCCACCCTACCCTGCCACACACACACACACACCAAATATATATATGATGAAAAATAAGAGAAATTGGATTACCACTGCTGGGAACTGTTTGCTCATGTGCAGCTTCAGCCATAATGATGGCACCAAGATCTCTTAATCATCAGCGGGTGGCTAGTTAAAGTTGCAGAGCTGTTGAAGCTGGAGGCTGCATCAAAAGAAGGGTCACCAAGAGGATGTGCTCTAATGAAAATGTCACTGTGCAGTTGTCCCCTCTGTTGTGTAATCAACACCCACCCACCCCAGTCCATTTACCCGGAAATTAGGGCACACATTCGGGTCTGGATAGGAACATGGGAAGCTTCCTTGTACCAAGTCAGACCTTCTGCGTTCAAAGCAGATCCTCCGCCACTGAACCACATCCCACCAAAAACAGTAGCCTCTTGACCTCACAGGGACCAGCCAGTTGCCTATGGGAGGCCTACAAGCAGGACCTGAGTGCAGCAAAACTCTCCGTGCTTCTTCTTCCCAGCAACGGGTATTCAGAGGTATTTTTGTCTGGAGGAGGGTTCAGTTCACCTGCTGTCTGAAGGGACACAGCCCAGACAGGACAGGGTGGTTAGTTGGTTGTTTTTTAAATCCTGCTTTTTATCCTTCCTTTCGGGTGGCTCCTGAGTTAATAAGTTGCTTTTTTTATCCGGCTTTTCAATTACAGTGGTACCTCGGTTTAAGAACAGTCCTGTTTAAGAACGATTTGATTGATTGGAAGCCACCCAGAGTGGCTGGGGAAACTCAGCCAGATGGGCGGGGTATAAATAATAAATTATTATTATTATTATTATTCGATTTACAAACTCCGCAAAACCGGAAATAGTGTTCCGGTTTGCGAACTTTACCTCGGTCTAAGAACGGAATCCGAACGGTGGAAGGGCACCAGCAGCGGGAGGCCTTGTTAGGGAAAGCACGCCTTGGTTTAAGAATGGTTTTGGTTTAAGAACGGACTTCCAGAACGGATAAAGTTCACAAACCGAGGTACCACTGTACCAAAATGGCTCACATCAATAAGGGCAAGAGGGAGGCCCTGATAACAGGTTTACGGTCTGACAAGGCAGGATGTGGAAAGGAAGGGGAGTGGAAAGGAGGGGCAAAAGATGAAGAAGATGGAGATCAGGCCTTTAATTTCAGGACAAAGCGCTAAACCCAAAGCATTTGCATCCATTTCGGGCCACGCTGATTTTCTCAGAACCTTGCTTAGATAGCAGTTAGTGGCTCTTGTTCCTTGGCCAACGGTTGGGACCAGAGTTTTCTTTCGCCCTTGTTTCTGCAGTCCCAAGGCAGTTGGAACAGAGTATTCTTTCCATCAGTGAGTAGAGGGGGAAGCGAGCCCCTTCTAGATTCTCCTCCTTTGGCCGATGGATCGGGCCAAGCTGGTCATCCTCATTGGCTTGATGTTCTAAATCCTCAATTAGAATTTGACCCTGGAGAGAAAAGGTGTGCGATGTGTGAATCGGCGCACTCCATTTGTCCCCCTCCTCCCTGCAAGTGGCGGTCAACAAAGTGGAGAAAAGCAACAGCAAACCAGTTGCATTGCAGAGTTTGGCTGCAGCCGCGCAGCTCTCATATCATCAGGTTCCTGCCTTCACAGGTAGCAATCGTTGACCTTTGCCGTGCACATATAAATACTCCCCATTTTTCTAAGTTTACAAAAAAAAAAAAAAAAACAACCAGCCCATCTAGCATTTTTTGCATGACTGCCAGTTGAAGTGTGCAGGCTGCAAACAAGCCTCTTCTGACATCTAGCCCTCTTTTTTCCCAGCATTTGACAATTAATCCCACAGGGAGGCGACATTTCGAAAAGCCCTTGTGGTTTTCTAGCACATTTAAAAGCCTATCCAGCCTGCTGGGGACTTGGCATTTACAGCTGTACGACCAGATTCTTCTATGTATCGCAGCCCACAAAGTGATGCCATAAAGTGTAAATAAGTGCGGCACTAGGCTCCAGGCTACAGCAAGACCCCATTTCCTCACCATGTCCGTACCTCCCCCCCATGTGCGGCTGGCGCATTTTGCACAGGGCAGCAAAATGTAACGTAATGGACAGGAGCCACTGAGAGGAACAGGGCTCCAGAACAGCAGGTGGAGGAAGCAATTTGGCTTGGACCTACCTGAATTTTCTTTCGGTGGCAGTGACCCAGAAGGGATTCTTCTTGCACGAAGGAGGAGGGTTTGAGTCCAGTTTAGCAAGGGGAAAAAATGTAGGACTTGCAAAACAGCAACAACAATAAAACCAAGTGCCACCATCTCTGACCCAAGTGGGCTTGTAATTGCTTTCAGAAGTGGATCTTGAACTCAGTTTATTTGGAGCCAGAATGGACGCCACCGAACCCCTGATGTCACCAGGCAATGTGATGGGGTCTGATCCTTCCCACAATATGCTCCTCATCTGCAGGCTTGAGGGCATCCTGGGCAAAGCGCCCTCTGTGCCCCGTCCCAGACCACTCACAGGCTGCCTTGACAGGCACTGGCGGGTTGGCACTCTGCTCCTGAATTTCACTCTGGGAAAGAATTGTCATTTTTTTAAAAGCAGCCAGCTGGAAAGCCAGAATTGGCAGTGCTTCTCGGCTGTCCCTGCTCTTCTAGTGGCTCCTCCAAGCCACAGCCTAGACTCTCTCTCCCTCTCTGTGGGCCAGGGCAGCTGGCAGCCTGCAATGGAAGCTTGCTTTTCCTGTTGCCACCCACCCAAGCACTCCCTTCCCCTCCATGCCTGGCTTGGCCCATGGCCAGACTCAGCTCTAGCAATGTTCCGGCATCCTCCTCCTTTTCTTCACTGCTTCTGGGCCCCAACCCGATATACCAATGGGGGAAAGACCCACAAGCACTGGAAATAAGAATGCTGGTGACCACAGCAGCACCCATAGGTGCCTCACATCACTTCTTTACAGAGCTGAGCAGTTCAAGGACACTGGCCTCAGACCCCAAGCCTCCCGGGGCCCCTTCATTTGCCTGGTCATGCCAGGTGCTGACACAAGAGCTGTTTAGTCCATATCTCCTCTCACACTCTCCCACCCACTGAGGAGCCAGGTTTAGGAGTAGGTCAGCAATAAGGAGTACCTGGTGTCGACAAAGTTAACTCTTTATTCAAAGAAACCAAAACAGCTCAGGCCTAGTGGTAACACCAACTTTTCCTGGTAGGCCCAGTGAGGTAGTTGCCAGGTCCCTGCCTTCCCTCCGCTCTCAAAGTCTCCTCCTTCCCTGGGTCCTTCTCAAGCCATCTGAGACTTCGTTGCCTTGTCTGTCTCTGCTCCACCCTCTTCATACCTCTTCTGGTTCTGGGAGACCAGGGGGAGAGGAGCTGGTCGCAGCAGGAGACTCCCTGGCTTCTTCAGCCACCTGCCTCATCTCTGTTGCTTGGGCCCCCTCTGCTGCTGCCTCTGATTCTTGACTGCTCTCTGCCCCAGCCTCTTCCTACTCACTAAAACCCTGTTACCTCTTCAGCTTCTTACACCTCCTGCTCCCATTCTCCTCCCTCTTCTCCCTCTGATGACACATCGCCATCCCACCACCAATCTCCTGGCTCTGAGTCTTCTTCCCTTGAGGGTTTCTTAGCTGATGCCTCCCATCCCTCCTCTGCAACCAGCCAGTCCATGACAGCTGATGGGCACTGGTGGCAGTGGAAGATCTCTCTTCCCTACATTAAGTGCAAATAGACCTTAAAAATGCACTTGGGGCTGGGGGTGGGCGTATAGCTACCGCTGATGGAGCCAACAGCCACATAAGAGGGTGGGAGAGAAGGTAGGGAGATATGGGCAAGAGGCTTCAAGGAACGTGCATTGGTGGGTTTTAAGGGCAGGAGAAGCAGAATCCTTCTCCAGATGAGCCAAATAAGAGATATATGTATTTTAAGGCAAGCATTATGATGTCCCCAACCAACCCTGGAAAATACACGTCGCTATATGCAATGCAGCTCAACGTAAACCTGTTTGCATTTCTGTCACCCACCTAGCTCTAGGCCAGTGTTCTTCAACCTCAGACTACAACACCCACCATCCCTGACCATTGGTGATGGGTGAGGGTAATGGGAGTTGTAGTCCAACTGGGGACCCAAATTCAAGGGACACTGCTGTAAGCAATGGTGGCGAGAGCAGAGAATATTAAGTGGGAGGACTCACTGCCCTTTTATCTGGTGCCATTCCTTGCTTCGTTTGGGGAAAACGTAGGTGTCTTTACGATATCCACCCCCATCTCTTTGCCAGGACTGGCATTATCTGCTCTCCTGTGAGAGCTATAAGAATGTAACATGGTTAATGGAACTGTGGTTGCCTAGAGCAGGTTCCCTGGGGGGAGCTGTTTCCAGGTGAGCAGCTCTAAGCCCCATTCTCGAGACAAAGCTTTTATTCTCAAGGAAACTTTGTTGCAGGCTGAATATACATGAAGGTTCTAAGGGCAACATGCCCAGGGCTGACCTGGACCATTTTATATCCTCTTACACCAAACAGTCAGACATATATCCATTGACCCGTATTGCTAGTTACTTGGGGGGGGGGGCAGGATCTCCGAGCACCTGGATTTCCCATCATCCTCCCTTCCCCGTTGTGCTGTTTCTTGATTTTCCATACGTTCCTCCCAGCGCTCAGGTACTCCACTTCAGCAAGCCCTTTACATTTGATTTGCAAAGTCACTTGCAGTCATTCTCATTATCGTAGGATCTCTGCTGTTTAAAAACGGCTTAAAAGGTGCGTTTTGTCATCCTGGGTAATGCAGTGCTCCCCAGAGGCTGTGAAATGGCCTACTTTTTGTGTGTGTTTATCAAACCGTGCTCTTCGTCTGAGGACCAAAAAGTAATTAGCGGCTGTAATTTATCCCGAGAGAGCGAATATTTCCCCAGCACCTAACCCCGAGAGAGCAGGCTACAGCATTCCTCGTGCAGGAATTTCGCATCGCTCTAAAATGCTCGAGTTCTTCCTCTGTAGTCTAATATTGATTACCTTTAACTCTCACTGCCAAAGGATAACTGCTAGCAGGGTGCACAGAGGCCCAGAATTCTGTCTTAAGCTGTGTGGTGGGAATGAATCAGGTATGTTCCAAAACTGGTGGGGGGGGGTTGGGAAAGTCTTCTTGAACTACATTGCCATGCACTGAAATATGTAGTGCCTGGTGTCCATTTGGGACTGGCAAAGCAGAAAAGTAGAGAGGCCAACCATAGCTGAAAGCTGAGCCAATGACAGCATACCCTCCAACATTTCTCTGATGAAAATAGGTAAAGGTAAAGGGGCCCCTGACCATCAGGTCCAGTCGTGACCGACTCTGGGGTTGCGGCGCTCGTCTCGCTTTATTGGCCGAGGGAGCCGACGTTTGTCCACAGACAGCTTCCAGGTCATGTGGCGAGCATGACTAAGCCGCTTCTGGCGAAACCAGAGCAGCACACGGAAACGCCGTTTACCTTCCCACTAGAACGGTACCTATTTATCTACTTGCACTTGACGTGCTTTCAAACTGCTAGGTGGGCAGGAGCTGGGACCGAGCAATGGGAGATCACCCCGTCCCAGGGATTCGAACCACCGACCTTCTCATCGGCAAGTCCTAGGCTCTGTGGTTTAACCCACAGCACCACCCACCTCCCCTGATGAAAATAGGGATGTCCTTTTCCACGCTGGTTGGCTTCCAACATACATAAAAACATCATAAGACTTTAAACATTAAAAACTTCTCTATACAGGGCTGCCTTCAGGTGTCTTCTAAAAGTTGTATCTTATCTCCTTGGCTTGGGGGGTTGCATAACTCCATACCCTCCAACATTTCTCTGATGAAAATAGGGACGTCCTAAGGGAAAGCGGGACGTTCTGGGATCAAATCAGAAGCCGGGATGGCTTCTGTTAATCCAGGAATGGCCCTGGAAAATTGGGACTCTTGGAGGGTCTGTGACAGGCAGAGCTGATTCATTCAAGTTTTGCCCCATCTGAATCTCTACTGAGTTCTGCAAAGGCAGCACTGAGAATGAGGAGGAGGAACAGAATAGGCAGTGCCACTGCCCTGAGTTGGTTGTAAGAACGCAGGCAATTGGAGGTTGGCCGAGAGCAGACTGAGACTGATGCACTATTTGCCCAAATGAACCAGTCTCTGCTGGTACTGGAGAAGGCATGTGGTGATTGACTGGTCACCCTGGCATTTTCCGCTTTCTATATGAAAGTGAGAGCTGGACCATAAAGAAGGTTGATCGCCGAAGAATTGATGCTTTTGAATTATGGTGCTGGAGGAGACTCTTGAGAGTCCCATGGACTGCAAGAAGATCAAACTTATCCATTCTGAAGGAAATCAGCCCTGAGTGCTCACTGGAAGGACAGATCCTGAAGCTGAGGCTCCAATACTTTGGCCACCTCATGAGAAGAGAAGACTCCCTGGAAAAGACCCTGATGTTGGGAAAGATGGAGGGCACAAGGAGAAGGGGACGACAGAGGACGAGATGGTTGGACAGTGTTCTCAAAGCTACCAGCATGAGTTTGACCAAACTGTGGGAGGCAGTGGAGGACAGGAGTGCCTGGCGTGCTCTGGTCCATGGGGTCACAAAGAGTCGGACATGACTAAACGACTAAACAACAACAACATAATACAGTGGAGATTTTTCAGGAGCGGGGTCTTTTCAACAGGGGCACCAAAATCCCTCCTTGAGGAAAATCTTCTCCACCCTCGCTCGGTTGAGGCTTAAGTGAATGTTGCTTTAGCAGAGGGCCCCTTGAATTCAAGGGGAAGTTCTGCTCACCGCTGCTGCTAATTTGATGTTGCAGCCATTCTTTTATTGCGTAGCTGGGTTTTTCATATTGTGAGCCACCTTGGACAGCTTAATTTACTCTGTCCACCAGGATATAAATACTTTAATTGATTGATAAGTGCTCAGGATTCCAATTTTAGCTGGCATTTGACGGTAGTCCTCCTTTTAATTTGAAATCGCTTGGCTATAATTACCCAGTTGGTCCTTGCAATCCTCCTCCGACATAGCTTAAAACAGTGTTTTTCAACCTTTTTTGGGCAAAGGCACACTTGTTTCATGAAAAAAATCACGAGGCACACCACCATTAGAAAATGTTTAAAAAATTAACTCTGTGCCTATATTGACTATATATAAAGTAATTCTCTTGAATAGGAATCAAATAAACACAAAGAAAGTATTTTATAATTACTTTATTATGAAATAGTAAGTAAACAGAAATATGAAAAATTATAAAATACTTTATTCAGTGCGCAACCTGGGCTTGTTTGGCTGAACATAAAGCTGATATTCTGGCTGGAATCGAAGAAAGACACACACGTAGCTCTTTGTCAACAGCTCTCAGTCTCTCTCTGTATTTAGTTTTTATAGCAATCATGCTTGAAAAGCTCATCTCACACAGATATGTAGTGGAAAATGGAAGCAATGTCAAAATAGCTTTGTTTGCCAGAAGGGGGAACTGTTGGGATACTGCCAGGGAGATAGAATCCATCTGAGCCCCCAAGCTCGGTGCCGGACGATCCATCGACCTCCCGTAGTCAGGCAATATCAGCAATTCAGCGACACTAAGCCTCAGGCTTAGTGCACACTCTGACAGCAGAATTCACACAACAGAAGTTGCACAGCATGAGAGCAGAACATGCATATTTACAGTTTATTAGGCATTGGTCAGAACAAAGAAAGCATGACCGTCTGCTCCGACTGCTCAGGCAAAACAGCCAAAAACGAAACGAACTTACACCATAAACATCCTGTGAGACAGGAACTTACGCAGGCTGTTATACAAACATCCTGCTCCCTTTTAAGGTGGAACGGAAATATCCTAACATCCTCCCCCTTTTCGTGTAACCTGTAGTACCTGTGGTTCAACCCAATTGCAACCTTTGTGCGTAAACCTTCAGTTGTTCTCTGTTAACAACCTTAGACAACAGATCAGCAGGAATTTCATTTCCTGGCATGTAGGACACCTGAATGAGTCCTTTCTGAATACACTCTCTTGCACGATGTAGCTTAATCTGCAAGTACTTGGTCCTTTGCTTGCAACTCTCCGAGTTCAGCAAAGCCAAACAAGATCTATTGTCTTGATACACTTGTATAGGACATTTCACAGAAACCCCAATGTCCTTAAACAGTTGCATCAACCATTCACAATCCATGAGTGAAAATGACAGAGCATTGAGTTCTGCTTCACAGGAACTTAGGCTAACTGTTGTCTGCTTTTTGCACAACCAGTCAAACAGGCAGTGGTTGTACATGTAGCATACTCCAGAAGTGCTCGTACCATCTGTGGTGTCACTTCCAAAACTTGCATCTGCAAAGATTTCAAGACCTCCAGTCTTCTGACTGGTGAACCTCAGCCTGTAGTGCATAGTCCCTTTCAAATACCGGGCTATGCGCTTCAGAGCTTTCCAATCCTGAACAGTAGGATTGTTAGCATGTCTGCTAAGCAGGTTAGTGCTTACAGCAATGTCAGGTCTTGAACATCTAGCAATGAAGTTCAACTTGCCTAGAATGCATCTGTACAGCGTTGTGTCAGAAAACGCTTCAGCAGTACTGTCTACCTGGTAACCTGTCACCATCGGTGTGTCTGCTGGGTTTGCATCAACCAAATTCAACCTGGTTAATACATCAGCAATTTTCTGTGTTTGGTGTACCAGAAAATTACCTGCTTGGTCCCTCTCCACCTGCAGAGAAAGATAGTTGGATACCTCACCAAGATCCTTCATGTCAAAGTGCTCCTTCAGTTGAGCTAGGGTGCTTTGGTAAAAAGCCTGATTCTTCCAAAACATCAGAAGATCATCAACAAAACATAAACAATACAGTTTGTTTTGCCCCTCCTCCTTGACAAACACACACGGATCAGCTTTGCCCTGGTGAAAACCTAGAGAAAGCAACGTTTCAGTGAGTTTTGTGTTCCAACACCTGGCACTCTGCTTGAGACCATATAAGGATTTCCGCAGTTTACAGACCATTCCCTTCTGTATCTGCATCCCGTCAGGTGGAAGCATATACAGCTCCTCCCCCAAAATCCCGTACAAAAAAGCTGTATTAATGTCATGATGGGAAACATGCAGTTTCTCCTCCGCAGCGATCTTGAGCATCAGCCGAATGCTCTCATATTTGACCGTGGGTGAGTAGGTCTCGTGGTAATCCTGCCCTGGTACCTGTGAAAAACCTCTGGCAACCAATCTGGCTTTGTGTCTGACAACCTTGCCATTCTGGTCTGTCTTGGCCTTGAAGACCCATTTGCTGCCAACCAGTCTCATTCCTGGGACTACCGGTACCAGTTCCCAAGTCTGGTTCCTGTTTAAGGAATCAACTTCAGCCTTCATGGCATTAAGCCAAGGCTCAGCATCTTTAGAGGTTAACTCCTGGACCTCTTTGAAGCTTGAAGGTTCCCACACCTTCTCTGAGCTACTAAGAACGGCAGTTGCTGTCTTAGCAAACTCATCAGCAAATCTCTTTGGAGGTTTGCCTTTGGTCGCCCTTTCAGACCTGCGAACCAGACGCAAGTCTTCTGGACTCATCTCCTCCTTCTTAGGAGAAAAGTGACCAATGGTGAACAGTGGTTCTTCCAGTTCATTGTCAGACTCATCAGACGGTCTGACTGAGGCCTTTGCGCTCTTGTAGTCTGCTGTGTCATCACTGTCACTGACAGCAGCAGCAGCGCCGCCCACTGAACTGGAATCCGAACTCTGATCATCATCATCATCATCATCCTCAGTTTCCTCAGCTTTCTCAGCATGATCTGCTTTCTTCACATCACCTTCATCCTCCTCTGGGTAACTCTGGAAAATTCCCACATTTTCCCCCCACTTAGGATTGTACTCAACACTCCTTGTGAACTTTATGGATTTAGAGTTAGTCATCCATACTCTGTATGCACCTTTTTCGTACCCCATGAACAAACCATGTGCCCCACGCTTCCCAAGTTTGTTGCTTTGTGGGGTGTGTACCCACATGTCAGAACCAAAGATTCTCAAGTGCTTGGTGTTAGGTTTCTTACCAAACATTTTCTCATAGGGAGTGCAGCCAATAGGTGATGACAGTCTGCGATTAAAAGTGTAAACCAAATTCGAGAGAGCCTCCCCCCAAAACTTCTCAGGGAGGTTGGCATCATGCAACAAGGTTTTTATCCCTTGCAGCAACGTTTGATTTGCTCTCTCCGCAAGCCCATTCATCCATGGCGATCTAGGCGTTGACAAATCATGCTGGATTCCCTTCTCAGTCAGGAAAGCTTCAAACTGCTGAGAAGTGAATTCCCCGCCTCGATCAGTAAACAGACAACCAATACGTTTACCGTGAGCATTCTCCAACCAAGCACAGAATGCCTTGAACTTAGGAAATGCTTGCGATTTCTGCTCGAGCATAAACACATGAATGTACCTGGAAAAAGAATCAATTAGAACCATGAAGTACCTTGCTCTACCCAAAGAGGGTGCTAGAGGACCTACCAGGTCTGCGTGAACTAGCTGGTAGGGTTTGGAAGCCTGCCTGCTAGACTCCTTGCCTTTTGGAGCAACCTTCACCTTGTTCTCTGCACAAGATACACATTTCATGTGAAATTTGCAAGGTTTGATGTCCAAACCTTCAACCAACCCAGGCATCTTGGCTAGCGCTTGCCAAGAGAGGTGACAAAATCTGCGATGTGCATCGTGAATGCATCCTGCATGAAGAACCTTGTTAGTTTGTGCAACACAACAAGAATCAGCATTAGACATAACAGCATTGTCATCATAAGTTAGACAGAACAAACCATCCATCAACTTTGCATGCAAAATGTCCTCTTTGCCTTTTCTGATGACACAGATAGTCCTCTTGAAGGAAACCTCAAAACCACGCCCAGTCAGCTGTGGTACACTAATCAAATTGTCCGCAGCTCCTGGAACAAAAAGTACATTGCTAATGGTCGTATTCAGACTTGCAAGTTTCACAGTTCCAACTCCTGTAGCTTGCAAAGTCCTTCCATCAGCCAGCTGGACCTCTCCATCTTGAGGTGTGAAGGAGATAAACAGATGACGGTCTTTGCTGAGATGGCGCGTGCAACCTGAGTCAATTACAAACCTGGCCTTGGCCTTGTTTCCCACTGGCGTGGGCTTTTGCAGCTTGCCTTTAGCCTTTGGTGAAGCTGTGCCAGCAAACATAGCCGTGTTTTCCACTGGCGAGGGCTTTTGCAACTTGCCCCCCTGCTCCTGGCCATCAGACGTGCCTTTAGCCTTTGGTGGAGCTGTGCCAGCAAACATAGCCTTGTTTTCCACTGGCGTGGGCTGTTGCAACTTGCCCCCCTGCTCCTGGCCACCTGCAAGCATCTTGCTCTGTTTACATGTGGTCTTCCGGCCTCTGCAAAGGCTCTGACCTTGGTTCTCACGGGAAACAGAGCTCTCAGCTGCCGACTCCTTGGCTCCCCCTGGAGGCTGGAATGCTGCCTGGGATGACATCACAGTCAGCTCCCCCTGCAGCTTGCAACCGGTGCCCTCGGCATCCGTGCATTCACTCGCATTCTGGGAAACAGCCAGGACCTCCGATGCAGTCAAACTCTGGGCTGGGATGACTGGCAGATGGGCTATCTTCAAAGCATTCCACATCTGACGTGCAGTCGTGTTGCCAGCTAGCGTAGCAATTTCCTCCAGAGAGACGGACAAGACTATTACGTCTATGGCTCGCGAATTCTGAGCCTCCCATCTCCCTGTCAGAGGAACTGGAGGGGCTTCACTGACAGTTTGCCAGACTCCAAACTGACGCAGCAAACTCTCACACCATTTAGCCCAGGTCTCATAATTGTCCCGATTTAATTTTGGACACTCAGCAGCTTCAGAGGCTTGGAAAAACTCCATTCCAGCTCTTAACGCCAGCCGTGAGTCCTCTTCACTTCAGAGACTCCTTATCTTGGCACCCATAAATCACGAAGCCTGCTTGGCTCGGTTCCCAGGCCAATTAGGCCAGCCGGACATCAAAAGAGGCTGCCGCGGCAACAGAAAAGCCTCTGCTTTCGCTTTTCCCACACATACCTCAGCAGTCTGTCGCAGTCTTACTCTCCTGCAAGTGCCGTGAATCTGGGCCCATAACCTGTTGTTGGGATACTGCCAGGGAGATAGAATCCATCTGAGCCCCCAAGCTCGGTGCCGGACGATCCATCGACCTCCCGTAGTCAGGCAATATCAGCAATTCAGCGACACTAAGCCTCAGGCTTAGTGCACACTCTGACAGCAGAATTCACACAACAGAATTCTGTCACACAACAGAATTCAGAATATTTACAGTTTATTAGGCATTGGTCAGAACAAAGAAAGCATGACCGTCTGCTCCGACTGCTCAGGCAAAACAGCCAAAAACGAAACGAACTTACACCATAAACATCCTGTGAGACAGGAACTTACGCAGGCTGTTATACAAACATCCTGCTCCCTTTTAAGGTGGAACGGAAATATCCTAACATCAACTCCTTGGCAGTATCCAACCAAAAACTGTCCAAAGGTAGATCAGCAAATCTTAGCTTGAAACCACGATTTTGTCTCAGTTCCGTTAGTTCCTCCTGCTCCTGTAAAGTCATGTCCTTTCCACCAACTGATGATGATAAGGGTCCCTAACCCAGTCAAGGCATTCAGTGGAGACTGAAGAGAAATAAAATGACAACTTCTCCGGTCCTCCTGGTGACTCGAGTCGCGATGTCCTCTCTGCTGCTGCACACACTGTGCTCGGGCGGGAAGGAAGATGATGTCCTACTGTGATAGGTCCAGGCTGGAGTCTGGACCAATCACAGCCCGGACATCAGAAAAGTGGAGGGTGTCCCCCTGAGGAGCGCCAATTGGCGCCCCTGCTGGCCGAGGGTGGGGTCAAAAACCCCACCCCCATACCCAGGACACAGTCCGGCGCCCGCCTAGTGAGCGAAAATTTGAAATTTTATTTTTTTTCTTTAAATCTTTCGAATTTTTCAATTTTTCCCACGGCACACCAGGCAACATCTCGCGGCACACTAGTGTGCCGCGGAACAGTGGTTGAAAAACACTGGCTTAAAAGTCCCCCCATATGGTGTGGTTGCCGCTTCTCTGTGGCTGCTTCCCACACTTAACTCTCTGGTAACGCGCATAATGGGGAGGAGAGGTTTATTACAGTACATGGATTGTTTCTCAGACTCGCTACTAATTTTTGTACTCTTCGTTATCCTTTAAAATGGTGGTTGTTTCTTTGCTGCGCTGTATCAGATGTTAGCAAAGAAGGGAAATGTCTGGAATCAAGTGAGGCCTTTGCACTTGTTTACCTCAGAAGATGTGGATCTAAAGCCGGTTCATATACTCTGCCCCACTGAAGCGAGCAGCCCTGGCGTTGGCTTAGTTGTTGAAGTGGGAGCTGTTAGCAAGATGTCTGGGGCAAAAAAAATCTCTCGACAGGCAATTAATTATCCCAATAAAGATGGTATACAAATTCTAGAAAGGTTTCCTTGTGCCATAAATCTCTTCCGGAATTAAATTTTACACTCTGTTGTCCTGAAAATAATCTCCTCCAGGTCATTAAACAAACAAATGAAGTAAGTTAATGGCTGGTATGTTACTTTTAAAGCCTAGAAAGAGCTCCAAACGGTATCGCTGTGCTCGCCATCTCGGATGTGGTGTTTGTCTCTGGGATGTGAAATGAAGATCTCAAATAAAGTATGATTAATTCACCAGAGGGCTGTAGAGACCTCTTTTCACGAGCTGGATTAATTCCATAACCCACAGATGGTCATTATGGGCTCTCCCGGTGCGATTGTGAAATCAACGTAAGTGTCACTCCATTTATTTATTTTTTTAATCGTAGCCTCGGCTCTTGACTTAACTCTTTGAAGGGTGTCCCAATGTGAATGCGTTCTGTATGTGTGAGCATACAAGGATGGGCAACAGCAGATACATGCCAGGATCTGATTGCCAGACTAAGCAAATTCCTTTTTGTCGTACGTATCCACTCCACAATGCCTGAAAGCTCTACTGCTGTGATGCACCAACTTCCATCGTAGTGCGTGTTTCCTTACTTGTTGTGCATGTTGCAGTCTAACTAGTTTACACTAAGCGAGTTCTTAAAAGCTCATTCCTCCAAAAAGAAGCAGAACAGCTGAGAGCTATAGATGGCTGCAGGTACCTTGAATTACCTGTATACCACCCCTCAACACACCATCCTCTTTTTTCTCCCTTGGACCAGGAGAAAACCTGCCGCAGGCCTGTGTTCAGAGCCTTGACAGCAAGCAGCATATAATCCTTTTTAATAAACCAGTAACATTATGAACATCTGTTTTGAGCCTGAATCGTTAGCAACGCGGTGCTGATAGCAACAACAGCAGCACTGGTTGCTGCGCTCTCTCTCTCTCGCTCTCTCTCTCTCTCTCACCCCCTCTCTCTCACACACATGCACACAGACACACAAAGTAACCACAAATTTTACTTTTGCCTGCAACAACAATAAAAAGTTTTCAAGCACAGGAAGTTAATAGACGAAAATATCTCTTTTCTTTACAGAACAGACTGCTGTACCAATTACTTTTCAAAACTCACACACACAAAAGCAAGGAAATGCAAGCTAAGCCACTCCAGAAAATACTGCGTGACAATCATTGTGCATTGTGTTGTTTGTAATGCACAATGATTGCCAGCTTAGTTAGCACTTTATTGCTAATGTGAACGAGTTTTGAAGAATTAATGGGTGCGGCAACCTTAACCATTTTATTGTGACTGAGGGTTATTTTGTCATTTGATCCTATGCCACTTTAGTGGGAGTAAAGTCGCTTGAACTCAGTGTGATCAGACTTTGTCCTAAGTAAACATGCAAAGGATTGGGCTCTGTGAAGTTAAGAGCTAAAATATATACATTAAAGGGGTGCAGCTAATGTTCCTTCATTGCATTTCATCTTTCACCATAATTCACTAAGATTTGCGTGTCAAGGTCCCCAAGCCACCCCCTAAATAATTCACAATTCACACATAATGTTTGTTTAAGGTTTTTGGCATAATTTTGGCCACAACTTTATTAAAATACATAAATGTGAGTGGTTGCTTAGGCGTTGGTTATGACTATCTGTCCCCATGCCCAGGGACAGAACTGACTTCCGGATTCCAGTGAAAGTCAGTAAGGGAAAACAATACCCTTACCCCCCGCATGCTCCCGGGGGCTTGCGCGGCCCTAAGCCCCATTCAGGGGTACGGATGAAAGAATGGCAAGCCCCTGGATTCCTTTAACAGAATTCCCTTTCTGCAGCAGCATTGGAGGGGCAGGCACCACCAATCCTTACCCCTCCACCAACCAATTTTTTAACCAATGCCTAACCGCAACCTTACAAGTTGTGACAATTTGCTACACAGTAGGCAAAAACCAAATGGCACCAGCCAATCAGCCAAATGGACAAAATTCCTACCAGGCCCCTGCCCCAAAAGCAGGCGACCCCATGACAGGCATAGGAATGTCAACCAAGAGCCCTAAATTAGGGGGGGGGGATCCGATGCGCGCAGCGAAAGAGCCCAGTCAGTGCTGCGTGACTTGATTTTATAACCTTTGGTCCGTCCCTCTAAATGGCAACACTAAAATTTGCCCAGTAACCCAACCACTCAATCACTGCGGATGGTCATCCATACTAAACCGCCCAGCAACAGAGGGGTGGCCTGTCAGACCCCACTGCAACACGTGCTGTCTATGAAAGAGAACACGCTTTGCAGCAGTGCTGATACCGCATTTTTGTCACCAAAGATCCACAAGGAATAGGGGTGTGGGGTTGTGCATTTTATTAAGGCAATTCCCCCCCATCTTTCCCCCATGGTTGCATCCCTGAAAAGGCCTGAAGCATTCAGCTTGGTATAGAAACTGGATGTTATGTACTGAAGTTCTCATCCTGGGCCAGCAGGGGGATACAGTAGATAGTTTTCACTCAGGTCTACATATGCAAATAAGGGATTGAAAGTGACGTTCAGTGATTGGATAGTTACAGAAAGTGGTTACTGTTGCGTTCTAGTGGAGCTCTATATAAGCAGACTGGCTGAATCCTTCGGTTTAGTTCTGTTCTGGCCTGTGAATAAACAAGAGCTGTTTGAAGAATCACTGTGTCGTCTGATAGGTTCACCCACAACTTAACACTGCACATAGGAACGGGGCTTATAATGAGTCTGACCATTGCTCAGCATTGTCTGCACTGACTGATAGCAGCTCTCCAGAATTTCAGACAAAGGAATTTGTCCATCCTTCCTAGAGATGCTCAAGATTGAATCAGGAACCTTCTGCATGCAAAGCAGATGTTCTACTCTTCAGATTTAAATGAACAGATGTGAATCCATTTTTTTTTTATGACTGTGGTACTATCACTATATTTTAGAGAGCAAAGCCTAGGAATTGATTTTCATGCATGCTCCTCTTCCGTCTCTGCCTTCTGTTCTCTTTTATTGCTGCAAGAGGGGTCTCTTTTTATTAAATTGTTATAATGATCTATTCCCCGCCCCCTGCATCTGAGAACTGCATTTTGAACCCATCCATCTTTGTGGCATTTTCAGCCATGTGCCATCACCCTCAGCATGGCGGGGAGAACAACTCGGTTATTCATCCACCAGCCTCCCTACTCCGTCTCGTCTCTTTCCAAGAAATGCTGTTTAGGGGAAAGGCTTTCACTTGGTGGAGAGCGTCTACTTTGCATGGAGATGGTCAAGGGTTACCAGACCTCCAGGTCTGACCTGAAGTTTCCAGGTTTGCCTGGCCCACTCCAGTTGGCAAGAGGAGAGCTTGAATCTCCAGGTGGGTGACACTGTGCTTAATAATAATAAGACTAATAATAAGACTGTGCAATGAAACTTGCAGGCTTCAGGCTGGCAGGAGCTGCTGCAAATTATAGTGGAGACACTCTGCGGGAGTATGCCTTTATTTTTTTATTTTTAATATTATTATTATTATTATTATTATTATTATTATTATTTCTACACTGTCCTCCACCCAAGAATCACAGGGCAGTTTACAATATAAACACACAAAAAGACATAGCATAGTAACAAACAAAAAACAATGACCCACACACAGAGAGTTTATAAGGTCATTGATTGTTTAAAGACCTGGGAGAGGAGGAATGTTTTTGCCTGGTGCCTAGATAGATAGATAGATAGATAGATAGATAGATTGATTGATATCTAACGAAGGTGCAGAAAAGGCCTGTTCTTGTGTTGCCACCCTCCAGACCTCTCAATGAAGGGCCTCAGACGATGACCGCAGGAACAGGTTGGTTCATAGGGGAGATGCTCCTCTTTTTCCATTAACCTCCATCTCCACAGACCACCCCCTTGACATCAGCAGGGGCCATTCCTAGGTCTCAGGTTTGGACCCTGAATACTCAGGGTCTGGGATGCTCCTAACTGGCAACCCTAAGATGGTCCAAGTTTCAATTCCTAGCATCTCTAGGTAGCACTGGGAATCACTCCAATCTGAAACCTGGAGAACCGTTATCAGTGTAGACAATATTGTGCTAGATAGGCCAGTAGTCTGACTCAGTATAAGGCAGCTTCATGTTGAGGGATAACCAGCCTCATTTGACCAACATGCTTAAGTCAATTTAATGCATGAAGGGGTTAATGCCATCGAGTAAGCTGTCCTGCCAGGCTTAGCTAGGTTATTCTCCCTCACCTTGGGAGGAAAGTAATCAAGGCTTTTGTTCACCTCAGTCTACCAAAGGAGCTCAGCGTGTGAAGAGGTTCTGAGATGTTTGCTGCTGCTCAGACCGCATGGCTATTACAAGCCATTCTTGTGTCCGTATAACAATAATTTAAAAACTTTCACCACTGTAACTAAGCCAAGTTTTACTGCCGGTGCTTTCTGACTGAAGTATGGAAAAGCACATGAACCTGACCTTTGAAGAGTTTTTAAGTAAACCCATTTTTAACTTACCAAATGCATGGTCTTTTGCTATGCTAGGGGAGCTTTGGAAGGAACTTAGAAGGGCATATTTTAAAGGTCTAACGGTCTATATGTCCACACTTTACTTTGCTGCATATATTGTGATTTTAAATCTCCGCTGGTGTTCTCTCACCAAAGATTACTGCATCTTGGCATCCAGGGAATTCTCCTTTCATAATTATTTTCTTCCTTCCCACCAACATCTATGTTCCTGCGTTATTTATTTGGCATTAGCAATGGCAGTTTCTCCACATGTTACTTTGTTTAAGCAACATCTTTGGCATCTTGGCAACTGCATACTCAGAGGTATACAAATTCTGCAGTAAGGAAAGAAAGAGAACAAGAACAGATTGGGTGATTTATAATTAGGCCTAATTGGCTCCCCTGTACATTTGGCCATTTTGCCCAGAGTTGACAGTCTCTCTAAAGCTCAGAAATATTTCCCTGTTCCTCTGAAAACATGACATAAGCAATAATTCCTTTACTTTCCCCACAAGGTTTCATTTACATTTCACGCAAAGGCTCCAGTGATCAACGTTTGAGTGTTTGATGTACTATCAAGACAGAAAAATGCCTTTTACTTAGACCAACCGTAATTTTACTGACTATTTCTTTATCGTACTTCAAATTGCAATCACTATTACCATGTTGCTACAGCATATCGAAACTCCACACCCTAAGCGCATCCACAGCATCTCTTTACATTAGGTGAAGGGCTGTCAGGTGTGGAGGAATTTTATGGAATTACTTGTGTAATCTGTTCCTTTATCATTACGTTCCTCTACCCGCTTGGACTACTGCAATGCGCTCAACGTGGGGCTACCTTTGAAGGTGACTTGGAAACTGCAATTAATCCAGAATGTGGCAGCTAGACTGGTGACAGGGAGTGGCCGCCGAGACCACATAACACCGGTCTTGAAAGACCTACACTGGCTCCCAGTACATTTCTGAGCACAAGTCAAAGTGTTGGTGCTGACCTTTAAAGCCCTCAGCAGCCTCGGTCCAGTATACCTGAAGGAGCGTCTCCACCCCCATCATCCAGCCCAGACACTGAGGTCCAACGCGGAGGGCCTTCTGGCGGTTCCCTCGCTGCGAGAAGTGAGGTTACAAGGAACCAGGCAGAGGGCCTTCTTGGTAGTGGCGCCTGCCCTGTGGAAAGCCCTCCCAGCAGACGTCAAGGAAATAAACAACTATTTTACTTTTAAAAGACAACTGAAGGCGGCCCTGTTTAGGGAAGTTTTTAATGTCTGATGCTGTATTGTTTTTAATATTCAGTTGGAAGCCGCCCAGAGTGGCTGGGGAAACCCAGGCAGATGGGCGGGGTATAAATAATAAATTATTATTATTATTATTATTATTATTATTATTATTATTATTACCCCATTCATGGCTGGTCCAGACATGAGGCAAAGTGAGATTTGCCTCAGGTGGCAGGATCCACAGGGGCAGCAGAACCAGCCTCAAAGTAATGCATTGCCTGCTGCTGCCACCACAGGTGCAGCGATGTCTGCAGCGAGCTCCTTGGAGGTCAGATCCACCACCTCCTCAGCAGTCCCCCCAACCATGTAGCCTCTTGGTGAATAGGAGGCACTGCTGGGGTCTCCCTGACTGCACCCACCCAGCATAATTCAGAGCACACACACACACCGGTGACTGCATTTGATTCCTACTTGTTCCTGATTCCACCTTGTTCCTGATGTAGATCTTTGCTCACCCTTCCTTCCCTGGTGTGCGGAGCGCCATTTTGTGATTCACCGCAGGCGTCAAAATGTCTCTCACCGGCCCCGACCCCATTCATTTCAGTGCAAAGGAGAGGAGACACAAATGCAAAAGGTGGGGGACAATCATCAATTGTGGGTGGCGCTGTGGTCTAAACCACAGAGCCTAGGACTTGCCGATCAGAAGGTCGGCGGTTCGAATCCCCGTGACGGGGTGAGCTCCCATTGCTCGGTCCCTGCTCCTGCCAACCTAGCAGTTTGAAAGCACGTCAAAGTGCAAGTAGATAAATAGGTACCGCTCCGTGGGAAGGTAAACGGCGTTTCCGTGCACTGCTCTGGTTCGCCAGAAGCGGCTTGGTCATGCTGGCCACATGACCTGGAAGCTGTACGCTGGCTCCCTCGGCCAATAAAGCGAGATGAGCGCTGCAACCCCAGAGTCAGCCACGACTGGACCTAATGGTCAGGGGTCCCCTTTACCTTTACTGTAGATTGAAAGCAGTAGCAGCAGCGAATACCAAGCGTAGCTGCTGGGCTGGTTTCGGACATGGGACGAAGAAGCGAAGACCAGAAATTCTCTCTCCCTTTTCTGTTTCCACCAAAACTCTCCAACATTCCTAAAGACAAATAAGATTGGGATTCAGAAACCTCCCGCACTGCAGTTCCATCTCTTCACCTTCTGTGTAGAGGCAACCCAGCAACATTAATTACACTTTTTTAAAGAGCTGATAAGAGTAAGCTGTTTTGTAGAAGTAGAATGCAGAGAGTTATTTTTGTCCCTCACGCCCAGTCTAAAAGCTGATTAACTGCTGTGTAGAATAATAAGAGGCTGTAATGACAATTAAGCATTAGTGACCCGTACTCCAGCTCCACATCTACAAATTAGAATTTTCTTTTTAAAAATTAAAATCATGGGACCCTTGATTGTGCTGTGATTGCAACAAGCCTCTCCAGGTGCTCCAGACCTTTGGGCCCCACTGACAAGGTGAGAGGCTGGACTGCCCCATACTTTGCAACACCTCCTTGGAATATTGTAGTCAGGAGTCCTTTCCACCTGTTGTGGAAAAGCTGGACAAAGATGAAATATACTCAGAGTTGAGAGTGGATTTCATGCTCTGTATTCAGCTCATAGTGGTGAGGAGGAATGGAAGTTCCCCCAGAATGTCTGCTTTATATACATTATTTACACAATGGGCCCCCACGTGATTGGCTAATTCCAGGATTCTCCTGTAGGCCAACCAGGTTGCGGATTCACTTCCACCTGGAGCTGGATTGGGTGGCTCCTGTGGACCGATCTTGAAAGCAGACATTCTGGGGGAACTTCCATTCCTCCTCACCACTATGAGCTGAGTAAAGAGCATGAAATCCACTCTCAACTCCGAGTATATTTCACTGGGGCTGGGGGAGAGTTTCCCCACCCACTGCGCTAGAGGAAGTTTTCGTGAAAAACTGCGAGCCTGCGTTGTTTGCGTAGTCTTTTATGCCTGAAGAGGTTCTCCTGGCAAACTGATAACATTTTTGAAGAGTGCTGAAGAGGGCCTTGCTAAGGTTCAGAAAGCTCACGGACTGATTTGGAGAGGAACTTTATCCACAAGGACAGGACCCGGGTACAGTAGAAGTGTGTTATTAAAGTACTCCACTTGCATTTAGGCGATCTGCGCATAGACGCGCCAGCAGGACACTGTGACAGCTTTTGCCAGAGCTGTTTGTTATTTTACAGTGTCAAAGGATGAACAGCAGCGATGGGTGGAGGTGGAGAGAGAGAAGGGGGTGTGCTGTTGAGAGAGACAATGAAAGGTGTAGGAGGACACGCTGAGGTTTGGGGCTCTATTCAGGGATGGGGGCTCTTTGTTTGATTGTTTGTTCATAATGCATCTGAGATTGCTAGCTTTCTGCAGCTGAGCAGCCAGTGACAGCAGCGTTTTGGAACAATGGTCCCTGTCTAAATGGCAGAGGAGAGATGGGAGAGGCTGGCTGTGCAGCTAATGTCAATTCAGTTCTCTGACATAGGATTCAATGGAGGGCCAAGACCAGGAAAACAGCTTTGAGGGCAATGAATTTGTTGTTGTTGTTGTTTATTCGTTTAGTCGTGTCCAACTCTTTGTGACCCCATGGACCAGAGCACGCCAGGCACTCCTGTCTTCCACTGCCTCCTGCAGTTTGGTCAAACTCATGTTGGTAGCTTCGAGAACACTATCCAACCATCTCGTCCTCTGTCGTCCCCTTCTCCTTGTGCCCTCCATCTTTCCCAACATCAGGGTCTTTTCCAGGGTCTTTTCCAGGGAGTCATGAGGTGGCCAAAGTATTGGAGCCTCAGCTTCAGGATCTGTCCTTCCAGTGAGCACTCAGGGCTGATTTCCTTAAGAATGGGGAGGTTTGATCTTCTCAAGAGTCTCCTCCAGCACCATCATTCAAAAGCATCAATTCTTCGTTGAATGAATGCTTTTGGGTAACTTTGCCACTTCCCTTAGGGAGCAGCCCTCCACCCGCAAGGACCCTGGAATTGATTTCGTGATTCACATCAAGATTGATAAGGCAGTCCCTTTCAGGATTTCTATTCTGAATCTGCAATCACATGTACACTTCAGGGGGGGGACGGGGGAGGGGAGAAGAACTAGTTAAGGCAAGAGAGGTGGAACCTTTTTCAGACTAAGGGCCACATTCCCTTCTGAGGAGGCTTCCAAGGGCCATGTGGCAGTGGTGGGGCCAAAGGGAAGACAGGTGGAGCCGTGAATGTAAATGTTGTCTGTGTACAGTAGGCTGGCTTCTACATAGATACACACTTCTTTTTTTATCCTTTGTCCAGAGAAGCAAAAAGCATTATCAAAGGTCAAGGACACATTCCAGATGAGCTAGAAAAAAGGTGTCCAAACAGGGGCAGTAGAGGGGTGGCCCGGGGTCGGGGGAGCGGTTCTCCAGGCCTGAGGTTTCCCTACCCACTGATTTGCAGCGATTGTACTTCACATCCAGCTTCCAACTTGCACAACAGGTGTCAAGGTCAGTCAGTCCATCCGTTTTGCTCAAACTGCCTGCCCTGTTTTGTTTTTTAAATTAAGGACCACCTGTGGATTTCATAGAATCATAGAATCATAGAGTTGGAAGAGACCACAAGGGCCATCGAGTCCAACCCCCTGCCAAGCAGGAAACACCATCAGAGCACTCCTGACATATGGTTGTCAAGCCTCTGCTTAAAGACCTCCAAAGAAGGAGACTCCACCACACTCCTTGGCAGCAAATTCCACTGTCGATTTATTTGTTCATTTCCCACCCACCCCCATCCTTCCCCTTCTGCAGAAAATAAACAGTAGTTGCAAGACTGTGACAGAGATATCAGGGAGGTCTGCTGCTGATGGGCTAGTCAGAGCTGCCCACAAATGACTCTCATGACAAAGGGGCAGAGCTTTTTATTTACCCACCCACCCCCCAGAACTCAGCCCTGGAGAGAATAAATATGTGCTTATACAGAAAGCTTCCAAATCAGCCCTTCTGTTCTACAAATGTTACATCTGTCTCTTGACCCTGTCTCCATAATGAGTTTGCTTCAAACTCACTGGACCCGACTTCTGGGTACAACAAAGAAGGTGACAGAACCAAACCATACAGCCTAGGCACCAGCTCGGTTGCACAAGAAGCTAATCACGCAACTGGCTTGTTTGTTCACCTGAGTAGTGCAATGCTGCTGACTTTACTCACGGATGTCCGAACTGCATCTACAGTAACTGTGGCATGCAGAGGTTGAGGTGCATCTGAGCTGACAGTCATGCTTTCTGAATCAGGACTCAGGAACAGTATCTAGGGAACTGGTCTCTGCATCTAAGGCAGGCATGGCCAAACTTGGCCCTACATATGTTTTGGGACTACAACTCCCATCATCCATAGCTAACAGGACCAGTGGTCGTGGATGATGGGAATTGTAGTCCCAAAACATCTGGAGGGCCAAGTTTGGCCATGCCTGATCTAAGGAAATGGTTGTAACTCAGTGACAGAGCATTTCCTCTGCATGTGGAAGGTACCCAATTCAAGATGCTCATGCTAGTGTCTAAAGCCCTAAAAGACGTAGGTGTGCTGGGCCCGGGGGTAACCCGAGTAAGGCGGTCCAGGTCCGGTCCCGAATCCAGGGGTTCCGCGAGGAGTCAGTCCAACAGGGCCAAGGCAGGAAACCAGGCAAGGTCAGGCACAGGATCACAGGCAGGTTCTGGCAAACAGCAACGTTGCTCCCACAACCTGGGGCGGGGTCCAGCAGCCTTTTATCTCTGTCGGGGTAACGGCCGGTCCTGATCCCCCGGTGACTCACCTCCCTGTCTCACCCAAAGGCGAGCACTCCTCCTGCGAGTATTCAGGTCTCTCCTTCTCTCAGACCTCGGTCTCTGCAGCTCGGGAGATGTCAGTGGGTTACTAGACCCAGAGGCCGCCTCAGCCTCTCCTTACCCAACAGGTAGTGGAGCAGCTGTAAGTGATTGTCCAGCTGAAGGCAACGAGGTAATCCCCGCATCTGGAGCCAGGGCAGGCTCAGGCCCCTGACTTGGCCCAGCTGGTGCTTGTTGCAGGGGAACCTGTGCAGACTGGGGCTCTTCAGAATCAGGCCCCAGACTAGGTTCAGCTGCCGCCTGAGGCAAAGGATCTGGTGCAGACTGAGACTCCTCTGGCTCCGAGTCTGACCCCGAGTCCCAGGCCATCACAGTAGGCACCAAATCTCTGGAAGACCAGCTTCTTCTCTACAGACCCTCCAGGTGTTAAGGTCAACAGAAGGGGTCTTCTTTGTAGTTCCACCTCCCACAACACCTCAGGAAAGGGCATTATATGTGACATCCCCTAAGCTGTAGAATTCACTCCCCATAGAAGTCTGTCTGGCTTCTTCACTGTGCAGATTCCGGCAAAGGCCGAAGATGCAGCTCTTTATATTGACCTCCAACATATGCAGTGTGTTTGTTCCATAACCACGCATCTCCTGTGACCATTTTAGCTGCTTTTAATTCTGAATTTTGAATTGTTCTAACCCACCCCAGGACCTTCTGGTGAAGGTCAGGTAATAAATTTCATCATCAATATCATTGCCATCACCACCATCTCCAGGTGGTAAGAGCTAAGAAAGTCCCCTGTATGAAAACCCTCAAGTACCACTCCTGGCCAGTGTACACAGCTAAATGGGCCAGAGGTCTAAACCAATATGAGGCAGTTTCCTATGTCCCTGTGACTTTGGAAGCAAACCCCAAGTCCTGAACAGAAGAGGGCAACCAACGTGATCAAGGGTCTGGAAACCAAGCCTTATGAGGAATGGTTGAAGGTGTTGGGAATTTTTATCCTGGAAACGAGGAAATTGAGAGGAAATATGATAGCCATCTTGAGAGTCCCATGGACTGCAATAAAATCAAACGCATCCATTCTTAAGGAAATCAGCCCTGAGTGCTCACTGGAAGGACAGATCCTGAAGCTGAGGCTCCAATACTTTGGCCACCTCATGAGAAGAGAAGACTCCCTGGAAAAGACCCTGGTGTTGGGAAAGATGGAGGGCACAAGGAGAAGGGGACGACAGAGGACGAGATGGTTGGATAGTGTTCTTGAAGCTACAAACATGAGTCTGACCAAACTGCAGGAGGCAGTGGAAGTGCTCTGGTCCACGGGGTCACGAAGTATTGGACACGACTAAACGACTAAACAGCAAATGATAGCCATCTTCAAATATCTCAAGGGCTGTCACATGGAAGAGAGAACAAGCTTGTTTTCTCCTGCTCTGGAGGGTAGGACTCGAACCAATGGCTTCAAGGTACAAGAAAAGAGATTCCGACTAAACATCAGGAGGGACTTTCTGACAGTAAGAGCCATTCAACAGTGGAACGGTCTCCCTCGGCAGGTTGTGGACTCTCCTTCCATGGAGCTTTCTAAGCAGAAGTTGGATGGCCATCTGTCATGGATGCTTTAGCTGAGATTCCTGCATTGTAAGGGGGTTGGACTAGGTGACCCTCATGGTCCCATCCAGCTCTACAGTCCTATGACATAGGGGCCAATGTAAACTGCTTTGAGATTATGCATTTGAATACATAAATAAATAGCACCCTGCTTAGCCTAACTTGCTCAGATAGGGATGGCTTTGTGGACTGAGACATTATCATGCATCCCAGGCTTTCAGCCCATCCAATGCCCACCTAGCTCATTGAGGGGGCTGCGAGAATAGCAAACAATAAACCTCTCAATGACAGCAATTGCAGAACGATTCGCATAAAGGCCAGTAAATTTAGCTCCTCTCGGATGGCAGCTGCATGCAGATTTAGTATTGAATTAACATGAAATGAAAATTTCGAGACATTGTACAGGAAGTTATTTACACAACTCTCATTAACAATAAAGGCAGGGCGGAGGGGTTTTTTTAAAATAAATAAATAGAATTTCTGCTCACTCAGCTGAAAACGTATCCCAAGTTGTCTCGAAAATAAGGAAAGGAAGATCAAACGGGGAGCAGTGATAGCACCAAAAGCCAATTTGCTCTTATTCTTCACTATTTTTATTTATTTATTTAAATGTGTGTGGGTGTGCATCAGCTCTACAGATACCTTAACTAGTCCTCATCATGCCGGTTTCTTGTCATTTTTGCCTGCAAAGCAAGGTTGAGTAGTACAGGCAATGCTATTAGCTTGAGAGATTCCTTTTTCTACGGTACAGCAGTGGCCAGCATGGTGGGCTGTCCCTGGTCCAGGATATTACGATCATTATTGGAGGAAGGCTGAGAGGCAACAGGGCAAGCAGCAGCAAAGGAGAATCAGGAGAAGCGCAAATTTCCAAGGAGACCCATATTTCAGTTCACACATTGGTTTGGAAAATGTATCGGAACGGAACAAATTTCTCCCCCATGTCTTGCAGGCAGCACAGATCAAGACAGACATCAAGTAACTTCCAGGTCCTGTTGAGAAAGGACCTCACCATGCAACCTGTCTGCGGTTGTACCATTTCTGAATGCAGGTGGAAGACCAAATGCTTACTTGCTCATGCAAAAGAAGCAAGCTGGATTAAATACACTAGATCTTCTCCTTCAAGTTGATAGGGCTGTATATGATGCGGAGAAGCATTTGAAAATTTGGTCACCCTCCACCTGAAGTCTGAAATGGTACCGCATGGCCTCAGATACATCCCGCAAGGCTTTTGTTTCACAAGAAAAGCCTTGCTGGATCACGCGGAAGGCTCCCCAGTCCATGCTGAGCCTAATCCAGCGCTTGAAATTCAAGTTCATCCTTTTCCTTCCACATCAAAGAACATCAGGATGGGGGGGTGGAATATCTCAAATGTAATTTTCAGCAGCTTTACCTGTTTCAAAGGCTCTGGGAGGATTACAGCCCTGAACCTCACTCTCCAAGTTGGTTGTTGTTGTTATATTCATCATCATCATCATCATTTTATTATTTATATGCTGCCCATCTGAGTGGGTTGCCCCAGCCACTCTTGGTGGCTCCCCAAAAAATATTAAAAACACAATAAAGGCTCCTCACGGGGTCTCTGCCATGGGAGTATATTCACCCAGTGCTTTTCCAGCTGCACTGGCTCCCGGTAGAGTACAGGGTCAGATTTAAGGTGCTGCTTTTGACCTTTAAAGCCCTTCATGGCCTAGGACCCTCGTACCTACGGGACCGCCTCTCCCGGTGTGCCCCACGGAGAGCCTCAAGGTCCATAAATAGCAACACCCTAGTGGTCCCGGGCCCTAAGGAAGTTAGATTGGCTTCAACCAGAGCCAGGGCCTTTTCAACACTGGCTCCGGCCTGGTGGAACGCTCTGCCTCATGAGACCAGGGCCCTGCAGGATCTGATTTCTTTCCTCAGGGCCTGTAAGACAGAGTTGTTCCGCTTGGCCTTTGGCTTGGAGCCAATTTGATTCCCTCCCTCTCTTTCTTTTTTCCTTTCTTTCTCCTCCTGCGATGAGGCTACATTTTAATATTTTAATGTTTCAATATTTTAATGTTGTATTTTAATCTTGTTTTTAAGTTGTAATCATTCAACTTGTTTTTATTATTGCTTGTAAGCCGCTCCGAGCCCAGCCTTGGCTGGGGAGGGCGGGGTATAAATAAAAATTATTATTATTAATAATAATAATAAAGCATCAACTATTAAAAAACTTCCCTGAACATCATTTTTGAGGGTAGGGCTTTAATGTAAAGATTCTAAATGATTCCTTCCTTCCCGCCATCATTTAACAGCACCATTTCCCAGTTCCCATATTTTTTTTTTGTCACGCTGAAGCAGGGTCTAGTCTGTAGAAAAGCATTATTACCCAAAAAGAATTAACCCCCCCAAAAAAACTCGGCAATACCTTTGTGCTCGCTGAGGTGTGTGGAAATAATTCTCTTGCTCTTTCAGCCACATATACATCTTTCCTATAGAGACGCTTTGGAAGCTATATCTATATATATCTATGTGGTAGCAGGGCTAAAAGTTACAAGCAATGAACCCTCTGATTTACGTCTCTTACCTGTAACAAGATGATATGGGGATTTGAAACTGAGGAGTGTCATAAACGGCCTGCGATTTTTCCTGGAAAAGGTGGGATAAAATAAAAGAGGTAATTATATCGGGAGCTTTGTGTAGCATATTTCAAATCTTCAAAGCACTTCATTTGCCCTGTCTTGACACCGAAACTAGAGAACGGCACAACCCAACTCAGGTCATGTGGATCCCTAAAAATCTGGGGAGAGGAGCTAGTGAAAGAATCATCCAGTGAAAGAATAGAACATGGGTAGGCAAACTAAAGGGACGCGGGTGGCGCTGTGGGTTAAACCACAGAGCCTTGGACTTGCCAATCGGAAGGTCGGCGGTTCGAATCCCCACAATGGAATGAGATCCTGTTGCTGGGTCCCAGCTCCTGCCAACCTAGCAGTTCGAAAGCACATCAAGTGCAAGTAGATAAATAGGTACCACTCTGGCGGGAAAGTAAACGGCGTTTCCGTGCACTGCTCTGGTTTGCCAGAAGCGGCTTAGTCATGCTGGCCACATAACCTGGAAGCTGTACGCTGGCTCCCTCGGCCAATAAAGCGAGATGAGCGCCGCAACCCCAGAGTCGGCCACGACTGGACCTAATGGTCAGGGGTCCCTTTACCTTTAGGCAAACTAAGGCCCAGGGGGCCAAATCTGGCCCAATCGCCTTCTCAATCCAGCCTGCGGACGGTCCAGGAATCAACGTGTTTTTACATGAGTTGAATGTGTCTTTTTATTTAAAATGCATCTCTGGGTTATTTGTGGGGCCTGCCTGGTGTTTTTACATGAGTAGAATATGTGCCTTTATTTAAAATGCATCTCTGGGTTATTTGTGGGGCATAGGAATTCGTTCATTTTCACCCCCAAAATATAGTCCGGCCCCCCACAAGGTCTGTTTGACAGTGGACCGGCCCCCTGCTGAAAAAGTTTGCTGACCCCTGGAATAGAATCATAAGAACTGTAGAGTTGGAAGGGACCTTGAGGATCTGGTCCAAGCCCCTGAATATGCAGAATATCCAAGAATATCTAGTATCCCATACAGGGATTGAACCTGCAACGTTGATGTTATTGGCCCCACATTCCAACCAGCTGAGCTATCCTAGTGCTGTCAGATGTGTTGTTAGATCTTTCAAAGCCTTAGTGACACAAATGGAGCATAAAACCTGCATACGCAATATGTACATTTCCTTTTTTTTCTTGAAATCACTTTTATTTGATTTTTACAATGCAAAATTATATTTAAAAAAATTAAATTACATATCCATATAAAGAGATTCCTCCGAAACTCAGGATTTTCCCCCCACCCCTTCCCTGGCGTCCCATTTTAATCATTTAAAACCGCATCTTCTCCGAACTATATGATATCAATCCATATTTTCCATGATAACTGTTACACTACAAGTGAAATCAAAACCCCGCCAATGTTTCCATCTGCCTACAGTGGTCCAATATGTATATTTCCTAATTTAGACCACATTTCAGAGGAAAAGTAAAAAATAAAAATAAAAAGTTTTTAAAAGGTGGCTCCTCTTCTCTAAGTGGAGCTGAACTTTCCTCCAGAACCTGTTTTTAAGTGTTTTCCCACAGTGGAAATTACTCCCAGTCACAGGCCTCATGAGCCAGTTTCCCTTTGAAATCAACCACAGTTTAGTGTGAGGTCCAAATCCAAAGAAACTGTGGTGAATCTCGACTATGGCTTGTCCAAACAGGGGCTGATGGGGGAGGCTGAGGGGTGGGATCACAGGGCCAAACAAGCAGAGATGGTGGGAGATATCTGTGATCTTCTTTAAGAGATAGTAAAGGTAAAGGTACCCCTGCCCGTACGGGCCTGTCCGACTCTAGGGTTGTGCGCCCATCTCACTTAAGAGGCCGGGGGCCAGCGCTGGGACACTTCTGGGTCACGTGGTCAGCGTGACGAAGCTGCTCTGGCGAGCCAGCACCAGCACAGCACACGGAAACGCCGTTTACCTTCCCGCTATAAAGCGGTCCCTATTTATCTACTTGCACTTAGGGGTGCTTTCGAACTGCTAGGTGGGCAGGAGCTGGGACCGAACGACAGGAGCTCACCCCGCCGCAGGGATTCGAACCGCCGACCTTACGATCAGCAAGTCCTAGGCGCTGAGGTTTTACCCACAGCGCCACCTGTGTCCCTTCTTTAAGAGATGGATCTTCTTTAAAAGATAAAAGTACTGTCGTATTGGATGGGCCTGCAACCCTGGGGAGAGAGTTTGGCTCTTTCTCCCACATGCTATTTCCTTGATTTAATTCTTCCCCCCCTCCCCACAGCAACTATTTACTGCATGTGGAGAATCATACAAGCTTCTCCAGGCACCTGGCTTTCCAGTGGAAGCTCCTGCAACTGCTGTGATGAGAAAGAAATGAGATAGGGAACTTTTCCCCTTCCTCTTTCTCTCTCTCTTCCCATGGTGCTGCTTAAACAGCTCCATATAAATGGAGAAAGGACCTTAGCCTTGCATTAGAAATTCAGAATGCTTTTAAAGTATTCAGTAATAAGGTGATTATTCTATATTAAATTCCATGGGAGAAGAATATGAGTGAAATATGAAAACAAGCCTATTTCATCCTTAAAGCATTCAGCGGGCCACTTTTCACGCGATTCTCTTCCATTAACTGAGAATTAAGAACAGAAATTACTCCTCCTTTCACTTATTTTCCTACTTATAGTCTTCCTTGGCTTTCTTGATGGATGGATTAAAGCAGCCTCTTCTAATCTGAATCTCCTCTATTATTATTGGGCAAGGGAAATCATAAAAGGTATTCTGAGATTTTTATTTCTTTGGTCACGACCTTTCCCAACTGACTAAGGAATATGCAAATCAGGTTCTCGGTTGATCATTGGGAGAAAATGATTCTAAATGGTATTAGGATATATATATATATATCTCCTCAAATCATCCTTCATGTGCTCTAATATCCTTCTTCTCACAGTGGGCAGTGAATAGCACCTCAATCTAAGCATATTACATAAGCTAGCCTCAATTCTAGTCAAGCAGTGGAGAAGCATTATGCACAACCTATGGGCAGAAGAAAGGAAGATGCTTTGAATACCACCTTTTAACCCCCAGGAACACAGGAGCTGTCCGTCAGGGCATCGGCCCATGTAGCTTGGTATCATTACATCACACTCCTGTCTCCGAGCAGTGAGAGGTTCTAGGGCAGGCATAGGCAAACTTGGCCCTCCAGATGTTTAGGGACTACAATTCCCAACATCCCTGACCACTGGTCCTGTTAGCTAGGGATCATGGGATTTGTAGTCCCAAAACATCTGGAGGGCCTAGTTTGCCTATGCCTGCTCTAGGGGCCCGAAGTGCTTACACAGGGTTTGGTTTCTTTGGAATGAAGGCCAGCAGAGACTGGTGTCTTTAGAATATATGGTTCTATTTACACATATATGCAAGGAAGGCCCGTCCCCTTTCACCGCCTGAGGCAGAATGGGGGGGTGCCATCCCCACTGCTGCCAAAGTCTCCCTTACCTGGGTCACGCAGCGGCCCCCATGAAGCCAGCAGAGGTGGTGGGTTCCACCAAGATCTTGCAGAACTCTCGTGAGATCTTGCAAGGTGTACAAATCTCGTGAGATTTCACTGGAAGCTGCCGCTGAAGCCACCACTTCTCCAACAGCTGGTGCCTCGGTGGGGTTCTGACGTTTGAAGCATCTGCCTCAGGCTGCCTCATGGGCAGACCAGCCCTGAATATATGCAAACTTTTCATAACTTTTGCGGACTAGGACCCTCATACCTATGGGGCCACCTCTCCTGGTATGCCCCGCGGAGGACCTTAAGGTCCATAAATAGCAATACTCTAGAGGTCCCGGGCCCTAAGGAAGTGAGATTAGTCTCAACCAGGGCCAGGGCCTTTTCAACACTGGTGGAACGCTCTGTCCCATGAGACCAGGGCCCTGCAGGATCTGATTTCTTTCCACAGGGCCTGTAAGAGTTGTTCCACTTGGCCTTTGGCTTGGAATCAGCCTGATCCCCTTCCCCACTTTCCTTTTCCTTCTGTGATGGAACCCCTATTTGGAGACTTGACAAGACAGAAGTACTGTTTTTGGGGGACAGGAGGCGGGCAGGTGTGGAGGATTCCCTGGTCCTGAATGGGATAACTGTGCCCCTGAAGGACCAGGTGCGCAGCCTGGGAGTCATTTTGGACTCACAGCTGTCCATGGAGGCACAGGTCAAATCTGTGTCCAGGGCAGCTGTTTACCAGCTCCATCTGGTACGTAGGCTGAGACCCTATCTGCCTGCGGACTGTCTCGCCAGAGTGGTGCATGCTCTGGTTATCTCCCGCTTGGACTACTGCAATGCGCTCTACGTGGGGCTACCTTTGAAGGTGACTCGGAAACTACAACTAATCCAGAATGCAGCAGCTAGACTGGTGACTGGGGGCGGCCGCCGAGACCATGTAACACCGGTCTTGAAAGACCTACATTGGCTCCCAGTACATTTCCGAGCACAATTCAAAGTGTTGGTACTGACCTTTAAAGCCCTAAACGGCCTCGGTCCAGTATACCTGAAGGAGCGTCTCCACCCCCATCATTCTGCCCGGACGCTGAGGTCCAGCGCCGAGGGCCTTCTGGCGGTTCCCTCATTGCGAGAAGCAAAGCTACAGGGAACCAGGCAGAGGGCCTTCTCGGTAGTGGCACCCGCCCTGTGGAACGCCCTTCCAGCAGATGTCAAAGAGATAAACAACTACCTGACATTCAGAAGACATCTTAAGGTAGCCCTGTTCAGGGAAGTTTTTAACGTGTGATATTTTACTGTATTTTTGGTTTTTATGGAAGCCGCCCAGAGTGGCTGGGGAGGCCCAGCCAGATGGGCGGGGTATAAATAATAAATTATTATTATTATTATTATTATTATTACTTCCCTGGCTTTTTTCTGGCCCACGTAGGACCAGTCTGGATAGTTGGCCTTGGTGAAGATTTGATGTTTTCTCCCCCCAAACAGTTTTTGATCTGGGCTTCAACTGAAATGAGGCTGCATTTTAATCCTGTTTTTAAGTTGTATTTTAATCAATTGTTTTTATACTTGATGTTAGCTGCCCTGAGCCCAGTCTTGGCCGGGCAGGGCGGGGTATAAATAAAATAAAATAAAATAAATAAATAAAAATAAAATAAACAACTCATCTGGCGAAGACAAATAAAGAAGGACTATTGCTTAGACTGCTGCTGTGGATGAACCAAAAATCCTACCCTGCTTCACTTGTTGCCCCTACCATGAACTCAGTCTCTCAGCCCTCAGTTCCTCCCCACAGCTGCAATGAAATACTGGCCTACCATCATCCAGGGGTGTTGTAAGCCTGCAATACATTGACGGGTGCAGAGTGCTTTGAACACCACCCTGCTTTGATTATTCTGCTTTTCGTCGAGCTATGTAATGTACTTGTCACACGGTTTTGTACCGCCAGTAAGTGGGTGTTGTTATTTCTCGCAAGCTTTGCAGCAAAGGTGCAGCTTTAGGGAAGCCCTTTGAAGCCTCTCCGAAAGACATCTCCAGTATTGCCAGTTTTATTGAAACAAAGCTTGTAATCTGCTACTTGAAGATGAGGAAGCCCGACCTCGCTCTGAATCATTCGCACAGGTAAGAACAGAAGGGGGGGGGAGACATTTTGATGCGATCTTTCCAGAGAAGGCTTTTGAGCGCTTATATTGTAAACACAGGAACACAAATCAGTCTTGCGCAAAGAAAGCATGTTCAAGAGCTCATGCTTGATCCTGTGGTCCAGAAAGTGGAGGTGCTAGGGCAACTACATTACCTGCCTGTTAGCTTCCAGCCACGTCAGTCTCCTTGCATGAGCCTCTAACCTTGTAAATCCACACCTAGTCCCTTGTGTTTGTCCCCTCTGAAATCAATAGGCTTGAATGCTCTGGAAAACAGGGTTTTAGCCTGAAATGCTATGTATGTTAGCCCCCAGTGCAGGGATTTGATTCCCTGCCCCCGCAAATTCATATTTCTAATAATATTAATTCCTTTCATTTACTAACCTCTTGTCCTTTATTAATATTCTAATCCTTAATATTTACTACCACATATTCTTATTCTACCCCTAAGCCTATTTATTACTTCCAGGAATTTTCTATTTATCTTATATCACAATATTTAGCTAGATATTCTTTAAATTTAATCCACTCTTCCTGATACTCCTCCTCCTTCTGGTCGCGGATTCTTCCAGTCAGGTCGGCCAGCTCCAAAAAGTCCAACATCTTCATCTGCCATTCTTCTATTGTTGGTATTTCTTGCGATTTCCAGTTTTGGGCTAATAAGAGTCTTGCCGCTGTAGTGGCATACAAAAACAATCTAACATCTTTTTGGGGCAATTCCAGTCCTATTATTCCAAGTAGAAAGGCTTCTGGTTTCTTAATAAACGTATTTTTCAACATTTTTTTCAACTCATTATAAATCTTTTCCCAGAAGTCTTTCACCTTAGGACACGTCCACCACATATGATAAAAAGTACCTTCTTTTTCTTTACATTTCCAACAATGATTATCATTTGTGTGATAGATCTTTACTAATTTCACCGGGGGGGTAGCTGTTAATAGTGCAGTGCGTAGCGATTGAAAATGGAGCAGAGAGTCAATATGAAATTCTGCTTCAAACTGGGTAAATCGGCATCAGAAACCCACGAAATGCTCACGATTGTGTGCGGAGATGGAGCTGTAACTCGAAAGACAGTGTATGAATGGTTTAAGCATTTCCATGAAGGGTGGCAAACCATCAAAGATAACCCTCAATCTGGCAGACCATCAACAGAATGGCGGCAAATGTCAACACAGTTCATGATGTTGGATCGGCTTTTGTCCATCTGAATGATGGCGGAAGAATTGCACATTCCACGTGAAATCGTTAATGAGGTTACTGAGTTGTCCCACCCTCCATACTTTCCCAATCTGGCCCCACCAGATTTCTTTCTTTTTCCAAAACTGAAATCTGTGCTGAAAGGGCACCGATTTTCCAACATTTCACACATCCAAGCTGCTCTGACGAGGGAACTGAAAGCAGTACAAAAAGAGGACTTCTCCAGAAGTTTCCAACAGTTCTACAAACGTTGTCAACGGTGCATTGTATCAGAAGGTGCTTACTTTGAAGGCCTTTAAGGTATGTATGTCCGAATATTTCTCGCTGTCCAATTTCTGTGACCATTCACCAAACTTTCCAGTCACACCTTATACAGTCATACCTCGGGTTACAGACGCTTCAGGTTGTGGTTTTTGAGGTTACGGACCGCTGAAACCCGGAAGTACCGGAATGGGTTACTTCCGGGTTTCAGCAGTCGCACATGCGCAGAAGCGCTAAATTGTGCTTTCGCATGCGCAGAAGCGACAAATCACAACCTGCGCTCGCGCAGACGCGCCGCTGCGGGTTGCGAATGTGCATCCCACACAGATCATGTTCGCAACCCAAACATCCACTGTATATTCAAAATCTGAAAAATGTATTTTTAAAGAAAGAAATAGACCCCTCTTCCCTTCACAGAGCTACACTTCCCAGAGCAGTTTAACAATCAGTCCTTCTTCCCAGGGAACTCTGGGAATTGTAGTTCTGTGAGGGGGGTCTCCTAAGAACTCTCAGTACTCTTAACAAGCTAAAGTTCCAGCTGCTCGTGCGAGAGACCAGGGGCAGGTCAACAAAGCAATTACACAAGGCTCGGGGTAGGGGTTAAAACTTTCTTCATTCTCTTAGGCAAAGGACCTTCTGGAAGACGAATGGCCACCTTAAGTTGGTCATTGTTTCTTAATTACTGGGACAGGAAATATTGCACAAATTACTCAAGCACCCCTTTTATTAACTTATCTGTAGTTGGGTGACCAACTTTCCAGATGATAATGTTTGCATAATGAACGTAATGCATAACAATTATGTAGATATTTGTGGCAGCTATTGTACAAGGCAAGAATAATAGCCCGTTGCATGCATTAATACAGTTTTTAACGTGATAAAATCCAGCATTAAAAACCCACTGTTAGCATGGGGAGGTGCCCTTTCAGCAGAGATCAAGAACCTGATGTCTGGGGACCAAATGTGGCACGCCGGGCCTCTCTACTTGGTGCTTAGTACTCATCCCAGGCCACACCTCCTAGGGTATTTATGACTGGCTGGGATGTACCCTTAAACTAGGATGATGTCTGACTGAATGGAGGGTGGAGAGAGGTGTGAAAATGTATTCCTATTGTAGCAACTACTGTACAAAGGTAAAATTTACATCCATTGCCCCACCCATTTCTTCCTCTGGCTCCGCCCATCAGTGGCATGTGGTCCTTGGAAGGTCATTCTCACGCCTACGAGACAGTACTACCTTGAGATTTTAGCACAGTTTCTCTCTTTCTTGCCAATTAATTTTTATTGCGTCTCAAAGATTTTTAACAATTTAACTTCAAATTTAATACAAATCTAGAAGAATTTTTGTAAGTTCACCCTTCCTCCCTGGCGTTTCCAGTTTCGCTCTTTCCTGCTGGATTATATAACACACTTTTATCTATTACATTTTCCATTCATTACAATTAATTGTTCACTTATTTTCCCCTCCTTTCAATTCATTATCCGTTTACCATCCAGTGCAGTTAGTGCAGTATTTATCAAAGCTATATTGTTTTTCCAAAGCAAACTGAGACGAACAGTTCACTCTTGCTCCCGAAAATGTTCACTTTTAGAGACAAACTAGACATTAGCTTGCATGTTGTGGATATAGATAGTGATAATGATATACGTTTGGAACTTCCTTAATAATAGCTCAAAAACTTTAAAAAGCTCAACCAATTTGGCCAAAAACTTTTGTGTCCAGATTTTCACTTTTTGAAATATGGCAACTTTAACAGATAGTGATATAGAGATATATCTGCTGCATGAGGGTCCAAGCAGAATCTCTGGAGATGGGGTAAAAGGTAAAGGGGACCCCTGACCATTAGGTCCAGTCGTGACCGACTCTGGGGTTGCGGTGCTTATCTTGCTTTACTGGCCGAGGGAGCCGGCGTTCAGCTTCCAGGTCATGTGGCCAGCATGACTAAGCCGCTTCTGGCAAACCAGAGCAGCGCACGGAAACGCCGTTTACCTTCCCGCCGGAGCACTACCTATTTATCTACTTGCACTTTGACGTGCTTTCGAACTGCTAGGTTGGCAGGAGCTGGGACCGAGCGATGGGAACTCACCCCGTCGCGGGGATTCGAACCGCCGACCTTCTGATTGGCAAGTCCTAGGCTCTGTGGTTTAACCCACAGCACCACCCACGTCCCTTTCTGGAGATGGGGAGGAAGATTTTAATCCTTTTCCGCATGGCGTATTCTCTGAACAGGCACTTCCTCCTCACCTGTTTCCCATTAGGGAGAGTGAGGACATGTCTGCTAGCCCCAGTACCTTTGTTACATTCCTGACATCTTGCACAACTAGAGCCAGCTTCCCAGTGCAGATTTTAGCCCTAGCCCATAAGGAGCTAGACCAACATAACAGGCAGAAGTGACTCACCAGGTGGGGCAAAACTGCTACGCCAGCTTCCTGGCGGTTGGGTCACTGTTGCTTGCTGGAAGGGAGAGGGCTGAGGCAGCAAGGAGGTCAGCATGGTGCAAACACACCAGCGGAAGTGCCAGGAAGAAGCTAGTGTCGCCACTCCACCCCTGGAAGCTGCTTTTGATGATGCGGGGACTGAGCTGGCATGCAATGCTATTCATCTCCCCACTCCTGCAAAGAGATGGAACACCTGAACATATTCAGGCTCCCCCAGCCCTACCTGCCTTGTCTTTTCTTGCGTATTTTATACTACTTTTGTGTTTAGACATGGTTCCATGCTAAAGCTGTAAGCCATTTTGGAAAGTGGCGTATAAATCTTTCCAAGTACAGTCGTACCTTGGTTCTTGAAGGCCTTGCAACTCAAATGTTTTGGCTCACGAACGCTGCAAACCCGGAAGTGAGTGTTCTGGTTCGGAAACGTTTTTTGGAAGCCGAACATCCGACGTGGCTTCCGTGGCTTCCGGTTGAGTGCAGGAAGCTCCTGCAGCCAATCGGAAGCCATGCCTCGGTTTTCGGATGTTTTCGGAAGTCAAACGGACTTCCGGAATGGATTCCGTTCGAGAACCAAGGTACGACTGTACCTATAACGCACTTCTCCGAATTTCAATACTTACATAAGCAAAGCAGTGCAGGGCCCGTCCACCACCCATACAAGAGGGAGGGAGGCAAGATCTGCAAGCGTACAAGCAACTTTGGAAGCAGGGGGTAGAAATAACTCTACAGAAGGGAAATAAAAAGAACAGCCCACTAAGGGCTGAGCATACTCAGTGGCCACAAAAGACTCCTGGAGGAATGGAAAACTATCAGGGAAAAGGAATAGCATGGAGTACTTTGGAAGATGGCATGGCTGGCTGGAACCCTGAACAAAAGCACTCCACCCTGCAACATTTTGTTGCAGGTCCAATTTATTGCGTGGCGAGTTCCCGCCTCCCACCAGTGGAAATAACAACACATGACACCATTATTTTAGGTTAATGGGCTAAAATTGGCCACAACTTTATTGGTTACAGGTAAAGAACGGTATTGGCTTAGGCATTGGTCCTATCCGGCTTCAGCCTGTTTGCATGAAGACTGGGAAGGGTTAACACCAGCAGGGGGAGCCCTGCTGATGCACATCAACTAGGGACTCCCCCGGGGTCACCGCTAGGGGTTGCGCTTTAGGCCCTGACCTCCACAGGCTTTGGACGAGGCCACACACCCCGGAATCCTTTACCGGACTACTCTTCAAGATTTGGGGGAGGTGATGGCGCTCCTCCCCCAAAAAAACATCTACATAACAATACCCCTACCAATGCCTAACCGCCCAAACCAGGGAAGTTGTGACAATTTGCTACGAGGTAGGCGAAAAACCAAATGGCCAGTGCCAATTTGCCAAGTGGAAAAAATTCCGACCAACCGAAGTCCATAGCAAGGTCAGAAGGAAACCTTGAAAGGCGGGTGGGTGGGAAACCAGGCAGTGCTCAAGTTTGCATGTACATGGGGCCATCCAGTGACATGGATAGTAGAACTGCTTTGGCAGCTGCTCTGCTCTGGATTCAGGTGTGCTTACATTCTATAATGGAGCTGACAATCACGTATTTATATATAGACGAGCCTCTGTAACACCGCCAAAGAGATAAGGGTGGACCAGTTGCAAACCGCTTGCCCATTTTGAGGGCATAAGAGGAAAGGGGGAAAATGGCAGGGGATGATAGCCAAGCTCACAATAATTAAAGCCAATTTACAAAGCAGAGTAAATCTGCCGTCCGTACGGCTGCCACATTACTCAAAGCGGGTCACCAGGAGCAGATACATGCAGCGCTTCAATATGAAAATATTCTGGGATACAATTAGCACAGGCAGAAGCTGAAGCATAATCAATAGCTGTATTTTTTCCCTAAAGAAAAGAGAAAGGATAAATAAATTATACTGAGAATTCAAACTATAAATAGCCCTTGAACCATCCATTATGTAAAAAAAAAATTTAAAAAAGTAATTTCTGTTGAGTCTTAACTCTCAACACAGCTTTAGAGAGGTTAGGTAGCAACTGTGGCACGAGGCTGATTCAAATCTTCATTTTCTGTTCATGATTAGCTGAGTGATTCCTTATTTCTCCTGTGTATCTTGCAAGTCCTGAACACATTTGGAAGCTCTTAGTCAAGAGCAAACTGGATTCATTCTTCGAAGGCAGTTCGGAGACACTATTATTCATTATTTGTTTAGAGCATTTCTACCCCACTCCTTGGCCAAAAAAGTGCCCAGAGTGGCTTACATACAAACAGTGCAAGCCAAGATAGTCCTTGTCGGCAGGCTTAAAATATAAAAAAAGAAACACACACAAGGGAAAAGGTGTCATGGGGTGGGATTAAACGCAGGCACCAATTGTTAAACAATAATGTAGCTAATTAGTATTTTCTTAATAAAAAAATGTGCAAAGTTATTTTTGTTCAGTTTTATTTCAGCAGAAGAAATTGTAAACAGATTGGTTTGGTTTAGCTTTTCAGTGGGGGATGAACTCCGTGAGCATTGGTGAAAGCTGGTGGTAAAGGGTTTTCCTTTCAAACACACAGCTCTTAAAGTCATAACAGTGACCTGCTCACTTCTTTACCGGGAGTCCAGTTCTTTTGGCTCAGGCCAGAGGCGCCAACTTGTGCCAAAAAATGAGGAGTCTCTGCATCGCCCCACGCAACATGCGCATGTGATGTCACACAAAAATGTTGCATCTTCAGGAGGAGGCCAAGCGCTGAACCAAGCACAGTGTGGCTTCAATGGTGGGCGGATCCTCTTCTCTCACGCTCGGCCTCCTTTCACGATAGGAGGAGGAGAAGCCAGCCAGCTGCTGAAACCACACTTAGCTCCTTATTCCGCCTCCTCAGTCCCCTCAACATTGGGGGCCCCCAGCCCTCTACCAAAGGATATTGTGGGAGCCCAAAACAGCTTGCCCTCCATGAGCTGACACCCCTGGCTCAGGCATTAGGGCATGGAGAGAGAGGGCTTGAATAATAATAATAATAATAATAATAATAATAATAATAATAATAATTTATTTACACCCTTCCCATCTGACTGGGTTTCCACAGCCACCCTGGGGAGATCCCCAAAAAATATTAAAAACACAATAAAACATCAGACATTAAAAACTTCCCTAAATAGGGCTTCAGATGTCTTCTAAAAGTCAGACAGTTGTTTATTTCCTTGACATCTGATGGGAGGGCATTCCACAGGGCGGGCGCCACTGCCGAGAAGGCCCTCTGCCTGGTTCCCTGTAACCTCACTTCTCACAGGGAGGGAACTGCCAGAAGACACTCGGAGCTGGACCTCAGTGTCTGGGCTGAATGATGGGGGTGGAGACGCTCCTTCAGGTACACTGGGCCGAGGCCGTAAAGATCCTAGTAACAATGACGTGAGATCTTCTGTTTTGTTGCAGAAGGCAGTTTTGAATTATGCCAGATGGCAAAGCAGTGGAGGTCTGAGGAGTCAATTAACAGCCTCCATAACCTCGCCGTGCTGTTTTGCCTTTCTGTCGCTCACCCTAATCTAAGAGGCAGAGTTTTTCGCCTCGTCTCAAAATAGCCTGGAAAGAAGCCTCAAACCTTTAAGGAAGCCTCGAGAGAGAGATGATGCAACTTCTGGCACATATGAAAGCAATGAGGCTGGTTCTGAGCATCATATGAAAGTTGCTCTACAACTTTGATTCAGTTGTGTTATTATTTGGGGTGGCTTGTCAGGGGCAACCTACACACCACGAAGGAGATCTTCTGGCGTCTTTTTGTGTTTTTTTAAAGCAACTGCAGGAAGATTTTGCTTGAGGTATAGGAGCCAACTCCTAGGAGCTGTGGGAGCTTCGGCCCCCATACGAAAAATTTGAGGGAGCTGGGCCCCCGCAAAGTTGATGGACATTGCCATTCACACGGTGTGTGTGCACCGTGTCGTGTGATCGATTATGCGGGGCAGGGCTTACCTGGGGCCCCGTCATATTTCATTCAAGTTGGCACCCCTGGTTGAGGATGGTTAACTCTTTCTCCCTTGACAAGTCCATGATTAAAATACCGTATTTTCCGCTCTATAAGACGTACCAGACCATAAGACGCACCTAGTTTTTGGAGGAGGAAAACAAGAAAAAAAAATATTCTGAATCCCAGAAGCCAGAAGAGCAAGAGGGATCGCTGCTTTCGCTGTGCAGTGATCCCTCTTGCTGTTCTGGCTTCTGGAATAGCTGTGCAGCCTGCATTCACTCCATAAGACGCACACACATTTCCCCTTACTTTTTAGGAGGGAAAAAGTGAGTCTTATAGAGAAAAAATACGGTAGCCCTTGGAAGCTCATTGTATGTAGAAGTAGATACTGGAGATGAGAAAACAACACTCCCTCTGGAGTCCACTGGTTGAAGCAACTGCTTCATATTGCTTCATGGTATGGTCAGCCCTACAGATAGCCCTCCTTTGAATGTGGCAAGTGAGTGTTCCTGTGTAAAGGGGCTCTTTGGATCATGGTAAACAGCAGCCTGCAAGTCTGTTTTAAAACAGGCTGTAGTATCAGGTATCTAAGTTACCAAATATCTATATTTAGTATATGATGAAACCATGAACCAGAATTGCCCCAATCGAGTGGAAACACTTCACAAATCATATCTGTACTGAAGCACCTATAGGACTTTACCCCAGGTCAGATTACGTTATATGGTCCACCTACCTCGTGGGTAGGCAAACTGAGGCCCGGGGACCGGATCCGGCCCAATCACCTTCTAAATCCGGCCTGTGGACAGTCTGGGAATCATAAGGTTTCACATGAGTAGAATGGGTCATTTTATTTAAAATGCATCTCTGGGTTATTTGTGGGGCCTGCCTGGTGTTTTTACATGAGTAGAATGTGTGCTTTTATTTAAAATGCATCTCCGGGTTATTTGTGGGGCATAGAAATTCATTCATTATTTTTTTCAACATATAGTCCGGCCCCCCCACAAGGTCTGAGAGACGGTGGACCGGCCCCCTGCTGAGAAAGTTTGCTGACCCCTGACCTACCTCAATACTGTCTGCAAAATCTAGCAATGGTACTCCAAACCTGAGAACTTCTGCATAAAAGTACATGCTTTATCACTGAGTTATGGCACTTCCAAACTGAGGGTTAATCTATCTGTGCTTCATTGCTTTCAGTGGGGTGCTCACTGGAAATAAAATAATAATAATAATAATAATAATAATAATAATAATAATAATAATAATAATGGGTGGCAATTATATAAGTGATAAAACAATAGAATAAAACTAAATATATTATAAAACTAAAAACCTTTTATAGCAATCTAAAAATATGCAAATGTGTACCCCCTCCCAATCAATAATTTGCTGCAGTCCCTTTTACAATCCTGTCTAGAGACAGAACTGGGCAAATGTTTCACAGCTGCTCCTACTTTGACATTTATTTCCTACCTTTAACATAGTCCCTACCCCTGCAATCTCTGTGTAGTGCAGGATCCATATTTAATCCAACAAATAGATAACACATATCAATGTTTGTCACTTAAATCTTCCAAGAAAAAGGACAGGAGTCATAAATCAAGGAAAGAAATAGCAGAAAAAGAAAACCCAGAAATTGTATCTTCTGTAAACCAATTATAACAAGCATCCAAGAATGTAAATCAGCATGAAATAAATTCCATAAAGGATATTACTCTTCACATAGATTTTTTTTTCATAATAGGGAGGAAGAGTGGTAGTTTTCATAAACAAAAGTGTGCTTTATACAAAGAGCTGTTATAAGATTTATACTGATCAAGGTCACAATCTACAGGGAAGAGCGTATATCCAGATCAGTCTGTTCCCATGGTTTGGGGTGGAAATGGTTTGCTGATCAATTTTGCATTAAAAATTGCAACGCTTGTAGACAGAGAAATTATGATCAGGGAGGACCGTTCTGCTGTCTCTGTTAATGGATACATCCTTCTCTGGAAACAGAGGGGAAACATCAGGTTGGGTACAAAACAATGAGTCAGCACACCTCCATTGCATCTGCAGCAGGACTGATTGCATCCTGAATTCAGTGCTTCCAGAGGTAATAAGATCCAGATGTGGAATCTTAACCCCAAACAGCAGCTTCCTTAAGCTTCCCAGTTAAAACAAACTGGTCCCGATCCAGCCAGAGTTAAGTACATGCATCCCACTGACTTCATGGGAGAGATCTGCAGGTGCCTACCTCTCTCCCACTGACATTAATGCAAGTAGGGAGCTATACTGTGCAACCAAAGCTTATACATGTTTAATTAGAAGTTGAGTTGCATTGAGTTTAGCACATAAGTGCTACAGGATTAAAACCTAATTTTGGCCCCTTATTTTATATTATTTGTGAGGCTGAAATAGCCTTTGACAAAGTAGAGTTTCCACACAGTGCTAAAGTAATGCGCCTAAGGACATTGTCAAAATTTATTAGGTGCATTCCTAATACTTTTTTATGCAAGTTATTTTCTACATCACAGAGTCTGCGTCTCTCTCGCTCTCTCTTACCACTGCTTGTTCCATGTAACATTACTATGCAATAAAAATAATGAGTACAAATTAATGAGAGTGTAAGGAATTATTAGAGACGCGGGTGGCCCTGTGGGTTAAACCACAGAGCCTAGGACTTGCCGATCAGAAGGTCGGAGGTTCGAATCCCCATGACGGGGTGAGCTCCCGATGCTCGGTCCCTGCTCCTGCCCACCTAGCAGTTCGAAAGCACGTCAAAGTGCAAGTAGATAAATAGGTACCACTCTGGCAGGAAGGTAAATGGTGTTTCCGTGCGTTGCTCTGGTTTGCTTAGTCATGCTGGCCACATGACCTGGAAGCTGTATGCTGGCTCCTCGGCCAGTAAAGCGAGATGAGCGCCGCAACCCCAGAGTCGGCCATGACTGGACCTAATGGTCAGGGGTCCCTTTAACTTTTAAGGAATTGTTGGGAAACAGTAGGGTTTGTGTGTATGTTGTTGTTGTTGTTGGTTGTTTTTACCTAAATGCAAAATAAGTCTACAATTACTGAGTGGTTTAGACTCAGCTACAGCGGCTTCTTCTTCTTCTTCGGTGATCACTTGTAGCCGAGTAAGATTGTCTTCCATAAACACGGTTTTAACGGCAACCACATTCTCAACCTACAGTGTATTTTGTCTTATAGAATCTAGGACATGAAGGAGTTGTCATTTTCTAGGGGGGGGGGACCCACAATCAATATTAGGACAGTACTTTTATTGCGCCAACCAAAATATCACAAAATAGCATTGAGACTTCCAGATTCTCCCAAACTCTTCATCTGTCTAGATGGAAAACATGGGGATGGGAGAGAGAGAGAGAAAGGTCAGCTGTTGATAAAGTCACCGAGTTTGATAAAAAAAGCCTAAGGCAGAATGTAGGAGAATGTAACAGACATTCAGAGGAGGATCTTTGAGGTACCTGTTGAGAAAGTGAAACATAACAATGTCCGATTCCCTGCTTTGGGTTTACAAAAACCAGCTGTTACTCAGGTCCGTCTCCATCCTTAGGTAGGAGGAAAGCGGGAATAAAAATGGTCAGGATTAGAGTCCTGACGCCCTCCAGGACTTTCCTGGTATGCACGCCTGGTCTCTCAGGCCCCAGGGCATGTAAAGAGTTCAGCAGAGTAACTCAGCAAAGAGCTGGCAGCAAATGAATCACACGAACAGCTCACTCCGTCAGCAAATGTGCTTTACTGAAGTATTTGAATAAGCATAGAGGTTGCAAGTCCACAGCCAGATCCCTGGCTGGGTGCATAGTTCAAAAAGCAGTTACAGAGAGACACCAGTGAACTGCATAGCTTGAAAACAAAAGAAAGACTGACTGACTCTCACACCTGGATACAACTATTTATGGAGGCCTCAGGCACCCTGGAACCTTCCAGTAAACAATGAATTAGTATGAGAAAGGACTGCTGAGTCACTACAGTCCAGGAAGCACTCTGGGCCATTTTTAGGCACTGACAAAAATATGCTAGGCAATCTTTGTACCAACAGAGGTGAGACCTAGTTTCAGGTGCTATGTCAGGTAAAAGTGTCGATATGAGCAAAACTGGGTAGCTTTACCTAACAGGTAGAGGAAACATCCCATCAGACAACATCCCTTCTTCAAGTAGTTTAAAGCCTTGTTCCACTGTGAAATGGCTAAATTTGGCACTTTCCAAGTCTCACAAAATATTATAGAGCAGGGCTAGCGAACGTGGTGCTCTCCAGATGTTGTGGACTACAACTCCCATCATTCTTCACCACTGGCTGTGCTGGCTGAGGCTGAGAGGAATTGTAGTCCAAAACATTTGGAGGGTACCTCGTTGCCCACCACTGATCTAGAGATGTTTGCCGGGATGTTCCACCACCACTGTTTCCCCACAGGTAATAATAATAATAATAATAATAATAATAATAATAATAATAATAATTTTATTTATACCCCGCCCATCTGGCTGGATTTCCCCAGCCACTCTGGGCAGCTCCCAATGCAATATTAAAAACACAATGAAACATCAAACATTAAAAACTTCCCTAAACAAGGTCTTTCCTTTCTATTCCCCATTTTTTAAAAAACTTGTTTATGCTCGTGGACTAATGCCTCTCCCTAGGAAAAATTACCAAAGCTTGCTTGGTGGCTTTGTGTATCTATCCCCTGCTATTTATCAGAAGAGACGCAACAGTTTACTATAAAAACCTACAATAAAACAGTAAAATAAGATATGCAATAAACCATTTGCACCAACAGAGGCTTCCTTCCCAGCACAAATAGCAGCTTGTTGATGGGCACAGGAGCAGTAATTTTCATTGGGATTCATCCTCCCCCTTTGATTACACAAGCACACAAACACGTGTCTCCTTTTTAAATTTTGTAAAAATAGAATGTGCTAATTACAATCACGCACAAATTCAAACATGCAGCCAGCAAGAATGTTTACCTGGCATGGAAAGTAAACTGGAAAGGATTGGATTGGATATGAAGAAGATTTGAGATAATTGTCTGCTGCAGAGGGACCATAATATCTGGGTCACAGATCAAACCTATTGGATTACAGCGGCATCCATAGATTCGAGGTTGTCCCTGCTGAATTAAGAAGAGCAATACACACACCCATCGGTGCTGATCTCTCTGTGAAAGAGTGGTCTGGCTTACTATATTTGGAGGGGGGTACTTCACTTTCTCATTTTTGCCCCGAAGGAGTAGAAATTATAGCTACAGCGGAAAGATTAAAGCAAACACAAACAGGTTTCACAAAAAGCAATGATACGTCTCCTCTCCGAAATGACAACAGCTATAAAGACATTAGCAAGATTTGGCTAGTCAAGAAATTAGTCCTTATTCTGTTGGGAAATCAGACAGCTATGTACTATGTGAACAAGACAGGGGAAAGCAAAACCTGTCCGTCTGTATTGGGAGTAATTCAGGATGCTGAACCAGAGGCTCAAAAACAAGCTCCTTTTTTATTTTGCAAACAGGGCAGGGGAGGGAGAGCATCAGAGGAAACAATCTCCCTGTTCTCTTCCATAGTTAATGAATCCAGAGATGGAGGGCAGATTAATCTGTTTGCAATTACGAACAGATTTCTTCCCTCCATCCCACCGATGGTGTTGCAAATATTGCGAGCGTGCAAAATACATTCTCCATCCGAGTGGCCAAAAAATATTGGTGACAATTCAACTGAGGTTAAATAAACGACCCATTCCAGCATGAGCAGCCCAGCCAACACACAGCCCCATTTGCTCTTCCTTCTGCCCCCTTAGTATGTGGTTTCCATGTACGTTTTGTGAGTCTTTACACTTGGTGTTGTCAGGGTAGAATCCAACATAACACTGTGGCAATCATTCCGTCAGTGCAGCTATTTCTGTTTGCACAACAAAATGTTGCCCTCCTTCTCCTCTTGTCATAAAAAGGTAAAGGTAAAGGACCCCTGACAGTTAAGTCCGGTCACGAACGACTCTGGGGTTGCGGCGCTCATCTCGCTTTACTGGCCGAGGGAGCCGGCGTTTGTCTGCAGTTTTTCCAGGTCATGTGGCCAGCATGACTAAGCCACTTCTGGCGAAACCAGAGCAGCGCATGGAAATGCCGTTTACCTTCCCGCTGGAGCGGTACCTATTTATCTACTTGCACTTTGACGTGCTTTCAAACTGTTGGGTTAACAGGAGCAGGGGCCCAGCAACGGGAGCTTACCCTGTTGCGGGGGTTTGAACCGCCGACCTTCAGATCGGCAAGCCCTAGGCTCAGTGGTTCAGACCACAGCGCCACCCACGTCCCTCCTCTTGTCATACACACCCCTGAATATGTCTTAGGGGCGCTCCCAAGCCTCTGGAGCACAGGGTACATGCTTGGGGGGGCGGGTGAGAGTCCCACTGTACAAGCAAAAACTTTGTGCCGCCAGAATTTCTTGTAGAATACAGCCCTCAGCATTATTATTCTTTTGTGTGAGAGATGAATTTGATGGGCGTTTTTGTGAGCTACAGTTCCAAGAGTTCCCAGGGAAGAGGGGATGGTTATTAAGCTGCTGTGATAATTGCAGCTTCCTGAGGGGGACAGTGGTCTCCTAACAACTCTCAGCCCCCTTAACAAGGATCCTTAACGACTCCTAACAAGCAGCCCCCTTAACAAGCAGTTCCCAGGATTCTTGGGGGAAAGCACAACTGTTTAACATGGTGTGATGCTGCTCTAAATGTTGAGTGCAGATGAGGCCGAAGATAGTAAAGGTAAAGGTAACGGGACCCCTGACCATTAGGTCCAGTCGTGGCCGACTCTGGGGTTGCAGAGCTCATCTCACTTTATTGGCCGAGGGAGCCGGCGTACAGCTTCCGGGTCATGTGGCCAGCATGACTAAGCCACTTCTGGCGAACCAGAGAAGCATGGAAACGCCGTTTACCTTCCCGCCGGAGTGGTACCTATTTATCTACTTGCACTTTGACGTGCTTTCGAACTGCTAGGTTGGCAGGAGCAGGGACCGAGCCATGGGAGCTCACTCCATCACAGGGATTCGAACCGGCAACCTTCTGATCGGCAAGTCTTAGGCTCTGTGGTTTAACCCACAACATGGTGCTGTTCTAAATGTCGAGTGCGGATGGGGCTGAAGATAGTAGATGGAGCCTAAAAGTGTAGTTTCTTGAGGTGGTACAATGAATGGATTGTAGCACTTCAGGATACAGGTGGAAGATGCCTCTTTTTCCTTCCTTCTTTTTGTGGGTGGAAGTAGAAAGCTAGATCAGGAGGGAGAAGACTAAGGTAAGATTACCAGATTTTTTTCAATGAATCTGGGCACATTTTAAATACATACATACATACTACATGTTCGGGACATTGATGCTGCAGCAATGGTGGTGGCAGAGGGAAGGGAGGTTTCACACTGCCTTTCGGAGCAGCCCCATCCCAACTCCTACTTGCGTGTAAGCAGGAGGGGGCGGGGATCCCTCAGCTGGGAAGGGAGGCTTCCCGTTGCCTATCTGAGAGATCCCTGCCCCCTCCTGCTTGCACGCAAGCTCTGATACAGCGTGAAGTCTCCCTTCACAGCTGAGAGATCCCCGTGCCGCTCCTGCTTGCACACAAGTAGGAGTTAGGAGGCTGCTCCAATAGGCAGCATGAAGTCTCCCTTCACAGCTTAGTTGCTGGGGTCAGGGAAGGTGGAGGTAGCCCAGAAGCTGCATCTTTGAGCCCCTGCACCACCATCTTATGGGGACTTCTGAACAGCTCCTGAAGCCAGCCAGAGCCAACTGCTCCGGGCTGCTGAGACTGCCGGTGCTGCGTTTCCCGGGGACATTAGATGAAATCCAGGGACATTCTGGCAATGGACTTAGTCACAAATCCGGGGACTGTCCCCGGGAAACGGGGACGTCTGGTAACCCTAGACTAAGGACCTCCTGATGTGCTTAGTTGTTGGGTTCCCAACTGTAGTCAGAAGTGGCACAGTCCACGCTGCCATTTCAGGACTCTACCACCTCATTCGGCTGCATATATGGATCAACTTCAAAGCCTGCCATTCCATTAGGTTGAGTGAGGCAGCTGCGTGAGACAGCAGGCTTAGGATCTCATGAAAGAGTAGGAAATTGCTGGCTATTTAACAGTTGCTTTTGTGCATAGCTATTGTCAGCTATGAAAGAGCAGCAAATCGTTATATATATATTTAGCTTTTGTATTGTTGTACTTTTACTGCTGGGGAGGGGGAAGATGCACTTGCATGATTCTCTGCCTCAGGTGCCAAAATAACTTGATTGGCCCTGAATACTATGCACCTTGAAGTGGGGGGCGCACACATCATTTGATGCTTTTGTCTTGGACCAACCCTCTAGATCAGGTCTAAGAGTTCACTGCATTAAAATATATATATGATTTTTTTAAAGTCCAGGCTTTGCAAGTAGGATTCTACTGACACAAATGGGGTTGTTCAGAGATAACTGTCTTTTGGCCCAGGCCCAATTGCAGGGGAAAAGGGGGCAAGAATGAGATTGTTACTGAGGCGTAAAAGACCACTGACTTTTAAGAATCAATTTTTCATACAGCACCTTGATTTTCTCAGTGCATCTGTTTCTTGGGAGCTGGACAGTAAATGTGAACAACCAACTATAGACAGAGGATGATGGTTTAATACAGACAATCTTTATTCATATGCACTGATAGCTTTTTTTTCTGTGGAGAGATGATGCCTAGTCCCCTCCCTTTTTTCTCTTTTTTTTTAAAAAGGAAGGACAGATAATAGGGACAACAGCATACTATTTTGAAGGGTTTTTTTTGAGAAGATGTCAAGATGAAAAAATGAAAATGTCAAAAAATGGGTTGATATACTATATTACTTACAGGCTGCTTGGTTGAGGGAAAACTGACCAAGTGATTTACTGAAGGCATTTACAGGACAGTCTTTAGATTACAGGGAAGATGAAAAATAAATGAAAATCTATTTCATGTTTACTTTAGTGCAGCCATTTAAGAGTGGCAGGAGGGACGCATCACAAGATGACAGGTCTGATATCCATATACAGTGGTTTACTTTCATATTTCTCTTAATTCAAACATGTGTGTGCGCGCGCTCAAAAACTGACACATAGAGAAAGAAAGAATGAATGATGGCTGACAACCAACAATACATTTGCCAGAAGCCTCCATTGTTATTCTTTTTGATCTTCTGCCCATTAACAGCTCGCTGTGCAAGGAGAATTTGAGGTACTGGAAATGTTTTCCTTTGTTCATAGAATCATCGGATCTTAGAGTTGGAAGGGACCCAAGGGTCATCTAAGCCAACCCCCTACAATGCAGGAATAATTAGTTAATTAATTCGCATTTTTTGTACTTTTAGTACTTGAATTTCAACCCCCCCCCCCACACACACACACATACACACACAAAACTCAACAAAATATCTCTATATGTTATTAGCAATTCTAACTCCACTTACCTTATTCTTAACTCCACCGACAAAATTCTTAACTCCACTGACAAACTGGAACGTGTCCAGAGGAGGGCAACCAAAATGGTCAAAGGCCTGGAAACGATGCCTTATGAGGAATGGCTAAGGGAGCTGGGCATGTTTAGCCTGGAGAAGAGGAGGTTAAGGGGTGATATGATAGCCATGTTCAAATATATAAAAGGATGTCACATAGAGGAGGGAGAAAGGTTGTTTTCTGCTGCTCCAGAGAAGCGGACACGGAGCAATGGTTCCAAACTACAAGAAAGAAGATTCCACCTAAACATTAGGAAGAACTTCCTGACAGTAAGAGCTGTTTGACAGTGGAATTTGCTGCCAAGGAGTGTGGTGGAGTCTCCTTCTTTGGAGGTCTTTAAGCAGAGGCTTGACAACCATATGTCAGGAGTGCTCTGATGGTGTTTCCTGCTTGGCAGGGGATTGGACTCGATGGCCCTTGTGGTCTCTTCCAACTCTATGATTCTATGATTCTACCTGGAATTAAGCCCCACAGAATTTATTATAGCTTACTTCTGTGCAGAAACATAGAGAATTTGCACTGTTGGGCAGTAAAACTGGGCAACTACAAAAAAAAAACCCCACAATCTAACCCTAACTTTTTCATTACAGTTCTCTTCTGCTCTCTTCTGGGGTTTTACTCCACTTTTCAGCCCAAGAAAAAGGGAAATAAAAAGTTCCCAAAGCAGCTTACAAAGATCCGTAATAAAACAGTCCCTGATCTAGGACTTCTAATCCGGAAGGAGAAAGAATCAAGAGGGAGGAGGGAGGAGGAAAGCTGTTGTAGCATCATGGGATGCTGCTAGATGGCAGTCAAAAGAGTTTATATTATTATGTTACATTATGGTGGGTTTTTAAAGCACTTCAGGTAGAAATCTGCTGTTGGTGTAAATGAAAGAGACAGGGAGAAACTTGCTATGGAAAAGTCAGAACCTGGGACAGCTCCCAGAAGCTAAGGGCAAGATGCTGAAATGAAGGTCCATTAAGCGCATAACGGGGCAGCCCTGTGACTTGGTTCTTGACAGCCTAGCATCCCTTGGTGACCAATGAACATCCCGGATGGGAGTTGTAGTCCAGAAACACCTGGAGGACACCACACCAACTACCCTTGAGTTACACCTTCTGCCTTGTCTGCCAGAAGCTTATTGGGAGTGAGTGGCCTTGGGCTATGGGAGTAAGGCAACACTATGGATTCATTGCCCAAGGAATAATAATAATAATAATAATACCCACCCATCTGGGTGGCTTACAGCTTATCTAAAAACATAACAAAAACATCAAGCATTAAAAACCTTCCCGAGCAGGGTTGCCTTCAGATGTCTTCTAAAAATTGTGTACAGTGGTACCTCGGGTTAAGTACTTAATTCGTTCCAGAGGTCCGTTCTTAACCTGAAACTGTTCTTAACCTGAAGCACCACTTTAGCTAATGGGGCCTCCTGCTGCTGCCGCGCTGCCGGAGCATGATTTCTGTTCTCATCCTGAAGCAAAGTTCTTGGTTAGCGGAGTCTGTAACCTGAAGCGTATGTAACCTGAAGCGTATGTAACCCGAGGTACCACTGTAGTTCTTTGTCTCCTTGACATCTGAAGGGAGGGTGTTGCACAGGGAGGGCGCCACTACCGAGAAGGCCCTCTGCCTGGTTCAAATCCACAGCCGTAGGGTGACAATCCATAGCTGAATCCTTTTTCTCTGGGTATTCTGCAGAGCCTTCTTCTTCAGACTAGCTCTCTGGCCATGCTGTGGTCTGCTGAGAAACTACCATCAATTTCTTCTTTGCAACACAATTACTGCTCGAGGTTTCTGGAGGAGCCCAGAACATTTTTGGAGGGTTTTCTGCAAGGTGGGAAATCACAGAGGGACCATACCCACCCCGTTATCTGTCTAACAGTACATCTGTAGCTTGGTAAAACAGTTCAGGAGGAGAACATGAGGCAGATGAACAGGCGCATTAGCAGACACATCCATCAGTATACAGTGGTGCCCCGCAAGACAAATGCCTCGCAAAACGAAAAACGCACAAGACGAAAGGGTTTTTCGGTTTTTGCGTCGCTTCACTAGACGATTTTCCCTATGGGCTTGCTTCGCAAGACGAAACGTCTTGCGAGTTCTTGCGAGTTTGTTTCCTTTGCTCCTTTGTTTCCTTGTTTTCTTAAAGCCGCTAAGCCGTTAATAGCCGCTAAGCCGCTAATAGCCGTGCTTCGCAAGATGAAAAAACCGCAAGACGAAGAGACTCGTGGAACGGATTAATTTCGTCTTGCGAGGCACCACTGTAGAGGCAGTTATGTGAATGCTAAAAGCAACTAACTCTGTTGTATATTAACTGGCCTGAGAAAATTTTATTCAGGGGCACAAGGACATTTCTGTTGCTCTTCTCCCTTGTTCTTTTTAAAGCAAGAGGCAGAGAAGTAAGACTGCCTCCTTCTCTGGCATTTTTGTGAAACTTTTGCTTTCCTTCTCCCGAATGGGTACGCTTGTTGTTGTTGTTGTTACCAGTTCAATCTTTATCAGTTTATAAACAATACATCCAATCACCTTAAAACACCAAAACACACAAGCATTACAAGCAAACCACTACCAATACAAAAAAAGGACAATATAACCCCAAAAAAGAAAAGAAAAAAGTAACTTTCTTCTCCGCCTGATGACTTCTGACCTCCTCTGCGTGGATCCTTTATTTCCTTATTAACTGCATCTGTTTTTCAGTAAACCTCACCAATTTTAAATGTTGTTTGCATTCTTTTTAACTTGTGTTATTACAGGAGTAAATCAAAGCATATTAAAGATTTGGTATGGGTACAGTGTTCTTTTAAATGTAGTCTATAGATGTCCCATTCTTTGTTAAACTTTTGGATCAACCAGTCTCTGACCTTTTCTTTCATGTTTGCTAATTCTATATACTCAAATAATTTAACTTGCCACTCCTCTTTAGGTAAAGGGACCACTGACCATTAGGTCCAGTCGTGACCGACTCTGGGGTTTCAGCGCTCACCTCGCTTTATTGGCCGAGGGAGCCGGCGTACAGCTTCCGGGTCATGTGGCCAGCATGACTAAGCCGCTTCTGGCGAACCAGAGCAGCACACGGAAACACCGTTTACCTTCCCGCCAAAGCGGTACCTATTTATCTACTTGCACTTTGATGTGCTTTCAAACTGCTAGGTTGGCAGAAGCAGGGACCGAGCAACTGGAGCTCACCCCGTCACGGGAATTCGAACCACCAACCTTCTGATCGGCAAGTCCTGTGGTTTAACCCACAGCGCCACCCGCGTCCCAGCGCCACTCCTCTTTAGCTGGTGTTTAATCTCCTTTCCACCCTTTGGCTATCAGCATTCTCGTCACGGTTGATGCATACATAAAAATCCTCCTTCCTTCTTTTGGAGTGTCTGATGCCATAATACCTAGAGGAAGGCTTCAGGATTTTTGGTAAACGTTAATTTAAACATTTTTTAAAGTTCATTATAAATAAGTTCCCTAAAGCTTTTTATGTTTTTACAGCTCCACCACATGTAGTGCATTGTTCCCTCCACAACTTCAATCCTAAAAGAAGCTCAACAACTTTGGTCGGCCCTCATGGCCCGTCACTTCATCAAATCTGGCCCTCTTTGGAAAAAGTTTGGACACCCCTGCTCTAGTTCTTTACACTTCCAGCAAAGGTTTGAACTGGTTTCATACATTTTAGCCAGTCTGCTGGGTGTAATGTACCATCTGCGCTTGTTGTTTTTAGCGCCTTGGAGACTGTGCATCTTTTTGCTCCACTTCTCCTCTGTTTAAAGAAAATGATAAATAAACTTGATCTTTTGACATGGCAAAGTTTTCTCCCTTGCTACCCCTCTGCAGTTTGGCCCCCTTTGATTACACATGGACTGGAATGGTATGCTATTGCTTTTCGCCAAGGCTCTAGGGGACTATGCTGCCAATGTTAAAACATGGTCCAGACATGCTTTGAACAATCATCTGGATAAGCCCTGGAACTATCAAGCAAGCAAAAGTAGCTTAGAGATCTCCTCATTTAGCAAGTAAGTTACAAAGGTATTAGGAAACGCTATCGTACTCTTCCATAGAGCAGGGAAAGCAAAAGCAGTTGAGCAGATCGTCATAAGATTAGGAAGGAATCAGTCTGAAAAGGAGGAAAACCTGAGAACCAATTTGCTGAGATTTTGCTACAACTTAGTCACAGGTTTGTGTGTGTGTACACACCTATCAGAACACATCATACTCTAAAAGTAGAAAATGGGTGGCTAACTACCAGAAAATGATTGATTCCCTCCCCCAGTCCTATTGCTTAGCTGCGGTACAGTCAATAGCCTACGGAGGAACGATCAATATAGCTATTATCAACTGTTGACTACAGTTTGCAAAAGCAATAATCGCCTTTAAAATCTTTTTGCGGCAGTCTCAGTGACCATCAAGTTTGTTAAGGTGTTGAAGTTCTGAGTTGAGTTAGCTCATCTTTAAAACGCCAAAAAAAAATATTGAGGCTGTGGGACTTCTAATTTTTTATTTAATGAAGGATCTGTCCATTGCTAGAAGTCTGCTGTGAGCTAGCACTGTGTGTTGAGGCAGAATTACCCAGGATCTGCAGAAAGAAAAACAAGAGGGATCAGTAGAATTACTTTGCCCACCTATAAGTGTATTCGCTTTTAACATGCAAGGCTGATCATTATCAGGCTGTGATCACTTTAGAAAGAGAGAGAGGGAGCCATAGCTGTTTCCTTCCCAGCTGCAATTCCTATGGAAATCACTCCTCTGAAGCTGTTATATGCATTGAAAGTTTCCTTTGGTATCAAGGAATAGAAGCCATTTTCACTGGGCCCACAGCAGGGGAGGAAAGGGTTAAACTGCCCTTTTCTGTCTGCTGTGATCTCAGCGATTATCCCCCCATCAGAGGCTGCTATTTGCATTTTTAAAACAACAACAACACAGCAACAACAAAGGTGCACATTAAATGCAAAAATGGATATGACATCTCATCTAGCTTGGCCTTCATTGTGGAACCCTTGGATGAATTTCCCAAAATCTCTAGGAGTCACACACACAAAGTACAATTTGCAAACTACAGCCATATATACATAATAATCATGGCAAATGTTTTTTAAATGAACTCCGTTACATTTTCTACTCTTTTTAAAAAAAGAAGCAAGATCTGGGTCTTGAATCATTGCTGAGTCTTGCATCTCCACCACTCCAATCTAAAACGGGAACCCTGAGTGTGAAGTATTTCAAAGGAGTTTTAAACAGGTGGGGGGGGGTCTTGCCTATTGCGGTAAAATTGCAAGGTGCCTCAATAAAGCAAAATGAAAAGATTGTCTGCCTTCCCACTGCCATGGCTTGGTTCTAGCAGCACTTTTAGTCCCGGCATTGTGATGTTGATTTTTGCATGCATAATGTACGATTATTATCACAACCCCAAAAATGCAGATGACAGATAACAAAAGGCATTATTACAATAATGTGCAGTGTCTTGCTGATTTTTATATGCTCAGTAAATGCAGCAGAACATATGCTCACGGGGGTTTTAACCGCTGCTTCCGTAATAGGCAATGCTATGAATGAAATTACATTTATGACACAGCTTTAATAGACATTTTAATAATGCCCGTTCGTCTATCTCGGCTGTCAACAGAGATGTGATAATTCATTGTTTGGTATTGGGAGAAATGTGACCATTACAGAACTAGGAAGGAGATATGTCTGCGTACACCCTGCATGCTATCCAGCGCTAGGTGTTAAATGGCCTTAGAACAATCTTTCACTTCAGCGCTTTGACTTGCATATTTGTTTTCTGTTTTCCAAGGAGCATAATTCTGAACCCAGCCTATTTCCGTAACCACATTCGCCAAGCTGCCGTGTTCCGATGTTTGGAGAGATATTCCGAGGCTGCGAGGTAGGACTTGGATTAATTGGGCAGCCTTCCTATGTGGAATAAATGAATTTCCCACTGTTTCTTCATTATATCTGTGGCTCCTTGGAAGAGCTGAGGAGGGTGATTGAAGTGGCAAACAGGCTCATTATGGGATCAGCGAGTTTCTCCCATTTCCAACTTTATTTCCATTTATACTGCTGGTCTACTGAGACCAGTATAGTCTACTCTGGCTGGCAGTGGCTCGTCAAGGCTCTTGCCTGACGCAGCCATCTGTGATGCTTTTAACTGGAGATGGGGGAGAACAAATCCAGGGCTTTCTGAATGCAAGGCATCTATTCTACCAGTAGGAGCAAAAAAATCTGCCTTACACTGAGTCAGACTCGTTAGTCCATCTAACTCAGTATTGTCCACCCTGGCTGGCAGAATCCTCCAGGGCTTCAGGCAGTGGACATTCCCAGTCCTGTCTGGAGATGTCAAGAATTGAACCTGGGATTTTCTGTGTGCAAGGCAGATGATCCACCACTGAGTTGCACTCTTTTTCCATTCCCTAATTTCTCCGTGTTCCTTAATTCCCAAGACCGCTTCCCTCTCGTTCCCCAGACTATTTTGAGAACCACAATAAATTCAGGAGAGGGAGAAATTCTTGCAACTCGCGTTTGATTCCCAAGTTTCAAATTCATACCTCCTTAATGCGATTGTTTACATATTTTCCTATTATGGACGATGCTGTCATACTTATGGATTTTATAAGGGGTGGGGGGGATGAGAGTATGGCTCTGCTAATTAGAACTAATGAAAAGATTGTGAATCATCCATCTTGCCAATAATTAATCAGTCAAAACAATCCGTTGCCGAAATGTGCAGGGGAGGGGAAAACACAGAATTCTTAAGAGAATGAAGGATATTATTACAGAAAACCAAGAAGACATTACGCTGCAATGTGCCTTCCAGCCAGTGGTGTAGCAAGGTCAGGTGGTACCCAGTGTGGAAAATTTCTTGTCACACACCCACACACACACACTGAAATTGACACCCAGTGTGGACAAGACCCACTGCACCCTCCTTGCTCTGTCCCTGCTTCCAGCATCTTCCAGCTTTCCAGCTATTCCTATTTTTCTTTTCCATGTGACATTAAACATTCCATAATTACCCAAATCAGATTTGGGTGGCATGCATATTTATGGGCGGATAAGAAGAAAGTTCATAAAGGATTTGGGAACCACATCTTCAGGAGTTCTTTAATAGAAGTATGGGACAGGTGTAAAAACCTCCTAGAACCAAGAGTCCCTCACTGGTTATCTCCGTTAGAGGTTATGAGTGTTAAAAAAATTAATATGCGAGGGAAATGGGCTACATACGGAGAATTATTAACTAAAGAAGGAGGAAAATGGAAACTAAAACCATACGAAGATGTTAAAGAATATGTATATGACTGGTTGCATTATTTTCAGGTAAATGAAATGTTTAAAAAAGATATAAAAGAAAGTGGATATGCAGAAAAAGATTCAAAGTTCCAGACTGAGATTATAGCCAACGAATATAAAACTCTGTCTAAAATGTATAAGATATTGTTAGAATGGAATACGAAAGATGAGGAGGTTAAATCAGTAATGACACAGTGGGCCAAAGATTTCGGATATAATATCCAATTTGAAGAATGGGAAAAATTATGGAAGGAAAGTTTAAAGTTTACTGCATGCATGGGGTTGAAGGAGAATGTTATGAAAATGTTTTATAGATGGTACATCACCCCGGTGAAATTGGCAAAAATGTATAAAACATGTAACAAATGTTGGAAATGTAAAGAAAAAGAGGGAACATTCTACCATATGTGGTGGGAATGTAAGAAAGTTAAAAGCTTCTGGGAAGCAATTTATAATGAACTGAAAAAGATGTTGAAATGCACCTTTAATAAGAAACCAGAAGCCTTTCTTTTAGGGATTACAGGGAAAGATATAAAAAGAAAAGACTTCAAACTTTTCCAGTATGCAGTTACGGCAGCAAGAATTCTTTTGGCCCAGAAATGGAAACAAGAGGAAATACCGACGATTCAAGAATGGAGAATGAAATTGACTGACTATGCGGAACTGGATAAACTGACCGGGAAAATAAGATATGTTCGAAATCAAAAGTTCATCGAAGATTGGGGAAAATTTGTTGATTATCTGAAAAATGTGTGTGAGGTGCAAACAACGCTAGTGGGGTTTCAAGAAGCACTGTAAAAACTTTTTAAGAGGTATTGCTGAATGCAAATAAAATAAAGGAGGGAAGACAAATGGCAATGCATTTAAAGAAATGCGCACTAAAGGGTAAAAATGGATGATTGTCAGGGAAGCTGAAGGAAGTTCAAAATATGAATTTTGTTAAAATGTGGTAAGATTTGGATAAATGATTTGAATGTATGGAAAATTAATAAAAATTTATTTTTTTAAAAAAATAAACATTCCATAATTACTGCATACATTCAGCTACGGGCTATTTGAGGGACTTAAAGTTCCTTGTTCTTCTGTAAACCTTGAGGTTCATCCAAACATGCTGATACCTCCCTCATGTTTCTCAGTGGGACCCCAGTTTTGGCTACAGTCGTATTGTCGCTCACCCCACCTGACTTCAATTAATCCTTTAACAAATAGCACATCATTGAGAGGAAAGGCTGCCTTTAAGATTTTAATTTTCAGTCCCCATTACATGGATGTGCCAGAAACAAAATAATTCCACAACAAACGTGCACCCTGCGATTGAATTCCTCACCAATTAAAACTTGCCTCTGCCAAGTAACAGGAGCTGTATTTGATCCACAGACTCTCAAAGTGTCCCTATTTCCCAGGGACAGTCCTGGATTTACAGAAGCCGTTGTGGTTTCTGATTTGATCCTAGAATGTCCCGCTTTTCCTTAGCACGTCCCTATTTTCATCTGAGGAATGTTGGAGGGTATGGGGTTATGTACCCCACACCCCTGAGCCAAGGAGATAAGTAACTCTACAGCCTTTAGAAGACATCTGAAGGCAGCCCTGTATAGGGAAGTTTAAAAATGTTTAATGTTTTATTATGCTTTTATATATGTGGGAAGCTGCCCAGAGTAGCTGGGGCAACCCAGTCAGATGGGTGGGGTATAAATAATAGAACTGCTGCTGCTACTACTGCTGCTGCTGCTACTGCTACTACTACTACTACTACTACTACTATGGAATAGGACATCCCAATTTTCATCAGAGAAATGTTGGAGGGTAAGGTTAGCTTGAACACACTTACAAGACTCACAAGGAAAATCTTGGAAGTCATCAAACTTGATTTGGTACACTGGCTGTTGCTTAATGCTGGTTTAAGGCTAACAAAAATTCTTCAAAGTTCCAAAATCTGAAAATATTTTAAATTCTTAAATATGTAAAACTTGGGGTTCTATCCAAGGCTGCCATTATGGTCATGCAAGTGACCACTACTTCTGCAACTCTCCTATGCAATTCCCTGTGCACTCTCAAAATTTGCTCCAAGGGGTTGGGAGACCCTCTGGAGCAGATTCTGTAGGTGGGGGGGAGGAAAAGGAAGTCCTGCTGTGCAAGTGGAACCCTGCAACCAAATCTGTGCTCCAAAAGGATTTCCTAGCTTTATTATAGAACACAAACTGCTCTGAGTGCATTGGCCAAAAGTCGCTGCATAAATGGAGCATGTCCCTGTGACTGCAATTTGTCCAGAATTTCCCAGATATGTCTAGGCTCTTGATGTTGATTGCCCAGAAAAAGCTCAACAACTTTGAGTATCATTATTTCCTTTTTTAAAAAGCTCCAAAACGTTTGTGTCCTAAACTTTACTTCTAGAACTATGGCAACCCTACTTTCTCTGATTTTAATACTGAAGGTTAATTTGTTCTAACCCATCCTGGGAACTGGTGGTTAAAGTTGGGTAATCATCATCATCGTCACTAGCTGCTGGTGGACTCTAGATCACATCCAGCAGGGCACCTCTTAGGCTAATCTTACAATCACGACAGGCCAGCCGAAGTGTGGGAGACACAACAGAATCCCAAGACGCTGTTCTGCAGATGTCAAACAGTGAAAATGTTGTGGGGGAGTTTCTAAATTGGGTTTGCTTTGATGGTGGGAGAGAGATGGATGAAGAGCAACTCAGAGCCTTGACAGAAAGGCTAATGATTTCTCCCCCAAGTGAGATAGAGTCCCAAGCTGGCTTGTGAGGGGACTGCGACGAGGAGTTACACTAGAATTATAGCAGGAATAACATGCCCATAAAGAGGGAACGTTAAGGTTAATGTGCCGGCTGTAAATCTTTAATGAACCGACACCGGTGTCCAGAAATATCTGCCTTTGAAATTAAGAGTCAAGGTCTGTTCTTAGATATACAAGTGGAGACACTCGTAAATTCTCGGATGGGCTCTTTTGTGTGTGAATGCCTTCTCTGTGGCTGTTATCATTTCTCTCCCTCCCCCCCCCTCTCTCTCTCTCACACACACACACTCATGCACTATTCATATACACAGGCACCATTCCCATAGACTCATGCACACACATAAGCTAATAAATTGATTAGTGGTTCAATAGTGCTGCCATCTGCATTGACAGTTTGCAGAATTTTTGAGCAGTTGGAATGTTTGAACCTCTGATAATAAAAATAAAAGCAAGTATGGATATACGTAGCTTCATTTATTGACCACTTCCTATGAAAACAAAATGACTGCTTATATAAAAACAACATGGAAAAATTATGGGTGAAACAATTTATGTGTACAATTATATATATAAAAATATGGAGGAATGTGCCCCCCCAATTGCGTGCTGAGCAACTATACTTACATTTTACTGGCACTTGCCTGTGTCTTTTTGAACGTATCTTCATAACCACGACGACTAGCATTATTTGTTTATTTTTAAGCCAAAAAAATTGAGATTCTCGTGAATCTGTTTCAGCTGTCAGATTGACTGTGGTAATGTCTGTATGCTCAGATTTACTGGAAGTTGTTGTTGTTTAGTCGTGTCTGACTCTTCGTGACCCCATGGACCAGAGCACGTCAGGCACTCCTGTCTTCCACTGCCTCCCGCAGTTTGGTCAAACTCATGCTGGTAGCTTCGAGAACACTGTCCAACCATATTGTCCTCTGTCGTCCCCTTCTCCTTGTGCCCTCAATCTTTCCCAACATCAGGGTCTTTTCCAGGGAGTCTTCTCTTCTCATGAGGTGGCCAAAGTATTGGAGCCTCAGCTTCATGATCTGTCCTTCCAGTGAGCACTCAGGGCTGATTTCCTTCAGAATGGATAGGTTTGATCTTCTTGCAGTCCATGGGACTCTCAAGAGTCTCCTCCAGCACCATAATTCAAAAGCATCCATTCTTCGGCGATCAGCCTTCTTTATGGTCCAGCTCTCACTTCCATACATCACTACTGGGAAAACCATAGCTTTTACCAAACGGACCTTTGTTGGCAAAGTGATGTGTCTGCTTTTTAAGATGCTGTCTAGGTTACTGAAAGTAGAGAACACTTTTTATGCTACCCAGTCCTACCATGCTGCATGTCGAGAAGACGGCTAACATCAGAGGTAGTTGGGCACCTGCTTAGCAACCCTGCAGGGCATGTATTGCCACTCTCTGGAGCTTCCTGTCCCTCGTCCTTTATGATGACGATGTCGTCTCTTCACTGGATCCAGGAATCAGAAGTAACATTCAGATTAACCCACCACCACCCCCTGGGGAAAAAACCCCACCAAAAACCAAAATACAACAAACTTGAATTATGGGTCATCTTTCTTCTGATCAAAAAACATGCATGCTACCGAACTCAACTGTGTCATCATATTCTGTCTTTTCTTTTTATAATCAGCCAAAACACTTGAAGCTGTGGTACCTGTGTTCAAAACACAGTTGCCTATTTTCCCCCAAGGGTGCTCTGCAAGCTAATGGCAGATACAACCTGCTATTAGAACAGATACACAGTACAGATTGGCTGGTGCACTGATTCCATATCGCTTAATCCTGCTTTAGAAGTAAATTGCAGATTGAGCAGACCATAGTTTCCTATGGCACTCTGAATCATTTCCATATATCTGTCAGTGACCACTTAAAATGTGAAGTTGCCCAGTAAGTGCAGAACAATTCCCTTCAGTCACTGTACATTCTCTGGACATCTCTAACACGCTGTTAAATTTTGCTCACCATCCAAGGTTTAAATATCTTTCCTATTCGAGGCATTTGACGCTATCCAAAGCGCTTGTCAGTTCTTTCATTTGGAAAGCGTTTAGAGAACCACTGAAAGCAGCTGCTCCATTCACTGATGATGTGCTTCTTCTCGGTCTGACGACAAATCTGGAACATGGATTTAGGCTATGAACCTCAGGAGCAAGCCAAACAAAAGAGACTTGACCAGCAGATGAAAACATTTGGCATCCCTGTGCTTTCATGTGACGGTGGGCTAAAAGGAGTTGCCTCCACACATAGCACTTTAAACAATCTAATTCGCTAAGACTATATTTCTCCCTGCTGTGTAAATGAAGCAGCCTTGGATCAATTGAACCTGCCAAGATATCACAGCTCTAATATCCTGTGGAAAAGTCAGAGCAGGCACATCTCTTCCTATCCTTCTGCTTTCTCTCAAAGAAACGTTTTTTTCTCTTCTTCCTTACAAAAATAAATCACAAGCGGTGCCACCTCAGAGTCTATGGATGTCAAGCGGTCCTGACATTTTGCCAAGCGTCCATCAAATTGTACTTACAAATCTCCTCAGACTTACTCTAGCTAGAATCCTCTAAAACACAGAAAGCAAACTGATTAGAGCTAGTTAGAAAACTACGAGAACTGTTATTTGTCATTAAATTGACAATGATGCTAAAGGGGTAAAGAGCCCACAAAGAAATATCGAGGGTAAGATGGTGACAGCAGAGCTTACATTGCTGGCATTGCGTGCTCCTATTACCTTTGATCCATCATTCAGCAGGTTTTGCAGATTTTTAAAGCATTTAAAAGCAACAGCTGAAAACCTGAAACTATAGTGTGGGTAGGGATCACCATCGGCAACAATGCCTTAAAAATCAAACATTTTTTGAGGACGGCGGGAGGGATATTCATGGTCTTCTATCACATATATATGTCAAACTTTACTGAGTTTTGCTGGAGGACCATGACAGAGAATAGATCCACCAGCGAGTTTTCACCTCCAACAAGGAGAAAAAGAAAGGGAGGACAGAAACATCATGGACTGTTACCAAGAGGTATCGGAATATTGTAAGTGGACTTCTGTTCTGAGGGTGCCCAGGACAGGTAAGGCTTGGAGCATCTCCTGTCTGTTAGGCCCAGAGGCTCCAGGCAAAACCCAAGGGCCTGGAACACTTAGGTATCCAGCCCTCAAAGCCACCTTTTGAAATGTTTTCCACTAGACATGGAGTTTCAGGTATTTCCTACCAGAGCTGAAGAGGCAAGGAGACCTCCGCTGGAGAGAAAAGGTCAAATAATATTTATACATACATACATACATACATACATACATACATACATATCCCACCCATCTGGCTGGGCTTCCCCAGCCACTCTGGGCGGCTTCCAACAGAATATTAAAATACAATAGTCTATTAAACATTAAAAGCTTCCCTGAACAGGGCTACCTTCAGATGTCTTCTAAAAGTCTGGCAGTTGTTTTTCTCTTTGACATCTGGTGGGAGGGCATTCCACAGGGAGGGCGCCACTACCGAGAAGGCCCTCTGCCTGGTTCCCTGTAACTTGGCTTCTTGCAGTGAGGGAACTGCCAGAAGGCCCCCGGAGCTGGACCTCAGTGTCCAGGTAGAACAATGGGGGCGGAGACTCTCCTTCAGATATACTGGACCGAGGCCATTTAGGGCTTTAAAGGTCAGCACCAACACTTTGAAATGTGCTCGGAAATGTACTGGGAGCCAGTGTAGGTCTTTCAAGACCAGTGTTATGTGGTCTCAGTGGCCGCTCCCAGTCACCAGTCTAGTTGCCGCATTCTGGATTAGTTGTAGTTTCCGGGTCACCTTCAAAGGTAGCCCCACGTAGAGTGCATTGCAGTAGTCCAAGCGGGAGACAACTAATCCAAGCGAGAGATAAACATCAACCTGATCAGCACTGAAGAGAATGGAGGCAAAGGATGCCTTTTCTGTGAACACAGAACTGAGGGACAGTGGTGGGGAGTGACTGTGACTGTGACCTCCACCGTCCCCAAGGAAACACTCCAAAAGGACCCCTCTGCAGATTAGATCAGAGAAAGCTACCACTGACATTCATCAGGTTCTGCTGAAGCCTGTAGGAAAGTCCAGGCTGCCTGTTATTTAATTTGACACCAGCATATGATGTCAGCCTACATGCCAAAAATACCAGTTGCTATTTCTTATGCTAGACTTGTTAGGCTTCCAACAGTCCAAGTTTCTTGTTAGTGGGTTGTGTGTGTGGTTGGTTGGTTTTTTTAGCTCAGAAATAACACTTGACTCAAACTGCGCTGGGCCAAGTTTTGGAGACTCCTTTGATTACTAATTAATTTTTTCCCCTCTCTTCACTAAAAACAACAGCAACCAAGCAATATATTACCACCACTGGCACGATTTATTTCCTTAAAGAAGATGGCAAATGCATTCATAAGATAAGAAAATGCTACAGACCTGAAATTGCAGCCCTGCCACGGTATCAGGGGACGCACACACATCCTAAGATCAGAATAAATTTATCCATTATAATCAATTAAATCACAGTTTTGCCATCTTAGCACAAATTGCCTACCGGCCTTGATTAGGTACATGGCGCAGTCCTGTTTCTCAGTGATGCTGAAAAACAGTATCTGAAACTGGCTGTTCCATTCCGGACTGTGGGGAGGAAAGGCTGACCTGACGGATTGTGTGTTTGCATGCAAATATCTTCGTGGTTCTGCCTGAATTGAGGCTCACAGGTATGACATTAAGAGTGTGGTGTCTATTTTCTATGGAACATGCACGTTTTTGAAATGCAAATACCACCTGCTTGGGAGGAGGCTGGTAATGATCAAGATTTTAGCAGGCAGAGAAGGGGAGTTTAACTGATGGGGGATTCCAGTGAGTGGGACTTTTGTAAACAAAAATTGCCCTTTTCCTTTATGGGGTATCCAAGAGCCCATATAGAGTCCTTACATAGGTTCCCTATTGGTAGGAGAGAATAACAGAGGCTAACCAGAGAATATTGAGAAGCAAAGCAGCTGTTAAGCTTGATCTTTATTGATCTGTTGCAACAGGGTGCTCCCCTCACCTGCAGGAGAGGAGGAGGGACCCAGAAAAATGGCATGCAAGGCCTTATAAAGACTTTTGAAATTCCCATCCTGTAGATCAAGACCACCCCCAGAAACATCATACATACATCACAGAAGGGGTGTAACCTAAGACCACCCCTCAGATACATCACACCTACATCACAGAAAAGGCGGTCTAAAACAGAAATTTGAATATTGTTTTTCTCCTGTTGTTGTTTATCTCCTGTCCGGCAGGTTACTTGATTGGATTGCCTGGGGAGCCTGGCCATTCTTTTGTAGTGATAAATACTTAGTTCCTGGGCCAGGTCACAGGCTCACACCCTATTCAAACACAGACATACCCTTAAGACAGGATTTGTGAAGGAAAAGACAATGGGGAGGCTTTTCCACTTTGACCATGCAGAGAAAACATTTGGTCAGTTTAGGAATAAAAATGGCTTCAGGTTGGTCTTCCTGTGCTGATCTATGTATGTGCGGTTATGAACATTACCATTGTTATGTACTGAGTTGAATAGGATCCAAACTGCAGCAGTCTGATTGGTCCTAGAACAATAGGATCCAAAAGGCAGCAGTCTGATTGGTCCTAGAACAATGCAGCAGTATGATTGGTTGGCAGGAACCACCCAATCATGCTCCAGATAGAAGTGAATCCACAACTTGATTGGCTTACAGTAGAATTCCGGAATTAGCCAATCATGTGCAGCCCATTGTGTAAATAATGTATATAAAGCAGATACTTTGAGGGGACATTCATTCATTCCTCCTCACCACTATGAGCTGAATAAAGAGCATGAAATCACTTTGCGACTCTGAGTATATTTCACTGGCGACGAGGATGGGATCCCGCTGAGCTGACTGCCACACACAGCACCGCAGCACCGCCACCTGCCGCATCGCTGCCTCGCACCGTGTATCCAGGCTTCAGCTCTGGGACACAAGGAACTCAGAATGGCAACTGACAGCAGCTTCTCGCCGTTCAACCCAGCATCTGGAGACTGGGAAGCGTACACCTCCCGTTTCACCTTCCTCCTAGAAGCCAAAGGGGTCACCGATGAAGAAGACGCCAAGAAGAGGGCAATATTCTTCAGCATCTGCGGAGAGGAGACGTTTGAAATCACCCGGGCTCTCCTTGCACCTGAAGACGTCGCTACTGTTCCATACAAAACAATAATGGAACAGCTGAAGGGGCACTTTTCGCCGCAGCCCTCAGTGGTGGCTCGTCGAAATGCCTTCTACGCAAAGCGGCAAGCCCCTGGGGAAACCATAACTGGGTTTGTGACCTCTCTCCGCCAAGCAGCCCGGTTCTGCAACTTCTCAGAGCTGGAGAACATGCTTCGTGACCGCCTCATCGGTGGCCTGAAGGATGAGAAGCTGCAACGACGCCTCTACGCCAAGAAGGACCTAACGTTCCAGGTCACTCTGGAGGAGGCCCTGGCAACGGAAGCTGCCAAGAGGTCGACGCAAGAGGCACGGCCGAGCCTGCCATCCCAACCGAGGGTCCACCACAAACACCTCACCGACGACTCAGGATCTGACAAGGAGGAGGTGCACCGAGTACAGCAGTGCACTCAAGGAGCCCACATACCACAGCTGCCTCGACGAGAAGGAGGGAACTGCGCAAGCTGCGGGGAAAGTCACGAGAGGAGGACCTGCCGTTTCCGCAACGCAGAGTGCAGGCAGTGCAGAAAATTGGGACACATCGCCCAGGTGTGTCGAGCTCGGCCCACCCGACGCCAGGCATCAGATGACCAATCCAAGAGCCCCAGGTCCTGGGGCCCAACACACCAAGGCAACTCGACGGAGCTCACAGACTTCCAGGTATACCAGTTGCCCCACCCCAACGTAGAGAAAATTTATGTAGAGGTACAGATAGAGGGGGGCCCCATGCCGCATGGAGCTTGACACGGGTTCAACTCTATCCATAATCTCGGCAAGGACCTTAAGGAAACTGTGTCCTACTGGGGGTCCCAAACTCAGGCCGGCCGCATTCACCCTCCGGGACTTCCAGAAACATAAGGTCCCCACAATGGGGGTGGGGACCTTCAGGGTGCAATACCGAGGGCGGACGCGGCAACTGGACTTGCTTGTGGTCAAGGGCCCCTACATTAGCTTACTGGGATTGGCATGGTTTGGACCACTGGGGCTAGCCGTCACCGGGGTGAACCACACCAGCTTACAAGTGGACGTGGACGCCATATGCAAGGAATTTCCGGGGGTTTTCGATGGGAAATTGGGACAGTATACGGGGCCCCCCCATTGCTCTACAGCTTGACCCCGCAGTACGACCGGTCAGGCTCAAGGCCCACCGGGTCCCGTTCGCCCTGAAACCCCGTATAGACGAGGAATTGGACCGACTCGTGGAGCAAGGAGTGCTGGAGCCGGTGCCTAATGCCCCCTGGGAAACCCCAATCGTCACACCCGTCAAGCCTAATGGTTCGGTCCGCATCTGCGCAGACTACAAATGTACCATAAACAAGGCCCTCACGGCCCATGCATACCCAGTGCCAGTGGTCAGCCATGTCCTTGCCACCCTGGCTGGGTCGAAAATTTTTGGCAAGCTGGACTTGGCCCAAGCATATCAACAGCTGCCAGTAGATGAGGCCACAGCAGAGGCACAGACGATTGCGACGCACAGAGGAGCGTTCAGGGTAAAGCGGCTGCAATTCGGTGTCAGCGTGGCACCAGGCATATTCCAGAATCTAATGGACTCTCTCCTTAAAGGGATTCCTGGCGTCACCCCCTTCTTCGATGATGTGTTGATTGCCGGGCCCACACCAGAGGAGTTTGAGGACCGCCTCCGCACCGTTCTGCACCATTTCCAGACGGCGGGTCTCAAGGTGAAGCGGGAAAAATGTCTACTAGGAGTGCCTCAGGTGAACTTTCTGGGATTTATGGTGGACGCAGAAGGGGTCCACCCGACTGGGGACAAGGTACGGGCCATTTGTGATGCCCCAGCGCCCAAGAACAAGACTGAACTTGAGGCCTTCTTGGGACTATTGAACTTTTACCATTCCTTCCTTCCCCACAAGGCGGCGGTAGCGGAGCCCCTACACAGACTCCTGGACAAGCGGGCCCCTTGGGTGTGGGGCCAGCACCAGGAGGCCGCATTCCAGGCAGTCAAGGACTTGCTTGTCTCAAACTCGGTCTTGGCACACTTTGACGAGAGGCTGCCGGTGGTGCTAGCATGCGACGCCTCACCCTATGGCATTGGCGCTGTCCTGGGACACCAACTCCCGGATGGAAGAGAGGTACCGGTGGCATACTTTTCCCAGACACTCAACGCAACCGAGCGGAACTACTCGCAAATCGACAAGGAGGGTCTGGCAATCGTGAAGGGAGTAAAAAAATTCCATGATTTCTTGTACGGGCGGCCCTTCACCGTGGTGACTGACCACAAGCCGTTGCTTGGCTTGTTTGCCCCCGAAAAGCAGACCTCCCAAGTGCTGTCTCCTCGCGTCCTCAGGTGGTCAATTTTCCTTGCCAGCTACCAGTATGCACTGATTCACCGCCCTGGGAAGGCCATGCGGACGCCCTCAGCAGGCTACCACTACCGGAAACAGGCCCCGACCCAGCACCTGCACAAGAGGTTATGAGCCTGGAGCTGCTTCCCGACCGCCCCATTCAGGCACAAGAAGTTGCACACCATTCCAAGAAAGATAGGGTCATCTCCCGGGTCCTGGACTGGGTGTGGAGGGGATGGCCCAGCAGCAGCCCCGGGCCAGAATTCGCCGGCTACACAACCCGCAAACATGAACTGTCGGCCCACAAGGGGTGCCTGTTATGGGGAAGCAGGGTCGTTGTTCCCCAGCCCCTCCGCAAAAGGGTCCTCACAGCCCTACACGAGACACACCCAGGGGTAGTAAGAATGAAGGCCCTTGCCAGGAGTTATGTGTGGTGGCCGGGGATCGACGGAGAGATAGAGGCCTGGGTCAAACACTGCCAGGCCTGCCAAGAATCCCACCCAGATCCCCCAAGGGCCCCAGTCCAGTCCTGGGAGTCCGCCCGAGCACCATGGTCATGCCTGCATGTGGACTTCGCTGGCCGCTTTCAGGGGAAAACATTCTTCATAGTGGTGGACTCCTACACCAAATGGCTGGAAGTCGCACTGGTACCGTCCACTTCTACGTCCGCAGCCATCCAGGTACTACGCAGGCTGTTTGCAACCCACGGGCTCCCTGACACTCTCGTCTCAGACAACGGGACTGCATTTACGTCAGGAGAATTCCAAACCTTCACAGCGCAGAACGCCATCCGCCACATCCGTTCGGCGCCATTCCACCCTGCCACCAATGGCCAAGCAGAACGCATGGTGCGGACCACCAAGGACACCCTTCGCCGCATGACGCAAGGGGATTGGGAGTACCGCCTTGCCACATTCCTCCTAGCACAACACAGCACCCCCAGCTCAACGACTGACCGGAGCCCCGCTGAACTACTAATGGGTCGGCGCCTTGCAATCAGATTGGACCGCCTTCACCCCGATAGAGCTCAGGATGAGGTAGTGGTGGGGGAAGGCAGGAACCCCCGGACCTTCGAGGCCCAGGACCCAGTGTACGCAAAGAATTTGGGGGCAGGCCCAGCATGGGTACCCGCCACAGTCACCAGGGTCACTGGTCCTGTGTCGTATGAGGTGCTAACGGATGGGGGGCAATGCTGGCGCCGCCACTGCGACCAGATACGGCGACGATTCCCGGGAGAAAACCAGGAGGAGGAAAGGTCAGAGGAGTCCCAAGGGAACAGAGGGGCAGTGAGGCCCATAGAGCAGGAGGGGCCAGCAGGAGAGGCAGAATCAGTAAATACAGAGAGGACCCGCGAGGCCGAAAGGACACCGGAACCAGAACCACGACTGAGCGAGCTGGTTGCGCCAGACCAAACAGGCCCATCACAGCCAGCATCCTTGGAACACGAGCCAGAACCTGAACCCCGGACCAGAGAACACCACAGGCCGCAACGCACACGTAGGCCGCCGGCGTACCTCGAGGACTATGAATGCGACCTCCCGGGCAGGACTGGAACTTAGAGGGGAGGGGTGTTATGTACTGAGTTGAATAGGATCCAAACTGCAGCAGTCTGATTGGTCCTAGAACAATGCAGCAGTATGATTGGTTGGCAGGAACCACCCAATCATGCTCCAGATAGAAGTGAATCCACAACTTGATTGGCTTACAGTAGAATTCCGGAATTAGCCAATCATGTGCAGCCCATTGTGTAAATAATGTATATAAAGCAGATACTTTGAGGGGACATTCATTCATTCCTCCTCACCACTATGAGCTGAATAAAGAGCATGAAATCACTTTGCGACTCTGAGTATATTTCAACCATATATCGAAGACCTCAAAATTCCTATCACAGGACTAAACAATGGCAGTGGTGACACCAGTGGGAGGATTCCCTCCCCCCCCCATTGAAATTTCAGTTTCCATTACTACCTCAGCAGGAGAGGAAAACCTTAAAACTCTCCCTCTTTGCCTGCTGCATTCCTGATCATTACCATATGACCTGTGGATACTTTTGAAAATTATGTATGTTAAATGGAAAGGCACACTTTGAAGTCAGTTTTTGTCTGGCTTTGACTCCTTTGACCTGGAAGCTGAACGTCTTAGTTGCTCTGTTCTGTCGAGTTTCCTGTCCGCCCGTCCCCAATTTATCCATTATGCCTCACGTGGGGGACATGTTATGCCTTTCTTGCAGCGCACAATGGCTGTCGTTTCTAAAGCAGCCCTGTCTTTTCTCATTGTGGTGGTTGGGGTCTTCCACTGTATTTCTCTCACTGCGACATTCTGCTTTCGGAATAGAAACATTACCGCTTATTGCACCGAGATGGGTTTCTATTTTAATGGCAACCGCTGTACAAAAAGAGACAGAGAGAGAGAGGCGGCTCTGGCCCGGCAGTTAATGTTCTACTGCCTTGCAGGAGATTTATTTATTCTTCCCAGCCTTGGTCTCACACTGCCCGAGTCACCTGGGAATATGCACATTACCAAAACAGCATGCTCAGGCCCTTGTGGGACTGCCTTATTCCGCTTCTCAATGGCTTCTTTTCATATGATGCAGGTTCGGAGTTGGCAGCTTGCAAAGAGAGTTCAGGCCAGCCAGAAATATATTACTACAGCATTAAGTCACAGGGAAGCGTAAAGTCGCAGGCAGGGGAGGAAAGGATTGATCGAGCGCTGGGCTGCTACAGTTGATTGTGATTTCCCTGATTTCCCTGTAGTGGCTAAAGCAGCCTTTCCTGAGCTTGGGCCTTCTAGGTGTGTTGTCCTACAACTCACATCATCCATTGTTGAAATCAGAGTAGCAAAAACACAGCTAAGAAGCTCAAATCATATATACAGTGGTACCTCGGGTTAAGTACTTACCGTATTTTTTGCACCATAACACTCACTTTTTTCCTCCTAAAAAGTAAGGGGAAATGTTTGTGCGTGTTATGGAGGGAATGCCTACGGGTGGCATGCCTACAGATTTTCCTCCTCTAAAAACTACGTGCGTGTTATGGTCGGGTGCGTGTTATAGAGCGAAAAATACGGTAATTTGTTCCGGAGGTCCATTCTTAACCTGAAACTGTTCTTAACCTGAAGCACCACTTTAGGTAATGGGGCCTCCTGCTGCTGCTGCGCCGCTTGAGCACAATTTCTGTTCTCATCCTGAAGCAAAGTTCTTAACCTGAAGCACTATTTCTGGGTTAGCGGAGTCTGTAACCTGAAGCATATGTAACCTGAAGCGTATGTAACCTGAGGTACCACTGTATGACTGAATATGACAGACACCCTTCTTAGGAGATTAAGCCAATGTCCAGATTTAAGCATTCAAAAACTTTACTTGCAGAAACTTTTAGTTATAGATGAATTAAAACATAATATTTACAGTCACATGCTTATCCAAGCATGGGCTTACAATCCCTTCTTCTAACTTCCAAACAACTGTACAGTATTTTCCTCTCTTTCCAGAGCTCAGCACTCAGCCTTCTGTTTCTCAAATAGGGCATGCCTTAGAGCTCCTATGAGAGATTTCCACCCTGACCTTCTCTTGCAGCTTTGTTCTTTCTTTCAAGCAGAGAAGATGCTCTCCAACACTCTATTCAACTTAGCAGTGTTCACAGTGGATTCTAAAACACAGCCATCTTGCTTCACATAAAATGGAGCCGTGAAATACTCCCCATGTGACCATCATTAGCCAATCACATGAGAACTACTAGAATTCAGTTACCATCCAATCAAATTTAAACACATAGTAATAAAATATAAGCACTTACAATTTCAGTGAATTAAATTACTATACTTAACATCTTTGCCCATGCTGGCAGGGGCTGGTGAGAGCTGTAGCTCAAAACACCTGAAGGAGGATGGTGTGAAGATTGCAACTGTGCAAAAATTAGATTAACCAGTAGGTGGGATCCAAGCTTAAAACCACAGAGAGACCTGGTCTGAATAGAGACTGGATTCTTATCTCATAATACCTGATAAAGCTATTTTTAGCTATCTCACCCCTGGCTTTTTCCTGTAAGACCAATTTCAGTCGTTAACAGTCGTCAACAGGTTTACCACACCTATCAGCCATTCCCATCACCCTTCTGAGTAATACCCCTCCCCACCTTCTCACTATATATAAGGGTCTGGTGACTTCTGTTTCAGTGTATATGAAGAAGTGTGCATGCACACGAAAGCTCATACCAATAACAAATTTAGTTGGTCTCTAAGGTGCTACTGGAAGGATTTTTTTATTTTGTTTCGACCATGGCAGACCAACACAGCTACCTACCTGTAACTAGAACTGTGGGAGCTAGAGTTACCGTATATTGTTATTATTAGTTATTAAATTTGTATATGGCCCTTCATCTGAAGATCACAGGGGGGTTTACAGCATAAAAATACAAAATGTAAACAGAAAATACATATCATAATAACAAGAAAAAGCTAATGACCCCATCCCACAAATGCATCTAAAAGACAATAGATTGCTTAAGGCCTGTTCATAAAGGAACATTTTTGTCTGGCGTCTAAAGATATGTAATGAAGGCACCAGGTGAGCCTTCCTGGAGAGAGCATTCCACAAACAGGGAGCCACTGCAGAAAAGGCCCTTGCCACCTTCTGGAACTCTCATGGATGGGGCCCATGATGAAGGGTCTATAGCTAATGACTGAAGTCTGGGTCAGTAATAATAATAATAATAATAATAATAATAATAATAATAATAATAATAATAAATTATTCCCTGCCCTTCCCGGCTAGAGCTGGGCTCAGGGCGGCTAACACCAGTAAAAACATAATGGGGGGGGGGACCAATTTAAAATACAGGTTAAAATGCAATTTAAAATGCAGCCTCATTTTAAAAGTAGCCCATAGATCAAAACCATAAGGGGAGGGAAACATAAGGGTGGGACTGAGTCCAAACCAAAGACCAGGCGGAACAGCTCTGTCTTGCAGGCCCTGCGGAAAGATGTCAAGTCCTGCAGGGCCCTAGTCTCTTGTGACAGAGCATTCCACCAAGTCGGGGCCAGTACTGAAAAGGCCCTGGCCCTAGTTGAGACCAATCTAACCACCATGCGACTTGGGACCTCCAAAATGTTGTCATTTGGGGACCGTAAGGTCCTCCACGGGGCATACCAGGAGATGGGGAGAGGTGGTCCTTCAGGTATTGCAGTCCTGAGCCAGTGAAGGCTTTATCGTTGAGAACCAGCACTTTGAATATACTATCTGAAGCTCTTTAAATACTAGTTGAAGCTTCTCAGCCATCTTCAAAGGCATCCCAGATGGCACACTAAAAGTCACCAGCCTATGGCAGTGACAGTCTCCTGAAGGCATCTCACCGCTAGACTAAGTAAGGCCAGTGTATGTTCCTCTTGACAGAAAAGAACCTGGAAGCAAGGACCTCCCATCTCAAAACAGGCTGCTCTCAGCAACTACTCCTACATCGCTGAGGGTCGGACTACATTACCCTTTGGGTCCCTTCCAACTCTGCAGTTTCTATGATTCTATGAAACCGACACACAGAGTCACTCTGAGGCTTTTAGAGATAACTGCTCCACAACAATCTGCTCTGGGGATGGTGGTGTCAGCGGAACCCCTGGAGCCAACCTGTTGCAATGGGAGTGAGAAGAAGCTAGCAGATTCCAGCTAGCCCTCAGAAGGTCAAGCCCACCTTGCACCCTCATAAAATAATAATAATAATTAATAAATTATTATTTATACCCCACCCATCTGGCTGGGCTTCCCCAGCCACTCTGGGTGGCTTCCAACAAAATAGTAAAATACAGTAATGCATCAAACATTAAAAGCTTCCCTAAACAGGGCTGCCTTCAAATGTCTTCTAAAAGTCTGGTAGTTGTTGTTCTCTTTGACATCTGATGGGAGGGTGTTCCACAGGGCAGGCGCCACTACCAAGAAGGCCCTCCGCCTGGTTCCCTGTAGCTTGGCTTCTCTCAGTGAGGGAACTGCCAGAAGGCCCTCAGCGCTGGACCTCAGTGTCCGGGCAGAATGATGGGGTGGAGACGCTCCTTCAGGTATACCGGACCGAGGCCATTTAGGGCTTTAAAAGTCAGCACCAACACTTTGAATTGTGCTCGGAAACGTACTTACCCAGCTTTAATACAAACATTCAGGAATTAAAATAAAACACAGTAAGAAAAAAATACGTCAGAAACACGTCAATGAAAACAGAATTAAAACAAAAAAAAATCCATATGAGGATTGATCACAGACTGTTGTTTGACTCAGCCCTCTGATGTCGATGGCAAGTTAAGATATATCATATCAGCAGCGTGGTCCTTGGTTTTTGTTGCTTAGGAAATGTTATTTGGGGTGTCAAACATCACACCGTTTTGGCTCGAACACCTCTAACCTGATCTGCATGGTGAAGCTTTGACCAAAGGCCAACCAACAACAGTCCTTCTGAGAAAACAGGAACCCTGACTCTGAAGATATATATATCGCATAAATGTCTGCAAAGGGGGCTCAGAAAAACAAAGCGCAGGATCTGTCGTTGTGCCCTGTGATTGTATATCTCTTAGGGTTTTCCTCCACCCAGTGGCCAGTTGCAGCAAATGAAGCTCACATCTGAATTCCGCACTGTTCTGCTGATTTAGCTTCTTCAACTTCATTCTCCTTTTAGTAAAAAGGTAAAAGGCAAAGGACTCCTGGACGGTTAAGTCCAGTCAAAGGCAACTATGGGGTTCGGTGCTCATCTTGCTTTTCAGGCCAAGAGAGCCGGTGTTTGTCCACAGACAGCTTTCCGGGTCACGTGGTCAGCATGACTAAAACACTTCTGGTGCAATGGAACACCGTGACAGAAACCAGAGCGTGCAGAAATGCCATTGATTTCCCACCCCAGCGATACCTATTTATCTACTTGCACTGGTGTGCTTTCAAACGGCTAGGTTGGCAAGAGCTGGGACAGAGCAACAGGAGCTCACCTCATTGCAGGGATTCGAACTGCCGACCTTCTGATCAGCAAGCCCAAGAGGCTCAGTGGTTTAGACCACACCTTCTAGTACTCAGCTGCCTGTTCCACAAAAAACTGTGCTCAAATTTTCCTTCAGTAGGCTTTTTGAAGCCAAACCAACTAGCTGTTAAGTCTGCTTTCTTCTTGAGATTCACCTGCCATTGGCACCAGATGCTTGGAAGCCACTGTAGATGCTAGGAAGCGGGGGTGGGGGCACAGTCCCGCCTGCGAAACCTTCCAATGGCAGAGATGGATGGAGCAATGCATCCCCTCCAACATTTCTCTAATGAAAATAGGGATGTTCTAAATAATAATAATAATGCCCTTTCATCTGACTGGATTGCCCCAGACACTCTGGGTGGCTTCTAACATGTATAAAAACAAAATAAAACAATAAAAATTTAAAAACGTCCCTATACAGGCCTGCCTTCAAATATCTTCTAAAGGTTGTATAGTTACTCATTTCTGTGGCTTGGGGGTCGCATAACTCCATACCCTCCAACATTTCTCCAGTGAAAATAGAGATGTCCTAAGAAAAAGTGGGACATTCCGGGACCAAAACGGAAACCTGGACAGCTTCTGTAAATCCAGGACTGTCCCTGGAAAATAGGGACACTTGGAGGGTCTGGCAATGGATGTGACTCTTCCCTTTGTACAGCAGGCTGCAACTCATACCAAAGTCAAGTTTGAGAGAGATAAATATATTGGCATAGATGTATAAAATATGAGGGACGCAGGTGGCGCTGTGGGTTAAACCACAGAGCCTAGGACTTGCCGATCAGAAAGTCTGCGGTTTGAATCCCCGCGACGGGTTGAGCTCCCGTTGCTCAGGCCCTGCTCCTGCCAACCTAGCAGTTTGAAAGCACGTCAAAGTGCAAGTAGATAAATAGGCAGCGCTCCGGCGGGAAGGTAAACGGCGTTTCCATGTGCTGCTCTGGTTCGCCAGAAGTGGCTTAGTCATGCTGGCCACATGACCCGGAAGCTGTAAAGCGAGATGAGCACCGCAACCCCAGAGTCGGCCACAACTGGACCTAATGGTCAGGGGTCCCCTTACCTTTATATAAGATATATCCAAGCAAGGCAAGGAATGGTTACAGTTCAGAGACAGAATTCTAGCCAGGCAAAAGTATTTAAGGAGAGTTTTCAGCAGGGCTGGAGAGAGACAGCATGGCCTAAGGGAGTCCCAAGATATGGAGGGCAATATTCAGCACCCAGAGATAAGGATCCTTACCTCTGGACTAAAGGCAAGTCAAGAAGCTCTGGATCAGTTCCTGGGTCAGGGCTTCTGGGAGCCCTATTCACCCTGCCTTGTATCTCATGATGTCAGAAAGGCAGTGTGCGAATGGAAAAAGCAGACTTCTGCACACACATCTTTCAGTGTCGGTTGTTACTAGTTAGTCCGGCTGTGTGTTAATAGCGTTGGGTCAATTGATTTATTTTCTCACTAACAGGCTGCAGAGGAAAAAGCGTTTGGTAGAAAGTTTCTAAAACTTCTATTTAAAAAAACAACCTACTTCTAAAAAAAAAAAGACTTACTACAGCTTAAGGTGCAGGCCCCTAATGGCCCACCCTGGGAAGACCTCTAAACCATTTCCTCCCTTTCCCGCCCAGTTTTTTCCTTGTAGGAAAGGAAATGCTTTAAAAACATTCCAAAGAAATTCTCAAAGCCTTGGCAATGGATGTAGGAATGGAAAGCAGAATTCCACCCTGCCAGCAAAGAAAAGGATAAGGCAGTAGGAGTGCCTTCAGATTTTCCACACCTTGGGGACTATACTCTATAGGCATGCTAAGGTCCTAGACATGCCTGCCCTGGGACCTCACAGAGAAGGACAGATGATGATGATGATGATGATGATAAGGACCCTGTGGTCCTCCATATATTGTTGGATTCCACCTCCCTCAGCTCCAGTCATTGTGCCCAATGGTCAGAGATGATGGGAGCTGTAGAAACAGGAACATCTGGAAAAGCCAAAAGTTGCTGTACAGTGGTACCTCGGGTTAAGTACTTAATTCGTTCTGGAGGTCCATTCTTAACCTGAAACTGTTCTTAACCTGAAGCACCACTTTAGCTAATGGGGCCTCCTGCTGCCGCCACGTCACCGGAGCACGATTTCTGTTCTCATCCTGAAACAAAGTTCTTAACCCAAGGTACTATTTCTGGATTAGCAGAGTCTGTAACCTGAAGCGTATGTAACCTGAAGCGTATGTAACCTGAAGCGTATGTAACCTGAGGTACCACTGTAATCAGATTCCAGGTTTGTCCTGAGAATTATTTGAAGTACAGTCGTACCTTGGTTTTGAACAGCTTAGTTCTTGAACGTTTTGGCTCCCAAACGCCACAAACCCAGAAGCGAGTGTTCCAGTTTGCAAACTATCTTTGGAAGCCGAATGTCCGACGGGGCTTCCACAGCTTCCAATTGTCTGCAGGAGCTTCCTTAGCCAATCAGAAGCCACACTTTGGTTTCCGAAAGTTTTGGAAGTTGAACGGACTTCCGGAACAAATTCCATTCAGCTTCCGAGGTACGATTGTATTGCTTGGTGCTGGGAGAGTTGCCCGTAGAAATGCGTAACCCCATCACTTTTGATTCATAGCTAGATGGCAAATTGTGATCAACCGCTCAGAAATACTCTCTCCTTGCAAGGTTCTAATATTGCACACGCATGTTTTCCTACGGCTGCTTTGGAATTGTGCGTTGTGTGTTGCCTGGGCAACCATCCCACCACACTCACCCTTCTCTGCCTCTTGTGAATTAGTCGCCGACCATCCAGGATATTTGACATGGTCAGGAGGATAAAATAAATGGGAGTAATCCGGTCCACCCACCACATCAGAACATAGAAAGCTGCCTCATACCGAGTCATGCCATTGATCCATTGATCCCACTATCGTCTACACTGACTGGCAGCAGCTGTTTGGGTTTTCAGCTTGGCGTCTCTCCCAGCCCTACCTGGAGATGCCGAGGATTGAACTTGGAACCTCCTCCACGCAAAACAGATGCTATATCTTTGAAAGGCTACAACTTCCATTAAACGTTACCCTTCAGAAGTTAGGTCAATTTCCCAGCAGTCTGGGACTTGTACATTCACAATCCAATGCAGGTCCCAACTGTCTGCATTTGCTTTTGTAAAGGCGGCTCCAGCTACACGCTAGAGATGCATGTTGCCCTGCTCTTGGGCTGTACTGGTTTTCCCGAACTTCCATGGGAAGGGAAGGAGACAGTCCATCTCCTTTCAAGTGAGAGCCAGTGTGGTGTAGTGGTTAAGAGCGGTAGACTCCTAATCTGGGGAACCGGGTTCGCATCCCCGCTCCTCCACATGCAGCTGCTGGGTGACCTTGGGCTGGTCACACTTCTTTGAAGTCTCTCAGCCCCACTCACCTCACAGTGTGTTTGTTGTGGGGGAGGAAGGGAAGAATTTTAGCTGCTTTGAGACTCCTTAAAGGGAGTGAAAGGCGGGATATCAAATCCAAACTCTTCTTCTTCTTCTTCAAGTACAGAAGAGATGCATTGTTTGCTGAACAGCAGCCCAAGAATGGGAAGTCAACGTGCAGCAGCTCATAATTTATTGTGGGTGCAGGCTGAGTATTTAGGGCTGAGGGTTTTGTGAGCTGGGCTAAAGCTGGCATTTGTTTGGGCCTCGGGTTTGTTATCTTCCACCTCCCCTCAGCACATCTCTGTATGCTAGTGTGATCTTGGGCAGCTCTTACACGGGACTTGCACAGGAAAACCTCCCAAGGAATTATGCCCAGTATTTTTACATGGTGCTTCCCCTCCCCGCCACCCACCCGTCCCTCCTCACTCTCTTTCCTGGAGAAATGGGGCCGGAATCAGTTTGACTGCTCGGCCAGTAATCCTCGTCCCCCACAAAACAGACATTCAGTACAGCGAAGGCAAATGGGTCTCCCTTGACAAGGGATTTCCTGTCTGTGATCTCAGGCAAGTCATTTAAGAGGCAAATCAGGGACCACTTACATTGCAAGAGTCCCTCTTGACTCCGTTAAATTGTCCCCTAAGTGACTTGTCTAGAGCTAGCATACGAAACAAGGCCTGTAATCCAATCTCTCAGATACAAAGCCTCAGAGGGGGTGGAACTGCATGTCCAGAGGAGCACCTTTAGTTGTCCCCCGTGTCTCAGAAGCCCGACTGGCTTCAGCTAGAAGTTGGGCATTTATTGTCACTGATCCCATCCTGTGGATACTCTTCCAGCAGAGATTTGGCAGGCATCCCTGCTGTTAACTTCCAGGCATCACTCAAAAGCCCTTTAATGATGACAGTCCTATTCAGTTGTTTACATTTTCTTAGGATGAGCTCACTGTATTTATGATTATTTTATACTGTTTTGATGGTGTCTTGTGTCTTATTGCATCCCCACCTTGTCATGAGCGGGCGGTTTGTAAATATTTCAAAATAAATAAATATCCAGGGGTACCCCTGAAAATGGTTACCCAGTGTCAAGTACACACACACACAAACAAACAAACACCCGGTTGGTCACTTGTAATACTAATTATCTCATTTCCTGATATCACTGAGGGATGGGTGACTCTGTAGATGTCGGCTTCTTTGAGTTCAGTTCTCTACACTTCCACATCAAGTTCACATTTTTTAAAAATAGCCGTCATGGAAATTCATCAGCATATTAGCGCCAATTATGGATGCAATTTTGCCTTACACACTTATTTTCACAGGGCAATTTCCCCTAATTTTATATACTGCATGTTACTTCCACTAATATATGCATTAGTATGTATGCTTTACCCTGGTACAGTGGTACCTCGGGTTACATACGCTTCAGGTTACATACGCTTCAGGTTACAGACTCCGCTAACCCAGAAATAGTGCTTCAGGTTAAGAACTTTGCTTCAGGATGAGAACAGAAATCGTGCTCCGGCGGTGCGGCGGCAGCAGGAGGCCCCATTAGCTGAAGTGGTGCTTCAGGTTAAGAACAGTTTCAGGTTAAGTACAGACCTCTGGAACGAATTAAGTACTTAACCCGTGGTACCACTGTATATGCATTTTTGTACACATTACTTTTCTGAGGAACCACAATGCAAAATCTGAAGTGCAAATTTCGACAGGTGGCTGTGTTTGGGGTTGCATCTAGAAATCAGGTTGCAGAAAGTTGGCTTTAAAAAAAAAAAATCTTCCTTTTTCCCCTCACCCATTTCATTTTAAGAAATGACTCTGCTCGTTAATAAACTGCAGTTTTTAAAACAAATTAAAGAAAAAATGGCTGAAAGCGAAGCAGATAGACCTGATCACAGAAACACAATTCTGCCTAACTTGACACGGTGATAATACGAGTCACAATAAGCTATAAAGTCCATCCAATTATCTGCAACATTAATGAGTCAAAGCCGTCCTTTTTCCTATGAATTACTTCCGTTAATTTGTTCATCACGCCAGTTCCAGACATTTCAGTAAGCTCTACGAAGCTGTCAGAGTCTGAGGGTACTTCCAGTGATTAGCTCATAATGTTAGGGTTGCCATACGTCAACAACTTTTTGTGTCCGGATCATTACTTCTTGAAAAATGGCCACCCTACACAATGTTTTTGGAGCAATTGTTACATTCATAACCAATGATTTCACCATATTGTACTAGGTGAAATCTTTGTTGAGAGTACCTGGTCTTAGCACATACCCCGCAAGTGTCCTGGAAAACCTGGGACATCCCGTGTTGTTGTTGTTTTGTGAGAGAACGGCAGCCATTTTGGTTGCTGTGATCTCGCAGGATTTTGCAGCATACTAGGCAAATTAGGTTGCATCCAGCTAAATTATATTCAGAGTGGGCCTGCTGAAATTAATACAGTGGTACCTTGAGTTACATACGCTTCAGGTTACAGACTCCGCTAATCCAGAAATAGTACCTCGGGTTAAGAACTTTGCTTCAGGATGAGAACAGAAATCGTGCGGCGGCAGCGGGAGGCCCCATTAGCTAGAGTGGTGCTTCAGGTTAAGAACAGTTTCAGGTTAAGAACAGACCTCCGGAATGAATTAAGTACGTAACCAGAGGTACCACTGTACTGAAATGAATGGGCCTAAACTGAGTTCCATCATTGGGAAATTGTGGTGTTGGCAGCAAGTCCAGGGCACTCATAGGCCTTGTAGGACACGCAGCATCATTGCCAGGCCTGCCCTCAGTGGTACGAGAGCAGCACTGTCAAGAGAACTAGGCACACCTAGGCTGTGAAAGCAGCAAGCCTATTCGCCGAGGCCGCCCAAAGAGGGTCGTCACCTGGAGGAAGAGAAGCCACTGCCCCACTGCACCCACCACGTCACACAGAGGCTATGGCGACCCTGCCATGCAAAGTAGCAGCAGGGCAGCTGCTTCCTCTCCCTCTCTGTGCTGTTTCTCATGGGTGCCACCCGAGGCAGCTGCTTCACCCCACATCATGGGTTGGCCAGCTCTGAGTGGGCCCTCTAGCTTTGGCCCGAGGAAACTACCTGCTGGCATTGGGTCTCTTCTGTATAAAGCCAGAAGCTCATTGATTGTCCTCTGTCAGGCTTTGGGGGATCGGATCCGTCCCCCAGTGGCAGTAAATAAGCAGATCAAACAAAAGGAGCGTTCTTACCAGTTTGCTTCTTTAAAAATCACAGAGAGAGAGAAAGGGATGCATATCTTTCTAGAAATGGCGTTGCTCCCAGTAAAGGTTTCTCCCTCCGTCCCCATTAATCTACGTCACTCCTACGTCAGGTAATCTGAGCTTATTGCCACTAAGCTCTGTGTTCTATCACTCTCGACGCCCGTCTAGTCTTGGGCGAAGGGGGGTCAGGAAGGCTGTCCAAGGACACTGAATCTGCCAGCTATCTCTCTCCTGGTGTTTCCTCTTCTAGCTGCTCCTCAGCCATGATTTCCCAGCTTTCCCCCTTTGCAAACCACTGTTCTAAATCAATACAGTCATACCTCGGGTTACAGAAAAAATGCTTCAGGTTGCGTTTTTTCAGGTAACGGACCTGCAAAAACCCAGAAGTACCAGAACAGGTTTTGGGGGTCGCGCATGCGCAGAAGTGCTAAATCGCGCTTTGCGCATGCACAGAAGCGCCGAATTGCAACCCATGCATGCACAGATGCGCCGCTGCGGGTTGCGAATGTGCATCCCACATGGATCATGTTCGCAACCCGACCATCCACTGTACTGCCCTCCTGCCCCTGGGAAGGTTCAGAAGAAGGAGGGGCTGCCACCATTCCTCCTCAGTCCAGCCCCTGACATCCTCATTGTTTTCATCAAAGTTCCCCAGATTTTTGCCAGTGGGTCACACAAGGGATGGGGAACTTCTTTCGCATTAGATTCAAAGCAAGTGCCCCCTCCCACCAATGCACTGAAGTCAAGAGTTGCTCACCTCTGTGCAAGGATAAATTTATCTTTTGCTGGGCCTCCCACAGAGCATCGCGGCAGTCGTCTTCCCCCCTGCCTTCCCCACGACACCCAGACAACTCTGAACTGCTTGTGATTTAAATCCTCTGCTTCCTTTATTTTCTCTCGGCCATATCTCATTAAGAACATAATGCAGCTTGCGAAAACATGTTCTAAAATGGTATTACTACTAGCCTGGGATTAGGGTTTTATAACACATGTAACTCGGGAGAGAATTCCAAATTCAATTTACAGTAATGTCAAGGAGCAATAAATATATCGGCAGTGATGGGGGGCTGGGAGGGAGGGAGACGGGCAGCGACAAGCAGATAGGAAAGCATCAACAAATAAACTTTTTGTGCTAGTAATTAGGCACACAAGATTATTATATGTTTAATTGACTAAAGTGACAATTTGGAATTACATCTGGTTGCATTTAATTGGATTTGGAATCTCCAGAGGGGAAGGAGAGGGGGGGGGTATTGGAGGAGCAGCCATAAAAAAGCAAAGTGATTTTCTGAAGTCTGTTAAAACCTGCATTAATATCCATTGCACAATAGTTTTTAATATCCTCTCAGTCTAATAAGAGAAATGTGGTAGTTGTTACAAACACTCAGGGCACTAAAGCATATTCAATTAGTTGCAAGATTTGCCACCTCTTCCTCACTCCCCACACCCCCAAACTCCACCGCGGCAAGCATAATTTAATCAAAGATGAACTATGTTTGACTTTGCCACAAACTGAGATATCCTCCGATACCAGCAGCGCGCTATATCACACATTCAGCTGCTGTCCTGGAAGAAATTTTGACTATATATAATGTGTGGGAGTCCATAAATACTTTAAAGCGAGCCCGAATAAAACATTTTTGAGTGACCGTTAAATATTTGCTCACAATAAAAATGGAAAAACCCATCAACTGCGGGGGGGGGGGGGAATGTTAAGGCCGTTTCCTCCTCGCACTTTTGTTACCTAATAAAACAGCTCCCCGGAGTTTCCAAATGCATGCTATATCCTTTTGCCAATGGCTGATAATTATAAATGTATGCTAATATAAATAGCTGCATTTGTAATGTGCCTTAGTCCTTGCTTGCCTTCGTTTGCAAGAGTGTTCCTTTGACAGGGGGGTATGGAACGGTGGGATCCTGCCCCAGATCCTGAGCAGCAGCCTACTTTTGCTCAGGGTAGGGCAAGTGGAAGGAAACACCAAACCATCCAACATTTCGCCAAGGAAAATAAGGACGTGCTATTCCGAAGAATTGATGCTTTTGAATTGTGGTGTTGGAGGAGACTCTTGAGAGTCCCATGGACTGCAAGAAGATCAAACCTCTCCATTCTTAGGGAAATCAGCCCTGAGTGCTCACTAGAAGGACAGATCGTGAAGCTGAGGCTCCAATACTTTGGCCACCTCATGAGAAGAGAAGACTCCCTGGAAAAGACCCTGATGTTGGGAAAGATGGAGGGCACAAGGAGAAGGGGACGGCAGAGGACGAGATGGTGGGACAGTGTTCTCGAAGCTACCAGCATGAGTTTGACCAAACTGCGGGAGGCAGTGGAAGACAGGAGTGCCTGGCGTGCTCTGGTCCATGGGGTCACAAAGAGTTGGACACAACTAAACAACTAAACAACAACAACAATTCCATGATGATGATGATTTTATTTATACCCCATCCATCTGACTGGGTTTCCCCAGACACTTTGGGCGGCTTTCAACATATATATAAACATAACATAAACTTTTTTAAAAACAAACAAACACTTCTCTATACAGGGCTGCCTTCAGATGTCTTCTAAAGGTTGTATAGTTACTTATCTCCTTGGCTTCGGGTTCGCATAACTCCTTACCCTCCAACATTTCTCCAATGAAATTAGGAACGTCCTAATGAAAAGCGGGAAGTTCCAGGATCAAATCAGAAACCTGGACAGCTTCTATGAATCCGGAACTGTCCCTGGAAAACAGGGATACTTGGAGGGTCTGATACTTGGCTGAGTGAGTCCCATTACTGAAGCTTCTGCTCCTTCCATGTTCCCCTTTTGCCTCTGGGATGACAGCTATGAGAGCAAGTAAACCTGGGCAGGCCAGAATTTGCACAGGGCCACTGCTTGCTGGTGCAGGGCTGCAAAGGTTTCGTAGCTTGTGCAGGTCTTTTAGGTCACAAGGATTGCATTTCTGTATTCTCATCAGTCTCCTTCCTCCCCCTGAATTACTTCACTTGCTTATTCTGTTTTCGTCGTTAGGAGTGCCATGGTTGCTGACTACATGTACTGGCTGTCAGGAGGAAGTGAGCAGCATACCAGCAAGCTCATCAAACTGTATTGGCAGGTAAAAATTGATGGCCCAGTGAGGGAGGAGGAGCCCACCTTGCTGTTAGGACCCAAATGAAGGATTGGTGCTTAAAAGACTGCCGGCTAAGGTAGCTGCGGGGCTTATCAATCAGGAGGCCATTATATAGCAGTAACGTATTTATAATGAAGTGGCTTTTTTCCTCCCCCCCTCTCTCTCCCTGAGACTAATTTTAAGGCTAAAAATTCAAGGTTGTTAACCCTTGGCTCATACTTCAATTTTACAGACAGCCATAAAATTTCATCTTTGATACTGTATCATTCCAACAGAGATAGATAGATAGATAAATAGATAGATTAGATATAGATAGATATAGATAGATAGATGATAGATAGATAGATAGATAGATAGATAGATAGATAGATAGATAGATGATAGATAGATAGATGATAGATAGATAGATAGATAGATAGATAGATAGATAGATGATAGATAGATAGATAGGTAGATGATAGATAGATGATAGATAGATAGATAGATGATAGATAGATAGATAGATAGATAGATAGATAGATAGATAGATAGAGATAGATAGATGATAGATAGATAGATAGATGATAGATAGATAGATAGATGATAGAGATAAAAGGTATAGGGACCCCTGAGCATTAGGTCCAGTCATGACAGACTCTGGGGTTGCAGCGCTCATCTCGCTTTATTGGCCGAGGGAGCCGGCGTACAGCTTCCGGGTCATGTGGCCACCATGACTAAGCCGCTTCTGGCAAACCAGAGCAGCGCACGGAAATGCCGTTTACCTTCCCGCTGGAGCAGTACCTATTTATCTACTTGCACTTTGACATGCTTTCGAACTGCTAGATTGGCAAGTCCAAGGCTCTGTGGTTTAACCCACAGTGCAACCCGCGTCCCAGATAGAATCATAGAGTTGGAAGAGACCACAAGGGCCATCGAGTCCAACCCCCTGCCAAGCAGGAAACACCATCAGAGCACTCCTGACATATGGTTGTCAAGCCTCTGCTTAAAGACCTCCAAAGAAGATAGATGATAGATAGATAGATGATAGATAGATAGATAGATAGATAGATAGATAGATGATAGATAGATAGATAGATGATAGATAGATAGATAGATAGATGATAGATAGATAGATAGATAGATAGATAGATAGATAGATAGATAGATATAAAATCTCTGCTTTGGTACACAGAACTTCCATAAGGAGGGGTTGGGTCTGGGGCAAAAATGTGCACAGTATTTTGATGTCCTTTCATGTGCTTTGCAAACAGGGAGAGTTAGCCTTAGACAGAGTTCTGCCACCAGAGGAACCATTCACTTTCACCTGCAGGGTGGGATAGAGGCAGGGTGGAGAGTAGGGATGCTTGCGGAAGTCAGTATTTGCAAATTCCTGAACTAAATGTCCTGATCCACACCTCTGAGACCAATGCACTGATCCTTTTCCATCTCAGGAGACAAGGTACCCAACAGATTTATCAGCCCTTAGCAGTTTAAATTTAAAGGAAAATGGGTATTTAAACACATCCTTTGAATGGCAGACTAATGCAGAAAGGGAAATGAATGGCACTTGGATGGGGGGACATGCAAAGGTGACATGGACCACGAATAGGCAAGTTCAGCCATCCCTCCCTACTGCAGAGTAGAAGGCCCAAATGACTCACAAGCTTTGTGTTATGACACACAAGCAGGGAAAGAGGGAGATGGGGAAAAACGTATTCACCGGTCAGTCTTGCTGGATGGAAAAAGCGAAGTTAACACACTTGATCTATTCCTTCCTCTTTGGGGCTAGGTGAGAACACCAAGTCTTTCTTCCTTCTCAGAATATGCTTCTGTATTATGAAAGCTGGAGGTTTCTGGTGCTGGAAACAATGAAACTTCCTTTGCTTTGCTAGGTATTTGTGTCATGTCATAGACGGCTTAGAGAACACGCTAGTCAAGACGCTAGACAAGAACTTCATTGTTCTCCTGTCCCCAGTTAGATATAATTAATCCAGTCCCATATATAATGACTCTATCCACACAGGGGAACAGAAAAAGAGAGAAATAAAACAGTGTCAACATTGACGTACATTGGGGGAGGGGACCCTTGCTCACCCACTAAGCATCAACCAAAAGATTGGACAATAGATTCCTGCATTGCAGACGGCTGACTAGATGACCCTCATCGTCCATTCCAACTCTACAGTTCTATGATTCTAAACAAGTGTCTCTGGAGGAAATGTTTACAGGAGTGCATGCACACCCCAGCTAAAACCTTATTTCTCCTTGAAAACCTCATGTTCCACAGGTAGCCAGCTATTAATATCTGAGAAGATTATAGACTTTGCAACATGTTTCTGTATACATCGCACCATTCCTCCCAAGATCTCAAAGAAGCATATGTGGCTTCTTCTCGCTCCCTTTGTAGATAATAATAATAATAATAATAATAATAATAATAATAATAATATTTTTTATTATTTGTACCCCGCCCATCTGGCTGGGCTTCCCCAGCCACTCTGGGTGGCTTCCAACAAAATATTAAAATACAATAGTCTGTTAAACATTAAAAGCTTCCCTAAACAGGGCTGCCTTCAGATGTCTTCTAAAAGTCTGGTAGTTGTTGTTCTCTTTGACATCTGATGGGAGGGTGTTCCACAGGGCGGGTGTCATTACTGAGAAGGCCCTCTGCCTGGTTCCCTGTAACTTGGCTTCTCGCAGTGAGGGAACCACCAGAAGGCCCTCGGTGCTGGACCTCAGTGTCCGGGCAGAACGATGGGGGTGGAGACACTCCTTCAGGTATACTGGACCAAGGCCGTTTAGGGCTTTAAAAGTCAGCACCAACACTTTGAATTGTGCTTGGAAACCTACTAGGAGCCAATGTAGATCTTTCAAGACCAGTGTTATGTGGTCTCGGCGGCTGCTCCCACTCACCGGTCCAGCTGCCGCATTCTGGATTAGTTGTAGTTTCTGGGTCACCTTCAAAGGTAGCCCCACATAGAGCACATTGCAGTAGTCCAAGCAAGAGATAACTAGAGCATGCACCACTCTGGTGAGATAGTCTGCGGGCAGGTAGGGTCTCAGCCTGCGTACCAGATGGAGCTGGTAAACAGCTGCCCTGAACACAGAATTGCCCTTTGCCTCCATGGACAGCTGTGAGTCCAAAATGACTCCAGGCTGCGCACCTGGTCCTTCAGGGGCACAGTTGCCCCATTCAGGACCAGGGAGTCCTCCACACCTGCCCACCAAAAACAGTACTTCTGTCTTGTCAGGAAAATGGTACATAAGGGAGGATTGTTGATAGAGGGAGATGTTTTTCTTTCTCTCTTGTAATACCAGAACCTGGGGTTCATCCAATGAAGCTAAATGTTGGGAGATTCAGGACAGATAAAAGGTAGTACTTCTTCACACATCTCATTGTTGAACTAGGGAGTTTGCTACCTTGAAAGGTAGACAGTTGAAGACCTTATCTCCTTCTGCACTGGAAGATGGGCCCTGTCAAATCCATTTTGCCCTGCAGAATGCATAAAAACGCCTCCCATACTGACAGCATCCAGGTCAACTCTAACCACAGCAGAGGCAGAAAGGGAAGTTGCTTACATTTAGCAGTTCAGAAGAAGTCGACATGGTCCTCTTCAGGTGTTGCAGACTTCACCTCCCATCACCCACAGGTAACACTCCCAGTGGTGGGTGGGACTTGGAGTCCAAAACATGGGCTACCCACAATGGTTAAGGTAGCCTTTAAGAAAAAGGTCTTCTTTATCCTTTAAAAATCCATTTTAAAACCCTCAGGCCATCCTCTCTCCCCTCTCCTCCTGGGCTCCCCTCCTTTTAGTTTGTTGTTCTGGGTGCGATAGTGTCATTTTGCCTTGGGCAGATAATAAATTCTCATGGATTGAAATACTTTACAGCCAGGAGGAATGATTATCTGCTCTGACCTCCTACATAATGTGCAGGGCATATCATTTCACAAGCAATTCCTTCAAAAAGCCTAATATCCTGGTTGCATTATGGCATATCCCCCATCTCTCTCCTTCTCTTTCTTTCTTTCTCTCTCTCTCTCTCCCCACTCCTCCCCAACCACCACACAAAACACAACCTCTCTTTTAAAGATTTCTGTGATAGAGAATCCATCACATTGCTTAGTATGCTGCCTGGGCTGATTAATTACGAGTTTGTTTGTTTTTCTAACTCTGCTTTGTTTTTCTTGTCGAAATTGTCTAGAATCTGCCTTTGCCCTGCACATCTTATTACAAAATATTTTGTAAGACTCAAAAAGGTCCTTCGGTTGAGAGGTATCTTTCCCCATATAAAGAGGTATAAGCCAGCAAGAAAGGAAGCTGTTGATCTACAGTGGTACCTCAGGTTAAGAACTTAATTCGTTCTGGAGGTCCGTTCTTAACCTGAAACTGTTCTCAACCTGAGGTACCACTTTAGTTGATGGGGCCTCCTGCTGCTGCTGCGCCACTGCCATGCGATTTCTGTTCTTATCCTGAAGCAAAATTCCTAACCTAAGGTACTATTTCTGAGTTAGCGGAGTCTGTAACCTGAAGCGTCTGTAACCCGAGGTACCACTGTAGTGCAGATGAGCATCTTCCAGATGTTGTGCCCTCCAGATGTTGCTGGAGACCAACTCCCACTAGCCATGGTCAGTAGGCCCACTGGCCATGGACAATAGTTGTAATCCAACAATATCTGCATGGCCCCATGTTGACTCTCCCTGATCTCGGTTCTCCTCCACACCCCATATTAATTTGGACTCTGCTGGTAAGCAGTTCTAATGGCTACATTTTAGGGTTAGGGTGCGACCCCTTTGATCTGGGATTGAAAAAACTGGAGGTCCCCTCCTGCCTTTACTGTGCCCTATGCTGCCTGGTTCCCTTCCTGGTTCCCCAAGTCGAAATATAGTATGGTGTTTCCTTGAGGAAGGGAGAAGGGTAGAAGCCAGTGCAAGCCTCACTTCTAGGCCGTAAAAGCAACGCAGCTGATTTTCATACCTGCCTGCAAATGACAATCTGCTGCCTCTTATCCCCTTTCCTGAAGGAAATGAATTTTTGCTTGGGAAAACAGGCAGACTAGTAATAATAATACTACTACTTTATTATTTATACCCCGCCCATCTGGCTGGGTTTCCCCAGCCACTCTGGGTGGCTCCCAACAGAATATTAATAATAAAAAAGCAATGAAATATCAAACATTCAAAACTTCCCTAAACAGGGCTCCCTTCAGGTGTCTTCTAAAAGTCAGGTAGTTGTTTATTTCCTTGACATCTGATGGGAGGGCGTTCCACAGGGCAGGTGCCACCACCGAGAAGGTCCTCTGCCTGATTCCCTGTAACCTCACTTCTCACAGTGAGGGAACCACCAGAAGGCCCTTGGCACTGGACCTCAGTGCGGATGATGGGGGTGGAGATGCTCCTTCAGGTATACTGGGCCAAGGCCATTTAGGGCTTAGCAGCTTAGGGGCAGCTTGCTAAAGTATTCTAATCAAAAAAGCATGGTGTTTGATGGGAACATATGGAGTAAGCCAACAAGTACTCAGTTGCTTCCAGGTTAGCGGTACAGGTAGGGTATAGCTGTCAACATTTCCCTTTTCTTGCGAGGAATCCTATTCGGAATAAGGAAATTTCCCTTTAAAAAAGGGGAAAGTTGACAACTATACAGGTAGGGTGCCCTCACAGGTGGACGTGGCAATGCTCTTGCGTTGGTCCAGGGTAGTTTAGCCCTTATGCTGACACCATAATATCCACGCCAAGCCATTAGAAATCATGAGAACTGCAAAGCATAATGCCAACAGAATTTGCCGCCATAAGACAAGGGAGGAATGGATTTAAGGAATTAGATAAATTCATAATAGGTCAGGCTGTTTGGGAGCTACTGGGCAACCTTCAGGTTTGGCGGTTTTGTGGCTCTGAATTACCAGTTGCTAGAGAACAAAAATGGGAGCATTATTTCCTTCATGCCGAACTTGTGGAAAACTGGGTGCTGAACCAGAAGGACTACTCATCTGTAGACTTTGTGGATATTTAAGTTATAATTAGAAAAATCTTAACAATTATCCATAAAGGAAACAGTTTATAAGAAGTAAATAAAGAGGCCAGATACAGGATAAAGGAAGTCTTTTATTTGGTTGTTTGTATTGTTGTATGTTATGCTCACTGTATGTTATGTTCACATTTAATGAGGGTGGGTTTGTGTATTGGGGGGTGTTTGTGTTATGTTGTAAATAAAATTCCAATAAAATTAAAATTAACACAGAAGGACCACTCATCTGATCCAGGAGGGCATTTGTTGTGTTAAAAGATAGTATACAAGGCTCTGGATACTTTTTAAAGAGTGGGCATGGGGCTTGTGCTAGCTAGATAATGAAAGGGATGGAGGTCTGAGGTAGGACACCATTTGTTCAAAGCAATTGGAGGTAAATGACTTAGGATAAGAGCAGAAAGAAGGACCATAAGAAATTCACTATTTATTTGGCAGGTTTGGTTGGCATCAGCAGAGACACCTTAGGGCAGCAGTTAGGGCTTTGAGACCCCGGCAGGGTCTGCTGGTACTGCATCCTCTGCCTCTCCCCTTTAACTGATATATACCAAGTTGATAGGTCTATGAGCCGCCATTTTAAGTACCCACAATGCCACATGAAAACATTAAAGCATTGTGGGTCATTTGTGCTTTCCACTGCTGTTGTTGCCGCCACTGAGCGAGCCTGCAGTACAGTGGTACCTTGGGTTACATACGCTTCAGGTTACATACGCTTCAGGTTACAGACTCCGCTAACCAAGAAATAGTGCTTCAGGTTAAGAACTTTGCTTCGGGATGAGAACAGAAATCGGGCTCCGGCGGCGCGGCAGCAGCAGGAGGCCCCATTAGCTAAAGTGGTGCTTCAGGTTAAGAACAGTTTCAGGTTAAGTACGGACCTCCAAAACGAATTAAGTATTTAACCCAAGGTACCACTGTACTACTGGCGTAGGAGAGAGCCCACCCTGTGGAATTTTGCCAATTTTGCTCGCCAACTCTGATCATGGGTCTCAAAGCAGGCTACCTTCTGGGGAGTCTTTCTCCCATCCACTCAGTCACTTTAAGGCCCTACCGCACACCAAAGTATAAGGCATAGCTGTCAACTTACAGATTTGAAAATAAGGGGCCAGCAACCTTGAAAATAAGGGACCAGCAGCCAAAATAAGGGACCTGCAGCCTCACCTGTTTCAGGCACTCCAGTCTTCCTGTCCTCCTGCAGTCTGGTCAAACTCATGCTGGTAGCTTCGAGAACACAGTCCAACCAACTTTGTAAGCAGAGGTTCAACTGAATAGAATCTGAATCACATGCACCACAAGGCCTATGCAGCCTCAACTTAAGATGGCTCCCCGGCCTGGCTTTGCACTGCAAAGTTTGCAGCAGCACGTGCAACAAAATGGCGTCCAGCATTCAAAAAGCCCCTCAGCTTGCATTAACTAGCCACACACAAGGCATGTAAGCTCCACCCCCCAGTCGTTCTTCTTATTGGGTGAGCAACACAGCCAAGCAACACAGTTGGAGCCTCCCTCCTCCCTGTCCGGCAGGGAGGGAGGGAGAGGAGCTGCTTCCTTTGAAATTTAAGGGACATCATTTAAGGGACATTTAAGGGACATCCATCAATAAGGGACAGCAGCGGGACGTGGCGCTGGAATAAGGGACTGTCCCTTCAAATAAGGGACACTTGACAGCTATGGTATAAGGCGGTGGCTTCGTTCTGAAGGCATCATTGACATGGGGCCAGTGCTGACAAATCCAAGCCATTTGTTTTGTCCATCTCCCTTGTTTCTAGCCGTCTCTTTCTGAGTTCCTCTTATTTAAAAAAGCCACTGTTTGAGAAGAGCTTCTAATCCTTTTGTCCTTGGGGAAAGAAGGAGCAAAACATTTAAGTAGCAGCCCTATTTGAGAGGCACTGGCAGCAGTGTGAAATTGATGAGGATCATGACTGCAGACCTGCTTGGTGACATGCGTCTCCAAGCGCTAGGAGCAAAATCCTGCTTTACGGGCACATCCTCCTATTAAATCCTATTCCTTGGGTACCGAAATTATACCACTGTTCAGCAGCCAAGCATCTTGCCCACCTATACAGGAAGAGGAAAAGGGGGAAGAGGGAACACAAGCAGCTATGCCGATCACGCTTAATTTAGATGTGCCTTGGAGGTGCCATGCAGTGTGTCAAGCTCAGCAGACATTCATAAACCCCCCACTGAATAGTAGGTTTGAATTTCGGAGGTAACCTCTTGGTCATCGCTGTTTTAGCTGGACTGCTGGGGGCCACCTACCACAGTGCATTGCCAGGTTACATCGCATTAGACTTTCCCTGGCTAGGATGATTTTGCAGGCCTGGAGCAAGGAAGAGAGAGAAATTCGATTTAGACAGCATTTAAAAGGTGAACCTGCCCTAATTCAGACTTCCAGAAACAATACACGAGCCAGAAACAAGGCCATCCTTCAAAATCCCCACCTCTCCAAATTTCACAGCGCAGTTCTCCGGCCAAGCAATGCGTACAAAAATGCATATACTACGGTAAAGTGTGCATAAATTTCTGCAATACCTCAAGGACTCCCCATATGGACCCACCCAGACCCTGTAATCATCTTCTGAGGCCCTTCTTCGTGTGCCTCCTCCACGAGAGGTCCGGAGGGTAGCAACACGAGAACGGGACCTTTTTTGCAGGGGCCCCCTGTTTGTGGAATGGCCTCCCTAGGGGGGTGCGGCTGACGTCTTCATTACAAACCTTTAGGCACCAGGTGGAAAGTTCCGCTTCGACCCCTTTTAAATTTGTTGGTGGGAGTTATTGTTTGTAGGGTTTTTTATTGTTGTTTATTGTGTATTTTGTGCTTTTGTATTGTATTTTTATGTTGTGAACCTCCCTGAGATCTGCGGATGAAGGGCGGTATACAAATTTAGTAGATAATAATAATAATAATAATAATAATGCTGTGCATATTGGTGAAAATAGTACAACATCACCCTGCTCTTGGCTGGCAGTATGGCACCTCTGGAATGGCCACGGCTTATATAGATTCCAGGTGGTTGGCCTTCCGCTCTTACTTGACCAGCAAAACAGTACATTTGACTTGCCACTCCTCTTCCAAACTGTTTACACACCTTTGTCTACACTCTTGTGTGTTTTTCTAATGATCATGAGGGGTCACTAAATGGTAAAAATGTGTTGCTCTTCCTGCAGCAAGGGTTGCCAGCTTGGTGCCTGTAGGCACAACAACACTCCTGCTGTGTTTCCTGATGCCCCAGAAGTCTCTGAGATACCTCCCTCGCCATGGCCATGAAGGAAGAAGTTGGAAGAGTGATGCTCTTCCTCCCCCCCCCCCCCGCTCCCCCCCCTGTGTGCTGAATTCAACTTTTACCCCAATCCCTGGGTGGGAGTGAGGAAAGAAGTGACCAGAAGTTGTGATACCTGTGGCATTCACCCGTGCCCGTTATCCTAAAAAGATGGTGTGGCGATCACACAGGGTCCCCGGACGTTTGACGGTCTATTGATCCCTGTGCCACCACTGTGATTGCCTCTTCGCTGCCACCAACCCGTTTCTCTCGGGTACACACAGAGTCCAGACAGTTGTTAACATTAAGAAATAATCAAGTTTATTTTTAGGAGCATGAACAAGTTTATGGTTTGTTAATTTCTCTTGTTAGTTTCTTAAATCTTAGTACCTTTACTGTCCTATACATTCCTAACAACTTCAAACTGATTATCCCAACTATCTATCTGACTCCACCTAACACTTCTTTTTTTAAAAAAAAAGAATATTTATTAGATTTTCCAATTTTTTTAAACAAACAAACAAAAACAGAACCAAAAAAAACATTAACAAAAACATAAAGTTCATAAATCATACTTTTAAATAACAAATTTCTCAGACCTCCTCATACTTCTCCTCCTTGTATCCCAATTAAGGTTATTTGTTCAGCAAATCCTTCACTTAAAGCATTACAGCTTATAACATTACCTTATTTTTCAAACCCTTTTTTCCCCCCATCTATGTTCCTTTATATCATTACAGCTAGAAACCCCTCAGTTTCAATCCAACATCATTTAACTTTCCTTAGTTTTACAGTATTTCTGTAAATAGTCCTTAAATTTTTTCCAATCTTCTTCAGCCGACTCTTCTCCCTGGTCACGGATTCTGCTCGTCATTTCTGCCAATCCCATACAGTCGATCAGTTTCATCTGCCATTCTTCCAGAGTGGGTAGATCCTGCGTCTTCCAATACTTTGCGATGAGTATTCTTGCTGCTGTTGTAGCATACATAAAAAAAGTTCTGTCTTTCTTTGGCACCACTTGGCCGGCCATGCCCAAGAGAAAGGCCTCTGGCTTCTTCAAGAAGGTGTACTTAAATACCTTTTTCAATTCGTTATATATCGTTTCCCAGAAAGCCTTAATCCTGGGACACGTCCACCAAAGGTGAAAGAATGTACCTTCATTTTCCTTACATTTCCAACATTTATTATCGGGCAAATGATAGATTTTTGCAAGCTTGACTGGGGTCATGTACCACCTATATATCATTTTCATAATATTCTCTCTTAAGGCATTACATGCCGTAAATTTAATCCCGGTGGTCCACAACTGTTCCCAGTCAGCAAACATAATATTATGTCCAACGTCTTGTGCCCATTTAATCATTACAGATTTAACCATTTCATCCTGAGTATTCCATTTCAACAGCAAGTTATACATTTTTGACAAAGTCTTAGTTTTGGATTCTAACAATTCTGTTTCCAATTTAGATTTTTCCACCTGGAAACCAACTTTCTTGTCTAAATTGTAAACCTCCATTATCTGGTAATAATGAAGCCAATCTTGCACTTTATCTTTCAGTTTCTCAAAACTCTGCAATTTCAGTCTTCTTCTCACTCTCTCACAACGCAACTCAACCAACCCACAGACTTATCCTCCCTCTTCCTTCTCCAACTCCCAACTCTCAACTGACTTCCACACAACGCCAACTCTCACTCTAACTCCTCCCCTCGGGTTCCCACTGGCCAATCACTTCACACTCATTTAACCCTTTCCTTATGACCCACCTAGGAGGCAAACACCACAGATGGCCAACCCCTAAATTCTCCAGGCACGTACAACAATCCCCAGGCTGCCTGAGACAGTGGCTTAGGATGCACAGAGAACTCCTGATGCAACAGAGAATTCCTCATGGGAAAGCTGCCTCTGTGCACATATCTCCCTTGCGAGGTCGAAGTGACAGCTAAGTCTGGATCCCCTTTCCTGCGAAATAATACACTTACAGTTTGTTGTAGCATCTAACACTTCCTGAACTTTAAAATAAATCTCTTAAGCCTCCGTGGCTTTGCCTCTTAGAGCTCAGCAGAACACAGAGGTGTATTTTTAGCCGTTCCGCAACGCCAGTTTTAAAATAACCACGCCGGGTACAAAAATACTGCCGCCGTCTTAAGTTATTAAACACATTTAAGAACCCAAATAATAAGCTGATATGTGACGTGACCTACATTAGAGGAGGCATAAAACAGCAGATAAGCCAGAAGTTCTCAACTATTACTGTACATGCAATGTTTTATTCATTGAATGGGATGAGCGCTACTGAATGGGAAGGTGGGGGTGCTCTTTGCTGTTTCTTTTCCCTCACCCTTACAAAATAAAAAACAGCCTAGCAATATAATAACAGTAAGAATGCATTTTTCACACACTATTCCAAAGCCAAGGTACCGTTGCAGAAAAGACCCTCAACAATGAGTTTCTCTAAGGAACTGGGAGTAAGCCAAGTCAGGATCCCAGCTCAGAGGATGGATAAGGGCCACTATTCAGATATTCCAATGGGATATCATCTTCCAGCATCATCTATTTCTGCTACTATGCCCAAAATGTCACACAAATTGTTATGTATTCAGTGGTCTGTGTTTGCCTGAGCTTGAGTCTGGACTAAGGATTCTGAGCTCCTGTGTTCTGACTCAATACATGATGTCCAGTCACAGAACATTCCATTGGCCTCAGCCATTGGCCCTTGAACTCTGAGTCGTGATTCACAGCTTGGAAGTTTAGACAGCCAATCACGTTGGGAGTGGGAGTGGCCCAGGTTTTCAGGAATGTATATAAGCAGTTGCTTTGCCCCTGTTTCCCAGTTATGTAGTTCAATAAAGGTTCTTGCTGTTATCGCTGTGTCTTGCCTCGTGGGAACTCACCTACACTTTACAGTGTATCAGATGAGACAGAGTAAACGTTACAATTCGAAAAACGTGTTAGCCACCATTACAATTAGTTTCAATAACGGTACATAATCATCAAACAATCAATACAATTAAACTGACCTAATCCAACATTTTACGACCTTGGAGGGTGAACTACATTTCCTGGGATTCTTTGGGGCAAACCATGCTAAAGTGGTTATGGATGTAATCTACTTGAAAGCACAACATAGAATTTAAAATATGCTACCGCCAAACCGTATATACTTTCATTCCAAAAAGGCATGAGGTTCTCTGCAATTAACCTGCAGACATTGATTGACAGCCATTTTTACCTGTCCAGGTAGCAGATGATGATGATGATGATGAGCTTACAAACCTACTTCAGCCTCTGGCCCACTGGAGAGTGTAAGCAGCCATCTAGGGATGAGGAAACTGTGGCCTTTCAAATTCTCTTGGACTACAGTTCCCATCATCCCTGTCCAATAGCCAAACTTGCTGGGACTGATGGAAACTGATAGTTCTGAGCTTGACAGTTCTAAGAGAGCTTTTTTTTACCTCGGGGTGGGGGGAATCAGCTGCCATTGTCAGGAAACTTCATTATTGCCCCAGGGAATTCTGCTACGCAGCTCAGTACGCTCCTTTGGGGTACACCTGAGTCCTTGGGGAATGCCACTGCATAAATCGTCGGTGTCTTTGGGGAACACTTTATCTCTCAGTCTCTTTCTTGACATCTTCCCAGTTTCCAAAATAGCAAAGCGCTTTCTGCAGCTTCGGGTCATCTTATACAACTTGCATAGACATGAGGGTGACGTATCATGCCACTTAAAAAACTCCCTAATTAAAGGCACATAAAATTATTCAAGGAAATCCAGGAAAATGCAGAGAAGTGGTCTAAACAGAGCATAGATCGATTGCAACAGGTTTTGCATAAAACAAGTGCTGGAAATAGAGGGCTATGAGAGAATCGGTCATGGCTGCCTGACCAGATCTAGCCTGTGTAGAGAGAAGACTTGAGGGCAAAAGAAACAGAGGCTGCTTCATATTCTAGCATGCTGGAAACATGTTCTTTGAGATGCAGGTAAATAAATACCTGAGTCAATGTGAAATCCTCCGCCATCCCCCCATCTCCTCAGACCCTCCAAGTGTCCCTATTTTCCAGGGACAGTCCCAGATTTAAGGAAATCATCCTGGTTTCTGATTTGATCATGGAATGTCCCACTTTTCCTTAGAATGTCCCTATTTCCATCAGAGAAATGCTGGAGGGTATGGAATAGGATGGCCAAAGGGCTTTTTTTTCCAGCCAGAACTCACTGGAACTCCATCATCTCTCAGGTGGGCACCATTGCCATTCTAAGAGAATGAGGGAAGTGTTCATGGTTAGTTCCAGCACCTCTTTTTCCAGAGAAAAATAACACTGGACTGTTAGAATTCCTGCTCCATGATTGCAGTCATGGGATTTTTGTCTATCACATGACGGTATATGTTTTGACTCCGCAGAGTGGGAAGTGACGGAGACAGGATGTTTGTGTTACTGTGTTCCATGAAGTGGGACTATTATCCTTTGTTCTTTCTCTCTTTGCTGTCTGATGCTGGAGAGAGAGGGAGTCATGTTGCAGTGCTCCATGTGTGTTTATTTGTAAATAAAGTAGATTAGCCAAAATGCTGAGTTGCTGAGTTCTGTTACGCAACTGCGCATACTCTGCGGATCTTTAAGTGTGCCAATGTCTGTTGGCATCGGTCGCTATGATGTTTGGGCTGGAGAAAGCTTTTAAGCTCCCAAACAATTGACCAGGAGGGAGGGAACATGCCAATCGGGCATGTGTCTCTACCAGGGTCCTGACATGGACACCCCCATTTTTTTCGGAGAAATGTTGGAGGGTATCTCCTCAGCCCTTCAACCACTCCTTTATCTTCTCTTCATTCTTCCCTCATCCCCATATGACCTAGTAACTCCTGGCAGAGAGAAAGATAGAAAAATCTGCATCTGTATTGTAAATGATTGCATTGCATGCTCACAAATAAACAAGACAGCAAAAATCTCCGCTGTTCTTTCCATTGTTGCTCCACGCTAGTCTGATGTTGGCTGAAGCAAACTGGTGAGTATCATCGGTACTAAGTAGGAGCAATGATCCATAATCATCTGGAAGAACACTGTTTGTTGTTCCCCGTGTTACAGAGGCCCAACTGGCCTCAACAAGGAGCTTGTCTTTCTCCCTTGATAGCAAGTGAGTTTAGGTGGCAATGCTGTGCCCAAGATTTTAGTGTGCCATTATAATTTACCTATGGGGACACAGGTGGCGCTGTGGGTTAAACCACAGAGCCTAGGACTTGCCGATCAGAAGGTCGGCGGTTCGAATCCCCATGACAGGGTGAGCTCCCATTGCTCGGTCCCTGCTCCTGCCAACCTAGCAGTTCAAAAGCACGTGCAAGTAGATAAATAGGTACCGCTCCAACGGGAAGGTAAACGGCGTTTCCGTGAGCTGCTCTGGTTCGCCAGAAGCAGCTTTCTCATGCTGGACACATGACCCAGAAGCTGTACGCCGGCTCCCTCGGCCAATAAAGCAAGATGAGCGCCACAACTCCAGAGTCGGCCACGACTGGACCTAATGGCCAGGGGTCCCTTTACCTTTACCTATAATTTATCCAGCAGTTCTGAAGATTTCCAGTTGGCGGTTATCACTAGCCTCCCTGCAGTCAATACAGCCGTGGCTAATTCTAAATCTCCCTCATTAATTATGCCTTTCAAATGGCCTAAGAGAGATGGCTTAGGTGTCAACGTTATATCACATCTGATTATGTCCTTAATAATATCTAGTATCGTTTGCCAAAATACTCTAGCGCAAGAGCAAAAATAATCTGTGCTCGGTCCTATTCTCTTAAATGGGAGGGATCCTAGTCTTTCAGTCTTCTACAGTCGGCCCTCCTTTGTGGATTCTTAAATAAATGAGCCGGTCTCTGGGGAGGAGAGAGCTAATGCAGAAGGAGAGAGAGAGAGAGCTCCAAGACGCTGGACATCCTTAACACCAATTTTTGATGCATTTATCTGCTTTCCTGGCCTGTTGCCAGAGTTCAGGATAGGTTAACATTCATGATGAAGAAAACAGTGTAACCATTAAGAACAGAAAGGAACCACCACCAGTCCGAAAGCCGAGGCCGCAGGAGAAAGTCTGGAAAGGTGCTTGTGGGGGGGGGGGGGCAAGAGAGTTTGGCCTTTTAAATAATGATGATGATGATGATGATGATGATGATGATGATGATGATATTTATACCCCGCCCTCTCCAGCCAGAGCCAGGCTCAGGGCAGCTAACACCAATAAAATCACAGTAAAAACATAATTGGGGGGGGGCAATTTAAAATACAGGTTAAAATGCAATTTAAAATGCAGCCTCATTTTAAAAGTAGCCAATAGATCAAGACCATAGGGGGAGGGCAACATAAGGGTCAGACTGAGTCCAAACCAAAGGCGAGGCGGAACAGCTCTGTCTTGCAGGACTGCGGAAAGATGTCAAGTCCCGCAGGGCCCTAGTCTCTTGTGACAGAGCATTCCACCAAGTCAGGGCCAGTACTGAAAAGGCCCGGGCCCTAGTTGAGACCAGTCTAACCACCTTGCGACCTGGGACCTCCAAAATGTTGTCATTTGTGGACCTTAAGATCCTCCGCGGGTTGTACCAGAAGAGGCGGTCCCATAGGTACGTGGGTTCTAGGCTTTAAAGGTCAAAACCAGCACCTTAAACCTGACCCTGTACTCCACTGGGAGCCAGCTGGGGGTTTTCCAGACCCACAGCAGGAACTGGGGGGGGGGTAAGAGGCTTCATTGTACCTTATGCCCACTTTAGGCAGCTGTTTTGCAGAGTCTGAAAGGAGGGGGGAAGCCAAACATCCCCTCTCCTAAACCTACAATTTTGCAGAATTTATTCCACCTCAAAACAAACAGAATCCCTCCTTTTGCAGGGAACAAATGTCCCCCACCCACCCACACAAATGGGCATGGAAATTCGGCTCAGTGTTTGTTCAGAGCACTTAGCACTCCTTACAACAGTCTTGTAAGGTGGCACTCTTAATCTCACGGTCTTGAGTTAGAGCCCCACAATGGGCAAAATGTTCCTGCACTGCAGGGAGTTTGACTAGATAATCCTTGTGGCCCCTTCCAACTTTACAATTCTATGAGTCTATCATGAGGGTTAGAAACTTGCTTTGTAGAGGAGATGCAACACCTGAGCAGCAAAGCACATACTTTACACAGGTCCTCAGGTTTCAGGGCATCTTCCTGAGGATATGGAGAACCACTGCCAGATGATGCTAGGGATAGATTCAGGAGAAGTTGCTTCATACATTGCAGTGCTGGAATTCTCAGGGGGTTGGTGGATGCAGAAAAGAGATTGATGGAGTTTTTTTGCAGCGACCATCTGCAACACCAGCATCCCTTCCTGTGGACAATCTGCTGTGAAGATTATGAACAATCTGCCGAAAACATTGCACCAACAGAAGCATAAGTTGTCCTGTATGGATAACACACATTGAGGAGCACCACTTGCTCTTAAGAATGAAAACTCCCCTTGTTCCAACCCTGAAATATTTATGGACCCAGGATTTGTTATGTCCATGAAGACTTTAGCACACGCACGCACACAGACATACACACACACAAATCCACGAAGATGACAAAGCAAATAGCAGCAACATACATGGGGTGGAAGAATGGGTTGTACTCTCAGCAGTGATATTTACCAGCATCTTGTCTATTGCTTTCCCACTTTGGGAGACCTTTTATTGATGGCTTCCTCCAAAACAATCACTGTTTGCAGGTCACTCAGACTGTGGGTGTTATCAAGACTTTGCTGTCATGATTTCCTCCCTGCCTGGGAGTCAAGTCCAGTTAAACTCTACAGATGTGGATTGCAGAGACGGTGAAGTAGCATGAAAAATTCCTTCCCAGTACCCCAAAAGACTAATCAGCCAGCCCCAGTGTGTTCCTCTGCCTCAATGGGAACGTGGTTGACTGGGTTGTGCCACCTGCCTACCCCAGCTGAGATAGGGGAACCTGTGGACTTGTTGCTGAACTACAATTCCCATCATCCTCTGGCCATTGCCCATGTGGCTGGGAATAATGGGAGCTGAAATCCAATAAAGCCACTTCCGACCCTAGGGAGGAGGTGGGGTTACGGCCTTCCCACCCACAACGCCTGCGCGGAGGCTGGCTCTCAGCCCCACGCTTACAGCGGAGAATCCTCTGCCGCGTCATCCCATGGCCAGCCTATCGGCTGGCTCAGAGGGGTGTGGCTTGCTGCTCTTAAGCCAAGCACGGCAGAGGAGCTCCTTCTTTGCCACTGATCAGCTGGGGAATTTCCCACCCATCCTCCCTTTAAGGTTTTCCTTTGACCTTGCTATGGACTTCGGTTGATTGCCATTAAGGGGCTTGGTAGGAATTTTTCCCCTTGGCAAATTGGCACCGGCCATTTGGTTCTTTTGCCTACCTCGTAGCAAATTGTCACAACTTTCACGGTTTGGCGGTGAGGCATTGGTCGGGGTATTGTTATGTAGGGGGGAGGAGCGCCATCACCTCCCCCAATTGCGAAGGGTAGTCCAGTAAAGGACTCCGGGGGCGTGGCCCCGTCCGAAGCCTAGGGAGGCCAGGGCCCAAGGCACGCCCCTGAGCAGTGACCCCAGGGGAGTGCCTAGTTGATGTGCATCAGCAGGGCTCCCCCTGCTGGTGTTAACCCTTCCCGGCCTCTCAGGCATACAGCCTGAAGCCGATTAGTTGATTAGGACCAATGCCTAGGCCGATACCGCTCATTTCCTGCAATCAATAAAGTTGTGGCCAATTTTCGCCCATTAACCTTAACTATGGTGTCTTGTGTTTTTATTTCTTCCGGTGGGAGGTGGGAACTCACCATGCAACATCTGGGAGGAGGCAGCAGGTTCCTGTTATAAATACATGCCCCCACCTGCCTCAGTTTTTGGTGCCTTTTTCTTTGTTTCCCTGTTCTACCCTATTTTTTTCCCTTTCTAGACATAAAGCCACTTTGCTTTCTGCTTTAACCGATAGGTTCCACTGTGAAATGGTTAGCAAAGGCAGGTCACCTGCTTCTTGATTTCATTTCCAGGACGTATTGCAGAAGGGCCAACAGATCAAATTGCTGTTTTCATCCGAGGCAGCGTTCTCCCGAAAGTGAAGTGGCATAATGCGCGCCAAAGTACCTGTTTATGTCCATTACAAAAGAGAAGACAAATACTGAATTACCTCAGCCTTTCCATTCCAGCCGAGCAGAGACAATTGTCTCGGCTTTTGGAAACATTACTCAGATTTACACATAATTTCTCAAGCAATTTTGCATCGCCCAAGAGTGACCTTGAGAGCCGAAATGCTGTCTTGTTCAGTCTGCCAGTAAAACGGCTAGCGGTAATTTCTCAGTTCCACATAGAGATTTCTCAGAGACTCATTCCAGGGTGAAAATCTTTGCCTTCCTCCTTTGCCTTTGTCGATTTGTCTCTACTAAAGGGCACTCTCTGTTAAACTGGCCTTTGGGTTAAAAAACGTCGGTCCAATTAACGTGCCATGTCATTAGGCATGGCTGCTTAATGAAAGGCAAACATGTTTCTGAGTAACTAGGGTTGGAGAGGAAATTTGATCCTGCTTGCCTGTGAAGGCAAACCTACCTAATTTGCCCTTTGCGAAACAATATGCAAACCGAAACAAACTTCTCCAAATTTCGCAGTGCAGTTCTCCAGCCAAGTAATGTGTGCAAAAGTGCATACCATGGGATAAATTGGACACATAAATGTCTATATTAATGAAAACAGCATGTGCAAATGCATTATATTGGGGAGATTGCTTTCAAAAATGTGTATATATTGCAGATATTAATATTGCACAGCATGAAGCAATTGGATACATAAAAGCTGGCCCATTTTGGAATAAAATTGTCCAGACCCATTATTCAAAGCTTTACTAACCAGAACGTCTTTAAAAACTGATAGAAAACAATCAATGATGCAACCATAAAGTTGTATAAAGTACAGTGGTACCTCGGGTTACATACGCTTCAGGTTACATACGCTTCAGGTTACACACTCCGCTAACCCAGAAATAGTGCTTCAGGTTAAAAATTTTGCTTCAGGATAAGAACAGAAATTGGGCTCTGGCGGCGTGGCGGCAGCAGGAGGCCCCATTAGCTAAAGTGGTGCTTCAGGTTAAGAACAGTTTCAGGTTAAGAACAGACCTCTGGAACAAATTAAGTACTCAACCCGTGTAGGACCCTGGCCGACTGGTATGTTCTCTCCTTCCTGGTCATTCGTTTGGGAGCTTCAAAAGCTGTCTTCAGCCTGAACATCACAGCGACTGATGCCAAGAAACATCAGCACACTTAGGGATCCGAAGAGTTTGTGCAGTTGCGTAACAGAACTCAGCAACTCAGCATTTTGGCTAATCTACTTTATTTACGTATAAACCCACACGGAGCACTGCAACATGGCTCCCTCTCTCTCTAGCATCAGACAGCAAAGAGAAAGGACAATAGTCTCAATTCACAGAACACAGTAACACAAACATCCTGTCTCCGTCACTTCCCACTCTGTGGAGTCAAAACATACACCGTCATGTGATAGACAACAACCCCATGACTGCAATCACGGAGCAGGAATTCTAACACCCCCACCCCCCAAGGCTATGCAGCTCCTGGGGATGCATCATTTTCACATGCTTCTCCCACTGTGCCTGGGAACAAGAGACCAAAAGCCATCTCCCTTTCAAAATCAAGATTTGCAATGGAATACCTTAATCACATGAGCTAAGGTTAAACACTCACACAAAAGAGCAGAGAACATCAACAGTTAATCATGAAACCAGCTAAAGAGCTCTCTTCTAGCTTAGTATCCTCCAATGGAATTTTCTAGCGTTAAACCCTTAGCAATATACATAGAGGCATTCACCATTTCCAGTGTGCGATTAAACAATTATACTGAACAAAAACTGCTTACAAAAATATGTATATTATAAGAAATTCATACTAAAATGCTGGCTATTTCTCGTGAGATTTTTTTTAAAAAAAATTACAAACTGATGTGGAAATTAAATGAACTGAATTTAAGAATGGAAAAATGAGACACTGAGACTATCCAAAACTGATAGATTCACCCATAGAGAGTAGCTCTATTCATACATATTTTCTCTCTCTCTCTCTCTCTCTCTCTCTCTCTCTCGCATAACCTTTTAATTAAATTTTCAGATTTTACAAATTCTTTTAGACAGTACTCAAAACAAATCTCTCATATCCATTGACTTCCCACCTACCCTTCCATGGAATTCTTTCCTTACCATATAAAATTGCTATATTACTTATATATTCATACATTCTAAGCTTGACTACAATCAACATGTGGAAGCAGGGTGGATTGGATAAAAATCAATGATTTTTTAAAAAATAGGATTTTTTTTATTTAAATCAGATTTTTTTTTATTTAAATCAGATTTTTAAAATAAAAGGCTTTTGGAAGAAAAATCTTTCTATATACAGTTTTCTATTTAAGTTACATTATAGTCCAAAGGCTATTCATCAGGAAATAAGGATTTGCTTTAAGTTTTTCATGTGTGCTAAAACTCAGTCTAAGTTGTGTGGTTTTTAAAAAACGTTTAACCACATCAGTTAACAAACATGGATACATATGCTATAATGTTATTGTTTTAGTTAAATAAATTGTTTAAATTGTTATTAAGGAAATGATTATTTTTCTCCTTCCAATAAAGTACAGCAGAAAAGTTGTCCAAATATAAACAGTTAACTTATTAAACCTCACAATAATTTCATAATTATCTGTCTATGTATTTCTAATAGTATAACCAAATCAGCAATTTTCGACATAACTTTAAAAACTAATTTATTATTCCAAAAATGAAACCTTCATCTGATTGTAAATATTAAGATTATGCCAGCAAGAATGAGTCTTTCTGTAAAACAATTATATAAATCAAGTTTTACTGACTAGTGATTGAAATCGTGATTGAAATCAATTTGGTTTGTGTTATGTATTCAGACTGGCTGCAGTTCTCACTCTGGGCCACCAGTATGCAAATGAAGGACTGAGAGTTGCTTTCACTGATTGGGTAGTTAGTTGGAATTTGTTACTGTTACACGTTATTGAGCATTATATAAGGCAGCCAGCTTCACTGTTGTTCAGAGAGACTTGGAGCAGTGCTAACTGCTGTAATAAAGAGCTGTTGCTTAAAAGAGCTGTGTCTGTCGCCCATCTTTCCCGCAATACAACAGTTTAAATCAAATCCACCCTGCATGGAAGGATTCCTCCCAGTGGCTCCACACCAATCGAACCTTGCACACAGAGCCTTTGTGCATAGAAGCTGTAGGATACGGGTGAGGCATACAAAGCACATGCAGCTTGAATGCTACAAGGCTCTCTGTGCAGTTGGCTAGATAATGTGTCCCTGGATCAATCCCTTGTCCAGTGTGAATGCCCCTTGAAAAGAAGACAAGGAAGTTGACAAGCAGTGTTACCCCTTGGACTGGCTGAACAAAGGCAGGCAGCTTGGGGTCAGCTGAGATTGGTGGGGCAGCGACCCAATCGCCCTAACAGACCAGGCTCCGCTGCATAAACGTTCTTCATAAATGGATTATAAATTGCTTGCCCCTTCATTATACCCTGTGTATTGTCTCTTATATCTGGATAATCCACATTTGAAACAGCCTAAATTTAGATCAATTCTCCAAGCTTTGAACAAACTCTCCAGTGGGTGTAGATATGACCTTCAAAGAAACTAAAATTCATTTTCTTATTATCTTGGAGATAATTTGCCTAATGCCTTTATTCTTCCCATGCAAGGCGCAGACCTGCCGCAGTGAAAACTGTTTACAAATGTTCTTTTTCTACATTAAAATTGATTTTCCGAGAGCGAGATAGGCAATGCATTCTGGAACTAATTTGAATTTTTCTCTAATTAATATTCAAACCCAAAATATGTTATCTTTGCATGACTGTGCAATTATTAAGGGGGAAATATCATCCATGAAAGTAATTATTTTTCATTTTCCTCTTTCCTCCTTTCCCCCCTCCCTCTCCCCCTTCTTTAATAGCAGATCACATATTTTTTTTAATAAACACACACACAGAGAGAGAGCCTGTATCATATCTCTTTCTTTCCTTCTTTTTTTTTTAAGGCTATGATTGAGGAGGCCATCACAAGAGCCGAATGTTTTTCCGTGATGTACACGCCATTTGCAGCTAAAGTAAAGGCTGAAGAAGTAGACAAGTTGAAGGAAGCTTTCACCAGAAAGCACCCAGACTATGTGGAATACATCTATACAGGTGACAAGGTTGACACCCTACAACACGAGGGATGGTTTGGCCAAGATTAATTAAGGGCTTTTTGCCCCATTGATTTGGATACCAATTTCCTTTAGGATATTTCTACACTGGCATTCAGTTTACATATTAATTTCACATTATGGGGAGGGCGGAATCATGAATCCAAAATGGAAAACAATAAATCACACCAGAACGGAAAACATGCCGTGTGCCCGCCCCCTGGGCTCTGGAAGTGCTTGTGCTATTTATTTGTGTCATTGATTTTTGGAGTTCTCTTCATATAAAGATAGAAAAACTGAGTGCCGTTTTGAACTGTGCATGTTCTGCTTCCTCCTCTTATTTTTCAGACCCTCATGGACTTCACAGTTTGCCACAGACAGCCAACTGGTCTTGCCCTTCTCCCCAGTGTTATCTGCTGACCCTGGGCTTCAAGAACAAGGAAGTTGGGAAATTTCTGGAAAAGATGTCCAGCAGGAAGTTGCCGACATTTTCAGGTAACAAATGTGGATTCTCTCTCACACATACACAATTGATAATGAACTGGTATCTCCTGGTTTTGTCATTTTTGCAAGTCTTACATTGCTGTCTTGGATGGATGGATGGATGGATGGATAGATACATGACATGTTCTAAGCCAGACAAGAGAACTCGAAGAGGGCTCAGAGCAGGGCGTGGCTGGGGAAGAGCCCTGAGGGCCAAGTGGTGATGCTCAAGGGGCCACACCCAGCCCTCAGGCCTAAGGTTCCTCAACAATGTGGTAAAATGAGACATTTGGCAACCAGCAAGTCATGACTAATCCATTTCCGGGATTAAGTTTCCACACAACAGGGAGTTATCTTTTCAATGCGATTCTGTCCACAGCTGTTAGTTCTGTTAAATAATGCTTCTTTTATACCTCCCTAGAGCATAAAGCTCCATTCAGTCCTCTTACAAAAGAAGAAGCAAGGAGACACCTGGAGACAATTGGAAAAAGAATCTTGCCAATAATGGATTTCATCAGAGGCACCAAACTGACTGTGAGTATGATAATATTTTTAATACGGTTCCCATCCCTTACAATAAATGGTATATATTTTGCTGAAGGTGAGTAATGAGGTTTCATACTGCTATTTCAGGCATGGCTATCACCCCAAGCTTCCCATGTAGTCCTCAACAAGGACAAAACGCTAGCTAAATGTTTGCAGACAACTGCAAATCTTTGCCGCGCTGTTGTGAAAGCGCAGTATTATAATTGAGCAAATCCAGGAAATGCGGAATTATAATCCAGCGGCACTATAATTTAGCTCCTGCAGCAATTGCCTTCTTGCTTCTGCTGCTGCCGAAATGAATGAGCTGCTTGTGATGAACGGCTTTGCCATGCTGTTGCGAAAATGCAGTATTATAATTTAGAAAATTCGGAAAACACAGAATTATAATCCAGCAGCACTATAATTTAGCTCCTGCAGAACATGTGGCAACTGCCTTCTTACTTCCACAACTGCTGAAATGAACAAGCGCTCTGTTTCCAATATCCAGAAGTGATTGCCATTGTTCTTAACCTGAGGTACCACTTTAGCTAATGGGGCCTCCTGCTGCTGCCACACCACTGCCACACGATTTCTGTTCTCATCCTGAAGCAAAGTTCTTAACCCAAGGTACTATTTCTGGGTTAGCGGAGTCTGTAACCTGAAGCAAATGTAACCTGAAGTGTCTGTAACCTGAGGTACCACTGTACTTAAGGTTTATATAAGGCAACAAGTTAAACAAGTCAAGAAAAAAAAATTTGAGGGGGAGAGCTACTATTATAGTAAAAAGGGTAAAGGGACCCCTGACCATTAGGTCCAGTCGTTGCCGACTCTGGGGTTGTGGCGCTCATCTCGCTTTATTGGCCGAGAGAGCTGGCGTACATGTGGCCAGCATGACTAAGCCGCTTCTGGCAAACCATAGCAGCACACGGAAACGCTGTTTACCTTCCCACCAGAGCGGTACCTATTTATTTTCTTGCACTTTGACATGCTTTCGAACTGCTAGGTTGGCAGGAGCAGGAACTGGGCAACAGGAGCTCACCCCGTCACGGGGATTCGAACTGCCAACCTTCTGATCAGCAAGTCCTAGGCTCTGTGGTTTAACCCACAGCGCCACCCGCGTCCCTTAACAGTCAGCTTGAATCCAAGGAGGGTGGTTGGGGGAACCCAGTGAGGGGAAAACAGGTAGGGCCCCAGGTGAAGGCTATTTAAATGGCCAGGGAGTGGACCCAAGGGAAGCCTTTCAGCTCCGTTGGCCCCACCCTCCAGCCCAGCCTGCATCCCCATTTGCCAATCAAGGATGTAGGCTAGGATCCGGCTTCTGATAGGCAGCGCAAGCTTATGCCCACGCCCCCTATCCAAACGGGATTCAAGTGACATGATTCCCTCGTCGAGGCCATGGAGACGCCTCTGCCATCCCACAATGCCGCTGAGCGGACTTCCCTACCACTTTCCAGTGTCCCTGCTCTCTCTGGTGTTTCAGCCCTTTCTCTTTCATGCAGCTCTTGAATTCCATCTCTTCAAATCTATGAAGAGCACTTTTCTTCAACTCAGCTCATGTACCATATTTTCGCTCCTCCCCCCCAGCCTTTTAGCCAATTATAAGGATAGTAAACTCCTGGTTTAGTGTCCATTTCCCCTTAACAGCCACATTCCTAGACTGAACTTTTGACCTTCTGTTCAATAGATCCCGAGTAGAACAACCACTTGTACTTTTGACCTTCCCATGAAAATGGACCCTTCTTTGAGGAGTGCCCTTAAAACCCAAAGCAGCCATTTTATAACAACCAAACTTTATACAATATGGTAGAATGGCTTCTTTTCTCCCTTTTTGGGGGGGGGATATTTTGAAAATGAACCGGTTTATCAATTATTTTGAAAGAACATTGCCACTCATATATGATCAGAAAAGGAACAGGACACGTAACTGAAGGAAAATCTTTTTACATAATGATGATGAAAAGTGAGAACCCAACCCCAAAACCTGATTATAAAGCAATCTAAAGATGGTACTACAGGACAAGAACTCCTCTGTCATTCCTGTCTAGACACTGATGAAATTGGACACTTCTGTTTCCTGTGGAAGTAGTCCAATTTTTTGTTTGAATTATATTTGCAGCTATTATTTATCAGCCTTAATACTTATTCCACGGAAGAATGTGCTTTATAGAACACTTTCCTTCCAGTTACCTGCTATTAGCTTTTTGAATTTCTCATGGGTTTTACAAAAAGATACCGTATTTTTCCCTCTATTACACGCAGATTTTTTCTCCTAAAAAGTAAGGGAAAATGTCTGTGCGTGTTATTGAGCGAATGTGTGGTCCCTGGAGCTGACAAGCGCGAGTGAAGGCATAAATCAGGCAAATATCAAATGGTCCGGAGAAGGGAGGAAAGGAGGAAGTTGCTGCTTTCCTGCATTCTGCCTCAGGGTCTTACTGCCCACCCGCTTCTGTTTCCTTACTGTGTTTGCTCAAACGGAACAAAGAGCAGAGAAAACCCCTCCCCTCCAGGCAATTCCTTTCCGTGCGTCTGGGACTCGAAGGCAACATGCAGGTTGGGGGGGGGGAGAGAGAGAGAGCTGGCTGGCTTGTGGGGGGGGGGACTTTTGCCTTCCTTTCCTCCCTCCGGTAAAACCCCTCTCCTGCATTCTTAGCCAGCTGCTTCTCTGCACACCCCTCTCCTTGTCGCTTCTATGTTTTTCCTTCCCTCCCTACTTAAAACGTGGTTCCAATCACGGATCCACATGGATCCTCAGGATCTTTGCATTGAGTCACCCCAAATTCACCATCAGATCACATAGCAATGATCTGATGCAAAAACAGGGCTGCAATGGTGCAAAAACATGGTTACAAAGCACGGATCCACATGGATCCTCAGGATCTTTGCATTGGGTCACCCCAAATTCACCATCAGATCACATAGCATGTCCATGGCTACAGCCTGCACCAAAAAAATCACACACCCACTGTTGCCTGGGGCTGCAATGGTGCAAAAACGTGGTTACAAAGCACGGATCCACATGGATCCTCAGGATCTTTGCATTGGGTCACCCCAAATTCACCATCAGATCACATAGCATGTCCATGGCTACAGCCTGCACCAAAAAAATCACGCACCCACTGTTGCCTGGGGCTGCAATGGTGCAAAAACGTGGTTACAAAGCACAGATCCACATGGATCCTCAGGATCTTTGCATTGGGTCACCCCAAATTCACCATCAGATCACATAGCATGTCCATGGCTACAGCCTGCACCAAAAAAATCACGCACCCACTGTTGCCTGGGGCTGCAATGGTACAAAAACGTGGTTACAAAGCATGGATCCACATGGATCCTCAGGATCTTTGCATTGGGTCACCCCAAATTCACCATCAGATCACATAGCATGTCCATGGCTACAGCCTGCACCAAAAAAATCACGCACCCACTGTTGCCTGGGGCTGCAATGGTGCAAAAACGTGGTTACAAAGCATGGATCCACATGGATCCTCAGGATCTTTGCATTGGGCTACCCCAAACTCACCGTCAAATCACATGTCTGTGGCCGCAGCATGAAGCACAAAAATGATACATCCACTGTTTCATTCAGAATTTTTTTTTCTTGTTTTCCTCCTCTAAAAACTATGTGCGTGTTATGGTCAGGTGCGTGTTATCGAGCGAAAAATACGGTAGTTTGGGGGGGGAGTACACTACAGTTGAAAAGAAGCAATTATTTTCTGTAAGATCTCCCAAACTTCAGCTAGTTTTCTCTTTGAAAGGCAATGGTGGAGGCATCTCAGGACACAAGGGTGGGGGAGAACTAATTAGCAGCCCAAATCTGCAAGCCGGTTGTGCCAAAACACATAGCAGATAGTTAAACTCTGGAATCTGAAACAACAAGATATAGCAATGGCCATCGACTCAGAAGACCTTGATGCACAAATCCATGGAAGATAAGGCTATCAGTGACTTCTAGTCATGGTGATTATTTTACCTCCAGAACCAGAGGCAGTATGCCTTTGAATACCAGCGCCTGGAGATCACAAGTGGGAGAGTGTTACTGCACTCATGGCCTACTAAAGGCATTCCACGACTATCTGGTTGGTCCTTATGGACCTTCTATGGGCATCTGATTGGCCACTGTGAAAAAGGAATGCTGGACTCCCATAGGTCTTTGGGCTCATCTATCAGGGCTCCTCATACATTCTCGGTCGGTCTGCTTCAGCTGGATCTCGGTTTTTCTGCTCAACTGGTTTATGGGTTTGGCTTTAGTTGGGCTCCCTGGGCTTCAGTTTCCAAGGGAGTCTTCCTGCTTAGAGAGGCATTTTTGCTGCCTTTCTGTTCACCCAGCCTTTTCAATAACTTAGCTAGTCTGTCCCTCTGTTTCTTAAATCTGTGCTTAACTTTTGGGGTATAGCTAATTCTGTTTTGTTGCGGCATTTATATCTGGGGTGGGGGGCTTTCCTCTTCTTTTTGAACAGTTTCATGTCTTACTTCATGTTTAAATTGTGCTTTAATTCGGCTGTAAGGTAGGACGCCATCAGTAAACAAATAAATATGGGGCAGGGCAAGGAGCATTAAATTGAAAAAGAGCCCATAACCAAAATGGGAGCAAATCATGGGTACTGTGCTGGTCCCGGGGGTTACCGTGTGGCGTGGCCTGAGTCCAGTCCGAGGTTGAGGGTGTCATATGGAGGCTGTCCATCAAGGCAAGGAGTCGGGTGAGGTCAGGAACTCTGGCAGAAGAGCAGGACAGGGTGCCGGCAGGAACAGGTTACCAACAATGTTGCTCCTGCAACCTGGGACTGGGCTGGCTGGCTTTTATCTCCTCTGAGGCATAGGGCAGCCCCAGTCCACAGGTGACTCGCCTCTCCTGGCCTGGAGGCGAGCACTCCTCCTGCAAGAACTTAGTTCCCTCCGCCTCTCTGCCCTGAGACTCTGCAGCTCAGGAGAGGCTGGAGGGTTACTGGACTCAGAGGCAACCTCACTTTCCCCTGATGGGGCTGAGAGTGGAGCACCTGCAGGCAATGGGTCCTCCGGAGCCAGAGCAGATTCAGCTGGTGTCTGCTCCTGAGGATCCAGCACAGGTGAGGGCCCTTCAGGTTCAAGCCCCAGCCCCAGCTCAGCCAGTCCTGGAGGCGGGGACTCCTGTGCAGGCTGGGATTCCTCAGGTTCAGCCTCTGAATCCGATTCCCAGGCCATCACAGGTACATGTACACGTAGATCATATCCCTGCAGAATTCACGGGATTAGATTTCTGATTCCGCCTCCCCAGCTGCCCTCCCTCTGGCACTAGTACTGCCAAGCGCACTGCAATGCACCCAGCCATCGCCTGGAATCAGATGTACAAGGGACCTTCCAGAGAACTACCCAGGAACTCCACCACCTTAACTCATTTCAGCTGCATTCATTGCTTATCTCAGAGTACCGATAAATCATTGCCTGCCTTGAGATTTCAAAACTGGAAAAATGTAGCACGAATATTCCAGCAACAACAAAAAAAAGGGAGTTCTGCCAAAACATGTCACACACATTTTATCACGGGAGACCTATCCGTCTAGTGCTCTCTGCTGGTTGTCAACATATAAGGATTAAAAGAAAATGCTATTATGGGTAATTTTCCCACACAGTCTTCCCAGACCCTAGTCCCTTCAGGTGTTCTTGGATTAAAACTCCCCTCATCTCTGACTATTGGCCATGCTGCCTGAGGCTAATGGGAGTTGCAATCCAAAGCGACTCCTTCAACATACATACCGGTATGCTGTGGCATGTAGTTAGGAAATCATTTTCCACTCCAAAATAGCACTCATTGTGGTGGACACCAGCATTTAGGTGTGTGTGCTGCTTTTTTCTTTTCTTTTCTTTTTGCTTTTCTTTTTAGTCCCTACTTTGTTTCAATAGCATGGCAAAGACCTCCTTCACATACTCTTCCAATCCTTTGGTGAACGAATAGAAATTTGAAGGATGCAGAATTCAAACCCTGCATCTTTAGCATTCCAGAAACCGTTTGTTTGTTTGTTTGTTTCATTCATTTCTAGACTACCAACAAGTGTGGGCCAAGGTTTGTTGCCACACATTACAGTTTCTTCTTTAGGAATGTGTTTATTTCGGCGATCCACAACACAGTGCTTGTGGGCACTAGCAAAAAGATCTCAGCAAATATTCCCTCAGAAATCCGCAGTGCATGAAAGACTGTTGACTTTCTGCTCAGTTCCTATTTGCACTGGCTCAGCGTCTCCTACACTGAACGCAAACCCTTAAACATGGCTTCATTCCACGGGAGGCCAGGACTGGAACACCCCACCCCTTCCTGTTCTGAACAGAGAGGTGCAAAGAATGAGGACAGCAGTGGCTAGTGGGGGTGCCTTTTTTGCCTACACCATTTCAGCCATTGTGTTACTGGTGCCCTCACCACTTTCTCAAAGTTCCAAATGTGCCCACTGCCCCCCACATGTGGGCGATAATCACTACATTATTCAATTATCCATTTATTGTGCTTCTAGGCTGCCCTTCAGCTAAAGTTTTCAGGGTGTTATACAAGGACTGAAATTAAATATGGCATTAAAATTAACACTAAAACCACAGAAAATTCTAACACACTGCTCAACTACAAGATCGTGGCAATACAGAAACCACGGTGGACAGGAACTGCCCAGCCCACACAGCCTTCCATCCTCAAAGGCAAGATGAAACAGATTTCAATGAGCAAGGCAAATCTCTTGAATGTTTCACACCTGCGGGGCCGTAACCAAGAAGGCCCTGTCACGAGTCACTGAGGGACTGGCTGCAGTTATAGGTGGAACTTTCAGCAGAGCCTCCCAAGTAGATTTTAAACCAGGCATAGGCAAACTCAGCCCTCCAGATGTTTTGGGACTACAACTCCCATGATCCCTAGCTAACCGGACCGGTGGTCAGGGATGATGGGAATTGCAGCCCCGAAACATCTGGAGGGCCGAGTTTGCCTATGCCTATTTTAAACCATCAGCTGGAAGGGAACGCAAGAGCCATCCTTTCAAGCGAGTACCCGGATCACAAGTCATATAGGGTTTTAGACACAAAGGAAGCACCTTACATTGGGCCAAGTAGTGGACAGGCATCCAGTCCCATTCTTTCAGGAGCAGCATGACATGACAATTGGCACCTGCACTTTGCCTCAGAGGCCTTCTTTTGTTATTGTCCTTTGCCTTCCTGCAATATAAATTGGGGAAACTGGTGCTTGTTCCACCTGCTATGCTAGCTCCTTGTACTCCTTATGAAAAGCCCGTTTCCCCCCCGGAAGCCTGGTGCCAACTCTGTTTCTTTCCCCCTTCTTCCCATTTGTCAGGCATTCAGCTCTTTCCCCTGCTAAATCATCCAATTCTGTCGGCCCAAAGCCTCCATTTAAGCTTGCTATTTACTTAACCTTCACTGTACCGGGATGAGGTGGTTCCAGCTTCATCCTTGGCCACTTTATTATTTTCTTTACTGCAGCTTAGTAGCCTCTTGAACTCCACTGTAGCTCAGGTAATTCTCATCATGCGCTTCATCTCCCCGTGGGCTCTTATTGCTGCCAGAAGCAGTTATTTACACTCTCTTTCTGCATTTTTCGTTGCCACTGAAACACAACCCCTGACAGCATCCAACCTGCTATAATCCCTGGTTTCCCGCCCGCTCCTTAAAGCTGAGAATTAGGTTGCTTCTTCCATTAGTCTCTGACCTAAAGTAGGTTCATAGAGAATTGCTATAACTATCGAGCATTATCCAAATCAGGTAGCCAATTTCTTAACCTCAAGGGCAGCCTCACATAGACAGCAGTGCAGTCTGCCTCTGATCCTGAAAGTCGCATCCTGCCATCAGGACTAGTAGCCACTGATAGCCAAATCCCCCATGAAATAATCTAATCCCTATTTAAAACCATCTAATTTGGGGGACAGTGGCTATCACCACACCTTGGACCCTCACAACTGTTGGTTTTTTTTAACCAAAGTGTAAGGAGGCCTGATTTCCATTAATGGATCTAGTTTGGAACGCATGGAACTGCTTTTAGAAGGCTTTTTTTTAAAAAAGGGACAAATTAGTTGAGGATACGTAGATATATCGGTGGATCTGTTGGCGGAGCCTTCTTGGTGGCATCCCCCATTTGTGAAATGCCAGCCCTGGTGAGGTGCGACAACCTTCCTTATTATTCACATTCAGGAGGAATTTAAAAACAGCCTGTTCAGCCAGGCATTTGTTGGTTGAAATATACTGTTTCTGGCAAGCTTGAAATGGTGACCTGTGTGAATATGTGACTGCTTTTAAATGTTCTTACTTTTTTAATGAGGCTGGTAGGTAGGTAGGTAGATGTTTATTAATGTGGTGTGTGTGTGTGTGTGTGTGTGAGAGAGAGAGAGAGAGAGAGAGAGAGAGAGAGAGAGAGGACACTTGGGTTGCGAACGTGATCCGTGCGAGATGCATGTTCACAACCCACAGTGTTTGCAACCCGCAGCTGCATGCATGTGCATGCGTGGGTTGTGATTTGTCGCTTCTGCGCATGCGAAAGCACAATTTAGCGCTTCTGCGCATGCGCAACTGCCAAAACCTGGAAGTAACCCATTCTGGTACTTCTGGGTTTCAGCAGTCCGTAACCTGAAAAAACGCAACCTGAAGCGTCTGTAACCCGAGGTTTGACTGTAATGTTTTGCTGCATTGTCACTCCTTTGTGAGGAAGGGAGGGATGGAAATATAATAAATATGAATAATAATAACAATAACAATACAATAGCCAGATGAAGTCCCTCAGCTCTTGTCTAACCTCTTTGCGTTTCATTGTGGGCCCAGGAGACTTTCTGCGCATGTTCGGGGGTGATAGAGAAGCTGCAACATGCCAGCCTGCTCGGCCGTTTGCAGCGCATCAAGGAGCAATCGCAAGTGATCAACCAAGCCATGGCTGAGCTCGCCACTATCCCCTACCTCCAAGACATCAGCCAGCAGGATGCTGAACTGGTGAGCAATCTAGTTTTCAATCCTTGCTGTGCGGGTTTGCTTGTCAAGCAGGAGGAACAAAACACAATGGGGTTTTTTTCCTGCCTTTCCCCTCTTGAACCTGTTTTTTAAAATAAAAAAAATTAGCAGCTGCTTTGAAAACCTGGGCACATTTTGGCAAAGCAAGGACTAAACCCAAAAGAGGAATATAACACTTCAAGAGGCATTTAAAATGGCCACCCTCAGATCTCTTTATTGTGGAGGATGAGGAGCGTTGGGGTGTTTCCTGCATTATGAAACAAAGTGCATTATAAACAGGATTATTGGCATCCCGTAGCGTAAATATCAAGAGTACAAGATGAACCGGGGGAAACCACCTAAAACAAAATAAAATAAGAAGCTTTGTTTGTTTATTTATTTATTCGACTGAGAGAACATTCACTGAATGTGCAAGAAATGGACTCTCTACAGCGGATGCAAGTAAGGGAAATAAGCACAGGAACATTTGAGCCGCAGTAGATCAAAATGAAAGATCCACACTGTTTCTCGCAGCAGGCAAGCAGATGCTACCAGGAAGCTCACAACCTCAAGCTCAGTGGCAGTGCACCTGCTCTGTACACCGAAGGTCCCTGTTTCCATGGAGAAACAAATGCCCTCCAGATGCTGTTAGACTCCAGCTCCCATCAGCCCCGGCTATATGGCCAGTCATCAAGAAGAATGGGAGCTGTGGTCTAGCAACATCTGGGCCCCTGAGATGGCAGGTGATGGGGAAGGGCCTCTGCCTGAGGAGACAGAGAGCTGCTGGCAGTCAGAGGTCCCATTTAAAGCACTCTCACATCACTTTCAGGGGTGCCCAAACTTTTTCCAAAGAGGGCCAGATTTGATGAAGTGAACATGTGTGAGGGCCAACCAAAGTGGTTGAGAGCTTTTTTTTTAGGATTGCAGTTGTTTAGCTTTTTTAGGATTTATCCCCAGGACATATATTGCCACGGGGGCCAGATTAAATCGACCGGTGGGCCAGATTAGGCCCCCGAAATGGACTTTGGACGTGCCTGCTTTAGACGGTCATGGCAGACACACCCACCCAAGTGTCCCTGTTTTCCAGGGACAGTCCCAGATTTACAGAAGCTGTCCATAGTTGTCAACGTTTCCCCCTTTTTAAGGGAAATTTCCTTATTCCGAACAGGATTCCTCGCATGAAAAGGGAAAAGTTGACAGCTATGAAGCTGTCCCGGTTTCTGATTTGATCCTGGAACGTCCCGCTTTTCCTTAGGATGTCCCTATTTTCATCGGAGAAATGTTGGAGGCAGTGGTTTTTTTTCGGGGGGGGGAACGCAGAGGTACGCATACCCCTAAACATTTTGTGAATCTAAGTTTGTCCTCATTGAGGGGTGTTATTTCAATATGAGTAGGAAAATGAGAGTACCCCTAAACGTTTCTTTTGGGGGGGGGAAGCACTGGTTGGAGGGTATGGAGTTAGCCGACCCCTGAGCCATCTAAAGGCAGCCATGTATAGGGAAGGGTTTTGTTTAATGTTTTATTATGCTTTTATACATATTGGAAGCTACCCAGAGAGGCTGGGGCAAGCCAGCCAGGTGGGCAGGGTATACATAGTACGATTATTAATATTGTTAAGTTGTGGGCGAACATATCAGACGACACAGCGATTCTTCCAATGAAGCCTTAGATTAGCAGTACCCGGAGGTCCAGCGGTCCGCCAACCCCGTGGCCAGAGGGGAAAAACAATTCCAGAGACTTCTTGGTCAGAGAAAAGAGATTTATTGAGATCTGCGCAGAGGCAGCCAGTGGAGTCCTCTCCAAAGACTGGCTACGCCCAATTTCACATTTGCAAACTTTCTTATACCTTGAAAACACCCTTCCCTCCCTCAAGCTTCCCCAAAACCTTCTCCAATCAGCTGGCAAGTTTTAGCTTACTCCCTAATATGGCATATAGCTAGCTAAGCCCCCTCCCTCCCTTGTTTGTGTGCTCCTTGTCTCTTGCGTTTCTGCAGCTTCCTGCTAGCCGGCAGAAAGAGGAAGTAGCTCCCAGCTTGCAATTGCGGTTTTTTGCTAGCTGCTTAACCACAACTGCAGAAGTTAGCTTAGGTGCAGATAGTATTGAGATTAACCCTTTCAATTCCCTCCTCTTCTTTTGGACAACCTATCTCCTAGGTTCGTCCTGGTCTCTTGGGTTTATAATCCTGGGGGAGAACAATAAGGGCCATGATTCTTTTTGCGTCACACCTTGTAAGCATTGCACGAAGCAGGGTATACAGAGGCAAAGAAGCAGAAGGATTAACAGCGGCCCTGCTAATAATACCACAATATGCCTGAGCCAACTGCCATGAGGCAGCCAGGAATATAACCAACCCCATAGATCACCTCCTGTAGTTTTCAGCGGGTTCCTGGCTATCATTGTTTCCATGTGATCAATGGTGACTGAAATATTATCTAGGACATATCTATTTTATTGCTGAAGGGCCCACTGATACTCGTGCTCTATCAGCTGCCTTGCTTTTTGGGAGGTTGTGTCCCACCTCTCTGAGGAGGAGCCTATTATCTTAACCAATTTTCCCACCTGTCCTTGTGGATGCTTAATACTCTCATGATTTCCTCCCAACATACTGTATCCGAAAGGGGCTTCTCCCTCTACATATATTAACATATACCCACAGGAATATATATCCACCCTTGCAGAGGCCTGACACACGGAGTGACCATATCAAAGAGTTCTGGCCCCAATATCAAAAGTCCTGGCGGTGCCTTAAATTTTGCTGGGGGAAAAAAGTCTCTACGTTGGGGACGCTGCCCGCGGGCGTCCCTCCCATCCACTTGTCCAGTCGTCTGGCGCTCTTCTGGAGATGGTTAGCTTCAGAGGATCATCAGGATTTGGTGTAACTGTCCAGTCTAAAATAGCCTTCTTCACTTAAGTGTGGTGGACCCAAGGGGTGAGGTCAGCAACTTCAACAGCAGTGGGCCTGGGTCCACCTGTTAAAAAAGAGAGAAAATCTCGGGAGAATAACTGCACATAATTATCAAACTGCACATTTTGACTAGCATGGGGGGTTATTGCAAAACTGAGTGGACAAAGGCTGGTCCATTGTCAGATCCTATTGACCTAGGTAGCCCATAGCGGGGAATGATCTCCCTAAGCAGGCACCTGGTTACCTCGGACGCCCCCTCAGTTCTGGTAGGCCAGGCTTCAACCCATCCTGTATACGTGCAGATCGCCACGAACAGGTAGCGGTATAGTCCACAGTGGGGCAATTCAGTGAAATCCACAACAAGGTCTTCCAAGGCTACCACTGCATAGCCTGCCTTCCGCTGTCCAGCCTTAACAAAGCTGCTTCCATCCACAAACCATGAAGGCCAGTGGGGGTTTGCTTCATCTTTGAGGTCTGGTCGGCTGGAATATTCTTCATCCATTACTTCAATGCAATCGTGCATCTGCTCCTCACCTTCTCCTACTGGCAACAGGGTAGCTGGGTTGAGGGCGGTGGTGACCTGAAACTTCAAACGCGGATGCAGCAGTAACATCTGGCACTTTCTCATCTTCGCTTGGGAGAGAAAATAGGTACCCTTCATGTCAAGCAGAGCTGGGACTGCATGCGGGGTCACACAAACAGTGTCTTGGCCAAAAGTAAATTTGTCTGCTTTGTTCAGTAGGGTGGCTACTGCCACAACTGCTCTCATGCACGGCGGTAAGCCTTGTTCTGTAGGCGTCAGGCGCTCAGATAGGTATGCCACTGGCTGTTGCCAGCTTCCCAATTTTGGCACAAAACCCCTTTCGCTGTCCCTTGGTCCTCATCCACGAATAGAATAAAGGGTTTCTCAGGGTTTGGGATGCCAAGCGCTGGGGCTTGCTGTAGTGCCCTCTTCAAATCCACGAAGGCTTGCTGTTGTTCTGTGCCTCAAACAAAGGGGTCTCTCTCAGTTCCTCTGGTTGACTCATGTAGAGGCTTGGCAATGATGCTGTAATTAAATATCCATATCCTACAAAATCCTGCAGACCCCAGAAAGCCACGGAGTTCTCTGCAGTTCTTTGCCTCTGGTATCAGGATAATAGCCTGCTTCCTTTCTTCACTGGTAACAAAAGGGTGTTCCACTGTGATTGGCATTGCCTCAAGATCCTATGTTGGAGCAGTCGCTCTAGATGCACCTACACTCCTTCAGTCGCCCTTCGTGGGATGGGATACTTATTTACTGCAACAGGATTGACAAATGGCTTGGGCTTCACGATTATTGGTGGGATATTCTTTGCCATTCCTGGGGGGTTCACTTGTTCCAGAATACTGGCGGGGATGGGTCCCTCCTCTTCTTTTATTATCATGAGGCGCCAGTACTCCCTCAGGGGTGCCTCCACAACCAGTTCCCCAAATGACATAGTGGACAATGTGGCTTCTCCCGATGGCTTAAAAGTAATTTGGGCTTGCAACTTTACCAACAAATCTCTTCCTAATAATAGAATAGGGCATTCTCTCTTCTAGTGCCCTTCCTGTCGGCAGATGGCGCACTGATTCCTTCCAAGACGGCTTCGCCCTCCTCCCCGGGCACTTCCTCTTTCCTGAGGGGTGGGTGTGGTAGCCTGTAATGCCATCAACTTCCTTGTTTGATACTTCTCCTTTTTTCTCTGGGCTTCCTCATCTCTCTGATTGTAAGTGGTTTGAGCTAACTTCAACATCCATTGCAGCCCATGGTCAATGCACCCCTCATGCTTCTGGATTTTTTTTTTTTTTTTGGCGAATATCGGACGCTGCCTGAGCTACAAAGGCAGCCTTTATAATGGGGCGTTGGCAATATCATCTGGGTTCTCCTCAAAGGTAGGGTTCTAATTTCTCCAATTGCACACATCAGCACTTGAAAAAGGCACATGTTGGACTGTATAAGTGCATGGTGGTGCTTCCCCACCCTGTCCTGGGGGGGGGCCTGGGGGGTCATACACTCTGCGTAGAGGCATCATTGCAGTCCCACCTTTTTCTGTGCCTTATGGGACTTATGGAGGGACGCCCTGGTTGCTGCTTCTATTCATTCCTTCTGCCATTTCTTCCCTTGTGTTGGGGAACATCCTGCTGTTGCCAACAAATGGGAACTAACATCCACTTCTTTCGCATAGGGTTGTACATACTGTTGCAATCTCAATGTCCACCTTTTTTCCTTTCTTTGCTAACTCAATTAGTCCCTTCATAAACTCCTCATCATTCTCTTCCTCTTCGCTCTCTAATTCATCAACCTTGGAGGGTTCAGGCTGAGGGCCGGCTCCTCCCTGGTCCTGGGGCCCTGGGCCTGGGGGATTCGCTAGAGGGGCAGTTGGTGGAGCATAGGGTGGCGGCGGTTTAATGACTTCCCCCTCTTCTCCTTCCTCTCCTTCCTCTCCTTCCGGCTCTGATATCACCGGGGGCTTTTCTGACTTCCCTGCCGGTCAGACTGCACAAATTGTATTTTGTGGGGCGTCGCCTCGGCAGGCTTTCAGCCATGGTGGATTCTTTTCCACATTGATTTTCCAGGTAGAAATATAAGGGATCTGTTCTGGGTGGACGTTCAAGATATTTTGATATAGTGGGTTGATTAATTGCAAATTAAATCTGCCCTCCAAGGGCCAATTAGTTCCTTGGGTGGGCCAATCAACCTCACATAATGTCCTCATCCTCTCTCTTCTCAATTTGAACCCAATCATCATGCTTCGTAGCTGCTTTCCAGTTGGTTAAAAAGCATTTCAGAGGACTACGTTAGCTTGCCCCAGACCCCTTTTTTTTTTTTTTCCAGATACTCCGCTCCTAACCGGGCTTAAGATCCTTTCACACACCAACCACTACAGACTGTGACTTGGCAAACTCGCGTTGCCAAGAAATGCACAGCCCTGCAATCGCTCGGCCAAGGGGACGCTAAGCCCCGGCCCACACTTGACAATTCAGCCACTGGAGTATCTGACATGCAACATACAAAACACACCCCAATATAATTCCAACATGCAACACACAAAACACACCAAAATAATTTTCCCTCTGTTTCCCCTTTCCCCAACCTTACTGGCGGCACTCTACTGCTCACAGCCAGACCCTTTCCTGGCGGCACTCTACTGCTCACGGCCAGGGGAAGCTGATCAGGCTTCCTACCACGCCCTTTCCCTTGGGCTTACCTGTTCCGCTGCGGACCCCTCCTTCGGCCGTCCTCTTTTCTCTCCCGACTGGGTGTCTCGGCTCAGGCACAGCGTGGCGATCTCCCCCTACAAACTGGCAGGGTGCGCGCTGGAGATTGCGAGCGCTGGTCCCGGTTGCTCACCCGGTCGAGTCTGGCCCCTCGGTCCACCTTTCGTGGGGTGGGGACCCATCCCGGACACGAGCCCCCAAAATGAAGCCTTAGATTAGCAGTACCCGGAGGTCCAGCGGTCCGCCAACCCCGTGGCCAGAGGGGAAAAACAATTCCAGAGACTTCTTGGTCAGAGAAAAGAGATTTATTGAGATCTGCGCAGAGGCAGCCAGTGGAGTCCTCTCCAAAGACTGGCTACGCCCAATTTCACATTTGCAAACTTTCTTATACCTTGAAAACACCCTTCCCTCCCTCAAGCTTCCCCAAAACCTTCTCCAATCAGCTGGCAAGTTTTAGCTTACTCCCTAATATGGCATATAGCTAGCTAAGCCCCCTCCCTCCCTTGTTTGTGTGCTCCTTGTCTCTTGCGTTTCTGCAGCTTCCTGCTAGCCGGCAGAAAGAGGAAGTAGCTCCCAGCTTGCAATTGCGGTTTTTTGCTAGCTGCTTAACCACAACTGCAGAAGTTAGCTTAGGTGCAGATAGTATTGAGATTAACCCTTTCACCAAAGCAGCTCTTTTATTTGTAAGCTGAGGAGCTCAGTCAGCCTGCTTATATAGAGCTCCACTAGAATGCAACAGTAACCATTTTCTGTAACTAGCCAATCACTGAACGTCACTTTCGATCCTTCATTTGCATACAAACTATCCAATCACTGAACGTCACTTTCGAGCCTTCATTTGCATAACTATCTACAGTATCCCCCTGCTGGCCCAGGGTGAGAACTTCAGTACATAACAAATATTGTGGAATAGGACACCCCTATTTTTATCGGAGAAATGTTGGAGAGCATGTCATAGTGTCCTATTAGCTATAAAAGGTGCTAAGGGTTGTTAGGAGCAGGGCTGGATTAACCATTAAGCAAAATAAGTGTGTGCTTAGGGCATCCAGAGAACAGGGGGGCACCACAGATTTATTTATTTTTCAAATATAAATGAAGCGCAAGTACACAAAAATAAACATTATTTCCCATCTTACTGTTTCGTTTCAGACAATAAAATTTTATTTAACAGTTTTGAATTAGATATGTATATGGGAGTGCCAAACCCTTTTAAGTGCTATGGGGGGGGGGTCTCAATCCAGGCCTGGTTAAGGGAGCCTTATTCCCCTCAGAGAGCTACAGTTCCCAGAATTCCCTGAGAGAAGTGGGGATGATTGTTAAATTACTCTGGGAATTGTAGGTCTGTGAGGGGAATGCCTAGAGTTGCCATACGTCTGGGAAATCCCAGACATGTCCTACATGCACATTCGGGGGAAATTTTACAATTGTAAGCAAATGTCCAGGTTTGTGGGGGGTGGCTCGGGCCCTGTTTTTGGGTGATTGCCTTAAAAAAAAAACTTAACAACTTTGTCTGGAAATATGGCAACCCTAATTGTGCCCTTAATGTTTCCACCAATCTGCCCAATACAGCTGTTACGTTTGGGCCGCAGAGGTTGAATGTTGGTTAAAGAGGGAACACGACTAACCCCCTGATCTTATTTCAGCTCCATAACCTTTCCGTAAATATCACATTCACTAACTTGCAAAAGGCCTGAGACCTTGAGAGGAGCTCATTTGCAACACAGTAATTCGGATTTTGCAGCCAAAGAGATGTGGGGCTAGGGTGTCTCGGTCCACTGCCATCACCCAAGTGGAAATTTTTAAAAAAAGAACAGAGGGAGCTGTGTGTGCAGATGGGAAAGAAATTTGATTCAGCCCACATCTAAAGGCAAGCTTAACAAATTGGCATATTCCTAAACAATATACAAACCGAAACACAACCATCCTTCAAAATTTGCGCTTCTCCAAACTGTGCAATGCGGTTCTCCAGACAAGGGATGTGTACAGAAATGCATACATTGGGATAAAGTGTGCATAAGAATTCAGATATTATTGAAAATAGCAAACATGCATCGTGTTAAGGGAAATTGCTTGGGGAAATGGGTGTATATATCAGTTAAAACTGCATGCAAAAATGTGTGCATTCCGAGAAATTTCAGATGAAATGCTGAGAAATTTCCATGAGGATTTAAAAAATAATAATAATAATAATAATAATTACAAATTGCTGCAGAACTGAATTTGAGACTGGCATCCTCCAGGCATTTGCTATCAGCTCAAATCCTCACACGAGAACATTCCACAGGCCGCTAGTATTGCAATGAGAGGTTACACCAAGCAAGGGTGCGTTTGCTCTTATTATGACCCCAGGAGCACCAGAGGACTCTGCAACAACAAAAACGCTTCCCTGAAGACCACCAGTGAATGTGCTGGTCCTGGAGACGCAACCCAGTGCTCTACTTCAAACCAACGCAATGGATAATTTTCCATTTGCATGCGTCTAAATTAATTACTGCATGCAAATGAGCAGTGGCTGGTGGTTTCTCCTCTGGGGATGGCTTGCAGACCAAGTCATACATCATGGCTTAAGCACATGCTGGGAAACCATTACTTAAACCTGGCTCTCCCAGCTGCAAACTTCACCTTTCGGAAGACACAGTGACCTTCTCAAGGGTAGAATTTCAACAAGCCTTGGGAGTGTTTGCATTGCTTTCGATCTTTCTTTAGCAAACCTGGCAGCCGTAGATAACCCCCAAACAGAACATTCTATGACAAGTTGTTTTTCTTTTCCCTTAGGGCACCACTTTTAAGTAATGCAGAAAGAGATCTGTAATCTGGACTTCCCACATTTAACTTTAAAAACAAACAAACAGCAACACATTAATAGCACCCACAGAGGGAAAGGATAGCATAACACCGCAAATACGTTTTTCTAACTAAGAGAAATCTTATTGATCCCTCACATCTTAACCCACCTGGCTGCTCCTTTAGAACACTGCCAGTTTGTTAAAACGAGAACTTTAAACAGTTTGATTTGATCCTTCAGTTCAGTCAAACTGGGTGCTGCTTCTATGTATGTGTGGCCCCAAAGCTGGATTGCAGTTTGCGTTTTTAATGTTTATTTATGAACCACCTTAAGTGCCCCATGGGGGGGGGGTGTTGAAAAGCCTTTTTCATAAATGTCTTTGTTTCTTTTAATCGACACAGCCTAGCCAGTTGCACACTTTCGAGTTCCTTGTTGAGCTCAGTAGAAGGCATTTAAGTAGGTGTTCCATTCTCATGCTGAAATTAATGAGACTGAAATACTCTAATATTTACAAACACATAGTGCATTGCAAAGCAAGCTTCTCTGAAATCCCTTAAGTGCACATTTTCTGACAGGATATTTCACCAACACACACACACACACCCTTATTGTTGGGCATTATCCATCCCACAATAACACGAGGCAAATGTGGATGAGAAGAGGAAGGAGGTGATGATGGTGGTGTTCATTGTGCGAAAGATGAGCAATAAAATCATCAGCGTACAAATGATTTTTTAATTAGGTTTTAATCTGTGTATTTAGAGAAGTTATTTCTGTGTGAATTCCATCCCGATAATTTTTATCTTGGTGTCACAGCTGCAGTCACTAATGGCAGATGCCATGGACACCCTCGAAGGAAGGAAAAGTGATAAAGAACGTGTCTGGAATAAAATTCAGAAGGTAAAAAAAAAAAATAGTCATTGCTGAAGACTCAGCAGATATAGCAGTTTCTTGGAAGAAAAGGTCTGTCTCGGGGGTCAAATCTGTTTGCTGAAAAATTCAGGAACATCACCATCCTGAAATTTTGCCTTGGCAAATTTGTGCCCAGACCACTCGTTTTTTTGTGGGGGGTGGTGCTCTTTGCATTCATCTAGAGATAGACTCTTTCCGTGCAACCCATCAGGATGACCAAGTCTTTGCACACATTGCCAACTTTAAATGCAGCAAGGTCATCCTTTTTCTCAATTCGGATCAAGGCTGATTTGGATGCAAACGCATCAAAACACAGTTATTTCATATGAAGCAGCAAGAGAAATAGTGGGTGGTTAATGTGTACAATGCTTCCCAGACCAGAGTTGGATTGCAGAGCAAATGGGAGTGTGTATACGCAGCCATTGCCAAATTGTTTGGAATGATTGATGTGCCTACACCTTTATTGTGCCAGATCCGATAATTCTCCCGAAATCATGTAAGTCCACAAAGATCAAGCAATGTAGGGAGTAAGGCAACTTTGCGACAGGGTAAACAGCTAAGAGCCTGGTAGCACCTTAAAGACTAACACATTTAATATAGCACAAGCTTCCACAGACCACAGACCACTTCATCAGGTGCAGGGTTAATCCCGAGTTGCAGGTACAGATATACATTATTTGGAAGGAGAGCATTGTGAACAGCGAGGTTAGAAGGAAATGAAGTGCAGAAAAGCACAGACCGCGATAATTACGCTACCGACAGCGGCATTTGCAGAAAGAGGAGTTGATAAAACAGACATCCTGGCATTGGTTAGCCAATTAGCACATGTGGTGTGATAGAAATAAACTCCATTGTGCCAATTCAGTCCAAAAGTAATTGTGCTGAACTTTTTGATATATTTACAGGTAGGTAGCCGTGTTGGTCTGCCGTAGTCAAAACAAAATAAAAAAATTCCTTCCAGTAGCACCTTAGAGACCAACTAAGTTTGTTATTGGTATGAGCTTTCGTGTGCATGCACACTTCTTCAGATATATGATCTTTCAACCATTTCATGTTGCATTTCTCCTCTTGAAGTGCTCAGCTGATTTGTATACCCCCTTTTTAAAGCCATTCGGAAGGGAGGCTGTAACTACATCCACTGTAAACTCTATAGTTTACCTCTGCATTGTGTCAGAGACAACACAGCCCTCCTATCGCCTACCATAGTCCTCTAATGAACCCTACGGGACTCCTCCACATACAATCCCAGCACTCTCGGTCTTAGATCAACAGTTACACATCAGCTGGTGCTAAATTTGTTTAAATAATAATAATAATAATAATAATAATAATAATAATAATAAATAATAATTTTATTTATATCCCGCCCTCCCCAGCCGAAGCCGGGCTCAGGGCAGCTAACAACAATCAAACAAACAGCTAGCATTTCCATGCAGCATGAGTTAATTAAAACAGATAACTACTGGAGAAATTTAAAGGGTTTTCCATCACCTTTCGGAATGGCTATTCACCAATTCACAATAAAGCTATAGTTCTAGGAGTGCGTGTGCAGCTCACATATCAGAAAGAGATAACAAAATAACCATGCTTTGTTTACTTGACCACTGACTCTTGATGCATGTACAGGATGCCTTCCTGCGCAAATAATTTATTTGTTTTTGTTATTTATCTTGGGAACGCGTAGAAAAACAAAGAGTGCCCCTTTTTTCTGCGGGTTCCATCTCGAGAGATAAATAATGGAAGCAGAAGCATTTTCCCTTGCTCACTCTCCCATTTACTTATGGAGTCCGCAAGAGAAACTCTTTGGAAAAAATAAACACAGTGTGTGTTGCGTCGTTAATGCGATCAGCGGCAATAACTAGATCAAGTCTCCCTTTCTGATCATTAATGAACACACAACAAGCACTTTGCACAGGGACCCAGGCAGCTTCCCCTGGCAACATACGGTGCTATGATGCTTACATCTACCAGTTGAATTTTCTGCCATCCATGGCATTAATGGTTCCTTTCAAGATGCAAAGCTGCTGTGCATTTGTGTCCACAGCCATTCCAAAAGTAGTCCCCCTACCCTATAAGAATACTAAGCTTTAGTATGGTGCTTTAAACATACTTCGCATGCATTATCCTGCTAACGTTTTTTTAAAAGCCTGTGAATTAGATCAAGTTGCTCCTTATTGCGGACAGATGGGCTTGAGAGAGCATGGTGTGTCTAAGGCCAGTGAGGCATAGTGGCTAGAGTGAAGAACATGGGAAGCTGCCTTATACTGAGTCACACGATTGGTCCATCCAGTTCAGCGTTTTCTACATCAGTTTGTTCTCAAAGAGTGTGGCGCCCCACACTGGTGTGGCAGGAGAGGGTGGCAAGTGTGGCAGGTAGAGTCAAGGGGAATCAAAGAAACATTTAAATATTCAATATAGTATAGCATAGTACAATCATACTTTGGTTGACGAACGCCTTGCGACTCGAACCATTTGGCTCCTGAACCGGAAGTGAGTGTTCCGGTTTGCGAACTTTCTTTGGAACCCAAACATCTGGCATGGCTTCCAGGGCTTCCAATTGGCTGCAGGATCTTCCTACAGCCAATTGTAAGCTGCACCTTGGTTTCCGAATGTTTTGGGAGTCGAACAGACTTTGGAGGTACCACTGTACTGCGTTACACAATTGGTCCCTCCAGTTCAGCAGTTCAGTTTGTTCTCAAACTGGTGTGGCAGAAGAGGATGGCAAGTGTGGTGGGTAGAGTCAAGGACGATCAAAGAGACATTTAAACATTCAATATAGTATAGCACAGTACAGTATATTTTTAAAAATTGCAGAATAGATATATTTTTGAAACGAGAGCAAGAGCATCAAGTAGAACTGCAAGCTCACCCCTCTCATTGAGTTTGTATACATTCATAAGGTGTGTGTCATTATGTAAGAGGCTCATTGACAATCTTTTGGGAATGATTCGTGTTCTTATGTAGCTGCACTGTTTCATACTTTCTGGGTGTCCCGTGAGCCTATTATAAAGTAGTTGTGGTCTGTGTTGTAAACCAAGCACTGCTAGGAGTTGTTGAGAGCCAGTGTGGTGTAGTGGTTAAGAGCGGTGGACTTGTAATCTGGTGAACGGGGTTTGCTTCCCCGCTCCTCCACATGCAGCTGCTGGGTGTCCTTTGGCTAGTCACACTTCTCTGAAGTCTCTCACCTGACTCACCTCACAGAGTGTTTGTTGTGGGGGAGGAAGGGAAAGGAGATTGTGAGCCGCTTTGAGACTCCTTCGGGTAGTGATAAAGCGGGATATCAAATCCAAACTCCTCCTCTTCTTCTTCTTCTTCTTCTTCTTATTCTTATTCTTATTCTTGTTTCCTTATCAACAAAAAGTTCAGTGTAGCACAGGAAACTTTTTATTCAGAAAGTGTAACCCAGAGAAAAACGTTTGAGAACCCACTGGCCTACACTGGCTGGCACCAGCTCTCTAGGGTTGCAGACTGAGGACATCCCAGACCCTACATGGGGCACTCTGCCTGCAGAGCAGTGAACAGCACATGAATGCAACAGTTAGGATTCCAACTGTGTTGAGCTGAACACGCTCAGAATCCCTGCAGAACTTCCCTCTTTAAGCAGGAAGCCTTGAACTGAAACTGCCACAAGCAGGGATGGGGCAGGGCTTATGTCTTTGTGCACCATGCCATCGACCCTCCCTAAGCTCACACAGATTTGCTCTGAACACTTGAAGAGGACTCCGCTCAACAGCTGGATCTGCAGGCAGAAGAAGCAGCTGCTGTTCCAGAAGAAACAAGGCAGGATTAGGATCTGATGGACATTCAAATTTCAGCAGCGCCCTGCATAGCCAAAATCGCCCCCCACCTGCCTTCCGTTCTGCTCCCTTCACTATGTCATTGTTGTGGCACCCCCTAAGCTCAGCACCTAGTAGGACGGAACCAGCCGTTCTGCCCTAAATCCACCTCTGGAGTAATGCTTTCACCTGGCACCTAAATAGATGTAATGATATGCAATCTTGTCATCAACAGCCCTCAACAACAATTTCTCCAGTACTTCCATTTGTGGAGAGACAGGGGGAGCATTCAGACATTTGGTTTCCTAACTGTTGTTGCTGTTGCTGTTTCTTAACAGTTAATTTGGCTGAAACACACATGTGCTTAGCACTTTGTGCCTTAGGCAGTCAAATAGATTCCAGTGGACTCTGACATCATCACATGCATGCATGAATACACAGCTCTCTGCCACCTGTTCCTCCCTCCCCTCGGGGGGGGGGGGAATTCCCACAATTTCAAATCCAGGTTCACTCTTTTGTCTTTATCGCTGCTGTGTTAATTTACACATGTTGGAAAATAACCACAATTTAAGCCTGTGCAATTAGTGTTAAATGAGGAGTGCCAATACCATCGTCCCCAGCAGTGAAGTTTGGCTGTTGCAAAAGAAGCAGATGTTGTGCTTAATGGAAAACATTCAGCCTTTTTCCTCGGAAGCAGCAGAACGGCGGCTGCGGCGGCAGTATACCAAATGGTTAGAAAAGTAGGGGGGGAGGCAACAGAATTCCTCCTACAGGCCACCCTTTTCTTCTCATTTCTGGTTTCACGGCCATGTGTGCAATGTTTTGCTGCATGCAGCTTGCCTGTGGAACTCAATCCTACAAGATATAAAAAGGTAAAGGGACCCCTGACCATTAGGTCCAGTCGCGGACGACTCTGGGGTTGCGGCGCTCATCTCGCTTTATTGGCCGAGGGAGCCAGCATACAGCTTCCAGGTCATGTGGCCAGCATGACTAAGCCGCTTCTGGCGAACCAGAGCAGCGCACGGAAACGCCTTTTACCTTCCCGCCGGAGCGGTACCTATTTATCTACTTGTACTTGACGTGCTTTTGAACTGCTAGGTTGGCAGGAGCAGGGACCAAGCAACGAGAGATCACCCCGTCGCGGGGATTCAAACCGCTGACCTTCTGATCGGCAAGTCCTAGGCTCTGTGGTTTAACACACAGATATAGCGACAGCTTTAAAAGAGGACTGGACAAATTCATGGAGGATAAGTTAATTGGTGGCTATGAAGCACAATGCCTAGGTTCCCACTCCACTGTAGGCAGGAGTGGCCTGTTCCATTTCACTGCCTGAGGCAAAATGGAAAGGTGCTGCTGCACCCTCCCCCTGCCCTCCGCCAAAGCCTTGCTTACTGGGGTCACATGGCAATGTCTTCTGGTGAGATTTCACAAGATCTCCTGCAACTCTCATGCAAGATCTCGCCAGAAGCCAGCACCACCTCTCCTTGGTTCTCTGGTGGCGGCTCCACCCCACAGGATTCTGCCGCCCGAGGTGGCTGCCTCAGTCTGCCTTGTGGGTGAGCCGGCCCTGTTTGTATGCGTTGAAATACCAGCTGCTGGCAACTGCAAATGGGGAAAGCACTGATGTTGTTGTTGTTGTTCTTCTTCTTCTTCTTCTTCGGCGATCACTTGTAGATGAGTAAGATTGTCTTCTATAAACACGGTTCTAAAAGTGAGTCTGTAAGTGACTGTGGAGGCCAATTCTGGATCCACACATCCTTTCACAGTGGGGACATAGGTTTCCAGGTAGGAGTTGATCATGGTGAGGGTTTGCCAAGCATGCCTTCCTCTTAGCACGCTTCTCCCTTTGGTCCTGAATTCGAGCGTCTTCAAAGCCCATGACACCTTTACACATCACTTGGGAAGACAGGCGAACTCATGCCAGTGTCCTGGAAGAAGCAAAGATCACCAGTGTCAAAGCAATGATTCTTCAACATCAACTTTGTTGGACTGGTCATGTTGTGCGGATGCCTGATTATCATCTTCCAAAGCAACTCATCTATTCCCAACTTAAAAACGGAAAGCACAATGCTGGTGGTCAACAAAAGAGGTTTAAAAACTGTCTCGAGGCAAATCTAAAAATATATACAGTGGTGCCTCGCAAGACGAAATTAATTCGTTCCGCAAGTTTTTTCTTCTTGCGAGTTTTTCGTCTTGCGAAGCACGGTTTCCCATAGGAATGCATTGAAAATCAATTAATGCGTTCCTATGGAGACCGCCTTCAGACCAGGTCTGCGGACAGTCTGTCCCCGGACCTCTTCTGAAGGCTGGCGGGGGGAGAAGGACTTTTCTCCCCACCGCCAGCCTTCAGAACAGCCTTCTGAAGGCTGGCGGTGGGAAGAAAAGCCCTTCTCCCGCCGCCAGCCTTCAGAAGAGTTCCCGCAGGGCTCTCCAAGCTACGGATAGCAGCCTGCTGCCCCGCCTTCTCCTCTGTTCCCGGACCTATCCTGAAGGCTTGCGGTGGGAGGAGGGCTTTCCTCCCCACCGCCAACATTCAGAATGCTGTTCTGAATGTTGGCGGTGGGGAGGAAAAACCCTCCTCCCACCGCAAGCCCCGGGAACAGAGGAGAAGCGCTGCGCGCCTTCTCCTCTGTTCCCAGACCTCCCACCGCAAGCCTTCAGGACAGGTTCGGGAACAGAGGAGAAGGCGCGCTGCGCTTCCCCGCTGTCCCCGGAGATTTCCCTATGGGCTTTCGTCTTGCGAAGCAAGCCCATAGGGAAATTCGTCTTGCGAAGCCACTAAAAATCGGAAAACCCTTTCGTCTTGCGGGTTTTTCGTTTAGCGAGGCATTCGTCTTGCGGGGCACCACTGTAGTATGAACACCGACAACTGGGAAACACTGGCCTGCGAGCGCTCCAGTTGGAGAGCTGTTGTACTAAGGCCCAGCTTGTGGGCCATGGTGAAAGCAACCTTCCTTGGAGGTTTTCAAGAAGAGGTCGGATGGCCATCTGTCATGGATGCTTTAGCTTAGATTCCTGCATTGCAGATGGACCAGATGAACCCCCTTCCAATTCCACAATTCTATGATTAACTGATCCATCAGGGCTCTTCTTACATTCTTGCATTAATACAAACCAAGTTCCCTGCAAACATCTCGTGCATAGACTGCTTTTCAAACAAGAGACATCTTCATTTAGTACCGTCGCCTCCCCTCCCACCTATCCTTTCCTTGTTAACATATAAAGGAGGAAGAGAGAACAAAAATAGATTTGGGTTTCTGATGTGTTGCTTTCGCTGCAAGCAAGGCTGTTGCGCTCATTGGCCACTATGAATAGTTGACCCTGTTAAGCTGTGAGTACTGTGCAAGCCCCCGCCACACGCCTTGTTATTCCTACCACCTGCCCAGCGAGACTTTCCTGTTCCTGTCCATCCCACTAGAACCTTGCAATTTGTTTTCTTGGCAGAAGTGGAGGGAAATGCATCCTGTAGTTGTTAGACAACTCAGTGGAGCCAGTCCTGCGGTCAGTTAGAGTGGGGTGAGTGCCTCAGGCAGCTGGTTTTTAGTGTCGTGCAATTATTTACATCCATGTTTAAAAACGGGCTAACTTCTGGCAGTAGTCCGAAACTGGTTTCTCATTCCAAACTGCTGAATGAGTCCCCAGCAATGAACACAAGGCACAGGCGTGTTCAGTCCAAAGACACTGAGAGGCTTAAAGCATCTTTAGCTGTGAGGCTGTGCTGCACAAGCAAAAAAGAAGGCACACACCTACCTAAGGAGAGGAGTGTGCAAATGTGAAAAGAGCTGGAAAGAGTTACATGTGTTTTTTAACAAAACAAAACAAAAAACATTTTGCTTTTTCACTTCTTTTGAGATTAAGAAAAAGAAAACGACTAAGGTGAAAGAAATCAAAGTAGAAAAGCACTTGAACCTTGCAGGTGAAAATTGTGCTTCAGCTAAGGGTTTAGAGCTCCTGCGGATTCTGATTTGTTTTGACCACTTGTTGCATTTTCTGAATTCCTGGAACCGTAGTATTCCCCCCCCCCCCAAATCCTTGTGCCTGGACTGGAAGATACAACGGGGAAATTGGATGTTAATTGGCCACCACCTCCACATGTAGGTTACAGCTCAGAAACCTATGAAATCACTTTAGTGGATGGGAGGGGGAATGAAGATCATAAATGTCTAGCCAGCTACGGAACTCCTTCCTTGAAAACAATGGTGCTAGGCATGCATGTATAATGGATGAAGCAGTCTGTGTGGATTCTGGCCCCTGGGCTGCAGCCATAAAATATTTCCTAACCAAAATGCGTAGCTTGTGAACCAGGTCTGATATAGTGGAGGTTGTGTATAGCTGCACACCTCTGCAGGAACTATTCTGGGGTTTATCTCTTACGTCTACTTTAGCAAGAGTGCTGCTGGCATATTGCATGCACAGAAGCTGTACTTAGTTTACGGAGTCACATCCGATAAGTGCCCGAGTCTCTTTTCTACCAGGTTTAGGCCGCAAAGAATGACTAGCATATAAACACCCCGCAAGCAAATCAGGATGAATGCTTATTGTTGTATAACCACCCTGCAAACATGTCAGAATAAATCTTCAGATGTGAAGAGATATAACCTAACCTCTGAGTATGTTTTGTACAAGCAAATCAGGATGAATGCTCAATAAACAGGTTGCCTTCCGTGCAGAACAGAAGGGTGCCATATTCGCTTTCACCTCAGGCAGCAAAAGGTCTTGGGCTGGCCCTGCCCTTAACAGTAGGCAAGCAGTGTTGCGATGATCAGCCAGCAGTGTGAACGGCAGTGGGCGGGTTCCCTGTCCTGTTAAAACTGCTTCAAGTGGGTTATGAGAATAAATACAGAAGCTGTAGAGAAATGAACCGAGCACCTTGGGGCTAAATGGTGCCTTGCAAAGCACTCTGGGATACTATTCAACTAACTTTCTACTGATAACGTTAAGAGAGGAAGACGCTTATCTGGATAAATCCCCATGTTGCGGCAGCAAAACGCTGCGAGCATTAACATGCCGTTTTCCTCTCGACATCAATTCTATGTTAATTTCAAGCGGTAATTGCAGATTCAAGTTGCAAACTGGTTTGGGTATCACCAAACCCCCAAGAAACTACCTCCGGCGCTTGCCAGTACGATTTGTGCAGATAGAAAGAACCCAGGCAGTGTATTTCAATGAAAGGCGGATGCTTCCTTTTCTTCCTCTCCCTCCTTCCCCCCCTCTCCTTCTCTCTCTCTCTCTCTCTCTCTCTCTCTCTCTCTCTCTCTCTCTCTCACACACACACACACACACACACACCAAGAAGTAAAAGGACAGAATATTGTAGCCTCTGCAATCATCTCAACGTAGAGGAGATGTAAACCTGATAAGCCTCTGAAATGACTGTGGCTTCCTTTCAAACCAAGCCACAAAATTGCCCCCACAATGGTTACAGCAGCAAAGGTGGGTTGAGTGAGCTCCATCAGCCCTCTGAGCCTACCAAGCCTGGGGGGGGGGTGGATTTCAGAAGAAGCACATCACAGGGTCTTCTTCTTAAGGGTCCATAACAACCCCCTCCCCCAAGCCAGATTTGAGATCCAAGGTGGAGCAGGGCCAGACAACAAAGACCCCCAAACTAGCCACCAGGAAGCCAGAGGCTGAAGGAAAGGCAGGATTCAGCTACTGGCTCTTACATCACTCTAAATCAGCCCATGGCTACAAAGGATAGTCCACAGTGGCGTGGGGGACATGTGGCCTAACATTGGCCTAACATAGTGTGGGAGGTTTCAGGATGGAGGGGATTCTTTTCCCTCCCTGCATTTTTCTGGTCTTCTACAGGGTTCTCCCAAGACATTTTGCTGCTGTTGTAAATAAAAATATGCCCCTTTCCCTTATGGGGTATCCAAGAGCCCATATAGAGTCCTTACATAGGTTCCCTATTGGTAGGAGAAAATAACAGAGGCCAACCAGAGAATATTGAGAAGCAAAGCAGCTAGTAAGCTTGATCTTTATTGATCTGTTGCAACAGGGTGCTCCCCTCACAAGCAGGAGAGGAAGAGGACCCCCAAAAAATGCTGTGCAAGGGCTTATAAAGACTTTAGAAATTCCCATCCTCTAGATCCAGACCACCCCCAGAAACATTATGCATTCATCACAGAAGGGGTGTAATCTAAGACCACCCCTCAGATAAGGCGGTCTAAAACAGAACATTTGCATGTCGCTTTGTTTATTTCCTGTCTGGCAGGTTACTTGATTGGATTTCTTGGGGAGCCTGGGCAGTCTTTTGTAATGATAAGGCTCACACCCTTATTCAAACACAGATTAAGACAGGATTTGTGAAGGAAGAGACAATGGGGAGGCTTTTCCATTTTGACCATGCAGAGAAACATTTGCTCAGTTTAGGAATCAAAATGGTTCCAGGTTGGCTTTCCTGTGCTGATCTATGTACGTGTGGTTATGAATGTTGCCATATATCTAAGACCATAAAATTCCTATCACACTGCCTTTGCTGCCTGAGATGAGCTGCCTTCCAACCACACGGAAAGTCGAGGTGCAGATTGCCAAAGGTCCAACATGTTATTTTGGCTCTTGAGACAGGAAAGGCCACGTGACCCTCTCTCCTATCGCAGCTTCAAAAGTAAAGTAACAACAAACTGAATAGCCAACAACTCACGGACCTTTCGTTGCAGCCATAATCAACAGGTCGGTGATTGCCACATTAGTTCAGCCTAACGGTAGAGCCGGCCCTAAATGGTTCAACTGCCACGTGTACACACAAACATAGGAGAGACACACACATAGCAAGGCAGCAGCCGGTTCTCTGTGGGACACGGTAGGAGGCATCCGAGCAGTTCATTTAGCGAACTAGCATTCTCCCAGCAGCTGAGCATCCAAAGTGGCTTTCCTTAACTGTTTGGTAGCGACAAAGCACTGCTGCATATAGGGAAGCATCAAGTCTGGAGCCGCATGCTGCAGCATTTCAACTCATTCATAGACAGAGCCCAGGTTGTTACGCTAATCGTCCTGCTGTAGAGACTTGGCCCAGTTCGTTTCAAATGCTTTCACTTAACAGCCAATAGTAAGGGATAAGGGCAGAGGTTTCCAACCTTTTTGAGTTCACGGCTCCCTTAACCAACTGCATTCTTTCTGTTGGCATACACCCAAGGAAACGGGGGCAATTGGCAGGCCCCCAGCTGGCTCCAGCCCACCGGCCGGTGTGCCGGGCAAACCCCGGTCCTTGGTGCAGCGTGAATCTGCCACCCAGGCTTCAGAAGACTGAGCACGCTATCAGCAGAGCAAACGATGCGCAAACAGAAGTGGCGTGAGAGGCTGCGTGAGCATATTTACAAGCAGTTTATTCAGTGTAAAGGTAAAGGGACCCCAACCATTAGGTCCAGTCATGACCGACTCTGGGGTTGTGGCGCTCATCTCGCTTTATTGGTCGAGGGAGCCGGTGTACAGCTTCTGGGTAATGTGGCCAGCATGACTAAGCTGCTTCTGGTGAACCAGAGCAGTGCACGGAAACACTGTTTACCTTGCCGCCAGAGCAGTACCTATTTATCTACTTGCACTTTGATGTGCTTTCGAACTGCTGGGTTGGCAGGAGCAGGGACCGAGCAACGTGAGCTCACCCCGTGGCGGGGATTCGAACCGCCGACCTTCTGATTGGCAAGCCCTAGGCTCTGTGGTTTAACCCACAGCGCCACCCATGTCCCATTTATTCAGCGTAGATCAGGACAAAAAGGAAACATGTCTGATCTCCTTCATGTCCAAAGCAAAACAGAAAGCTATACACAAACAGAAGTTCCCAGCATACTGGGCTGGAGTGTAAACAGACACGTGACACACAACAATCATGCCTGTTCCTTAAGGTGGAATGGAACAACCCATCACTTTCTGAGACACTCCTGTGGGGCTCAGGAGCCCAGTTATGTCACCCCTTGCTTGCAGAGCTGGCAGCCTTCCGCCCTTTTTCAAACACCCTCCCTTGTGGAGTGTGCCCTCAGCTTCCTCTCCTCTTCTCTCCATTCTCCTTGGGAGTCCTCTGGGCAGCTGCTGCTGCCGTCCCTGGTCGCTGAGCCCCCACCTCAAAGAGAAGTGCCTCCCAGAGGTGCCATTCACCTGTGGAGCTTATAGCCAGGGCTGTGGCAATAAGCAGCTGTGCAAGCCTTTGGGAGGCAGAGATACAAGAGGGCATCAGAGAAGGACAGGAGGAAAGAGGGACAGAGGCCAGTGTTGCCCGCAGCACCCCTGGGACCATCATTCAAGGCACCCCAGGGTGCCATGGCACACTGGTTGAAAACCACTGGTTTAGGGGGCCAGAAGAGATGTGATGTGGGAAAGTTCCCCTGTTTGGAGGCTTTGTTTTTACACTTTTATTTTTTATTTTTAATGTATTTTTATTAAAGATTTTCTTGATTTACAAAAGTATGTGCAATATCTCTCTTGTTTTTTTCCCCATGTAACATTTTTTACAAATCGGTTTCACATTGAAGTGGACAACTTCCTGATCAAATTGCACCTCACTAAAGATGCTAAGAGACCCCCACGGGGGGTGGGGATGCAAGCTTGATACAGGTGGCTGTATTCCTTTGGCTGAGTTCCTCCTAGCAGCTTGGGCAGGAATTTAGGCCACTCCCAGGTGATCTGTTTAGTGAGCATTTGTCCAGATTTGTTTGCACAAGGTTTACAGGGAGGTTAGATGGTATCGGATATTTATGGAGCGTTCATTCTGATTTGTTGCATCAAGTAAATGTTATCCCATGCTTCCCAGTGCGTTTCTCCATCAATTTCCTTAATGCAAAAAGCCAATAGTGGCGGGGAGGGAAGTGGGCTTGGTGTGCAATAGCAGCAAATCGACTTTGATTCTATAAGCTTAATTTGCCAGTAGGGAATCGAAACCCATACAGAAATCGTAAGAGTCCAGAAGTGCTGTTAGACAGAAAAATGCTGAGAGCAAGATTCAACTAATGAGTCCCGCTAGTGGAAGCCACAGGGCTTTTTGTCCCCTCACCTTCTAGTCCTGTGTGCCCCCCAAACCCTCCCCAAATTGGCCAAGGGGGTGAAGGGAACCCCCAGAACAGCACACAGAGGGGGGAGATCGTTCCATCTGGCAACCTGAAATGTGCGCACTGACAGGATAGTCTCCTTAACACCACATCGAATTCCTCTCTGAGGTCCTCAGCTCCCCTCATCATCTTTATGGCTGCATTGCTGCAGGCCAGATGGGGACAATTATTCATCAACTGTTGCCGAGAAGAGAAGATTGGGGGAAGTCTCTTGAAATTCTTGTGTGAGAAACCGGGGGGGGGGTGATATGCCCTGGCCCTGCCCATCGCTGGCATGCGGCCCCCATGAGATTACTGCCAAGGCAATGTGGCCCTCAGCAGGAACAAGGTTCACCAATCCCCCATTAAACCAAGAGACAAGATCTCTGGGATGCAGCCGGCTCTATATATTGAACTGTTCGTAATATACAGCAGGACGGTTCTATTATCCTAGTATATTGTGAGCCAGAGGAGCCGTCACCCTCCTGGCATTTAAATCAGAGGAGGGCTCACAATTGCATAGTAAAGAAATATAGCAAAAAAAAAAAAAGCCAGGCAGTGTAATAGTGGAAGGGATGAGGCTGGCCCCCAACTTAATCATTCCTTGGTATGAAAAGAGCATGAGCCGTTTATCTTCCCTGAACTGCCAGAGGGCATGCTAGAAACATCGTGAACATGGGCAGTCCTCTTTTCTTCATCGCTCCGGAAGGCAGATGTTGCGGCTTTCAGGGCTGGGGGAAGAAATTCAGGTCCATCCGCATTTAAAGGCGAACCCAACCAATGCACACTTCCCGAAACAATACGCAAGCCGGAACAAAACCTTCCTTTGAAACGTGCAGGTTTTGAAATTTTGCATAGCGGTTCTCTGAGCAAACAATGCGTACAAAACAGCATGTGGTAAAGTGTGCATATGAATGCGTGTAATTTGACAAAATAACGCACAAAGAATGCATTAGGTTAGGGGAAATCGCTTGTATGTATTTGTCAAAGCTGCGTACAAAAAAATAAATGTGTGTATGGAACAAGGAGAAATTTGCACTAAAAGGCCAAAGAGCTTTCATAATGGTTTGGGATGTGGGATATTACTATTATTATTATCATTATCAAATAAAGGTAAAGGGACCCCTGACCATTAGGTCCAGTCATGGCCGACTCTGGGGTTGCGGCGCTCATCTTGCTTTACTGGCTGAGGGAGCCGGTGTACAGCTTCCGGGTCATGTGGCCAGCATGACTAAGCTGCTTCTGGTGAACCAGAGAAGCGCACGGAAATGCTGTTTACCTTCCTGCCGGAGTGGTACCTATTTATCTACTTGCACTTCGTGCTTTCAAACTGCTAGGTTGGCAGGAGCTGGGACCGAGCAACGGGAGCTCACCCGTCACAGGGATTCGAACCACGGGGATTCGAACCGCCAACCTTCTGATCAGCAAGCCCTAGGCTCTGTGGTTTAATCCACAGCGCCACCCACATCCTTATTTTCATTGGGGAAATGTTGGAAGGTATGTCGATTCATAGAACTATAAAGTTGGAAGGGACGCTGAGGGTCATCTAGTCCAACTCCCTGCAAGGCAGGAATCCTGTCCTGGGCCATTCTTGGGTGGAGTCAAACCACCAACCTTCTGGTTAACAGCCAGACACACTGAACCATGGTTGCGATCAGCTCCTGTTGGTTGGCTTCCTGTGGGCATCTGATTGGTCACTGAGAAAACAGAGTGCTGGACTAGATGGGGCCTTTGTTCCGATCCAGCAGGATCCTTATGTTCTAACGAAACTTAAAGGAAAAGCCATCGAGAAACAGCCAGAACTTCTTCCTCTTTTTCCTTCTATGCGTCCGGTCTCGGAAAGCACAGCAGCAGTCTTCAGAGAAGACTTTCTTTTTCCTTCAGGGTTTATCTCCCTCTCACGAAACATGAAAGGACGATCCCAGGCGCAGAGAGAGTGCGATACACCTCAAGTGAATCCAATGTAGTCTTTTTTGTTTCTGCGTTCCAATCTCAGACACATGAAATCACCGCATCCTGCTTCTGTTGTCAAATGCTGGTGGTTTTTTTCAAAGGACTTGTATGCATATTCAATTTTCTTCCCCCAGCTGAGTGCAAAAGTGACATTTGACAGTGAGAAGAGAGAGGGGTCTCCAGCAAACATTCAGCCCGTGTCTCTTTTGTGTGAGACTCAGGTCCTGCTGGCAGGTTTTCCACAGGCATCTGGTCAGCCACTAACAGAGAAGAATGCTGGACTACATGGGCCTTTGGACGGATCCAACAGGACTCGTCTTCTGTTCTTATATGCAATTTAAAGGAAATAGCAACAAGAAAAAAATGAGAATAAGCTCAACGCCCTTTCTCGAGCATAATAATAAATATGGGTAGTCAAGCCTCGGTCCTGTATACCTGAAGGAGCGTCTCCACCCCCATCATTCTGCCCAGACATTGAGGTCCAGCTCCGAGGGCCTTCTGGCGGTTCCCTCACTGTGAGAAGCCAAGTTACAGGGAACCAGGCAGAGGGCCTCCCACCAGATGTCAAAGAGAAAAACAACTACCAGACTTTTAGAAGACATCTGAAGGCAGCCCTGTTTAGGGAAGCTTTTAATGTTTGATGTATTACAGTATTTTAATATTTTGTTAGAAGCCGCCCATTTTAAAAACTGGTTTCGCAAAATTTTGAAAGTTCGGAGTGACAGGAACCTGCTATTGCACATAGCATAGAACATTGTTAGCTGCAAATATTCATATTCACCATTGTGGCTTTTAGAAGATCTCCAAAGGGACATGGTATTTGATAGCAGAATAAAACTGATACAGCCTTCACCAAGCTGGTGCCCTCCTGACGTTTTGGACCACAGCGCACAGCAGCCGCCTCATGGGAGTTGTAGTCTGAAACATTTGCATGGCCCAGGTTAGTGAGGCCTGTTGTAATCTATGCAGTGTCTGTAGATGTCACTGTAGCAATGGGAGCTTTTGTTTTTGTGTTTTTGCAATTTAGCAAGGCATTCAGCTCCAGGGCCGGCCCTACCTTTAGGGGAGGAGGACGGCGGCGGCAGCCTCCCAGGCACTCCCTTCTGCTAGAGATCAAAGCCATGTGTGCCTGGGAGGCTATCGTGCACCTCCTAAACTAGCCTCAGGTGCAAGAAGATCAAACCTCTCCATTCTTAAGGAAATCAGCCCTGGGTGCTCACTGGAAGGACAGATCCTGAAGCTGAGGCTCCAATACTTTGGCCACCTCATGAGAAGAGAAGACTCCCTGGGAAAGACCCTGATGTTGGGAAAGATGGAGGGCACAAGGAGAAGGGGACGACAGAGGACAAGATGGTTGGACAGTGTTCTCGAAGCTACTAGCATGAGTTTGACCAAACTGCGGGAGGCAGTAGAAGACAGGAGTGCCTGGCGTGCTCTGGTCCATGGGGTCACGAAGAGTCGGACACAACTCAATGACTAAACAACAACAGCTGTCCCAGGATGCAATCTTTTCCTTTGCCTCGGCCAGCAAACCATCTTGAGCCAGCCCTGCTCTCCCCCTCTCCACCTCAGGACTACATTTCCCAGGTTTCTCTGGGAAAATGGAATGAGAGATCACTTTAAGTCTGTAGCATGGCTATGTCTTGGGTCCTTTTTTTACTGGCAGAGCCTGCCAACCTTGCTCTCCCCCCCCCCTTTTATCTACTAGCCAACCGTCTAGGCCCTTTGCGAGATGCCTGCAAGATCTAGCCTTGGCCTGAGCAATCTTTAAGCATTTCAGACATAAATGTTGCTTCTTATCTCAAGGCAGAGTTGGGAGCTTATTCCATCTAATATTGCTTCCCGCGGGTGGAGAGCATAGACGGGTGGAGAGATATTCTGAATAAAAACATCCCCTCTAAAGTTTTTTTTTTATTTAAAAAAATCCATCTTGCTGATTGAGGAGCAATTGCACAGTTCAGTGTCCTCAACTTAATCCACTTACCTTGTGAAAAGAGACTTCATTGCCGCCCGACAGCGTTTTCAATAAATGCAGAGAAAATATTTAACTGTTTGTAATTTCCCCCACATTATCGCAGACTAATATAATAGCATTTTTTTTTGTCAAATGTGCACTGCTCCTTTCCTCTGTGGCTAAATGAACCATAGGCCATCTCCTTTTCTGTAGTCAATTTAGAATTAACATATAATGCCGAATAATTGACTTGTCGGCCATCCAGCCATTTACAAAGTGAATTATACCTTTCATCTTCTCCCAGTGCATGAGGATGAAAAGTGCTTTAAGGTTTCTTTGGTGTTGCGCAGAAAGCAGGAAGGTACAGGTGTGTGCCATCTCTGCAGAAAAGAAGGGGGGTATAAAATGGAATATAAATACCCTTCAGTCACAACCTTCTGATAAAACGCATGCCTTGGGGATCTAGGAAACGAAAAGATTTCTTGAGAGCAAGTAACAAACAAAAGAAAGAAATCAACGTTTGCTTTTGAGGGCCATTCCTTCTAGCTCCTTGACATCAGTGGCCAGAGTGTTTTCTAAGCAGCCTTGATATCAGAAGCAGGGAACATCTGAAGCAAAAAACAAAAACCAGTTGCCCAGCTTCAAAACCAACTCTCCCAGTTTCACAATCACCCCAAATGCTTTGCACATCCTTCCCTTGCAACAGGGTCCCCTCAGCTGAGAGAGGGTGTCTGCCCAAGGCAAAAGTTGGAAGGTGGTAGCTGACAGTGAATAAGTCTTGGCTTCCAATGGCTTTGACTTGGTTCTCATGGCCCTGTGAGGTCAAGATGCATAACACATAATGTTCACATCTTCAGATAAGTAGGCAGGACGGAAACAACAGACAGCACGTACCGTCAGTGGGCGAAGCTGATCTCATTGGGATTAGATTTTACCCCTTGCTAGGCTTCTAGCCTTTATACGTAACCATCAAGCAAATCTTGTAAGGACACGGCAAATGCAAACAAGATTTCATTCTTTCCACACAGAAGCCGCAGTCAGCATCATTTTAAAAGGGCTGGGGTGTCGCGGCCATTAAAAGGCGGCCATTTTAACCTTTGGAATTGCCCCGGTGATCTTTCTGTGGCAAGTCTCTAATGCCTGACCCATCTATTTGCGCCCCGTATGGCTTCCCTCTCACATTCTTGGCACTGAGCGCTTCCCACGAGCCCTTCGAGATCAACCTCTGGCTTCGAAAAATGACAATGTCTGCAGTGCAGTTACGAGCTGCCAGTGCTAAAAAATCTGAGGCGCTCGGGAAAATTTATGGACGGCGTAAAACGAATTGGATTTAATATCAAATTAAATAGCACAAGGAATAAACTGCACCGAGCCTATTATCTGTTTACATATTTCATTCCATAAAAAAAACCTCACTTTTTATTTCTTGTTGAAGCTGCCACGGCACTTAGAACCTGGCACCCAGCAGATGTTTTGTGGGAAAGGGACGCCCTCGCTACCGAAGGTGGGCCTCGCCTGCCAAAAAGTACCTGAGGCCTCATCCAGCAATAACCATCTGTTCCTCTAGGCTGACAGAAAGCCAAGTGAGGCATTTGACTTTGGCCGCTAGCCTGTCAGCTGGGCTTGCTTATTTGACCACCAAGGCCTGGCCCTATATGAGATTTTACACAGAGAGAGAGAGAGAGAGAGTTCATTTACAGTGGTACCTCGGGGTGCGAACAGGATCCGTTCCGGAGCCCCGTTCGCATCCTGAACAGAACGTAAGACGCTACTGCGCGTCTGCACATGCGTGGGTCACGTTTTGTCGCTTCCGAGCATGCGTGTGACGTCATTTTGACCGTCTGCGCATGCGCGAGCGGCAAAAACCAAAAGTAACATGCTCCGTTACTTCTGGGTCGCCGCAGAGCACAACTCCAAAATACTTATCCTGAAGCGTCTTTATCCAGAGGTATGACTGTACTTACAAAATCCAAGCATGAATCAGCAGTTGTGAGTTCTCAGATGAAAAATCTTCCAAGGAAAACCAGAGCTATTAATAAACCCATCTTTCCTCCAAGAGTCTCGATGAAGCATACGCATCTTCTCCCGGCAACCCCGTTTTATTTTCACGGCAACCCTATGAAGTAGGCTTGACTGAGAGGCAGTGACTGGCCTCAGGTCACTCAATGAGGTTCATAGCCAAGTAGGAAAATGATCCTGAGTCTCCCTAGATCATAATGTCATAGCATTAGAGAGTTGGAAGGGACCAAGAGGGTCAGTGGCGTCGCAACAGGGGTGGTGCGTCCCAGGTGCAATGTCTGGGGGGGTGACAAGAAGGCACCCCGCAGGGGCTCACGCCGGCGTGAGCAGCCATTGCGCCGCCACAGCCACATGTGGAGGGTCCTCCATTCACAGCTGCAGCTTCGAGCAGCGGTGCCGGCGGCAAACCGCTTTGTACAGTCACACGCATGCGCTGTACGTAACAATGCTGCACATGCACTGTACATAGCAGTTTGCCACCAGTGCTGCTCGAGCGCCGAACGGACTGTGGTGGGATCCATTGCCGCTACAGCCACATGTACAGGATCCTCTGTTCGCAGCTGTAGCTGTGATGGAGGGATCCCGGCACCGTCCGTACAGTGCTGGAGCAGTGGCGCCAAACTGCTATGTACAGCGCATGTGTGGCGTCACTTCGTACGGTGCATAAATCATATGTAGCGATGCCACACATGCGCCCTACATAGCGACGCCCTGCCCCGGGTGTCACGAGACCTTCATTCGCCCCTGATGAGGGTAATCTGGTCCAACCCACTGCAATGCAGGAATCTTTTGCCCAATGTAGAGCTCAAACCCACGAACCTGAGATTAAGGCTGGATCTAGACACATCAAAGAAGCGTATCAGTTAAATGCATTGCAAACTTTGTATGAGAATTCGGGTTGGCGAAAACAGAACTCCACAGCGCCATCTGGTGTCACAGTATTAGAATGCATAAACAACGCATATAAAGCGGGAGGTTTTCTTTGTCAATGTAAAGGTAAAGGGACCCCTGACCATTAGGTCCAGTTGTGACCGACTCTGGGGTTGCGGCGCTCATCTCGCTTTATTGGCCGAGGAAGCCGGCATACAGCTTCCGGGTCATGTGGCCAGCATGGCTAAGCCGCTTCTGGCGAACCAGAGCAGTGCATGGAAACGTCATAGGTCATAGGCTCTGTGGTATAACCCACAGCGCCACCCGCTGAGCCCTATGTAGCTAAGCCCTAAAAGTGTCTCATTTTCTTCCAACTGAACTATCCCAGCAGTCCTCATATGGGGCACCCAAAGTAGCTCACAGACCTGACTTTCAAAAATAACAATAACATACTTTTTAAACGAAACAGCTAACTTGCTAAAAGCAGCAGCTGCAATGAAACAGCAACAAAAGCACATCAACAGAAAAGCATACGCCTTCGTTCAGCATTTTATTTACCTTTCTGAGGGGCGGAAGGCAAATGTTTAAATGAGCCTCTTGAAGGTGCCACCATTAAGAAGGTTCTGTCTCAGGTGCTCCTCAAACACACCTCGGAGGGCAGCAGGACACAAAGGGCATCTCTGCTGGCGAAAGGCTCTTCCTCTGAGCAGCGCCTCCAATAATTTAAAGCCAGGAAACACTTTCATCTGAAACAGCCCAATTCTGGTGACAGCAGCCCTGGCAGCTTCAATGAAGACTTGCTCTTTGATATCCCCCCGGTTGCCACCTGCCAACTGCATCGCTTCAACCTGACATCCAGGTCTCGCACTTTAAATGCTTTTCAACAAAGCAAACAAAAAAAGGAGCCAGCATTTCCCAAGGAGATGCACCGTCGTGCCTCCCCCCCTTTTTTTTTTAGAAAAAGCAGATGAACTGGCAACTTGAAAATGGCAAAGAGAGGGAAAGGGCTGATGTTCTCTCCCGCCCCGAGTTTGCTTTTTAGAATGAAAAGTGCAGGCAGAAAGCCATCAGCTAGCACTGTAGGATGCTATAAGCACCTAACATTTTTTTTGGGGGGGGAATAGTATTTTCCACCCAATGTCTTGTCAAGAGGCAGAGTTTGGGGTGTGTCTGCTTTCTCCCCATCCTGTTTATGCGGTGATTTGGTGCCTGCACGGACCGGCGACACACAGTTTAAGTATACAGCTTGATTGGCTTCAGTGCTGCAGCAGGAACATCATCAGCCGGTTGTGGTGACATAACAATCAATTATGCAGTCAACAGTTCCTCCCACCCTTCGCACAGCACAACAGAAGATGATGGTTCTGAAGTCTGCTCCTGACAGATGAGACAGAACTAGAATAAATCAGGGATGTACACAGGATTCAGTTTGGGCCCTGATGGATACAGCCCACCTGTGTTTGAGGTGCCCCGTTTGTCTCAGGGTTCATCTAAGTCCACTTACATTGTTCCGACCTACCGGGTCATCGAAAGCTGGCTCTCTCTTTTTATTTATTCTTTTGACAGAAGCGACTAAAATCTGCAGAAATGGCTAGCCCTCCAAAGTGGGTAATGCCTTCCTGCACACCTTCCCAAGTTCCCAAGATTATTTTTTTAAGAGAAACATATATAAGTTTTCTATTTTGGGACAGAATTTGCAAGCCAGGTCAGCTTGCAAATTTGCAAGCCACGTGGAATTTGCAAGCCAGGTCAGCTGGTCTGTGAGTATAAATCTCATCAAATTTGAGATAGATAGCTTTAGTTGGTTTCCTGCAAGGGCAGCCATTACTATAACAGAGTGGGTAAAAATGGAAGAACTAAGGGTTTATCCACACTTAGGTTTCACCCCGTTATTTCTGAGCACAGGTCCACACTTCCAAGTTCCATGTCCCAACACTCTTTTGTTTTTTTGGCCCCAGAGTTTTTTCCGCAAAGACTTGTTCTTTAAAGCTGAAGCACAACAAATGGCATTTTGGGTTTGCCATGAGTTGCTGTTTGCTCCGAATCAGCTTGAAGAGTGGGGTTGTTGTTGTTTGGCAAGGGAAGCTCCAGAGCAAAAAGAAAAAGAAAGAGTGCTCAGACACAGTGCTTTAAGGTGAAGACCTTGCCTGGACAGCATGTTTGCCCTTTGTGTTTTGTTGGTGATGTTTACGTATAAGGGGTTTATGCCTGCAGAGAAAAGGTATAATAAAGTGTTAGGTGTGCTGGTTAATTTTGGGCGTATTTTTCCTGCACCTGCAACTGGTTAAGCATGTAAGAGCGAGTCAGCAAGTGTGAAGCAAGTTTGCTCATGGCCAGAGCCTGGTCTATGTGTTGGAAGGCTGCAATGAGACTCTGTGCTGCTGAAAGGACCATATATTACAACTGCATGTAACCTACAAGCTGTGGAACTGCTTTATACTGTCAGCAAAGGCACTGACCCTACGTAGAACTGTCTGGTGCTTTTCTGTTCCATTGGCACGCTCTGCTGGCATGCTGAATGGACATTCTGCACATACTCCCCTAAAATAAACAGATTACAGCAGCAACCTGATGTGTAGCACTAGCAGTGGGATAACCCAGTTAATCATTTGGGCACAGAATTCCAGCTTTCTCTGACCTTTATCCAAAGGGCTAAGTTGTTTGTTATGTACTGAAGTTTTCACCCTGGGCCAGCAGGGGGATACTGTAGTTAGTTTTCACTCAGGTCCACATATGCAAATAAGGAATTGAAAGTGACGTTCAGTGATTGGATATGTACAGAAAGTTGTTACTGTTGCTTTGTAGTTGAGCTCTATATAAGCAAGTTGGCTGAACCCTTCAGCCAGTTCTGTTCTAGCCTGTGAATAAACAAGAGCTGTTTGAAGAATCGCTGTGTCGTCTGATATGTTCACCCACAACTTAACATTGTTTATATCCCCTCTTGTTTCCCTCTTATCGAAGGAAGCAGCTGAGACATGACTCAGCAACAAAACACCCAACTGATGCTTCGCACGTTCCGCCTATAGGTACCAAAGTGGGTTGCACATGACAAGCGGTCCACACCAATAATGTTCTTCCCATACAATGAGAATCCTAAAGCAAGAGATGTGGCGGGACGTGGAAGGGGCAGCCTAAGTGTGAAGCATCATGATGCCATTGCTTCAGGCAGCAGATTGCAGATGGAGCAATGTTATCTTGCTTCCAGATCCAGCCTTCATCATAAAACTGCAAAGCTGTCTGTTTAGGCTGCAGGCTACCAAGGGAGATAGTTCATTCTTGCCTTCATTCCCTGTCTCCGTGCTTCAGTTTAAAAACACTGTCCAGAGCAGGAGTAGGGGGTCACTGCTGGTTCAACTGAGACCAAGTAGTACTCAAAATGGCAAGCGCAAGCTGTTGAACTGGAACTCGGCACATCTTATTTATTTTATTTAGAGAGATTTAAAGGTAAAGGGACCCCTGACCATTAGGTCCAGTTGTGACCGACTCTGGGGTTGCGACTCTCATCTCACTTTATTGGCCAAGGGACCCGGCGTACAGCTTGTGGCCAGCGTGACTAAGCCGCTTCTGGTGAACCAGAGCTGTGCACGGAAACGCCGTTTACCTTCCCGCCAGAGTGGTACCTATTTATCTACTTGCACTTTGATGTGCTTTCAAACTGCTAGGTTGGCAGGAGCAGGGACCGAGCAACGGGAGCTCACCCCGTCGCGGGGATTCGAACCGCCGACCTTCTGATCGGCAAGTCCTAGGCTCTGTGGTTTAACCCTCAGCACCACCCGCGTCCCTTAGAGAGATTTACGCACCGCTTAATCAAAGGGCCCTCGAAGCCCTTTGATTGCACATGATAAAACTGGGGATAAAACACAGCTAAAATCTACAAAGCTGGTTTTTTTTATAAAAGTATGCATAGAATAACCATTGTTAAATGACAAATAAAATCAGAAAACTTTTAAAATGAATATAGGAACTAAATTATGTGTCTGGGTTGTTGGCATCCATCTGTCTCGAGAGACAATGGAGTGTGCCTCTGGGGGTGTAGTCAAACCACTGCATTCGCAGCACTGATGTGACCTCCCCGAGGCACAGGACAGTATGGAGGTCCTGGGTTCCCCAGATGGCAAGACTCCCCCTCTTAGCCTCACTGATGTGGTCCAAAGGAAAGCAGAGCAATACGTTTGTCACCAGCCTGGTTGCAGGAAATGCCAGAAGGAAGAGTTGCATAGAAAGCGCCATCCAGTCGTCTTACGGACTCCACTCTGGATTTGTGTAGGGTTTCCTCCTTAACCTTTTCTTCTCCCAAAGATATCCCACAAGGCAGCAGAGATTTGGGATCAGAGTTTTCCTTCTCCTAGATAGGCTACCTTCCCATCTGGGTAGGCTTGTGGAAACAGTAACTCTTCAGCTAGCAGCAATCATCCTTAGCTAGCAAGACCGATGGTCAGGGATGATGGCAATTGTAAGCAGCTGGAGACCCAAGTTTGGTCTGGGTGTAATAATAATAATAATAATAATAATAATAATAATAATTTATTATTTATACCCCACCCATCTGGCTGGTTTTCCCCAGCCACTCTGGGCGGCTTCCAACAGAATATTAAAATACAATAATCTATTAAATGTTAAAAGCTTCCCTAAACAGGGCTGCCTTCAGATGTCTTCTAAAAGTCTGGAGTACAGTGGTACCTCGGGTTACAGTTGCTTCAGGTTACATACGCTTCAGGTTACAGACTCCGCTAACCCAGAAATAGTACCTCGGGTTAAGAACTTTGCTTCAGGATGACAACGGAAATCGTGCTCCGGCAGCGCGGCGGCGGCAGGAGGCCCCATTAGCTAAAGTGGTGCTTCAGGTTAAGAACAGTTTCAGGTTAAGTACGGACCTCCGGAACGAATTAAGTACTTAACCCGAGGTACCACTGTAGTTGTTGTTCTCTTTGACATCTGGTGGGAGGGCGTTCCACAGGGCAGGTGCCACTACCGAGAAGGCCCTCTGCCTGGTTCCCTGTAACTTGGCTTCTTGTACTACAAAGCACAGCATGGACAAAGCCCCCAACCACTTTTAATTGGCCCAGCGGCAACGTTGCATCTTGGGCCTGTTGCCTCAAGTCTCCTGGGTGCCTAGAAATGCGCCTGCCTCCAGGGAACATCTTAAGCAAACAGGCTGGTTGAGATGGGCAAAAGCGGTCCTTCAGATACTGGAGTATGATGGAACACCCAAACCTCTGGGAAACGCTGGTGATGATGGAGTTGTTTAAGCCATGCTAGTTTGACAAGGCAGACAGAGCTACATGAAAGCTGTATGTGTATGTGTGCGCAAGTCCTATCCTTATACATAACAGTAAACGGTATTAAAATTGATTCATATATTCAGCCAGTCTGTTGTGACCACACAGAGCGCAGGAGGGAATCCACGCTCCACCAGGTTGATGTCAGAGTGATATATTAATTTTACCTTTTTTTAAAAAAAGGAGCCGAACAATGGGCTTTGCAGTAGGAATTCTGTGCCCATGCATCTCAGAAATGAGGCGATGGGGTAGCTTGGCGTACAATTAATAGCAGACTCCAAGCTATCTTCTGCTCACTCTATTGGGCGATTTGCATTTCTGAGAAAGTGGAGCTGCCTATGAATAAACATGAATGACGACGATTTGCAACTATGTGAGTGTGAGTGTGTATGTGTGGCATTCATATAAGACACCTGGTTGAAGTCCACATCTGCGTATATAGAGATGCTCTTTTAAATTGTTTTAAAAGCTGTTCATGATGCATGAGGGTACAGAGAAGGATACGCATTTCAACATGCCACTTATTAATATAATTATTGGTTTGATCTCGATGAAGATGTATGGCGTCTGCAAAAATTATCATTTCGCGTCCTTCTTTTCCTATTTTTTTCTTTTCCTTTTTCTTAAACCGAACCCTCTGGTGAATGATATATCTCAGGAAAATGTATTTATTCAGAACTTCATTCTGATTTAATAGAAAAATGGTTCTTGCCATGGCAATGTGGAATGCACATTTTTCTCCCCGCGCTGACTTTCAGCCGGAAGCGCTGGCTTCTTTTCTGTCGGCATTCTCTTTCTTATCAGGAAAACTTGCTCAAGATTAATTTTCCCAGCTTGCCTTCCTTTTAAACTGGCTGTTTTTCAATGCCAGTTAAAAGACAGCGTTTTGATAAATTCCCCATTGCTATGGCGCACAAGCTGAATGAAGGCGCCTGCATCAGTCTATCCCACATGAGGAAAACAACAGAAGGCGCATAAAGGACCCCTACGCATTCCTGCATGTAAGCATTATGTGTGAACTTTGTCAGATGAGGCAGGCTATCCCAATTTTCTTAAGAAGGGAACAGAGGTGGGCCAAAGACAACATTTCACACATATTGCCCCCGGTCTAAAGATACTTGTGGCATGGACCAATGGTACCAAATAGTATGGGAAACAGCCCTACTAGAAAAATTAACCAATAAACTGAAACTGACACGGGGACAAACAGAAGAAGACGCCTTTACCCCGGTATGGCTCCCCTTTATCACATACACAGCCCAACAAGACAATGACAATAATCCACCAACAGCATACAAATCAATATGGCTAACCTGATCCAAAACACCCACCCACCCCACTCACACATGAAAACAAAGATCACCACAGCCAGTCACAAACAAACAACCACACCCTAGGCTAACCCCAACCTCTCTCACCACCAAAGGAACACAAGTGAACAGCACAAGCAACGCTGACACCAAACCCTGCATACATTAAGCATAATAGAAACATCACCACCCGACCCCACCCCCACCCATCTTCCCCCACTCCACCCCTTTTTTTTCTTCCCCTAATGTCTCAACAAATGAAACGGATTTGTAAAAATGTTACATGGAAAAAATACGAGAGGCATTACACATACTTCTGTAAAACAAGAAGATCTTTAATTTTAAAAAGTGAAGAAAAAAAATAAAGACACTTGTGGCGAGATCCTGCCTTTTAAACCATGCAAGAACTGCACGCACGAGCCAATGCAGACAGACCGCCTAGGGTTTTAAAAATAAAGTTCGGTTTATAGTAGCAGAGTTAGCAGAAGATGGAGGTACCCGGTCTCACCACCCGTTCTGTCTCCCCCCACCCATCCTGTGACATTAACTAGCACTGAAAGTTTACCTGCATTTACATGGATGGCGTTGGGATTCTAAACCTACATGGTAGAAGCTAGTTTCTCACAGATACATCATGCAGGAGACAAAGAGCTTGAGCTTGGGAATTTTGGGGCTTGGGAATTGCTATGTACTGAGTTGAATAGGATCCAAACTGCAGCAGTCTGATTGGTCCTAGAACAATAGGATTCAGAATGCAGCAGTCTGATTGGTCCTAGAACAATAGGATTCAGAATGCAGCAGTCTGATTGGTCCTAGAACAATGCAGCAGTATGATTGGTTGGCAGGAACCACCCAATCATGCTTCAGATAGAAGTGAATCCACAACCTGATTGGCTTACAGTAGAATTCCGGAATTAGCCAATAATGTGCAGCCCATTGTGTAAATAATGTATATAAAGCAGATACTTTGAGGGGACATTCATTCATTCCTCCTCACCACTATGAGCTGAATAAAGAGCATGAAATCACTTTGCGACTCTGAGTATATTTCAGGAATTTTTGGGCTTGAGCTTGGGAATTTTTCTGGAAAACACAAAATGTATATTCCCCTATCTTACCTGTTGGTCACAACCCTGCCCTCTGCTGCCTAGAGGCATGCAAGGTTGCTTACACCCAATAGTCCAAGCCAGCCCTATTTTTTTCCCCAGACCGGTGCCCTCCAGATGTTAATAATAATAATAATAATAATAATAATAATAATAATAATAATAATAATTATACCCTGCCCTCCCCGGCCTGAGCCAGGCTCAGGGCAGCTAACACCAGTAAAATTGCAGTAAAAACATAATGGGGGGCGGGGACAATTTAAAATACAGGTTAAAATGCAATTTAAAATGCAGCCTCATTTTAAAAGTAGCCCATAGATCAAAACCATAAGGGGAGGGAAACATAAGGGTCAGACTGAGTCCAAACCAAAGGCCAGGCGGAACAGCTCTGTCTTGCAGGCCCTGCAGAAAGATGTCAAGTCCTGCAGGGCCCTAGTCTCTTGTGACAGAGGGTTCCACCAAGTCAGGGTCAGTACTGAAAAGGCCCTGGCCCTAGTTGAGACCAATCTAACCACCTTGTGACTTGGGACCTCCAAAATGTTGTCATTTGTGGACCTTAAGGTCCTCTGCGGGGCATACCAGGAGAGGCGGTCCCGTAGGTACGTGGGTTCTAGGCCGCATAGGGCTTTAAAGGTCAAAAGGTAAAGGTAAAGGGACCCCTGACCATTACGTCCAGTCGTAGCCGACTCTGGCATTGTGGCGCTCATCTCGCTTTATTGGCCAAGGGAGCCGGCATACAGCTTCCGGGTCATGTGGCCAGCATGACTAAGCCACTCCTGGCGAACCAGAGCAGAGCACGGAAACACCATTTATCTTCCCGCCGGAGCGGTACCTATTTATCTACTTGCACTTTGACATGCTTTCGAAATGCTAGGTTGGCAGGAGCAGGGACCAAGCAACGGGAGCTCACCCCGTCACAGGGATTCGAACCGCTGACCTTCTGATCGGCAAGTCCTAGACTCTGTGGTTTAACCCACAGCGCCACCTGTGTCCCTTTTAAAGGTCAAAACCAGCACCTTAAACCTGACCCTGTACTCCATTGGGAGCCAGTACAGTTGGTAAAGCATTGGATGAATGTGATCCCGCGGCAAGGACCCCGTAAGGAGCCTCGCCGCGGCATTCTGCACCCACTGGAGTTTCTAGGTCAGCTTCAAGGGCAACCCCGCGTAGAGCGAGTTACAATAATCAAGCCTGGAGGTGGCCGTTGCATGGATAACAGTGGCCAGATCAGGGTGATCAGTTTTGGACTACGAACCAGCTGGAGCTAACATGGCCAACGGTCAGGAATAATGGGAGACATAATCCAAAACATATAAAGGGCACCATTTTAGGGAAGGTTGGTCTAAAGGCATGTCTGCTGTACAGATTTAAACTGGTTCCTAGCATGCCTGTTCATAGCTGTCAAGTGTCCCTTATTTGGCGGGACAGTCCCTTATCCCAGCGCCATGTTCCGCTGCTGTCCCTTATTGATGAGGCTTCGTTTGGCTGCTGGCTGGGCTTTCTGCCTTTGGCTCGGAAGGGCTCAGAAGTTGAATATACCTGTGCCTGGAAAAACCCTTATTTTGCCTGCTGATCCCTTATTTTCTAGGCTGCTGGTCCCTTATTTTCAAATCTGTAAGTTGACAGCTATGTGCATGCTGCTCATGGCCTCCTACGAAAAACACTTGGGAAATGTAGTTCTGCAACAGGACTAGGGATCTTTCCCTGTGAATTCACTGTCTCCATCACACCATGGTTGCAAGTCCCAAGAATATTTGGAGAAAGCCAGTACAGATTATTTCACTCTTGTTTAAATTTGTAATAAGGAAGCTGTTGAACATATTCTCTGAACAATACTTCCTATGATTTATTAAACCAGTTTCGATATAATTTTAATGTGTGTTTTAGAGGAATCTTCTGGCTTGGATTTATTTTTGGGTCTCTTGTTAAGTTATTCAGTCCAGAAAGCTAGGTCAGTATAGTTGTCCAGAGGCAATGCCACATCCTACAAATTGGGAAGAAATTCCCATAGCCCATCATTTCCAGCCTGGGACCCAAAACAGTTTAGGTGAACACGACACTCCTTTTGCAGATGTGAATGCAAGGAGTTTTGTCATCTGTCTTGACACGGGGGTGCAGTCTCCAAGGACAAGTCCCACAGATAAAGTTTCCAAAGGAAAGTCGCATGTACTATTTTCTGTTGTTTGGGCTCACTCTTGTTTTTCCTAAATTAGGCGCCGCGGCTCAGGCGCCACTGCCTATCTGTAAAATGGAAATAGCAGAGACCTAGCTCACAGGATGTGCGTGAAATATGCCTTTCAAGGTAGAATTTTACATCTAAATAATAACGGCATCATTTCTGAAGGGAAAGTAATCCATTTAACAAAGAAATGTTGTGTATCTGCAAGCAGGCGGATGCCGCATTGTTTGACAGTCCATATCCTTTTATGTTTGCCTACAGGTTGGAATAATAGAAGACTTCTTATACCAATTAGAAGATAGTTTCTTAAAGACCAAAAAACTCAGAACAGCAAGGCGGCAGAAAATGAAAATGAAGCGGCTTCAAAGCAAACAGGCATGCTAGGCCTACCGGGGGAAGAGGCCCCCATCCTGCACCAGAGATGGCAAGAGAGGACATTAATATAGCAGGAGCCTGACAGCTGGGACAACAAAGGCCAGCCTTCAAATTAATGAGGTGTCCTCTCCATAAGGCTCATCTTTTAGCAACAAGCTCCTGCACTTCATTAGTCTCATCTGACAGGAATAAAAACGTTCATGGGATGCTTGACTGGATTCTTATGCAGAATGGGCTTGTTTATCCAAACCTGGTGGGGAATTTGGATCGCTGCAACATCCCCTTGCATTAGGCATATAACGCAACCAGCCAGGTCTTGGGAGAGGTCTTTTGTAATCCAGAATTAAGCAAAGCACGGGAACGTAAGGAGGAGCTTTCCATGTTCGAGGTTTCGGGGGACGGACGCAGCTCAGTGGTAGACCAACTGCTGCCCATTCCAAAGGTCCCAGGTTTTATACCTGGCATCTTCCAGCAGGGCTGGGAGACAGCGGCGGAGCCTATGCCCATGCTGCCCAGGGCGGGAACACTCCCGAGAGGGGGGGCCAAGGAGGGTGCCCTTCCAGGTGCAGGATAGCCACTCGGGTGCAAGTAGTGGCACACATGCCCTGCAGCCGGGGGCAGAGCAAGCCGCCCATGGGAGACATTTGGCACGCCGCACACCTGTGACTCCCAAGCCTCCCCCCCAGCTGTCAAAACGAAGGGCAAAGGGTGTGCTGGTCCCACGGGTTACCCGAGAGGCGAGGTCCAAGTCCGGTCCATGGTCAAAGGTGCAATGAGGAGGCAGTCCGTAGTAGCTGAAGCTGGGTGCAGGGCAGGGAGTCGGGTGAGGTCAGGAACAGGTTTGCAAAGAGAACTCTCTCCCAAAAGAGAGCCTCAGTTTCCTTTATTTTTTAGGTAAAACTTGAAATTCAGTTGTTGCTGTTTTAAAAGAATATATTTAGAGACCCGCCGTAACCCAAAGTGCTATCATTTACATAACTTGTGTGTGAACCCAGCACTTCTTTCAGACTATTCACATGTGTGGCTTCTTTCTTTTGCCATCGACTGCATCCCGATCAAGCTTTGGCTAGCACTGTTGGCTTCCTCCTCCAGATACCTGTGGTTTTCTCACCACCCACCCATGGAATATATTGCCTCCTAAAACCCAGCAAGGTTTTCGTAAGTTCTTAAATCAAAATGCATGCAGAAAAATAAAATAAAAGCCACACGAACCCACCAGCATGATAACAGCTTGAATTATGCAACTGCGACTCAAAGAGATTGTGTGATGGAATCAAAAATTGATCAAATGTTTTCTGCATGATCCAAGGTGGTGTGGACTCTGAGATGGGGCACAATGGCGGAACAGGTAATTGTGCGGTTTTTTTTGGGGGGGTGTTCTTAACAGGCTGACACACGTTCCTTTCTGATGAAGGCATGCGAGGTAAATAGGAAGGTGGATGCCACAAGCGTCATTGGATAGTGCCTTCTAAATTTTTCTAGCTTTCTTAAAGCACCAGGTTCAGAAAAGAAAACTCTCTGGTGCTGGACCTCAAGGGTCTCATGGCACCTCCCATGTCATGCAGCATAAGAACAAAGTTGCCCAGGGCTGGCTGGAGACCTTTGGCCACCTGGAGCAAAGGGCAAGATGGAGCCCTTCTTCCAAATCTATGTATAAGATCCAACCAGTATTAGAGTCTCACTTCAACAATGGTGATAGGATAGCGTTATCCACTGCATCCAAGGACAACAGGCTAGATCAGGCCTTATGCTCTAATGCAGGGAAAGTCAACATGGTGCCCTCCATAGGTTATTGGACTACAACTCCCATTATCCCTCCATGTTCACCTTCCAAGCTGGACCTGACAGGAGCTGGAGAGCTACCCTTGCCCTAATGCCTTGCTGTTGCTCTCTGGTCCCCGGAATATGCTGCCCAATGCAGCCAACGCCTCACTCTGTCTAATGGCAGAGCTGGCCCTGAACATCTCTTCCTAGGGATCCATACCCTCCAACATTCCTCTGATGAAAATAGGGACATCCTATTCCATACCCTCCAACATTTAGCCAATGAAAATAGAGACGTCCTAAAGAAAAGTGGGACATTCTGGGATCAAATCGGAAACTGGGGCAGCTTCTGTAAAACTGGGGACTGTCGCTGGAAAATAGGGACATTTGAAGGGTCTGGGGATCTGTGTGAAATTGTCCCAGTGCTCCCTTCAGGGTTGGCAAAAACTTTTTACCAGTCCCTTTAGCTGAACCAGCTGAAACATCCCAGTTTTGATACGCAGGATATTGGCGGGTATGCTATACACTTAACCTGAAAGTAAACCCTATTGCACTCCAGTAGGGTTTTTTCTGAGTAGGCCTGCAGAGGATTGTGCTGTTGTCTGATTTATTTGGTGTCGCCAATGGAACCCTTTACAAGACTTGCCTTATATGCATATTGACAACATGCCCAATAAATAGATGGGTGTGTGTGACCTCTTAAATACTTTGGACTGGTGCTCACTGGAACGTTTGCTTTTTCAAAATAAATAAACCACACTCCAAAATAGTCCAGTAAGCAAAGGACCTGGCCTGTGCTCCATTCTACAAGGTTTGCCAAGGTTTCAAGTACTCAGGTCCCGTAAAATGTAGTGATTTCTAATATGGCTATTGCGGTAAAGTGGTTTCTCTACAGCGGGACACCAACACAATTCCTTGCCAAGTGTGTAAGGGACTTTCAATACTGCTTCTGCTGAGGTGGAAGCTGAGAGCCAGAGCCAATGGGGGCTGGCTGAGGTTGGGGGGCAAAGCCCCATTCACCCTATTGAACCAGCCCCCACTGAGGCCTCCCCGAAGCATGGAACCCACACTGGGGCCTACTTTGCAACAAATCCTCACACAAACACTCCGAAGCAAAGTAGTGAGGGACCATATCTGGCAAAGACCCCTCTCCAAATACTTATGTAGAGCACCAAAAATAAACCAGAGGACTTTTTTTTTCTTCAAGACAACGGAAACAACTTTTTGAGGGCTTCCTATGGAAAATGCCCAGCCTTCTCGAATGTTGAAGAAACCAAGTGTGCGGCAAGATTAAATTATATAAAGGCAGTGGTGGGAAGGTGGTACCCACTGAGAAGTTAAATGATTTGCCTAAGGGCGACAGAGCGAGGCAGAGAAGGAAAAGAAACCCAGAGGATGAAAATACCACCATGCAGTAATTACAATCAAAGGACAAATTCAGAAATGCGCAGATCTGCCCTTGCTGTTCTTCAAGAATAGCACCTGGCAATCTCCTCTAGGCCACGGCCTTCTTTTAATCTTCTGACCAACTGAGAATGGTGGGTCTGCATTCTTCCAGGTGCCCCTTTTCTTTTCTTTTTAACATTTCTTTCTCTCTCTCTCTTTTTGCAACAATTATTGTCACAAAGAGCAGATTTAACAGCGAGCCTTTTTCTTGTTACAATCCATCACGAGGCAATGCCAAATCTGGGACGCCTTTGTGCCGCCTATGAGAGATGATAATAGAATGTATTACCCTGACCTTTTCCGTTTGCTTGGCAATGCTATTGGGGAGCCTTCCCCCCCCCTCTCTCCTCCCTTCTTAACCACCTCATTAACCTGGGAGGGGGGGAAAGGAGGAATGGACAGACAATTAGCCTGCAGAATATTAAAAAGGTTAACACTGAATGGCAACCCCCCCAGTCTGCAAGTGTTGGAAATCTGGTATCGTGTTCTGCTTTCATAAGCCTCACACACCTAACTGAATAAACCTGGCAGGGAGGGAGGGCTTTGCTTTTGCACATGGCCAAAGACAAGAGAGATTGATAAAAAATAAAAAATAAGAAGAGCAGGTGGCTATTTCCATTCTAAAAGGTGAACGTTTCTCCCCAAGTCGTGGAGGGGCATGAGAAAGAAAAACGAGGGTCCCTGGATAAATAGTCTTTGATTCCCGGTGACTAAGCGAAGTGTCTCACAGTTATGATCTACCTGGGCCTGAAATTAGACGTTTCGCATGTGGGAGGAAAAGATGAAAGAAAAAAACTGTCTGGCACCCAAAGCTAGAAAAGGCTTGTCCTGCTTACGCCTCATTAAAATGAACAGGATCCAAGTTTGGTCGTGACTCACTCACTTTCAACGGGACAAGAGACGCAACTGGCTTTCTGAGTTTGGGGCATAATTCGTGAGTCTTGAGATAGTCAACAGAGAAGGAGGGGAGGGTTTTGCCATGGCCCTCCAGATGTTGTTGGACTCCGACTCCCATCAGCCCATCGGCATGGCCAATGGTTGGAGATGATGGGATCCGTAGTCCTTTCCCTTCCGAACTCCTGAATTATAAGACCTGGAACTTGTTGAAACGCCCAGGCCCGTCCCTCCCATGCCTCTTCTGCTGATGCTGCAATATTGGTTCTCTCTTTTATTCATCACTGTGATACCAGCTCTCATTGATCGATTTACTGGCACATTCCCTGCATTAGTCTCGACACCTGCAGTTCTGGACGCTCACTTGTTCGGTTTGGCCAATCTCAGCGGCAGGCCGAGAGCATGCGGTGACTGGAAATCATTACAAACCTGATGCGGATTCAATCTCTTGACCTAGAAGTCAAGTTCTGAATTTCATTACCCAGTTAATTCTCTCGAGATCCATTTCCTAATTCAATTAGCCATCTCAACAGCACTCCTCCTCCTCCTCCCCCTGTTATTCCTACTGGCCACCCACGTCTAGTACATGGCAAAACTCATGGACCTAGAACCAGCTTGGAAAGTGCGTGAATGGCTGGCTAATGTGTTAGACTTCAGTTGGAAATCATTATTATTTATATACTGCAGTGGCTCCCTGTTTGTGGAATGCTCTCCCCCGGGAAGTTTGCCAGGCGCCTTCATTATACACCTTTAGGCGCCAGGCAGAAACATTCCTCTTTAACCGACCTTTGGCTGATTGACATCCAATGTCCTTTTAAAGTGTGTTGTGGAGGGGGGTCATTGGGTTGTCTTTGTTTTTATTATGTATTTTGTGTTTTTTATATTGTGATTTTATGATGTGAACCACCCTGAGATCTATGGGTATAGGACAGTATACTACTACTACAGTGGTACCTCGGGATACAGACGCTTCAGGTTACAGACTCCGCTAACCCAGAAATATTACCTCAGGTTAAGAACTTTGCTTCAGGATGAGAACAGAAATTGTGCTCCAGTAGCGCGGCGGCAGCAGGAGGCCCCATTAGCTAAAGTGGTGCTTCAGGTTAAGAACAGTTTCAGGTTAAGAACGGACCTCCGGAACGAATTAAGTACTTAACCCGAGGTATTAGTATTACTACTAATAATAATAACAAATGTGAAAACAGCTTCTAAGAGATCTATAAAAGCAATTCACCATTAAAACACACAGTGGCATTAAAACATCCCTAATTAAGGCAATGAAACAAAGACTCAAAAAGCATAACAATTAAAACCGCTTTCAAAGGTTAAAAGAACAAAACCAAAAGTCCAGTTTAGGGGAATGGTTGCCTAAACAGGTGTGTCTTCAGGACCCGGCAGCATGCCAATATTGATGGGGCTTCTCATATTTTGGCAGGGAGAGCCTTTCACAACACTGGCGCCACAGTGAGAAAGCCTGCCCCTGAGTTACCATAAGCCGATAATCATCAGGCTGTGGCTGATGTTCATACTGTACTGCCCTTAGTGACCAGTGAAATTGGTTGAATATGGGGCTTATCTGCACTTACCTTCCATCCACTCTTTCTAGGCACGGTCCCCAATTTAAACCTCCTTCTATTTTTGCTCTGGAGCTTTCTTCAAGAAAACCCACTCTTTTGAGCTCCTTCAAAGCAAACAGCAATCCATGGAACCCCAAGTTGGTGTTGGCTCCGACTGAGCACTAAAGTGCAGGGTTTTGTGAGGAAATCTCTAAGGCAAGGTGCGGGGCAGGATGCTCCGACATTGAGTTTTCTTTTTTTTTACTATTTTTAGCATCACAGGGTATAAGGTGAAATATACAGTAGATTTCCAGGCCTTGGCAACTGCTTACAGGCTTCATCAATGCTTCCACAGGCACTCAGGAGGAGAAGCATTATGAAGACCATCTGACGTCTCAGTTTTTCCTCCTAAACACTCACGTATCTGGATCTATCTTGTAGACACTATGCCTTCTAGACATTCCCAAAGACGATTTGTGTCCTGTTCTCCAGGCGTTCCCAATTAAATTTCCACAGATCAGGCCGGCTCCATATTCTTTTGGAAAATTAAGAGTTTTCACTTATATCAGAGCACAAGGTAGTCCTAATCAAACCTGAGGCTGCCTTGGGCTTGCCTCCCAAGCATAATGCCCCCTTTTTAATGAGCTCTGGATTTCGTCTGAGCAATGTTTTGAATATCATCACCAGCCATTTCTGTGAAGCGTTCTATCAAACATGGCTTCCCAACTCTTCACAGGTCCCTGCACAGAGGGTGGGTGCTGACCGCCTCATAAAGAACTCCTATGCTTTCCTTAACAATGGAAAGCTGGAAAAAGTTAAAGTTAAAATATGCCGTTCTTGTTAAGGACCATTCTAGCGCTGGGAATGAATTAAATTGCGGAAACGGCCTCAAATCCTGGCGGGTGAACTGTCCCATTCTGTAGATGAAAGTTCAAGGCTTCATTGTCCTTCATGGGGATGCGGCTGAGATCCATGAGGGGAAATGGCACATGAGGGAACATGCCGAGCCATTGAGGCACCATTAGATACCTTTCTCTATTCTCGCCCACAGCGCTATCATTTCGCTTACAAAAAAAAAAAAGTATGAAAAACCCCAATGCAGAATTTCATATTAGCCACCTAAGCTAAAATGGCCTACAGACATTTTACTTCATGGAGGGATCAGAACATTAGCTTTTCCATCATCAAAGAGAAGGGACACATTTTCAATTATACTAAAACATACAAAGTGATATTTCAAGGAAGGATGAGGAAAACAGGGCTCGATGTCATCCTCACTCAAAGCAAAGACATGGTGACAAGCCTGCTTGCTGTTTTCTTATGCTTTTCATACTTTTTGTTTCTAAAGTTGTAAACTTCCTCAGACACCTTCAAACAGGCTTCGCCAACAGAGTGCCCTCTGCCCCAGCCAGCATGGCCCAAGGGTCAGGGATGGCTGGAGACATGGTTCAGAATATACGAAGGGCACCATATTAGCGAAGGTAGCTTTAACAAGGGGCATAGGTAAAGGTAGAGGGACCCCTGACCGTTAGGTCCAGTCACAGACAACTCTGGGGTTGCGGCACTCATCTCGCTTTACTAGCCGAGGGAGCCAGCGTACAGCTTCCAGGTCATGTGGCCAGCATGACTAAGCCGCTTCTGGCGAACCAGAGCAGCGCACGGAAACGCCGTTTACCTTCCTGCTGGAGTGGTACCTATTTATCTACTTGCACTTTGACGTGCTTTCGAACTGCTAGGTTGGCAGAAGCAGGAACCAAGCAACCCGTCGCGGGGATTCGAACTGCTGACCTTCTGATCGGCAAGCCCTAGGCTCAGTGGTTTAACCCACAGCGCCATAGAAATGCAATAAACAGAATGTGCCATGGGTTGATTAATTCTCAAAAAAAACACCAGTTAAAATATTAACGATTAAGCTTCTCATCAGTTTGATGGGCAGGATGAGAATAAGATGTTTGTTCCCCAAACCCTCGAACCCTGTCTATCCTCTGCATTTTCAGCAAACTTGACACCAGATGCAAGGACAGAGCTCCAGCCGGAACGTTTGGAACAAAGATGCTCCCTGTCCCCTTATTATCTCTAAGCAACCAGCTTAGATGGCTTTAAAAGGGGGATTAGGACAAATCCATCACTCGTCAGGATGCCTATATGCAACCTCCAGGTGCAGTCAGCAGCATCCTGGGTACCAGTTTCTTGGGAACAGCAGCAGGATAGGACTATTGCCTTTACGTCCTGCTTGGGGGCTTCCTAGAAGCGTCCGAATGGCCACCCAACAGGATCCCAGACTAGATCAGCTTTTGTTCTGCTCTGGCTGGGCTTGTCTTATGTCTTTAATAGGCTGCCAGCCATTGCTCCCATAGCTGTGAACTGTTTTAAGTCCACAGCAGCACCAACAAAAAAAATCTAATAATTAGACTGTTACCCATAGAGCTTTGCTAGTGTTCACAGCCTAGCAGAAACTTCTGATCTGAGAAGGTGCGAGCCTCCACTACTTTTTTAATTGGGAGCCTGATTCGTTCGCTGTTCCACTTGTAACACAGTGCAGTGCAGAGGAGAGAGAAAAGTGGGGGACCCAGGACTCTTTTGGAAATCAATTGTGCTCATGTTTACTTTCACCCCAGGCTGAGACACTGCGGAAGTAACCGAAATATTATCTCTGCCATCGCAGAGCAGCAGAAAGCAATGGAGGCGCTTCCCATCCAATATAGTCAATAAATCACTTCCTCTTTAGGCAAAGAAAGGGAGAGTTTGCATATTTATAAGGACACTGATGCTGAGAGGTAGTTAGTATCTTCTCTTTCTCCCCCCCCCCCCGCCCGCCACTCCGAACAGCAGCAAGCAGCAAGCAGGCTCCGTCATTTTGAAAAGGTGCATGAAACAAAACTCCTGAGCCGTATGATTTATATTCCACTCCACTCCAGTCTAGAAGACTCTATAACTAGGTTAATGCTGAGCATGCTATGCTTTCCGGATGAGGAAAAGGACAAGACAAGTGCACACAGCAGCTCGCCAGGACTTATAAGAGAACAAAAAAAAACCATTCTGAAAAAGTAAGCTTTCCTTGGTTCTTCCGACTCAGCTCTGTACTAAGCGGAATAGGGCAATAATGGAGGGGCCTTTTAGCCTTCAATTCCTCAGGTTACCCAGGGAGAGAAATAGGGGCAGAGAGGACTGGATTATATTATGGAATTTAGAGTCTTATCTACACCACAAAATTAAAACCTGAACAGGAAGGGAAATAAATTAGTAAAACACCTATACACATCTGTAGCATAGTGTATGCCCTGTTTGGATCGAGTATAGCCCTGGTGATTTAAATTAAGCTGCTTGGCTTTGTGTAGCTGGAGTAGCATTTACAATATTTCATACTTGCAGCTCCGTATTTCCCTTGGTCTGTTCTCAAGGACAAACATCCTTTAGCTAAAGGGATCTAAGTGAAAGCCACTTCACGTATGATTGGAAGGCGTCAGCGAGGAATATGCAAACAGCTCTGGCGCTTTCTTTTCATGCTTGTGGAGTCTTCATTCTACAACCAAAATAAATTATGGGTGATATCCAATGTTTGTCATTCTCAGCGTACAGCCACTGAAGTCAACAACCTTCTTTCGTCCACTTACTTAAGTGGGTCCATACCGAGTAAGACTTAGTTGGGTACCACTGTGTGTTGATTGTGCAAAATGAATGATTATGCAGGCTGCCCAATCTAAACAAATACTTGTTTGGCATCCTTTAGTTTTGCTAGTTAGGAGTGGGAGGAAGACAATGAAATCTTAAGTGAGTCATCTTGCTGGCTTCCACAATTCCACTAGGCATCGCCCATACCCTTTCAACCAACACAAGCTAGAAACTTGCCTTTTTAAAACATTGAAGTCAAGATTCTCAGAAAGCTGGATTCTGTACCAAATGCTGCTTTTAGTGCTTTCCCCATGCATGTGATCCTGACCCCCAAATTAGTGCCACATGCTTTGTACGCTGGGAGGCTTAAGCAGGAGTGAACAGACGAGCAAACTCTGACATTGATGGGAGACCAAAGCACAACAGATCATGCTTTTAGCCATTTTCCATTTCTGCTGGAATAGCGCTTCTAACTCAAGAGCGTCTCTTCCATCACAAGAGGACTCTCATTCATCAGCTTGTCATCGAGGTTCATATACCACTAAGTGTGCCATGTCACAAGAGCACACATCCATTGCTTACCACTTACCCCTTTAAAGCACCATGGAAGCAAACAAATATTCAATTTCCATATATTTCTTCAGCATAAACGGCCCTTGCAATGTGTGTTGTGCATGCTAAATTTAAATGAAGTGTTATTAAAGAAGCACATTTTGTTTATAACCACTGATCTCATATTCTCAACAGAGTAGCTCAAGCTTGGAGGTCTGCCACCTCCTGTTTTGCAAATTAAACTTCACCAACTCTGGAAGATTCCTAATACCAGGATGGATATACAGACCTCTCTCTCTCTCTCTCTCTCTCTCACACACACACACACACACAACACAGAGAGCAGAATATCAAGAGCTGGTTTTTTTCCTCTGCATGCAGCACTCTCCAGCAGGGAAAGCATGTGATAATTTGCAACAAATAACCTTTGTGCAAAAATAAAAAATAAAAATAAAAAACAGGTCACCCCAAATCACATGCACGTAATAGTCATGCTCAAACACAGTGGTGCAGTTCTCTTTGAAATACTACCTAAACCTTGACATAAGGGAATACCTTCAATGAAAACTGTATGTTGTATCAGAACTATCTTTCATCGATCAAATGCATCCCTCATGGAAGTAAAAAAACCCAGCCAAGAGAAGGCTAACAACCCCCTGCTTTTATAGGGGGAAGAGTTAACAAGAAGTTTTAATTTGTTTTAGTCTGTTCTATTGTGGTTGCCATTTCCTGTACGTTTTAAATTATGGCTGTAAAATTATTTTAGTGATAATTCTATGGTGTTATTTTTTTGGGCAAGCCGCTTTGTTTTCCCTACAATCAAGCGGAATATACATTTTATGAAACAAACAATCCCAGCCTTTTCCTCGTGAGACCAGAGTGCTCCATATAAGCGCTGCACTTCTCAGTCGCTAGAGATTGTTGATTTTGGATTGAAGGGATGAGACCAAAGGTTGTTCCAGTCTTACATTTTGTAAAAACTCTGTTTTGAGAGCCAGTGTAGAATAAATGTCTGTGATTCCCAGTTACATTTGTGCCTTTGTGAGAGGGAGGGGTAAGGAAAGGAAAGCCAGCTAGCCAAGTAGGGCCAAACTGAATCATTTCGAGCTTTGGAGAGGTTGTTGGTTATAATTACTATGATAATTATTATTATTATTTATACCCCACTCATCTGACTGGGTTTTCCCAGCCACTCTGGGTGGCTCTCAAAATAATAATAATAATAATAATAATAATAATAATGCGATAAAACATCAAACATTAAAAACTTCCCTAAACAGGGCTGCCTTCAGATGTCTTTTAAAAGTCAGATAGTTGTTTATTTCCTTGACATCTGGTGAAAGGGCGTTCCACAGGGAGGGTGCCACTACCAAGAAGGCCCTATGCATAAGGGGTGTGCAAGCCAGTCGTTTCCAGCTAGTTCAGTTTTCTGCTTCTGTCTTTAGATGCTGAAATGCTTAATAAACAAGAAAAAGGAAAAAGAAATTGCAGTGTAAGAGCCCTTTTAGCGCATAGCAAAGGGCAGCTCTCTTAACTCCTGGGGATAACTTATAAGCAACAGGTACTCTCACAACTGTTCCACCACCTCTGTTCAGAAAAGAACACAGATTAATCATCATAGTCCATAAATGCTTTAATAGCTTGCAGTGAGAATATATGCCTCTTCAAACAGCTCTAGGAACTTTAAATAGAACCGAGTGACTGGAACAGTAGAGTACAGTGCTGACATAGGGAGAAAGATGTTTGCCTTTAAGGTCCTAACTAATTCCACCCTTCAACAAATCTCACCCATTTCATCAGGAGGGTTTCTAACCCTAAAAAGGCGACAATTTTAATAGCAGAATTTGTTACACTGCCAGACTGTGGGTAGGCAAACTATTTCAGCATTAAGAAGACTGCTCATTGTGGGACAAGCCACAGTTTGCACATCATTAGCAGGTTTCTTTTTTTAAAACCCCCACAAAAAACTACTGCTATATAAGACTTCGTTTCTTGTCTCCCAGCACCGCACAACCTATTGTTAGAATGTAAAGCTTGAAGTTAAAACTTTTGTGCCACTTTGTGGAGCCAAGAAACAAATAAAGGTAAAGGTACCCCTGCCCGACAGGGCCAGGTGTGACCGACTCTAGGGTTGCGCGCTCATCTCGCTCAAGAGGCCGGGAGCCGGCGCTGTCCGCAGACACTTCCGAGTCACGTGGCCAGCGTGACGAAGCTGCATCTGGCGAGCCAGCACCAGCGCCGCACACGGAAACACCGTTTACCTTCCTGCTATAAAGCGGTCCCTATTTATCTACTTGCACTTAGGGGTGCTTTTGAACTGCTAGGTTGGCAGGAGCTGGGACCGAATGACGGGAGCTCACCTCGCCGCGGGGATTTGAACCGCCGACCTTACGATCAGCAAGTCCTAGGCACTGAGGTTTTACCCACAGCGCCACCCTAAGAAACAAATAGTCCTCTTCTTTTTGGCAGCTCCTGCCTTTAGAAAGCTGCCAGTCTATCCAACCTATCGTTGCCTTGCGTACTATTCTTTCACCGGAGCCATGCTGTTTTTAAATAGGATATTTTAGAATTGCACAAGAACCACAAACCAAGTCCATGGGAGCTGAAAAGATGATAAGAAATAGTTGGTGCAAAATACAATATATTGCAACAACAGTACCTAATAATATTACTATGCAGGCTTATTTCATGTTTTAACGCACAGTTGTTGCAATAGCTTTTATTTTTGTTAGCATTAATTATTTTTAATATTGGCTTTCAGCTTGTGAAGGACTTGGACTCCATTTTCCTGGTCTGCTTGTTTGGACTGTTGCTTATTATATGTGGATGTGCTTGCTTTTCCTGTTTGTTGCAGATCTTGCTGGTTTGTCCATTGGAGATTACAAGGCTAACTAGCTTTGGACCAGCTCAAAAATTACAGCAGTGAAACTCTGTAGTGGATATAAGAAATGGAACATCTCTTGTCTAAGAGTGGGGAAATCAAAAGCTCCATACCTGAGACTGTTACCTGAGGGGGGTGCCTGCGACTGACAAAGGGAATCTTTAACAAGTAGCCATGCTAGAATTTTTTTTTAGATCAAGGAGGATCTTTGTGATGGTGCTGTTACTTGACAGCAAGATTCCTCCAAGAATCTGGTGAGATGAGGGTCTGTTTAAAACACCACCTACTTTCCCTGGATTTAACCTATTTTATCTTGCTCAAAAGGGATGTACTTGTTTTCTGTAATTTTTGCATCTCTTTCTCTTAACTCCATTTCTTCCTTTCATAAAATCAGATTCCACAAGGGTCTTGTAGCTCAACTCCCTGCAATGCAGGGATCTCAACTAAAGCATCCATGACAGATGGCCACCCAATCTCTGCTTAAAAACCTCCAAGGAGAGTCCACCACCTTTTGAGCGAGTTTGCTTGACTGTTGAACAGCTCTTAAGTCTTTCTGATGTTTAGTCAGAATATTCTTATAACTTGAAGCCATTGGGTTTAGGCTTATGCATTGCATGTCTTTTCCATCGTAGTAAACTCTTCCCAAGTTTCATCATCTTGGTGTGTCCTCATATTTTAACACCCTGGAAGCTGCTGAGATCACATAACACCGGTCCTGAAAGACCTACATTGGCTCCCAGTACGTTTCTGAGCACAGTTCAAAGTCTTGGTGCTGACCTTTAAAGCCCTAAACAGCCACAGCCCAGTATAGCCCAGTGTCTCCACCCCCATCGTTCAGCCCGGACACTGAGGTCCAGCTCTGAGGGCCTTCTGGCAGTTCTCTCACAGCAAGAAGTGAGGTTACAGGGAACCAGGCAGAGGACCTTCTCCATAGTGGCGCCCGCCCTGTGGAACACCCTCCCATCAGATGTCAAGGAAATAAACAACTATCTGAGTTTTAGAAGACATCTGAAGGCAGTCCTGTTTTTAATGACTGATGTCTTAATGTATTTTTAATCTTTTGTTGGAAGCTGCCAAGAGTGGCTGAGGAAACCCAGCCAAATGGGTGGGATATAAATTATATTATTATTATTATTATTATTATTATTATTATTATTATTATTATTGCCCTATGCTACATTATGAGGCTTCAGAGAGACCCCAGGGGAAATTGGGAGGCTGACTGATAATGGGAAATAATTAACCCCTTGTCTGTGTTAGGATATTTCCGTTCCACCTTAAAAGGGAGCAGGATGTTTGTATAACAGCCTGCGCATTTCCTGTCTCACAGGATGTTTATGTTGTAAGTTCCTTTCGTTTTTGGCTGTTTTGCCTGAGCAGTCGGAGCAGACGGTCATGTTTTCTTTGTTCTGACCAACGCTGAATAAAACTGTAAATATGCATGTTCTGCTCTCATGCTGTGCAACTTTTGCTGTGTGAATTCTGCTGTTATAGTGTGCACTAAGCCTGAGGCTTAGTGTCGCTGAATTGCTGATATTGCCTGACTACGGGAGGTCGATGGATCGTCCGGCACCGAGCTTGGGGGCTCAGATGGACTTTATCTCCCTGGCAGTATCCCAACAACAGGTTATGGGCCCAGATTCACGGCACTTGCAGGAGAGTAAGACAGCGACAGACTGCAAAAAGGTATGTGCTGGAAAAGCGAAAGCAGAGGCTTTTCTGAATGCCGGCAAGAGTCTTTGATGTCCGGCAAAGACTAATTGGCCTGGGAGCCGAGCCAGAGGCATCGTGATTAATGGGCTGTCGAGATAACACGTCTTTGAAGGCATAACGGCTCACGTAAAAAGCTGGAATGGAGTTTTTCCAAGCTTCGGAGGCCACTGAGTGCCCTAAGTTAAATCGGCACAATTATCAGACCTGGGCAAAATGGTGTGAGAGTTTGCTGCGTCAGTTTGGAGTCTGGCATACTGTATTTGAACCCACTCCAGTTCCTCGGACAGAGAAATGGCAGGCCCAGGATTCGAGGGCCGTTGATGTTATAGTCTTATCCGTTTCTCTGGAGGAAATAAAGACGCTTGCTGGAAATCTCACGGCATGTGACATGTGGGATGCTTTGAAAAAGGCCCACCTGCCAATCACCCCAGCCCAGGGTTTGAATGCATCGGAGGTCCTGGCTGTTTCCCAGAATGCTAGTGAATGCAGGGATGCTGAGGGCACCGATTGCAAGCTGCAGGGGGAGAAGACTGCCACATCATCCCAGGCAGCATTCCAGCCTCCAGGGGGAGCCAAAGAGTCGGCTGCTGAGAGCTCTGTTTCTCGTGAGAACCAAGGTCAGAGCCTTTGCAGAGGCCGGAAGACCAGATGTAAACAGAGCAAGATGCTTGCAGGTGGCCAGGAGCGGGGGGGCAAGTTGCAAAAGCCCATGCCAGTGGAAAACAAGGCTATGTTTGCTGGCACAGCTCCACCAAAGGCTAAAGGCACGTCTGATGGCCAGGAGCGGGGGGGCAAGTTGCAAAAGCCCACGCCAGTGGAAAACAAGGCTATGTTTGCTGGCACAGCTCCACCAAAGGCTAAAGGCACGTTTGATGGCCAGGAGCAGGGGGGCAAGTTGCAAAAGCCCTCGCCAGTGGAAAACAAGGCTATGTTTGCTGGCACAGCTTCACCAAAGGCTAAAGGCAAGCTGCAAAAGCCCACGCTGGTGGAAAACAAGGTTTTGTTTGCCAGCAAATCTGCTCCGAAGGGGAAGGCCAGGTTTGTTATTGACTCTGCGGCCACGTGCCATCTCACCAAAGACCGCCATCTGTTTATCTCCTTCACACCTCAAGATGGAGAGGTCCAGCTGGCTGATGGAAGGACTTTGCAAGCTGCAAGAGTTGGGACTGTGAAACTTGCTAGTCTGAATACTACCATCAGAGATGTACTTTTTGTTCCAGGAGCTGCGGACAATTTGATTAGTGTACCACAGCTGACTGGGCGTGGTTTTGAGGTTTCCTTCAAGAGGACTGTCTGTGTCATCAGAAAAGGCAAAGAGGACATGTGGCATGCAAAGTTGATGGATGGTTTGTTCAGTCTAACTTATGATGACAATGCTGTTATGTCTAATGCTGATTCTTGTTGTGTTGCACAAACTAACAAGGTTCTTCATGCAGGATGCATTCATGATGCACATCGCAGATTTTGTCACCTCTCTTGGCAAGCGCTAGCCAAGATGCCTGTGTTGGTTGAAGGTTTGGACATCAAACCTTGTAAGTTTCACATGAAATGTGTATCATGTGCAGAGAACAAGGTGAAGGTTGCTCCAAAAGGCAAGGAGTCTAGCAGGCAGGCTTCCAAACCCTACCAGCTAGTTCATGCAGACCTGGTAGGTCCTCTAGCGCCCTCTTTGGGAGGAGCAAGGTACTTCATGGTACTAATTGATTCTTTTTCCAGGTACATTCATGTGTTTATGCTCGAGCAGAAATCGCAAGCATTTCCTAGGTTCAAGGCATTCTGTGCTTGGTTGGAGAATGCTCATGGTAAACGTATTGGCTGTCTGTTTACTGATCGGGGCGGGGAGTTCACTTCTCAGCAGTTTGAAGCTTTCCTGACTGAGAAGGGAATCCAGCATGACTTGTCAACGCCTAGATCGCCATGGATGAATGGGCTTGCGGAGAGAGCAAATCAAACGTTGCTGCAAGGGATAAAAACCTTGTTGCATGATGCCAATCTCCCTGAGAAGTTTTGGGGGGAGGCTTTGGCGAATTTTGTTTATTCTTTTAACAGGAGACTGTCATCACCTATTGGCTGCACTCCCTATGAGAAAATGTATGGTAAGAAACCTAATGTCAAGCACTTGAGAATCTTTGGTTCTGACATGTGGGTGCACACCCCACAAAGCAACAAGCTTGGGAAGCGTGGGGCACATGGTTTGTTCATGGGGTACGAAAAAGGTGCATACAGGGTATGGATGACTAACTCTAAATCCATAAAGTTCACAAGGAGTGTTGAGTACAATCCTAAGTGGGGGGAAAATGTGGGAATTTTCCAGAGTTACCCAGAGGAGGATGAAGGTGATGTGAAGAAAGCAGATCATGCTGAGAAAGCTGAGGAAACTGAGGATGATGATGATGATGATGATCAGAGTTCGGATTCCAGTTCAGTGGGCGGCGCTGCTGCTGCTGTCAGTGACAGTGATGACACAGCAGACTACAAGAGCGCAAAGGCCTCAGTCAGACCATCTGATGAGTCTGACAATGAACTGGAAGAACCACTGTTCACCATTGGTCACTTTTCTCCTAAGAAGGAGGAGATGAGTCCAGAAGACTTGCGTCTGGTTCGCAGGTCTGAAAGGGCGACCAAAGGCAAACCTCCTAAGAGATTTGCTGATGAGTTTGCTAAGACGGCAACTGCTGTTCTTAGTAGCTCAGAGAAGGTGTGGGAACCTTCAAGCTTCAAAGAGGTCCAGGAGTTAACCTCTAAAGATGCTGAGCCTTGGCTTAATGCCATGAAGGCTGAAGTTGATTCCTTGAACAGGAACCAGACTTGGGAACTGGGGATGAGACTGGTTGGCAGCAAATGGGTCTTCAAGGCCAAGACAGACCAGAATGGTAAGGTTGTCAGACACAAAGCCAGATTGGTTGCCAGAGGTTTTTCACAGGTACCAGGGCAGGATTACCACGAGACCTACTCACCCACGGTCAAATATGAGAGCATTCGGCTGATGCTCAAGATCGCTGCGGAGGAGAAACTGCATGTTTCCCATCATGACATAAATACAGCTTTTTTGTACGGGATTTTGGGGGAGGAGCTGTACATGCTTCCACCTGATGGAATGCAGATACAGAAGGGAATGGTCTGTAAACTGCGGAAATCCTTATATGGTCTCAAGCAGAGTGCCAGGTGTTGGAACACAAAACTCACTGAAACGTTGCTTTCTCTAGGTTTTCACCAGGGCAAAGCTGATCCGTGTGTGTTTGTCAAGGAGGAGGGGCAAAACAAACTGTATTGTTTATGTTTTGTTGATGATCTTCTGATGTTTTGGAAGAATCAGGCTTTTTACCAAAGCACCCTAGCTCAGCTGAAGGAGCACTTTGACATGAAGGATCTTGGTGAGGTATCCAACTATCTTTCTCTGCAGGTGGAGAGGGACCAAGCAGGTAATTTTCTGGTACACCAAACACAGAAAATTACTGATGTATTAACCAGGTTGAATTTGGTTGATGCAAACCCAGCAGACACACCGATGGTGACAGGTTACCAGGTAGATAGTACTGCTGAAGCGTTTTCTGACACAACGCTGTACAGGTGCATTCTAGGCAAGTTGAATTTCATTGCTAGATGTTCGAGACCTGACATTGCTGTAAGCACTAACCTGCTTAGCAGACATGCTAACAATCCTACTGATCAGGATTGGAAAGCTCTGAAGCGCATAGCCCGGTATTTGAAAGGGACTATGCACTACAGGCTGAGGTTCACCAGTCAGAAGACTGGAGGTCTTGAAATCTTTGCAGATGCAAGTTTTGGAAGTGACACCACGGATGGTACAAGCACTTCTGGAGTATGCTACATGTACAACCACTGCCTGTTTGACTGGTTGTGCAAAAAGCAGACGACAGTTAGCCTAAGTTCCTGTGAAGCAGAACTCAATGCTCTGTCATTTTCACTCATGGATTGTGAATGGTTGATGCAACTGTTTAAGGACATTGGGGTTTCTGTGAAATGTCCTATACAAGTGTATCAAGACAATAGATCTTGTTTGGCTTTGCTGAACTCGGAGAGTTGCAAGCAAAGGACCAAGTACTTGCAGATTAAGCTACATCGTGCAAGAGAATGTATTCAGAAAGGACTCATTCAGGTGTCCTACATGCCAGGAAATGAAATTCCTGCTGATCTGTTGTCTAAGGTTGTTAACAGAGAACAACTTAAGGTTTACGCACAAAGGTTGCAATTGGGTTGAACCACAGGTACTACAGGTTACACGGAAAGGGGGAGGATGTTAGGATATTTCCGTTCCACCTTAAAAGGGAGCAGGATGTTTGTATAACAGCCTGCGCATTTCCTGTCTCACAGGATGTTTATGTTGTAAGTTCCTTTCGTTTTTGGCTGTTTTGCCTGAGCAGTCGGAGCAGACGGTCATGTTTTCTTTGTTCTGACCAACGCTGAATAAAACTGTAAATATGCATGTTCTGCTCTCATGCTGTGCAACTTTTGCTGTGTGAATTCTGCTGTTATAGTGTGCACTAAGCCTGAGGCTTAGTGTCGCTGAATTGCTGATATTGCCTGACTACGGGAGGTCGATGGATCGTCCGGCACCGAGCTTGGGGGCTCAGATGGACTTTATCTCCCTGGCAGTATCCCAACAGTCTGGTGGTAAGTAAAGGTAAAGGGACCCCTGACCATTAGGTCCAGTCGTGGCCAACTCTGGGGTTGTGGCACTCATCTCGTTTTATTGGCCGAGGCAGCCGGCGTACAGCTTCCAGGTCATGTGGCCAGCATGACTAAGCCGCTTCTGGCAAACCAGAGCAGTGCATGGAAACGCCGTTTACCTTCCCGTCGGAGCGGTACCTATTTATCTACTTGCACTTTGACGTGCTTTCGAACTGCTAGGTTGGCAGGATGTCTGGTGGTAGCAAGTACTTAAAGGATAGAATGGTTGGCTAGTAGAGGGGTACTAACCAGGAATTGCTGTTCCTCAAACAGCACACAGTCCAAGTGGGCTGGTTGATGGCAATCACAAGATCTCATGGACTTTGTTTGTTTCTGTGCACTTTGAAGGCCCTACCCCTTCACATTTGGGCATTTTAGAATTGTAACATAGAAAAGCTTTGGCACTCACAATTACTGGGCAAGCACCCATAATGCCACAAAAGCTTTTCCATTCCCACCCAGTAGATTGTGTATTGTCATCTCTACAGCGCTGTTGTCTCCAGACCCTCATTCTTCTCTCTCTTTGAAGAAGGAATGAAGTTTAAGGAGCAATTCAACAGGGAGAGGATTTCATTGTTCAAAGTAAGTAGTAATAGACATGTCCTTGGTGAATTTTCCACTCTAAGAAATGCTCAAAAGCAGCTGAATAGGATGCACGTTGTTTGTGTTGCTAGGATATTGCAAAAATTATTCAATGAACTTGGGAGGCTAGGATCTGCAGAGGTAAACATGAAAAATTAAAGATAAGCGACACAAACCACTCTATTTATTTACACAAGTTTCTGCCAGTATAGAATTTTAAAAGATACAAGTAGTAAAAAAAAAGTGGCACAGGTTACACTTATTAGTAGCAGTCAGTGGTTAAGAGAAAATGGGATATTAGAAATCCCACCCACTCCAACCGCCATATATGGACAGCAACAAACCAAGTTTATTGTATGCAGAAACCTAATTTTCAGAGAGAGTTTAGAAGTATAGTTTGAAAACTTGATATTTAAAAAGTTTAAGATGTGAGAAAATACTGTATAAAAAAAACCCTAAAGAAAATAAGGTGAACATTTTTATATGAAAGCCTTTGAATAATAAAAAATAGCAGCTGTAGATATTGAAATCAGATCTACATTTTCATCTCCATACGAAATCTGTGCACAAAAACTAAGTATATTAAGAAATTGAAGTGTTACACTTGAGTTTTAGATATAGCTTTTTTATATTAAAAAAAATGGTCCCCATTCAAAAATTATAAATACAATTTAGTACAGTGATTTTTCTAGGGGCTTCCACTTCAGGTGATTTTGCATTTTGTTGGGCAACAGTAAAACCTAGCAGCTAAAGAGCATCAGACCAACAGACATGTGGGCCAACCATTTGCATATTCCCACTAAACCACCGCCACCGATGCACTTTCATCATGCTTGAAGTATAATTTAGGCTTTAAAAAAACAGATTTATACTTTAAACAGTAAGCAAGTGTTTCACTTTGGATATTGGTCTATGCAATGGTTAATTCGAACCGTCAGCCTCTAAACGTACAAACACTATTTTAAAAGCAAAATCCGCCATCCTCAGCCAGTGCGGGCATCAGTGAGCAACGTCTAAATATCCGCTGGCAGGTCCAACACTGGTTTATTCATAAAGTCACTGCGCAATGTTTACACTAAGCAGAATATTTCCATTATGCCAATAGGATGATTTGTGCAAAGGAATATGTTCTCTCCAAGCCAAGGTTGAGTTCTTCAGTTGTTTAGTAGGCACATCAGACAACTCTTGGTGATTAATTTAGTGTTATCTAAAACGCTTACTAATTCCCACTAAGTGCTAACTAAGTACCACCGTTCATGTCAGTAAATGGTCACTTCAAAAAGCTAGACCACTTTCCGTCAGTCAAAATTGTAAGTTGCAACTCCATTTCCTGTCCATGTCATATTAAGTGAGTAGTTGACCGACTTAAAGTATGACTCCTCTTTTCAAACACTGATGGCAGGTTGATCAAGGACGGAGAGTGGATGCCCTGTTCAAAGAAAAGAAGAAATATTAAGTGTATACATCTCCCGTGGAAGAAATACTTCTAATGTGTGCCTGGAAAAGGAGGGGAGATTCAAGGGGATCACAAGGAAGGAGAGATCTTCCCCGCTTTAAAATCCAGGTTTTCAAAGTGTCAGCAAGTTAGGCGGACATACGTCTTCAGAAACACTATTGAGAGGTTGTGTGTGTGTTGCATTTCTATTAAGCAGCAGCTTCTCCAACTCAGCCTTTCGACATGTAAGGTTTTCTAATGTAGCCAAACCTCAAGAGAAATAAAGATGAGGCATTGCTTTCTACTTAAACGTATGCAAGAGCAGTTCTGCCCTCACTGCATTTTCGTGCCTTCAAAGTGGCGTCTAAAAGAAGGGCAAGAAAGATAGAAAAACCCTCTCGGACTATTATAAGATCGCTATACATTTTACAACTATATCACAATCACAATTATCCACAATCGCTATAACAACTGAAAGGTTTTGTTTTTGTATAGGGCAAGCTTCAAAGTCATTTAAAAATACTGACAGCTTGCAGCAGGCAAAGGGTATTGTAACTGGTGCAAGAATATATTTTATAAGAGCTCCTAACCCCCCAAAAATAGTGCCCTGCAGGTCACTTTAGCCAAATGACTTCTTTTAGGATATCCGGTTATCTTAGTAATTCTGCTACACACCCATTGCAAGAGATTGAAGGAATGGACAGAACTTCCAAATGTCAAAGCTACCTTTTTCTCAAGTAAATAGCCACCTAGTTTTGTTTTCTAAAAAAGCATATGTACCTTAAAATGCCAGAAAACATGGAAAGAAACCCAGAGCAAGATCAGTATCAGTGGTGACCATGCAAACACCATTAATTCGAATGAAGGAATTCGAATGAAGGAATTTTGGGACAGAAGTGAAAGAGTGCTTAAGAGAGGCCCGGAACCTGAAAAATGTTAGACAGACTGTATTTAAGGCCAGTCTCTTTGCCTCCAAGAAGTGCCCAACAAGGAGGTAGCAGAGCTCACTTTAGGCGGCCCTCTGGTCATCAGTCGCTTCCTCTCTGGTGGTGCTGATGACTGGGCAAGGACTGGGCAGGGAACAGGTGTTTAGGCTGTCAGAGCTGGAAGCAACTCTCCCGTCTACACCATGGGAAGCAGCTATCAGAGGCCGAGGCCTAGAGCTCGGGGAGTTCCCACCAACGGAGTTGGAACGCTGCACACTAACAATGTGCTTAACTGGTTCACATAAACTGTACGTAGAAGCGCAGCGAGTAATCTAAAAACAGTGTGGGAAGAGGGGAACGGAGAGTTAATCCACACATCGAATTCAGTCCAGATCTATCACGATCTCCCATTGTGCTTCTCCCCGTACCATTTTATTTTAGATTAAGGAAGAGCCTGGCTAGGCTGACAAGCCAAGGACAACGTACTAACTGCTTCCTTTGAGCCCTTCAGTCCAAGATGTGCTTGAACTAGATTTACCTTTCAGAGATTACGATGCTCCACCTGCATGACTAATCCCTCTGTTCTGTATTTCAGTAATTTATACCTTCCAAAACAAAAGTCTCTTTCAACCCAAGGACATTCTACTGCTGGGAAATGCCTGTTGTGTTGTAGAGTGAGAGAAGGGGGGGGGCACTAAAGCAATTCTGGCTCTAAGAAGAGATCCGCAGGTGTATGACACCACCTAGTTTAAGCCTTCAGACCTAGTTTATATATCAAAGTATATCCAAATTATAAAGCGCTCACTGTGCTTAAATTGCAAGAGTAGATTATTTTTTTTAATGGCACGTTATGGCCTAGATTTCATCCTCAGTGACTATCTCCATGTTTGCTCATTCATCTTCCATGAAAATACTTAGCAGTACGTGGAATAAGTTGCATACTTCATTACAGTCATCATTGCAACAATAAATGCCGATATTACAAGTGAAATGTCTATGAGTGGACCTAAAGCCAATAAAATTGACCAGTTTGGCAAAGGTCATCGGGTGAGCACATTGCAGAGACAAGGACTGAACTGGAGATTACTGGGCTTAAAGGTCAGTCTTAATCGGTCTCTATGCTACCCCTGCAATAGGAGTCATTAAATGATTTGGTCAACATTGCCATTTCAGGGATGACACAGGAACATGTTCAAAACCACCCAGCATATCCATCATGGCTGTATTGAGCCTTATCTCCCAGTTCAGAGACAGGTTCAGCCCAACAAATCGCCTGCACTTTTAGGAAAGAACTAGTTACTCATCTAACAATAGCCCCCTTTTCTTAACATCTACAGAGCTAACATCCACACCCTTTCCTCCACTGGGCAAAAAAAATCTTTTGGAGTAGAGTCTGCAAAAATTCTATTCAAAGGCTTGCAGCACCCTCTGCTCCAAGAGGCTCACCCAGGTACCAACACCACATGCAGCTGCTTTCATAATATCAGTAAAAGTGGGTTGGGATCAGGTAAACTAAGTAGAGAACTGTGACATTTTATGGGTTTTGATGCAATGGAGCAGAGAAAAGAAATTTCCCGCTCACAACAGCTGGAGAACTATGTATGTTCTGGGAATGAGGTCCATCTATCCAGTTTAGAATGGCAGACACTGCCTGGCAGGATGGCAGCACCAAATTGTGTTTTCAAGAGATATTGAGCATTCCCATTTCAAGTGCTGTGATGGTGCAAGGACACCCTCTTAAGGTTATTTCCCTTACGGCCTGATGTAGAAAAGGAAAACTTGGCCGTGCTTGTTGTGGTTAGCGGAACAGTTCATCAGAGGAGCAAGCGGCCCTGTTGTGGAGACAAGGCCAGCCTCCCTTCATTGGCTTCATTCAGCTAGCACCGCTAGACACCATCACAAAACATTGAACGCAACTCCTCCAAAGGGACTAACAGTACAAATGTACATTTATCTATATGATTCAAGAGTGTCATTCAATCCCATGCTTTTGATTAATCTTTATAGCTGTAATATTTTTAACTACTCCTTGTCACTTTTCTTTTTTCTTTCTTTCTTCTTTTCTGGGAAGCCCTCTTTTGCCAGAACGCATAACCACAAGACATTTAAAGGTAAAGGGACCCCTGACCATTAGATCCAGTCGTGGCCGACTCTGGGGTTGCGGCGCTCATCTTGCTTTACTGGCCGAGGGAGCCGGCGTACAGCTTCCGGGTCATGTGGCCAGCATGACTAAGCCGCTTCTGGCGAACCAGAGCAGCACAAAGAAACGCCGTTTACCTTCCCACCGGAGCGGCACCTATTTATCTACTTGCACTTTGAAGTGCTTTCGAACTGCTAGGTTGGCAGGAGCAGGGACCAAGCAACGGGAGCTTACCCCGTCGCAGGGATTCGAACCGCCAACCTTCTGATCGGCAAGTCCTAGGCTTTGTGGTTTAACCCACAGTGCCACCCGCGTCCCTTACAAGACATTTAATAAGATCCAAATTCCCCAAAAGGAAGGCCATAGCTCAGTGTTCGAGAATCTGCTCAGGGTGCAGAAGGTTCTACGTTCAGACCCTGGCATCTCCAGATAGGGCTGGGACAGACCACATCTGAAACCCTGAAGAGCTGCTGCCAGCCAGTGTAGGCTATACTGAGTTGGGCTCAATCGCCTGACTCAGCATAAGGCAGCTTCCCATGCACCCTAGCCCACAACCCAACTTTTATCTACCAAAAAGGAATTTCCTGCGCTCAGATCATTCTCTCTTTCATGGCTGCAGAACCTCTGAGCACCTTCGTAGCTCAGTTTCTGAAACGTTTTGTTTTCTCAAATGTCTTTAATTGGTCACAAGAGAGCAGATTTTCTTCTGTAAGATACATTCCTCACTATCTCCTCCAGGCATGCTCACTTCTGCCTGACATTTAGAGTGGATTTCTCTACTACAGTTGAGATCTTTTAATTACATTGACCACACAGGTGTTATGACTTCCGGAGAGAGATTAACAGACATGATTACAATAAGCTTCATTATTGAAATAAGAACAGTGCAGGAGCCAGCCTCCCCACTCGGGGCTTTTATATTATTCAAGACTTCTCTGGGAAAAGTCACTTACAGCTAGCGATGAAGTACTGGCAACGCGTCCTCCTAAGTAATTCTCACTAGCTGGGAAGAAAGTCCTTCCTTCGACGCTGCTGTGCGCCATCAATGCTCTCCGGAGCGCTCTCTTTGGTGTCTTGGAGAATGAGAATGCTCGTGTGACCTGCAGAGTTTTAAGAACCACGTTAAGTAAACTGTAGGAAAGACTACAGTGTTACCCTTATTTAAAATACGGGGAAATCGATTCCACATTTTCCAGTAAGGTTTCTTCTGCTGTTCTATGCTGATACATTTGTTGCATTTTGCTTACCACTAGCCAAAGCAGCAAGGATTAAATATATTTGATAAGAACATAACATCCCTGGTGGATCAGGCCAGATTCCCATCTAGTCTAGCATCCTCTCCTCACAGTAGCCAGCCAGATGTGTCCAACACATCTGCAGTCCAACAGCGCTCACCCCACTTGTGATTCCCGGGAACTGGTACTCAGAGGCATACTGCCTCTGGCAATATAGCCATGGAGGCTAATAATGCAGCCTTACCCTCCATGAATTTGCCTAATGTTCCTTTAAAGCCACCCAACCATCTTGTTCCCATTCATGCCTATTCCAGCCTCACACTTCATATCGCTATAGATTTGCTAGTCAAACAACATTATATTACTTTTTTTTCCCCAACACAAACCAACCAAGATTCTTAAAGCACCTAAAAGACTAACACATTTATTATGGTGTAAGCTTCTGTGGACTAGAGCTCGCTTCCTCAGATGCAGGATCAACATCTATATTGAGAGGAATGAGGGGGGAGGAATCATACATAGAGAAACAGTCACACCCTGGATATAGAAAGGTGGGGGAACTGTAAATAGTAGAATCAAATGCCAATGGAAGTGACATAAAAGGCCACTGTTTTCAAAAACCCAAACCCAAAACTAACATGGCCCTACCCCCCTCAAATTTGTCACAATTTGTTTCAACATGAAAAAGTTATGATCTTTTTACTGGTGCCAAACTCTCAAACTCTGTGCTGGAATAGTAACACGTAAAAGATTGAGAGAAGACAACATACATCAGCTAAAAGCTCCTTACACAATTGAGGGCTACTGCACAATATACCTCTGGAAACATCTGTCAGTGGTTTACATTCATTCTCTCCTGATGTGCGGAGCATGTGCAAGTGTTACCTTTAGGCGCAAGTATTCCAGTGCAATAAAACTTGTCACCGGGAAGGGAACTGAATGGGTTTTGCCCCCCAAATGAAAAAGCTTGATGCGAGAAGATAGCTTCAGAATAGCATTTCTTTATTAGTTAAACCTCGTACCTTTTTGGATGTTTTTTTAATGGCCCGGGATGCCCTGCTCAGTGTGCTGTCCACATCCTTCGTGCTTACTTCAATGGAATCTGGATCAGTAGCGTAAATGAGATCTTCCTGCAAAGGGAAGAAGGCTTGAGAACTTACTCAAAGGCGAAGCCACCGTGAGAGTAAGAGATTCACGTTTCAAAAATCAACACAAGACTTCAAATTCTCAGACACCGTCCTCAGATTCTCACTACCAAAAACAAAACTTTCCAGATAGGAGTTGCAAACCTTCAGAACTCTACTGCTTAGCCAGCAGGTAGGAAAAACAAAGAGCAAAATTAAAGGCTTTACTGCCACCATGTGGAGCATGGAAGTCAGTGTACACATCGCTATGAAAAAGCAAAGTCCCTTTAGTCTGGAAAAGGGAAAGTTTGTGACTTCAACTGACAAGGTGGCAACCATTCCTAAGTCCAGTCTAACCTAGTGATGGGGATCCCTCAACATTCAGAGTTTATTACAGCAGCTAAAATACACACCACTTCCTTTTTCAACAGCAGCACACTTTCAACCATGAAATGTTCCATGTTTTTAAGAGGTCTTAAAAGATATAGTGGTACCTTGGTAGTCAAACAGCTTGGCTCCCAAACAAATTAGCTCCCAAACGCCGTAAACCCGGAAGTGAGTGTTTGGGTTTGCAAATGTTTTTTGGAAGCCGAACATCTGACGCGGCTTCCGATTGAGTGCAGGAAGCTCCTGCAGCCAATCGGAAGCTGTGCCTTGGTTTTCAAACAGCTTTGGGAGTCAAATGGACTCCCTGAACAGATTCAGTTCGAGAACCAAGGTACCACTGTATTTAGCTCTGCCAGGAAAAAGCCTATTCAAAGACAGCTCTTTTGTACATTTAGGAGTCGAATCCCAAGTACAGTCAGAAGAATCCGATATAATGGACTTGTACATGGTTTCAGCTTGACAACAACTGTGTGTTTTTCATACGTAGGGCAATGCTGTGCTTTTAGCCCCATCCCCAATATCACACCAGGACAGCTGGGTGTCCTGACCACAGAGAACTCTTACACACGAGCAAGAACTTGTGCATTGCTCCTTTTCAGACAACTGCAAAAAATGCAGTTGTTAAAGGAATCGGGCAAGGCTAAAAACACAAACCGGTGAATAAGACATTGCCCTACACCAAAGCAGTAGACACATAGAATACTATATAAAACAATGTCTTTCGTTGAATAAATTCCCTTGGAGCACTTGCAACCCTAAATCAGCTCCACTGAAATACAGAATGTTTAGAATTAAGGTGTGTTGTGAGTAATATGCAAACCAAACGGCACCTTATGATAGGTTTATTCTCTGGAACCACTGAGTCCCAGTGCCACATTCTTTTACTTTTGTAAGCATAGACATGCACAACTGACATTAGGCAATCGTCTTTCCCTAGAAGAATCAATCAATCAAGTGATCACCTAAAGCCTAATGGTGAACATGCAGGATCTGCTGGAAATAAAATAATTGTTTAACACACACACATTCTGTCTTCTCCCAACAGACATCAAGGCAGCCATCAACAACAAATTAAAAGAATGATTGCTTTGCTCAAAGCTATTTGATTAAATTATTTTAATGGTACTTTTTATTTTGCTGTTTTAGAGTTTTTATAAAACAAGAGAGATAGTTAACGTTCACGGCCCAACAGGCTTCCTGGAAAAGATGACTTACTATGCCATTTAATGTATGCTACCTCATACTAAACAGGTGGGCAGGCAAAGCAGATCTCTATATAACACTATTTATTAGGGGTGATTAATGGCAACAAAATTCACCTTGTATTGGCAGCAACCCAATCTGCTCTGAATCCACAATGAATAATTGGATTATTTCAGGTTTTCAAATGAATAATTGGATTATTTCAGGTTTTCAAATCTGATCTGTTAGATCCCAAGTTCTGTTTCACACCCACTGACTATATGGGGAATCTAAAAACTGTTGTAGCCTTCCAAAAAAAAAACAACCTTCACATAAGTGGGTGAAATTTGTAGGCAAGGGAGCCCCTTCAGAGTGCATTAAGCCTGCCAAATTTCAGGCAGAGCCATCCAGCGGTTTTTTGCAGGGACCCCTTAAATAAAAAAAAAGACCTCTTAAGCTTTATTTTCTGCCAGAATTAGCTGCAAATTGCAGGCATGAATGCCCCTTCTGAGAGCTTTAAGCCTGCCAAATCTCAGGAAAAATAGGTGCACAGGAGCAGACTTTCCCATTTTGGAGTGGGAAAATACAAATCATTTTTCTATTTTATTTTTTATTTTATTTTTTGTGGGAAATCAAGTTTGAAAGCTGGGAGGCATGATGAAACTGCCCCTGGGTGGGAAACCAGCAGAAGTGCAGACAAGCAGGTTACTTGTTATGAAAAAAACTGGGAAAGAAGCAGGCTGACACAATAACCTAACTCCGTATGTCCTGCTATCACAGCCAAAGCTCAGAGAAAGATGACCTACATGGAGAGGTTTATTTACTTCAACATTATTCCCCCCCTCCCAATCACCCACTGGAGTGATTCAGAAAAAGAATTCACTTTGATTAAAAGCTTGGCCTGTCTAGCAAAACAAGGTATCCCTGCACCCAACCCCACCCTTCCAAAGCTCTGGGCAGCTTGGTTTCATTTCTCATAAAAGAAAAAAGGGCCCTGTGCACCTATTTCTCTGACAGGCTTCATCTTGGGGGGCAGGGGAGAGAAGGCCTAAAGTGAATCAGCTTAGGAGGTCCCTGACCCCCCACAATACAGCTTGTTAACAGCACGACCCAACTTGGAAACATGAAATCATGGGCCACATCACTCCAATTCACCTCCTTATTTGGAATATGCACAGAGCTGCTACACACCCCTATTTAAGTGCAACAGTGCACTCCAAACACAGATGTGCTGCACCTGTTACAGCAATAACTCCAGGCAAGCATACCATGCAAACAAGAGCATTGCTCTTGTTCGTATGGCTTTGATTCTTACCTGGAAGTTAAGTGCCATTTAACTCAAAGGGGTCTTTTCTGAATCCAAACATGCTGAGCTGTGGCTCTGTGGACAGCTCCATCAGGCACCTCCTGCCCCTGAACTGTGCCAGGGGGGTGTTCTAGGAACAACTGTTTAATAACTGGTGCCCGAGTTTTGATTTTGATTTTCCTCTTCCCTCCCTGCCCCTTTCCCCTATTGTGCTGCATATTTTTAGATTGTAAGCCTGCAGGTAAGGACTGCTTTGTTCTGATTGTATGTAACCCACTTCGAGAGACTTTCTTGGCTGAAGAGTAGGGTGAAAATGCTGTAAGCCAGTGTGGTGTAGTGGTTAAGAGCGGTAGTCTCGTAATCTGGGGAACCGGGTTCGCGTCTCCGCTCCTCCACCTGCAGCTGCTGGGTGACCTTGGGCCAGTCACACTTCTTTGAAGTCTCTCAGCCCCACTCACCTCACAGAGTGTTTGTTGTGGGGGAGGAAGGGAAAGGAGAATGTTAGCCGCTTTGAGACAACTGAAGGGGAGTGAAAGGCGGGATATCAAATCCAAACTCTTCTTCTTCTTCTAAATAAATTATAAATGCAGGCGACTCCCCATTTACGCAGGAGTTATGTTCCGAGGCTCTGCACATTTAAGCAAAGCCACATTGATTTGAAACACCACTGAAAAAGCCCGCAAACACCCCGTTCATCTACATCTGGTTTCACACCCTCACTTGGCTCTGTGATTGACTTGCTTATACTGCTGTGCTCACTGATGCTGCTGACACCATTGCTTTGCCAACCACGAGAACAGGATGCGCTTTAAGCTCACTGTGTACAGATACAGTCTCCAAGAGATTACAGCCTTGATGAACTGGCAAGCAAGCTCTTCTGAGAAGTTGTCCCATCTTGCAGACCTTTGCCACAAGACATGCTACCAGTGGGCCTGTTAGTTCTGGCATAGCCACCTTACATAGATCTCTTAAACCTCTACACATTTTAAGCAGATTCAAGGTACAACCCCCTCGGCAGCTCTGATATCAAGAACTTACAGCATCTGCTTTGCATATCGTGTTGGCTACGTGCCGGCACAGCATCTTCAGCCAGTTCTCCTTGGGAGGTTCCTCAGTCGTTATCTGGAAGCTGAACAACAAGTTGCTCTGCTCGGTCGGTGGTCGCACAACTAACGCAAATGCTTTGTGGCACTCTGCAAACAACAGCAACAGATCAGTCAACAATCTGAGCAACTCACTATTAGAGGAAGAAGGGAGCATGGACGACTGAGTATTGTCCTAGGGTCAGCACAAGAACCAAAGTTTAGAAGCCTGAATATCAAAGAAGTGGGCAGGCCATCTCCGCACAGAACTGACTCTTCATATATTCATCTCAGCAGCGTCTCCCCATTTCAGCTGCCATGTGTGTGGGCTACAGAAGGAAGTCTAAAAACACATCCTGCACATTGCGATGGAGAACCAGTGCACAGGACTTCTAATACTTGAGGAAACACCACATGTTGGACATAAGGTGGGTCAGTTTTCCCGCCCATAGAAAACAAGGGGATGAGGTTCAACAAAGGTCTTTAAGCCGTAGTGAAGCTGCAAGATGCTTTATGTAACCATCACAGGTCTGCCGTCACCAAAACAAGGTACAGCATCTCGGGGGACAGTGAAGTCTACAAAGCTGTGTGAGCAGAATAAAGATTCAGAAGATAAATATCCACATTCAGCCACAACAAAGAAGACACTGCACAAAATTCGGAAGCAAGAGGTGAATGGCATTGCCACACCTTCAGTGACAAAGGTCCAAACCTTTCAACCTCACCATATAGTGTATGATGCTTTTAAAAGACCCTGTGTTTTGCAGTTATGCCCTGGCTTTCAAGAACTGTTACTGCTCGGGCATGGGAGAATACCTAGTGAAATTATTCTGCCTGGTATTGCTTGTATTCAGGGATTATTTCTTTCGACAACTCACGTAACATTTTAAATACAAATTGTTCTAAGGACCTTAGAGTGAAGGGAGGGTAAATCAAGGTATTTGAATGGTGTGGTAAACGTAGAACAAAATGAAATTTAGGGATCAGGAAAGAGCCAGAGCCTATTAGAACAACAATCAGCAGAAAAAGGAGGGGTCATCGAGGAGGACTGTGCTTCAAAATATTAAGACTGAGAACAATGTGGAAAAAGCCCCCTGTGTGATTATAGAAATAAGGAATGGTCAAATAAAACAAGATAGAGAGTTATACCAGTGGCTGACTGATCGAGAGAGGAGATTGTCAGTATCAGGACTGGAAAATTGTGAAGTAATAAAGAAGATAACAGAAAGATAAAGGTTGGACATTTAGCTCTTAAAATCCAGAACACAGGAAGTCCCATTGTAATTAATTAATTCGGATTATATAATTGGCTATATTGTTTTTTGTTTTTGAATGTGGAAATATTTGGTTTGATTTGTTATTAATGTGAATGTATTTTTTAAATTTGGAAAAGGAATAAAAATTATTTACAAAACAAAAAAAGGAAAGAGCCATAGGATTTTGTGCATAACTTTCCACCGCCTATGAACTAAAGTCTCCTCCCCACCTTATTTCCCTCTCCTTCAATCACAGCCAGGTCACGAAGGTTTGGCTTGGAGTGCAAGAGCGAGTGCCTGGCCCAAGGGCACCCACCAGCCTTTATGGCCTAACAGGGACTTGAACCAAGTTCTTCCTCTCGCTAGGCCAATACTCTCTACCAGGTGTGGGGAACTTTTGGCCCGCCAAATGTTAAAAGACTACAGCTCCCATGAGTCTCAGCAAGCAATATCAATTGGTGGGGATGACGGGAGCAGAAGTTCAGGAGAAAGGAGAGCCAGTGATTTCCCATGCCTGCTCTATACCATGCTGGCTTTTTTACATGCAATCACCAAGCTAAGTTAAAATGAACCTGGGAATGCTCTTAAACCCACTTTGCAACCCCAATTTAAAACAGCACTGTTGAGATGACGACAACAAGGCTCATTCTTATCCAGGATGGCAACCGTTAAGGTTTCATGTCAAACCCAGGCACAGTGGGCATTTGCAGATAGAGAAAGTGTACATAACCCTTAGCTTCCTCCTTAATTTTAGGTAGCTTTAACTTTGTACCAGGCAGGTCTGACCTTGATGCAGAGCACTATTTCTGAAGTTACAGGAAGAGACTCTTTCCAGCACCCTAGAATGATGCTCTGCCACACATCATTGCAGAGTCTGCACATGCAGGAAATTAAGATTACAATGCTCTCTACAGAAGGAAGCCACACTGATTTCAGTGAAACATGCAGCCATATAAATGATAGTCTAGAGAAAGTTGATGAAGGATCTTAAGACAGAACTGTGGGTTTAACTCCTGTTAAAGTTTCAAGTGCCAGTCGTATCAATCTTTGTTCTTAAAAGGTTAATACACCCACATGCGAAGCTTTATTTTTAGACAAAGCTTTCTGCCAAGGCACATGGAAACACTCGTTGAAGGGCTGTGAGCTCTGAAAGCCTTGAGTGATTTTCTCCAACTCCTGACATTTGACCATCTTCTCTCACTGCTCCTTTTAATGGTTACTTCCAGCTCCCTGGCCCCCAGGTGAAACCTCTTCGGAAGGTATCTTGTTATTCAGCTGTGCCAAAACATATCAGCGTTTGAAGTCCATCACTCTGCATTATTAGTCCTCAAAAATCCACATTCCACTGCCAATGTTCATACCTTCTGTCTCTCGGATGTCTAGTACTTTCTTGATCTGAGACAGGGGCATGAGGATGATGTGCTTGAGACAGGCTGGTGGCCTGGTATGGCCATGAGGACTCTTGAAGCCACCAATGACTTTGTGCCGCTTCCTTGCAATCTGTTGGGGGGAAAAAAGAAAAGAAAAGGAAGCATGAAAAGAACCATCTCCTATATGCCCAGAAACATTTAAACTGAAAGTTCGGTGACAGCTTCTGAAAATCCTAAACAATTCCAACATACAGATTCATGTTTCTATTGCAAAATGTTCACTATTTTTCCCTGAGAGACAGTCAGTTTTTATGTTCACTTGAAAAACCACGTGCTGAATTCTGCATTGTTCTTTTGTCTTGTACTTGTAAAATGATCCAGAATTGCATATGGATAGTAAAGGCGCATTGTACTTGTAAATAAAGGGTACTTGCTTCCACCCACAAGTAGATACATTTTGAATTAAGTCCCCTAAATTGTGAAAGGAACTTGCAAGCAAGCATATACAGTGGTACCTCAGGTTACATACGCTTCAGGTTACAGACTCCACTAACCCAGAAATAGTATTTCAGGTTAAGAACTTTGCTTCAGGATGAGAACAGAAACTGTGCTCCGGCAGCGTGGCGGCAGCAGCAGCAGGAGGCCCCATTAGCTAAAGTGGTGCTTCAGGTTAAGAACAGTTTCAGGTTAAGTACGGAGCTCCGGAACGAATTACCGTATTTTTTGCACCATAACACTCACTTTTTTCCTCCTAGAAAGTAAGGGGAAATGTCTGTGCGTGTTATGGAGGTAATGCCTACGGGTGGCATGCCTACGGATTTTCCTCCTCTAAAAACTACATGCGTGTTATGGTCGGGTGCGTGTTATAGAGCGAAAAATACGGTAAGTACTTAACCTGAGGTACCACTGTATGCTGCTGTGAAGCTATGAGCCCAGTTCATGCACTGCACTGCACTACTGTACTATATGCTGTAAGCCTCCCAGAGTGGCTGGGGAAACCCAGCCAGATGCGTGGAGTATACATAAATAATAGTAATAATAATAAAGCAACTAGGGTTTAATGTGAACAAGTATATAGACAACAAATGAGAGAGCCCAATTGAAACAACTTTTTTGCAGCAATTCCTTCATCCAGGGAGGGAGACTTAATAAGAACAGACCATCAGCCTAAAATACAAAGGAACTGGGAGCAAGAAAGGCAACAATGAAGCCAAAAGTAAATGAACATATACAAGCCAGGCAGCTCAAAGAATGTAGACCAGCTTCGAAATTAAGAGCAGCATCATTACATTAGCACATCTAGGCATGCCAAATATAGATCCAAAACCTGGAGAACTTTAAGGACTGCCTCCGTATGTCATATGTCTTCATGGGAGGCCCCATTATTGCATCTCACACGGCTGGAGAATATGAAAGCCTTGGCATTCCTGATATAGGCAGCCTGGCTGCAAAACTTCCTATCCTGAGACTATGTCTTGCTCTTTCACTTTTGAGTCCTCCAAGCTCATACTGTCTAGATGTTGGGTGTCTAAAGCCCAGCTTTGGGTCCACCAATTTTGGCAACTGGGGGTGGGGAGTAGACATAGCACTGAGGTGGGTAGAGAGATTTAAAGCTCTCCATCAGAGTACTGGGTTGGGATGCAAAACACCCACAACTCAATCAACAGAGCAACCATTTCATGAGTGGGGCAAGGGTGACAGCTCCCATCTGATCTGCACAGCTGTGTGCTGTGTGTACATACACAAGAGTATGGCGTAGCTACACCCACTAGAGCCATGAAGCCCCCAGAAAGCTGGCCAAAGGTGAATGTGGCTCTCCAGCACCCCCCAAAAAGGTTAATCATCCCCAATATAGACACATACATCTCAGCTGGACACTATCTGTACCTGGCATCTGCTTGCTGATTTGCTAAACTTGTGCTGCTTTATGTTTTTGATATTTTATTGATATTGCCTTTTACTATAGTTAGCCTCGGTGAAGCTCCTTCTTAAAAAGCAGAAAAGGGCAAGACAAAAATATTTTTACATGATAGCATACGGGCTAAACAGGGATTGACAAGACTGATTTTGTTTGACACAAAGTAAAAGCAGATTTAGAAAACTGGATTCTGCAACCAAACAACACATTATACACAGCCCAGCTACAATCTTGACAACTGTAGCTCCATGGGCCACGGTTGAAGTCTTTAAAGCCCTAAGCAGCCTCGGCCCACTATACCTGAAGGAGCGTCTCCACCCCCATCATTCAGTCCAAACACTGAGGTCCGGCGCCGAGGACCTTCTGGCAGTTCCCTCACTGCAAGGTTGCAGGGAACCAGGCAGAGGGCCTTCTCTGTAGTAGCTCCCGCCCTGTGGAATGCCCCCCCCATCAGATGTCAAACGAATAAAATCTGACGTTTAGAAGACATCTGAAGGCAGCCCTGTTTAGGGAAGTTTTTTAATGACTGATGTTTTAATGTATTTTTAATCTTTTGTTGGAAGCCACCCAGAGTGGCTGGGGAAACCCAGCCAGATGGGCAGGGTATATGTAATTTTTTTATTTTTTTTTAATTATTATTTTTTATTATTATTATTATTATTATTATTATTATTATTATTATTAAAACCCACTGGTCAAGGGCAAGGTTCAAGCTAACTTGTGGCTATTGAAGGCAGATTTTTAAGCAGAGTTCCACATCCTTGGTGTTGCAAATTGTACAGACTACAATGAACTGTGTGCTTTATGGCCTCCCCCATGCTAGACTCAAGCCTCTGAAACTTGATTAGTTTCTTTTCCCCTAGCTCAGTATCTTTCCAACAGCAATTACAGGTTATACTGCTTGTGTGGACACTTTACGCACACATTTTGTATAGCTTAAGCAGAAGCAAAACAGACTTACCTGGCACAGCCATGTTATTTATTCACATTAAATATAAATAAGCCCCACGAGAACTTTGTGCGCCGCTGAGCCACTGTCTTGAGAACTTGAAACAAATGCCAGGATTCTAAGCGGCGCCAAGAGACCAACCGATTTTGATGAGCTACCACTAGAGTAACCAAGATGCATCAATCCCAAAGATGTGAAAAGCAATCTTCTTTTGCTTGCATCACATCAAGTGGACATTAGGGATGGGAAGACAGCAGAGAAGGACGGCAAAAAGAAGGTTGTGGGGGAGATTTAAAGCAGCTCTCTTTTTCAGGTTAAGAAGTACTCAGCTACAGAAATGAGACACTGGTTTAATCCAAATATGGAGGTGCAAGAAGGCAACACTTGACAAAAGCACCGGCCAACTAGACTGGAGGAAACAATGAACCCAGCAATAGTTTCCTCAGTTGACACAGATTGTAACCTTACATATGCTTACCTGGGAGTAAAGCCCCATTGAACACAGTGGATTGTATTTCTACGTAACTATGCATAGGATCATGCTGAGTTTTGTAAATAAGATGTAGGAGGTGCTGCTCCTACATGCAACAGACCAATAAAACTGCCTTGGTTGTAATACTGCAATTTTAAAGAGCTCTGGATTAACTATGAGGGGAGATCCAATCAGATGAGATTGTAGTTCGAATCAAAGAATGGTAGAGTTAGAAGGGACCACACAGGTCATGTAGTCCAACCCTCTGCAATGCAGGAATCTTTTCCCTAAGGTGGTGTTTGGACCCAAGACCCTGAGATTAAGAGTCTCATGCTCTACCAAGTTGTTCCAGAGCTGCTGCTACTACCACAAGTAAATGTACAGATGGCAATCAACTGATCAGAAACCTCCCCCTGCCCAAATCTTTGATCTAAAAACTGGGGGAGGCTTGTTAACAACTTTCCACCTCCAGCATCTGCCGGAAGAACCCAAAATTGCAAGAGATGTCAGCATTCCCAGGCCAGCAGATGCTCCTTAAAAAAGAAAGGGGTGACCAAGTATAGATTCAGGAGCAGAGCTTCAATGTCATGACTTGAGATGCAAGTTTATTCAGCTTGTCTAATTTATACAGCCTCTTGCGGAAGAATTTTCTAGGGCCCAGCTCTGGTCGTAAGTCAATAACCCATACGATGCCTGTGTACTACATTTCTGCAAGAATTCATGTCGGGGGAGGAATTACTCAAAGGCCTCTCTGCTTGCTTCTCAGTGGCAGCATCTCTCCTGCAGCAAATATTTCACTACTAATAGTAAGACATGGCAGCAGAAAGTTGCTCTGTCTTCTCCACTAATCCCCGTATCGAGCTACCAACCATTAAGTCCGCAGAAATAAAGTGTTCTTTGTTGACAGTTTGTGCAGTGGTTCTTACCAACTGACTGAGTGGCACATATAGCGTAAAGCTTTCTGTCAAGACAAAAAAAAAAAAGGGTGTTCCAGACGTCCTTCGTAGGTTGCAAGTGTTTGGATTACTATTTATTCCTCTGGGTTGCAAGTCATTCCAGAATGTCACAGCCAAATGAATATCTATAGACTTACCTCCAGGCAGTCGTTAAAAAGGAACAGGGTGACCTGCTCCCCTCTGTCACACAGGTCGTCACCAAGCGCAACTGTTTCCAGCCGCTGAATTAGACTTCGGTGAGATGACAAGAGATTGGCCTGTGGGGTATAGGAGAAGCTCATTTAAAAAACAGAACAGAATAGTTCAGGAAGGTGCTTTGTCACCAAGAAATAAAATTAAACAGAGCAGACTTTTAACCTAAAAGATCTGTGTAACATTCAAAAACCTGCTGGACGGTAATATTTATGCTATTCTGCAGATTAGATTTCACAGCAGGTAACATTGCGGGTGGCGCGGTGGTCTAAACCACTGAGCCTAGGGCTTGCTGATCGGAAGGTCGGCAGTTCGAATCCCCACGACGAGGTGAGCTCCAGTTGCTCGGTCCCAGCTCCTGCCAACCTAGCAGTTCGAAAGCACCCCAAAAAGTGCAAGTAGATAAATAGGTACCGCTCCGGTGGGAAGGTAAATAGCATTTCCATGCGCTGCTCTGGCTTTGCCGGAAGCAGCTTAGTCATGCTGGCCACATGACCTGGGAAAACTGTCTGCGGAAAACGTCGGCTCCTTCGGCCAGTAAAGCGAGATGAGCGCAGCAACCCCAGAGTCATTTGCAACTGGACTTAACTGTCAGGGGTCCTTTACCTTTTTTAACATTGCCTTACTGAACCCTTTCAAAAGCTCACATACAGGAATCCTCTCATTGCCCAACAACAGAATACTTCTCCAGTACATCAGCTTATTGTTTCTGTAACCCCACACATTTTTTTCTACAGCATTATTAGGGTCAGCAGATGCTTTCAAAAACTGTATCTGGAAATAAAGTTAATGATCAATTTCAAAATTACTCCAGTTTAGCATAAAAAATTAGTCGTTAATGGTACCACATTCCAAAAACATAGAACACACTCCTAACCTATTGGGGTATGTTAGGTTTCACAGTGTTAACTCATTGGGAGATGTGGAAGCCTTGGAAGAAGGAGACAAGAAAGCAAAACAAGATGCATAGGAGATGTACTGAACTCATAATGGAAGGAATCCAAAGTATCCCAATAACCTAACGGGGTTGGGCAGGTCAACAAAATATTCCAAGCAAGAAATCCATGGTAGAAGTTTGCACTATGAAAACTATAGTTCCTGTACCAATATAAAGCCAGCATGAAGCAGAATTAACAGGGTAAAACTTACTCCTAGAGTCCAATAAAGCCTTGCAGTGGTTTTTCATTACATACAGGAATCTGCTGCAAGTTACAAAAACAGGGAAAATATTCTAGCACTCTTGAAGTGGCAGAACCAAAAAGGGTGGAATTTATGGTACAACCAAAATTCTAAATTAATTTTCTCTACCCTATTTTAAGAACTTGTCGAGTTCAATTAGGGGTTGGGCAGCTTCATTCTCCCATTCATCTCAATAAAAACCCTGAACATGTAGCAAGTTAAACATACTTTTTTTTTGAAAAACTGAAGCGGAGAGAGATGAAACAGCACAGGACAGCTGACCTCACAATTGTTGAGAAGCACGTAGAGCATGAAGCAGCTCAGGTTTGCTAGAGAAAAGCTGGACCAATATTTCAAACAGGCACTGGGGCCCACAGCAACCCCACTGGCCCGGGAGTGTTAAGTGAGAAGACTCTTCAATTAACATTTATTCTTCTCCTCCTCCCCCTACCAAGAGGTCATATCTGTCTAACAAAAGGACTCCACCCCACACATCAGGCTCAGCTTCACTATTAACTTACCGGGCAGCCATCTACTTCATAGACAACATCAAAAATCTGCCTTTGGGCTTCCGTTTTCCTTTTATCTTCATTAATATGCCTGGGGAAAAGAGTAAAAAGAGACTTTTCAGTTGTTAGGGTTTAGGTCCAATACAGACAGGGCACCCAGGTATCTGCTTCATGGCACGTGAAGGTCAGATCCACCACTTGAAGTTATTGACATAAGCTTGTGCTCAGTGACTATTATGGGTGGGGAGTGTGAGTGTGTGCACACACAATCACACACACACACACCCCAAACATGTGTCTATACGCACATCTACAGCTGAACAGCCTCTTCATCTGCAGAACGGCCACTTCGTTAAGTCAGCTACCCAGAAACCTAGATTACCACAGGAGAATTATGCTATATGCATACCAACACCATGCTAAAAATACAAAGCTAAACACAAACAAAAACACCACCTTTTATGAGAGTTCCGTTTTTAAAATCTGCCCGCATTAATTTCTCGCACAGACTTGGGAAATGTGAAAAGACTGCAACGAGCAGCCGTGTCAGCAGTTGAAGACTAAAGAGAAGTGTTTTCCACTTGAGGAAGGCCCAAAGGGGGCAGGGGTTCATCGAAACAGATTTGCTGAATTTCCCCCCCTGAAAGCGCTGCAAAGCTACGTACCAGGCAGCTGCTACAGTGCTGAGCCTTCACACTGACAGCAGTCATGGGAGTCTCCTGCAGTACAAGTAATTCCTACAAAATTCCTATCGTTGTCATTTGAATTTTCACTGGCTTCGGGAGTAAGGGAAAGTATTCATAATATATCCCATAACCTTAAGGAAAAGTTATTGTAACAAGAAAAAGCACCAATTCCTTTCCACAAAAAGGTTCTGAAAAGCAACAGTTAACTTATCTTTGAAGTAAGACACCTCTCATTACAAAGGTAAAGGTAAAGGACCCCAGACAGTTAAGTCCAGTCGCAGACGACTCTGGGGTTGCGGCGCTCATCTTGTTTACAGGCCGACAGTTTTTCCGGGTCATGTGGCCAGCATGGCTAAGCCGCTTCTGGCACAGCGTAACACCAAAACCAGAGCAGCGCACAGAAACATCATTTACCTTCCCGCCGGAGCAGTACCTATTTATCTACTTGCACTTTTTGGCGTGCTTTCAAACTGTAAGGTTGGCAGGAGCTGGGACCGAGCAACGGGAGCTCACCCCGTCACAGGGATTTGAACCACCAACCTTCTGATCAGCAAGCCCAAGAGGATCAGTGGTTTAGACCACAGAGCCACCCGCGTCCCTTTCTCATTACAAAACGATGTATCAAATGGATAGCAGTGCCAAAGCAGGGCCTCCCAGTTTCAAGGAGAATTAAATGCTCATAACTTTTTTCCAATGAGTACTATTCAATGTGTGGCTTTTGAGATGGAACCCACAGTTCAGCTGGGAACCTAGCTACCTCATCACAACAGCAGCATTCCCATGGCTTTCTGTTTTCCCTTTTCTTTTTTGGCAACTGGAAAATACAGGCCAGCAATATATCACAGGATAACCCATACCATTGTTATATATTTCACAGATTCATAGAATAGTAGAATTGCAGGAATTTCATTTGCTGATAGCTTCCCATGAGGCATGCCAAACAAATTTACAATATAAGAGCATAGAAGTTACCGTATTTTTTGCCCCATAGGGCGCACCGGCCCATAGGGCGCACCTAGTTTTTTTGGGGGGAAATAAAGAAAAAAATTATTTTCCCCCCCCCAGGCACGGGGCTGGGGCGGGGGAAGCCCGAGCTTCCCCCGACCCCAGCCCCCAGAACAGGCAGCTCTGCGCAAGCCATGGAAGGGCTCCCACGGCTTGCGCAGAGCTACCCGAAGCCAGGGCGCGACTGCTCAGCGCGCCGGGGCTTCGGGATAAGAGGCAGCTCTGCGCAAGCCGTGGGAGGGCTCCCGCAGCTTGCACAGAGCTACCTGAAGCCCAGGCGCGACTGCTCAGTGCGCCCAGGCTTCGGGGTGCAGGCAGCTCTCCGCAAGCTGTGGGAGCCCGGCGGGAACTCCCGTGGGCTCCCAAGGCTTGCGGATAGCTTCCTGAAGCCTGGAGAGCGAGAGGGGTCGGTGCACACCGACCCCTCTCGCTCTCCAGGCTTCAGCGAAAGCCTGCATTCGCCCCACAGGACGCATACACATTTCCCCTTCATTTTTAGAGGGGAAAAAGTGCGTCCTATAGGGCGAAAAATACTGTACATATACAGTGGTACCTTGGTTTCTGAGCGTCTCGAAAACCGAACGTTTTGGCTTTCAAACGCTGAAAACCCGAAGTAAATGCTTCCGTTTTCGAATGTGCCTCAGAAGTTGAAGAGCTTCCACTGTGTTTTTTTTCCATTTTCTCCATTGAAATTGCAGGCCGCCTCTGCAAGACCCTTTGCGCCTCAGTTTTCGAACGTTTCGGAAGCCAAACAGTCTTCCAGAACGGATTATGTTCGAAAACCAAGGTACCACTCTTATAAATACAACTTTTAAAAACTATATATAATGCATGCTGCCTCTTGAGCAGACAAGTATGGTAGGTAGGTAGGGAGAGAGAGAGAGAGAGAGAGAGAGAGAGAGAGAGAGAGAGAGAGAGATATGTAGAATACTTGTCTGCTGAATAGACAGTATGCCTTACTGCCAAGCTAGTCTACCATACTAACATCAGACCCAGAGAATATCTCCTAGTAACGAGTATCACCACTTACGTCATCACTTCCTTTAGCGACTCAATGGCTCTCTCTAGAGTTGCCTTGTCAGGATTGTCTTCTGCCGTATGTTTCTTAATGTCTACAACAGGGAAGTACGAAAAGGGCAACTTTTTAAAATCATGCCAAGATAATGTTGACTAAGTTTGAGGATTGGGGGGAGGGGGGGAGACTGGTTTTCAATCACCTTTTCACCCCATACAGCTGGAAGTTCTTTTCTGTGGTTGCTGAAACTCTTATTTGCAAAACATGGATTTCTCATCTTTACTTACCTAGAAACACGCTCAAACAGCTGAGCCACACCTATTTCAAGGCCTAATGTAAATTATGCAGGTTAGGCCTGTATGACTATACTTAAAAGTAGGTGGCAAACGGATTTAAGAACTGCATATATTTTAGTGACATAGATAACCTACAGGGTGTTTTGGGGGATGGGAATTGTCAGTCACTGCCCAATTGCATTCCATTATTCCTCTTAACTGAAAGCATGTTTAAAGATCTCCGTAGTGTTACAGCCTTAAACAAATCGACTGGAAAGTTTAAAACACAATAATGCTTAATTATCCACCATCCCTAGAACAGCTCTGTCATGTATATTTGCAGAAAAGGGCATGGAGTCAGATGAAGCCCGTTTCAGTTACAGAGCGTTTAGCTCTCCCCATTCAAAGCAACTAAAATAAGGCATCAGCTCACTTGCTCTACAAAAACAAGCAATGCAAAACCAGCCCTCACTTACCATTTAGAAGAAGGGCAACACTAGGCAGCCTCTGAACAGGTCGGATGAGGAGTTCTGCCAAACTCTGTCGACCACACTCTGGTTTAGCTTGATTTATCTATTGAGAGCAAAGTACCAACTCAATCCTTGCCATTGCTAAGTGTGAAATTCTTATTTTCTTTGCATGAGGAGTCAATGCCTGCTGTCTTTAAAGAGGTAGCAGTGCAACCGTTCCTCAGTAAACCTGCGCCAGACTCAGAGGTTTGTAACAACTACCACCCAGTCACAAACATCCCCTTTCTAAGGAAGGTGTAGTGGCCAGAAGCTCTTGGACAAAATGCATTATCTGCAGAGGTTTTCAGCCTATTTGAGTCCACGGCTCCCCTGACCAACTACATTCTTTCTGCAGCTCCCCTGTGGAAAAATGCTCTGAGTCTCAAAAGCCCAGCTATGTTACCCCTTGCCTGCAGAGCCAGCAGTCCCTCACCCCTTGTTGAACAGCTTCCCTTGCAGACCATTCCTTCAGTCCTCTCTTGATTCCTTGGGAGTCCTCCAAGCAGCCACCATCGCCATCCCTGGTCTCTGACCTGCCCCACCCCACACCCCAGAGAGGTGCCTCCTCACGCTGCCCCACAGGGGCCTGGGAAGAGGAAGCCCCCACTGCATTATCTGGATCCATTCCCAACCAACATTCAGGCCTAGCTTCATAAATGAGTCAGCCTTGGTTACCCTGACCAATGACCTTTATCAGGACAGGACTAGAGGGAATGTGATCCTGTTGCTTCTCTTTGATCTCTCAGCAGCACTCAGTACCACTGACCATATTGGCTGGATCGACCAAATGGGTTGGCAGTAGGAAATATGGCGATTCTACAGGGGTGTTTTCAGAAAATGACACTAAGAAACTCAGCCTTATAGCAATTATTCTGTGGTGGTCTGCAGGCTTCAATCTTGCTCCCAAGACTACTGAATATCTCTATGAATCCAATGGGAACTGTATGGAGTGTTATGGACTGACATGCCCTCAGTATTCTGATGACACTCAACACTACTTTCTCTGTATATCCAAGTCAGAGAGGAAGGTGCAAGTTCTTAGACAAGTGGTGGGCTGGATGAGGGCCAAGTTGAAGCTCCGTCTTAACAAGATGGAGATCCTGTGGATAGTCAGGCCAAATAATTGGGCAGGTTTTCTACTCTGGATGGATGCCCTCCCTCCAAAACAAACAGATGTGCAATCTGGTGGTGCTCTTAGATCTTTCACTGGCTGGAGGCACCAGTCAGATGGGCGGGGTACAAATCATAAATAAATAAGGGGAGGCCCGGCTCACTATGTGGCAATGCCAAGAAGGGCTCTCAATATGGAATTCCCTGCCTCCCTGCCCAGGCCAGGATACAGCTGGTGCCAACTCTGAGTTCATTCATCTAGGTTATAGCTTGATAGGAAACTTGAATCTGTTTGATTACTATCTTGTGGACTGTTTGTTAGTGCTACTATTACTCTCTTACTTCGTTTTATAAAATGTAGTAGCACATATGTGACATTTTAGGCAACCTGCTCTGGGTTTACCTTGGCAATGAAGAGCAGGTAAGCAATATTTTAAATGCTTCAGCAAGTAGGAGTGAAAAACCTATGCTAATCTACTGGTAAGATCCCAATCCATCTTTGGTCCACAGCTGTTCTAAAGGCATTGAAGTCAGACGCTGCTAACTTATTACACAGAAGTCAAAAACATACTCCAAGTCAATACACAGACGAAATCCCTTCCATACACACACACACACACACACGTATACATATACATATAAACACAGAAGGGTGGAGCAAGGACGGGGGGGAGGTAATTACCTTCAGGAAAGCGTGAAACCTTGGCTTCTGTTTTTCGCACTTAGTAATCATTTCCTTGCTCATTTCAAAGAAGTTCACAAAAGGAGGGTATGTTTTCAGTAAGTCTTTTGACTGAAAGAATGCAGAACTTTCATTTACAACAAGCATAAAGCTGAAGTGGAAAAAGGTAATTTTAAAAATTGGTCCTTTACAGCAACCAGCTTAAATATACCATCATGCCCTGATGGTACCCTGATGGTACCACTAAGCCAGCTAAGAGGCACTCCACAGCAGCCTTCCCCAACATCTCTGAGATCTACAGGTGTAGAGCAGTATACAAATGCAACAGTACAAGTGTGCAATGCGAAACTTTGCTCGACTATTACTAAAACAAGCCACGTGTTTTAGCATTGCTTGAGGCTTCTCCCAATCCCCCCAATTCCTCCAAGACCAGGGGGTTCCTCCCCATGTGCTATGCGAGCACTCATGGTAATGCAGCTAGCGTTGAAGACTTACATATTTGAGTATGACATCACCAATGCTTTCACTTTCAGTCCAGTTTATCATAAGGTCTTCAAGGTCCTCCTAGAAAATAAATGACATATCGCCTATTAAAAAAAAATTACAGTTTGTAAGATGGAAAGTTATATTAGCATCCTGAACTTGTGCATTTTTTTCTGTTCCCAAATAGCCTTTAATTTAAAGATACGTGATGAAGGTGCTTATATACACTGAGTGTAGATAAGCGACTTCATTACATATATTTAGGCACCAGGCAAAAACATTTCTCTTCAAGCAGGCATTCAGTAGATTAACATTCTATGGCTTTTTAAATGTGGGGGGGGGTGCTATTGGTTTGTTTTTCTTATGTATTTTTAATTCTCATTTTGTTTCTTTCTGCTGTAAAGGGTACTATACAAATGTAATTAATGATAACAATAACAATTTGATACCACATTTGGAAGCAAGGGAAAATATAAGCACCCTTATTTTTGGTATTATGCCTGATGTGAGTCAGTTTCAGGGAATCTATTCATGAACTATTGAGATGAAGAGTGTAGAACAAATGCTAAACTTGCAACTTCAAATTCCATTTTCTGTCCTTAGTTGTTCCAGACATTCATGTTTTCCCAGGGCGGCACAAGCAAGTTAAAACTCAGGAGCAAAGCAACACAGATGAAAGATCTGCATTGTACAAGTCTTGAAGACAACCTTTATCTTGGTGTGTACATCAAGGATGTCAGGGATACTGCCAAATATGGTTTTAATTTCCTCTGGTGCAAGGATGGGGCCTCCAAGTTGTCCTTCCTTTTCCAAGGGGACTTGAAAGACCTGGAAAAAATGAAAACAGCAAATACATTGAATACCACAGAGTCATCTTTAATTGGAAGGCTGCACTCAAGGCAGATTCATGCTCTTTGAAGTAGATAACAATTTCCCTAAAGCCACCTATTGGCAATTATAGGCTGGGCCAGGTTTACCATGCCAAGATGCTGCCGCCAAGTAGTCACTCCCCTTACCCCCCTGCCCTAAACAATAAAAATGAAGGCTTTTCTAGTACCCATATAAATTGATGTTGGTTCAGCTCTGTCTGAATTACCAACCCCCAAGTGACACAGTTAGAGCAGTGGTTCTCAAAGGATGTGGCGCACCACAGAGGTGTGACAGGAGAGGATGGCAAGGGTGGCAGTAAGATTCAAGGACAATCAAAGAAACATTTAAACATTTCAGTATAGTATAGTATCGTATTTTTAAAACATTCTTATTTGCAAAATACAGATCAGTATCTTTTTCTAAATGAAAGGAAGAGCATCAGTGATACTGAGGACAACCTAGTTGCGATCCAGAAACGCTGTTTGAACAGAGTGCTGGAGAAGACGCATTTATAATTATATTTTGGAAATGATTCGTGTTCTAATGCAGCTGCATTGTTTCTGACTTTCTGGATTTCTGCATCAGCGCTAACATAACTTCTTGGCAGGTCATGTTCAGGCACAGACCTGTCACTCTTCGGCCCCTTCTCACAATGGCGCTCCAATAAAAACAGCTGCTGACTAGGCATGGCTGTCAGGCTAGTCTTTAAAATATGGAAGATGGGTGGGGCCAGTAAGCGGTGTAGGAGCACCTGCTGCTAAAGCACTGGTGAAGATGAGCAAGCATGAAACCAATCAATCATCTGGATGGGAGAACTGAAGGATCGCCATGTAAAAAAAAAAAAAGCCTATTTAAACCTCAGTCATATGTACATGGTAGACAAGTGCCAGAAGCACAGGCAAGCCAAAGCTTCCTGGCGCATGACTGCCTCCACATCACATCCTTTGCAGACACACCTCTCCTTATCTGGCATGAGACACGCACAGCATACAGACAACATGGCTGCCGTGTAAGGTGCCCATCAGCCCTCAGAGGGCAGTTACTGCAATAGTAGTTGTAGCAGAGGCCCCTTATAATGGATCTTTTTGGAAAGTGAGGTGCTATTGATTTGTAGCAAGTTTTCATCAGGTACAGGGGGGACCTATCGACTTGCCTGGATTATGGTTGTCAGGATATCAACATAGTTGCTCTCCGTCTGATACAGCTCCTTTGCAACCTGCCATCTCGCAGACTGCTTTGGCAGAAAAGGAGTCGAGTTTTTGGATGGCTTTGCACATGATTTTGGAGTTTCTGTAAAGGATGGAGACACAAGACGTAAAAATGACGAGTGTTTATTTGTGTGGGGGGGTGTTTTTTTACAAGCAGGGAAACTACCATGGATTCTAAACAGGTGATCTATTTAAGACAACTGTTTCCATTAGATATGTTAATCCATTTTAAATATGAAGATTTGAGTGCTCTTCCAACTTTTTAAACTCACACAAAATAAAAACCTGCTTGAACAGGAAAAGCCCTTACTTTCTGTGCCACCAGGCAAGGTGAAGTTCTAGCTACCACTTTCTCTCTGTGCTACTACAGTGGTGCCTCGCAAGATGAAAATAATCCGTTCCGCGAGTCTCTTCGTCTAGCGGTTTTTTCGTCTTGCGAAGCAACCCTATTAGCGGCTTAGCGGATTAACACTATTAGCGGTTTAGCAGCTTAGCGGCTATTAAAGGCTTAGCGGCTTAGCGGCTAAAAGGCTATTAGCGGCTTAGCGGCTTAGAAAGGGGGGGGGAGAGCGAAAAAAATCGCAAGACTCGCAAGACGTTTTCATCTTGCGAAGCAAGCCCATAGGGAAATTTGTCTTGCGAAGCAGCTCAAAAACGGAAAACCCTTTTGTCTAGCGGGTTTCTCGTCTTGCGAGGCATTCGTCTTGCGGGGCACCACTGTATTATAAAATAGGCAATGCCCATTATTTTAGCAATATTAGGGAATATCCCCAAAATATTTTGATACCAGAAGTAATTTTTTTTTGTATTCTATTGTAGAAAATTGCCAAGGATTTCAGGTGCAGAACTTATCAGGAATCTGAACAGCACCTAGCTTACTTCTTATGAGCACTGAAGCAGTGCAAGCGAAACCAGCATCTGAATTGGATTCAAAGGTTGGTTCAAGTCTTCCTATCCAACTATCATTGTCATTAACCTGTGTTCCATCATAAAAACTACACTCATCTTTATGGTCTTGTTCCTTGCTGCTTCTCTCACAACTCACTTCCTGCACTTCAGCACTGAAGCTGGTAAAGTTGAAGCAAACTTATTTACATCAGTAAGATGTCTCCACCTCTACTCTTGCTGGGGCAAACTTGGTTCACCTTGGAAGTCAGGTGCCACAAACGGATCCAATCTGTATTTTGAAATCCCCTTTAGTACACGACTCATGCCCCAAATTAAGTTCTGCATTACCTAAATGGTCACTGCAATCTAAAAAAATTAAGGAAATTTGCTCATCATCACCTTGCGATGTTCTCGGTACCTCTCTAACTGGATGATGTTCGCATAAGACAACATCTTTCAAAATTGGAATGGAACGGAGGCTTACAGAAGTTTCCTTGCTTTCGACTGGGAAAATAATGAATTTCTGAAGATTCATTTGAGGTGCTTCATTAACTAGGCTTTCAGGTGGCTTACTGCTAGCTGCCTTGATGGTTTGTTGCAGATTTTCTAAGGAGTTTATGCAACATTTACGAGCAACGTTATCCAGAGGAATACATCTGGAAAGCCTGCATGATTTCCTCCTCATCCGACTAAGTCTATAGAAATGAGAGTTGCCCTTCTGTCTACCAATATCCATGTTCCTCAATTCTATCCTGCTCCCTGTATAGTATTGAGAAGGGAAAAATCAGTTACTCGTGTCAGTATTCAGAAGAGTTTTATTTTTGCCACAACTATTAAGTGACACGGAGCTGGTTTTGCTTTACCTCCATTAGTTATGCCCGATTCAGGAGTATTGGAAATATCAAGTAAGGATCCCATCGAAAGGGAATGCTCAGCTGATGGCCGCTTCCGAGGTGGGAAGGGAGACATGTCTGCCTCTCTGGTCAGCTGAGCAAGGGTCTCTCTTAAGCGACGTTTCTTCCGGTTGCTATTTGGAGTACTCAGTGAAAGTTGTGAGACAGACGTTTTCAGTTCAGGACTGTCTAACTGCAATGAAATATAAACATTCAGACAGGTAACTGTACTCCTGCTCTACAGCTTAGAACCACAGGAAGCTGTAAAATCCTGCTACTGAAATGAATTATTGGTTTCACTGTAAAGCTTACTATAGCCCTTCAGGAAGGCCTTGAAGACCCAATTATTTTCACTGGCTGATTCTTTAGTAATTATCTTCTGCTATTATTGAGTTCCTTTGAGGTGATGGTCTTTCTTGTGGGGGAAAAAGTGTTTTATTTTTGGGCTGGATGCGCATTTATTACTACTCAAATTTTCATAGGTGGCTTTGTATTCTATTCTATTTTGTTGTTAGAAATTGCATTTCAGTCTCTTATTGATCTAGATCACATGACAGATTAAACCATGGTTTAATATGAACTATGGTTTAATGGGAACAAATAGCATGGTGGTGCACACTGCTCAAAAGTTCCTGCACTGCTGCTCCCACAAACTAAACAACCCAGAATCTGGCTCATTATGCTGTCAAAACCTGCGCTGACGGTTTGTTTCTCTCCAAACAAACCATGAGTAGTAGCTAAGCTTTGTTCTTGGTTTATCTCTCATGGTTTGTTTAGGGGAAGGAAGCCACAAGCTCTGGTTCAGATGACATGACAAGCACAACTCTGCCTTGTTTCGTCTCTGGCACAGCACCAGGGGAGGAGGAGTGCCACAAGAGCTTCTGAGCTGCAATCTGCTGCTGCTTCACATTTAACCATTGTTTGTATTAAACTATGGTTTGAGTCAACTAGTGAACTGGGCCACTGCATAAGCTGCCCTAATTGAGTTTTACTCATAATAGTGGCCGTAAGTGTTTTACATAAACATAGAAACAAAAAATGCTTTGACACAGTTAATGGAACTGAAGTGTTTAAAAATCATCCCAAAATCCCATCTTCTATTTCATTAATAAGCTAATACCAAGAATTGCCCAGATTAAAGATCCCATTCTGGTTCTATAAATTGCTTTCAATGTTCTAGATTTCCTTCTGTAGCAGCTCACCTTTTCAAAAAGGTACATGGATTCTCCAGCTTTGGCATCCATCTGAATGCTTCCCCAAAACCACTAGAGGGAGAAAAAACATTTTCTGTGATTTGCTCAAGCATATACAACAATCCATCATCGCCAACGTTAAAAATAGCTACTGAATAGCAAAAGCCAAGGGGTTTAGGCTTAGGACGCATTTTAAGAATCCAGGATTTTCTATTAAAACTGACCTCTTGCTTTACAACGTAGAGGTTCTGTGATGGCTCAAATGGAAGGTCTTTTACAGTATTTTCTTCAACTATGAGATGAGTACACCTTTCATCACCAACAGGCAGGTGTTGTCCACCTGAAGACAAAAGAGAGTTGACAAGATTAATCCATTTCTTCCTAAATTCTACACTTACAAATTCTACATTTTCATTCCAACACACTACAGTAACACCAAGGGAGGCGGGAATCTTATTTCCCAGTGGAAAATGTGCAAAGTTATTCTCAAAATATTATGTAAGGCAGGGGAGAGGAGACTTTCCTCTGTCCCTTACATGTAATCTGTCAGGGGACAGAGCCAAATCTAGCTGGGGCACATCTCTTTTTGCCACTCGTCTTCATCATTTTCCCCTCCTTGCCACACACATGAAATTAGGAAGAGGACCACAGGTGCCCCAAACCCTTATTTATTCAGAATAAGAGTTTAGAAAGGAAGATATAGAAGAAACCTGAGGCTCAATGACAAGCAGATGCAGATTTTAGAGACTGGAGAAGGGCATCACTAGTTGGTGCTACATACTGGCTAAGAGGATAAACCTAAATGTCCCTACTTGAAAGCTCACAACTATGAACTCACTACATGGAACTTGCTTATTTCTTCTGTCTGTACTTTGAGAATAATACTGGCCTTTTTGAAGGTTAGCGTAAGGGATATGAAGATATGGAGTGCTCCAAGAACGGTAGAGCACCTACAAACAACGCTAACCATACTTAGAATAACATATTTAAAGGAGAGAGCACTGATTTCTTTCACACAGCTTCAGATTTTTGTTATTATGCATGATACAAAGCTGGCTCTCCACATTTTTACGTTCAGGAAGCTGTACATGAATTAAAGAAAAAGCACAAATCTGCACAAATGCAATTTGAGATACAGCTTAAGCATTTGACATCTCTTCTGTAATGAATTCTTGGCATTTAGACTTGCTTTAGATGGCGACGTCAACCTTTTTTAAGTGCAAATCAGTAGAAAAGCATGATTCCATAGATAGGTATAATAGAGGGGTATACAGTTCATTAAACAAGTCATCAACTGCTATAATACATTTACAAATATGAACACTAACACGTTCTCAGTAAAACAGAGCATCAAAATCTGTAGTATCAGCAATATAATAACATGCTGGCTATTTAATATGTGCGCCCCCCCCCCCCAAAGTATCTTTTTACAGTGATAGTAGTGTTTTTGTCCAGGGCACGAGGAGGTTTAAAGCATTTTATGTACATAGACTCTTTTAGTGCAATGGTTTTTTCACATTTACCTTGCATTTCTGTCATTTCTTCCATGCTCTTCTTTTCCTCGTCAGAGAATCCAAGAAAACTCAACATGCAGTCCTGAAATGGGGGGACTTTAAATTCTTTCCTGAATTCCTCAGCAGCAGCACAGAAGTCACTAAGGAGTGGGGGGGAAATGGGATGAGGGATTTAAACCTTGTTGCACTATGTTTTCCTATGCAGAAAATGGTTTCTGCTCACTGTCCTGCACGCAAGTGCAAATACCAATGCCACTTTGAAGAATGTATACATACATGTCATTCCTTTTCTCCCAGGCCTTATAAATCCACTCTGCTTTCATGATGGGTGTGCCTAGACTCACAGCTGCCTGCAAATCAGCAGAGAAAGAGGTTAACAGGTACTGTTCCTATGCAGACTGAAAAAGAGAATGCCCTTGCAAAGGCTTACTTAGTAAAGATCACAGTATTTCACAAAACACAAAAATCTATGCTTGATAAACAGAATTAACATTTGTGGGCTTTTTTAATTTTTAAAAAAAGATCTGTACTTTAACACTGGATGTTAGTGGAAGTGTGGCAAGCTCACAAAATTGAATCCATGGGCCCCTATTGAAACACAAAGTTCAAAGAACAAAGCAGGTGAAATCTGGCCTTTGGAGTCAAACATTATAATAGTGAAACATGCACCCACATATTTAAAATCCAACACCAAAACATGGTTTGGCAATACTCAGGCTTGCACATTTTTTCCTCCCACCTTTCTTCTGCAGGAAGGCATTAGAAATTCCTGACTACACACAGACTTCATGACCAGAGGGGGTCAGATTCTGCTCCCGTGTAATATAAAAGCTTTATTTAATGGCAAGCTTTAATTACGTAATATTAAAATATTAAAACAATTGAATTGCTTCCTTGATTCAAATAACAGGGGGAATGGAGCCAGATCATTGGTTCATTTATCTCAGTATTGTCTACACTGATTGGCATAGTCTCCCCAGGATTCTAGACTGGGTACATTCTAGACTGGGTACATACAATCCCACCTGGAGATGCCAGGGACTGAACCTGGGACATTCTTCATGCAAAGCAGATAATCTACCACTGAGCTACAGTCCTTCTGCAGGAGGGGGAAGCCAATGTGAATCAGGTTTTCAATCAATGATTTATGTCTATCCACCCCGACATTTTGGAAGGGAGCCATATTATCCAGCCCTCAATAAATCCATCATATATATGAATATGGACAATTCATTACTTTACTAAGCCATAAACGGAGGGTCAACTGTATTTAAAATGATTTAGATAAAATAGATGTTTGCTCATGGAAGACAGCTATGGTGTACTTCGCTGCATTCCTGTGGGAAACGTAGACACAAGTGAGATTTCATTTAAATATGGCCGGATGCAACAAAACCGGAACAAAACTGCTGTCCAGTTACAGTATTAAACATCTCCTGCCACTGGGTCGTAAGGTAGCTCCATAAGAACTACTGTACTGCATTCTTAGACCTCCAGCTGAGAGCACCAGGCTGCAAGTATAGGCTTTGCAACAGAATACTTATCTACATGAATTTTATCTTCAACTGCTTTGGAGTTGACATTTAAATGAAAAGTTATGCAACTTCAAAATGCCACTCTAATACACCTCCAAGACATCCTTCAAAATATTGAAATGCCTCTTAAAATAAAGACGCACAATCAAAAACTTTAAATGCAAAATCCATTTACTCCTGCCCACAGCTTAATGTAGATACAATACTTATCATCCCTTTGCATTGTATGCCTGGTATATGCAAAAAAAACATATTCTGCACCCAAACTCTGAACTAGAAAGGGAAATGAACATACTCTGAATTTGCCTCCTTGCGTAGAATTAGCCACCAAATGTGTAACTTTTGAATTGAAATCCCGTCGAATAATCCCTCCCATATGATGAGCCAAAGTCACCAGCTTCACCTATGAACAAAATTAGGCTCCAGTTAGTTTTCTATTTATTTTTTAAACAAAATTGCTATTAGACCAAGGTAATATGCCGTCTGCAATTCAATGTATGAAGCAACAGTACTTCCAGCCATTCTCCTTTCGGTTTACGTTGCAACATTTGGGTTGTAAAATGGTTACTTCTCTCTTTAAAGGCATTCCTGCACAGGAGGGTCAAGAGTTCGGAGCAAGGTTTGCTTAGGAGTGCTTTGCACAGGAGAGTCAAAAATTCATCCTATGAACCTGGCAATTAAGGGGAAGCAGAAGCAGGTGTCTACTCCATTTCCAATTGGCTACAATGTTGTGAGGGTAACTGAAAAAACTGTATACGAGTTGGAACGGTCCGAAGCCTAGTTACTCACCCCACAAATGCCACACTACTCTACCACATGGAAGGAGTAGGTTAAAATCCAAAACTTTAAAGGAATGTTTAGTGAAGACACCCAGAGGCAGAAAGAGAAGCTAACTACTTGCTGACTGCAGTGAGTTAACTCCACTAATCAGCACTCACAGTATTATCCCACAAACATTTGGTACGTTTAACCAACTTGTGTCTCATAATTGTATTTCTGTCTTCCATAGGAGGACCCCATATGGTGGTGTATATCGCATTATGCCCATTCTGTTTATTTCAACTATATACAAAAATTTCCAAGCAGTGTGCATAAAAATCACAGAAAGCACATAACAAATAAAAATCAGCAGATAAAATCAGAAAATGCCCTTAAAATGCCTGCAGGAACATATACACATCAAGTCTTCAAGTTGGACCAGTCCCCATCCCACAGCTGAATATCACTCAGTGCTGAGTGGAAGCTTGAATCGAGGTGTCTCCATTTCATGTCCATCACACTATTCCCTTTGTGACTTTTAAAAAAAAAACTTCTTTGCACATTCCTCAAGTGGTGCTGCTATAGCAGTCAGTTCCAAACTCCATTCGGATCTCCACTCAATATTGCAACCTCTTCAACTATTATTCAGTGTAGGTGAACTATTCTAAGGGACATGGAAAAAAGACAATCTTACCAATTCTTCTTTCTTTCTGAATCCTGTGAAGCATAACACAAGATTCAGCATACTGGCACAGTACAACGGGCGGCATGAGAAAGGCAGAGGCTGAAATAAAAGTAAACTGGTTAGTTGTCACAGAAGACGCCCCAAGACAATTAAGTAAGCTTGTGTGAAAATCATGCACTTGAAGGATAAACTGGCACCCATTCAGGGAACTAGGGGACTGGTTTAATCAAACCTACAGCTCTATAGAAGTCACTTCCTGGTTGTTTCTTCCTATACTGTTCTTGTTAACATCTAAATGAAGAAGTCACATTTACAAGACAAAGGATGCTAAAGCTAAAGACTCCCTAGGGAGGAGGAGAGATTTGTGTGGGAATAAGAAAACACAGTTACAGCAATGCAAGAAAAGGACCACAGACCTGATCAGAACCTCCTGTATTAACATGTTTTGTTTAGTGTACATTTTCATTATGGATGTATTTTTTAAATGTAAAGGTAAAGGTACCCCTGCCCGTACGGGCCAGTCGTGACCAACTCTAGGGTTGTGCGCTCATCTCACTCAAGAGGCCGGGAGCCGGCGCCGTCCGAAGACACTTCCGGGTCACGTGGCCAGCGTGACAAAGCTGCACTGGTGAGCCAGCACCAGTGCCGCACACGGAAACGCCGTTTACCTTCCCGCTATAAAGCAGTACCTATTTATCTACTTGCACTTAGGGGTGCTTTCGAACTGCTAGGTGGGCAGGAGCTGGGACCGAACGACGGGAGCTCACCCCGCCGCGGGGATTCGAACCACCGACCTTACGATCAGCAAGTCCTAGGCACTGAGGTTTTACCCACAGCGCCACTCGCGTCCCTGGATGTATTTTTTTTTATGCCCTAATAAACCTGTTAGCCTTTAAGGCACCACAAGACTCTTTTTTTTTTTTCAAGTATTAGATGCAGAAGTGTGCTTCATTCAAATGTTGCACTACGGATATCAGAGAGCCACACAGTAAGGTGGAAAAATGAGTGAAAACAGATCTGTCAAAGATTATGACTGTGCTATTTAATACAGACATGGATCAAGAATTCAACATGTATCCCAAAGGACAAGTGAATAAAATACATTTTTAAACAGGTCCCAATTTCAGGAGTTACAGGGGAAGCCATGATTGTATCCAAATATATGCATGTCTAAAACAGATGCTAGCCACCATTTCAAGATCTCTTACAATGTACATTCTTACCTCGCCTTTTCTGGCACAGTGCAGTACTATTGGGGGCCCAAGGACTCTGCAGTCAGCTTTGTGCAAATCGTTGAAAATGGAATCTTGAAAGTCTGCTATCACAAAAATGGTCTCAAATTCTGGCGAATCGGAATTCTTATACTCCTCCACTGAATCCGTCTTTATGTAGGGCACTTTAATTTCCTTCAATTGTTTACAAAAAAGTCAAGTATTATTTACAATAGTAAAGCTAACAAAAATGTTTTTCTGCCTATAAGTTATATAGCAGGATTATTTCAATAAAAATGAGTTAGAAACTGCCCATTAAATTTGAAGCTAGCTCAACAGAAACATGACTCCTTTTTTGCAGATAGAAGCAGAGTTTTAATAGTTAAATTTGAGTTCTAATTCATGAGCATGAGATGCATCATCGTAACGATCACAGGTGTACATCAATTCAGAACCAATGCCAACACCCCAAAGTGTCAAAGCTTCGATTCAGCTAGCTCCATTGTGCACCATTCACTACTACTGTGCTTTTATATTATCCATATACCAAGTGATGAGATTGTTGATTTTGCCCACTTCTGTCCCAGTAGTGCAAAAGACTGCATGCAGACACGTACACGTAATTGCCCCAACATACCATATGGATAATACTTTTAATAAGTTTTTCTTCCGATTTACCAGAACTAGCTTCCTTTATCTTTATAACGGGAACTTCCATTATCTTAATGGTCTGCAGAAGAGGAGAACTTCAGTATGAGAACGAAATAATCCAAAGCCTCAACTACAAGTTTTCAATAACATGAGGGATCGCATACCATTTTGGGATCATGGGCATTTAGAATTTTGAGAGCACCAGAAATCTTCAAGGGCACAAGTTCAGTCATGGGCATCATGTTGGGGGCCTGATAAATCTTACCTCCAAAGCTTTCAGAAGTTCTTCACATTTTGCAGCTTCTTTCGGTAGGACTACCCTAGTTTCAATCTGCGGCATTTCTTCTTTTGGGAGAGGGGGGAAAAGAACAAACAGTATCTAAACTTATGATTGCAGAATTAAAGCAACCTATCTTCCCTCTCTCAACAAGGGAGAGGAAGTAGAAGAAGCTTATATTCCTAATAACATCCTTTTATACATGTAATTCACCTATACATGCAGCAACCATTTAGCATGGGGGTTCCGTTTCTGGCCCCCTGGAGTGCCTTGAATGATGGTCAGGGGTGCTGTGGGCAACACTGGCCTCCGTCCTTCTTTCCTTTCCTCCCTTCCTCTGATGCCCTCTCACGTCTCTGCCTCCCAAAGGTTTGCACAGCTGTTTGTTGCAACAGCTCTAGCTACAAGCTCCCCAGGTGAATGGTGGCTCTGGGGCTGGCCAGGGGGTGCTGGTTGCCAGGAGCTGAGGCAGCCTTGGAGTAAGCAAGCAAGTAGGCGAGGGAGCCCAACCAGCCCTTGCTGTTGGGACGGACAGACAAGTGGGAGGCCAGGCAGGCATGCAGGCACCGCTCTGGCTTTCTTGTGCTGGCTGTGTGCAAGGCCTCCCTGGGAGCTGAGTGCCCGGAGCCGAAGGGGAGCCTTTCCACCATGCAGGCCCGGCAGTGCCCACTGCTGTCTCCCAAGGTAAGGTGCTGACCTCACATTCACCTCTGGCCAGTCTCTGTTGGGCCACTAAGGCAGATGGAGTCTCCTAGTGTCACTTTCTGAAAACAGCCCTGTAGAATCACCGTATTTCCTACTGCTAACTCGCTTAGTCGATCCAACCAATATGGTCAATGGTACTGAGTGATGCTGAGAGATCAAAGAGAAGCAACAGGATCACATTCCCTCTATCCCTGTCCTGATAAAGGTAATGGGTCAGGGTAACCAAGGCTGACTCCGTTCTGAAGCTAGGCCTGAATCTTGGTTGCAAATGGATCCAGATAATGCAGTAGGGGCATCCTCTTCCGATGCCCCAGTAGGGCAGTGTGAAGAGGCACTTCTCTTTGGGGCAGGGGGGCAGCTCAGAGACTGGGGAGGCACAGGGGACTCCCAAGGAGAAGGGAGAAGGCCAAGGGAACCCTCCACAAGAGAGGGTGTTTGAAAAAAGGCAAGAGGCTGCCAGCTCAGAAGGCAAGGGGTGACATAACTGAGCTCCTGAGCCCCACAGGGGTGCCGAGGAAAGAATGTAGGGAGCCATGGACTCAAAAAGGTTGAAAACCTCTGGTCTAGAGTGAGGCCAACCACAAGTCTGGGCTCACGTTTAATGCTGAGCTAAACCATTGCTTAGTGCAGGTAGTGCAAGTAGTGCATTGCAGGTAGTGCATTGCTTAGTGCAGGTAGTGCAGCAGAAGCAAGGCCTGGGGAGAAACACGTTTGTTTGTTCACGCCAAGCCACTGGTTGGGCTTAGCATTATGTGCAAAATGGGCCTTTAGAGATTATGGAACACCTTGCTATCCAATAAAAAATCCCACAAGCTTATTCTTTATATGTCATCAGACAAAAAGAATTTTTTTTGTAGGTTTGTGCACTTTTCAATAATATATTCACAATTTACATCTGTGGTTTTGATATTTACCCATTATAAAGTTGCTATTGCTGCTGCTGTTTGTGTTCTACTTGCTTTTATTATTTTAATGAAGTTGACAGTTGCCTTGGGGTTCCATTGTGAAGCCAAAGGCAAAGCAGAAATACTTTAATTAGTAAATAAAAACAAAATAAGCCTACAGGAAAGAGTCTGCATTGTGCTTTGTGCTTTAGCTAAGTATAACATAAATATTGCTATAAAAGCACACATGTGAATGCTCCCATCTGAAAAAACTAGAGGAATACAAAGAGAAGTATAACTAGATTCATAGCTAGATTGCAAGAGTTTCTATAGCAAGTGACTTTTATCCACATTCTGAAATAAGAACCATTCACTCCATTACCTTCATCATCTGAAGCTGATCCCCTGAATAGGTTCTCCTTTGAAGATTCTGTAATTTTGGAGTCAAGAATGGAAGAATCTGCCAAGAGACTCCTCCCTGTATCAGACATGAGCGTACTGTTGTCAGCCATGGTCAAAAGGGTATTTCACTTCTACGGCTGCAAGGGAATCACCCAGTAAGTTATTATTATTTTTAAGGAAACACACAGTTTAGGAAACTATTAGCAAACTATGTAAGGTTCCTAACCATACTCCAAAAGCAACTCTGCAATTTGAATACTCATACCGGAGCTTGTACCTACATTGTCAAAGCCTCACTTTTCCTCTTGCATTTACCAATTCCTGCTGCTACTGCTTCCTGTTCTGTTTTGCCATTAAGATCTGCAGGATCTAAACACTACAGAGAGAAAGGGGGTTTTCTGGGTGGGTCAGTGGGTGGAAGATACCTGGGCTATAAGATCACACTTGAAGATGTTTATGCAAAACATATTTTTCTATAACTGTATGCGCTGTCCAGATGTTGCAAAATCTGCTGGAGCCAAATGAGCAACATATTATTTATTTATTTATAGTATTCATTCGTGCTCATCTCTGTGTTCATGGAATTCTGGTATCCATGACTCTCTAGTGCAGTGGTACCTCGGTTTAAGAACAGTCCTGTTTACGAACTCTGCAACACCAGAAGTAGTGTCCTGGTTTGCAAACTTTACCTCGGTCTAAGAATGGAATCCAAACAGTGGAAGGGAACCGGCGGCAGGAGGCCTCATTAGGGAAAGTGCACTTCGGTTTAAGAACAGTTTCGATTTAAGAACAGACTTCTGGAAAGGATTAAGTTCATAAACCGAGGCACCACTGTAGAGAGAATGCATGCTTTTACAGATATCTGTAGGATGGACTTGTGTGCCATGCTATGTAAAATGCTCATGCAAGTGTTACAAGTACCAGAGCAACTCCTGGCACATCAGCAGGGGAAGCTGACAGGATACAGGACACTATCAAACCTACAGTTACGTAAATCCAACTAACAATAACGCCCACAACGTAACTGGCTGTGTTTAACTATATGAATTATTTATACATCATATAAACATACCTCTTTTTACATTATCAAATTAAGTAGAAGCAATTAAAGACCAACATTTTGAACAGGAAAAAAATCTGAGGAATAGGAAGCCTCTCATTTTCTCTAAACTGTCAAGTCTCAAGGGAGGAGACCTGTATTTCAAGCTTGTACCGAGTGTAGAGAAATTATGCTTCATTACATAAGATCTGACCTTTTATTTTGTATGATGAAGCCCAGACAACTGAAAGTCTGTCTTGTATGCCTTCCTGTCTGTCTTACTCCCGTTTAGTAACTTCAGAACAACTGCTAAAATATCTCTCCCCATTACTTAAGAAGACTCTACATAAACTTCAAGGTGTTGCATCTACAGCTTCTTCTGCAGCCACTCCATCAATGCTCATAGCCCTCTTTCTGATTTCTAAGCTTTGCTTAACTTTCACCTTTCATATGCCACCTTTTATTATGCAACTGTACGCACAACTTCACAGCTGTTATGGGGTGGGGCTGGAATGTGTGGGTTTTTTTACTACACTGTCATAAGAGAGTGAATGGCAAAACACACAGGAACACACAGCTAAGGCAAAATATGAGCAGATGAGATAAACTATACTCTGTGATAGTAGTGTGATGACAGGTGGAGCAGAAGGCATGGGCCAATTTCCAATGAACCACCTAGCTGGTTGCTGTGATTCTTGTGTAAATGCTAGATCTTGATCTGAACCAGTAGGCACTTTGAATTTGAACAAGAATGCATACTGAAAACAGCTTAACACAGATTAGAATATTAGATAGGCTTGTAGTGTTCAGAACATTTAACATCTCAATAGACTACAATAGAAGGGGGAATCGACTATGCAAGACAAGTTAAGACCACCCCAGGTTTACAATTGTCTCTGCATATCCTTTGTTAGCTCCAGAATAATTTCAGCACAGAACAGATGGAATCATCTACACAAAGTAGTTGATGTCCTGCCCAACACACCTAATTTTAGATGAGTGCAAATGCTTTGAGCAGTATTGTAATCTACAGTTTTCCTAAACACTGAGTGTTGAGGCAGATATCCAATCAAAGAAGAACAAGTGCACAACCAGCATGAATTGAAAGGTGTTGCATATGCTTTTTATTTCATTTTAAGATATGAGAACAAGAATAAGACAGCTCTTCAAATTATTAGAAATCAAAAAGAAAGCAAGAAGCAAGCACTAGGTGGGCCCAATACATTAGCTGTCCATGAACTTTGGGCTCACGTGGTCATTTCCCACAGTTGGGTCAGCGACCTGCTGCACTTGCAGTGCTGGTACGGGAAGGAATCATGTGAGGAAGCACATGACTGAAGATGGCAAGCATTAGTGTTGCAACATGGAGTCTTAATATGCAATCAATTTCCCCCCAGCAGTTACCAATGACTTATTCACTAGATCAGTGAACAATGGAACAAAGTGAGGCAGAACCCAACATGAAAAACCAGAGCTTCATGTGGGCAGATGAAAATGCACACATGCTCCATCTCTGATCACTGATAGTTCAGCTCATAAACCCTGCCCACCACATTCCACAAAGTTTCAGGTCCTGGAGCAACACATTTTATAGAAGATGGAATCAAGAATTTAAGCATGCATCTGAAATAAATCTAATCTGTTGTATCACATACAGACCCATGATTTCCCCCCCCTCCCAAATCTGTATTTTAAGTATCATTACTTCATCCTTACTCAAAACACATCTATAAATCAATAGTACTCCAGTGTGATGTTTTTCCATCTGACCTGTTTTATAAGACCTATACACACAATAAAGCATGTGTTGACATTAGGTGACAACCATTACTAACAAACTGTAATTGTGGCGCAGAGCAGGATTGCCAGATCTCTAAAGCAAAACTCAAAAGCAGGGTTACGTTCAATATTACAAAGTAGTGATTTAAGGACTACCTCTTATTTTAGAACACCTTGTAAGAACAGAAGATAATCCCTTCTGGATCAGACCAAAGGCATATCTAGTCCAGCATCCTATTTGCCAGTAACCAACCAAATACTTCTGGAAAGCCAACAAGAAGGACATTAGCACAATAACCCTCTCCCACTGTTGTTCCCCAGTGACTGGCATTCAGAGGCATGGATGTGTTGAGATGTCATAGTAAACGCAGATCACTCCTGCTTCACTCCAGAGGTCAGCAGGGGCAACAATCCACAGTACATGTCTTGGAATCATGACTCAAACAAAGCACAACAGGTAAGCCAAGAACAGACCTTGGCTTCAGATCCTGGTTTGCTTGGAGCTAAAGAAACTACTACTGTAATTCTGTTTCAGCCACAACACTAAGCCAAGGATCTTGGTTTGTTGCTCCTGCTTGTCAGAAGGGACAATTAATGCAGGAGTGATCTGCATGTTAACAGTAAATCATAGCTTAGCATGACATGCAAACACACCCACTGATAGCCTTATATAAATCTGTCTGTTCCCCTCTTAAATTAATCTAATCTAGCTGTCATCACATCTGGTGGAAGCAAATTCTAAAGCTTGGCTGTGCACTGTGGACTACTTCATTTAGTCTGCTCTGCACTTCCCAGCCTTCAACTTCATTTGATAAGATCAAAATCTGTATTGCAAGAGGAAAACTTCCCTCTATCCACTTTCTCCACACGCTGCCTAGTTCTATACACCTGTATGTCCCCCTGGCTGCTTTTCTTTTTTCTAAACTAAATAGCCCCAACTTTTCTCACAGGGCAGCTGTTCCAGCCTCTCTCCAATTCCCAGATGCTGGGGATAAATAGGGTACAGATATCACCATTATATCCTGCTGGTGAGTTCCACAAGGGCATATTGGATGTACTGGAAACAGTTCTGGATTACACAGACCTTTGGACTACACATCTACACATTTGGACACCTTAGAAATTTTTGACATGCAACTAAAAATTTAAGATGTGATCAAGCACTTGGGGCAAACCAGAGCTTACCTTTGCCTAAATATTTTTTTATTTAACACCACCTATGAACATGGTCCTTTCTAATGTGCAGATCTGAAAGTTCCTTAGCCAAAATCCTTATAATTCAGAAATATAAACAAGGGGAATAACAGGAGGAAAGGGTGAGGATAGAGGCAGCAGTAAACAAGTGAAGTTTGTGACTGTTTCAGTTCCATGTACTTTGGCTTAGCTACAGCACAGCATTGGATGTAAGGGTGAAACAGAAGCACAGGTGAAATGGCATATGCACTACACCTTACAAAGGGTAGCCAACATGGTGCCCTCTGGGAGTTTTGCACTACACTTGCCATCGGCCCCAGTCAACATGGACATTGGTACGGGACGATGGGAGTTGCTGTCCACAACATGTAGACAGCACCACAATGCCTAAACCCTGCCTTTCCAGGTAGGTGACAAGATGAAGTTTTCAAAACAAGAGGCACCCCCCCAAGACTTTCCTATACATATACAAAATAATAAGCTTCCATTTTCCTTAACAGACCCCTTATTATAATACACACACTAAGGCTCACCCATCTTTTTTTTCCATTCCCAGAGCTTAGGCCCTGAATGTTAAAAAATAAAATGCAAAAAGGTGACACCTCTGAGCAAGTACAGAGTGCATTTCTTTCACCCCTGGCCAGTCTCCATATGTCTGGGTTTGGAGATGGAAAAGAGGGACTTCCAGGTAGACTCTAGGATATTTTTGCCTCTTAATTCTTTTTTTGGGTGGGGGGGGCGTTACTAAAACCAAGCCCCCTTGGCTGCCCTTGCAACTGCGACCACCGCCGCCACTCGAGGCCTTTTCCCCATTTCTCAGCCAGCTCGCTTCCCCATCCCTCTCCACCTGCTACCGTTGCCCAACTCTCCCCTTCACGAGCCATGCTCGCCCAACTCCCCCTTCTCAGTCGCCCCCTCCCCCCATTCACCAACCCCCCGGAGCCCCCGGCCTCCTCCCACAGGCTCCGCCCTCCTCCGCCTCACCCTCCAGGGCGACTCAAGGCCTCTCTCCGCTCAGAGGGAAGCCGCCATTCCGGGACCTGCCGCGACGCACACACCAATTCAAAAAAGCGAGCGTCCGCTCCCTGCCCGCTTCCCATTGGCTGCCCTGACGCACCGGGGGGCGGGGTGGGCAGACGCTAAGCTCATGCTCCGGGATGCCGGCCTCCTATTGGCGCGTGGCTCCTTGGGGGGCGGGGCGAGCGACGTCACCGGGGCTCTGCTCCTCACTTTCTGTTTGCCTCTCGCGCGCGTCTCCATGGTTCACCGGCTTGTTTCCGAACGTTGGGTTCGGCGCCGCCCACCTACAAGGCGGTTTTCTATTGGCCGAGCCGGGTCTCCGTACCCAGTTTACGCCTAAGCCCCGCCGTGAAGGGGGGGTGAGCTTGACTGAGGATTGGCTGATTTGGGGAAGAGTCGTCTCCGTCCCCTCGCGCTCGTGCTCACTCTTTCAAACGGTTGTTAAATGGGCGGGGGGGGGCGGAGCGAAGGGGCCCGGATATTGCCATGTCGCCACTGTTCCCCTAAAAGGTTGCCCTTGCGGATAATCATAATAATCATAATAATCATAAATCTGAAGCGAACGTATGCACATTTAAAAACAATTCTCCTGACCACGCCTACTTTTCCCTCCCACGCGAGGATTCCTGGGAGTTGAAGTCTTAGGAGGAGAGTGAAAAGCAGACGCTAATCGATTCTTCCCTTAGAAATCTAATCCCCTCATTTTTCCCCCTCTCCTCCTTTGGAGAAAGGAAAGATCTGTTGCAATGGGGGAAATAATTCAACATAATTATTAATTATATTAATATTTAATAATAATAATAGAATTTGTTGGTCGCTTTAACTTGCCCAGGGCAACCCAAAGCACTTAACAATAAACCCCACACAGATGCATTAAAACCAAGATGAAAGCAAAATGCATTAAACTGATCAAAGCAAGATATATATCCCAGGATATATAGGCTGTGAAGGCACACAAAAGCGTGTTTATTATTATGCTGCTTGTTAAATTGTGGGTGAAGATAGCAGACGACACAACAATTCTTCAAACAGCTCTTGTTTATTCACAGGCCAGGACAGAACTGAACTGAAGGATTCAGCCAGCCTGCTTATATAGAGCTCCATTACAATGCAAACAGTAACCACTTTCTGTAACTATCCAATCACTGAACGTCACTTTCAATCCCTTATTTGCATATGTGGACCTGAGTGAAAACTATCTAGAGTATCCCCCTGCTGGCCCAGGGTGAGAGGTTCAGTACATATGCAGAATTGGACAAATTGACTGGGAAGATTCGATATCAGAAAGACCAAAAGTTTATCGAGGACTGGGGGAAATTTACAGAATATCTGAAAAATATATGTGATGTACAGACAACGCTTTTGAAGAGACTCTGTGAGATAGTAAGAAATATTGCAAAAAAGAGAGTAAGAGGAAAAGGAGTTGGGAAAGGCAATATCATGTTTAGAAATGCGTCAACAAATAGAAATTTTACGAAAGATTGACAGAGAAACTGAGGGAAGTCAACAATTGAAGAATGAGTGCAAAATAATTTGTTGACTGTATAAAATTTGTTTGGAAAAGGAATAATTATTTTTTTTTAAAGAGAGAAGTTCAGTACATAACATTGCCGACTGTATATGCTACAGTGGTGGTGCTGTGCTTTGCCTTTTTTAAAAAAAAGGCTTATGCCAGATATGGACAAAGGTGGGGGATACCAAACGAACACATCAGAAGTGTTGGCCTGCTGAGCTTGCGTGCTAAACTGTGAAGACTTGACAACAGCCATACCTCCAGAGCAAAAGAGCTCATACTGCAATCATACAAATGCCCCTTGTTTCTAAATATCTGTACTGGGCTCCCAGCACCATAACAAGGCAAGGAAACAAGGCAAGGAAGCACCACATTCTGAAATGCCATGAATAGAACAAGGACTCCATAATCCTTCAGATGTGTCATCACATGGACAGGTTGTGGAGCGATGGCCGACGAGATCAGCAAAGCGCAGGTGGTGCAGCCGGGCAGGGACACCATCTTTGCGAAGATCATGTGCAAAGAGATCCCCGCAAAGATTCTCTTTGAGGACGAGAAGTGCCTTGTGCTCCATGACATTTCCCCACAAGCTCCAACCCATTTCTTAGCAGTTCCCAAGAAGCCCATTGCTCTTGTTGCAGGAATTTATGTATAGGTGGGGGGGTGGCCCCTCCAGCAGATATCATGCACATGCCGCCCACTACCAAAACCAGCACAATCACTTTTGTGATTTGTCCCCACAAAACACTTCATCACAGTTTCTTCCTATCTATTCAAAGGGCCTTTGCTGCACAATACCAAATGTAAGAATTCACTGATAAATGTATCTATGTAGAAAACTTCAGAAATTCATATAGACATGTGAGCTTAGCTACTCAGCAGCCCCTCTGCCTGATAATCCCTGGCATCCTGATACCTGAGTGCCAGACAGGTAGCCATTCCAAAAGAACAAACCCAGATGAAGACAAAAGGGTGTGATTAACTTGGCTGGGAAACAGGGAAATGTAAAGATCTCTTTTGTTACACTTGATGGGTGTTCGGTGGAGGGCAAGAACCATGGGGCAGGGTCCAGGATGCTCAGATTACTGCCACCAGACCTCCCCTTTCATGATGTAACCATGATGTATTAGTGATGTAGTTGGGGGGTGTAACATGGGGATTAGCAGCTACTAAAAGTTTGGGGGCTCTTTTGTTTGGGGCTTCCATCTTGTTCCACCTTGTGGCAGGTTCCACCTTGTGGCAGGTCGTGACAGTCTTCAATAAAGACCAAGCCTACTGGCTGCTGTTTTGCTCTGGTATTCCTGTCCGGTGTCCTTGTTTTTTGCCCAAGGGAGCCCTCAGATTTCTCTGTTAACACTCTGTTATCTCAAGTGCAAGATTCTGATGAAGCTCTTATTGGACACTTAATTACTGCGGGCAAGAAATGTGTAACTGAATTAGGCTTGACAAGGGGATACCAAATGGTGGTGAATGAAAGGTCGAATGGTCGTCAGTCTGTCTACCATGTGCACCTCCATGTCCTCAGTGGCTGTCAGATGGGTTGGCCTCCAGGTTAAGAAAGTGGGGAAGAAATGACTCTATATAGGCCCTCGGGTACCCCATAAGGGGAAAGGAGCAGGTTTTTTTACTTATATCACCCCCAATTGAACACCCTCAAGAAATGTTTTCAAAATCCAACTATGATCAATAACTTCAGCCACTTAACCTTTCCTGTGGAGTACAATAGAAGTTTGTGCAATCATTGTTCAATAAAGTTATAAGCATGTTGGCTCATTTTTTAAAAAGTGCCATCACATACTGTACACCAAGCACCTCTCTAAACTAAAGTGTCAGACCTCACATTATTGGTCTTGCAAAGGATGCCAGGAAGGTGTTATCTAAAATTCTAAATCACAATACTCCAGACAGAAACCCATCTCCAGAATGGAATGCCTGTGAGAACTAGACCTTACTTCTGAGTATACATGCATGTGACCGACTGTATCTCATTGGCATGAGCTTGTGAATCATATACAGGAAGCATGCATAGAAAATTGACTCAGTGTATTTACTCAGTTTCAACATGACCCACCCAAGGAATGTTTGCTCTCAGTGTGAGAGAAGCTCATTTCTTACTGGAAAGCTGCAGTTCCAGCTTTTTCTGCTAAGGTTTTTTATTTAGCAGGGTTAGGTTTTCTTCTCTTCCACATTGCAGTGTCCACAAGGGGTTGCAACTGGAACATCAGTCTTAATGTCTGAACACCACTTGGAGCTCAACCCCAGGTCAATGGCACCCATTTGCCACTGGTCAAATTAAGACAGCAGGTGGCTGTCTTGTAAGCCAGCCCTAAATTAAAAATGATATATTTTATGTTGTTAAAGCTGCAAAATATATCTGATAAGAAAGGAAGTATTGACTATATTTCAGTTTTCCAAAAAGAAATCTTTTTCCTGTTCAAATTTTTTAAATGGTCAAATTTCCCATGAATTTTACATTGCTAGAGCTGGCCCAGTTTGGGGATCACCTGGTTGTGCCCTATTCTTTTTGCGCAGCAGCAATCTTTGTGTTTTAACTATTTGTCTATTTGTATTATTTGTTATACTGCTTAATATAATAAAAATCTGCAAATGGTTTACATCAAAACAATAGAAATACAACAATATTCAATAGGGTTTCCTAAAAAATAAATGAAATAACACATAGCAGGTAAGCTGCTTCTTCCAGCTTCAAGCCATGGAGAAAATATGTTTTCTTTTATACTGACTCAAGATTTACCAAGACAGATGTTGAGGTGAGGAAATCAGGAGATGTGATGTCTGTATCACTGGAGGTGCAAACTGACCTCTACTCTGGCTGGCTGTATCCTCTCACTCCCCCATCTCAATGGCATCCTAAGGCTTTTAGCTCTATCTTGTCAGCCACCATCTGTAAATGATCTTACACAATTAGACTCACATGATAGCTTCAAAGATTGCAGAGTCAACTTTATTAGCCCGAGATCAAAAGGTTCTGGGACAAATGCAAGAAATTCCAGGATGATTCCATCACGCATTCCTATTCACTACCTCTTGGGCAGACCACTGTATATTTAACCAGAGGAGTCTCCCATCTCTGAATACCAAAGAGAACAAAACTTCCCTTGTCTATGAGCATGATGGGCAGGTTTATGTAAACCAATCATGTTTACATGAAATAAATCCTGCTTAGGCTGTGTACAATGACAAACCTAGACAGCATCTTAAAAAGCAGAGACATCACCTTGCTAACAAAGGTCCATATAGTAAAAGCTATGGTTTTCCCAGTAATGATGTATGGAAGTGAGATCTGGACCATTAAGAAGGCTGATTGCCGAAGAATTGATGCTTTTGAATTACGGTGCTGGAGGAGACTCTTGAGAGTCCCATGGACTGCAAGAAGATCAAACCTATCCATTCTGAAGGAAATCAGCCCTGAGTGCTCACTGGAAGGACAGATCATGAAGCTGAGGTTCCAATACTTTGGCCACCGCTTGAGAAGAGAAGACTCCCTGGAAAAGAAACTGATGTTGGGAAAGATGGAGGGCACAAGGAGAAGGGGACGAAAGAGGACGAGATGGTTGGACAGTGTTCTCGAAGCTACCAGCATGAGTCTGACCAAACTGCGGGAGGCAGTAGAAGACAGGAGTGCCTGGTGTGCCCTGGTCCATGGGGTCACGAAGAGTCGGACACGACTAAATGACTAAACAACAACAGGCTGTGTACATGCTATACAATTAAAGCACACCCCTGCTGTCAGAATCCTGGGAACTGTAGTTTGCTATGAGTGAGAAGAATTGATAGGAGACACACACGCCCCAATTAAACTACAGTTCCCTGGATTCTTGGTTGAGACAGGACATGCTTTAAAGGTGTGCTATAAGTGAGGCTGCTTACATACACTACATTTAAGGCACATTTCCCTCCAAACAATCATGTGAACTGTAGTTTGCTAAGGGTTCCTGTAGCTCTGTGAGGGGTAAACTACAGTTCCCATGATTCTTTGGGGAGGGGGTGTTATTTAAAAGTACAGTGTTTACAGAGCCTGAGCCTCATTTAACTCAGTGGGGATAACATCTGAGAAAACAAGGATGAAGTAGGGTTCCTTTTACAGGGAAAATTCTCCAGGAAATGGTATCTACCTCTCAAAACACGTTGTGCAAATATATCATCCTTCCACAATGAAAGGAAGTCAGCCAAGAGTCCTTGATTTTACCAAGGCAATATTTCATCATTTTAATATTTCATCACACTTACCCTCTTGAACATAAAACCAAGTTGGAAATTTGGGTAAGCTACACTTGACATACTGTGTATAATGAAGTACCACTTGCTGCTTTTTGTAAGGGTAAGATGAAGGGGGCAGCGAGCAGAAGAGAACACATAACCCTTTTTTCTGCCAGCTGTTTTCCCACTCCAGAAGCACAAGCTCATAAGCCAGTCTCCCTGAGACCACTGGGTTTACTTTAAGGGAAAGTATGTATGAGATTGAAACTTGCGACATCTTCATCGCTTCCATCCAGCTCTGAACTTCTTGTTCTGCTCCCAAGCTCCTGAATCCATGACCCCCAAGCACTGTGTCTGCTGAGCTATTACTTGCCTGAACAAAGGTCTCTTTCTTACTTCCAAGTAAGAGACTCTGTCTTCATGTCTTGGGCAGCAGCCAGGACAGCAAATGTGGACTGGAGGTCACTGGGGCTTGGACATTGCGATATTGCAGAAAAGCCTTAGACAATTCTTCTTCAGCTACAAAAATCTTCAGTAGCATAATATATTATGTGAATTTGCCCTCTGAGCCCATGCCCTTTTCCAGCTGTAAGCCACTGAAGATGATTTTATAAGTCGAAACGTGTCTGGCATGTTATTTGAAACACACTCCTTGAAAAGCATTTGACAGATGCATTCAAGCAACAGAGCGATATATTTTAGGATACTGTACATCAGAGCTTTCCAAACTGAATGTCATGACATGTTAGTGTGTCACCTGCAGTGTGTGGGTGTGTCACGCAAAGGTGCTAAAAAGCACAGTTTTGGTGTGAAGTCAAGCCAAGCCATTCTTGCTTAAGTTAAAGAAACCATATGTCCTCTCCCCCCCTTCTCTCTTTGTGTGTTTGTGTGAGAGGGGGGGAACCACAGCAAAAAAAGCATGGTTTTTTTGGAGCCACAAAAATGGTAAATGACAACAATATTGGAAAGGTACGTTATTATCTTACAAATCATATATTTTCAAAAATATAAATGAAACCTTTTCATGTGTTATGTTGTGTCCCCATACATTTCGTTATTACAATTCATGTGTGTGTGTCCGTATCTCTTGTAAGGTGTTAGTTTAACCTCTGGTTTGCTAGTAAAACTGAATTACAGCGCCACAAAATACTGAATGTCTAAGAAGTGTGTCACCAACAGGAAAAATTTGCAAAGCTCTGCTGTGCATTGATGTGATCTTATACAAAGTATCTGCTTTTCAGCTTTGGTCACAAATGATTGCTGGATGTTATTGTATACAGTACAGTGCTACCTTGGTTCCCAAACACCGAAAACCTGCAAGTGTTCCAGTTTTCGAAAGTTTTTCGGAAGCCGAACATCCAATGCAGCTATCAGCTATTGCTTCTAGGGGGCCTGCCCCAATCAGAAGCAGTGACTTGGTTTTTGAACATTTCGGAAGTCAAACAGACTTCCAGAACGGATTAAGTTTGGTGCTTTTGTTTTTGCTATTTATTTTACTTTTTTGTTTTTGAGGCTTTTTCAGTTCATTTGTTTTTGTGATTGTGGAACCCAGTTCAGCTACTAATTGATTGATTGTGTGACTGCGGAAATGGATAAAAGCCCCCCATCCAAACAATGACTATCATCAGTGCAGGTAAGAAAAAAAAATAATTTTAATTTTTATCATCTGCAATACTGTCTTATTTATTTTATAGTACAGTACATTGATTATTGCTTTCATTTTATGGATCAGTGGTCTTGTCAGATAGTAAAATTCATGTTAAATTGCTTTTTTAGGGGTTGTTTTTAAAAGACTGGAACGGATCAATCCATTTTGCATTACTTTCTATGGGAAAGTGCACCTTGGTTTTGGAACGCTTTGGTTTTGTAACAGACTTCCAGAACGGATTAAGTTTGAGAACCAAGGTACCACTGTACTCTGTTGGCCATAGCCTTAATTCTTTGTAAAGTTTTTAAATCCTTTTGCATTCATGTTATAAATACATGGTGTTCATTTAGTCCCTGGGGTGGTATTCAATGGACTTTTTGCTCAAGGATGAAGTGCAGGCAATTTCCTCTCTCTTCTCCCCAGATCTGGGGAAGTAAGGTAGGAGAGAACATTCAATTGCTACAGTAACAGACCATTCGCCTTAGCGCTGCTTGAACACAACCCCTTGACTTTATTCCTTTGGCTCAAAAATGCCACCCACTCACACTCAACACAGGCTCAGGTTGTCATGACCCCTCAAACTGATGAACAAACTCCTCCATCTCTTCAGCTTCTACATTTCAGCCCTTGCCCATGTTGCGTCAGTGTTAAAAGCCAGCAGGGAGCTCCTCCTGCTCAATCTGTCAAGCACCTTTCAATGTCCCTAAAAAAGGGCTTTTCAAAAAACGATGATTTAAAAATAATTGCACTGAACACTCAGATAAAGTGCCAAAATAGAAAAACGGAAAATTAACAGGCTTTGGCTGATGTGGGAGGCATCTTTCTGCTTTGTAGATGGGGAAGTGGATTGTGCGGATGATTAACCTTAAAGTAAAATAAGGAGGATATGGGAAGCAGTAAATGAAATGCGAAGGCATAAAATTGACTGAACCTAATGTTTTTCAAATTTATTCGTTTTATTCCTCTTTTACACTCAGACTTTGTGAGTTGGAAAGGACGGTTTTTGCATTTACTGGCTCTTTTTATTGATAAACGCCCAGCAAGTTGTTTTACACTTACAGCATAGACGTAACCCAGGGTCTGGTATAAATAATGTAGCCTGGGTCCAATTTCTCTTTTATATGCTAAATTATTGGGATTCGTTTCTTCATATCATTCAGACTTTGGTTTCTGGTCTGTTTAGACTGCAAAACTGGAGCCAGCTGAAGCAAAATGCTTTATAGTAGTTTCCAAAATTTCTCCAGTTCCGAGGGCAAATTTTGCTGTAATGCAATAAATCCATGATCAACCGGTCTCTTTCAGAGCTGTTATTATGCATGTATGACATTAGATCTGTTGGCATGTTAATGCTGTGAACCGCTCCATCCTATGCTCAGCTTGTAAAAGGTAAAGAGACCCCTGACCATTAGGTCCAGTCGCGGACGACTCTGGGGTTGCGGCGCTCATCTTGCTTTATTGGCCGAGGGAGCCGGCGTACAGCTTCCGGGTCATGTGGCCAGCATGACTAAGCCGCTTCTGGCGAACCAGAGCAGCACACGGAAACGCCGTTTACCTTCCCGCTGGAGCGGTACCTATTTATCTACTTGCACTTTGACGTGCTTTCAAACTGTTAGGTTGGCAGGAGCAGGGACCGAGCAACAGGAGCTCACCCCGTTGTGGGGATTCGAACTGCCAACCTTCTGATTGGCAAGCCCTAGGCTCTGTGGTTTAACCCACAGCACCACCCGCATCCCTTCAGCTTGTATATATGTGTAAATAAAACCATATATTATTTTCCTTGTTTGTCTCATTTATAGCCACCATCTCTTTCAGTCAAGCTGCCTAGAGTCTGTGGTACTCATCTCGTCTGGCTTCTCATTGGCTGGATTACACATTTTCTCATTCATGCTCTGTACACCATCCGTCTTCCAAAAGCAAGGATTTACACCCCCCAAAAAAATGCTTTTTATGCTGCATGGAGGCTACTGCCAAAGAAACAGAGCAACGACTATTGGGTGAGCAACGCAGCCAAGCAACACAGTCGGAGCCTCCCTCCTCCCTGGCCAGCAGGGAGGGAGAGGAGCTGCTTCCTTTGAAACCTGGGAAATTTAAGGGACATCATCAATAAGGGACAGCAGCTGGACAGAGCGCTGGGATAAGGGACTTTCCCTCCAAATAAGGGACGATTGACAGCTATGTTTCCATGATCACAGCTGTGCTTTTCAGTGGCAAAAAGAAGTGTAATATACCTAAAATGTATGTGGACTATGGAGGGAAAAAAACCAAGTAGGTAGTCTCCATTGAATCTAATAAAATGTTGTGGGCATGCAGCCACGGTCAAGCAAATTAGGGATGAAATCCCAAAGAGAAATGAATTAAGCAGTTGCTTCAGGCAACACAGAAACTGGAGGTTCACTGCAGCTCTCTGCATTGGCTCTCAGCCACCCCTTGGTGTCTCTCTGAGAAAATAAGCCCTACAGCAATGAAAGCAATTTGAGACCAAGGGCAGTACAGTGGTACCTTGGTTCTCAAACTTAATCCAAAACCAAGGCACGCTTTCCCATGGAAAGTAATGAAAAACCCATTGATCTGTTCCAGACTTTTGAAAACAACCCCTTAAAAAGCAATTTAACATGAATTTTACTATCTAACGAGACCATTGATCCATAAAATGAAAGCAATAATCAATGTGCTGTACTATAAAATATATAAGACAGTATTGTAGAGGATAAAAAAAAAATTCTTTCTTTCTTACCTGCACTGATAATAGTCATTGTTTGGATGGGGGGCTTTTATCCATTTCCACAGTCACACAATCAATCAATCAGTAGCTGAACTGGGTTCCACACAGTCACAAAAACAAATGAACCGAAAAAGCCTGAAAAACAGAAGCGCAAAATAAATAGCAAAAACAAAAGCACCAAATTTAATCCGTTCTGGAAGTCTGATTGACTTCTGAAATGTTCGAAAACCAAGGCGGAGCTTCTAATTGGTGCAGGCACCCCAGAAACAATAGCCGACAGATGCATCAGATGTTCAGCTTCCAAAGAACATTCGAAAACCGGAACACTTATTTCCAAGTTTTTGGTGTTTGGGAACCAAGGCGTTAGTTTGAGAACCAAGGTACCACTGTACAGTATACAGAAATGCTGCAATTTTCACACATTTAACTTGTGCAGTTTCAGCTTTATGCACTTGGCAAAAAAAATAAAATAAAAAGCGGGCAGACATCTAGGGAAAAAGATTTTGGTGCTTCCGCCCACCATTGCATCCAATGAGTTTTGCCTGCACACCATTTTGACTTTAGGCACGATCCCTGGAATGTAAGCTCTTCAGAATTTTATTAAATCTTATTAGATTTATACTTACTGTATGTCATGAACTGACAGGACAATGGGAAGGAGGAAGAGGATCCGGGCGACGGGTGTAGCTGGGATGGGAGATGCCGGCACAAGCTGGGGTTGAGGAAGCAGAGGTTTGTGTAGAAAGTACAGTGGTACCTCGGGTTACAGACGCTTCAGGTTACAGATGCTTCAGGTTACAGACTCCGCTAACCCAGAAATAGTACCTCGGGTTAAGGACTTTGCTTCAGGATGAGAACAGAAATCGCGCAGCGGTGGCAGTGGGAGGCCCCATGAGCTAAAGTGGTGCTTCAGGTTAAGAACAGTTTCAGGTTAAGAACAGACCTCCAGAACGAATTAAGTTCTTAACCTGAGGTACCACTGTACTCTACGGGTGACAGAGGACAGCAAGGGGATTGGGGGTCAGTGCACAGGAACCAGAGCATCACCAGAGCCAAAGGGGCCCCTGTCTCCAGAAACACAGCGGGCTCTGAGGTGTAGGGAGTAGTAGTAGGGGGGCTCTAGGAGGTTGAGGCAGGCAAGGGCCCACAGCTCAGCTCCCTAGCTGGCCAGGTGGGGCTCACCAACTCTGAGAGGAGGTGTGCGATTACTCAGCTGAATTAGGCTCAGGACAGGTGAGGCTCACATTCCTCATCAAGCTGAAATAAAACAATTAAGGTCTTATATATATATAATAAATGTTCATAAATGTACCAACCAAGCACATACATAGATATGTGGACCACAAGTCTGGAGCAGCACAGGAAGACCGTCCTGAAACCATTTTGACTCCCAAACTGACCAAATGTTTTCTCTGCAAGGAGGGAGGGGGTGAGGGAACCTTCCCATTGTCCCAGGAACTGGGAAATCACCATCTCAAAGGAATGGGCAGACTACCAGGAAAGGCTATCAGATAACGCATTATCAGATAACCTGGCAGACAGGAAAAGCAACAACATTCAAATTTCTGTTGTAGACCGCCTTTTCTGTGATGTAGGTATGATGTTTGTGGGCGGTGGTCTTGGGCTACACCCCTTCTGAGATGTATGTATGATGTATGGAGGGGTGGTCTGGAGCTCCAGGGCAGGGAATTTAAAATGTCTATATAAGGGCAGGCACACCTTGGTTCTGGGTCCTCCTCCGTTCTCCTGTGTGTGAGGGGAGCACCCTGTTGCAACAGTTCAATAAAGATCAGGCTTACAAGCTTCTTTGCTTCTCAATATTCTCTGGTTGGCCTCTGTTGTTTTCTCCTACCAATGGAGAACCCACAAAGGACTCTATAAGGGCTCTTGTGTTCCCCATAAGAGAATAAGGGCAGATTTTGTTTATTACAGAGCCCAGGTTCATGCTGGTAAAAAGCCAAGCAGAGCCAAGGTGCTGTGTCTGCTCAACTGCCCTTGTTGATGGAGCTTGACTTGGATGTTTCTGGATCTTAATGGGACTGTGCTTTGGGTTTGACTCCAGACTGTATCCTGACTGCTGTACTTCAGGCTTGGCTACTTGGATTGGCCCCAAACCTCGTTTCCTGTCCTGGACTTTGGACTTTGCTTGTGTGGATTGCGCACGCCCTCCCCTCCCCCACTTTGAACTTGGCATACTGATTTGCTGCCAAGTAGGCCAGGGGTTCAGGACACTGTATAAATTTTACTAAATAAAAATAAATGAACTTCTATTTTTCAGACTGCACAGCCCCATGATTCCACTGAGCAGGGCAATAAATAAATAAATTTGAAATGAAAAACATTTTGTACTAGCGCATCATGAGTAGAGTGTGGCCATCAGATTTTAATCTTTATTTGGCCTTCAAGCATTTGATCTTAATTCCCCCAACTGCACAACCTTCAGTGCTTGAGTTCTGGAAGTTGTCTTTGTTCGCTGTACACTTTGCTTGATTTCTGCTAGGCTTGCTCTGTCAGATGGAAACAGACTTTTCTCCGAGATTCCGAAAGAGCTGCAGAATTATAAAGCAAAGGAACAGGGAATGTAGAAATAATCCAGAGAATTCCCACATATTGCAACAACTGGGCAATTCAAGTGTCATCCAGAAAAGCTTTACGGTCACTGCCAAACACTTAAACACTCTGACTTACCAAGAGGAATGTTCTGAGACAGTGGTGCCATTGGGAACGGCTTTGGGGCAAACATCCAAGGACCCAAATTCAGCTGGGCTGCCTGGTCACATATTGAAGCAAGCAAAAGAAGGCATGTAAGCCCCCACCCTCTGCAAAAATTATTATTATTATTATTATTATTATTATTATTATTATTATTATTATTTCATATACCACCCTTCATCTGAAATTTTTTTGGGGGTTCACAAGATAAGAATACAGGAAAGAAGCACAAAATAATAGTTAAAACAATAAAATACCCCCGACACATTTAAAAGCCAATAGAATATTAATCAGGAAAAAGCCTGGTTGAAGAGAAAGGTTTTCAACTGCAATGCACTCTACGTGGGGCTACCTTTGAAGGTGACCCGGAAACTGCAATTAATCCAGAATGTGGCAGCTAGACTGGTGACTGGGAGTGGCTGCCGGGACCACATAACACCGGTCCTGAGAGATCTGCACTGGCTCCCAGTTCGTTTCCAAGCACAATTCAAAGGGTTGGTGCTGACCTTTAAAGCCCTAAATGGCCTCGGTCCTGTATACCTGAAGGAGCGTCTCCACCCCCATCGTTTAGCCCCCGACACTGAGATCCAGCGCCGAGGGCCTTCTGGCGGTTCCCTCATTGCGAGAAGTGAGGTTACAGGGAACCAGACAGAGGGCCTTCTCGGTAGTGGCACCCGCCCTGTGGAATGCCCTCCCTTCAGATGTGAAGGAAATAAGCAGCTATCTTTTCTTTAAATGACATCTGAAGGCAGCCCTGTTTAGGGAAGTTTTTAATATTTAATGCTGTATTGTTTTTAACATTTGATTGGAAGCCACCCAGAGTGGCTGGGGAAGCTCAGCCAGATGGGCGGGGTATAAATTATTATTATTATTATTATTATTATTATTATTATTATTATTTTCACCTGGCACCTAAAGGTGCATAATGAAGATGCCAGATGAACTCTGCTGGGGAGGTCATTCCACAAACAGGGAGCCTCTGTTCTCATGTTGACACCTTCTGGACCTCTTGTGGCCTCCTTGCCTCTTAGCACCCCCAGGTAATTCCCACCCCCAAGGGGCCTATCAACCACTTTGGGAACCACCAATCAAGCCTGATGAAGAGCTCCAGAGGCTGGAAGCTTGCCCAATACTTTGTCACACAGTTCTGAAGAGTTATTGGTAACTGGAGTGCTGGGAAATTCTGGGTGACCTCAGGCCCAGTTCTGAATGCAGTTCTGAGAAGTTAAAGGCGGCCTCTGGCCCAGAAGCCAAATGCAGGACTTTTGCCTGACTGAAATGTTCCTTGAACTGTGAACATGCTTGGGGGATGGATAGCTGGGTATTTGTAGAAACTTCTGAATTCTCCGTCATTTCCATTGTGTTTCAGAGTGTTTTCGCCAGCTGTTCACATGAACATGGCTTAATTAGCACCAGAGTCATTTCTGTTTGTGTACATACCAGGGTTTGGGAATATTTTTTACCCCATGCAAAGGTGTTCACACTTTGCTTGGAGCCAAGCTAGGAAGGGCATCCCAGGGTGTGACGTTTGTTTGAGAAAGAGCACATCAAATGATAGCATTTCACAACTAAGCATAGGATACATTTGCATTTTGGATAGAAGGTGAATATGCAGTTAAAACCCCCAACACTGGGAACGCAGTGAATGCCAATCAAAATGACCAAAGGGATGGAGTAACTCAGTTCCCACACTGGGAGCTTTCAAGTTTTGAGAAAAGGCGAGTAAGTGGCAGCACAATAAAATTTTATAAAATTAGGCAGGGCATGAAGAAAGCGGAAAAAAGCTCCCCCCCACCGCTCTCATAACACTGACCCAAATGAAGCCAAATGCCAGAAGATTCAGGACAGACAAGAGTAAGCATTTATTCAAGCTCTGTCACAAGAGACTAGGGCCCTGCGGGACTTGACATCTTTCCGCAGAGCCTGCAAGACAGAGCTGTTCCACCAGGCCTTTGGTTTGGACTCAGTCTGACCCTTATGTTTCCCTCCCCTTATGGTTTTGACTTTTAAACTGAGGCTGCATTTTAAATTGCATTTTAACCTGTATTTTAACCTGTTTTTTCTTTTTCTTTTTATGTTTTTACTGAAATTTTATTGATGTTAGCTAGCCTGAGCCCGGCTCTGGCCAGGGAGGGCGGGGTATAAATAAAGTTTATTATTATTATTATTATTATTATTATTATTATTATTATTATTATTACTAAGCACTGCATTGTTGGAACCATGGAACTCCCACCCCATAGGAGCCAATTCCTAGGGGCAGAGGTCCCTTCAGTAAAATACTTGAGGGGTCCGCCCGCCCCCCCCAGTTGATGGGCATTGCCATTCAGATGGTGTATGTGCCGTGTCATGTGATTTTATTGAATATTTTATTGAGTTGGCACCCCTGTTCTCTCCCCAGGAGGCAGTGATGTTCACCAACTTGGATGGCTTAAAGCAGTGTTTTTCTTCTAGGGGGGAAACGGTGCTGCTACTGCGTACCCTTGAGTACCCCCAGAAAAAAAGCACTGACTTTAAGACAGGATTAGACAAATTCATGGCGGGCAAGGCGATCAGTGGCCAAAAGCCACAATGCTTCCACTCCTGTCAGAGGCATCATCCAGGGTGCATGCATCCCACGGGAGAACAGGATGCCGGACTGGAAGGGTAATGAATGGGCCCTGATCCAGCAAGGTTCTTCTTCTTGCTATGTCCTTTGTGTGAGCACAGCCTTCGTTGTTTCCCTGGGACCTTAATTCTGGGCGAGTCAGAATGTTGTTGTTTAGTCATTTAGTCATGTCCGACTTTTCATGACCCCATGGACCAGAGCATGCCAGGCACTCCTGTCTTCCACTGCCTCCCGCAGTTGGTCAAACTCATGTTTGTAGCTTCGAAGACACTATCCAACCATCTCGTCCTCTGTCGTCCCCTTCTCCTTGTGCCCTCCATCTTTCCCAACATCAGGGTCTTTTCCAGGGAGTCTTCTCTTCTCATGAGGTGGCCAAAGTATTGGAGCCTCAGCTTCAGGATCTGTCCTTCCAGTGAGCACTCAGGGCTGATTTCCTTAAGAATGGATAGGTTTGATCTTCTTGCAGTCCATGGGACTCTCAGGAGTCTCCTCCAGCACCATAGTTCAAAAGCATCAATTCTTCGGCGATCAGCCTTCTTTATGGTCCAGCTCTCACTTCCATACATCACTACTGGGAAAACCATAGCTTTAACTATCAGGACCTTTGTTGGCAAGGTGATGTCTCTGCTTTTTGACTTGGGCGAGGCAGAATAAAAGATGGTTTTCCTCTCCTGTCCTTGCACCGCTTGCGCTCGGCCCCTAGGTGTCTCTGCGCGCGGCTCGGCGCCAGCAGCGCCCCAAATGAAAACAATCGCAAGGACACGAGGGCTCGCAGGGGACGGAAGAGCCTGGACTTCCTCTGCTGGCTCTCCCCTCTGATTGGCTTGTGAAGGTTATGAAACCCTTGAATGGGCGCTGCGAGCAAACTTTGCCGCAAAAAAGTCACCCCTTCGCGAAAGGAGCCGGAGAGGCGAGGCTGCGCGCTCGAGCATCCCCACCGCCCGTCACCATGAAGTCCGCCGCGGTGCTCTTGGCTGGGCTGCTGGCTCTGACTGCCTATTATGTCTACTTGCCGTTGCCCAGCACTGTCTCGGAGCCGTGGCGGCTGATGCTGCTGGATGCTTCGTTCAGGGTGGCTCAGCAATCGGTAAGGCGGGGGACCCCCCCGGCACCTCCTTTCTTCCCAAGCTAAACCCCTCTGTCTCCCCTCCATCTCTCTCTCCCCCCCCCCCCGCCTTGGGTTAGGAAGATAACGGCAGGCACCGCGCGGAGCGCACTGGCGACCGTCCCCTCGGATCTCCGCGATCGCTTGAAGCAGAAATAACCGCTTCAGGGTCTAGATAGGCGGGGATCTTCTGCCTCTTTTTGGGGGCGGCTTGCAAGCATCTCTCAAGCGGATGTCGGCGGCGATGCTCAGCTCGCGCCGCGGTGCTGCAGTGAGAGCCGCGGGGCGCGCACCTAGGCGTGTGTTTGCTGTGCGTAATGGAGAAATCGGCGCTTTCCTTCCGTTTCTTTCCTGCTTCGCCGGCGACGATTCAGCGTATCTCTTTTTTAAAAATGGGGGTGGTGGGCGCTTCCTCCTCCCCCCTTTTGCACCAGGTTGGCGAAAAGGGAATCGCGGGGGACGTTCAGCCTTTAAAATACAGCAAAGCAGCCGTTTCAGCGCCGGGCAAACCGGGCTCTCTCGCCTGACGCAGCAGATCGCGCTTGGTTCGTTCCGCTTTTCCAGCCTCCTCTCTCGCGGTCCCGCCCCAGGCGCCCTTTTCCGATCCACTGCGGCTCATGGCTCGTGGAAAGGGCATTGGAGGCGCTGCTCTGAACTGTTAATATTATTTATTACATTTGTAGACCGCCCTTGCTCCGAAGATCACAGGGCGGTGAACAGCGTGAAAATACTAAACGTGAACGCAAAATACATAACGAAACAAACAAAAGAAAAGCATTAACCCGCCCCAGCCTTCTTTCATGTAATCCAGGACAGAACTTGTGGCCCTCGGGATAGGAAGGCCTTGAGAGCTTCTAAAGGTCCCGGGTTCAATCCCAGGCAGCTTCTGGTAGGGCTGGGACATACTCCCTCTCTGAAACCCTGGAGAGCTGCTGCCAGTCAGTGTAGACAATATGTACTTTATTTTTCTTACATTTTTAAAATATCCAGTCTTTTTTCAAGGGGCTTTAGGTGGTGTAGCTGTTCTCCCCTTCTCCATCTTATCCTCAACAACAACCCTGTGAGGTAGGTTAGGCTGAGAGTTGGCGCCAGGCCCAAGGTCACCCAGGGAGCTTCACAGTCAAGTGGGAATTTGAATCTTAAGAACATCTGGGGTGGGCAAAGGGGCCCCCACCCCTGCTGTAGTTCCTCTAGGAAGGGCATTGTTTAGAAATCATTCCTGAGTGATAGCAATGGAGGACCCTTTCTGACATGCATGTGCATTTTCTAAAGGGGATTCAAGGTGTCTTGCCTTGTTCAGCTGCAAAAAATGTTTTAAAAAATTCTTCGTTGTATTCCTGAGTTGCCCCATAGCCAGGAGTCTCTGTGCAATAAAAAACATGTCTTAAAAACATTTTCAAAACCCAATGCCCAAATTGCAAAGAGTTCAAAACACCCAGCCTTCTCCAATACGATGCCCTCCAGGTTTTTGAGCTGCAATTCCTATCAGTCCCAGCCAGCATGTTCTTTAAAAATGTAAAAAGCTTGAGATAAGGAAGAGGCGTTTGTCTGATGCTGGAAAATACATTTACAAAAGTGCTGTGCAGGACTCTTTGGGGTGAATATTCTGCAATTGCAGGGGTAACAGGACAGTGCCAGAAATGCCCCCTCTCTGGTGTCCTCCCTCCATACTTCAGCTTCAGGGTGTACACAGAGCAGGGCCGTCTTACCCATAGGTGCTAGGGGTGCTGGGCGCCTGGCTGTCAGGGGCGCCAGGCCAAGAGTCCGGGGCCCAAGAGTTGAGTCCAGGGAAGAGCCCGCGGCGGGCTCTATAACCACGACGGGCTCTTCTGCTATGGGTGGCTCTGCACCACAAGTTCAGGGGTAGCCAAGCCAGAGAGACACTGAGGCGGCTGGCCGGCTCTGCCCTCCTGCACGCCTGGGACTGGGCAAGCGGGGGGGGACTGGGCAACCCGGGGGGGGGCGGGCAGATCTTTGCACCCCAGCACTGCATATGCTTACGACAGCCCTGAAGCAGAGTATACACCTAGGGCAGCGTCTGTAAAGGTAAAGGGACCCCTGACCATTAGGTCCTGTCGTGACTGACTCTGGGGTTGCGGCACTCATCTCGCTTTATTGGCCGAGGGAGCCGGCGTACAGCTTCTGGGTCATGTGGCCAGCATGTCTAAGCTGCTTCTGGCAAACCAGAGCAGCACACAGAAACGTCGTTTACCTTCCTGCCGGAGCGGTACCTATTTATCTACTTGCACTTTGATGTGCTTTCGAACTGCTAGGTTGGCAGGAGCAGGGACCGAGCAATGGGAGCTCACCCCGTCGCGGGGATTCGAACCACCAACCTTCTGATCGGCAAGTCCTAGGCTCTGTGGTTTAACCCACAGCGCCACCAGCATCCCTAGGGCAGCGTCTGTAGATCTTCCTTATCACCTAGTTTCCCTATCTGAAGCATCTTTCCCTTCCAGACGTACTCTAGTAAACTATGTTGGTTTGAGAGGCCTTCTTTCCATATGGCATTGCCATTTATTTGTTTATTTGAAATATTTCCCTGCGCTGCTGCCTAGCCCAAGCTCCCAGGTGACCCACAAACCCAGAAATCCAAGACAAAGCAATGAAACCCTTTGACAGATAACAAACACATTTTGCATCTCTCCTGGTCTGCTTGAAAAAAGGATGACAGTTGGTGGTGTTCACTTTAAAATATGTGCCCTTGGAATGCAATCAACTTTTTGTCTGATACCTTTGTAGTTTTTAAGCTGTGCTCCAGGGAATGCTGGTGGGAGGGGGGGGGCGGCAGTTCTGGAAGCTGATCAGAGATCCCTTGGTGCAAAGATGAGCAATGGCATAAGAGCTCTGAAACAGGCTGCTTTCTCCGCCAGAACTAGACTTCCTGCTCATACAACAGGAAGGGGGAACCTGTGGTCTCACCACTCAAGGCCAACAGCTGTTCTGGCAAGGACTGATGGGAATTGGAGTCCCACAGCATGTAGAGGGCCACAAGTGCCCCAGGATAGCATGGTTGTGTGTGTTTTAAAAGGTCGCACACTGTTTACGTGATGCGTTGTCTTGTATGAAATCAATTTATTTTCTAGCAAACTTTCCCCATGGCACAATCAGGCCAAGGCTTAACTTCAGGGTTCCACTTAGCAATAGGGCATGTGCGCGCGCGCACACACACACACAAGCCCTACAATGTAGCCTTGCCATATTCATTTTATTTATTTAATGGAATTTGTAGATCGCTTAATTGTAAAAATATCTAAGTAGTTTACATGAAATTATTGATAAAAGCCCAAACTTAAAACAAGCTGGACCAAAACAAAACACAAAACCAAAATAAAACCAGCAGTTAATAAAATAAGAATTTACAATACATGTCAACTTTACGTATCTGGGGAGACTTGCCTAAACAAAAAAGGTCTTTTGCAGGTGCTGAAAATAGTACAGCAAGGGAACTTGTTTAATATCAAAGGAGCTACCACACTGATGGATCAGTCCCTTGGAACTGCAGAATAAACATTTTGTGGCACTTGTAAAAGTGCCAGTTCTGCAAAGTGAAGTAGTCAATTAGGCATATATGAGATAAGTTGATCCTTTAAAGTAAACTGGCTTCAAGTACTTAGCAATATGCATTGCCATTGAAACAAGACCTGCAGCCCATAAGACTATAAAACGCATAGCCTAACATCACAGAACTGCACCACTGGGCTTCCAGAATCCTCTGCTAGACAGAGAGGTTGCTCTCCAGATGTACTGATGCAAATACAGTTTCATGAAAAATAATAAAAAAATGTAAACCATTGAAATAACCAATGTTGAAGGGTGCATTCGACACCTTCCCTTACCCTGTCCCACCCTTAAACATTGTTGCAGGAGTAGAACTGGTTTGTAAACCTGAAAGGCAGAATTGTTTCCTGAAGTGCTTTCATTCCTTTGGTGAGGGCAAACAGGTGACCCAGGCTGCTTGACTAGCCTTCTCAATGGCTTAAACTAATAGAAAAAACCATTCATACGGCATGAATAAATGCAGGCAACACAGAGCGTAACTGCACGGTGTGCAATTATTCCCTCCATTTCTGAAGTTATGGGGTGAGTGTGGATCATTATGTAGCCAAAATGGCAACACCCATGCCCAAGAAGGAGATTTCTTCAGGCTTGTGGGGGGCAGGGGGACTGCCTAGGGAGGAAGTGAGCCAGTGTGGTGTAGTGGTTAAGAGCGGTGGACTCGTAATCTGGTGAACCGGGTTCGCGTCTCTGCTCCTCCACATGCAGCTGCTGGGTGACCTCACACTTCTCTGAAGTCTCTCAGCCCTACTCACCTCACAGAGTGTTTGTTGTGGGGGAGGAAGGGAAAGGAGAATGTTAGCCACTTTGAGACTCCTTCGGGTAGTGATAAAGTGGGATATCAAATCCAAACTCTTCTTCTTCTTCAAATAAATTAAAATGAATAAATATGAATTGGGGAGGGGGGAACCTGAGAGACTTTCCAGCGAGGACTGGCATGCTCAGTCGACATGGAAAACGGTTGAGAGCAGTGTTAGAAACTGAGATGTGAAAGCTAGGAGCTAAATGGCACCTTAAACCTAGGTTATGGGCACAGCAATGGAATGTCAAGGCACAGAGGGGGAGTGGGTGGCTCTGTGGGCTAAACCTCTTGGCTTGCCAATCGGAAGATTGGTGGTTCGAATCCCCGTGACGGAGTGAGCTCCCGTTGCTCTGTCCCAGCTTCTGCCAACCTAGCAGTCCGAAAGCACATCAGTGCAAGTAGATAAATAGGTACTACTGCGGCAGGAAGGTAAATGGCGTTTCTGTGCCCTCTGGCTTCCTTCATGGTGCTCTGTTGTGCCAGAAGTGGTTTAGTCATGCTGGCCACATGACCCAGAAAGCTGTCTGTGGACAAATGCCAGCTCCCTCAACTGGAAAAGCGAGATGAGCACTGCATTCCATAATTGCCTTTGACTGGACTTAACTGTCCAGGGGTCCTTTATCTAGGCCCTATTTTTTAATAACAAGGATGCAAAGCTGAAAATGAATGAACTGCAGCCAAAATATTATGTTCGTTTTTCACCTGGTCTAGTCCTTCCCCTGCCCACCCCCCTAATATTCTTCAGAGGGTCTCTTCTCCAGTCTTCAAGAGAGTAGCTGGAAGTGGGGAGGCAGAAAAAGGCCCTCCTTTCCTTCTACTCTGCAGCTTTAATGTGAAATCTTAGGCGCCCAGAGCTCAGAATCTGCTCATGCTAATGAAATCCCCTGTTGCAAAATGCACCTAGAACAATGAGGGTTTTGAACGCTGGTTGGGAGAAAGAAAGGACAATGGAAAAGGGGGGGAATGAAATGGGGTGTCATGAAAAAGAGAGAGTCTGGTTGGCTGAACAGGATCACTCCCAAATTCAATATTTTGTTATAGGCATTGCTTCCATGCATCAATAGCCATTAATAGAGTTATCCTCCTGTGAATTTCTCAAGTCCTCTTATTAGCTACAATAATCATTCTTTGTTTATCAAGCATGTACACTATCATTTGCTTACTCTTCTGCAGTAAGAAAGAACTAGGGCGGGGTGGAGAAAGCGTGGCCTTCCAGATGTTGCCGAATTACAGTCCCCCTAAGCCCACCAAGCCTGGTCAATCACCAGGGATGATGGGAGTTCTAGTTCAGTAAGATCTGGAGGGCCAAAGGTTCCCCACACCTGGACCTAGGGAAAGGGCCATAGCTCAGCAGTAGAGGGAATGCTTTGCATACAAAAGATCCCCGGTTCAGTCCACGGTCTCTCCAAGTAGGACTGGAGAGACTTCTGTTGGAAACTCTTAGAGAGCTGCTGCCAGTCAGTGCAGGATATACTGAGCTGCATGGGCAAATGCTCTGACTTGGTGGAAGTGCATGCATGCATACACACCCTCCCGTGAACCATACTTTTGTTGCAGTACAAATTACTTAGGTCTGGCCTATAAATATCACAGAATGAGGCAGCAGAATGGACTGCTCCACTTTGGCCTGCAGGGGCAGGAGTCACATTTTAGAATGGACTCCTGTGTTGAAAGCTCGCTGGATATAGAAAACCAGCACAACAGGACTTAGCCAGCCTTTCTCAACCTTGGGTCCCCATATGTTTTTGGCCTACAACTCCCATCATCCCAAGCTAGCAAGGCCAGAGCTCAGGGATGATGGGAGTTGTAGTCCAACAACATCTGGGGACCCAAGGTTGAGAAACACTAGTTAGGCCTTTTTTCTTAGGCTTTGCTTATTCTTTCTATTCTATTCTATTCTATTCTATTCTACCCTTCATCCAAAGATCACAGAGTGGCTTTCAGTATAAAAGCACAAAAAATACATACCATAATTCTGTGTTTCTCAAACATGCGCCTCCAGCTTTTGTTGGACTACAACTCCCATCATCTCTAGCTACCAGGACCAGTGGTTGGGCATGATGGGAGTTGTAGTCCCTCACTGAATTAGACCAAGGGTGCACTGAATCAGCGTTGTGACTTCAACTACGGCCAATGAGAGTCGTCCCCCCCACCCCACGCAGGAAGCTCAGAATCAGGGCACGGTGGCAACAGCCACCCTTTCTGGACCTATCCTGACCTCATCTGGCTTGCCTCTTTGGTCCTAGAATTAAACGGATCACAGCATGCAAATTCTTAGCTGCATTGCCTTCCTAGGTTTCTGACAGCACAAGGCAATTGACTGAGACCAACCAGCAAGAGAAGTTTGGCTGAGGACCCCCAAAGTCCTTTTCGCTGCATCGATGCTGTTATCGAAAACTGGAATAGCGACTCTGCAAGGGCACCTGAAATTTGTTCTGTACCTGCAACTTAATTCCTTCCTGGAACACCTTCAGCCTGATGAGATCTACAACAATAAGCTGCGTCGTCTTTGTTTAGGGAGGTAGCAGCCGTAATCTGCTTTGTTCTGGGATAAGCTGGTGCGGCAGGGGCTTGGGAGCACGTGGATCACCTTGCTTTTGGCTCAGGCGAATTATGTCTTGCATTTGCTATATTGGAGCGTGATGGAAGAGGGGTTAAGTCCATTAGGAGAACATCTGGGGATCGGTGGAAAGAGCGCAAGCCTTGCATGCAAAAGGTTCCAGATTCAACCTTTGCCATTTCCAAGTAGGGCTGGAGAGAAGCTCTGTCTGAAACCCTGGAGAGTCGCTCCCAGTTGATGCAACTGCCTCACTGAGGGATCGGGATCCAGATACTGTGCTCACATACTGCTTGCTCTTATTTCCTTTGCTTTCCTCCCTCTGAAGGCTGTTCTACCCATTAGATTAGGGGTGGCAAACCTGTCTCAGCCTGAGCGCCACACTTCCTTCCAGGACAGCATGCCACTGGTGAGCAAGGACAGAGGCAGGTTATTTTGGACAATATATTGATATTATCGCCCAGCCCTATCTTGAATATCTCATTTGGAAGGTTTCCAAACCTCCTCCCCCCAACACCCCAAGATAAGACTTTGCAATTATCACCACTTTTGTTGTTAAAACAGCAAACCCTTAGATTACTGGGTGAAAGGGCAGTTTTATCATATGATATATTTCTTGCTTTCGGATGAATATAAAAACACACACACAACCTTTTGCATAATTTGTATGGCTAGACAGTCAGCAGAGCTGGGTAATCTCTGCCCTCAGTCGAACCCCAAAGGGAGAAAGTATTGGGACAAAGGGGAGCAGGCTGCAAGCACATTCAGAAGTAGGTGAAAGTTCAGTGGCTGCATTTAGAGAAATATAAAACCATCTGGCACTGTCCAAAGGCAACAGGGAAAGGAGTCTAGCTTTGCAGAACTACTGTATCAGTTATTAGCAGGTTTTGCCATATGGAAGAGCAACATAATACAGTGGTACCTCGGGTTAAGTGCTTAATTCGTTCCGGAGGTCCGTTCTTAACCTGAAACTGTATTTAACCTGAAGCACCACTTTACCTAATGGGGCCTCCCGCTGCTGCTGCGCCACCAGAGCACGATTTCTGTTCTCATCCTGAAGCAAAGTTTTTAACCTAAAGCACTATTTCTGGGTTAGCGGAGTCTTTAACCTGAAGTGTATGTAACCTGAAGCATATGTAACCCGAGGTACCACTGTACAACAGGTTTGAAGTCCATATTGTGATATCTGTTTCATAGTTTTTGACCTGGCAATATATCACGAATCATGATGTGTGTTAGGGCTGGGCGATATATCACCCTAAACCAGTTTCGAGTCCATCTCATATTGGTTTCAAAAAATTTTGACCAGGCAATGTATTGTGAAGCTCTCTGTGTGTGCTAGGCAAAAATCACAATGTGGGGGACCATGAAGCCAGCCAGTGTCTCTACATAACTCCATCCTTATTTCAGACATTGTGATATATCAGTACACTGTGATGTTTAGCTGGTGATATATAGCAATGTTGAAAACCAGATATCACCCAGCCCTAATTATAGGTTGTTTGGATTGTACAAAGTGACAAGTGCCATTTTTCTATTTGAAATATATAAACAAAACTCCTCATGCATAAGCTCCTTAAGGTTTGCACTTATGGGACATGATCCATCAGGAAATTCTCTTGTGCTGGGAAAGTTGTCAGGAGAGTGAGCCCTTGGCATGGTACAGATATCACACTAAGCAAAAAGAAAGCTCCACAGGACTGCGAGCATGCAGGTTCCCAGAGAGGAGCTCGCAGCTGCTTTCGCTCCTTCCTGATCCTTTTCTCTGCCATGAAAAGCTAAACCATGGTTTTGCATAGTGCAGAAGTGGGCAGCCTGTGGTACTCAGGCTAATAACATGTGGGTAGAAAGTAGGGAAAGAAGTGGCAGAAATAAATGTAAAAGGAGTGCCCTGCCAACATCTCCTTCTACCGGTCCACAATAGAAAGTGTCCTTTCATACTGCATCACGGTGTGGTACGCTGGTTTGACATCAACTGATAGGAAGTGCCTACAGAGGGTGGTCCCGTGAATCCACTGGATGACATTGCAGAAGAACGTTGCCTCAGAAGAGTGAGGGAAAATCTCAGGGATGATTCACACCCTGGCCGGCACTTTCTTGACCTCCTGCCCTCGGGCAGAAGATATAGAAGCATGATGAGTCGCACCAACAGGGTAAAGAACAGCTTCTATCCGTGGGCTGTTAGGCTGCTGAATGAAAAGATAACAACAGGGCAACTGACTTTTGGGTTTGGTGGGTGTGCATCAGTAAAGGAGGGGAATTAAGACTAAGAGAGCTGAGTGTGTGGGGGTGCTCGTGTAATCTCACTGTATAGAAGTTGTACAAGTGACAATAAAGTACCGTATTTTTCGCTCTATAAGATGCACCAGACCACAAGACGCACCTGGTTTTTGGAGGAGGAAAACAAGAAAAAAAATATTCTGAATCTCAGAAGCCAGAACAGCAAGAGGGATCGTTGCGCAGTGAAAGCAGCAATCGCTCTTGCTGTTCTGGCTTCTGGGACAGCTGCGCAGCCTGCATTCACTCCATAAGACGCACACACATTTCCCCTTACTTTTTAGGAGGGAAAAAGTGAGTCTTATAGAGCAAAAAATACAGTATTTCATTTATTTGGCTCTGGCCTTTGTAGCTCCCAACAGATTGCTGAAAGGGAATGTGATCCTTGGGGTTCCCTCCCCGTGATTTAGTGTTATGTGAATTATCTTTAGGTTCATTAGGTCTCCTCTCCCCCTCCAGTGCAGCCATGAGAAGATTGGGAGGTTTCACTTCCATTTTTACCTAACCATAGTTTAGCATTCTGTCTGAACCAGATATGCGGTGTTTGGACTTAACTATGATTATGATTAACTATGATTTGGGCCCTTCAATTTTAGGGAAACAAGCCCACTTCAATCTGTGGTTAATGAAGTTGGCTTGCTTTCAACAAACTGCAATTGAGCTTAACCACAGTTTAGCATTTAGATGGAACGCTAAACTGTGGTTAGTTGAACATGGAAGTGAAAGTTTCCAAGGAAATGTGTATCAAAAAATTAGAATTCGAATGATTCTCAGAGAAGCTGAAGGAAGTCAAAAAATTGGAAATGTATTACAATTTGTTAATGCGAAATAATTGTATGGAAAAACTAATAAAATATATTTTTTTAAAAAAAAGAAAGTTTCCAAGGAGAGGCCCAAGGTTTGTTCATGTAATGCTCAGTCATAATTTAGTGTTAAATTGGAACCCAGTCATTACCTTATATGAATAATATGGACATTGGACAAAAAATAGGTTTCTTTACTAATATACACAAGTTGCTAGTGTAGATAAATAATTCTAATTTAAATGTTGCCTATGATCCTGTGCATTTGTATTTTGAAACTAGCCCCACCATTTTCAGTGAAGCTTCCTCTCAAACTACCTATGCATAGATTGCAGTCTTAGTTGATACCATTTTCGATGTCCCATAGAAATCCCTTCCCAGTGTGGCATATTAGGATTTTGCAAATCTGCTGTTGCTTCTTGCTACCAGTGGTGAAGGGATCACACAGTGTTTGTAATGGTGTCTCAAATTCACACTGGGGTTTTAGCAGAGCATTCAGGCAACTGCTTTGCTACATTTCTTTGTTGGTGACCTTGAGAGTGCCAAAGCATTTGTGTGAATGGGCCCTATATTAGAAGAGCAGTCATTTGTGTGCACCCATCATGTGCTGCTTTTTGAAAAATGCTGCAGTTAGGCAGCCCTTTCGCTTTAATACAACTAGGTTTGCCTTATGACCCTTAATAAGACAAAAGTAAAATGGATGCGGGTGGCGCTGTGGTCTAAACCACTGAGCCTCTTGGGCTTGCTGATCGGAAGATTGGCAGTTCAAATCCCCATGATGGGGTGAGCTCCCGTTGCTCTGTCCCAGCTCCTGCCAACCTAGCAGTTCGAAAGCACACCAGGACAAGTAGAGAAATAGGTACCACTGTGGCAGGAAGGTGAACAGTGTTTCCGTGCAGTCTGGTTTCCGTCACGGTGTCCTGTTGTGCCAGAAGCAGTTTAGTCATGCTGGTGACATGACCCGGAAAGCTGTCTGTGGACAAACACCGTCTCCCTTGGCCTGAAAGTGAGATGAGCGCAGCAACCCCATAGTTGCCTTTGACTGGACTTAACCATCCAGGGGCCCTTTGCCTTTTACCTTTTATGACCCTTAGTTGTGGTTGGAAGAGTACTTCCAAAAAAAAAAATTGCAATTGCTTCGTCACTGACGCGTTACAAAATCTCTGCTAAAGGTTCACTTCTCTGTTCCTTTGACATGCCTACTTTAAAAGTCAACAACAAAACATTCAGGCACTCTGCCATATTTTTGCTCTCAGTCCTTGCTTGTATCATTTTATTGTTTTAGCACTTTGGGCTGTGGGTTTGCTACCCCTGCTTTAGAGCAGAGATGGGAGGAATCTTTGGCCCTCCAGACATTGATGGAGCCAGCTGGGCTGATAGCAAGAGACTGGGAGTTGTAGTTCAGGGACAGCTGGAAGGTCGCAGGTTCCCTTTCCTGGCTTTACAAGCATTGGTAACCTGATCTCATGCCGAGGCAGGAAACATTAACCATGCAATCCTATACGATCAGCTCACAATTAAGTTTCAATGGGACTTACTCCCAGGAAAGCAAGACTAGGATTGCAGCCTTTGTGTTGATGGAGGAAGCAAATCCGCCAGCCAAAGAGGGTCATTTGAGCTTCTAATATTTTGCAATCCTACTACTTTAGAGCAGGTAGAAAGGTTCACACGTCAAGGCATGTTCTTTGGCAAAGTTAATGTTTACAGGGGTTCTTGCTTCCCTCCTTTCAAACACCGTCCCCCCCTTTTTCAGCTTCGTTTCTCGTTCTTCTCCTTCTAGTGCAATCTGGTTCATTTCCTGGGACTTGGCCATCATCTGAGAGCCCTGAACTTCTTGATTGGGGCCTTCGACCAGCTGAATCCACAGTCCTCGGAAGGAGTGAAGATAACAGATACTCAGTTTGACGGCGTGGAGGTCAGAGTGTATGAGCCACTGGCGAAAGGAGGGGCAAAGCTAAGGCGCAGTGTGGTCTACATCCACGGAGGAGGATGGGCCCTGGCAAGTGCAAGTATGTCTTCTGGGCAGCTGCCATGTGCTCGTTCCACTGCACCCTTCCACACACCTGTTTTGTGGTCTCTGGATAAGTTAACAGCAGTTTCCCTGAGGACATCTGAGTGGTTGATGTAGGGTGGAACCAATAGATCAAAAGATTCCTATGTTACAGAGAAAGCTGGCTCATGGCATTAATAATATAATAATAATTACATATAATATATATATATCCTGCCCATCTTGGTGGCTTCCAAGAAAAGATTAAAAATCCATTAAAACATCAGTCATTAAAAACTTCCCTAAACGGCTGCCTTCAGGTGTCTTCTATAAGTCAAATGGTTGGGTTTTTTCCTTGACATCCAATGGGAGGGCATTTCACAGGGCCACTACCGAGAAGGCCCTCTGCCTGGTTCCCTGCAACCTCACTTCTCGCAGGAAGGGAACTGCCAGAAGGCCCTCGGAGCTGGACCTCAGTGTCTGGGCTGACCAATGGGGTTGGGGACGCTCCTTCAGGTATACTGGACCGAGGCCGTTTAGGGCTTTAAAGGTCAGCACCAACACTTTGACTTGTGCTTGGAAACATACTGGGAGCCAATGCAGGTCTCTCAGGACCAGTGTTATATGGACTCGGCGGCCGCCCCCAGTCACCAGTCTAGCTGCCGCATTCTGGACCAGTTGTAGTTTCCGGGTGACCTTCAAAGGTAGCCCCACATAGAGTGTATTGCAGTAGTCCAAGCGGGAGATAACCAGAGTCAGATGACAGTATTGCTTATACTGACTGGCAGCTGTTCTCTGGGGTTTCAGGAAGTGGGGTGCGCTTCCATTGAGTGACAGCCCTTCCCCTATGAATTGGCTCCCATATTACATAGGAAGTTGCCCAGCACCAAGTCAGACCAATGCTCATCCTGGCTCAGTACAGAATCATAGAATTAAAGAGTGGGAAGGGACCCCAGCCATCCAACCTCTGCTTAAAAACCTCCCAAGGAAGGAGAGTCCACCACCTTCCAAGGGAGCCTGTTCCACCGCTGAACAACTCTTACCTTCAAAAAGTTCTTCCTTATGTTTAGTCAGAATCACCTTTCTTGTAACTTTTAATCCATTGGTTTGGGTCCTAGCCTCTGGAGCAGGAGAAAAACAAGCTTGCTGTGCCTTCCCTTTAGATATTTGAATATGGCTACCATATCTCCTCTTACTCTCCTCTTTCCCAGGCTAAACATAACCAATTGTTTCAACCATTCCTCATAAGGCTCAGTTTCCAGACCCTTGACCATCTTGGTTGCCCTACTCTGCAGACGTTCCAGCTTGTCAACATCCTTCTTAAATTTTGGTGCCCAGAACTGGACACGGTATTCTGGGTTGGGTTTCACCAAGGCAGAAAAGAGTGGGACTCTGATCTACACACTGACAGTGACTCTCCAACATTTCAGGCAGGGGGCATTCCCAGCCACACCTGGAGATGTGGGGAAACAGCATCTGTGGTTCCCAGTATAGCATCTTTGGGGACCCTGTGGTGTTACTTGCAGACGGATTTTTTTCTGGAGGCATGTAACACGGAAGCAAGTGCTAAAATTCAGCCGGCAGAGAACGAGACTCTTAATCTCAGGGTCATGGGTTGGAGTCACACATTGAGCAGTGAGATTCTTGCATCTCTGGGGGTTGGAGTAGACATTTTGGTCCCTTCCAGCTCTACAGTTCCATGATTCTGTTATGTATTGAAGTTCTCACCCTGGCCACCAAGAGTATTGTGTACAGTGGTACCTCAGGTTAAGTACTTAATTCATTCCGGAGGTCCGTACTTAACCTGAAACTGTTCTTAACCTGAAGCACCACTTTAGCTAATGGGGCCTCCTGCTGCTGCCGCACCGCCAGAGCACGATTTCTGTTCTCATCCTGAAGCAAAGTTCTTAACCTGAAGCACTATTTCTGGGTTAGCGGAGTCTGTAACCTGAAGCGTATGTAACCTGAGGTACCACTGTATAAAGTTTTCACTCAGGTCCACGTCAGTTAATTTAGGCGGGAAACCCTGGGGTGTTGTTATTACAATGTTGACAGACAGCTGCCTATGAAAGCAGGCCGGCTGAGCTGTTCAGTTCTGTTCAGTTCAGTTTCAGCCTACTATAAAGAACCACTTGGAGAAATCTCTGTGTCGTCTGCTTTGTCAGCCCACTACTTAATAGCTGCCCTGAGCCCGATCTTGGCTGGGGAGGACAGGGTATAAATAAAAATGTATTATTATTATTATTATTATTATTAATAATAATAATAATAGATTTGATGGCTTTGTGCATGCAAAGTAGATGCCCTTGCCCTGAGCCTTCAGCCCTTTTCTTAGTCTGTGTCTACAAACATGACTCGTGAATGATGGCGGATCTGTTGCAGCCATTCTTGTGATCGCAGTGGCTGGAAGAAGTGCTACGGGGCCATGGAGATTACTCTAGGCCTTACTTGTGATAAGCTGGTTCACATCTTCCCAGCTTTAAAGAAGAGGCCTCTCTCAGCTTTCCGTTACAAGCCTGAACTTCAGTTACACAAAATACCAAAGAATGTCCAAGTCCCACAAACGTAAACACTCTGAAGACCATTTGCCTGTTTGGGCACCTATCAAACGCTGTAATCTGCTTCATCACGCCAGGTAGCAGTCATCTCAAAAAGACAGTTTGGTAAATAACTATCTCAAGGTTATAAGTGCAAACAGCATTCCTCTCTGACCATTGGTCATGCTGGCTAGAGGTGGGGTTGCCAAACAACATACAGAAGTCCCTGCTGCTGATTTAAAGGATTAAATCTAGATATATGTGATCGCCCTGTAATTGTCCTAAGTGTTGATTAGTTTTAACGCCTTAGGTGTTTAGTATATTCTTAATTTGCAATCTGCCCTATGACCATTGCATAAAGGGTGGTTTGGACACGCCTTATGAAATAACTGGTTGTCTCTCTGATTCCAGGAGGAGGTTACTATAACAATCTTTGCTCAATTATGGCTGAATCGCTGGACGCTGTAGTCGTTTCAATCGAGTGAGTACGGCAAGCATGGGATGAGCTGGTACATCTTGGGTTTCTTTTTTTAAAAAAAAAATTATTAGGTATTTCAACAAAACATATTATCTTAAAACATATCATCCTTAATTTTCCACCCATTTCCTCCCTCCCATAAAACAACCCCGCCCCCCGACTTCCTTCAGTTCCAATCTCTGGTTTCTCTATAAATGCTGTTCTCTCGATGTTACAGAATTGTATAAGTCCTTAATTTATCTAAGTGATTATTATCAGTAAAAAGTTTGTGAGTGTTTATTCAAAGCCTGCCAAGGAATCCAATTCACTTTGTTGCATCTTTAGATCCTTTGTACAGTGGTACCTCGGGTTACATACGCTTCAGGTTACAGACTCTGCTAACCCAGAAATAGTGCTTCAGGTTAAGAACTTTGCTTCAGGATGAAAACAGAAATCGTGCTCCGGCGGCGCGAGAGCAGCAGGAGGCCCCATTAGCTAAAGTGGTGCTTCAGGTTAAGAACAGTTTCAGGTTAAGTACGGACCTCCGGAACGAATTAAGTACTTAACCTGAGGTACCACTGTAAAAGGTTCCCATTCCTCTTTAAAGTCACAGTTATCCTTGTCCCGTAATTTCTGTGTCAATTTTGCCAGTTCTGCATAGTCCATCAGTTTCTCTTGCCATAATTCTTTAGTCGGGATTTCCTCAGTCTTCCTCAGCCTTAGCAACACTGCCAATCGCACGAGCCGCCAAAGTCACCAATAGCCCGCCGTATTGCCGCAGCGGCAGCCAATCAACAGCAGACATGGCTGCAGCCCAATCATCACCAACAGTCTCCAGCTCATTGCTGCAGACAATCGCCCGTCTCCCCTTTGCACTATCCATGTATAAGACGACCCACAATTTTAAGCATTATTTTATAATACAAAAACATTGTCTTATACACGGAAAAATACGGTATGTATAAGTTGGCTAACGGTGTCTTTTAATGGTGCATCTATGTGCCTTCTGTATGGTAGGGATAGGATGTATATTTCTTTGTTGCGGTGGTCGAAATGACCATGATGGTCGCAACAACAAATAAACTTTGGAAACGGACTCTGGGTAGCAGGGATGAGACAGTGAAGAGCAGCTGCCAAGTCAGAGCAGGCAGGACTGGTCCAGATTGTGATCAAATGACCTTACATCTTCCTAGGTGATAGGGACACAGATACCTCTTCCTCGTTGTGCTGTTGCAACAGTTTTCCTCCGTGCAGGGGCAAGTTGCTTGCATTGTAGCTCAGCCTTCTGTTGCCCTCCAGCTGTTTCTAAATTCCCACCATCTCTGACCTTTGACCATGCTGCCTGGGGCTGATGAGAGCTGCAGTCCCAAACATCTGGAAGGGTCCAGGTCTACAGAAGTTCTGCTGTAGCTTATAGATTCCTAAAAGATGTACACCGGGGCTGCGGCCTTTGACTGAATGCAGTGCCGGATTTACGTATAAGCTAAACAAGCTATAACTTAGGGCCCCACTCTCTTGGGGGCCCCCAAAAAAAATTAAAGGGGAAAAACCCGGATGTACATTTCCAAAATATAAGATAAAAAAACAAATAAAATAAAACCTACATACAGCAACAGTGTTTTGTGGTGTGTAGGCTCCTGTGATGTAAGTAATGGGCCCTGCCTACTAGCCTGCTCCCTAAAATATCACTGGTTTGCTCATTTCTATATACAGTGGTACCTCAGGTTAAGTACTTAATTCGTTCCGGAGGTCCGTACTTAACCTGAAACTGTTCTTAACCTGAAGCACCACTTTAGCTAATGGGGCCTCCTGCTGCTGCCCCGCCACCGGCGCCCGATTTCTGTTCTCATCCTGAAGCAAAGTTCTTAACCTGAAGCACTATTTCTGGGTTAGCAGAGTCTGTAACCTGAAGCGTATGTAACCTGAAGTACCACTGTATAGGGTGCCTACATTCTGCATGGACGGGTTGCGTGGCAACATGTGCAGATGGATTTAGATACCTATTAGGTCCATAAATTACCATATAGTATATATTCAACACAAAAAAACAGCGACAATTTGTTGTTGACAAAGGACAGCTGGACATATAAAGGGCCCCATTACCTTCAGTAGCTTAGGGCCTCATCAAACCTAAATCCGGCCCTGATTGGATGTATTGTTCTACTAAAACCCATTTCCAAGGCATTAAAAGAGGCAGCCCCCATTTAATTGGGCAATACGTTGGAAAAGTGTAAGGCCTTACAAAAACCGCAAGTGACATGCAGCGTCTTTGAAGGAGGAGTTTCCTCTTCTCTCTCACACACCGGATGGGCTGCCTCTTCTGTGATGGCATCAGTTACAACATGCAAAGGAAGGTTGCCTTTTCCCCTAAAACTGTTGCTAGGCAATTGTTTGAAGAACTGATGGCTGTTTACAACGCACTTGATCAATGGACTCGGCTCTAATAATTGGGTGGCAATCCTAGTGCATACTTCAGGGAAGTTGTTTTTTAAAAAAATAAAAAAAGCTGGGGCAAATTGTTAGAAGTCCATAGGCAAGAAGCTATTACATTGCAGGGGAATAGGACAGCAATATCCTATCTTCGTGCATTATCTTCTCAAGTAAAGTCAACAAGCAAGGTGGGAAATGTCAATTGTGTACAACATTGGTAGGCAAACTAAGGCCCAGGGGCCGGATCCGGCCCAATCGCCTTCTAAATCTGGCCCGTGGACGGTCCAGGAATCATGAGTAGAATGTGTCCTTTTATTTAAAATGCATCTCTGGGTTATTTGTGGAGCCTGCCTGGTGTTTTTACTTGAGTAGAATGTGTGCTTTTATTTAAAATGCATCTCTGGGTTATGTGTGGGGCCTGCCTGGTGTTTTTACTTGAGTAGAATGTGTCCTTTTATTTAAAACGCACCTCGGGGTTATTTGTGGGGCCTGCCTGGTGTTTTTACTTGAGTAGAATGTGTGCTTTTATTTAAAATGCATCTCTGGGTTATTTGTGGGGCATAGGAATTCGTTCATTTATTTTTTCAAAATATAGTCCGGCCCCCCACAATGTCTGAGGGATAGTGGACCGGCCCCTGGTGTACAAGCTCCACCCCCAGTTGACATTCCTAATACTATTCATGAATTGGAGGGCGATCTTCTGAAGTGGGGAATATCCTATACCTGTGGATGTTCTGTTTGTGCTTTACAATCCTAGAAAAATCAGGTGTCTTAAACTTTGTGGGTGGGTCCTGCACACCTACAGGGTAACGAGGTGGAGCTAGTATGCTTATTCCCCTTGTGTGTTTACTTAATGTGGGTCAAAAACTCCTAAAGAGGGCTTAAAAGAGATTCTCAGTTCAGTGGTGCCCCGCAAGACGAATGCCTCGCAAGACGGAAAACTCGCTAGACGAAAGATTTTTCCGTTTTGGAGGTGCTTCGCAAAACGAATTTCCTATGGGCTTGCTTCGCAAGACGAAAATGTCTTGCGAGTTCCTGCGGTTTTTCCCCCCTTTCCCCCCTTTTTCTAAGCCGCTTATCCGCTAAGCCGATAAGCCGCTAATAGCGCTAATCCGCTAAGCCGTCAATGGGCTTGCTTCGCAAGACGAAAAAACCGCTAGACGAAGAGACTCGCAGAACAGATTCTTTTCGTCTTGCGAGGCACCACTGTTCTTTCCCAGTGTTCAGAATGCTATGGGAGGGGGAGCAGAACTGAGAATCAGAGGAAACTGTCATGTAAGCATTATAGCAGAACATAAAAGGTAAAGGTAAAGGTACCCCTGACCGTTAGGTCCAGTCGCAGACGACTCTGGGGTTGCGCACTCATCTCGCTCTATAGGCCGAGGGAGCCGGCGTACAGCTTCTAGATCATGTGGCCAGCTTGACTAAGCCACTTATGGCGAACCAGAGAAGCACGGAAACGCCATTTGCCTTCCCGCTGGAGCAGTACCTATTTATCTACTTGCACTTTGATGTGCTTTCGAACTGCTAGGTGGGCAGGAGCTCGGACCAAACAACAGGAGCTCACCCCATTCCAGGGATTCAAACCGCCAACCTTCTGATCGGCAAGTCCTAGGCTTTAGAAGCAATTGCAGATGTTGAATTTTAAAGCCCTGGGATAATAGTAAACAGAACAGAGTGCTGAAGTACTAGTGTTTACTTAACTTTTTTTAAAAATGCCCCGTTTCCCAGTTATTCTTCTTCCCCCCAAAAAGCAACAGCCAAGTAATTGATTGTGCAAAAACATAAATATTCTAGTAATGGGATCTCTTCCTCCCTTTTCCAATTTATTCTGTGATGCCATCACTCCCAGTGGAATCCAGTGGCAAAGTAACAGCTGAACTATAATGATGTGTGATTCTCTCCTTGAAGAAACCCCACAAGGAGAACTAGTTGCCTGATTTGCTCCCTCAAGGATCTTTTGCACTCAGATGGTTCATTCATTATCTCCCCATATTTACTGTTGTTTTCAGACACAATATATAAATACATACATATTGCTAGTTATAAATGTATGTCTGCAAATATTATTATTTTTTGTTTACCCAAACTCTTGATTATTATTATTTTATTTAACAAGGTCTATAGACAAATTAATCAAAAAAAAAAAAATCCCTAAGCAGTTTGCATAAAACATACATAGCACATTCATATGAAAATACCAATAACTTTTTCAGAATGGAAAGTGTTCTGTTTATTTTTATCCAGCTCAGGGCACCAACTGCCCTCTAGTGGCCTTATGTGCAAATGACAAACTTTTTACATAAAGAGTCAACTTTTCTAAGAAAACAAATGACAGCTTTGAGCAAGCCGAAGCTATGTTAACATCTAGAATTTTAAGTGTGGCCACTGGGCTTTTGTTGCTATCTATAGCTGCCACAGAGTGATATTTGTCAGGGCTGTAGCATGCACCCTCCTCCCATCTTCCTGATGAAAAAATAACACGCACATACCAGGTAATTCATAACACTCTGGTGTGTTTTGGATCAAACAAATAGGAGAGCTTTTATTGATATAGAAAGATGCATGAATTGGCTCTTATATTACAGACATTAGGAGGCCGTTGCAACGCGCGTAATTGTTAGCGAGGGCCAGGCGGGTGAGTGCAATCCTCCGTAAAAAAAACCTCAATAACTCTGGGCAATCTCCCCACATTTTCTTAATTTTTATTCCCCCCAAATAGGGGGCATCTTCTACATGGGGGCATGTTATACACGGAAAAGTACGGCATTTTGTGAGAACAGGATTCTGGACTCGCCGGTCCATGGGCCTGATCTTGCAGGGCTGTGTTCTTCTGTTCTTTTCGACCATGGCAGATTTCGAATATGGTCCGAATGCACACCCAAGGCCTTAGCCTCAGCCAATGTGAGTGCCGAGTCCAGAACGCTGCTCCCAACAGAAACTGCTTATTTCGTTGCAGGTACAGGCTCGTGCCAGACTTCCACTTCCCAGTGCAGTTCAACGACGTCCTCCAGGCTACGAAGCACTTTATGCTCCCCGAAGTCCTCGCGCGATATTCCGTGGATCCCAGCAGAGTTGCCATTTCGGGCGACAGCGCAGGAGGAAACCTGGCCGCTGCCGTATGCCAAGAGGTAACACAAGTGCTTTAGGGATCCTAAAGCGTGGAGAACATGCTGGGGACCATTACTTAGCGTAGAGCCACACTGCAGAATGTCCCAGTGCCAACCCGTTTTCTGCAGTTTCAGAGCTGTCAACTTACAGATTTGAAAATAAGGGATCAGCAGCCCAAATAAGGGATTTTCCCAGCACAGGTATGTTCAGCTTCTGAACCCCTCCGAGCCAAAGGCAGAACGAAGCCTCAAGCGGTGGTTCCTACAGCACAGCAACCCGGCAAAGGGGATGCAGCAAGGAAAACCACCATCACCTTTCCGCTGGGAAGCGCTGAGCAAAGGCGAGTCCCCAGGCAACACGGCCAATTTGATCGGCAGAAGGCATGCAAGCTCCACCCCCCAGTCGTTCTTAGACTCCTTATTGGGTGAGCAACGCAGCCAAGCAACACAGTTGGAGCCTCCCTCCTCCCTGGCCAGCAGGGAGGGAGGGAGAGGAACTGCTTCCTTTGAAACCTGGGAAATTTAAGGGACAGCAGCGGGAAACGGCGCTGGGATAAGGGAGTTTCCGCCAAATAAGGGACAGTTGACAGCTATGTGCAGTTTGCGGCACCAAGTAACTGCAGACTACAGAAAACAGGGATTGGAAGCAGGACAAGCAAAGCATGGCTCTAACATGAGTTATGGTCCCAGCACGTTCTCCATACTTTAGGAAGGACATGGGCAGCCAAATGGCAGCCTCCAGTTGGACCACAGCTCTCATCAGCCCTGACCATTGGTCATTCTGTCTAGGGTTGATGGGACCTGCAGACCTATAATACCTAGAGTAAGATTACCAGATTTTTTTCCAATGAATCCGGGGACACTTTTCAACTTCAATGGATTTTGTATGGGGACTGATTTGTAAATCCGGGGTAAATTTGGTAACATTTACCTAGAGCACCATATTGACTAACCCTGATTTACAGTTCACAATGAAATCTTCCACTGCCAACGCCCTTCTTCTTGCCAAAGCAGTAGCCAATTGCACCCCCGTTTCCAGCAGGAAATCATTATGTGGGAAGATGGGATATTATGCAAGTTTAGGCAGGCGTCAGTCATTGGTTTGGACTGTAAGCCAACCCAGGTTAATAGCTAATGGAATAACTAATGGGAATGTGGGACATGAATGTGTTTAAAGAGTAGAACTGAGTCTAAATTAAAACCTTATTTATTAAATTTGTGTACCGACCTTCATCCGTCGATCTCAAGGTGGTTCATAACAGAAAACTACAATATGAAAAACATATTGCGATGGCCATTGGCTATAAACAATAAAACTTCTATGAAAAACACCTGGTGCCTAAAGGTATGTAATGAAGGCGCCAGGCGAGTCTCCCTGGGAAGAGCATGCCACAAATGGGGAGCCACTGCAGAGAAGGCCCGTTCTCATGTTGCCACCCTCTGGACTTCTTGAGGAGGAGGCTCATGAAGAAAGGCCTCAGAGGATGGTCTCAGGGTCCGTTTAGGTTCATATGGAGAGAAGGAGTCCTTGACATTAGTTCTTGAATGATAAAGCTGCTTAACTTCGGTGCTTCCTTTTGACACAAACAATCTGTAAACGGCAGGACTCTCAACTTCACCCATCTTGAGTGAGGTCAGTTAGTGAAGTTTCTTATACGCTGTTGCTGCTTTCTGTTGACAAGTGTGGGTGTAGGGCTTCTTCTCAAGCACTAAATCAGAGATGGGGGGCCTGTAGCCCTCCGGATGTTGTTGAACTCCAGCTCCCAGGATCCCTGGCCACTGGCCACTCTGGATGGGGGCTGATGGGAGTTGGAGTCCCACAACTGTATTTTAACCAATTGTTTGATTTTGTGTTTTAAATGCATTATATATTTGGTGTTAGCTGCCCTGAACCCAGTGTTGGCTGGGGAGGGCGGGGTATAAATAAATAATAATAATAATAATAATAATAATAATAACAACAACAACAACAACAACAACAACAACAACAACAACAACAACAACATTTGGAGAACAGGGCACAAAATGTTCCATTAAATCATTGCAATGAGTGTGATGATGCTGCAGCACAAATGTTGCAAGCTTTCAAGTTCTCCAGAACTCATCACGGAAAAAGGTTACCAAGGTTGTGGGAAGGCAATAAACAAGTAATTAACCCACACCTTAGGTAGGTTTCTACATGTGGATTGAGTAAGATGCCAGACTCTTCTCACAGGGGCTTTGATAACTGAAATAAGAGGAGGATACTTTGAGCGGAGATCCTGTGAATGTTTTGCCTTGTCTAAGGTGATACTGACTTCAGGGTAAACAAATGCTAGATTGGGTTGCATGACTGTCGAGTGTTAGAGACTTTCCAGATCGCTTACAAGAGGCAATTAAGTCTTATTTGTGCTCCATCTCAGCATACGCACTCTTTTATGGGGGGGCGGGTAACAATGTTTGTTTGCTGCAGTGAAAAACGCCCGTGTCTGAAAGATTAATACATTTTATTATGTCATAAGTTGTGGCACCTCACTCTTGTCAGACTCATGGACTTTGAGCTTCCATTATCATGTGTGTGTCTACGGTATACTCATAGGAATAAGAGGAGGAGAGAATGTAAAGGTTGGAGGTAGGGATCTCAAGAGGATTTTGGTCCAGGTCGGATTTTGCCATGAACTGCTCCTCATTTGTTTCATCAAACCACCTCTGCACCAGGTAAAAGCACTTTTAAAAATGGTGCAGGAAGCAGCAATATGTCACTTCCTGTGTACAGTGGTACCTCGGGTTACAGATGCTTCAGGTTACAAACGCTTTAGGTTACAGACTCCGCTAACCCAGAAATAGTACCTCGGGTTAAGAACTTTGCCTCAGGATGAGAACAGAAATCGTGCTCCGGCGGCAGCAGGAGGCCCCATTAGCTAAAGTGGTACCTCAGGTTAAGAACAGTTTCAAGTTAAGAACAGACCTCCAGAATGAATTAAGTTCTTAACTTGAGGTACCACTGTACATTAAAAATACAAAATCAAACAACTGGTTAAAATGTGTCCCCTATACACAAAGGGATGCTCTATCTGCGACAAAATGGCCGCCCTTTTGAAGCTGTTCTGAGCAGATTTACAGAATTAAAATGTGGGGTGTGGAGATAGTAACCCCTCTGTTCACCTTGTAAATACTCCACTTGTGTTTTTTGGTGATGTGCAGATTGGGGGTGTCACCAGAATGATCTTTTAAAAACTGCACAGGAACCAGATCGGAAAAACTTTACTGCATCCAAGTGTGGGACTGGGATGGACTGGGATTGCATCGTCTTATGGGAAGTAAATGGCAACAGAATGGGAAAAGTAGTCTGTAAGAGTTCAGTTGGAGGATTGTCACAGAGTACAATTTATTCCACAAAAGCTTGTGCCACCAAAAAAAAGAGTCTTGATGGCTTAATGTTCTGTTCTCTGATGAGAGTGAAATTTACTTTTGAGGGCATCAAAGAAAATAAAGCAACCCATTTCTCATTGTGTTTACATATGTTACATTGAGATAGTATTGCATGCAACATCTGAATCGTGCCCTGTTTGTCTGCCTTGCTTCCGCAGATGACTCAAGAGGAAAACGTAACCACCAGATTTAAACTGCAGGCTCTAATTTATCCAGTCCTTCAGCCGTTCGATTTCAACACCCCCTCGTACCAGCAGAACGAAGTCACGCCTGTCCTTCCCCGTTTTGTCATGGTGAAGTTCTGGATCGATTACTTCAACGGAAATTACGACTTTGCCCATTCCATGGTGGTCAACAACCACACCGCCCTTGACGTGAGTGAGGCCAATGCCTTCCGAGAACACCTGGACTGGACTTTCCTCCTACCTTCGAGGTTCAGGAAGAACTACAAGCCTGTTGCACATGCGACGGGGAAGGCAGAAATAATCCGGGACATACCTGCCTTGCTAGATGTCCGTGCCGCTCCCTTGCTAGCTGAGAAGGAGGTGTTCCGCATCCAGCCAAAGACTTACATCCTGACTTGTGAGATAGACGTTCTGAGAGATGATGCACTCATGTATGCCAAACGGTTAGAGAAAGCAGGTGTGGCGGTGACTATCGACCATTTTGAAGACTGTTTTCACGGCTGCATGATCTTCACCGTTTGGCCTACCAATTTTTCCGCAGGATTCCAAACCAGAGACAGCTACATCAAGTGGCTTAGTCAAAACCTGTGAAGGAAAGTGTCCCCCTCTTAAAAACTAAAAACTGTAACAGGTCCCCAAGTCACGTGTCCACCTTTGTATGCAATCTTGTGCCATCCGTTTTGAAGACTTCGTTGGAGAGTTTTCCATTGCAGCAAAGTCGTGTGCCACCAATGACTTGTATGATTTGCTTGGACTGTACACTGCTGGGGTTTTTTTGTGGGGGGGGGGAGTCTTTGGGCAGTCTTGAACCCAGACCCTAAAGGCATTACAAGAGAGTCGGACCCAACCTGTAGCAGAATGAGGTGGCAGGTGAGGCTAACGCTTCAGATTGCAGGAGGAGGAATGCAAATTCTTCCATGTAGAAGCTCTCTTCAAGTGGAACATTGACACGGCAGTGTAACAAATTCTATCCTGGCCCTCTCCCTATTGAGTTTGTTTTCTGCTTGCAAGGAAGGGTTTGTTTGTCAGCTGTAAGGAAGAGCTAAAAAACATGGGTTTTCCCATCTGCAAGTCTGAAATGGTATATAGTCCATTGCACCATTTATTTCTGCTGCCTATATAGGGTGTGTATCCAGCTAAACAGTTCTGCTAGCAAAAGCATTTTTGGCTGCTCGGCAGAATTTCCTGTTCCTCTTCACCATCTTGTGTCCCCTAAATCTGCTCTGGAAAGTTGGTGGGGAAACCCCAGAACATATTTAGGGGGCATATTTATTTAGCAGAGAGAGAGGCTGTTCCAGCATGCAGCCCCTGAAGTGCTTTTACCAGTGGAAATGCTTCGTTGGGTTCCAGCCATAGAGACTAGGCCCAAGTTATGTTCAAATTGCTGGGTAACACAGTGGCGTAGCGTGGGGGGTGCAGGGGGGGGCCGGCTGCACCGGGCGCAACATCTGGGGTTAGGGCAAATCCACGGGTTAGGGGGCGCAAATCCACGGGTTAGGGGGTGCAAATTACTTGCCTTGCCCCGGGTGCTGACAACCCACGCTATGCCACTGGGGTAACATCCTTACTTCCCAGCACCCTTAACAAAGTACAGTGGCCAGGATTATCTGTGAGTGTTAAAGTGGTATAACAGTGCTTTTAAATGTATGGCCAAATCAAAACAGGGCTGTTACTCTTAAGCACCACTGTCACTCTCAAAGACTAGGAGAAACAGCTTATCCATCAGACCTGATTTGTGACCCGGCAAGTGTAAAGCAGCCCACCCCACCCCCATTTATTGCTTCCTGCCAGCCTGCTTTTTGCCATTTTGGAGGCTTGGCAAGCCACCAGAGGCCCATGCTTAGCTTAATGGGTTGCAAGGGTTTCAGGCCTGGTGTAAATAGAAGACAGCAGGCTGGGTCCTGTAGCTGCAATCTTATCCTGCGACATTTAGATTGGTTGCATCCTGTGCTGGTTGGTGCAGGTACCTTTTGGGACCAAAAGCTCCGTTTGGGATTTCGAGAGAGCACCGTGGGCACCAGCTACAAAATGGCGACACAAAATGGCCGCCACATTTACAAGCACAGGCAAAGAGAAAAGGAACACAGCTTGGGATGGATGAGCATTACACTTACATACACACACAGGCAATGGGGAAAATGGACCTACGCCAGCCACTACCATGTTTGCTCACAGAGACAAACTTTTTGCACCTCTCCTCTGTTCAGAGATGATGGGAGCATTGGTGTTCTGTGGAATGTGGGCATGTTTAAAGGGTTAGAAGAGACCGAGCCAGTGCAGGGAAACTGTCTCTAGTGAATTGTGGGTTTTGGAAGGGACATTTCCCAAGACCTTTGGAGGGTACCATAGGTGATATGGGTGGGCAGACACAGTCGTGACCCCTGGTGTGGACAGCACTGACACAGATAAGACTTCAGTACGAGGCAGCGTCCTTTGATTATAGTCTTCAAGTCTTTTTTGTGTCCTAACATCAATGCAAGAGGCTTCCTGGTAGGGCTAAGGAGCCTCTCCCAGTAAGCTCTACACTGGTTACGTACAGCTTCCTCCTTTCTGATCAGGTGTTGATCCTGGGGAGATAGGAGCCAACGCTCCCTCTGTACCACGTCCTTCATTCTGTGTGCTGGTATTTAAAATGTTGATTGTGACTGGGGTGAACTCTTTCTTTATTTGCCTAATCTGCGGGACAAGCAGGCGCAGCTATTCAAGTTCCTCGCTAACGACAAGGGAGCATAAAATGGGCTCCCAAGACTATATTCAATGCATACCATCAAATGGGCTTTATTCCACAAAAACTTGTGCCACAAAAAAACAGTCTTTAAGGTGCCCCATGGCTTGCCCCTGCAAAAAGCCAGGCAACTTACAGTAACTGCAGCTAAGACTGCAATACCTTATGCTCTGCGACCAATACTTATTTTCTTTAAAGAGGTGCCTGGCTATTGTCCATCTGTATTTGATGTACTTTCATCCACTCCTCCCCCCCTCAACCATTCAGAATTTGCCTACTACATGAATACTAGCCCCTCATACCACATAGGATATTACTACCAACTTTGAAAGGAATTACTATGCCGGCTGCTTTCAAAACAAAACACCTGGGACCAATTTAGGTGCTGACCTCCTGTTGCTGGTTGGTCTTTTAAAAAGGTCACATCTGCAGACGATACCTGGAACACACCTGAAATTGTTTCCATACATTGAATGATCAAGATTGAATGACACATATTTTGATCTTTTAATCTGACTATTTCTCAGAGCAGTCTTTGTTCCTGAATCTCACATCTCTGGTCTACAGGAGAGAAGTTGGGGTGTTTTTCAGAAGGCACTCGAACTCCTCCTGCAAAATAGTTGCTGCCTGGAGTCGCCCTAATGATTCAATCCTGTACACACTTTCCTAAGAGTAAGTTCTGTTGAACTCAGTTGGGCTTGCTTCCCACTAGGGATAGTCAGGATTGGAATGCAAGGCATCTCCTGCTAACCTCTTGCAGCCAGTTTTAAATTTATCAACACATGAGTGCCTTTCACTCACTGAATAGCACAGTACTCCGGCTTCTCTGGGTTTCACTGTTATGTCTGACCCAGTGGTTAATGGCAAAAGAAGCTTATTATTCAAAATGCAGCCTTATCTGCCTCAAAAATAGCTCAGGGAATCTGGTTATTTTTGGACTTCGGATGCAAGTGAAAAGGGAATAGCCTGGAATAAGTTATGCCAGCAGGTGGCGAACTTGAAAATAGCTCCCTGGGCTGCAATTTAATACAAAATCTTCAGCTCTAGAAATAGATGACAGTTTTCCCTGGAAATACTGAGTTGCGCTCATCCTCAAAATACTTATTTTCCCACCACCACCAGCAGGGCAGCTGATCTAGAAATGCAACGTTGATTTTGAAATAGACATTCAAGAGTCAAAACAAAGGAGATGCTAGAGATTCATCACCATATCTTCTGATTTTTGTCTTTTAAGGCGGCTGAATGCAAGGGGAGGGAGGTCTCCAATTTTGATCAGAACAGCCGTGTCCGGGTTAACCAGCCCCACATTGTTTTCTTGATTGACATTTTCCTTCCCCCTCCCATACCCCGAAAGATGCAAGTAACTTTATCGTGCCTGTATGTTAAAGCCCCAGGGCTAATACCAAAATCTGGGGCAAGGGCAACTTAGGATCAGGAAAACAGCACAGCCAGGAAATCTGCATCCACGAGGGTTAATGGTGCATTAAAATGTATATGTTGGTCAGATAACATGCCAAAATGCATTATATATTAGGGGAATTCACTTTGCCCAAGAAAGGCAAACTGCATACCAGAATGTGTATTCATGAGAAATTTGCACTGAAATGCACTGAATTTTAACCAGGACTTTTTTTAGAAAGATACAATCTGAACTTAAGGTTGGAAAAAAGGGAAACGGAGAAAATCCAAAACTGGCAGGGCTGTGCATGGCCCTCCTGGTTCAATTCAGGGCCTGATTTGGCACTTTGGGGTTTTGCAGAGTGTTTATTAGGGCACAGAAGCACCCAACCTGCTTGCCTGCATCTCCTCAAGACTGCTCACCGCTTTTGACAGCCCCAGCTTGCTCTGGGAGGACCCAATCTGTCCTGAGGCTATTTCTCAATCCACTCCAACTGAACACTAGGTCAACCAAAATTGGCCGAATTTGGTTTGGGATCCGGTATTTTGGCCCTAGAAATTGAGATTTCACTATCCCTGGTCTTGAACCCACATAACTAAACTGCTGACTTCCCTCAGGTCCGGCAGATGACTCTCTCCCATTGCTAGTATTGATTTAAGACTCAGCTGCTGGAGAGGAGGCAGTTGAATGGGAAGCAACCCTATCCTTGGAATAGCGAATTTGTGGTGGTTGTTGTGATGTATATACACCAGGAAAGCACAGCCTGGTTTCTATGTTGTTATTTCTAACATGCGCCAAGTAACAGCAGCCATAACAACATTAGCCACAACAGCAATAAATCATTCAAAAACCTAGTCAGAAAATCACAAAACTCAGCACTTATGTCTTTTCAGAAAGTTAGAGTATCCGACTTGGAATTGGGAAACCAGGCTTCAAATCTGCCGCTTGGTCCGGAAATTCACAGTGTTTCTTTGGGCCAGTCACTGCCTCTCAGCCATGGTTCCCCCCAAAGAATCATGGGCACAGTAGTATGCTAAGGGTACTGGGAACTGTTAGGAGACCACTATTCCTCTCACAGAACTACAGTTCCCAGAGTTCTCTAGGAGGAAGGATTGGCTGCTAAACCAGTTTAAGTCTGTAGGGCAGAGCTGGCCCACTTATGAGGTGGGGTGAAGCACTCTCCACAGGCAGTGAAAGTGCAAGAGGCAATGTCCTACCCACGCCACAACTTCCTGGGGTGGAGAAGATGAGCGGCAAGGGCTTGCAAAATGCCACCCTCTCACCAAGTATGGCATGTGGCATCTCCACGATGGCGCAAAGATGTATCCTTAATTGCTTGCATAAACGATGGAAAAGAAAAGTTCTTAGCAGGCATTTAAAAGTTGAAACAGAAGGCGTTTGCCTGAGTTGCAGAAGCTTTGGCAGACATGAAGCTAGGGTTGCCATATGTAAAAAAGTGAAAATCCAGACACCAAAGTTGTTGAGCTCTTTTTAGTGAGGGGGGCAAAGTTGTTGAGCTTTTTCCTTTTTTTGCAAAATCCCCCCCAAAAAGAGTTTTGTAGCTTTTTTGAAAAGAAATTTGCCCCTCCAAAATGGATTGCCACACATCCAGGTTTTCCCAGACATTTTACTGCAAACGGGGAATTCCCCCCTGGACGCAATTTGCGAGGCCAAATCCTGGACGTATGGTAGCCCTACATGGAGCTGAGCTTTATCCCTTAGCCCAGTGGTTCCCAATTATCAAATTACTCAGGACCCTCTATTTTTCAAAAACCAAGCCATGGAGCCCCTACTTTCAAAAATATTGGTAACTCTATGGTAGTTACCTGTGCAAAGCAATTTTTGAAAGAAAATGTGGGGTAGGGCCTAATATGCAAAGGATTTTAGGTATACTAAATAAAAGACCATGAAATTTGTGATATTACCACACAAAAATGATAAAGATTTAGTTGGGGGAAGAGAGAAATTTAATTCCCTGTGCAATTAACAAGATAAGTGAGTCCCCTAGCAGGGGATGATGCTGCAGACCCCCTGGGCGCGTACCGCGGACCCCCAGGGGTGTTCCGACCCCTAATTGGGAACCCCCGCCTTAGCCAATTGTTCCAGAACAAAAGCACAGCTGCGGTAGGCCAGCCGAAAAGTTGGTAACCTAACTATTTGTTGTTGTTTAGTCGTTTAGTTGTGTCCGACTCTTCGTGACCCCATGGACCAGAGCACGCCAGGCACTCCTGTCTTCCACTGCCTCCTGCAGTTTGGTCAAACTCATGTTGGTAGCTTTGAGAACACTGTCCAACCATCTCGTCCTCTGTCGTCCCCTTCTCCTTGTGCCCTCCATCTTTCCCAACATCAGGGTCTTTTCCAGGGAGTCTTCTCTTCTCATGAGGTGGCCAAAGTATTGGAGCCTCAGCTTCAGCATCTGTCCTTCCAGTGAGCACTCAGGGCTGATTTCCTTAAGAATGGAAAGGTCTGATCTTCTTGCAGTCTCCTCCAGCACGATAATTCAAAAGCATAAATTCTTTGGCGATCAGCCTTCTTTATGGTCCAGCTCTCTTCATGGATCACTACCTTGCCGTGGCGAAGGGGCTTGAATAACTCAGAGAAGCTATGAGCTATGCCGTGCAGGGCCACCCAAGATGGACAGGTCATAGTGGAAAGTTTTGACCAAACGTGATCCACCTGGAGCAGGAACCGGCAAGCCACTCCAGTATCCCTGCCAAGAAAACTCCATGGACAAAGACAACCTAATTATAGAGAGGGTGCTTATGCATCTTCACCTGCTTGCAGAAATGGTTTGTACAATGCAAGCAAGGCCTTTCGAAACTTCGAGTTTACAAATGTCTGTAAACAATGACCCGCCACGACTGCCTGAGTCTTGAATAACAAGCTTCGTGGGAAACATTTGTCACATCTGCACTATGCATTTAAAGCGGTATCATACCACTTTAGGCAGTCATTATAGCTTCCCTGCAAGAATCCTGGGAGCTGTATTTGATTAAAGGTGCTGAGAGTTCTTTGGAGACTCCTATTTCCCGCACAGAGCTACAATTCTCAGGGCACCACTTCACACAGCGCATAGTCAAACTAGGGAACTGACCCACCCCCCCAGAAGGCAATGATGGCCCCCAACTTGAGGCTTTAAAAAAAAAAGGTTTAGGCAAATTCATGGAGGAGAGGGTTACCAGGCAACAGCCCCCCCCAACTTGGATGGCTTTTTTAAAAAAAGGTTTAGGCAAATTCATGGAGGAGAGGGTTACCAGGCAACAGGCCATTACGTGTAACAGCCCCCCCCCCAATTCTAAGGTGTCAAATCAATAGAATAAATGTTCAAAATACCTGAGAAATAGGAGCAGCTGGAAGGTGTGGCCCATAACTTTTGCCAGCTTTTTAAATTTTCCTTGGTGGAAGTCCTGTGGCCTTCGACAGCCGTGCAACAAGCAGAACTTCAGCTGCCAAAGTTCTCAGCTGACCTAAATTCTGCTGTTTGAACAAAACTGCTGAGCAAACCCTGCATACGCTGACAACAGGTTTTGATAAGTAAACAATGATGCCTTTGCTCAAAAGTCAAGCCGAGATGTTTTGCTGCCTGAAGGGTTTCTCAAACGATGTTCTCCAATTGGACCGTGACTTGGAATAGAAAAAAATAATTGCCACACAGTTCAGGCGCCAGTTCCTGCCTATCCCACTTGTCTTGCTGCTGCCTGGAGCAAACCATAGATTTGCTTCATCTGGCTCAACCCTCTGTTCAAGTTCAGGGAATCCAGAGGCAGAGCATTGCCAACAGAGAGCTCTCCCACCCAGTGTGACTGGTGGCACTGGTAGGGCAGAAAGCAGGGAGCCTGCCAGTAGGTGGCACCAGAGAGAACTAATTTGAGTTTTGTCCCCGTTCGTTCCACCAAGACAACACAGAGTTAAGCAAGAAGGTGACAGACAGTGTCACCTGCTAGAGCAGTGTTTCCCAACCGGGGCCATGTGGCCCCATGGGGGCCCAAGGATATTCATAGGGGGCCACAGGTGAAAAAATGGGGGGCCACAGCTCAAGGCTCAGGGGCCACATAGGGAAGTGAGAAGTGAAGGGGGGGAAAGCAATTTTTAAAAATAAAAAAATCCTGATTTGCCAGCTATCCGCTTGGCCAATACCAAGCGGGTAAGGGGGTGGCCCACCAGGGCCTAACACTCCTTTTTTAAAAAATAAAAATATTTCAAAACCAAAAAAAATTACAAACATCAAATTCAAAATCCATATTCATTTTCTAACATAAGCCTATTACATAGATTACCTAAATTAAAATATATCTAATTGCTCTAGGCTTCCCTTTGCTATATGTAAATACAACGCAATTAACAAATTATATTATAAATGATATTATAGGTTCCCATATACCCTCCACTCCCCTTCACGCATGTGTGATCTCAATATCTTACTTCTTCCATCTTGTGTGTTGTTATAATTTAATAAGTATTCAATTGATTCTATTATTATTTTCTTACTTACCCCTGCACTTTTTACACATTCTCTATTAATATTTCAATTCCGGAACCATATTTTTTCATGTATTCCTTCACTCCATCCCAGTCTCTAATTATTCTCTGCTGTTTTTCTGCTTCAACAATATTTCATCATTTTACCTGTCATTTTATGCAATTGTATTAGGTACAAATTATAAATAAAACATGTTCTATTTGCAAACAAAACATTTAAATAGCTACCTTTCTACCAGTAGGACGGAGGACAGGGGATAAGTGTAGCCAGGATTTTTGATAGGGGGTAGGCTTTTGTTAGGGGGGCAGTACCTCGGATTTGTATTGATTTGTATTGATGTTTACTTATTGGGGGGCAGCTGCCCCTCCTGACCCCCCCTAGGCTATGCCCTGGGGGGGCACAGGAAGGAAACAAGGTTGGAAGGGGGCCACAGTCGGGAAGAAGAAGAAGAAGAAGAAGAGGAGTTTGGATTTTATATCCCGCCTTTCACTCCCCTTCAGGAGTCTCAAAGCGGCTAACATTCTCCTTTCCCTTTCTCACTGCAGGGAAAAGGTTGGGAAACACTGTGCTAGAGAGGTTGTAAGTAGGAAAGCAGGCAAGTGGTTGGAGGTACCGTACTTTCTGGCTGGTGGGACAATGCCCCATCAACAGACCAGCCTCCACCTGAAGACCATATTTTAGGACCCACCCTATTCTGCTTGTAAATGGTTTGCATGTTTGCATTCCTTATGGTGAAAGACAGGTAAGAAATATGATACAAAGTCATAACATTTACTAAGGGGGAAAGGTCCCTCTAAGTTCAATGGGACTGTTTTCCAGATAGCTGTGTGTGTGGAATTGCCATTTAAGACATATTATTACGTTAGTCAAAGATTATAACAGGCTTAACAACTCTTCTAACAAGAATAGTAGGTTTTCCCTGCAGACATGCTATTTCCTTAAAGCACCCACCAAATCAGTGGTTGTTTTTTTTTTCTAGTGGCACTCAAGGCTACACAGCACCAGCACCTTTTTCTGGAAGAAAAGTAATGCACAAAATTACCGTATTTTTTGCTCTATAAGACTCACTTTTTCCCTCCTAAAAAGTAAGGGGAAATGTGTGTGCGGCTTATGGAGCGAATGCAGGCTGTGCAGCTATCCCAGAAGCCAGAACAGCAAGAGGGATTGTTGCTTTCACTGCGCAGCGATCCCTCTTGCTGTTCTGGCTTCTGAGATTCAGAATATTTTTTTTTCTTGTTTTCCTCCTCCAAAAACTAGGTGCGTCTTGTGGTCTGGTGCGTCTTATAGAGTGAAAAATACGGTACATTTTTTAAAAAAATGCACAACAGCCGACATGTATTTTTTCCTTGGTCAAAGTGCATGGTGTCTACAGCTTGCAAAAAAACAAGAAAAGAAAAGAAAAAGCAAGGTAAACATATCACTGCCAAATTACCAGCAGATAGCCTGCTGTGCTTTTGTGCCTTTAACATAAGGTGGGCAAAGGCAAAAGAGGTCGGGGCTATTGTTCCTTTAATTGGTGTGTGGAAGAGCAGAGACTGCTGACATTTCCATTTCTGCACCATTATTAAAAGTTGCAGAGGTCCTGTCCTCTCTTTCTCACCTGCGGCAGCCCAAGTTGCAGAAATGAACAGGTGGAGCTTTTGAGGACATTGACCCAAAAACATGATTACTGGCTAGTTTCTCCATATACAGAGGTCAGCTGAAGACTTGATAACCGACTATAAAAAGGGTGTTTACATGTCTGGATCTGGTTGCAGAAATCTTTTATGTGATGCAAGCAAGTGCTTTCAAAATGCCATGTTTACAAAGGGCTGTAAACAATGCCCAGGCACGAAGGCTTCAGAAACTGTAATCAAGGAAGAGGACCGTTTAAAAACAAGCTTCATTGTCAATATAGCTTCATGTTTGGACTAAACTTTCTTAACCCTGGCAGAATTGCTTAGACCAGGGGTGCACAGCCTCAGACCCAGAGGCAGGCTTCCAGCCTCTCTATCTGGCCCCAGACTAGGAATTGGGGTCATTATCTCCCCTATCCTGCCCAGGCCAAATTCAACAGGTAGGTGGGGCCACCCAGCTGTCAATCCCCTGGCATCACAATGACGCCAGGTCAGCCTTTTTCGCCGGTACGGTTTGAAACCATAACATGCGGGAAAATGTACAGCCCCACAAAGCACTTTTTGAAATACTTTACTTGGCTGATTGTCGGGTACCCTGAAGCCTATTGCAAAGTGCTTCAGGGTACAGGGGCGTCTTGCCCATAGAGGCAAGTGGCGCGGGGTGCCAGGGTGCTAAGTTCTGGAGGGCGCCAGGGAAGAGGCAGTGGCTGGATGCGGTGCCTCCTGGCATCAGCTCCCTGCCCTCACCCGCCTCTCTGAAGCAGCGCCGTGCCCGGAGCCTCTGCCTCTTCCCCACCGGAGGAGCCGCCCTCCAGCCGCTGCCCGCCTCCTCCAGCCCCGTAAAGCTGCCAGCAGCACCGTAAAAAGGTCGGCAACTCTGGGAAACGAGGGTGGGGGCGCTGAAGGGATCTTTGCAGCACGGCACCGGATATACTTAAGACGGCCCTGTCAGGGGACCCCACAATCAGCTGACAGTCGGGTCTTGCAGAGTGCTAGGAAAAGGGGCTTTGCAAGCCCTGGCAATCAGCTGATTGTGGGGACATGTGAAGGACTTTGCCCAAGGCACCACTGCAGGTACCACTGATCAGCTGATTGACACTGTCTGCAAACCTTTTTCAGCTGAGCCAAGTCTTGCCCCACATATAGGATGCCAGCTGTCGGTGTGTGTGGCTTGACCAAAATGGCCAGGAGGTCCAATTGGAGAGGCCTGACAAGCCTATTTAGGTCCCATACCCTGCCTACCCCACAAGCCTCTCTAGTCTTGCTCTGATTCCTCTTGCCTAGCTTGTCCCTGTGATAATGTCTCATGCCAGCCTGGGTGTAGAGATCTGTACATGTAAATCCATTACTCTGCCCACTTTTCCTTCGGTCCTGTCTGTCACTGCCCTGCAGAAGGTTCTCTAGGAGGGAACGTGGCTCTTACTGCTAACCTTTCCTACCTTCAGTCCAGACCTTCTGAGGTGTCCAGCTTTCAAGTTCCAAAGCACAGGGACACCTTGGACTTGGAACGGTAAGGTTGTGTTCTCTTTACAAGGTCAGATAAGGAAACTTGGCAAATGCACTTTGTTTATAACTAGGCTTTAGTTTTTGGCCGACCGGTCAAAGTTGTTTGCTTGCAGAAGCGCTTGGGAAATTCCACCCATCTAGTTAGTGTTTATGTGCTTTCTGGTTCCGCCTCTGAGGAACGGTGCACGGCGCCAGTTTCTCTGAGAAAGTAATACTCCCTTTCCTTCGAAGGCACCTTTTCTTTAAGCCCTCTTTTGTTTACTTTTGAGTCTTGCAGATCAAAACTTGCCTTGCACTGAAGCACATCATTTCCCATCAGCTGAATGTGTGCATATAGAACTAGATCATCTGTTGACGTGACCTAATTTATTCAAGCTGTGCATTCTTTGTGATCAGTTGCTGTTAACATCAGCACTTCACCGCGTGTTTATTTTGTAACTTGGGTCCAGATTGTAAGGCTACAAAAGGCTGTTCTCCTGCTGCTTTTTCACTTGGTGGGTCTGAGGACCAGTAATGGTGGTCTCCCTAATCCACAAACCACACTGCCCCAGTCTTTAGCAACATGGTCTTCTCCAAATGTTGGACTCCAACCCCACCACCCCTGACCACTGGCCATGCTGGATGGGGCTGGTCCTGCCCTGTGGAACTCCTCGCCTGTAGAGGTTTGGCATGAGCTATCCCTGCTCCTTCAGCTGACGGGTGGTTAGAAAGACAAGGCCAGAGTTGGGAGTTGAGTTATGTGAGCTAGAAGCTGGACACAAGACAGCAGGCTGGGCAGCTGAGAGACAGAGCCATGCCTGATTTCTGCTTGAATTTATAAATATATACACCACATGTCCAAAACCCAGAGGAAAAGCCCTAAAGCCATTTTGACTCTTTCAGTCACCTCAAATATTTCTCTACAAGGTCGGAGGACATGCAGAAACCTCCCCATTGTCTCTGTCCTCACAAATCCTGCCACATTTAAGGTGTGAATAGGGTGAACCTGTGACCTGGCTCAGGAATTAAGTATTATCATTACAAAAGAATGGCCAGGCTGCCCAGGTAATCCAGTCCAGCGACCATTAACAGGTAACCTGGCAGACAGGATAAAAACAACGCACTCAGATTTCTGTTGTAGGCCGCCTTTTCTGTGACGTAGGTATGATGTTTCTGGGGGTGATCTTGGACTCGAGAGCGGGCAATTTAAAATGTCTAGTTAAGGGCGAGCACACCTTTGTTCTGGGTCCTCCTCCTGCATGTGGGGGAGCACCCTTTTGCAACAGTTAATAAAGATCAGGCTTAATAGCTGCTTTGCTTATCAATATTCCCTGGTTGGTCTCTGTTATGTTCTCCTACCGACAGAGAACCTACAAAAGGACTCTATATGGGCTCTTGGATACCACATAAGGGAAAAGGAGCAGTGTGGGTTTTTTTTACTTATACCAGCATGCAACACCAAATATAAAAAAGACCCTCTCTCTGCTTTTATATGTGAACAGGGCAAGCAAATTAATAAAATGCTTGTTGGCTATTTTCAGTTTAGCTCTTTTGCAAGCAGACAGTACTCTCAGTTTTAAAAGTAAATTGCCATGCACAGCAAACAAAGAGGGTGTTGGTTTTTCCACCAATTGTTTCCCTGTGCAGCAAAACAATTGCAGCAGACTTAGGTTTCAGGTTCCCATAATCCTTCCATTAGTTTCACTTTTGCCTTGGCTGAATCGTGAGAGGTTTGGATGCCAAACACAGCTAGGGAAATAGTTAACACCCTTTTTTCTGCCAGTTGCCTTTCAAACTTTAGCTTACAAAGGATTTGAATGCTGCCAATGCTGGTTACCTTTAGCCTGTTTGTTTTGTGTTTTCAAAAATTAAGGGCAGGCAAAAAAAACCCTCAACTTGTGAACTTGTTAAGCGATGCTTTTCTGCCTAATTTGCCTAGACAAGTCCACACATTTGTGACCATTCACAGACTTTTCAGTGCAACTTGTTTCCAGGGCTTTGAGCATAGCCTACATTTTCAAGAACACAAAGGTGGCTGAGCCCAGAAGGACTTTTGGACTCACACAAACTCGCTTCCTGATTCCTTTCTGCCTTCCCCGTTTCCAGGCAAACCATCATTTCCCATTTTTCCAGAACTCAAAGCTATAATTTGTGCCTGTCATGAAAACCATAGTTTGATCTGGATTTCCAACTGTGGTGAGTTTTTTTTTGGGGGGGAGGGGAAAAGCTAACCACTATTTACTGGTTCAGATGAAACAGCAAACTATGGTTTGAATAGCTCAGTTGGTTAGAGCATTGTGCTGATAACGCCAAGGTTGCAGGTTTGATCCCTGTATTGGACAACTGCATATTCCTACATTGCAGCAAGTTGAGTTAGATGATTATGAGGGTCCCTTCCAACTATATGATTCTATGATCGATGATATAAGTTTGCCTTAATCCAGAAAGGGGGAGCAGGGTGCAGGGTTTAGAATAAAAAGAAAAGGGTCTTCAGTCCTTCAAGGCGTGTTCACATGGCAGCAAAAAGTGGTTTGGTGTCATAGCTGAACAGCCACTCCAACTCATTGGATATGCATTGGTATGCAGTTTTCCACTTTCTAGATCAGGAATTGCAGTCATAAATCAGTCGTTTCTGTATATCTAATTATTAATGCCATTTCCCCTGCACTGAGTGATTCCAGTGCGATCCACACACCTACTTTTCCAAGCACAATTCAGAGTGTTGGTGCTGACCTTTAAAGCCCTAAACGGCCTCAATCCAGTACCTGAAGTAGCGTCTCCACCCCCATCGTTCTGCCCACACGCTGAGGTCCAGCGCCGAGGGCCTTCTGGCGGTTCCCTCACTGCGAGAAGCCAAGTTACAGGGAACCAGGCAGAGGGCCTTCTCGGTAATGGCACCCGTCCTATGGAACGCCCTCCCACCAGATGTCAAGGAGAAAAACAACTACCAGACTTTTAGAAGACATCTGAAGGCAGCCCTGTTTAGGGAAGCTTTTAATGTTTAACAGACTATTGTATTTTAATATTTTGTTGGAAGCCGCCCAGAGTGGCTGGGGAAACCCAGCTGATGGGCAGGGTATAAATAAATTATTATTATTTTTTTTATTTTTTTTATTATTATTACTTTCTGAGGCAACTAGCCCTATCTTTCTTGAAGCACCAGTAAAGCTATGCTGGGTCGTAACAGTAGAAAGTTGAAATGTGGAGTTCAACTTGTTCAACTCATGAGTAAGCATTGAACAACAGTGTGCGTGTGTGTGGACAGCAGTTTGTCACCTCTGAAAGGCAATAGTGGGCAATCCTCCAATGGAGGCTCTCTGCCTATAAGAAATGCCTTTCACCAGATACGGCTGGTACAAGAGCTATAGCTGTTCCAGGACAAGGATAGTCTGGCCACGGTGATCCATGCGTTGATAACCTTAACACATGACCTAGTGGTGCAGCAATAGAACTACTGGCACATTGGCAAAGCTAAGCAGGGTCCAGTACGGTTTCAAACTGGATGGAGAGGCCACGTGTTGAGATTCCTGCCTTGCAGGCGGTTGGACGGGATGAACCTTGGGGTCCCTTCCCACTCTACAATTCTATGATTGCAATGTGCACTGTGTAGTGCTAGCCTTGGCCCTGGTCCAGAGACTTCAGCTGGGGCAAAACATTGTGGCTGGACTATTGATGGGGACAGATTATCACCAGCACACAACCCCATTGCTCAAAAGTCTGTGCTGGTTGTCTATACACTACCAGGCCAGGTTCAAGTTTAGTGTATTAATTTACAAGGCCCTTAATAATTTGGGTCCAGGATTTGTTGTTGTTTAGTCGTTTAGTTGTGTCCGACTCTTCATGACCCCATGGACCAGAGCACGCCAGGCACTCCTGTCTTCCTGCAGTTTGGTCAAACTCATGCTAGTAGCTTCAGGAACACTGTCCAACCATCTTGTCCTCTGTCATCCCCTTCTCCTTGTGCCCTCCATCTTTCCCAACATCAGGGTCTTTTCCAGGGAGTCTTCTCTTCTCATGAGGTGGCCAAAGTATTGGAGCCTCAGCTTCACGATCTGTCCTTCCAGTGAGCACTCAGGGCTGATTTCCTTCAGAATGGATAGGTTTGATCTTCTCGCAGTCCATGGGACTCTCAAGATTCCCCTCCAGCACCATAATTCAAAAGCATCAATTCTTCGGCGATCAGCCTTCTTTATGGTCCAGCTCTCTGAGAGCTGGGTCCAGGATACAGTCCTTTATATCCCTTCCTGATAACTAAGGTCATCAGAGGAGGGTGTGTGTAGTATTGTGGGTCCAATTATGTGGCACTCCTTTCTTGTTGAGGCTCCATCTCTACTGAAATTCCAGTGCCCACTGAAGCCTTTTTTAAAAAAATATTGCAGCAGGCGTTTTAGGTTTGATTGCATGGTTTTAACCTACTTTTATCTTTTGTGCTGTTTCTCTGCAAACCACTTAAGAGACTATCATACCTTGAAGTCGATCACAGCGCTTCTTTACATATTAAAAAGCAACAACCCAAAACTCTTTTACCCCCCCAGCTTCTTTACACATAAAAAAGTCAAACCTCTACCCCCAAGAAGGTGGGTTTGCTGAACCCAGCAGAGGCAGACAAAGACTGGCTTGAACAACACATTCCTTTCTTAGTCAGATTGCTGGCTAATAGCCCAGGATCTTAGGTTGATATTTCAACTGTGAGAGCTAATGATTAGGAGATGGCCTCCTCAAGAATGAGGAAATCTCACCTGAGCTTGGAGTAGCACTGACCCAAGACATTTTGCTGCTGAGGAACAGGGCAAGATGGTGTCCTTCCCCCAATTCTGTGTACTGAAGCCAACCGGACTTGCAGATGAATATTACTTCAATGGTGGCAACAGGACAGCCTCCCCTAGGCTAGTTTAGGGGCAGCAGGGCAGGATGTGTGGTGCCTCCAATGAACAGGCATGGTCAAGGGACTCTAGAAGAAGGGACACACATCTTCTTCCCTGAGGCCACCACCTCTCTCTGCATAATGGTAGGGCCAGTATTGACCGTATACCCATCCTTCAGAGGGGAGGGGGCCAGTTGTGTAATGAGAAACAACACTGGGCAGTTTTGAAAGCCCAGAGGCAGGGAGAGATGTCAGTCGGCGAAAGGTGACTATTACATCACTTTAAACAGTTGTGCTTCTCCCAGAGGATCCTGGGAGGTGAAAGGTGATATAGAAAAAATAGGAGGGGTTGGGTTTTGCTGCACAACTCCCCAAGGGACTGAATCCCCCATGATCGGTGAGAGATGAATGGATGGAGACAGGATGGCGTGAAAACAAGGCAGATCTTTATTTTTCTGTTGCAACAGAGTTCCCTTGCCTCCTTGCAAGGAGGCAAGAGAGACCCAGAACCAGGAAGAAACATCTCTTTTAAAGGTTTGCATTTTGGCGTGGAGAAGAAGCACATTCCCTCTATAACAAAGGACCCCTGGGTGGTTAAATCCAGTCAAAGGCGACTATAGAGTGTGGCGCTCATTTCGCTTTTCAGGCCAAGGGAGCCAGCGTTTGTCCACACACAGCTTTCTGGGTCATGCGGCCAGCATGACTAAACCGCCACTAATGCACAGAGGATGAGTGCCAGAGTGCACGGAAACGCTGTTTACCTTCCCGCTGCAGTGGTATCTATTTATCTACTTGTGCTGGTGTGCTTTCGAACTGCTAGGTTGGCAGAAGCTGGGACAGAGCAACAGGAACTCACCCCATCACATGTATTCGAATCGCTGACCTTCTGATCAGTAAGCCCAAGAAGCTCAGTGTTTTAGACCCCAGCACCACCTGCGTCCCAGATGCTAGGAACTGTAGTTTGGTAAGGGTCCTGAGAGTTGCTAGGAAACACCAATTCTCCTCACAGAGCTACAATTTCCAGAGTTCCCAGAGAGGAGGAATAATTGAATGTTAAACCACTCTGTGAGGGGAACAGGAGTCTCCTAACAACATGTCAGCAGCAGAGGCTGGAGCCATGTTACGCAAACTCTCCACCCCCTCACAAGTGACTTGTCTGAGGGCCATGCAAGGAATCTATGTCAAGGGTAGGATTTGAACCTGCTTCCCCTTTATGGTAAAGGTAAAGGGACCCCTGACCATTTGGTCCAGTCGTGACCGACTTTGGGGTTGCGACGCTCATCTCGCTTTACTGGCCGAGGGAGCCGGCGTCCAGCTCCCGGGTCATGTGGCCAGCATGACTAAGCCACTTCTGGCGAACCAGAACAGCATACGAAAACGCTGTTTACCTTCCTGCCAGAGTGGTACCTATTTATCTACTTGCACTTTGATGTGCTTTCAAACTGCTAGGTTGGCAGGAGCTGGGACCGAGCAACGGGAGCTCACCCTGTTGTGGGGTTTTGAACCGCCGACCTTCTGATTGGCAAGTCCTAGGCTCTGTGGTTTAACCCACAGCGCCACCCGCATCCCTGGGGTTCCCCTTTAGACCAACTCAAAAAGCATCCACGCTAACTCTCATTAGAAAAAGACACGTCATATCTCATATTTTATGAGCATTGCCATTTTAAATATGCATGTTGCACTCTCTTGCCCTGATCTTTGACACCTGAGGGGTGTGTGGACCTACCCTATTATTGCACCTGTATTTTTGTTTAAAACTGTTTTTAATACTGATGTAACCTGCCCAGGGACCTAACTGTGAAAGGTGGGTAAGAAATAACAACAACATGCAGCAATATTGAAGTTTCTTATGCATGCTTCTTGCTTCCGATATCAATAAAAATCTCTACAAAAAAGAGCCTCAGATTCTTTAAACAATTTAAAGGCCCTCAGCCCCCTTTATAGGACCATTACCCTCCCAGGATACTCTGTTAACCGTGGTCAACCTTGAACAAAGGAACTTCAAAAGACAACTTGCCTAACTACAGACTGGGAAAACGATCACAGTTGCCTATTAGTGGTGATTCACGAACCTCAGGATGCCCACAACTCAGAACAACCACTTTATGTCTACAAAAGCTGACGCCATGATAAATTTATTAGTCTTTAAGGTGCCCCAAGACTCTTTGGACGTTTCCAGACTGCCACTGTTTAGGGGTGAGATTCAGTCACGAACAGGCAAATGCACAGTTAAAGTTGATTTGGCACTCTTGCTCAAAAAACCTGCTCCCCGCAATCCCCCCCCCAAAAAATCCCAGACTTTTTGTAATAAGAGAAGTGGGGAAATGCATTGGAAAGTGTGGGTTAACAATTGCTTGACCCAAAAGCAAAGGATGAGGGGCATAGCTCAGTGATAGAGCATCTACTTTTCATGCAGAGGATCCTAAATATACCGTAATTCCAGTATCTCCAGCTATCCCCAGTCTCTGCAGAGCTGCTGCCTACCAGTGTAGACAATACTGCCCTAGATGGATAAAATATACTCGGAGTTGAGAGTGGATTTCATGCTCTTTATTCAGCTCATAGTGGTGAGGAGGAATGGAAGTTCCCCCACAATATCTGCTTTATATACATTATTTACACAATGGGCTGCATGTGATTGGCTAATTCCGGGATTCTCCTGTAGGTCAATCAGGTTGTGGATTCACTTCCATCTGGAGCTGGATTGGGTGGCTCCTGCAGACCAGTCATACTGCTGCATTGTTCTAGGACCAATCAGACTGCTGCATTTTGGATCCTATTGTTCTAGGACCAATCAGACTGCTGCATTTTGGATCCTATTGTTCTAGGACCAATCAGACTGCTGCATTTTGGATCCTATTCAACTCAGTACATAACAATTGACCAATGTTCTGACTCAGTATAAGGCAGCTTCCTACATTCCTAAATCAGAATGAAGTACGGTAAATAGCCAGTAAAAAGCCGACTGGGATCAAGCGCCCCACAAACTTTGTGGAAACTGATCAGGATGAATGCTCAATAAACAGGTTGTCCGCAGGCGACCTCTATTACTTTATCTTTTGTTGGTAGCCTCTGGTTTACACAAAGAATTTGCTGAATGTAGCCTCTGTTTGCTTGGGCTCTAAGCTCGCAAGGAGGGAAACAAAGTTAAGATTAGAGTCATTCCAGGCTTTGGGGCTGTGGATATAAATAACTGACAATGCACAAGATAGTAAGTGATTCTGATTGCTCAGGACATGTCAACAAACTCATCCTCCACAATTTCAGCATTTGGTATGTTTCTAAACTTACACAAACGGGGTTTTTTTTGGTGAGGCAGGGCATTTCTCTTACTTTCTAATAGTTGTATCGCGGGGAATAAGGAGTTTACACCAGCTGCTTTCATTTCTTGGGCGTTAAAGCAGTGGCTTATTTTTTCCTTCTTCGAAAGAGGTAGTTGAGTTAGTCCGTTGCAGCAAAAACAAATGTGTCTGCCAACTTTAGGATAACAGTTCATGCATCAAGATGACGGGGAGACTGGTTCATCCAAGCCTGAGCTATGATAAATCTGTTTGCCTCCTAGATGCCAGCGGAGTCTTTGATGTTCTTTTCTCCCAAGGTGCAAAGTGGACTCAGCAGGGAGCGGGGATGCACACCTCTTCAATTAAATGTCATAAAACATTGTCTACAGCTAATCTCAACCTCACACTTAAATGCAACATGAATGTTGATACGTTTGTGGGCACATGCGCTAAACCCTGTCTGCGGTGCCTACCCCTTTACCTCAAATAATGAGACAAGAGACCAGAGTATGGGTTAAAATTGGCCACAACTTTATTGAGCTTCAGAAGTGCGAAACTTGGCACAGGCCTTGGAAGGTAACCCTCTCAGCCCACCTGGCTAAGGATATGCAGGCAGATGAGGTCCAGTGAGAGGGGACTGTACTGGAAAGAAGAAAACCAAAAGAGGCTTGGACAACAGGGTCAACCTCTCTTTTTTGACCTTAGCCCCACCCCTGGCTGGCCATCCATTGTCCTCCCTGGCCGAGGGTGGGTCAAAGGCCGGCCCAGGCAGGTGGGTGGCACCTGCCCAGGTGAGCCCGGCTCGGTGTCTCAAACCCACCCGCCCACCTGTGGGGAAGGGAGGGTGGAAATTCCCTTAAACCACGACTCAGAAGCACAGATTATTCGGTTCCATAAACTCTCTCCAGCATGACGACAACGGAGCTAAAATGGTTCAGATGTAAACCTCTTAGTTCATCTTAGTACCAGTATTATGGTAGTGAGAGCCGGTGGCATAGTGGTTAGAGTGTCAGACTAGGACCCGGGAAACCAGGGTTCAAATCCCCACTCGGCCGTGAAACTCACTACGTGACTTTGGTCTAGTCACTGCCTCTCAGCCTAACTCACAGGGTGGTTGCTGGGATTAAATGGGAAAGGGGGGAACCATATACTGTATACAGTGGAACCTTGTGTTACATTTGTTGTTGTTGTTGTTTAGTCGTTTAGTCGTGACCGACTCTTCGTGACCCCATGGACCAGAGCACGCCAGGCACTCCTGTCTTCCATTGCCTCCTGCAGTTTGGTCAAACTCATGCTGGTAGCTTCAAGAACACTGTCCAACCATCTCATCCTCTGTCGTCCCCTTCTCCTTGTGCCCTCCATCTTTCCCAACAACAGGGTCTTTTCCAGGGAGTCTTCTCTTCTCATGAGGTGGCCAAAGTATTGGAGCCTCAGCTTCACAATCTGTCCTTCCAGTGAGCACTCAGGGCTGATTTCCTTAAGAATGGATAGGTTTGATCTTCTTGCAGTCCACACCGTCCTCCTTACGAACACTTTGGGTAATGAGCTCCGCTAACCAGAAGTAGATGCCCCTTGTTGCAAACTTTGCCCCGGGATGCGAGTGGAAGTCGCTTGCCAGCGGCGTGGCAGCAGCAGGAGGCGCCGTTAGCGAAAGTGCACCTCATGTTAAGAATGGTTTTGGCTTAAGAACAGACCTCCGGAACAGGTTAAGTTCATAACCGGAGATACCACTGTATCACCTTGAGCTCCTTGTAGAAAAAGGTGGGATAGAAACTAAATAAACAAATAAATTACTGGGGAAAGAAGAAGCCCAGGAAAGGGAGGGAGAGAGGGAGGGAGGGGAAGACAACACCAGAAACCTAATCCTGCTCCACTTGTGGTGGTGGTTCTACAAGGGCAAACACTGATGCCGAAATCCAGCATCGCCTGAGCTCTGCGAGTGCGGCTTTCTCCCGATTGAAGTGCAGGGTGTTTGAGGACCAGGATATTCGCAGGGAAACCAGAATGCTTGTTTACGAAGCTATTCTACTACCAGCCTTACTATATGCTTGTGAAGCATGGACCACTTATAAACGCCATCTCCAACTCCTCAAAAGATTCCATCAACGGTGTCTCTGAAAAATTTTACACATCACTTGGGAAGACAGGTGAACTAATATCAGTGTACTTGAAGAAGCAAGGTTTCACCAGTGTTGATGCAATGATTCTTCAACATCAACTTCGTTGGACTGGTCATGTTGTGCGGATGCCTGAAGATCGTCTTCCAAAGCAATTACTCTATTCCAAACTTAAAAATGGAAAGTGTAATGCTGGTGGTCAACAAAAGAGGTTTAAAGACTGTCTCAAGGCAAATCTTTAAAAATGTAGTATAAACACTGACAACTGGGAAAGACTGGCCTGTGAGCGCTCCAGTTGGAGAACAGCCTTTACCAAAGGTGTCATGGGCTTTGAAGACACTCGAACTCAGGATGCAAGAGAGAAGCGTGCAAAGAGGAAGGCACACTTGGCAAATCCACACCGTGATCAACTCCCACCCGGAAACTTATATCCCCACTGTGGAAGGACGTGTGGATCCAGAATTGGCCTCCACAGTCAACTACAGACTCATTGTTAAAACCGTGTTTATGGAAGACAATCTTACTCGGCTACGAGTGATCGCCAAAGAAGAAAAAAAGGTGGTGGTGGTGGTGATGATGTTAAACGGCTCAGGACTGCAATACCTCAAGGACCACCTCTTTCCACATGAACCACGAACCCTGAGATCATCTTCTGAGGCCCTTCTTCGTGTGCCTCCTCCTTGAGAGGTCTGGAGGGTGGCAGCACGAGAACGGGCCTTCTCTGCAGTGGCTCCCCATCTGTGGAATGCTCTCCCCAGAGAAGTTCACCTGGCACCTTCACTACACACCTTTAGGCACCAGGCAAAAACGTTCCTTTTTAACCAGGCCTTTGGCTGATCCAATGCCATGCATCCTATGCCCTTTTAAAATGTGACTCATTTGGGGTGGGTAGGTGTTATTGAGTTGTTGTTTTTATTTTGATTATATATATTGTGGTTCTTATGTTGATCTTTTCTGTGAACCGTCCTGAGACCTCTGGGTATAGGGCGGTATATAAATTCAACAAATGATGATGATGATGTTTGCATTTTCTATGTATGTCATATGTGTTTTGATGCAACCCATTATCCTTTATCCTTGATGATCTGTTGCCATCAATGTTATATTTTTCTGTACTGGAAAATTTCTAACCAATATATGGTATTGTATGACCATTGGCCATCCAATCCAAAACATCAGAAGGGCGGGTGATGTTGGGGAAGGCTGGTTTAAAGTGTATGTGTGTGAGTCACTTAGAAGAAGCCGTTTGCAATCATCTAAATAAGTAACATATGCTTGCGCTTTTATCCCTTCCTTATTCTAAGTAGCTCAGGGTGGCATGAAATCTTCTCAACACTCAGCAACCCTGTGAGGTAGGCTAAGCAAAGAGAGAGTGTCTGGTCTGAGCCACACAGGGAGCTTTGCAGCTGATCTAGGATTTTAATCTCAATCTTTCTTTCTTTTTTATTTTATTTTTACTTTACAAGGTTGTTATTGTCCTTCACCAGATCTTAGCCTATTGCAGTACAGTGGTACCTTGGGTTACATACGCTTCAGGTTACAGACGCTTCAGGTTACAGACTCCTCTAACTCAGAAATAATACCTTGGGTTAAGAACTTTGCTTCAGGATGAGAACAGAAATCGCGCGGTGGCGGTGCAGCAGCGGGAGGCCCCATTTGCTAAAGTGGTACCTCAGGTTAAGAACAGTTTCAGGTTAAGAACGGACCTCCGGAACGAATTAAGTACGTAACCAGAGGTACCACTGTATTTGTAAGAATGGATTCCAAATGTATCATTCAATATGTCCATAGCAAGTCTGTGTTTATATATGCAAGTTGTTCATATGTCGCAATTTTGTATAAGTCTTCAATCCAATCATAGAAGGGAACTGCGGTTTAATTTTTCCAATTCATCAGTATTTGCGTTTTTTGCTGTGGTGAGGGCACGGAGAGTCCACTCCTATTGTCCTTTTGTAAGGTTCCATGTGCTGGGCATATAATTCAAGAGGATATTTTGCTCTGTAAATGTAAGGTTGTTCCGTACACTTCTGTTGATGGTTTCAGTTACCTTCTGCCAAAAATCTTTCAATACAGGACAATGAAAAAAAACGTATGTTTTAGAGAAGCATTAGCCCTATTGCATCTCCAACAGTTAGATACCTTAGATAGCCCTTTTTTAAACAAACGTAATGGGGTCCAGTATATTCTAAATATTATTTTTTGTTGTATAAGCCTCAATTTAAGATCCAGAGAGATCTTATAGCAGTTAATGGGTTTGAACCTCAATCTAAGGCAGGGATGAGGAACCTACGGCCTTCCAGCTGCTGCTGAACTATAGCATCAGAGAATCATAGAACTGTAGAGTTGGAAGGGACCCCAAGGGTCATCTAGTCCAACCCCCTGCAATGCAGGAATCTCAGCTAAAGCATCCATGACAGACGGCCATCCAACCAACCTCTGCTTAAAAACCTCCAAAGAAGGTTGGACCATTGGCTGTGGTGGATGGAGCTGACGGGAGCTGAAGGCCATAGGATTCCCCACTCCAACCTGAGGCTATACTTCTCAGATAGATCCCCAGTATAAGGCTGCTTTTGTTTGATGCCACCCTTAAAAAGGTCTCAAATGGTGGTGTCAGCTGGCCATAAATAAAGTACTGGGGCCTGCTCCTCTGCCTTCGAAGGAAGCTTGCTACACAGAAAGAAGCGGGTGAAAGAAAGTTTTTATATCAAGGAGCTGCTTCACATAACCACATACTCCTTGCTGCACTGTTTAATGCCCATTCATGCTGCAGGGGCCAATTTAAAAGTTATCCATATCCATCCCAGTTCAAAGGGAGGTCATGGAAGCTCTCTCCCCATTTTGTTCCATTCTCCCCACCTCTCTCCTCGCCCTTCATACTTCCCTTTTATCTTGCAAATGGGTATAGTCTCCTTAAAATGGCATCTTGAGGATAAAACCTAGACATCTTTCAGCTCTAACTGCCTCGGGAAGCTCTGGGGGAGGGAATTAGCAGCACAAGGAGGGAAATATTGTCAACGCATAATGATATTTTGTTTTGTACATCTGCCACTGTTATTCCGCTAACTGGTGTTTTCTAATTTAATTCTGGGAGCCAAAGGCTGGAGATAATTGCCCTTCCTTCCGGTGCTTCTTCTGCCTGTAATATAAATCAAAGAAAGTGCATGCTCTAAATTGGGGTCCTGAACCAAGAGATCATTGAGAAGACGTTTCATTTGCTAAGGGCCTTGCCAAAATAAATGGTGTGCAGCTGGACAGAAAGGTAAGCCTGGATATTGATGAGAACAAGGGTAATGAAGTCAAATGTGCCACAGACAGACTGTTGGGGGCATCCATCTCTCCCTCTTGCCGCCGCCACAAGCTCAGCATATACTAGAAATATGAAATCGCTTGAAAATGCTTCAGAATCATAAAAACCACATGCCCGCAAGATTAAAGGTTCTTGTCACTGATACTGTGAAGTCCACGTTCATAAAATCTTCCTCCACTGGTGTGGGGGGGAGTAGCTGTTTAGAAGGCTATACAAGCCAATAGCCCAAGATCTGGCTGGTTATTCCAAATAAACACAGGACTTTTCTCTTGTCCTTCCTCTTGGCATTTTCCCAGAAGAAGAAAATTCTCTGTCTGTGTACACATCCCTGTTCCCACCGCTCGGAAACACGCTGGCGTTTGAAGCCATGAGCACATGACGTTAGCCACAATCCATATCTCTCCTGTGGTTTCTTGAGAAATGTTGCCGTTCGATGCATTTTTCCCAGAAACCAACTTCCATCTAATTTGAAAACATAGGTCACATACACCTCACAGTGAAGCTGAGGTATGCACATTTGAAGTCACTGTTGTGCTTGTGCAAGTGACAGCTTCGTGAAGAGTTTCTTAGATTTCCACATGTGCCTCCAGCATGCTGGGGAACCATTGGAACAGCCAAATGAAAAAGGCCTGAGATCTGGAAATAGTAGCTGGGCAGGTGCCCCAGAAACGATGTTCCAATAGGAAGGGGCAGCAAGGGAGACCTGACAGACATTTCTAGGGTCAAAAAGAGCAATGGAGAGAAGGTGACTGACATTTGGGCATGGTTTGTGTGCCTTTAACAATGGCATGGCAGCAGAAATCCAGGAGGTGACACTCTCCATATTGCAGAGTCAAATCACCACCTAGAATCAAAGAATTATAGAGTTGGAAGGGACCCTAAGAGTCATCTAGTCCAACCCCAGTGCAGGTATCTCAGATCAAGCATCCAAGACAGATGGCCCTCCAACCTCTGCTTAGAAACCTCCAATGAGGCAGGGTACTTCTTCTTTTTCTTCTTTGGCGATCACTCGTAGCTGAGTAAGATTGACTTTCATAAACATGGTCTTCACAGTGAGTCCGTAAGTGACTGTGGAGGCCAGTTCTGGATCCACACATCCTTCCACAGTGGGGATATAGGTTTCCGGGCAGGAGCTGATCATGGTGTGGATTTGCCAAGCATGCCTTCCTCTTAGCCCGTTTCTCCCTTGCGTCCTGAGTTTGAGTGTCTTCAAAGCCCATGTCACCTTTGGTAAAGGCCAGGGGTCAGCAAACTTTTTCAGCAGGGAGCCAGTCCACTGTTCCTCAGACCTTGTGGGGGGCCGGACTATGTTTTGAAGGGGAAAAAATGAACGAATTCCTATGCCCCACAAATAACCCAGAGGTGCATTTTAAATAAAAGCACACATTCTACTCATATAAAAACACACTGGTTCCCAGACCGTCCATGGGCCGGATTTAGAAGGCGATTGGGCCAGATCCGGCCCCCGGGCCTTAGTTTGCCTACCCATGGTAAAGGCTGTTCTCCAACTTCCTGAAGGAGTCCGTTCTACTGTCAATCAGCTCTTGCTCACCAGCTTAAATTATGTTCAGGAAACTGCTGTAGCAGGTCAACTGGTCAGTCTAGCCCAATATTTGTTACTCCGCTGGGAGTTAATCTCCAGGGTCTCGAGCAGAGGGTCTTTCCCATCCTTTAATGGAATATGCCAGCGAGTGAATCTGACACATCCTTCCACAGTGGGGACATTGGTTTCTGGGCGGGAGTTGATCATGGTGTGGATTTGCCAAGCGTGCCTTCCTCTTAGCACGTTTCTCCCTTGCGTCCTGAGTTTGAGTGTCTTCAAAGCCATGACACCTTTGGTAAAGGCTGTTCTCCGACCTCCTGAGGGAGTCCGTTCCACTGTCAATCAGCTCTTGCTCACCAGCTTAAATTATGTTTAGGAAACTGCTGTAGCAGGTCACCTGGTCAGTCTAGCCTAGGGGTCAGCAAACTTTTTCAGCAGGGGGCCAGTCCACTGTCCCTCAGGTGTTGTGGGGGGGCTGCACTATACAGTGGATGCTCGGGTTGCAAACGTGATCCGTGCAGGATGCATGTTCACAACCTGCAGCGTTCGCAACCCACGTCTCCGCATGCGTGGGTTGCAATTCGGTGTTTCTGCACATGCTCAAAGCACAATTTAGCACTTCTGCGCATGCACAATTGCCGAAACCCGGAAGTAACCCGTTCCAGAACTTCCAGGTTTTGGCAGTCCGCAACCCGAAAAAACGCAACCTGAAGCGGACGCAACATGAGGTATGACTGTATGGGGGGGGTGAACGAATTCCTATGCCCCACAAATAATCCAGAGATGCATTTTAAATAAAAGGACACATTCTACTCATGTAAAAACACGCTGATTCCTGGACCGTCTGCAGGCCGGATTTAGAAGGCGATTGGGCTGGATCCGGCCCCCGGGCCTTAGTTTGCCTACCCATGGTCTAGCCCAATATTTATTACTCCGCTTGGAGTTAATCTCTAGGGTCTCAAGCAGAGGGTCTTTCCCATCCTTTAATGCAGGCAACTGAATCTGCGGGCGAAGCAGATGCCCTACCTCTCAGCTACACTTCCTGTGGGAGAGGATCATAGCTGTGTGTGGTACATCTGCTTTCAATGCAGGAGGTTTCAAGCTTAATCTTCAGGCAGGGATGTGATTATCACCCTGTCTGAAACCCTGGAAAGCCACTGCCAGTCAGTGTCAAAAATACGGTACTGGACCAGACAGACCCATGATCTGACTCAGAACGAGTGTCAGTTCAAGTCACCGCTTCTTCCTTATCAACATTCAGCACTAAGTGTTGCTGCCTAAGTAGCCAAAAGGCTACTTCCATCACCCACATGGAAAAAGGAAGTCTTAGCAGGCTTGAGGATGCAATGTTTCTGCAATGTTTGCAGAAATAATTAAAAAAATAAACGTCAGAAAGAATACGTAAGGGAGGAGAACCTGCGATGGTTGCAGTGAGCATGGAATAATGATTCACCTTAGAAGGAATGGGAAACTAAGAAGAATGGGAAATGGAATTGATGTCAAACATATTCCAACAGAATGGAAGACAGGAGTGCCTGGCGTGCTCTGGTCCATGGGGTCACGAAGAGTCGGACACGACTGAACGACTAAACAACACCAACAACAAATCAACTTAGGATATGGCTGGCTGATTAGAAAACTTAACACTCGCACTGCATACTGCAACATTTTATTCCCATACCTGTTTATTTAGCTTAGATTTATATGACATTTCCCCATATTGGACTAGTTCCTGGTTATGGGGAAGTGTGCAAGCACATTCTGGGAAATACACATAAAAGTCTCCTTCACACTTTGCCCCTCAGGGTGAAAGGTGGGGCCAGCTCCAATTCTTCCTACATGCTTGATAATGCCTGAAGAGAGCTTCTGTTGTTATAAAAAGAGCTTAACTGCTGCCAGAGGCTGGGCAAGCAAGTTCATGAAAGATCAACAGTGGAGCTGAAACAGATCAAAACAAAACACCTATCCAAATATATACCAGTTATAGGGAAATGATGTTATTGCTTCACCAAGTTGGCATTCCAGAGAGGGTTAGTTTTATTGGCCTGTACAAACTTCAGATACTCCTCAACTGCCTTTTTGAGATAACTGCTACCAGCTGCAGTAAAACAATCTCAGTCTTCGATAGCAATCATTACAGGTTAAAGGCCTTCAGCATATCTGAACCCATTAAGTTAACTCAGTTTCCTTGATCAGAAGTTGCAAACGTACCATATTTTTCAGTGTATAAGACGAGGTTATTTTATTTTAAAATTATGCTAAAAATTTGGGGTCATCTTATACCCGGATAGTGGAGAGGTGGGATGGGCAATTGGTGGCTGCCGCGAGCAGGAGATTGTCAGTGGCGTTTTTGCGGGTGATTGGTGGGTACGGCAAGGTCCACTGGCTATTGGCTGCTGCGGCAATTGTGTGTGATTGGTGCTTGCTTTCATCAAGCATGCAGACGATTGGTTGCTTCGTCGATGTGCATGCGATTGGCTGTGCCAGTCCTGCAGGTGAGCGATTTTCAGCAACCCCCCTGAAAAAGCTCAAGATTTCTGGGCAATCCCTCCCCCCCCCCACAAAAAAGCTCATCAACTGTGTGAAATCCCCCCACAAAAACGTTCAACGACCCTGAGCAATCTCCCCCCCCCAAAAAAGCTCAACAACTATGGGCAATCTCCCCCCATTTTCTCAATTTGGAATCCCAAAAAAGAGGGGGCGTCTTATACAGTGGTACCTCTAATTACTAACTTAATTCATTCCAGAGGTCCGTTCTTAACCTGAAACCGTTCTTAACCTGAGGCGTGCTTTCACTAATGGGGCCTCTTGCTGCCACTGCGCTGCCGGCACATGCTTTCCGTTCTCATCCTGGGGCAAAGTTCTCATCTCGAGGTAACTCTTCCAGGTTAGCAGAGTTTGCAACCTGAAGCGTTTGTAACCTGAGGTGATTGTAATTCGAGGTACCACTGTACATGGAGAAATACGGTAAGTTCACACTTGTCACCTGTGACCATTAGCCCTGCTGGCTGGGGCTGATGGGAGTTCAGCATCTGGAAGGCTACAGGTTTCCTGCTCCTTCCTGCCTTAGAGAGCAAACTAGTCAAGAAGCTAGACAAGAACTTTATTTTTTCCATCAAGAACTGAAGAGTAACAACACTATCCACGCAACACTCACTGCAGGTTTCTTAGAAATGAACATAAGAACCTGCAGGATCAGGCCAATGGCCCATCTAGTCCAGCATCCTGTGCTCACAGTGGCCAACTTGAGCACAACCACACTCTCCCATCCTGTGGTTTCCAGCAACTGATGTTCAGTTGCATTCGTCGCATGCATCGCTCTTTCCGTTTCGCTGCAGTTCGGCTTCTGCCAAAAACAACGCAATTCAACTTAAAGTCTGCTGTGGTGGAATTAGGTAAATTGCATTACATTATTCCACCCTCTTCATTTAATTGCAAAGGGTGTGCAATGCAAATGGTGGCGGGAGGACACACACAATCGATAGCATATCATTTGTAGACTAAAGGCAACGGGAGCAAACACCAATTGTATTTGCTGGATTGATATCAGTTCCAGACAGGGGACAAATTAGTGGACACCAGCAAGTTCCATTTTCATCAGAATTCTCTGACATCTCTACCTGCAAGAGAATGTTATAGCCAAACATGTTGTTCACGCTTTCCCCCATCCCACCGCTCTTTACATCTGATCCCGAGGACCATAATTATTTTATGAGAGGTCTGGAAAATAAGGTGCAATGGTCTTGACCTAGTTCACAATGTTTGGTTTTGAAGTAGTAAAATTTGCCTACACCGAGAAGCTGCAAAATCTGATTGCTTGCTACGCTGGGGGAAATGCATGCAAGGTTATCTCTGACACAGTAACTATGTCACAAAAAAACCAAGATTTTCAGGCCTGGAGAACCTTGTTTTAGATTTAACGTTAAATCTGCAGCAGGAGATTTAGCAACCACCGAATTTCATGCCCGTGCCTCTTCTCTGTTCTTTCTATGCATCCAGACCTCAAATCCACTGCCACAGCTCCCAGAATTCTTTGCATGGAAGCCATGATGACGGCTTGAAGTGGTAACAGGTAACATCTTGTCCATTTCACCCTGCAAAATGCTTCCCAGCAACAGGACGGAGCTTGGGAAATTCTTCTGGATGGAAGAACTGGAGTGTTAGAAATGTACAACTGCCCTTATTTTCACCTGGAGAGTGTAATGTTTGCATGTCTGTTCAAAGCCATACTCATTCGACTCTGGCGGTGAACACGGCTGGCTCACCCAACTCTTGAGGTCCATGAAAGGCTCCAGGTCACAAAGCAAGTTGTTGTTTTTGCTCTGCCCCCCACAAAACACCGATAATTCAGCAGTTGTGTTTGTCATGTCAGATTGCACTCCCACAAGACAGCTTGCTGAATAGGGATATCCTGTCTGGAACAAGATGAGGATGGGAGGGGCTCTGTTTGAGTTATCACATCCCAAAGCTTTGTTTGCGGATGCAGAAAGCTTATGGCAAAGTTTAAAGTTTTAAAAAAGCACACAAGAGGAAAACAGCAAAAGAAATGAAAATAAATACAGTGCAACTTCAGCATCAGAAATGTTGGCATCTATTTCCAAACACGCCTCCAGATTGTTGCTCAAATATTATGCTAGTTATAGATAAACTGGGCATATCTAGACGGGGAGTGCTATGTTAGTTCAAATGTGTTGATTAAATGTCTCATTCTACAAAGGCACCCATTTATTAATTTCAGTCACATTCACGCCATATATTGAAAGCACATTAAAAATGTAAGGGATCATGGGCGTAGCCAGGTTTTTTGTTAGGGGGGGCAGGCCTTTTGTTTGGGGGGGCGCAGAACCTCAGTTAGCTATGTATTTTTATGTATTTTTATTTATTTAGGGGGAGGCACCTGCCCCCCTGCCCCCACCCAGCTACACTCATGTAAGGGATCCCTTCCCCTCGCTCTCTACTTTTTAACTGAAAAGAACTTCTAATTGCTTTCAAAGACTATCAAGTTTAGAGGAATCTCAGTGAATCTTGCCTTATAAGTTTGGGATTCGGGTCTCATCTTGGAAGTACAACAAGGGAAATAGCTAAGCAAATTACCACTATGATTAGCACAACAGATCACCCTCTGATGAATCATGATGCCCAGGCATTGTGATGTATCAGCATATACCAGTATTTAGCTGCTGAAGTATTGCCCAGCCCTAGCACTAAATATCGGCTGCTGCTTCCCGCTTTACTACTACAGTACTACTACTACTACCTCCTGGCAAACAGAAGAGGAAGAAATGGAGGCAGTGAGAGATTTTACTTTCTTGGGCTCCATGATCACTGCAGATGGTGACAGCAGTCACAAAATTAAAAGACGCCTGCTTCTTGGGAGAAATGCAGTGACAAACTTGTTCCTCACAACTACTAACAGCTGTGACAGGAGAGGAACTGCAAAGCAGGCATAAATTTTGCCCTTTGCTGCTGCTGTCTGAGCAAGAGAGGAGAGTCACCTTTCTCACTGATTTACAACAGCTGGGCTTCACAGCGGACTTCTGGGTGGTGCAGGGAGGTTTTTAAAGAAACTGCCAAGATGACGTGACTTTCGGGTTAGCAATGTCTGTGCTAGGAAGGGTCAGTGTTTGAGCTTTTATTTTTCTCTGCAGGTTAGTGGGAGTATAATTCTATTTGATTTGTGTCCCTGTGTTGCCAATGTTGTTATCAATGCCTTTGCTTGTTAATGTTTAACCTGCTTCTGTTTTATAATGTGTTTATGTATATGTTCCTCAGTCTAAGTCCCTTGGGAGACCTTGTAGGTGACCAGCGACTAATAAGATTAATAAATAATACTCTGGGTGTGTACACACATATTGTGCAACGTCTCCGCCATCCCCAGTTATCTCAAAGGTCCACACGCAAGTCGCAGCAAGGAACTTAATCTCTGCTTTCCTTATCAGGCATGATGCCTGCAAGGTCTGTTTCTTTTAGATGGGAAGAAGGCAGAGACCTCTCATCTGGGATAAGGCTATCAGCAGATCTCGTGCCGTCAAGGCACCAATACCTTCTTGTTTGCCACAAAGGGCATTTTCCTTCTTAGAGAATAAGGACCTGCGGCTTTGCACGTTACACAAATCTCTCTTGTCTCACGCGCTTCCCCTGCAAAGCAGGCCTGGTCCAACCTTTTAAGGTCCTAGCAGCTGCCTTGTCAAAATGTTTCTGTACATCAGAGATGCTACTTCGCAGCACGGTCAGGATTTCACAGCGAAGAAGAGATAGTCTCCTCTAACATAGTATGCAACGCATCAACTGAAGCACTGGTCTTCCAGTGGCCTGTGGCCTGATCCAAGGTGGGTTGTCACAGGACCATGGACCCCATTCAAATACAGGAGCTTCCTGCCGCCAATCAGAAGCCGCGATTTGGTTTACGAATGTTTTGGAAGTCGAACGGACTTCTGGAACAGGTTCCATTCGACTCCCAAGGTACAACTGCATACAGTCATACCTCTTGTTAGGTTGCTTCAGGTTAAATCTTTTCAGGTTGCGTCCCACGGTGACCTGGAAGTACCAGAAAGGGTTACTTCTGGGTTTCGCCGCTCGCGCATGCGCAGATGCTCAAAATGCCGTCACACGCATGCGCAGAAGCGGCAAATCGCGACCTGCAGACACGGATTGCATTTTGCTCATGTTGCGAACGGGGCTCCGGAACAGATCCCGTTCACAACCCGAAGTACCACCGTATGGTGAAAAAGTAATAGATTTCGCTCATATTGCTACAGTTCTGAGGTTGGTTTTACAATCATTTCTTAATTTTTTGGGTCCCAGGGAACTCTGGGAATTGTGGCTCTGTGAGGGGAATAGCAACTCTCAGCACCCTTAATGAACTACTATTCCCAAGATGCGTGACTCTTAAAGTGGTATGATACTACTTTAAATAGTCCAGATATGGCCCTGAAGTTTGATAACGGTTCTAATCACCACTTGCGCTTTTTGTGTGAACTGAGGAAGCTGGAAGTGCTGAAACATTTTTTTTTTTTTAATCCTTTAGAAATGGTGTGGGAATCCTCTTTCCTAGGAAAATAATTGACCAATGAGAAAAGCCTATTGGGTGAGTTGAGCCAGAGCCAAAACTGAGCCTGTTTGTTGTACTACACGATTCTATAGTTCTCATTCTTTCTCCCCGTCCCCATTTCTGCAGGCTGAATGAAATTAGGTCGAGGGCACATGTGGTATGCATACCATAGCAATGGCCCACATTCTAATGTTCAGAATTAGGCCATTCTAAAGTTCAGAATTAGGCCATTCATTGCTGTTGCATGCATACCTCTCTTTGCTCAGCTTAGCAGAGGTTCTTGAGGCAAGTAGCAAAAGCGCCTTGGGATTTTTTAAGGTTAAGAGGCGTGAATTAAAATTATTCCACCAAGATACACAAATGCGGTGAATCACCTGGTTAGACCCAGGTGACTTGCAAAAGCATGTCCAAGATGTGTAAATGAGCAGCTTAAACAGGGGACTTTGAAAGACATTGTATATTCAGTACTGTACTGAGAATTGGGAGTAAGGAGGGAAATGAAAGAAAGGCCTCAGGAAGAGAGCTCTGACCTCAGGCCTAGATTCTAAAACAACTCCATATATACCTTGGGTTGAAGAGCAGGGCAGCTGGATTAAGTTCAGAGGTTAAGATGTACACAGTGTTTGCAACTGCCTGAAATAGTGCACTGCATATGAATAACGGAAAATTCTACTTTGCATGTTGTTGTTTAGTTGTTTAGTCATGTCCGACTCTTCGTGACCCCATGGACCAGAGCATGCCAGGCACTCCTGTTTTCTTTTTTTTTTTTTTTTATAATATTTTTTATTACGTTTCTTTCCAAATTTTATACATTACAAACAAATAAGGAGTTTACAAGAAACCATTTTTTTTTTTTTTAACAAAAATCCCAACTTGGACTTCCCCACCCCTTCCGATTCTGCGTTCTTTATATTAACAATGTCAGCAATTTGTTACCTTATGTCATACCTTATTGTAACTTTTACATGTTATGTATCTATATTCAATGTATTATGTCACAATTTTTATACCTTTAAAATAAACGTAACATGTTCAATTTCATATTATCTCCTTTTCTCTTTTATCACTTAGTTTACTATTTACTTAATCATAATTGCTAAAGCGTATCATTTCCAAATCATGCACCGTCTTAAGATTCATACAGTTTGTAATACTTTTGCAAGTAGTCTTTAAACTTTTTCCAGTCCACCTCAATTGTTTCTACATCCAAATCTCGGATTCTGCCGGTCAGTTCAGCTATCTCCATGTAGTCCATCAACTGCATCTGCCATTCCTCCAGCGTGGGTAAATCTTGTGTCTTCCAGTTCTTTGCGATGAGTATTCTTGCTGCTATACTAGCATACATAAACAAAGTTCTGTCCTTCTTTAACACTTTCTGGTCTACCATGCCCAACAGGAAGGCCTCTGGTTTCTTGGGAAAGGTATACCTAAATACCTTTTTCAACTCATTGTAAATCATTTCCCAGAAAGCCTTAACCTTTGGGCATGTCCACCAGAGGTGAAAGAAAGTCCCCTCTGCTTCCTTACACTTCCAACATTTATTGTCAGACAGGTGATGTATCTTAGCTAACTTGACTGGGGTCATGTACCACCGGTATATCATTTTCATAATGTTTTCCTTCAAGGCCGTACTGGCCGTGAATTTCATTCCGGTGTTCCATAACCTTTCCCAGTCTTCAAACATAATGTTGTGTCCAACATCCTGTGCCCATTTAATCATAGCAGATTTAACTGTCTCATCCTGTAAATTCCACATAAGCAGCAAGTTATACATTCTAGATAACAGCTTTGTCTTTGGTTCTAACAGAAACCAGAAGAAATTAGGAGGTGCTTCCACAGATACTTCAAAGAACTGTATGCACAGGGGCCCCAGAAAGAATCAGAGATAGATCAATTTTTAAAGATAAATGGACTATCAAAAATAACTCAAGATAAAAGATCAATCTTGAACTCTACAATAACCTCACAGGAAATTGAAGGTGCCATTCAGAATATGCAACTAGGCAAATCTCCAGGCCCGGATGGACTTACCTCCAAATATTACAAGGTTCTGAAGGACTATTTGATACAACCTTTGTTGGAGGTATGTAACCAGATTATGGATGGGAAGAGGGCACCAGAAACGTGGAAAGAAGCCTTCATCACATTGATACCTAAGTCAGAATCTGAAAAGACTCAGCTTAAAAACTACCGTCCCATCTCACTCCTAAATGTGGATTACAAAATATTTGCAGACATTTTGGCAAATAGACTTAAAAAAGTCTTAAATGAAGTAATTCATAAAGACCAAGCTGGCTTTCTCCCTGGTAGACATTTATATGAGAACACTAGAAACATCATTGACATTTTAGAACTTTTGCAGACTAACAGGAACACAAGGGCGGTGTTAATCTTTATTGATGCGGAGAAAGCATTTGACAACATATCTTGGATGTTTATGAAGAAGAACTTGGAAGGGATGGGAGTGGGACGGGGGTTTGAGAATGGATTACATGCAATCTATTCAGAACAAAAAGCTAAATTAATAGTGAACAATGTGGTGACGGAGGAATTTAAAATTGAAAAAGGGACACGACAAGGGTGCCCTCTATCCCCTCTGTTATTTATTTCAGTCCTGGAGGTGCTATTGAATATGATCAGAGAGGACCGGTTGGTACAAGGGATAGAGGTCGGAGTGAAACAATATAAACTGAAAGCTTTTGCAGATGACCTAGTTTTGACACTGCAGGAGCCAGAATCCAGTACAAAAAGAGTTCTCGAACTTATATCTGAATTTGGTCGGGTGGCGGGATTTAGGTTGAATAAACAAAAAACTAAGGTTCTGACCAAAAATTTAACAATTACAGAAACAGAGGGGTTTCAGAGAGAAACAGAACTGAATGTGGTTAAAAAAGTGAAATACCTTGGGATCTATTTGTCCTCCAAGAATTTGAATTTATTTAAGGATAATTATGAGAAATGTTGGTTGGAAGTTAAAAAGGATTTAGAAATTTGGTCAAGATTGAAACTTTCCTTGTTGGGAAGAATTGCAGCTATAAAAATGAATGTGTTGCCGAAAATGTTATTTTTGTTTCAAACCTTACAGATCGTGGACAGAGTGGATTGCTTTGGAAAATGGCAGAAGGATATATCTAGATTTATCTGGCAGGGCAAAAAGCCCCGAATAAAGTTTAAAATATTAACAGATTCGAAAGAAAGAGGGGGGTTTGCCCTGCCGGACTTGAGGTTGTATTATGAAGCTGCAGCCTTCTGCTGGCTGAAAGATTGGTTTTTGTTGGAAAACACCGATGTCCTAGATCTGGAAGGTTTTAATAATGCTTTTGGATGGCACGCATACCTATGGTACGACAAGGTTAAAGCACATAAATTGTTTAAAAGCCACATTGTCAGAAAAGCAATTTTCGCAGTCTGGATGAAATATAAAGACTTACTAGAGAGTAAAACTCCGAGGTGGCTATCACCAGTGGAGGCCAAGGCCCGAAAAAGACCCAATATGGAGGCCTATTGGCCGAAATATTGGGAATTGACTGAAAAAATTGGAGACAATTGGAAGTTGCAGAGCCAGGACAAACTAAAAAATAAGGTGCGAGATTGGCTACATTATGCTCAAATTCAAGAGGTTTTCAAAATGGACAAAAAAGTTGGTTTCCAGGTGGAAAAGTCGAAACTAGAGACAGGCACTCCTGTTTTCCACTGCCTCCCGCAGTTTGGTCAGACTCATGCTGGTAGCTTCGAGAACACTATCCAACCATCTCGTCCTCTGTCGTCCCCTTCTCCTTGTGCCCTCCATCTTTCCCAACATCAGGGTCTTTTCCAAGGAGTCTTCTCTTCTCATGAGGTGGCCAAGGTCTTGGAGCCTCAGCTTCACAATCTGTCCTTCCAGTGAGCACTCAGGGCTGATTTCCTTCAGAATGGAGAGGTTTGAGCTTCTTGAAGTCCATGGGACTCTCAAGAGTCTCCTCCAGCACCATAATTCAAAAGCATCAATTCTTCGGCGATCAGCCTTCTTTATGGTCCAGCTTTCACTTCCATACATCACTACTGGGAAAACCATAGCTTTTACTATACGGACCTTTGTTGGCAAGGTGATGTCTCTGCTTTTTAAGATGCTGTCTAGGTTTGTCACTGCTTTTCTCCCAAGAAGCAGGCGTCTTTTAATTTCGTGGCTGCTGTCACCATCTGCAGTGATCATGGAGCCCAAGAAATTAAAATCTCTCACTGCCTCCATTTCTTCCCCTTCTATTTGCCAGGAGGTGATGGGACCAGTGGCCATGATCTACTTCACATGTTTTCATTTATTTATTGAACAAAATTTGACACACGACTGGGTTGCAGAGAAAACCTGCGGCAGCTCTGCTTTTCCCTCTTCTGGGATGATATAAGAAAAAAAATTGCTCCTTTTCCCTTATGGGGTACCCAAGAGCCCATATACAGTGGTACCTCGGGTTACATACGCTTCAGGTTACATACGCTTCAGGTTACAAACTTTGATAAGAACTTAAGAACTTTGATTCAGGATGAGAACAGAAATTGTGCTCCAGCGGCACAGCAGCAGAAGGCCCCATTAGCTAAAGTGGTGCTTCAGGTTAAGAACAGACCTCTGGAATGAATTAAGTACTTAACCCGAGGTACCACTCTAGAGTCCTTTTGTAGGTTCTATATCGGTAGGAGAAAATAACAGAGACCAACCAGAGAATACAGTGGTACCTCAGGGTTAAGTACTTACCGGTAATTCGTTCCGGAGGTCTTATAACAGGGAAGTTAGTTCCCAACTTGGCTGAAGGTGGTTACATGGGGTTGCCATATATTGAAGAGCAAAAAAAGAGGGCAGCCCGAGCTGCTGCCAGCCTGAGCTGGGAAAAAGAGGTGTGCCTCTTTCTCTGGCTCGGGCTGACAGAGGCCACGGTGTGCAGAGCAGCCAGAGCCCCTCCCCCCTAAAAAAACCTGGACATTTCCTTTCAAATGTAAAAAATCTGCCTGGATGGGCGTGTTGGCTCCCCAACAGAGGATATTTCTGGGTTTTCCCAGACGTACGACAACCCTTTGGTGTGTTCAGGGCCAGATTTAGGTTTGATGAGGCCCTAAACTACTGAAGGTAATGGGGCCCTTTATATGTCCAGCTGTCCTTTGTCAACAACAAATTGCTACTCTTTTTTTGTGTTGAATATATGCTATATGGTAATATGGACCTACTAGGTCCATACACAACACAAAACACTGTTGCTGTATGTAGGTTTTATTTTGTTTTTTATCTTATATTTTGGAAATGTACATCCAGTTTTGTTCCCTTTGAATTTTTTAGGGGCCCCCAAGAGAGTGGGGCCCTAAGCTATAGCTTGTTTAGCTTATACGTAAATCTGGCCCCGGTTGTGTTGCATCTGTGCCTGCTAATGAACCTGGCTGGCTGCCCAGCTGGCAAGAGAGGAAGTGAGTAATGGGAATGCCAGACAGGCAGAAAGACTCACTCAGCCAACCCACAATGGGGAGGGGGAGCCCCTTAGCTGGCACCACCAAGCCATTTCCATTGGTTTCAGTTTGCCATTGTGGATGTTTCAAGCTTCTAGGAGCCATTGAGCATGCAAGTGGCGACATGCGCCAGCCACTGAGAGCCAAGTGAGAAGACTCTTCTGCGTGGCTCACATGCTCTCCTTTCATTGGCTCTCGGGAGGCTGACATGGGGTCTTGGGGCGGGGCAGGAGGAAAGGTGAGCCATTGACGACTCCCTACAATCTGGGAGGACTATACCATCTACATAGCTCAGGGCAGGATGCTGCTTGTTGCCCCACTAACCTGCCACACATTTTGTCCTCCCCTCTGCCAAATCTGGCACTGTATTTAAGGTGTAAATAGTACTTTCCTTGAATAACCAAAGTACTTTACACCCATTTGAACTGGAGTCCATTCCAAAGCTTTGGTAAAAGTAGGTCAGTGTGATTTTCTTCGCAACTACAGTGGTACCTTGGGTTACATACGCTTCAGGTTGCGTACGCTTCAGGTTACAGACTCCACTAACCCAGAAATAGTACCTCGGGTTAAGAACTTGCTTCAGGATGAGAACAGAAATCGTGCTCCGGCAGCGCGGCGGCAGCGGGAGGCCCCATTAGCTAAAGTGGTGCTTCAGGTTAAGAACAATTTCAGGTTAAGAACAGACCTCCGGAACAAATTAAGTACTTAACCCGAGGTACCACTGTAGTACTTTATGCAAAATGGAGCACTCCCTGTTTCAGGATGCCAGCCATTCTATTTCTTTCCCCCTCCAGAGTACAGTCATACCTCGGGGTAAATACGCTTCAGGTTGAGCGCTTTCGGGTTGCGCTCCGCAGCAACCCAGAAGTAACGGAGCGTGTTACTTCCGGGTTTTGCCACTCGCACATGCACAGATGGTCAAAATGACATCATGCGCAGAAGCGGCAAAACGCGACCCGCGCACGTGCGGACATGCTATCGCGTCTTACGTTCTATTTGGGATGCGAACTGGGCTCCGGAACGGATCCCGTTCGCATCCCGAGGTACCACTGTACTGGGCATGCTCAGTTCTCATTGGGCTGTTTTGGGTCACCTCCCCCATTCTGAGGTTCTTGGGCCCCCTCTTGAGATTCTTCCTGCTTCTATAAACCTGAGGGGTTCCTCTGACTTTTCTGAAACCTCCATCCTGAGCTGTTTGGGCTGGATCTGCAAGCATGAAAAGGCTTGCCTTGTCAGGAGACAGCAGACTCAGAAAGAGAGTGGAGCTGATTGCAGTTGTGAGGTTTTATTTAAGTACTTCCTGGTAGTCCACTCACTCACTTAATCAGCATTCTCAGCTAACTGAAAAAGCAGAAGGAAACCTGATGTTTGACCATTCATATAACTACAACATGAGAGCCCCTCCAGTAATAGATAGAAATTAGGTACACACTACAAACCCCGTTAAACATCTTTCATGAGCAAGAACAGCAACAGAGACTTTCAAATCAGATTTCACTGAATGGTGCAATCCAGGGATTGCGCTACATCTTCCTGAAAAACCTGACAGAAGAGTCACATTTTCTTCAAAGGATTCCGCCCTCCAAACCATCTGCACAGATCTTACAAACAGATTTATGCAACGGTGGTACATATAGAGGTTTGAATAACAGTGTTGCAGGCCACCCCAATCTGAGAGGTGCAAAGTTCCCGTCGCTTTCCTAGGGTTTGTGTTTCCTCAGAATGAGTGACAGCGGAGACTGTGGTGTCTTTATGATATATGGTTTATTTACACATATATACAACCTGAGTCTATGATGGAGGGTTTCACAGCCTTAATACCCCAAGGCATAGCTCTGTCTCACAGCTGCCCAGCCTGCTTCTTGCTTCTAGCTCTCTCACACACAACTCTGGTCTTTGTCTTCTTAACTTCCAGCTAGCTGAAGAAGGGAGGCTGACCTTCTTGTCCTCTGCCACAGGGAAACTTCCTTTGTTACCTTAATGGCCCATACTTAGACGTCCACTAACAAGCAACTTTTCCATCTATTACAGCAGTTTGAATCCTTGCTTAGATTTGAACCCATGCTGGATCCAGGAATTAGAAGGGTTTTAGGCATACGGCCTACCCCCACCCCTCAAAAAACCACATCAAAACAATATGAATGTAATGACAATGTTACATTATCCTGCCCTAAAGTAACTGTGGTTTATGTTGCACCAGGCAAAGGAATACAAGCAGGAACAGCGCCTCAAATGCAAATAATTATCTGGAACCTGGAATTTTTGTGGTGAGGCATACATTGGGGATTAGGCAAATCCAGGGAGGATTATGGGTATTAATGGCTACAAGTCAATGCATGTATATTAACTCCAGAAGCATTATGCCTCTGAATACTAGGTGCTGGGGAGAACAGCAAAGCTGGGAAACTGCGCTCACATCCTTGTGGGCTTCCCATATCCATTTTGTTGGCCACTCTGAGAACCAAGATGCTATGCTACCGCTTTAAACAATCATGGCTTCCCCCCCAAAGAACACTGGGAGCTGTAGTTTGTTAAGGATGCTGAGAGCTGCTAGGAGACCCCCTATTTCCCACACAGAGCTTCCATTTCAAGAGTGGTTTTCCCTTTTCAAAGGGGACTCTGTAATTATAGCTCTGGGCACCTCTCAGCACATTTTATTAAACTACAGCTCCCAGAATTCCACGGGGAAGCCGTGAGTGTTTAAAGTGGTATCACAGAGAATGGGTGTTTGGTCTGCATAGCTGTCAACTTACAGATTTGAAAATAAGGGACCAGCAGCCTCAAAAATAAGGGATCAGCAGCCAAAATAAGGGATTTTTCGGGCACAGGTATGTTCAACTTCTGAGCCCCTCCGAGCCAAAGGCAGAACGCCCAGCCAGCAGCCAAACGAAGCCTCAAGCCTCAAGGAAAACCACCGTCACCTCTCCGCTGGGAAGCGCTGAGCAAAGGCGAGTCCCCAGGCAACTTGGCCAATTTGATTGGCACAAGGCATGCAAGCTCCACCCCCCAGTCGTTCTTAGACTCCTTATTGGGTGAGCAATGCAGCCAAGCAACACAGTTGGAGCCTCCCTCCTCCCTGGCCAGCAGGGAGGGAGAGGAGCTGCTTCCTTTGAAACCTGGGAAATTTAAGGGACATCATCAATAAGGGACAGCAGCGGGACATGGCGCTGGGATAAGGGACTGTCCCGCCAAATAAGGGACGCTTGACAGCTATGTTGGTCTGAACCAATTGGCCTCTTCTGATACCCTCAAGCGATCTGTGATTGGATTTCCTGTGTCACGTGGGTTACTTATGGTGTGGCTGCTGTTAAGCTTCCTCTCTTGAACTCTTCTAGCTCAGTTGATTAAAGTGCAGTGGCTGGTAATGCCAAGGTTGCAGGTTCGATCCCCGTACGGGACAACTGCGTACTCCTCAGGGTCCCTTCTAACTCCAGAATTCTGTTATTCTAAGACAAGACGTTAATCTTTGGGGTTGCCTACCTCCTAACACTTTTGGACCTGACACACCGCCCTGGAGCTTTCTGGAAGCTGCCTTATACCAAGTCTGTCCATTGGGTCCATCTAACGCAGTATTGTCTACACTGACTGGCAGCTGCTCTCCAGCAGTTTAAGGCCAGGGGCACCCCAGTCCTACTTGGAGATACCAGAGATTGAACCTGGGATTTTCAGCCTTCCAAACAGATGCCATATCGCTAAGCTGCAGCTTTCCCCCAAGAAAACAAAGTTTGCACAATGGTTTTCTTTCTTTCATCTTGTTTACCTAGGTTCCTCAATACTGTTTGCTGGAAAGGTTAGGATAAGCAACAGAGAAGTTGAAATAGCAGAGATAGCTGCAGGATTAAAGCAGATTCTCGTGTGTGTGTGTGTGTGTGTGTGTGTGTACACGCACACACACACACACACACACACACACCCTGTTCAAAATGCCAGAGGGGTTTTGATTTTGTTCTACTTCGAAATATTTAATCTGGAGTGATGATCTTTGCAAAGCCATGTTTTCAAGTAATAAGGTAAAGGTACCCCTGCCCGTACGGGCCAGTCTTGACAGACTCTAGGGTTGTGCGCCCATCTCACTTAAGAGACCAGGGGCCAGCGCTGTCCGGAGACACTTCCGGGTCACGTGGCCAGAGTGACAAAGCTGCATCTGGCGAGCCAGCGCAGCACACGGAAACGCCGTTTACCTTCCCGCCAGTAAGCGGTCCCTATTTATCTACTTGCACCCAGGAGTGCTTTCGAACTGCTAGGTTGGCAGGCGCTGGGACCGAACAATGGGAGCGCACCCCGCCGCGGGGATTCGAACCGCCGACCTTTCGATCGGCAAGCCCTAGGCGCTGAGGCTTTTACCCACAGCGCCACCCGCGTAAAGTAATAGGTGAAGACAAATGTCAGTAAATGGGGCTAGCTCAAAGGCACATGTGTTCTTATTAAGCTGTTTTGGTGTTTGTAGGTTTTTTCCTGGTGAGAACAGAGTCCAAGGACTTGATGGGCTTCTTATTGTAACTAGCAACGGGGAAAGGTAGCTCTTTCTTTCAATAAAGGTTGCCAGTGTCAGACCCTTTACCAGGAGCTGTTTCCCCCCCACACACACACACGCAACCCCACGAGGGCAGGTGCTCTACACAAATGTCACAGCCGTGCTGGCAAGAGGGGGGCTTTCCCACACAACTCTATTTTTACCAGTTCTCAGAAATAGACCGTACTTCCTCTTCTGCAGAATGAGTGGACAGCGAAGGCTCTTAATCTAGTATATGAGGAAGTACAAGAAGATACTTTCAGCGTAGTAAGGAGGAGGACAAGGAAGCAGTATTTCAGCTCTGTTTGCAAACAGTGTTAAAGCCACACCATTGGTCCATTTCAGCTGAGAAATTATATGTTTTATGAGTCTGCAGTGTGAAACCACCAACCAAGCAATTCAGTGCTGTCACCTGAAGGGGAACCCTTTTTCCTAATGTCCGAATTAGCTTACTAAGGCCAGGATGCCTTTGTTTTCACCAACATTTTGTTTGTTTGTTTTTGTGAATGAATGACCACAAAAGAGTTACATAAGAATTGCCTGTTTGTTGTTCTCTTGCCCTAAAAAGGTTGAAAAGTCTTGGGGCACCTTAAAAGACTAATAGACTCCTTGTGGGGGGAGGGCAACCAACAATAGCTGTGTTGGTGCATAAGAAAAGACCAAACTCTAAAGCCTACAGACTGGGTATCGTAATCATGATGATGATGATGATGATGATGATGATGATGATGATACAAACCCAAATGTCCTCCAGAGTGGGAAACTTTCATATTGCATAAGCTTTTGTGGAAGGGCACTGAAGCTCATGAAAGCCCATGAAAGTTTGATAAATTTGTTACAGTGGTACATCGGGTTAAGTACTTAATTCGTTCCGGGGGTCCGTTCTTAACCTGAAACTGTTCTTAACCTGAAGCACCACTTTAGCTAATGGGGCCTCCTGCTGCTGCCGCGCCGCCGGAGTACGATTTCTGTTCTCATACGGAAGCAAAGTTCTTAACCTGAAGCACTATTTCTGGGTTAGCGGAGTCTGTAACCTGAAGCGTATGTAACTTGAAGCGTATGTAACCCGAGGTACCACTGTAGTTGGTGTTGCAAAACTCTGGAGTAATTATTACTGTCTCTCATTTCCCTCTGAACTCACATTTTCCAACGTGGAGGATCTGAGAAGGCGGGCAAATAGACCTTTGCATTCAAAAAGATCCCAGAGTTAATCCCTGACAAGATCCAGGCTGGACTGACAGAGATCCTGGAGAGCTGCTGCCAACCAGTGCCAACAATACTGCGTTGGGTGGCCCAAAGCCTTTGCAAACCCTGATGCAAGCTCTTGTCAAATATTTGTATAACAACGCATTCTGCTCATGGTTCTTTGGATCTAGCCTCCTCCCTTGTGGTCTTGAACATGTCACTATTTTTCACCAGCTTTAAAAGTCACAATATTTCTCATTAAAAATTATTCAGGGCATTGAAGCTGTCCTATACCACGGCAGAGACCACTGGTCTATCAAGGCAGGGCTGGCCCTACCATTGGACGTCGTGAGGCCTTTGCGCCAAGCAGCAAAATGCCTCGGGCCAGCCCTGCTTCTGGGTCAGTACTTTGCAAAACACAAAAAGCACAGCAACTCATTCCGGAGCGTTAGCAATAAACTCAGCTGCTGCCTGCAGCTTTCTGTCCCTTCCTCCTCTCTCTTTCCTTTAAAAAGTCCTTAAAACAGTGATGTCCAAACTTTTTTTCAAAGAGGGCCAGATTTGATGAAGTGAAGGGCCGTGAGGGCCAAACAAAGGGCCAATCAAAGTTGTTGACCTTTTACCTTTTTTTTTTTAGGATTCAAGTTTTTAGCTTTTTTATGATTTTACCCCAAAGTTGTTGAGCTGTTTTTAAGGTTCAGGTAGTTGAGCTTTTTTTAGGATTGAAGTTGTGGAGGGTTTTTTTTTAGGATTTTACCCCAGGAAATAAACTGCTACAGGGGCTGGATTAAACCAACCAGCAGGCCGGATTAGGTCCCCAAAACGGACTTTGGACATGCCTGGTCTACACTGACTGGTAGCTGCTCTCCAGGCTTGCAAATATAAGTCTTTCCAGGCGTACCTGGAGATGAAGGGGGTTAAACCAAGGACCTTCTGTGCTGAATGTGTGTGCTCTGCCTCTGAGCTACAGGCCCAACCAGGGCCGTCTTAAGCATATCTGGCGCCGTGGTGCAAAGATCCCACCAGTGCTCCCCCCCCCCCCCGTTTCCCAGAGTTGTCGACCTTTTCCCAAGCCTCTGCGGGGATCGCTCTCCTCCCGCGGAGGCTTGGGAGGCAAGCTGCATGCCCACCAGCCATATGGTTGACAGGGCACAGCTGGCGGGCGGGCAGGGAAAGGGGAGGCCGCCGGCAAAGCCACACAGCTCTCCCACTCGCTGGGGTGCCCCTGAGAAGCCAGGGCCCTGGCGCAACGCACCAGTAAGCCCAATAGGAAAGACGACTCTGGGCCCAGCCATGACCAAACGAAACATTATTGCAGGTGTTTTGATTTTACAAGGGGTACAACAGCTACCTCTCTATTGCCACCCAATATCATGGGTGTTGGGGTCTTATTTCAGGGTGTTGGGGTGGAGACTTCAGTTCCAAAGAGCATGAAATGTTATCATAGAATTATAGAACTGTAGAGTTGGAAAGGACTCTCAGGATCATTGTAGAATAGTGGGTAGACATGGCAGACGACACAGCGATTTCTCCAAAGCAGCTCTTTATTTTGTAAGCTGGAACAGAACTGAACAGCAAACAGCTCAGCTGGCCTGCTTTTATAGGCAGCCGGCTGTCAACATTGTAGCAACAACAACCCAGGGTTTCCCGCCTAAAATAACTGACGTGGACCTGAGTGAAAACTATCTATAGTATCCCCCTGCTGGCCCAGGGTGAGAACTTCAGTACATAACAATCATCTAGTCCAACCCCCTGCATGCAGGAATATTCAGCTGCCCCATACAGGGATTGAACCCGCAACCTTGGCGTTATCAGCACCACACTCTAATCAAGTTGTGCAGGTTGTGCAAAGGAGGGGTGCTGGTGATAGTGAAAAAGCCCTGGGTTTCTGTTCTGACTCAACATCTTTGTTTCACTTTTGTTTCCAGTTATCTTGGGCACGCAAAAAGTTTCATTTTTCTAGAAATAGGCTGGGGATTTATAAAGTGGTTGGATTAAAAAAAACCCACACGGAGATGTAAAAGATTTGGATCGTAAAAGCTGCAGGAGGAAATGATTAAGAATAGGACCCACAAAGGAGGGAAGTCCAGGAGATTCTTTGGAATCCTGTTTCTATGTTGTGTGTTGGATATGTGATTGTAAAACTTTGATCTGAAAACCAAATAAACACACACACAGAGAGAGAGAGAGAGAGAGAGAGAGAGAGAGAGAGAGAGAGAGAGAGAGAGACATATATTTGTTTCTTTGGTTTTCAGATCAAAGTTTTGCAATATATATATACTATTATCCTCTGCAGAATTAGAAAGTGGTGCAGAACTCCAGACCAGATGGAGGGGTCTGGAGGGCCACATTCACTCTCCAGGACTGAGGTTCCTCACCGGTGCTCTGCAAACTTATCAAGGAGCAAGTCCCTTTGGACTCAACAGGACCTACTTCTGAGTCGGCATGCAAAGGCCTGCTCTGAGAACAAATAAATAATATATGGTAGTATTTTGGATTTATTATGTTCTGTGTTGAGTATTTGGTGTGTACTGAACATTCTTGTCCCAAGTTTTTTTCCATTATTATTACTACTACTACTACTACTACTTTGTGATGGCAAACCTACACAATCACAAGGGCCACAGATGCTGGATCAGAATAGGCAAAATACCAAGTACAGTGGTACCTCGGGTTACATATGCTTCAGGTTACAGACTCTGCTTACCCAGAAATAGTACTTCAGGTTAAGAACTTTGCTTCAGGATGAGAACAGAAATCGTGCTACGGCGGCACGGCGGCAGCAGGAGGCCCCATTAGCTAAAGTGGTGCTTCAGGTTAAGAACAGTTTCAGGTTAAGAACGGACCTCCAAAACAAATTAAGTTCTTAACCCGAGGTACCACTGTAGCCTTTTCTGAGCTCCACCCTTGCAAAACCTGTGTTTCTGTCTTCTTACTGACTTCAGTCCAGAATAATACGTATCTGAAGAAGTGTGCATGCACACGAAAGCTCATACCAAGAACTAACTTAGTTGGTCTTTAAGGTGCTACTGGAAGAAAAAAAAATTTTTGTTTTGACTATGGCAGACCAACACGGCTACCTATCTGTAACTGGAACTATGGAAGGCACCACATTGAGCCACATGAAATGGAAGTCCATCAACCTCACCAAGAAACTTGCACAGGTACAGACTGATATCTTCTTTCTTACTAAATGCAAGAACCTGGACATTATACCCAAGGGTCTTAGAATTAAGAACCCTCTACAATCCACGTATCCCACTGAATATGCAAGAAAACTATGCAACACTTTCTCTAAGAAGCTGCTCAAACATCTGATCAGCGTTCTGTACTCTAAACAGAAGCTAATAAAGGAGGAACTCCTTGTATTGGACAACTCTATCAGGAACCACCAAGCTTGGCAAGAGTTCCAAAAGGGAAAACAAAACATTTACCACTCTCAACTGGAGCTACTGAAAAAACAGAAAAACAAGAAACTCTCTAACCTTTCCAACCTACAGGCTACTAATCAAAACAAGATCAACAATATTGTCAATCTCTCACAGCAAGCACTCAGCCCAGCTGAGGAATCAGTCCTTTCACGTGGACTGTCATTCTGCCCTGCCAAATCCCCACACATGATTCAGTTCTGCGGGGACTTGGAAGCATTTTTCCGCCGTTTACGCCTGAAGGAGTATTTTCAACACACACAACAACAAGACAAAGCAGAACAAGCAACAACTTCACAACACAACACCTCTCAACCCACTGGAGAACAACCACCACCCTCCCAACAGAACACTGACCACCAACTACCACCGAAAAAGTGTTACACAAAAAGGGACTCCACATGGACCCCTTCTGATGGACGCAATACCACACTGGACTTGTACATTGACTGCTTCCGCCACAGAATCCAAACAGATGTGACCAGAAAACACCATCGCTTACAACAAAATCTAAACCATGCTGAAAGGAGAGCCATAGATAATCTCAGAAACAACCCAGACATTATAATTAAAGAAGCAGACAAAGGTGGAGCTGTCGTCATCATGAACAAAACTGACTACTTTCAGGAGGCTCACAGACAACTTTCCAATACCGCCTTTTACATAAAATTGGACTCAGACCCCACACAAGAATACAAAAAAGAACTGAACAAGATTGTTAAGGAGCTACCCCCACACATCCAAGAACAGAGCCTCACCAACACACCAACAGAACCTCGACCAGGAACTTTCTATCTTCTACCTAAAATACACAAACCAGGAAATCCAGGACGCCCCATCATTTCAGGTATTGGCACTATTACAGTGGGTGTCTCCGGTTATATGGACTCTGTTCTGAAACCATATGCCATCAGTGCTCCCAGCTATGTACGTGACACCACAGATTTTCTGAGGAAAATACAATCTTTAAATAATCTTCCCAACAATACTATACTAGCTACTATGGATGTGAAATCTCTGTATACCAACATCCCACACAACGATGGTTTACAAGCTATAAGGAACACCATCTCAGATAAAACCACAGCGGACTTTGCCACCAAACTCTGCCAATTTGTCCTTACCCACAACAACTTCAAATTCGGTGATGACCTGTTCCTTCAGATCAGCGGCACAGCAATGGGCACCCGCATGGCCCCACAGTATGCCAAAATCTTCATGGCAGATTTAGAACAACGTTTCCTAAACTCCTACCCACTCAAACCTCTCTTGTACCTGCGATACATTGACGATATTTTTATCATCTGGACACATGGTCAACAGACCCTGGACACCTTCCACCAGAAATTCAATTGGTATCTGAAGAAGTGTGCATGCACACGAAAGCTCATACCAAGAACTAACTTAGTTGGTCTTTAAGGTGCTACTTCAAGCTGAAAGTAAATGAGCAAAACAAAACAAAAATTAATTTATTTTTTAAACACCTTTTGAGTGAGTCATGTTCACTACCTGAGTAGTGTTCGGTTATCTATTTAAATTTTAAAGCTAAATTTTGATCTAGGAGTTTCACAAGGCTTGCACCAGTGTAGGAGGTGACTTCACATTTACTTTTCCTCTTGCTCCAGGCAACTCTCTCCTTGGGGGATGTTCTTAGGGGTGCTGCAAGATGATAATGGTAGGACAGCTTTTGCATCTTGCTTATTCATTATGATTGACTGGGGGGGGGTGAGGTGAAATCAAGAGCTTAGCGTGGGTGGGCAAAAGAGGGGAACAGAACTCCACCCCCCACAATCTGTGCCATTCCACACACCAAAAAAACCCGTGTTATTTCAGCTATCTGCTTATTTTCCTGAACTGAATGAAGGTACTTCCAGTCTTGAACCTCTACTGGGAGGAAAATGGCTTAACACAAGGGGAGGGAGGAAGCTGAAAATCTCTGTTAAGCCAGTCTGAAAGCAACACCTAAGATTACATCTCTTGTGTCACACCAATATAGCAACACCTTATCTCCCAAACTCATTGCCTGCTTCGCCCTGCTGCTAACTGCTCACCAACAGAGTTACATTAAACAGTGCATTCCTATACATGTTTTACTTAGAAGCAAGTCCCGGTGAGTTCCATGGACCTATTCCCAGGTAACTGTCCATAGTAGGGGCAGGGGGAACCTTGTGTTGAGGGCCGCATTCACTTGAAGTTAATCTATTGGGGGTTGCATGCTGATGTGTGTGTGGATAGGAACAGATCCCCTTTTTCTAACCTGAAGGAATCATTTCATTTCACTTTTAATTTGTATACAGTCATACCTTGGGATGAATACGCTTCAGGTTAAGCATTTTCGGGTTGCGCTCCGCAGCGACCCGGAAGTAATGGAGCACGTTACTTCCAGGTTTCGCCGCTCAGGCATGCGCAGACGCTCAAAATGATGTCACGCGCATGCACGGAAGCGGCGAAACACGACCCGCGCATGCACAGTCATGTAGTCACGTGTTACGTTCGCTTCAGGATGCGAACGGGGCCCCGGAACGGATCCCGTTCGCATCCAGAGGTACCACTGTACTGCCTTTCTATATTACTATACACAAGGCGTTTTACAAGCTGAAGAAACAAACAAAATAGACAGCAGAGAGCACATACCTAATAACCATCTGCTCCAGTACAAAAAAAAAAGTCAGAATAAAAGCATGATGTTAAAATAAACAACATATCAAATACTTCAGAAAGAACTTTCTGGCAGTGAGAGATGTTTGGCAGTGGAACAGTCTCCCTCAGGAGGTTGCGGACTCTCCTTTCTTGGAGGTTTTTAAGCAGAGGTTGGATGGACATCTATCGTGTATGATCTAGTTAAGATCCCTGTATTACAGTGGGTTGAACTAGATAACCCTTGGGGTCCCCTTAAACTATTCAAGTCTAGGATTCTAGGGTTCTAATAAAGCAATATTCAACGATCTATTAGAACACAATAGTAAACAGTAAAATTTAATATTACCAGCAAATAATAATTAAACAGTTTACACTTAACAATCACAATAAAAAATTGCTAAACTATAATCAATAGAAATAAAGGCAAGTCACAATGCACAAAATACTACAAAATATGCAAAACCATGTAAAAGGATCAAACTGAGAAACAAAGAGTGGTGGAATTGCAACAAAAAAATTGGGAAATGATATATAATGAAATGAAGAAAAAAACACACGTTTAAAATAACCTTTGTTAAAAATCCAGAAGCTTTTTTATTAGGAATTATAGGTACTGAGATTCCAAAAGACCAGAGGAAACTGTTCATGTCTGCTACAACGGCCGCTCGGATGTTACTAGCCCAGAGATGGAAGGAAGAGACAGCCCCGACCAGAGAAGAATGGCAAATCAAGTTGATGGACTATGCTGAAATGGCAAAATTAACTTGAAAGCTCAGGAATCAAGAAGACACGAAATTTAAAAAAGAATGGGGAATGTTTATAATGTATATATACTAATTCATTGTAAACAGGTCAAAACATTAGCAGGATTTTAAATACACTTGTAATGTAACAGAATGTATAGATAACTTAGGAAGATGAAAAATTGGGCATATATTGATATGCAGTTGAAAATATAATCAAAAGGATCCATGGAAGGGATGGGGGAAAGTCAGGAGATTCAGAGCAATATCGATTTTTGGATTTTGTACTTTTTTATGTCTTTTTATTTTCTTTCTTTCTCTCTTTTTGAAAATCAAATAAAAAGATTATAAAAAAAGCGAAACAAAGACACACAATTTACAAAAAAAATAAATTAAAAAATATCCCTGAACTTCTTGAATCATGCTGTCTTCCAGACAGCTGCAAACTGCCAATTGTTGCAATCGAAACATCTGCTACTTTGGCCATGAAGCACTAAGCACCTCAGAGACCCTTACATTGTTGGAGGACGTAAAGCATGGTTAAGCAAACTAAGGCCCGGGCGCCTTCTAAATCTGGCCCGTGGACAATCCAGGAATCAGCGTGTTTTTACATGAGTAGAATGTGTGCTTTTATTTAAAATGCATCTCTGGGTTATTTGTGGGGCATAGGAATTCATTCATTATCTTTTTCCAAAACATAGTCGGGCCCCCGACAAGGTCTGAGGGACAGTGGACCGGTCCCCTGCTGAAAAAGTTTGCTGACCCCTGAAAAGGTTTCCAAACTACACCCTAAGGCAGTGACATGTCTTTATCTAACTTTTACGGACAACTCTAAATCAGATCTGGAGGAACTTAGGTAGAGCCTTAGTATCCAGTTCATATCTGGCAATGGGGAAAAAAATATTGGCCACAGATCTTCGATTGCATTGGGTACAACAAAAAACATTTTCAGAGTTTATTGGACCCCACACCTTCTTTTTAGGAAAACTTTAACTAGCATTGACAAATGTTGGTGTCACAGGAGTTGCTTCTGTGCTAGAGTCACAGTCTTTTGGTCAGAAGTCATCTGCTGGATAAATATTGTTTCTGATACCTGTTTGAGATTTACAGATGTTAATGTTCTACTGGATTATGTACCAATCCTCTGGAAGCTGGCAGAGGGACCATTTAACTGGCTTCCAAGGGCACTCATGGTGGCCAAACGTCTAACACTTCAATCCTAGAAAGAGAAATCTACCCCATCTGATGGTACAATGGACATCGGGATTCAAGATGGCCTCAACAGATAGGAGAATTTAGGGATAACCAACTGCACAAAGGTGAGATGGGGGACACCTGGTTAGCCGGTAGTACGTGTGGAAAGGATCTAGGGGTCTTGGTAGACCACCAGCTGAACATGAGTCAACAGTGTGACACAGCAGCAAAAAAACCCCAAAACTAATCTTATTCTAGGTTGCATCAACAGAAATCTAGTGTCCAGTTCAAAGAAAGTAAAAGTGCCGCTCTATTCTGCCTTGATCACCCTATCTGGAATACTGTGTCCAGTTCTGGGCACCACAATTTAAGAAGGATATTGACAAGCTGGAATGTGTGCAGAGAGGCTGACCAAGATGATCAAGGATCTGGAAACCAAGCCTTATGAGGAATGGTTGAAGGAGCAATGTATATTTAGCCTGGAAAAACGGACACCAAGAGGACATATGGTAAAGGTAAAGGTAAAGGGACCCCTGACCGTTAGGTCCAGTCGCAAACGACTCTGGGGTTGCGGCACTCATCTCGCTTTATTGGCCGAGGGAGCTTCCGGGTCATGTGGCCAGCATGACTAAACCGCTTCTGGCGAGCCAGAGCAGCACATGGAAACGCCGTTTACCTTCCCGCCAGAGCGGTACCTATTTATCTACTTGCACTTTGATGTGCTTTTGAACTGCTAGGTTGGCAGGAGAAGGACCAAACAATGGGAGCTCACTCCATCGTGGGGATTCGAACCGCCGACCTTCTGATCAGCAAGCCCTAGGCTCTGTGGTTTAACCCACAGCGCCACCCGCGTCCTAGGACATATGATAGCCATCTTCAAATATATAAAAGGCTGTCACATGGAAGAAGGAGCAAGCTTGATTCCTCCTGCACTGCAGGGTAGGACTCGAACCAATCAATTCAAGTTACAAGAAAGGAATTTCCAACTAAACACCAAGAAAAACTTTCTGACAGTAAGAGCTGTTCAGCAGCGGAACGGTCTCCCTCCGGAGGTGGTGGACTCTCCTTCTTTGGAGGTCTTTAAGCAGAGGTTGAGTGGCCATCTGTCATGGATGATCTAGTTAATATTTCAGCATTGCAGGGGGTTGGACTAGATGACCCTTATAGAGCCCCTTCCAACTCTATAATTCTACTTCTGAGTAAACAGTTTTAGGATCACACTTTGATAGTTCCTTAGCCCAGGGCTGAGGAACTTTTTCCAGCCTCAGCACCACATTGCCTTGGGGCCAGCAGCCGTAGTTGGTGGAACAAGGATGGCCAGTTTTATGTGCACAACCCCATGTTATGTTCCGTCCAGACATGCAAGAGATATTATCAGAGTTCAATAGCACATCCCAGCCAGACAAAACCACTCAGGAGTCAGTGCAGAGCCAGTGAAGGATGTGACCATTGTGTGGTCTGGGAAAAGTTCCTAGGGTCAGGGTCTGATGTTTCTTCTCCATAGGACAGCCCCATAGCGACCCATTTCTACTTGAAAACAACTGCAAATATTTGTGGAATTATTCCCTTTAAAACCACACCGCAAACCCACATTAAAGCACCATTTTCAAGGTTTCGTCTGCTTGCACATACAAGTCGGCCTTTTGCAAACAGCTGTATTAAGTCTGTTGGAGCGAAATCAGAAAAGATATGTTTAATGGCATGAGCTTCCTTGGGCTAGAGTCTGCTTAGTCAGATGCAGGAATCCATAAAAACGAAAATGTTTGTTATGGGACAGTGGAAGTGTCAAGGGAGTAGGGGAGAGGAAATGTTTTGAAAGTTCAGATATTCAGGAACCAGAGAGATGAGTTAGAATAGATAAACCGAAGTATCCATTTTCAAACAGTTCTCTGTTTCTTCTTGAAAACGTAGCTGGGGTTCATTTTTTAAAGCTATTTTTTAATTAAAGCTTAAAAAAAACAAAGAAAAAACAATATACAGAAATCAACCTCAAATATCAAGCATTTTTCTTAACATAAAGATGAAAATAAGACTTCTGATTCTCCATCTATCAGCATTTAAAAACTTATGCAAAACTCTTCCTCCATAATAATATCCGACTCTTCTTTCCACAAACCAACCTTCTTTCAATCTTCAAACCCAGCTATCACAAACTCCTTTTCCTTTTGTGTGTGCAAAGAGTCCATAAGGGCTTTGCAGTCATTAATAAATGTCAATCATTGATTTAGAGAAAATTAAATTAAACACTGCAATCATTAATAAATGCCAATCATTGATTTTCTCTAATTAAACACTGTTAAGTTGTGGGTGAACATATCACACGACACAGCGATTCTTCAAACAGCTCTTGTTTATTCAGAGGCCAGAACAGAACTGAACTGAAGGGCTCAGTCAGCCTGCTTATATAGAGCTCCAGTACAACGGGTGGTGCTGTGGGTTAAACCACAGAGCCTAGGACTTGCTGATCAGAAGGTCGGCAGTTCGAATCCCCGTGACGGAGTGAGCTCCCGTTGCTCGGTCCCTGCTCCTGCCAACTTAGCAATTCGAAAGCACATCATGTGCAAGTAGATAAATAGGGACCGCTCTGGCGGGAAGGTAAACAGCGTTTCCGTGTGCTGCTCTGGTTCGCCAGAAGCGGCTTAGTCATGCTGGCCACATGACCTGTCTGCGGACAAACACTGGCTCCCTCGGCCTATAGAGCGAGATCAGCGCGCAACCCCAGAGTCGGCCACGACTGGACCTAATGGTCAGGGTTCCCTTTACAACGTTACTGTCGCAACTTTCTAAAACTATCCAATCACTGAACGTCACTTTCGAACCTTCATTTGCATAACTATCTACAGTATCCCCCTGCTGGCCCAGAGTGAGAACTTCAGTACATAACAAACACGTATCTGGGGTTCCTCAGGAGAACTGCAATGGGTGGGACCAGGTTGCCCATAGACTTTGCTATGGGAATGAGTATCCCCAAGGAAAAGTTGGGTGCTATCTGCCCGCTCCCTGGGCACCAGGGAGACCAGGCAATGCAGTGACAGACTCCAGATTTGGGGAACACCTACAGATACAGAGTCCCCTTCCTGGACCCCCAACCTTTGCTTGCCCTCTCCCCACCCGCAAGCCAAACCCTGCCAAGAAAGAGAACCTCAACACCATGCACTCAAAGCAGCAAGAATCCTGGAAACTGTAGTTTTGTTACATCTCAGCCAAGTCATATAAGAGGAGGATGTCAGGTCTCAGATAGGGGAGTCTTCCTCAGAAGAGGACCAGGAGGCTCTCTCCTGGGTCAGGGCTGCATCTGGGGGTTAGGAGCTGGGATCCTGAGACAAAGGATGAGCCCATGAGGAAGGCTACACCTTAAACATCAGGTGGGAACCTGGCCCACTACTGGTGACTACTGGTGACTACTGGTGAAGGTGCCTCAGGAGGAAAGGTCTTCACAGGAGTAAGACGCTCCTTTCAAGGAGACCTCTGGAGAGAATGATAGGAGTTGATAGGAGCTGAAGGTGAGCTGTGGGGTCCAGCAGCTCCAGCTCAAAACCCTCAGAGCTGGGCTGGGAGAGCTGTTGGAACCTGACTTCAGACTTTGTCTCTTGGCTGTCCCTATGTTGGGGATCTCTGTTTATTTGCTCGGATTCTGGCCTTAGAAACTGCTTTGGCTGCTGCAGATATGCAGTTCCCTGCTTACTCAGGAGCCTAGTGAAACCAGGCTAAGTTTACCTCTCACAGAACTACATTTCTCAGCACCCTTAAAGTATAATGCCCTGGATTCTTTGGGGGATCATGTGCTTTAAATGTATGGTGTGTGTTGGTGCATGTACATAGATTCTTGGATGCCAAGATTCAAAATTGGGGCAAGTACTCTTTGGTGAGAGAAGTCCCCAGAAGAGTTTTAAAGTCACAAAATATGCAGCAACGTAAACCCTGGAAATCTAGACTGTTAGACTTTAAAAATATGCCCTTCCAAGTGTGTTACAGAATTACCCTCTTCCCCCAAGATCACACCTTTAGTAAGTTTAAAATATTTACTTACAAACTTTCCAAAGGTCCGATTCATGTGCTTTTCCATACATGAGTGAGAAAAGTTGCACAGACAGTAAAACTTAGTTACAAAGTGGTGAAAATTCCTAGATTATTTATATAGGAACTCAAGAGTGGCTGGTGATAGCCATGCGGCTGAGCTGGAGTAACCATTTCAAACTTCCCCAAACAATTAGTTTCTCAGGTAGACTTGATTACCTCTTTCTTTCCTTGGGAAGCGAAGGAGCGTAGCCAACCTGGCAGCACAGCTTAGTCTATGATATTAACCCTTCATGCATTGATTAGACTTAAGTGTGTTGCTTAAGTCTAAAGTCTTAAGTCTTAGACTTAAGTGTGTTGCTGCTTTGTGATACTGGTTATCCCACAGTTGTGTGCAGCCCATTACTGCAGACAGCAGGAGTGGAAGAAATAATGTGGAAACAGCAAGCAAGCAGATTTCGACAGTGGTTTATTTATTCACAATTGCATTTATACCCCCACCTGCCCAAGGCCCAAGGAGGTGACATAACATGGTTTCCCCACCCACTGTTTTCCAGTTTTACAATCAGGACAACCTTGCGAGGTAGGTTAGACTCTGAGAGGTACAGTGAACTACATGACTGAGTGGGGATTTTAAGGGTCCTAGTCCAACGCTCTAACCACTACACTACACTGGTCGCTGCCAGCAGACCACATGGGGGGGGGATGACACCTCTTGCCGTGGGAACTCCCTGTCCCTGACCATGTTCCACACTGGCTAGACACCCCAAGGTGCCACAGACGCCCCATCTCTGTTTGGACCCCTCCTGTTTATACTTGTCTCTGGCTTTGCACCCTTGAACCCAGCACCACGCTGACGGGGCACCCTTTGTACGCCGAAAGCATCCCCAACTGCTTTTGCAAAGGGGTTGCAAAGATTTGCAAAGCACAAAAGAGCGCTGCAGCCCGTTCCGGAGCGTTAGCAAGAAATCCGCCTTGCTTCCTGCAGCTTTCTATTCCTTCCTTCCTCCTGTCTCGTTTCTTTCAAAAGCCCTGAAAAGCTCCTATGGCCAGGGAGGAACAGCAGGAGGAGTAGGAGGAGACATAAAAGAGTTTCAACTGCGGGAAGTGGCTCCACCTTCATTTAAAGAGAGGAGTAGGAGAGGCTGTTCAGCACAGCCGCCGTCCTGTCTGCCTCTGCCCCCAGCCCGCCCCACCGAGAGAGACGCGCAAGCGGATGCTTGGGGCGACGCGCGCTCCCCTTTGTCTCCAACGAGCATCATGCTGGCTTCCAGCGGCCCCAGCACCGGCCAGACCTGCGGCCTGGTGCTCATCTTCTCGCTGCTCCTGCAGTCCATATGCGTGGCTATTACCTTCCTTTATTTCTCAAACGAGCTGCAACAGGTCAGTGGAAAATTCGCGCGTGGGGGGGATCCGTGTTGGGGTTTTTTTTCCCCTCGGCCGCAGGCGGGCGGATCCTTGCAGCTTCCTCGCAGTGCATGCCTATGTGTATATTTAGATAGATTGCAGAGGTCTCCTCGGGAGTAAATCCCGTTGAGTTCACTGGGGCATAGCTCCCAGGGAGTGCATGCTTTAAAAAATAAATGCATGGTTTTTTCCTTCTCCATTTTGCAGCGTTGCCTTTATTCTCCCACGCGAGTTGCAACACGTTGGGCTTGTTTCTCCGGATTAAGGGCCGGATCGCTCCCGCGCCCCAACTTGCCTGCCTTTCTTCCCCTTCCTTAGTTCTTTGTTCGTAAAGCAAAAGGAAAGTTCTGCCATTAGGCGGAGAGGCGTGGTTAATTCGAGGGATCCCAGCGATCCTCACTAGGCTTACTTTGAAGTAAAACTCCTAGGAAGGGAGAGGATAATAAAAACGGGAAAATGCTTCAATTGCACGTTTGTTTTGACTTCTTCAAACTCATTTAACCGTTTGTTTTCTTTGCCGGACAAAGAAACCGAGGGAAGTTTAGCATTCAACGGGTTCCATTTACTTGAAAAGAAAAGTTTGGCAGGGGTTAATCCTATTTGCCTTAAAGTAAGTGCCACTGATTTTGGCGGGGCTTACTTGCAAGTAAAAGTGCATGGGGCGGAGTGCTCGTTTTGCAGCCCTGAGCGCGCGCGCGCTTATTTCCGAGGAAACGGAAATTGCACGTCTGCAACCCGATGCAACTTAACTCTCAAGTAAATCCTGCGCTGAGGCTATAATGCTTCCGGCAGGATCGGGATCCCAGTGCTCTGCGAGCAAGTTCCTCGCGAGCAAGTTGCATTGGTCGCACCGGGACTTGCTTCCGAGGAAACGGGGCAAGGGATTTGAATGCGGGGTACATTACAAAAACTCTTCCCCCTCCAAATTAAAAAGTATGTCGCTCCAGCTCCGACTCCTTCCAACTCCACCCAGCTTGGCCAATGGCCAGGGATTTGGGCAACATCTGGAGCGGGAGTGGGTGGGGACCCTGCGGCCTTCCAGATGTTGTTTGACTCCAACCCCCAGCAATCCTCCTCTATACTGGCCCATGGTCAAAGGGTGATGGGAATTGTAGTCCTGCAAATTATGGATAGCTCAAACCTTCCCCACTCCTGGCAGAAGGACTTCTGCATAATCAATAACGCTGCATCCCCATCATGCTATCATTCTGTGTCAGTAGTTTGTTGTTCTTTGCATTGTGTGGGTTGTGCGCATTCCGGACACGCAGTTCCCTCCCGTAATCCTGGCCTTCGGCCACTTTGGAGCTGCAGGGGAAAAAATTGCAGTTCGATTCTGCCTGTTGTGAAAACTCCCCTGACAAAATGGCAAAGGGGAAAACAAACAAACCATTGCTCACTTTTGGGGAAGGGGGTCCGACAGCTGGAGTCTTTGTTCTTGCCAGAATGGATGACCCCCAGATGGCCAAGTGAAAAGGATAAAAGAGGGGCTCTTCTACCTTAAATCATCAATGGCGAACCAGATGTTTTGTAACTCCAGCCCCCATCATCCCTCACCATTGGTTATGCTTGCTGTACCGCAGGGGTATGGCTTCAGCTACCAGCACAAATGTTCCTTACCTCCCCAGGTTCTTCCTGCTGTTGAAAATGTGCTTTCAAACACTGCAAGGAGCAAATGATTTGATGTGTAAGAGACTTAAATGGCTCCATAATCCTCTCTTAAAACAGAAAGGGTTTGTCCCCGCCCCCTTCAAAGCTCTTTCCCAAACCTAGAGTGCTTTTGTTTTCAAATAGTGGCTTAACTTAACTGGCGTTCCAAGCTGTGACCAACAAGTCCCCCTGTTTTTGTTTTGCTTCCTTCTGTTAAAAAAAAGAAAGAAAAAATGGTCATAAATTTTTTGAGCTGGCATAAACAAAAGGCTTCTTGGAAAAGAGAAGTATTTGATTGCTTAATACCTTTCCGTATCTCGGTTTATCTTTCCAAAGGAGAGACAGGGTTCTGTTTGCAGGATAATCTCTGCATTTGGCTCTGGAAATTACAAGTTGTTTTGATGAGCGTTTTTTCTGAGATGCTCCATGGGATGGCAGCCTGCTTTATGCATTCCTTAACAAATAGCCCAGGTTGTAATAGTACCTGCAACCAACTTTGGTGGCAAGATCTGTGGAAGTTTGCCTCCTCCCCTTTCCTTAAGGAAACAAAAACGCCCATAACACAAAGAGGGTTTTCGATCTGGGTGCGGGACAACAGTGGTATTTTTCTTTGTTTTGTTTTTTCTTCGAAAGTAACTTTCCAACAAACAAACAAATAACAGCAAACATTAGTCAAGAAAATAACCGAGGATCTTCCCAGATTGATAGCACATTGGAAAAATAAGGCTGCACGGTTTCTTACATTCTGAACTGGAGAAGATTTTGCGTGTGTGTGTGTGTGTGTGTCATTTTTGTTTCATAAAAAACAATGCAATAAAAATCTCTTTTAGTGGTTGTAATAAAAAGAAATAAAATTGCCAAGCATCTCTCATTTTTAATACGCCTGAGTATTACAAGCTCATGTTCCAGTTGTAGCAACGTGCCACCAAGTTATCTTTCCATCATGGAGATACAGTGAAAGAACCTCTTGTCTGTTCATGCAAATCCAGCCCAGCCATCAGGACGCCTGAGCAAAGGTGGATTCTGGTAATACTCACAGAAACTTAAGAGTAATCTTGTGTGCAGTTGTGTACAGTCCAGAAGAGTTATTTAGGAATGAATAAATAAATATCTGGATTACCTCCATTGTCATGGTGCAGGAGACATAGAAGAACTTTGATTTCCACACCTGTGCTCTTCATACACAAGAGTTCTCATATTGGTACAGAAGAAGGTAGAACAACCTCTTGTGACCCCAAAGAGGGGGACATTCACACATCCACTTGCATTTTTCTGTTCTCTCCACTTAACGTGAACCAAAGTGCCCTTCTCCTTAGGAAGAGTCATTCAGATACATCTTAACTGAATGAATAGCTGGGTAGACTCTTGCAGAGATGATTGTGGGGCGGGGAGAAGCCTGTTTTCCTTCAGCACCTGATAAACTACAACTCGCATCATCCCTGATCAATTACCCTGCCGTCTAGGGAGGGTGGAAGCCTTTGGGAATTTCAACCTGGCCTACCTGACAGGGTGGTTGTGAAGACAAATGAGACAAACCAGGGTTTGTCAGTCCTATGCGACTAGGATGAAGTCCAAAGTTACCAATGTGATAAATGCTCTCTCTGTGACTAGCGTTGGTGCAGAACTTCATTACGATTTCTTGTTTGGACACACGTGTTTTGGTCACATGGGCAACTCACGAGCTATTCCTGGAGGGCTTGCAGAGGAGGGGTGTGCCTTATTGCTTTATTTATCTTTACTGTACTTGCACTTTTTATATACTGGGGCTGCATTTCCCACACTTTCCTTCCTCTGAACGAAGATGATCATGGTCAGCGAAATTGTAGGTCTCAGAATTACCCTGTTCTCGTCTTTCTCGAGAGGACAAACATCTCTTTCTGCCATAGACTTAAGAAAGTTAGATTGACACACACTGCTCAGCAAGGTGTCTTGGATTGTTCCTGTCGGTGCTTTGCTAGGGGGAGCAGAACTGCATGCAAGTCAGAGGACTATCCTCTTGGCACGCAACCAATTTGAGTTGGGAAGGGAATCTCCAGCCACAATCCTGTTACATTGGGCTTCAGATGCAAACTGGGATGTATTTGGTGGTGGTGCAAACAAACCCCTGGCAGAAAGAGGCAAGAGGGTCATAAACTTGCAGAGTAGCATTATTAGGCTTTGTATAATAACCATGTGGCTTGGATTACTAATGGGTTTTCTGAGTGTGTGTCTTTGTAGGGAAATACAGCCTTGTGGGAAAAGGGTGCAAATTATTGCATCTCTGAGGCTCTGCAGAAGGGATTATTTCTGTGGTCCAAATTTACATTTCCAGCTGCTTTTCTGCTTGGGTGGTGGGACTCCCAAAGGTGGGAAAGAAAGTGCAACTCTGTAATGTCACCTGCGCTTTCCTTAAGCAAGCAAGCAAGCAACAACAACAACAGAAAACTGGACATAACAATGGACTGCACTGAAGGCTTGCTGTCATACTTCTGTCTTTGAATCCCTGCTTTGCAATACAGTCATACCTCGGGTTGCGAATGTGATCCATGCAGGAGGCACGTTCGCAACCCGCAGCGCTGCGTCTGCACATGCATGTGACGTGATTTGGCGCTTCTGCGCATGTGCATGATGTAATTTTGTGTTTCTGCCCATATGCAAGCGCCAAAACCCGGAAGCAACAAATTCCAGTACTTCCGGGTTCAGTGCGGTCCGCAACCTGAAAACCCGCAACCCGCAGCGTTCGCAACCCGAGGTATGACTGTATAGGCTCAAAAATACTGGATTGCATTGCAGGACTGCTGTGTAAGCTCTCTCAGGCTCATGTTCACTTCTAACATACATTGGACTACACTGCAGGGGTGTTAAAAGCAATATACTCTGAGCCTGAACCCCACTTCATCCTGAAATGTGGGCATAATAGCAGCAGAAACTTTCTATTTTCACTGGAAGAAGGGTTCAAAACAAAAGCAAAACCACAAAACCTTTTTTTAAAAAAATACTTTTTCACATGAAATAAGATCTGAATTGGAAAAAGGTCTTTGGTTCTACTTACTTTATTGAGGGGTGGACACACATGGCTGTGCAATCACAAATACAATCCTGGATTTTCCCATTGTATTGTTTGGGCAGCTGTCACTTAGGCTGCAAAGGAGGGGAGAATGCATTTAAAGGAACCAGGAAGTCTTCCAAACAATAGAGTTATTAGCCTAGAGAGAGTTGTTTTTTTGTTTGTTTTTACGTCTTGTCTGTTTGACATCCTTTGGGAAAGGTGGGGAAGACTCCAAGAAAGTGCATAAGAACAAACAGCTCAGAGTGAAAAAGCAGGCACTTAGGAAGAAATCACCCAGAGTTCTCCTTCAACCTCACTTTAGCAAAGAGGACAGATTTGTCAAACTGAAATTAATTTTACGGAGAGTTTTACAGTGAAACCTGGCATCTTGAGAACTTGTGGTGTTCCTTCTGAATATTCAGAAACGCAACCCTTTAGTTAAGTCTACAGCAGGGGTCAGCAACATTTTTCAGCGGGGGGCTGGTCCACCATCCCTCAGACCATGTGGTGGGCCAGACTATTTTTTTGGGAGGGGGGAATGAACGAATGCCCACAAATAACCCAGAGGTGCATTTTAAATAAAAGAACACATTCTACTCATGTAAAAACACGCTGATTCCCCGACTGTCCGCAGGCCAGATTGAAAAAGGCAAATGGGCCGCATCTGGCCCCCAGGCCTTAGGTTGCCTACCCCGGGTCTACAGTGTTTGTACAGAAGAGCTTGCAAAACATGTGCAGTTTCAGGATGAAATGGGCAGAAAAGTGCTCTTAATTGTGTCGCTCAGTGGTTCCCAATTAACTAAGTACTGCAGACCCCGAATTTTCCAAGAGCCAAGAACATGGACCACCTACTTTTGAAAAATTAGCTAACTCCATGGTAGTTTCTGTTGTGTGAATGCTGCCATGGGGGGCAGCGGACCACTAGTTGGGAACCACTGGTATAGCTCATTAAACTGGTGGTGCAGACTCCCTGCAGGTCTCTGCTAAACCTTGATAGCAATCTATTACCCATGTGGTCTTTTATATAGCTTCCTGCCAGGGCTCTTCATGCAAGCCTGCAGACAGGCTTTTCTCTTACACCAGGGTTAGCCAACGCGGTGCCCTCCAGCTGTGCTGCTATACTACAACGCCCATCTCATTGACTATTAGCCATGAGACCAGGGTGGATAAAAACGAATGATTTTTAAAAAAATAAATCAGATTTTTTTAAAATTTAAATTGGATTTTTTTTTTAAAAAATGGATTTTTAAAATAAAATGTTTTTGGAGGAAAAATCTTTCTAAAGATAGTTTTCTATTTAAGTTACATTATAGTTCAAAGGCTACTCATCAAGAAATAAAGATTTAAGTTTTTCATGTGTGCTAAAACTCAATCTAAGGTGTGTTTTTAAAAAAAATAGTTTAACCACATCAGTTAACAAACATGGATACATATGCTATATTGTTACTGTTTTAGTTAAATAAATTGTTTAAATTGTTATTAAGGAAATGATTATTTTTCTCTTTCCAATAAATCAATTCTTACTGACTAGTGATTTAAATCAAATCCAGCCTGCACAAGACTGATAGGAGTTGTACTCCCAACATCTAGAATCTTGGGCTTTCCGGATGTTCCTGAACTACAGTTCCCATCAGCCCCAGCAAGCATAGCCAAGGATGATGGGAGTTGTAGTTTGACACCATCTGGAGATTCTCCACAGCTGTACTGGGGGGGGGGCGGTAAGGGAGGAAGTGGTGGAATTTGGTTTGTGCTTGGAGGGGCAATACTAACAGCATAGAGCCAATTCCTTGTGCTTGAGTGCAACACACACAACTGGTCCAAAAGTCTTGTACTGTTGTCCCTTTTCTAGGTCACTGCCCATTAATTTTTCAAAGTGACTTCCTTGTGCACCTATTTACCTAGACGTGTTACTAGTATTGTCTGCTTTTAGCAGAAGATAAACCTGACTACATAATTGTTCTGGAAACCGCAATGCCCAGGTGTTTTCTCGCTGTAAACTCTTGCCTGCTTCTCTGTAAATTTTCCTGCAGTTTATGGTGCAATCCTGTAATCTTGCTGTTTCACAAGAAAACAAACTCATTGTGCCGGATTGTGCAAGTAGTGGGAGGAGGAAGTCCAGGATTGGTTCCTGAACACTCATGCATTTATCATTTTCAGATGCAGCTTGGCTGGTCAACACACCGCTTGTTCTCTTGCCAGCGCCCCATAACCCTGTGTCCAGTTTTATCTCCCAATTCCAATTTTGTTCAAAATCCGGATCTTGGAATTTAGAATGCGTTCTGCAGACGAGGCAACAAGTTCTAATGCAACCCAAGCCCTAGGCATGATTACTCTGAAATAAATCCCACAAAATTCAGTGGATATTCCTCACAAACTAAGTGAGCATAAGACTAATCTTAGTCTGATTTGGGTTGCACTAGTGCAGAACCTGTTTTATTTTCGTTAGTTTTAAATTCCCTGTATTTATGGGAAGGGGGGGAATTATCGTTTCACAAAATTCCCGCCCTCTTCTGCTTTTGGAGCAAACACCTTGGGTGAACTAAGTGATGAATAAGAGGACTTGATAGCTAAGGAGCAGGTAGCCTTGAATAGAAGAAATGAAACTGTTAGCGATAGACCAAGCTGCATTTGACTTTAACTTGCTATTTCTGCTTCCCCTGACCTCATTCCCTCAGTTCCCTCTTCCTTCCTCTTGTTTGTTTTCCTTTTCTATCAAGTTTTCAAAAAAATTTTGGTGGGGGGTTATCGCATTGGTCATGAATAACTTAATCTAGACCATGGGAAATTTTTTTGGATAGTTTGTTAAAAAAGAAGTTCAAAACCATTCAGGCAGAAGATCTGTTGTGGTTTTCCTGGCTAGATGCTTTTTCTTGGAGTCATCTGAATCTGCCGACTCGGCCACCCACACAACATTAACCTTAAATAAAGCCCTGGTTGTTGCTGAGAATGAAACTCTCCCATGCAGAGCATTCTGGCTAATTGCAAGAGTCATCCTCGTGGTCTGAAAACCGCTCTGAAAGCGAAAATTCTGAGACACGGCATAGCTACAGAATTTTGGACTTTCAACAGCGTGTTGCGGGAGTTTCGGGGGAAAGAGAATTGCTAGGCGGGAGAACGGGGGAACTTTTTCTTCAATCTGAAGACTGCATGATGTCATTGGCCACTTCTCAAGTGGTGGCTGGGCAAAGGGGAAGCGGGTGAAATAATGGAAGTTTCTCTGACTTGGCTGGTCACACTGCAGCTACAGAGGAGTTCAGAGGTTTCTACACACCCACAAACCTCTTTCTCCATCTAGGCAAGCAAAGAGGCATCTCCAGAGTTCCAGGGCACATTCTAGCAACGCAAAAGGAGGCTGTGGAGCAGCACTGGGGAGAAGAGGGGTCTGGAAGGGTCCTGAGGGCCGCACAGAGAGCAGTGTTCAAAATTCCCCAGGCGCATTTTGCGACCAAGTGAAGGTGTCTTGGCGCCAGGTTTGACGACTGACATCTCCACAAAAGATGTTGCTGTGCCGGCCAGCTGATCCGTGGAAATTTATTGTCTCTGGGTTGTTTTATTCAATGTTTTAATGTGTTGTAAGCCGCTTTGAGGTTTTTTCATATAAAGCGGCAGAGAAATGAAATTAACAACAACGAATTTCACCGATTAGCTTATATATATATCCGAGTTTCTATAAGACTGGCGCTAGGCTTCACGGTTGATTATGGAGGATCTCACAGTGGAAGCCAATCAAAGTAGACTACTGTTCAGCCTAGTCTATTGAAACACTTCCCCCTGTCTTCCTGCAACTCATTGAATTTGGCTGCTTTCTGCTGTTGATCAAGTGCCACATCATCTCTGGGGCCACATCTTCTGAAGGTGGGGGGTTCTAAGAGCCTTGTTCAAAGGGGGTTTCCTGCAGGATGTGGAACCAGGAAGGGGAACAAAGAAAATCGCTCTTGACCATCAGTAGCAGCTTCCTCCTTGCAGGGCTCTCAGTGATGGCATTACATGGAAAGGAAAAACTGGTCTAACATATGAAAATGCATTCCACAACTTGTTTGCTGTGCAGAAGGGTGAAAACGCAGCCGTGTGAATCTGCTGAATGGATTGGTTCTTCTGAGGTTACTCTTTTGGGTCCCATCTCCAAGAGGAAAATCGTGGATGAGTAACCCAAGTTGGGTCCTTCTGGAGAACACAAAAACTCTGCATGCTGCTTTTTGGAACATTTTAGCTGACTGTAGCAGCATTTTCCCCGAATGTGGATTTTGAGATTTTAAGTCTCGCTCCCAACAGGGTTGCGAAGAAAACAAATGAGCACTTAATTTTTTGGGTGCTGCAAGAAAATGAAAAAGGGGAGCCCCGCCACAATTGACTTTATTGTGTGTGTGAGTAGATCACATTCCTTGAACATAATCACAATCTCGTCGTATTTGATACCAGTCTTCGGATTTGGAAGCCGCAGAAGCAAATGACCCATGCAAGTTTTTGTAGCTGATGGCTTGGAGGATTTGGAATGCGGAGATATCTTTATTACCTGGACCAAAGGAAGAATGCGAGGCATGCTGTTCTCATTGGAGACGTCCTGTTTTCTCTGCTTTTCCTCCTTCTCCCCCTCCAGGTTCCTCTGGCTTTTACCTTAAGCTGAGGAATGCAGAGATGCCCCAGGGGTAAAGTGGTTTTGATGGGTGTCAAGAGGGGCGAGTTGGCCTGTGCTGATTTTTCACATCCCTGTATTTTTCCTTGCCCGACATTCATGCAACTTTCTGGCTCATAGTTTGTGAGAAACTAGCCACCGGCAGAAAATGACACTGAAAATTCCCCCACCCAGTCTGCCCTGGGGTGAAGCCAAGTCATAACAAACTGGGTTAGAAGGGAAATGGGCTTGGCTGCTATTACTGGCTTGGTTCCATTACAGAGAAAGAAGTGTGCTAAGCTTGGATAGAGCTTCAACTAGTTGACAGTGGGGTTTTTTGTTTGTTTGGCCACTCTGTGGTTTTTAAGGTACCTCCGAAGACCTGAGCCGTGCTTCAAAGCTCGCACAGAGCTCTTCCTGTACACCTCCAAAACTTGTGCAGAATTCTCTATAGAATTGTAGAGTTGGAAGGGACCACAAAGATCATTTGGTCCAACCCCCTTTTCAAGGCAGGAATCTTTCGTCCAGTGTGGGACTCATACCCACGATTCTGAGATTGAGACACACAGAGAAAGAGAGATGCAAACTGCTGCAGAGTTTCGCTGGAAAGGAATGCCAAAAAAGGACTGATTCTCTGGAAAAGGAAAGCAGAAGGCATCGTTGTCCACTGAATGCATGAATTGGGTATGTATGTATTGGTGGGAGCCCACCAGTGGCAAAGAAAAGAGCCATGATGTGGTGTGATGGCAGTATTTATAGCAGGGACGGGGGAACCTGTGGTATTCCCAGTGTTAGTGGACTGCAACTCCCGTCTTACCACAGCTGATGGGAGTTGTAGTACAACAACAATGTATAGAAGGCCACAGGCTCCCCACTCCTGGTTTGTAACCTGAAGAAGGCTTCGTTTCTCTTATCCCTGTAAATTGACAGGTCTTCAAGAGGTTCCAAATCATGCCAAAGGAAGAAGAACCCACCTCCAGCGGCTGGCACACCTCCTACATTGATTGCTTGGGTAGGTTAACTTCTAGAGGATAGTTTGGCTTTGTGTTTGATGAATAGGGAGGGAGGGAGCAGAAGCGACTGGAAGAAGGGATTGCTAAATGCTCCACCTTGTTTCCCTTTTAGATGGTGGCCACTGAATGAAAGACGCAACAGCAGGTGGAATGAAGCGCGAGCTGCCGCCAGGAAGACCTCAACTTTCTTCCAACGCTGGATAAGCCCTCCATCATCCAGTCTCCCAAAGGTCCAATATTAGAGTCCATAGTACTGCTTAATACCGTTTTCAGGGTGGGTGGAAGGCTTTTATTTTGTATTGTCTGGTGGTTCTCCCCTCCTTTCTCTGCACCGATTAATAAAATGTTCATTGTATTTATTTTTAATGTGTCTGCTTTTGGTTTTCTTTGACTTCCAGAATTTCCAGTGTTTTGCAAACATACTTTCATTTCATTTGGGATTCCCAGGGGCATTCAGTTAGTCACAAGAGTACGCATAATCAGGTGGATCTTCAGCCTGATCCAGTTACAGTCCCCCTCTTTGTTTCTTCACAGTGGTGTGCGCCTGTGGTGATTTGAATCTGGGTTTCACTCCAGTTCTTCACACCACCCGAGGTCTGCCAAGAGCAGCGGGGATTTTGCATATTTGAGAATCTTCCTTTCAGTGCTGAACTTTTGCACAGATCATTTTTACATCTTTTCTCCTAGTCCAGCGGTTCCCAAACTCTGTTCCACGAAGTCATTGGGAAGAAAAATAAATAAAATGTGCCTTTGGTATAAGGGCGACGAAAGCATGACTGATTTCTCTCCTGAAAAGTGCTCCACGACTTAAAACTGCTGCCCTAGTCAATAGTTCCTGAAATCCACCTAATAGGATTCCTTCAGAGCCCCATGCTGGCTTAAGTTTACAGAGGCAACTTGGGGAGACAATTCTTTCTTTATCCATTAGCCTCTTCCATGAGACTTTATGGCTGTTTTAGTCACCATCCAAAGTTTTGCACACACTTTCCCTTCCAACCCCAGTTGCTCCACTCACAGTCCTATCTGCCCCTTCTCAGCTCCCTTACTGCCACCAATCTTGTGGTCACATTCCTCCTAAACCTTCTTCTCTCTCTTTGCCGCTGCCTCTGCTTGGCTCTCCTCCTCCTCCTCCATCGCACCTCATCGCCTGGGACCTAGTCCGCCTCTTCAGACTGCAGCCAAGCCAGGTCATCTGTGGCACAGCTGTGTTTACATCCAGCTATGTTGTATCCGGTGAGGTGCAGCAGGCAGGGCTGTCCTTGGCTGCCTCTCAGCACAAGGATGCAAAGCTCTGAGGTGCCAGCAACCTCTGTTTACAAGTCCTCCACACCTATGAAATTGTCGATTTGGAAAAGAGAGGGGTGGGGAATCCTGTTCCTAAGGCTTTCTAATGAGCCACGCGGTAGAATCGAGCATGGATTCCTAAGGGGAACACAGTGGGGGATCCAGTCTTCAAAAAATCCAGTGACTTGCATATATTATTGAGCAAATTTGCACAGTTTATTCCACACTGTTGCTGTGCATCATTCTGGTTTTGCTCATCAGATGCAGGTGGGGTACATTTGCCCCCCACGGTGAGGATGGGGGAGAATCTTATTTGATGCGAACTGCAGTAGGTGCTCAGCAGTGCAAACTTACACATGTCTACTCAGGAGTAAGCGTCATTGAGTTTGTTAAATTGATTGTCCTAAGAAGGTTCCGTACACATCATAACTGAATACAGTGGTACCTCGGGTTACATACCCTTCAGGTTACATACGCTTCAGGTTACAGACTCTGCTAACCCAGATATAGTACCTCGGGTTAAGAACTTTGTTTCAGGATAAGAACAGAAATCGTGCGGCAGCAGCAGGAGGCCCCTTTAGCTAAAGTGGTGCTTCAGGTTAAAGAACAGTTTCAGGTTAAGAACGGACCTCCAGGACGAATTAGGTACTTAACTCGAGGTACCACTGTCAGGACTGATGGTCGGTTTAACTACTGTGCTGAACTGTTTTCTGTCTCTTTATTTTGAGCAATTCAAGAGTTAGGGCTGACTCACACTTTGCCTTCGCACCACACTTTCTAGGCATGGGGTTCATGCTTTAAAGCACTGTGTCAGAGTCTCCCCGCTTTTATGCAGACCTGAAGGGAGTGTCTCCACCTGCATCATTCAGCCCAGACACTGAGATCCAGCTCCGAAGGCCTTCTGATGGTTCCCTCATTGCAAGAAGTGAGGTTACAGGGAACCAGGCAGAGGGCCTTCTCAGTAGTGGCACCCCACCCTCTTCACATACCAAGGAGATGAACAACTACACAACTTTTAGAAGACATCTGAAGGCAGCCCCGTATAGTGAAGTTTTTAATATTTGATATTTTATTATTTGTTTTTTTTTAAAAAAATGTGTTGGAAGCTGCCTAGAGGGCGGGGTATAAATATTATTATTATTATTATTATTATTATTATTGCAATTCGGTTTTCCCACAGAATAGTTTTCAGTGAGAGTGGGGGTTTTTTAGGGAAAGCGCTCCGACACAGAGTTTTAAAGCATGGACCTGTACACAAAAGAGTATCTGGATGAGGCCTTAGTGGAGGATGGAGAGTAACAGAGATGTTTGCAAAGAGGCTCAGGAAGGAGAGAATATTATATTATTGGGGTGGAGGGAGGAAGGGGAAGGGAGCTGAAGGGGGGGCTAAACATGTTTAAACACCCTGTGTGTGCACTCTGCAGTGGTGGTGTGCTTTTTTACAAATAAAGCTCTCCCCCTCACAGTACTTATGCCGACACAGACCTAGTCATTTTCCTAGATTGTTGAGGATCACAATTTACAGCTTTGTGCTTAAAAACGTCTGCCAAACTGGCTAAGTGGCCAACGATGCATTGTAGGGTTCCGGAGTTTCTGCGGAAGATTTGTGCCCCAGTCTAGCAAGAAAAACTGATGTACTGAAACAGTCCGCCAGTAGCTGAAGCAGATGTGGGAAAAGATGCTTGCCAGGTCCCAGTGAAGTAGCTAGAAAGGGTCTTTCAGTGCCTTTCCATGGAGAAACTTGACTGGTTGCGTTCAACAGCTCATCTGCAACTAAAGCCAGATTGAGGGTCCCTAGCATTCAGCTTGCCAACAATTTGATGTGACTTTGTGACTTATTTTCTTGGGACTTTTCTTTGTATTTCACGAGAAACTTTCGGTGTAATTGTAAAATGCTGTTTCATTGCTACGTGAATCAATACACTTGGGTGCAAGAGACTCCCTTTATTTTTCTTCTGCTAAATCTTGGGTATATCCTGCTCCCCCACCCCACCCTAACAAACACAAAAATGTTTTCCAGCTCCACAAATGCTTTAGTAAGCTGCCAGAAATCTCAAGAGGTGACACATACTGGTTTGTTTTTAAAACGGAATTGGCGCAGTTCCAAAAATCCCCTCCCCATATTTTATAAACAACCAATAAAAAGTGGTCCATTAAATGCATTCATGCAGCATGATGTGATCTGTGTTATGCCTACTCAGAAGTAAGCCTTCCACGAGGTTCCATGAGGCTTGCTAACTTAATATCCCATACACAATTATGTGGGGGAAATCCCCATCGAACTCAATGGCGTTTGCATTTGAGCAGACCAATCTAGGATCGCACTGTGAAATCAAATGCTACCCGGGAGCCATATTTCAAGGAAGAGAGTTCCGTAGAATTGTCACAGTGATGATGAATTTTCTGACGATTCTGCTGAAATCCCCTCCCTGTAATATAGGGCGAGATGTTTGCATGCAGCGTCAAATCGCTGGCATTTGCAGTTGAGAGGAACAGGAGATGGGAAGACCCTCAAAATGCTGCAGAGCTGCAGCCAGTCAGAGTCGACGGTATTAATCTGGATGGACAAATAGAGTTATCTAGTGTAAACCAGCTCCCTGGGATAAAAAGATAAAGGGACCCCTGACCATTAGGTCCAGTCGTGACCGACTCTGGGGTTGCGGTGCTCATCTCACTTTACTGGCTGAGGGAGCCGGCGTACAGCTTCCGGGTCATGTGGCCAGCATGACTAAGCCGCTTCTGGTGAACCAGAGCAGCGCACGGAAACACCGTTTAGCTTTCCACCAGAGTGGTACCTATTTATCTACTTGCTTTGATGTGCTTTCGAACTGCTAGGTGGGCAGGAGCAGGGACCGAGCAACGGGAGCTCACCCCATTGCGGGGATTCGAACTGCCGACCTTCTGATTGGCAAGTCTTAGGCTCTGTGGTTTAACCCACAGCACCAACCGCGTCCATTGCTCCCTGGGATACATCTGCTTTTAAAAATAAGACCAACCATTTAGGTCTTTTATAAATGCTTTTTTTTTTTTTTTGCAATGCAGCATTAAGAACAGAAGGGGCTTTGCTACCAACAGAAGAAATTTCTGATGTTCACTTAACTGAAATATTGTGTATCTCCCGATCTCTCTGGAGTTTTGCCCAATTGTCTTACACTTCCTTTTTTCCTTTTTCCAAACACAGCTTCGAGATACTTACTCAAAGAACGGCTATGCTTGCCTTACCAGAGAAAACTTTTCCCTGGAAGACTTGGACGATTCCAGTTACAATGAAGAGGGCGACCCCTGCTGGCAAGTCAAGTTGCAGCTCTTACGATTAATAAAAAAGGTACGCCTGTAATACCTGTATCAAGAGAAATCAGAAAAAGAACTTTGCTACAAGAATCTAGGCCCCCTTCAGGGCTTGCAGTTTTTGTAGATCAAGTACCTTAAACATCTGAAGGGTGTTGTTGTTTAGTCGTGTCCGACTCTTCGTGACCCCATGGACCAGAGCACGCCAGGCACTCCTGTCTTCCACTGCCTCCCACAGTTTGGTCAAACTCTGAAGGATGTACCTGGATCTAAAGCACGCTTCCCCCAACCAGCTGCCCTCTAAATTGTCCGGACTACAAGTCCCACAGATGATAGCAACTGTAGTTCAAAACCTTTGGGGGGGCACCAGGTTGGGGAAGTACAAATGGAACAAATAGTGTTTGACAGGGTTGCCAACTGACCAGGAAAAGAACAGTCTGCCCTGTGTTCCTACGCCTTCAACAACAGCTTGATGATACACCGGAATCAGCAGGGCGAATCTTTTTCATAGCAAGGAAATAAATACTATTACTTGCTATGTTTGCGGGCCATAAGTAATTATTAGAGGCCAATGAGCAGGGGCTGATATAATAAACAGTAATAGTAATAAATGCAACAAACACTTGGAAACACTGTGTGTGTTATACAGGTAAATTTCCCATGCTGCCACAATGGGCTGTGTCTGTGGGGAATACTTTCTGTGGCAAAACTGGTTTTGCCTCCACTTAATGTATGAAATGGCTCTACCATTCCTTTCCTATACCTGTATATGTCTACTCTGAAGCCCACACCATGCAGTTGAGATTTACTCCCAAGTAAATGCGTATAGGATTGCAGCCTTGAGCATGATGCCACAGACCGCGCGCAAAGCAAGAGCAGATCCACAGGCGTCTCTTTTACATCTAAGGCAGCGGTTCTCAACCTGTGGGTCCCCAGATGTTGTTGGACTACAACTCCCATCATCCCTGAGCTCTGGCCTTGCTAGCTAGAGGTGATGGGAGTTGTAGTTCAACAACATCTGGGGACTCACATGTTGAGAAAGGCTGGTCTAAGGCATACTGAATCTGCTAAAGTAAACCGGAGCATGTAGTCTTGCTTAAAAAGGGCTCTGCTCTCCTGTAGAGCAGCCTCGAGTCCCCAGATGTTAACGGACTACCAATTCCCACAATACCTGCTGACTTGGAATGATGGGAGTTGTAGTCCAACAGTACCTGGGGACCGAAGCTTGAGAAAAGGCTGTTGTAGAAAGAGGACTTTATAGACAGCATCGAAAAGATGCACAGTTGAAAGGTCATGATGACAGCACAGTTAACATCACTTACAATGTTATTTGTTGCATTTGTACTTTGTGCAAAGAATTTTGCTCATAGCTTTGCATTCGTATATTGGAACCTTTTGACGAAGGGCAGTTAAGAAATAATTTTAAGCAGATAATAATAATAATAATAATAATAATAATAATAATAATAATAATAATATTTATAAATTTTATTTATAGCCCGCCCTCCCCAGCTGAAGCCAGGCTCTGAGCGGCTAACCACAGTAAAATAATACAACATTCTGAAATCAATTCATTATAAAATCAGTTCAAATCAAATTAATGGCAACCATTGGGCTAGAGTTCTGTGAGGATTACCAAAGAAGGGGGTCTGGCTGTGCCCTGGCCAAAGGCCTGGTGGAACAGCTCTGTCTTGCAGGCCCTGCGGAAAGATGTCAAGTCCCGCAGGGCCCTAGTCTCTTGTGACAGAGCGTTCCACCAGATTGGGGCCACAGCTGAAAAAGCCCTGGCTCTGGTTGAGGCCAGCCTAACCTCCCTGTGTGCATTTCTTAAATGAACAATGCCCACCGTGTCCAGCATTATTGACAAGAATCCTAGTTCCCCAAAAGGTACGCAGAGCCGGTGTGGTGTAGTGGTTAAGAGCGGTAGTCTCGTAATCTGGGGAACCGGGTTCGCGTCTCCGCTCCTCCACATGCAACTGCTGGGTGACCTTGGGCCAGTCACACTTCTCTGAAGTCTCTCAGCCCCACTCACCTCACAGAGTGTTTGTTGTGGGGGAGGAAGGGAAAGGAGAATGTTAGCCGCTTTGAGACTACTGAAGGGGAGTGAAAGGCGGGATATCAAATCCAAACTCTTCTTCTCTTCTTAAGCAAGTATACCTTAAAGGGGGGGCCCTCACTGGTGACTCACAATCTGCTATCCATCCTTGCTGTGCTGGAGTCATTGCTAGGCAGCTTACAGAATGGAATTCTGCTACTCTTAATTTACCAGGGAGGGGAAAAGCTAACCGATTGTATTTGCACTTGCAGATGATAGCCAGGAACCAGGCAGAAGTGGCAGCCTCCTCGGTCCAAGGTATTGATGCAGGCAACACATTTGCTCACCGTATTGGGCTGGATACGGGGGTGGATAGGAGAAGTAAATATGCTGGTGTTGCAAATGCCTGATGACTAAATCCACTGGAAACTTGAATGTGTAGATTGTGGTGGAAGGCAAATCGTGTGTATGTGGGGTGGGGGGGAGGAGTGCATCAGTAGAAAAGGCAAACAATGTCGTTGGGGAAGCGCCATAGCTCTGTACTTCGAATGCAGAAGGTGTGTTGCAGGTTCAGTCCTCTAGTTACTACTACTGTTGTTAAACATTTTCTTCTTGTTGTTGTAAACCACCACCAACAAATTATTTATACCCCGCCCATCTGGCTGGGCTTCCTCAGCCACTCTGGGCAGCCCCAACAGAATATTAAAAACACGATAAAAAATCAAACATAAAAAACTTCCCTAAAGAGGGCTGCCTTCAGATGTCTTCTAAAAGTCAGATAGCTGTTTATTTCCTTGACATCTGATGGGAGGGTGTTACACAGGGCGGGTGCCACTACCGAGAAGGCCCTCTGCCTGGTTCCCTGTAACCTCGCTTCTTGCAGTGAGGGAACCGCCAGAAGGCCCTCGGCGCTGGACCTCAGTGTTTGGGCTGAATGATGGGGGTGGAGACGCTTCTTCAGGTATACAAAAGTACATGCCGCTTTGTTCAAGTCGTACAGCCTTTTCTACAGATCAGTTCCATTTGTTATGAGACATTAGTGTTGAATACAGTTATAAGGTCAGGAAGAAGTTTGCGGGGGGAGAGAGGAGGGGTGGTGGCAAAATTTATATTTTTTGCAGTGTACTTGTGGGGTTTTGTGTCAGCGCCAACTAGACGGGTTCTCTTTCTATTTGCTTGTTAGGTTTCCTTGGTAGCGAGAGAAGTTGGGGGCCCAGGGTGTATACACAGAGTTGTATCCAAGTCAAGAGGAGACCCACTGACAATGACAGACGTGACTAATTTAGGTCCATCCATTTCAGTGGGTCTGCGCTTAGTTGGATACAACCCATAATATTGGAGGGGGCCTGCACCGTCTAATCCAATTGCCAGTTCTAATGCAAGGAAGCCAGGACTAAGCCACCCCCCAACAGATAATAATAATGATGATGATGATGATGATGCCGGGCTCAGAGCGGCTAACAACGGTAAAATAACACAGTTTTCAGAGTCAAATTAATGGTAACCATTGGGCTAGAGTTCTATGAGGATTACAGAAGGAGAGGGGGTCAGACTGTGCCTTGGCCAAAGGCCTGGTGGAACAGCTCTATCTTGCAGGCCCTGTGGAAAGATGTCAAGTCCCGCAGGGCCCTAGTCTCTTGTGACAGAGCGTTCCACCAGATTGGGGCCACAGCCAAAGAAGCCCTGGCTCTGGTTGAGGCCAGCCTAACCTCCCTGTGGCCCAGGATCTCCAAGATGTTTTTATTTGAAGACTGTAAGGTCCTCTGTGGGACATGAAAGGAGAGGCGGTCCCTTAGGTATGAGGGTCCTAGGCCGTATAGGGCTTTAAAGGTTAAAACCAGTACCTTAAACCTGATCCTGTATTCTACCAGGAGGCAGTGCAACTGGTATAGCACCGGTTGAATGTGGAGATGGCTGTCCACCTTTCTGCCTGAAAAGCCCAACTGGTCCATTGTGAGAATGCATTCGCCATTCAGCAGCAGGAATGCTCAGCTGAAAAATCTACTACCTTTCTATAACTTAAGCCTATTATATGTAGTCCCGCCCTCTGGGGTAGAAAAGACCCAGGTCTTTGACTCCTCCAGTGCAACAGCCTTTAAGGTATTTGAAGAGAGCTGTCATGTCCTCATGACTGACACGTTCTCCAGGCCATTTATGACCAGTTCATTCATCCTTTTCCTCCTACCTGGGCTTGTTTTCCATTTGGATGACGATGTTTCATTGCCTTCCTCTGACCCCGTTCCAGTTTCCCTCCATCAGGCCCTAGCCGATGGGAAAGACCTGCTAAAGCTCTTGGAGAACTGCGGCCAGTCAAAAGTAGCCAGCACTGGGCTAAATGAACAAAAAGTCTGGAGTACCAATGTACCTGACATGTGAAATTGTGCCTCAGGTGGAACCACACGAGTCATCTGTCTAGCCCAGGGGTTGTCAACCTGGTTCCTACTGCCGATTAGTGGGTGTTTCAGGATTCTAGGTGGGCGGTAGGGGGTTCTATAGCACAAGTTGAATCCTCCTTCCATCGAGCACTGGTGGGCGGTAAGGAAATTTTACCATGAAGAAAGATGCATTACTGGGTGGTAGGTATAAAGAGGTTGACTACCCCTGATCTAGCCCAAGCACCATCCGGCTTTGACTGTTAGCTGTTGTCCAAGATCTGAGGCATAAGTCTTTCCCCATCGGCTGCTTTTGTCCAGAGGGTTGGGTCCGAAAGTGGCCACCTCTCCATGGGCCACCTGGGTGGGGCTGCCCACCTGCCGTTCCCCTGACACCACACGACACCAGGCACGCCGTACAACACCAGGTGTTTCAGCTGCAAGCTGCAAAGGGAGAATGAGGACCACAGTCCAGATGCAAATCCTGTCTCGCCTACAGCAATGCTGTGGTTGCGATAGTAATTCAAGATTAAAATCCTGACCTTTCTTCCTCTTTCATCCAAGGCGATGCTTCTACTGTAGATTCTACTGTGAGTCAGAGTGTCGTCCCCAGAACAGCAGCTCACTTGACTGGAAGCAGAATTGGGAAAAGTGTTTGGGCCACACAGAGTAAGTCGCTATGTTATTCCAGCAAGAGTATGTTTATATTTTTGCGACAATCCGCTTATGCACCTGCTAAATTAGGTAATAAAAGAAAAGCATTTGGATGTTGCTTTTAATGTGCGATTCTGCTGCTGTGTTAAATATTAGATGGCTATTGTTTTAAATGGTATTTTTTTATTTTGCTTAATTGTATTTTTACATTATTATCGCTGCTATTATTATTAATTAGGGATGCGGGTGGCGCTGTGGGTTAAACCACAGAGCCTAGGACTTGCCGATCAGAAGGTCAGGCGGTTTGAATCCCCGTGATGGGGTGAGCTCCCGTTGCTCGGTCCCTGCTCCTGCCAACCTAGCAGTTCGAAAGCACGTCAAAGTGCAAGTAGATAAATAGGTACCGCTCCGGCGGGAAGGTAAACTGTGTTTCCGTGTGTTGCTCTGGTTCGCCAGAAGCGGCTTAGTCATGCTGGCCACATGACCCGGAAGCTGTACACCGGCTCCCTCGGCCAATAAAGCAATATGAGCGCCGCAACCCCAGAGTCGGTCACCACTGGACCTAATGGTCAGGGGTCCCTTTCCCTTTATTAATTAAACTTGATGGTTACACAAGAGGTCTCCAAGTGACTTGCACCGTAGCTTAAACATAACTATAAATGCATTACAATGTGACACATTTACACAGAAACACATGCAATTCATAAAAGCACTCAAAAGCAAAACATAAGCCACTCTGGAATGTTCTCTGAGCAGAACAGATAACATCTATCTGGTGTGGGGAGAAACTTTGGCTCTCCAGATGTTCAGCAGCTGCAGCTCCCTTCATCCGCTGTCATTGGCTATTGCTTGCCGGGGCAGATGGGACTGTCGTTCAGCAACAGAGATTCCCCACACCAGTCCTATATGTTCTTAAGGTTGAACTCAGAATTTTCTGATTGGTTGATCGCTTTATAGTTAAAATGGGCATCATCCATGCACAAGAAAAGGGGCATTGTTAGCATGCTTGGAGAAACTCCCCAGAATTTACAGGAGCAGATATTCAGAAAGAAAACATAAGTGGTGGGAAAGTCTTGGGGAGAAAAAATAGCACAATGTAAAGCATGTTCAGTGGCTACCATGTGTCTTAGTGGGGGATGAAATGGAATATCCTGGGAAAGGGCTGGCTGGAACCCAGAACAGGAGCTCACTGTACATCGCAACACATAGCTGAAGGTCCCACTTGTGTATTGCAGCAGCAACATCATTAAACAACCACATACACCATCAAAATGAATGGTGAGCTGTATGTCTTTAGGAGCATTAGGGTGAGCAAAGAGACTGGATTGAAATAAAAAGCTATCAAGAACTTGCAAAAGTACTCAACTTGCAAAAAGTACACATTTGCAATTAATTCATCATCGCTATCATTATTACTGTTAGCTGTTTATTTTGTACTTGAAAGGTTTGGGATTTGCTCTGGATTATTATTTTTTACACACCTAAAATACACGCTTGCCTTCTTTTCCAACCCGCTGCAGATTCCTCGAGCAGAAGTCGTTTTGGAGTCAAAATTGGCACGTGGCAGACAGCTAGCTGGCCTCATTCTTTCCTCCACAATGTAGGCTTGTTGGACGGGGAGCTGATAATACTACAAGCGGGCTACTACTACATTTACTCCCAAACGTATTTCCGGTTCCGTGAAGAGGAGGGTGTTGAACGCCGTTCCGACCCTGACTCAGACAGCGTCAGGAATCCCAGGCAGATGGTTCAGTACATTTCCAAACGCGTTGATACTTACCCAGACCCGATTCTGCTGATGAAAAGCGCAAGAACTAGCTGCTGGGCGAAAAGGGCAGAATACGGACTTTACTCGATCTACCAAGGGGGTGTGTTCCAGCTAAAGAGGAACGATCGGATTTTTGTCTCTATCAGTGATATGACGCTCGTGGACATGGATAAAGAAGCAAGTTTCTTTGGAGCCTTCCTGGTCTCTTAAAAAAAGAAGAAGGGGGAGACAGACTGAATTAGAAAAGCCTTAAAAGAAAAAGACCTGGCTTTGAACTGCACAAAGACTGACTCTCCAATTTTCTGCATGCAGAAATGGAGCCCATGTGCAATCCTATTGACAGATTAACTGCCAGCGAGAGCCTGCAGTTGCCAAGAAACAAAACAAACCTCATCTGTCAATGTCTGTAAAGAAAGACCGGGTGCTAATGGCTGTCATGCCATGTATATGGAACTTGTAAGAAACTGTGTCCAATTTCACTTTGGAAGAGGATAGGGCTGTACTAGTCCTGTCCCCTGAGAACAATATAGCCTGCAGAAGCACTACATACAGTTCATTGCGCCTGCATGCTGGGAAACCACATGGAGCAAGGCGTGAGGTTCTTCCTGCACCACCAGATGATGGTTGTCTCTCTTGTGTAGCAGATTGCGTTTGGTGGACTGAGGAGGTGGTCTTCGGCAATGGGAACTTTCAGGAGTTGGGTAAATGGTTGGTTGCCTCTGGCCAGGTTATTTCCACTGCAAACCTTTCACAAGCAGGAGGAGCAGAGATTGAGAACTGTCACATGGAAGAGCCCTCCCAGGACTGGACCACTTCATACTGGAAGGGGGGAGAGATAACACTGGGAGGCTAAACTACTTGACATGTGAACATTGCACATGAATGTTTGGGAGGTGAGGCGTTAAAATATGGGGTCTGCTTTACGCTGTCTGAAGAGGAACAGTCCCAGAAGGGCTACACCATGTGACACACTCCATATTTGCTGTTCACCTCTTACCAATCATCATATTGGTAAAGTCTACAAGAGAGCAGAATTTATGCAAGGTGGGCAATCATTATCTGATTATACACAAGATTGGGAAAATGACCCACATCGCAGGCTGCAAACTGTTGCCCACTCGTTGAATATTTCTCTTTAAAACCAGGCTACTCTGCCTTGGTACCCTAATTTTTTTTTTTGTTTTTAAACCTGAAGCCCACCTTAATATTTTTTTTAAAGTAATTACGTGACTAAATAACATACTTACAAAAACAACATAGAAGTGTTCACATGCACAGACCTCCTCAACCCAGTCAAGCCTGAACACTGGAGATAAGGTTGCCTTTAACAGCATTTGAGCTGTGCAGAAATCAGTTCTGATGTAGATGAGCATTATGACTGATGGGGTTGATGCTAATTGCACAAAAACAGGACCTCGTAAAAAAAAAAAGTTGGTAACTCAACTGGAAGGTATATCCAGTATGTGATGCTGCTCCACAGAAGTGAGTAATCTTGTGTTTTTTCGCAGTGATGGGGGGACAGTGACATTTTTAAAGACTTGTGGCTTAGCTTGCATATGAACCAGGGATCCACGTTTAAACCAAACACTTGGAACAGTTTCATAGTAAGTCAACTTCAAACCATGGCTTATGAAGCCTGCTCATTGGGACTAGCCAGAGTTTGGTTTGAACCACGGTTTCCTGGTTTTCACATAGCGATATGCCAGGAAATAGGGAGCAGCACACAGCCTTCTTTGTGTTGTTGCACTCCAATCTGGGAGTTGGACTCGCAGCAACACATTCTGGACTGCACATTCTCTGTGCCTGCATTAAGCCAAAATTCTTTTAAAAGAGAAACTCCTGGCCATTCAGGAGCAGAAAGGAGCAAGGCTTTGCTAAGTCGTCTTGAGGATTGTCTGCGTAGCACTAAACTGCAGCAGGGGGAACTTGAGGTCCTCTGGAGGCTGTCAGACCCCAACTCCCATCATCGCAGACCACTGACAGGGCTGATGGGAGTTGTGACTCTGATATTATCCACAATGCCACAGTTTCCCCATCAGGGCACTAAACTATGGTTTAGCGTTACATGCACAGCAAGCCCCAGCATCTCTAAAAAGGTGGCAACAATCTGTGGCATTTACCATTCTCAGGGAGATACTGTTGAAAAACAACATATTTTGAGCCAGAGGGTGCTTTTGAGTAAGATCCAAATACAGGAGTGATGGTATGGAAGATGAGTAACACATTGCCTGCATTTTATCTTTTTCTTTAACAGCAGGTGCTCGGGTTGCGAACGTGATCTGTGCGGGATGCATGTTCTGCACACACGCGGGTTGCGATTTGGCGCTTCTGCACATGCGCAAAGCGTGATTTAGTGGTTCTGCACCTGCGCAACCGCCGAAACCTGGAAGTAACCTGTTCCGGTACTTCGAGGTTTCGGCGGTCCGCAACCCGAAAAAACGTGACCTGAAGCTGCTGTAACCTGAGGTATGACTGTACTGGCAATTGGACCTTGAAACGAGGGCCAGAGGAACAGCCTCCTGGCTCTTCATATTGGCAGACACCTGTTCAGCTTTGGTGTTCCATCCTACGTATTGGTTTCACAGGCGCAGGGAAGTAGATGCCAAAGACTTCTGCCGCAAGCTCATCTCTTGCCACACTTGACCGGCTGCAGGGGAATGTCGAGTTGGCAAGGAGTTACTGTAGGGTCTGTATTGTGTTAAAACCTGCTGTGTTTTTTCCTGAAGGTCTCTCGTACTCATTTGACTGGGCTACAGTGACCTTGCCATGCATCCCAGAAAAACACAGCTGTTTGCTTTCACAATTACTGCTCCGTGTTCTCAGAGAGAACTCCAGGATCACAAGGAGTGCGGCCGGGGGTGGGTGGGTAGTATAACTAGATAGGCCAAAAGCTTTCCTCAGTTACTAAACACAAAACAGAATGCTCGATGAGTGTTTACTCCTAAGTAAGGTTGCACAGTGGTTGAGCCATATGTGAGCCTCTCTATCCCTCAGTCATATATGAGTAAAAGTAGCAAATTTTGTGCCTTGTGTTGGGGGTGTGTGGGTGTTAAGACAGCATCCAGCCTCCATATTGAAAGTGCATGTGTGGGGCCATTGGCTCACGCAGTCTCTCCTCTCCCCCTTGCACATTCAGGTGCCATCAGAAGGGGCTGTGTGTGTGTCCTAATGTACGCATGTTGAACTCCATGCAAGGGGCAATCCTGATTGAGCCAGATTCTGCCCTCAGCCTGGAGGAACTTGAGGCCGGCACCTGTGTGCAACTGTACGTGAGCTCCTCCTCAAGGCAGTGGAGTGTGCAGGTGGCTGCTGGAGCGTGGCCACTGCGTGCAACAGGGTGGAGCTAAGCCTGCATGGCCCCCTCATGTATTCTTCCAACATGTTGAGGGGAGAGAGGGGTCTGCACTGAGCCCCTCCCAAGTATAATTTTGTATTTTAATGTTTCTTTTCATTTAGAATTTTGTATAAAACTAAAATTCATTGTGCAGTTTTCTAAGATGATTGTCAAATTTTGTAAATAATTTTTTATAAAAAATTTTTTTTCTACAAATGAGTGTGTCTTTTCCTCATCAAGGTCTGGGCCTATTATTTATTATTATAATTATAACTAATCTTTTTACCCTTACAGATACTCAAGGCAGCCTACACATAGAAATAAGAACTGCTAAAAACATAGGAAAAACCTTCATTAAACATTTTATATCTGTTTAAAAGCTGCCGAGGCAGGGAAGTCCTTTACAGAAAACCAAAACCTATGGTTGCCCTAGAAAAAAAAGGAACACATTTTGCACTTTTAAGAAAGAAGCAAGCGAAGCATTTCATGACATGGAAGTAGTAGACTCAAAGTCTCCTTGTAATGGCTGCAAATCAGATTTTGCTGTTTGACAGCTGCAGGAACAGGTTCAAAAAGCAGCAAGATGTCTCTTAGAGAATTGCTAAAACAAGACCAATGAGGTGACTGAAAAGGCTGTTGGGAAGAGCTCCCCTTCGAATGTCCATCTGTCAGGCTTCAGGGAACGTGATCCCCCTCCCTCATGGCAGGCTGCCAGTAATGGAAATACAGTCGTACCTTGGTTTTCGGAACGGAATCTGTTCCAGAAGTCTGTTCGACTTTCAAAGCGTGGCTTCTGATTGGCTGCAGGAAGCTCCTGCAGCCAATCGGAAGCCCCGTCGGACGTTCAGCATCCAAAAATACTTCGCAAACCAGAACACTCGGTTCCGGGTTTGCAGCGTTCGGGAGCCAAAACGTTTGAGAACTAAGCTGTTCGAAAACCAAGGTATGACTGTACTACAAGAAGCTCTTACCAAGGTATTCAATATTCTCTAGGATAATGGCGTTGCTCCGAGTAATCTCTCCCCTTCTACTCAGTCGTCAGCAGCTCCACCCCTTATATATATAAATCCACCCCTTTGTCTCTTTGCTTTCTGCTCTCCCACTTTCACTGCCTTCCTGGTCCTAGGAGAAGCGGGTCTGGAATGCTTTCTAATGATAACGTGTCAGCCAGCTGTTCTGGCTCTGCTGCTACCCCCTCCTCCTTACATTATCTAGCAGCTTTGTACTTCTGTCTCAGAGTCATGACCTGCAAACCACCATTGTAAATCTATACTGTCCACCACCACCATTCCAGTCTTCTGTCCAGTTCTTGACACCGTCCCAGTAAATGTTCCCCCAGAAACCCACAATAAACGACGGTCAATTTGCTGTTTCCCATACAATGTATGTAATCTGCAGCGACGAGCTATGTGGCGTGGGTCACTGGTGAATTCTTTTAAAAAATAATTATTATGTTACTTTTTACACATAGAAAGTTACATTTGTTCCTCGAACAAATTATATTCAACAAATTCAACAAAATTAGTGACTTCCCGGTCGCCCAATGTCAACTCAAATTGCATACAATTGCGTTTTTAATTTTCCATTTTAATCTAGTATCATGTTCTCGTTTCTTAATATAGTCTGCTGTTTTCAACCGCTAGTGAACACTTGATTTCTAGACATGCCAGGCTTGTTGGAATGTAGCACAAAATGGTGGCCACATGTAATGGGGCACGATGATAAAAAGTGTCCTGTTAACGCTCCTCCATCAATTGGGTGGGAGGGGGGAGACAACCTGCCTTTGCTCACTACTGGGCTCAGTGGGATCTTTGCCCCTCTTCAGCAAGGGCAGGCGAGGTGCCTGATCTGTGAACCAAGTGAAATAAGGGGTGAGAAAATTCAGTTTCACAATGCCCAAAACACCAGTGAGGCATGTGGTCTGAGGAGAGAATGGTGGCCTAGGGTCCCCAGAGCCAGGGAGAGAAGTCTGGAGGGCAGCATCTCTCTCTCCCCCCCCCCTCCAAGTCTGAGATTTCCCATCTCCTGCCTACTAAAAGCTTAAATTGAAATCTGCACAAGTGTCTCTGAAAATACAAGAGAAACTGAGAAGTAGCGTAATGATCTTCATGCATTGCAGGGGATCAATAGACTGCCCTCGATAATCCCTTCCAACTCTGCAATTTTATTCCCAAAAGCCTGGGAAACTGAATGCCAAGCTGTAGGTTATCCCTAAACTTTTAGCAGGTATTTGAACGGCTGCTCTTAGTGTTTGCAATGCTAGAGCAACTAAACACCACAAGGCAGGCTGCTCAATATTGTCTACAGTTGGACGCGGGTAGCGCTGTGGTCTAAACGACTGAGCCTCCTGGGCTTGCTGATCGGAAGGTCTGCAGTTTGAATCCCCACGGCGGAGTGAGCTCCCGTTACTCTGTCCCAGCTCCTGCCAACCAAGCAGTTCGAAAGCACAAAAGTGCAAGTTGATAAATAGGTATCGCTGTGGCGGGAACATAAACGGTGTTTCTGTGCGCTCTGCTCTCCATCACAGTGTTCCGTTGTGCCAGAAGCGGTTTAGTCTTGCTGGCCACATGACCCGGAAAACTGTCTGTGGACAAACACAGGCTCCCTCGGCCTGAAAGCAAAATGAGCGCCACAACCCCATTGTCGCCTTTGACTGAAGTTAACTGTCCAGGGGTCCTTTACCTTTTTTTATTGTCTGGCACAGGCTCTCTGGTTTTGTAGCTCTACAGTGGTACCTCAGGTTACATATGCTTCAGGTTACATACACTTCAGGTTCTAACCCAGAAATAGTGCTTCAGGTTAAGAACTTTGCTTCAGGATGAGAACAGAAATCGTGCAGTGGGAGGCCCCATTAGCTAAAGTGGTGCTTCAGGTTAAGAACAGTTTCAGGTTAGGAACGGACCTCCGGAATGAATTAAGTACTTAACCCAAGGTACCACTGTACATCAATATGCCAAATGTAAGCACACACTGTCCTCCCGAGTGGTGAGGTTATCATAAGCCATTAAAGCGTAATCTGCAGATGCGTACATGATGCACTGTGGCTGTATCAAACGTGGCGCCTTTCAACTAGGCAAAAGTGAGAAACCTGCGACATCCAGTAATCAAATAACGCTGCCGTTCCCTTCCACTTTTCCATGAGCTGATGGAAATAATGTCATAGGTAGATTCCCCTCCCCTCTCTCCTCCTGCCGCCGCCACTCACTCACTCCTGACTATTTTCTGATGGTCATTTTTTCTCTCTCCCTCTCCTTTTATAATTCTCCAAAGGAAATCACAATGATTGCACAGAGTTTGAAAATATTTCTATGGTGGCAAATTGAGATGCCATGACCTCCTCTTCGACCAGGACTGGATTAAAATGGGGCGGGGTGGGGAGGGACAGAGGGGGTGGCAGTGAGGGTGGTTTTGCCTCTGCTGCTGATCACCTGCTTTAGCAGGTAGGTAGTGATGACCTGGGGCAGCTCCTGAAGGAGAGGCTCAGGGGGGTGGCTCCTCTGAAATATTGCCTCTTACTTGGACATTGGTAGTCAATTGATGGCCACTCCTATTTATTTTATTTTATTTTTTTTAAAAAGATATTTATTAAAGTTTTCAATTTTTTATACGAACAAAAAACAAACAAAAAGATTAAAAAAAGACATATAGTTCATGATACAAACTTTTCAATAACATATTTCTCTGACCTCCTCATACCTCCCCTTCTTGTATTCCCTTTCAAATTATTTGTTCAGCAAATCCTTAACTTAAAGCATTACAGCTTATAATATCACCTTATTTTCTATCCAAACCCTTTTTTTCTTCCATATTCCTTTATATCATTACAGCTAGAAACCACTCAATTTCAATCCAACATCATTCAACATTCCTTAATTTTACAATATTTCTGTAAGTAGTCCTTAATTTTTTTCCAATCTTCTTCTGCCGACTCTTCTCCCTGGTCACGGATTCTGCTAGTCATTTCTGCCAATCCCATATCCCATATAGTCGATCAGTTTCATCTGCCATTCTTCCAGAGTGGGTAGATCTTGCGTCTTCCAATACTTTGCGATGAGTATTCTTGCTGCTGTTGTAGCATACATAAAAAAAGTTCTGTCCTTCTTTGGCACCACTTGGCCAGCCATGCCCAAGTGCTAGGAAAGGAACCAGAGGGTTAACATGGTAGAACATATATAATAAATAAATAAACACCATCTCAAACTCCTCGAAAGATTCCATCAACGGTGTCTCCGGAAAATGTTACACATCACTTGGGAAGACAGGTGAACTAATGCCAGTGTACTGGAAGAAGCAAAGATTACCAGTGGGGTTTGTTTGTTTAAACTGCACAGCAACATTTATTGTTCCAGCCTGAAAAAACATCCCTTTTTAAATTTCACACAGCAAAGCAAGTTAAACTTCACTTATCGATAAGTGATAATTTAAAACAAGAACTTGCTAAAGAAACCTTGTTACAACAACTTTAGGGCCTGATCACTTTTAAGTCCATGGGGTCTTTAATGAGTATCAGACTAATGTAAAGATCACCAATGTTGAAGCAATGATTCTTCAACAGCAACTTCGTTGGACTGGTCATGTTGTGCGGATGCCTGATTATTGTCTTTCCAAAGCAACTACTCTATTCCGAACTTAAAAATGGAAAGTGTAATGCTGGTGATGAACAAAAGAGGTTTAAAGACTCTCTCAAGGCAGATCTAAAAAAATGTAGTATAAACACTGACAACTGGGAGACACTGGCCTGCGAGCGCTCCAGTTGGAGAAAAGCCTTTACCAAAGGTGCCATGGGCTTTGAAGATGCTCGAACTCAGGACGCAAGGGAGAAACGTACTAAGAGGAAGGCACGCTTGGCAAACCCTCACAGTGATCAACTCCCACCCGGAAACCTATGTCCCCACTGTGGAAGGACGTGTGGATCCAGAATTGGCCTCCACAGTCAGTTATGGACTCACTGTGAAGACCGTGATCATGGAAGACAATCTAACTCGGCTATGAGTGATCGCCAAAGACGAAGACGACATATATAATAATCCAATGGAGAGAGGCCCAATCTGACTGCTAATGCTGGCAGGTCATAGGAACATAAGAGCTCTGCTGGATCAGGCCAATGGCCCATCTAGGCCAGCATCCTGCGGTCACAATGGCCACTCAGATTCCTGTGGCAAACCCTCAAACAGGACCCAATGCACAAGAGCACTCTCCCCTCTGGGTTTCCACCAAGTGGTATTCAGAATCATGGCTTCGTCCAACTGTGGAGGCGGAGCTTAGCCATAGGGGCTAGTGGCCTTTGAGAACCCTCTCCATTAATTTATCTCATCCTCTTTTAAAGGCCTCCAAGTTGGCGGCCATTACTGCCTACCGCGGGAGTGAGTTCCATAGTGCAACTATGCGCTGCATGAAGGATAACTTTCGTTTATCTGGCCTGAATCTTGAACATTCAGCTTCACTTAATGCCCATAAAGGCCATCTGTGGGAGTAAGGGAGAAAAAACTCTTCTTGATCCGCTTTTTCAACGCCGTGTATAATTTCATAAACTTCTATCACATCACCTCTCTTCACCTTTTCTTCACGCTAAAAATGACCAAACTAAAAGGCTGGCTAGGGGTCAGCACTGAGTCCTCTTGAGCCGTTGGAGGGCTTCAGCAAATTATAGTTTCTAAAACTTCCAGGTGAACTGAATATGAATCAAGTGGAACTTTGGGTTTAATTTTTGTTTGTTTTCTAACACAAATGAAATTTAATGCCATAATTTATGCATATAGGGATTTCATCACACTTAATCCTGTGTTAGATGGTGGCCATTGCATTTTCCATTTTTACCTCTTTGAAAAGTGATACTCTGCTTATGTTGTCGTTGTTGTTGTTGGTAGTGGTTAGTGGTTAGTGCAGCCTTCTCCAACCTGGTAGCTTCCATGTGCTTTGAACTACAACTCCCATCTGCCTTAGTCAGCTTTCCACATGGTCCGGGGTGATTAGAGTTGCAGCCCAACAGGTACCAGGTGAGTGAAGGCTGTATTAGAATGCCTAGGCATTCCTTTGTGGCAACCATAACCGAGGTTTAAGCCATTTGGTGATTAGCTTATATATCTGAGTTTCTAACACTTCTTGGGTCCCCAGATGTCGTCAGACTACAACTCCCATCACCCCTGACCATTGATCCTGTTAGCCAAAGATGGTGGGAGTTGTAAGCCAACAACCTCTGGGGACTCACTGCTGAGAAAGGTTGCACTAGAGCAACAGAGGAGAAATTTGCTCCATCGTCTATGTGACAGTCCTTCATGTATCTGAAGGTGGCTGCCATATGGCCCCTTCATCGTCTCTTCTCCAGCCTAAATATACCCAACTTCCTCCACCTTTCCTTAGAGGATTTGGTCACCGGGCCATGCATTGTCTTTGTCAGATACAAAAGGCTTTATAACAAACCATGAAGACAGCTGTTTTCTGCATGCAGGGAGATTTAGAATCCTAGAGGAGAACGTTGTTGCTATTTTAGTGACGTTCCAACTCCAGCCTGCTTAAAGCCACAGCCCACTGTAACACCCCAAGGCCGCATCATTTAATTCTGCTGCGTTCAGAGTTTAGACAGTGCAGAGCAGAAAAAGCATAAAGGGTACCTTGTTTTTGCTGCGTAACACTCAGCCAATCAAATTGTTCAAGGAGGAATTGATGGCCCTTGAAATTGCTTTCCGGTTGCTCCTTCCAAGTTTGCCCGCACAGCTAGCATGTGCAGCAGCTAAAAGCCCAGCTCTGCACACTGCCTAATGGTAAGGCTGGCTCTGTTGGAGAAATAAAGGAATTAATGAACAGGGGTTCCAAATGGCCAGGGAACGCAGGGGGTACAGCTTGTGACATTTCTAGCTGAGCCCTGCACAGAGATGTCACAAAGTGTACCTAGAGCATTCTGTACCCTTTTGACCCCGTTGTTTATGCATGTTCGTCTCTGCACTCATGTGCATCTGTAAAACTGCTAAATTAGGACAACACACTGCGCATCTCTGCGCCATGAGAAAACTGCTTTGTCTTTCATTTAAGGTGTCACGAGACACCTTTGCTTGTTTCTGCTGGAAGAAACATAACACAGTGACCTTTCTCAAGCGACGCGGTGTGTGAATCAGGTAATCAGGTGCAGGGAATCGAGCGAAATTATCTTTCTCAGGTTGCTTCAAAGGTGACATGGCAGAAGTCTATAAATTCAGGCATGGCAAGGAGAAAGCAGAGAGAGAGAAGAGGTTGCTCTTCCTCCCTCATAACACTAGAAGTTGGGGGCAGCCAATAAAGCCGAATGTTGGAAGATTCAGGACAGATTAAAAATATCACTGCTTTAGGGTTGCAAGGAACAGTGTGTTGTAGTCACTATAGCAGGCTGTTGTGTGTGCTTGGTTGCCATAAGTCCATGAGAAATACCGTATTTTTTGCTCCATAAGACGCACTTTTTTCCTCCTAAAAAGCAAGGGGAAATGTCTGTGCGTCTTATGGAGCGAATGTGTGGTCCCTGGAACCAAATTGCTCAGGGGCAAAAAGCAGATTGTGCTCTTCTTCTTTTTTAGAAAGAGGGAAGGGGGTGTTGAAACAAAGCCGCTGAGCAGCTGATCGGCAAGCGACCGGGAGGGAGATAAGGGACTCTAGAGATAAAGGAGGCTGCCTGGGAGGGGGGAGGTAAAAGCACATGGATCCTCAGGATTTTTGCATTGGGTCACCCCAAATTCACCATCAGATCACATAGCATGTCCATGGCTACAGCCTGCACCCAAAAAAATCACGCATCCACTGTTTTGTGGGGTCGCAATGGCGCAAAAACATGGTTACAAAGCACGGATCCACAAGGATTCTCAGGATTTTTGCATTGGGCTACCCCAAACTCACCGTCAAATCACATATCATTTCTGTGGCCACAGCATGAACCACAAAAATTATACACCCACTGTTTCATTCAGAATATTTTTTTTCTTGTTTTCCTCCTCTAAAAACCAGGTGCGTCTTATGGTCAGGTGCGTCTTATGGAGCAAAAAATATGGTAATTTGATAGCTCAGTCAACAGAGCTATCTCAGGGTCATGGGTTAGAGCCCCACACTGGTTGAAAAATGCCCGCACTGCAGGGGGTTGGACGAGACGATTCTTGCGGCCCCTTCTACAATTCTGTTGATTTTGAACACAGAACATAAGCTGAGTCAGACCGCTGGTCCATCTAGCTCAGTATAGCCTACACTGACTGGCAGTGGCTCTCCGAGATTTCAGACAAGGATTCTTTACCAGCCTTCATTAGAGATGCCAGGAATCGAACCTGTGACCTTCTACATGCCAAGCAGATCCACCACCACAGAGCTACAGTGCTTCCCTAGATCTGATGATTTCCAGGGTGATGTACAAGGATACAGATACGTGATAGATGGTAAATGATAGATGATAGATAGATGATAGATAGATAGATAGATGATAGATAAATAGATAGATAGATGATAGATGATAGATAGATATAGATAACTGAAAAATTGTCTTGTTTAGTCGTTTAGTCATGTCCGACTCTTTGTGACCCCATGGACCAGAGCATGCTAGGCATTCCTGTCTTCCACTGCCTCCCACAGTTTGGTCAAACTCATGCTGGTAGCTTCAAGAACACTGTCCAACCATCTCGTCCTCTGTCGTCCCCTTCTCCTTGTGCCCTCCATCTTTCCCAACATCAGGGTCTTTTCCAGGGAGTTTTCTCTTCTCATGAGATGGCCAAAGTATTGGAGTCTCAGCTTCAGAATCTGTCCTTCCAGTGAGCACTCAGGGCATCCTTCAGAATGGATACGTTTGATCTTCTTGCAGTCCATGGGACTCTCAAGAGTCTCCTCCAGCACCTTAATTCAAAAGCGTTGATTCTTCGGCAATCAGCCTTCTTTATGGTCCAGCTCTCACTTCCATACATCACTACTGGGAAAACCATAGCTTTAACTATACGGACCTTTGTTGGCAAGGTGATGTCTCTGCTTTCTGCAGAGAAAATTGTCTTACCCTGGTGCAAAAAAATAAAATAAATGTAGCTTCAGCAGGAGTCAAGCCTCCCTGGGGACGGCATTTTAGAGCTATGGCTGCTCCTCCCTCGTACCAACACAATGCAATTCAGCAACTGGTGGTACCTGGAGAAATACCTCTCGTTTGAAGATCTTAACAGCTTAGGCAGTCTGGCATGGGATGGGGCAGCCCCATGTGCAATGGATTACAGTAATCCACTCCACGGTTATCAGAGCATGGATCACTTCTCTGCCACAGCTGGCCGACCAAGCGAAGTTGGTACAGGCATGAGACAAAAGGGGGCAGGTGCTAATTGTGGGCACACATTTTTTAAGATGCAGCCCTGGAATCATCCCATTCCCTGCTCGTTTAGTAATTCACAAGTACATGGGTCCATGGAACTTCCGGCGAGGCAGCATGGCGGCTGCAACAGCAGAAAAGAGCTCCTGAAGCCAGCCAGAGTAAAAGGCTGTCTGGCCGATTCCCGGGCTCCCAAGACTGCTGCCGCCAGCACCACCAGCGGAGAGGAATCGGGGGTGCCCGGGAGTCTATCAAAGCAGCCAAAACACCCCCCCAGGACTGAGATTGAGCCGGAAAGGCACCCGACCCCCCCCAACAGCCCAGAGGAGCTCCAAAACCAGGAGAACAGTGGAGCTAAAGCAAAGAGGGAGAAAGAAAGGGGGAGAGAGGAAGAAAAAGAAAGACAGAAAAAGGAGCCCCAACTTTACCGCTGCTGCCCCCATCTCTGCCGACGGGAAAAAAGAGGAGAGGTAGATGAGCACCAGGAAGGAAAAAGAGGCTCCGAAAAAACACGTGTCTGAGCCCGACCGGAGTTCCAGCGGCAAGGAAAACAGCGAAAAGCCGCATGACAAAGGAGATCACAGAAAGGAAGAGACTACCCTTTTTCCCCCCTTTCTTTTTCTTTTTTAGGCCAACCGCCTAAAAATCTTCCTACACAAGTTAATAGCCCCAGACCAGACTGGCTTTGTCCCTGGCCGCAATATAACAGACCCCACCAGGAAACTACTGAACCTGATCAAACACAGCAAGGCAACAAAACTCCCATTGACAATTATGTCCTTAGACATCCTCAAAGCCTTTGATTGCTTAGAGTGGAAATACATATTAGCAGTACTAACTAACATGAAATTTGGCCCCAACTTCCTACAAATCCTCAAACAAATATACTCCCAAGCCTCAGCAAGATGCAGAACTAATAATATGGATTCTAATACTATAGCTATCCAAAGAGGCACGAAACAAGGATGCCCACTGTCTCCCTTCTTATTTATCCTGGCTCTGGAACCCTTAGCAATCCGCATCCAAGCAGCCACAGACATCAAGGGAGTGGAAATAAAAGGCAGAACCTATAAATTAGGGCTCTTTGCAGATGACCTAATGGTCACAACACCAGACCCCATAAGCACAGCAACCTCCCTAATCAGAGAACTCAACACATTTGCAATGGTGTCGGGCCTACAGGTAAATTTCACAAAGTCAGAAGCTATGTGCTTCAACACCCCTCCTCACACCCAAAAAGAACTCACGAAGGTCACCAAAATAAAACTTTGCCACACCAAGTTCAGATACCTAGGGGTACAAATAACCAGAAGCCTCAATAAATTGCACCTCCACAACTACAAGCCCCTGTGGCGACAAATTAACAAAGACCTAAAGAGATGGAATAACATGAATTTCACTCTCTCAGACAAAATAGCCATGATCAAAATGATCACACTCCCAAAACTAACCTACCTATTCCAAACCCTCCCAATCTGGATCCCCCCAACCCAACTCCGCAGTTGGCAGAGAAAACTACACTCTTTTATCTTCTCACATAAAAAACCAAGAATAAGCCCCAAATGCCTGCACCTCCCCACCTCAGAAGGAGGATGGGGAATCCCCAACATAGAAGCATATTACATTGCCAACCAAATACGACATATAATCCCATATATACTCAAAGATGAGACAAAACAATGGGTACACCTAGAGAGGGACACAATTGAAAACACCTGCACCACAGCATACCCACTCCTCCCAAACAAACTAAAGAAAATTCCCACAACACTTAACAGATACACACAGACCATGCTCAAAGCATGGAAAACACAAATAGGCAAACTATCCCCAACCCCATCCCCACTAATCCCCCTGGCGTACCACCCATTATTCCACCATGCAGCACAAAACCTCCAGATAAAAACCTGGCGAACCAAAGGCTTATATCGCCTAATAGACTTTTATAAAAATAACAAACCTTTGTCAACACAAGAAATACAAGACAAACTAGAAGACACCCAAATGCCCTGGTTAACACAACACCAACTACATGCCCTCTTAAACAACCCAACAGTAAAATTAGCAGCAACTAGGCCCCTGACAACCTTCGAAAACCTCCTCCTAACAACAAAGGGAAACAGTAAAGGGACGGTATCCGCAATATACAAAATACTACTCCAAAATCCCACAAACCCCCTAGACGCAATCAAAAAACAATGGGAGAATGACATAGGCTATGAGATTAACCCCACGCAATGGACCAGAATGTGGTCTAAACCTCCCTTTAAATCCATATCAACGAAAAGAAAAGAACTCACACTGAAACTCACCTACAGGTGGTACCTAACACCAAGGAAACTAGTGCTAATACGCCCAGGAACCTCACCAAAATGCTGGAGAGGGTGCACCTCCACAGGCACATACCTCCACATGTGGTGGGAGTGTCCCAAAATCCAACTATTCTGGGCAACAGCCATACGAGAAATATGTAAAATAACTAAACAAGTATTAGATATCACTCCAGAATTGGCCCTACTAAACATCTTCCAAGACAACAACGCCCATTTACACCACAAATAACTCATAACCCACCTACTTTCAGCAGCCAGAAACACCATAACCAGACACTGGAGAGACCTGTCAGGAGTAAGCATGGACCAATGGTACCAAATAGTATGGGAAACAGCCCTACTGGAAAAATTAACTAATAAACTGAAACTGACACGGGGACAAACAGAAGAAGACGCCTTCACCCCGGTATGGCTCCCCTTTATCACATACACAGCCCAACAGGACAATGACAATAATCCACCAACAGCATACAAATCAATATGGCTAACGTGATCCAAAACACCCACCCACCCCACTCACACACGAAAACAAAGATCACCACAGCCAATCACAAACAAACAATCACACCCTAGGCCAACCCCAACCTCTCTCACCACCAAAGGAACACAAGTGAACAACACAAACAACGCTGACACCAAACTCTACATACATTAAGCATAATAGAAACACCGCCACCTGACCCCACCCCCATCCATCTTCCCTCCCTCCACCCCCTTTCTTTTTCCTTCTCCCCCTAATGCCTCAACAAATGAAACGGATTTGTAAAAATGTTACATGGGGAAAAAAATACGAGGCATTACACTTCTGTAAAACAAGAAAATCCTAAATAAAATATTTTTAAAAAAAGTACATGGGTCCACGAATGACGTAAAATAGCAGTGCTGTTTCTCACCCTGTGCTGTTGCAAGCCCTTCTGCGAATGTCTCTGTCTCCTGATGCTCTGTCTTCCCCCCCAACACTCCCCTCTTTTCTGTTTTGAAATCCCCAGAGCACGCAGTTGCCAAATGGCAACTTCTCTGCTCTTGACAACATCTCCATTAGTGACCCTGTCTTTTTCCAGTCACAAATACAGTTTAGCACTTGATACAAACACCTATACTTTCCTTTCTCATTGGCACACAAAATAACTCTCATCGGTTTTGGCGCAGAGGATTTATTTCTCCTTATGCACGTTATCACACAAACCATTCTCTTTTCAGGGCTGCTGAAGGCTCCCCCTCTCGTTTAACTGCGTTGCATTGTGTGCGAATGCTTTTTTAAATGCTAGTTTTGACGCGCACTGCGTTTCATTGAATGCTATCTCTCTGTCGCTGGGTTACAGCCTAAAATGAGCCGTACTGGATGAGACCAAAAGACCCATCTAGTCCTGCATCCTGTTCCCACGGTGGCCAGTCTGGTATGGATTTGTCTAACACCTCCAACCCCCCCTTTCTCCAGTCTACTTTTGCTACCCGTATTGGCTCCTCTGGAGTAAAGACAGAGCGGAAACAAAATGAATGAATGAACGAACATTGGCGAACACTCAGAACACGGATGGACGACAGGGTACATTCAGAGCACACACACACCCTTTCGGACCAGAATCGCCGTTCACACGTTACGTTCAATGGCCGCGGCAACGCGCGTCCACAAACAAACGCTCGCCCCGCGCGAATGCCCGAGAACGCGCGCTCACCTCTCGTCCCGACACGGCGGCGGCGTGTTCCGCGTGACGTGTGAACGCGCTTCTCCGCCAATACCCCACGCCCCCTTTCCCTCATCCATTCATTCATTTCTTCCCGCGCCTCATTCCCCTCCCGGCTCGTCGTCTCGGCGCGCAGCACGCGGCACCCACCGCTCCCTTCGCCAGAGCCGTCGGGGCGGAGGACGGGGATCCGGAGATCCTTTCGCCGGGTCAGGAGGGGGTTGGCGGGCAGAGTCGCCGGCTCCGGCGAGGGCGGAGAGGGGTTCGCTTCGCGCTGCTTCTCCTCGGAGTGTAGACGCGTCGAGGGCGCGCCGGGCGCCGTCGCTCATCGCCGCTCCGAGGCTTGGGAACAGGAGGGATCGATTCCGCCCTCGATCCTGCCGCCGGGAGCTGCCTGGACCTCGCCTGTCTTGAAGCCCGACCCTTCTTCCCCAGCTTGGAGGCGCTCTGCACATGCTCAGAGGGAGACTCGCCTGCCCAAGCGTTTTTCTGCAGGGAGGTGCAAGGAGCACGCCGGAAGAAGCGGCTGGGATAAAGAAGGAAGGGCCTGCGTAGTTAAGGGGTTTGCATGCAGAAGAAGGTCCCGAGTTCGAGTCCTGACATCTCCAGGTAGGGTTGTTTTGCGTGGAGGACTGCTGCCGGTCAGTGTAGACAGCACTGGCCTAGGGAGACCAAATGGGCTGACTCTGTGTGTTTCTAATAAGAGAACTAGAGCAGTTAAAAGGGGGAGGGAGCTTCCTTAAAAATATATATATATTCAGGTTAGTGGTCATTTCGGTAACTTGCACGCTATGATTCATGGTGATCTGGCTGGGCTGGAGGCTTAAAAAGTGGCAAAAAGGTTGTCCTGTGTTTCCCCAAATCAACGCATGCTTAGAAGTTGCCATGGGGTTTTTAAGTCACTTGATTCCCACGTTGGGCTAGAAGAAGGATCCCTTCCAACTATGCTTCTTTGCAGGACACGTAATCTGGTGTTGCTCAAATGATTTTGTACATGTGGCTCGACTGTGCCCAGATGGCAAAAGAGTGGCAGAGTCATGGCTTTTCGGTGCATGACTTGTGCCTTGCATGATTTACACCCCGCCTTTCTTCCTTCAAGGAAACCAGGTTGGCAGACAACCGGGCTAAACTCTGCAACAAGGGTAGGATAGGGTGAGAGAGAAGAAGGATGCAACCAAAGCCAGCCAGGGATTTGAACTCTCTCGTATCTGTGCTTTTGACTTAGTGCTCTAGCCACTACACACACTGGAAAACCGGCAATTAGATTTCTTCTGTTGGCAGTGGCTTGCCTTCTCCTGCAGCAGGTAGTGAGGCTTGAATGCCAGAGCTGTGCTCTGGGTTGCATCAATGGATGGTCCCATCAGGACAGGACTTTGGGGCAGTTGCCAGGGGCTCCACTCAGCAGAATGAGCCGGTGGGTCTCTAAATGCAGCTGGGCTAGCTGACCGCATTTCAAATTAAGTCAAATAATACAGGCTGCTATCGGAAGACCATTAGTCTAAAACTTCCGTAGCCCGTACTCTAAAAGAGACAGAGATTCCCTAAATGGATGGATGGCATTGCCTGCTGGGAAAAAGATGAACTTTGGTTTCCCCAGAGCTTCAATTCTGCAGCCCAGTTCACACACGCACATTTTTGTTGTTGTTTTTTTATGAAAGTGCAGTTTCTACATACAGTCATACCTTGGGTTACAGATGGTTCAGGTTGCGTTTGTTTTGGGTTACGGACACGTCGAAACCCGGAAGTACCGGAACGGGTTACTTCTGGGTTTCAGTGGTCGCGCATGCGCAGAAGACTAAATCACGCTTTGCGCATGCGCAGAAGCGCCGAATCGCAACCCGTGTGTGCGCAGACGCGGCACTGCAGGTTGCGAACACTGCGGGTTGCAAACGTGCCTCCCGCACGGATCACGTTCACAACCTGAGCGTCCACTGTATTTAGATAAAGGCATAGAAACAAGGTGTACACTTATCGCTTGATTACTGCAGCATCCATCCCGTGATGGCTTTTGTATGTGAATGGACCACCTCAGGCAGAAAGGTTGTGCCCGTCCTGTCTTGTCCTTATTATGACCACCAATGCTTTCCAAAGGAGTCCGTTCTCACTTTCACACAATAGCCATCGCCAGGTGTAGAGCAATCAAGTGAATTAAGGCACATGTGATTCTGACTTTGCCTACCCATCAGGAATCGGGGGTGACTGCTATTCCACATGAGTTGGTTTATCAGTTGTGTGGGCTCAATGGAAGGGCACCTGAAGTTCGGAATTTAGCTTTTATCTGAGATTCAGGCTCTCTTCCGATTCCCATACCCCTGCTCCCACACGCCTTGCTCATCTGGTTTGGGTTGTTATAGAGGTCTTTGTAGGTCATCTAGTCTAACGCTCTGTTAAGTGTAGGGAAACCAGAGCTTAGAGCATCATGGATGGACCAGCCTCTGCTCAAAGATCTCAAGCAAGGAAAAGCCCAACCAGCACACCTGGCAATGACTTCCTTTGCTGAACTCCATCACAAAGCTCCAACCAACACCTTTCCTCCTGGGACTTAAGCCCTTAGATTAGGGGTGAGCAAACTTTTTCAGCGGGGGGCCGGTCCACTGTCCCTCAGACCTTGTGGGGGACTGACGGACTATATTTTGAAAAATAATAATGAATCAATTCCTATGTCCCCTTTTAAGTAAAAGGACACATTCTACTCATGTAAAAACACGCTGATTCCCAGACCGGCCACGGGCCGGATTTAGAAGGCGATTGGGCCGGATCCGGCCCCCGGGCCTTAGTTTGCCTACCCATGCCTTAGATCCAGGCCCCCTCCTAACCAGTTTATTGGTTTGTTTCCATACAGCACCTCCTGCGCCATTTGTCGCTGCCGCCACCACAATTCCCTTGTCTCGCTTTTGGCATGAGCAGCAGCTGACGTAGCCTTTTCAGACCGCCCCAGCCCAGCCCCTGGCGAGAGCCCCTGGGGATGTACAACGAGAGCAGCCTGCAGGTTGCGATGGATTACGTCGGCGACAACGACACGTTGCCCGAGTACCCTCTGCACCTCTTCCCCGCGCCTCTCCTCACCGGCGTCACCGTCACCTGCGTGCTCCTCTTTGTGGTCGGGATCCTGGGCAACGTGATGACGATGCTGGTGGTCTCGAGGTTCCGGGACATGCGGACCACCACCAACCTGTACCTGTCGAGCATGGCTTTCTCGGACCTCCTGATCTTTCTCTGCATGCCCCTGGACCTCTTCCGCCTCTGGCAGTACCGGCCCTGGAACCTCGGCGACCTCCTGTGCAAGCTCTTCCAGTTTGTCAGCGAGAGCTGCACGTACTCCACCATCCTCAACATCACGGCTCTGAGCGTGGAGAGGTATTTGGCCGTCTGCTTCCCGCTCTGGGCCAAGGTGGTCATCACCAAGGGCAAAGTCAAGCTGGTCATCCTGGTGCTGTGGGCCGTATCCTTCGCCAGCGCCGGGCCCATCTTCGTCTTGGTCGGGGTCGAGCACGAGAACGGGACCAACCCGTCGGACACCAATGAGTGCCGGGCCACGGAGTACGCCATCCAGTCGGGGCTGCTGACCATCATGGTGTGGACCTCGAGCGTCTTCTTCTTCCTGCCCGTGTTCTGCCTGACCGTCCTTTACAGCCTCATCGTGAGGAAGCTCTGGAGGAGGAAGAAGAAGGACATCGGGCCCAAGACATCCATCCGGGACAAGTACAACCGTCAGACAGTGAAAATGCTAGGTAAGGGTATCTTGGTTCCGTTTCTGACATGGTGTGTCCCTGTAGACCAGAGTTGGCCAAACTTGGGTCTCCAGCTAGGACTACGATTCCCATCACCCCTGGTCCTGCTAGCTAAGGATGATGGGAGTTGTAGTCCTAGCTGGAGGCCCAAGTTTGGGAAACCCTGCTGCTGTAGACCCGAGATGTGAAATTTTGGACCAGCTACAAGGGGTGATATCTAGCGTCAGTCACACTCACGGTAACTTAAGTCCATTGATTTCACTGGGGCCACATTCATGCTGCGCGTTTAAAGCACTGTGATCCCACTTTACACAGTCAAAGGTTTTTTTTGGGTGGGGGGATATAGTTTGTTCAGGGTGCTGAGAGTTGTCGGAGACCCCTGTTTCCCTCCCAGAGCTACAATTCCCAGAGTGGTTTAACAATCAATCCCTCTTCCCAGGGAACTCTGGGAACTGTAGCTCTGCAAGGGGAATAGGGGGGTCTCCTATCAACTCTCAGCACCCTTAGCAAACTACAGCTCCCAGAATTCTTTGCGGGATAGCCATGACTTTTTAAAGTGGTATCATAGCGCTTTGAACAGATGGTGTGAATGTAGCTTCCATCTACTCTGAGTATGACTTAGTTAGAATTATTGTGTTTATATTTTAATTGCCTTCCACACGCATCTCGAGGCAATGTTGAGAATGCAGCTAAAGCAGCTAAAACACTTTAAGACAATGTAGAAAATAGCGGCAGATTTTTGTTTTTTTAATGAAAAATCCATTAGACACCCATGGCAGAGACTCGCTCATCCAGCTGGGCAGGCTTGTCAGAACAAAAAACATCTACAATGGTTTCTGGAAAGTGCAAATAGCAGGCATCTGTCGTACTGCAAAAGGAACAAGGTTCTGCAGAACAGGGGCAGCAACACTAAAAGCCCTGCTCTGAGTCGCATGAACACATGTAAAAGGGCTGATTGGGAAGACATCTTTGGCACCCCTTCCATGCATTCAAGGGGTAGAGTTTGCACAGAACCAGCACATGCATAACTGAGCACACATAGGCTCCTGTGTGCATGGTCTGGTCCCTTGGAAAATGGAGCCTTACAGATTGCACATGCAGGAGCCTTCATGTGCACACATGTTCAGGTGTGTGCTTGCAGGCTCGGTGCAAATGGCATAGAATGCATGGATCAGCTCCTCCTGTACGTCAATTTGTACTCAAATAGAGGAGCAAAACTAGGACTGAAGCTCCTGAGTGTATGAAAATGCTATTATTATGATAATAGCCTCTGAGCCTCTGCAGTGTATATTTCTCTCACTACTCCCAGGCATAACAAGTATGTGAAAGGATCCCTGCTGGATTCTGATCAAAGGTCTGTCAGTTTCACAACTGGATGTTTCAGGGAAGTCCAGAAGCGGCACATGTGGGCAATACCAGTGGCGTTGTGGTGAAATTCAAAGTGCATGGCATCCCACAGCATGTAAAGCAAGCAGAAGTAGCCAGTGTGGAATCCAGATATTTGCTGAACTCCAACTCCCATCAGCCCCAGCAGCCATGGCCAACGGCGAGAGAAGATGGGAGTTGTAGTCCAACAATATCTGGAGGATACTATGCTGGGCACCTCAGTTGTATTGGCTAGATGGTTGGACTTGAAGAACAAAAGAAGCTACAATATACCAAGTTAGACCATTGGGCCGTCTACACTGACTGACACCAGCTCTCTGAGGGTTTAGACAGGAAGTCCCTCCCATCTCTACCTGGAGATGCTGGGTCTTGAACGTTGGACCTTCCATTGCAAAGCAGATGCCCCAGCACTGGGCTGCAGCACCAACGTCTACTTTGGTAGTGAAGCCCTGGGTGTGCATCCCTGATCGGTCATGGCGTTCTCTGGGTGCTGTGAGCCTGTCACTGTGTGAGCTGAGCCTCCCTCGGATCACGTGCCAGGACAGGCGCAAGCTTACACTGCAGGCACATACTGCTCCAACAGTTTAGAGATTCCTCCTCCGTCGCAACACTGGCAATGGCCCGTCCATGCTATGCTTCTCCCGCAACTGGTATTCAGTGGGATCAATGTGTCTTCAGGAGACGGCAGAGTGCCAATACTGATGGGACCTCTTGGGACCAAGTAAGAAGGTCCATACGACTTCCTTTCCTGAAAATCTTTCCTTCCTTCCTGCCTTCCTAAGTTAACCACTGGACAGTTCTTATTTGTAGTTTTTACTTCACCTTGGTGTTCAGGGTTATTCTCGGACTTCCCCAGCCACTCTGGGTGGCTCCCAACATAATATTAAAAACACGATAAAACATCAAACATTACAAACTTCCCTAAACAGGGCTGCCTTCAGTTGTTTATTTCCTTGACATCTGATGGGAGGGTGTTCTACAGGGCGGGCGCCACTACCGAGAAGGCCCTCTGCCTGGTTCTCACTTTTTGCAGTGAGGGAACTGCCAGAAGGCCCTCGGCGCTGGACCTCAGTGTCCGGGCAGAATGATGGGGGTGGAGACGCTCCTTCAGGTATACTGGACCGAGGCCGTTTAGGGCTTTAAAGGTCAGCACCAACCCTTTGAACTGTGCTCGGAAATGTACTGGGAGCCAATGTAGGTCTTTCAGGACCGGTGGTATATGGTCTTGGCGGCCACTCCCAGTCACCAGTCACCTATCATCAGCTTTGGCTGATTAAGTCGACTACACCTTTTATTTTTTAGGTATTGCATTCATATCCCAATTTTCTCCAAGGAGCTCAAGGTGGTTTCATGGTTTCCCCCCACAACAACCCTGTGAGGTAGGTTAGGTAGAGAACCAGTGACTGGTCCAAGGTCACTTAGTGCATTTCATGGCCAAGTGGGAATATGAACCCTGGTCTGGTCCAGAAGGCTCTTCCTGTGTCCTTCTGCTCTCTTAGGTTATTGTAATGCACACATTATCAATTAAATGCCCCACATGTGGCCCCTTTATGAGAAACGTTAAAGACCCTGGAGGCCAGCTCCTAGGGAGAGCCTGTCTCGGAGTTGGGTCCTAGCTGGCGAAGTTTATTTCTACTCTGCGCGGGCTCCCAGGCTTCATCAAGAACTGAGTCTGTTAAACCATTAACTCGGTTTGTAGTGGATTTCTACTTGAACAGCTGAGGACAGAACAGTTATGAGGACAGAGAGATCTGACTCAGCTTCACATGCCTGATGCACTTATGCATAGAAATTCACTAATGAATGCACACAGAGATCCTCTGAAAGGCCACATATAAATATTTTAAATAAACGTAATACAAAGAACTCTGGATCCAGGCACCCACAACCAACACAGAAACTGCTTATACCAGACTTTATCAATAAGTGTTTATGCTAGGAATATATTTGTGTGGGACTTCTCGCAATAAAATGGACCACCTCCAATTTTGCCTCTTTTCTTTTGACGTTCTAAACAAAAACACCCCAAACGTGTAACGTTACTATGAAAAGTGCTAAATATACATGGCCCTTGCCGAATTCGGTCACCTCAGGCAACTGTTACTACAGAATTGATTCCACAAACTGTTGTTTTTAAACTGCGTAATCCTAGGCATATCTAATCAGATCTAACCAGTGTTAGAAACTGAGATATGAAAGCCAGGAGCTGAATGGCACCTTAAACCTAGATTATAGGCGCAACAATGGAATGTCTGGGCGCACTTTTTTTTTATAACAAGAATTCAAAGCTGAAAATGAATGAACTGCAGGTAAAATATTACGTTCATTTTTCACCTGGTCTAGTCCTTCCCTTCCCACCCCCCTAATATTCTTAAGAGGATCTCTTCTCCAGTCTTCAGAGAGTAGCTGTAAATTGGGTCCTCCTTTCCTTCCACTCTGCAGTTTTAATCTGAAATCTTAGGTACTGTGCCCAGAGCTCAGAAACTGATGAAATCCCCTGTCGCAAAATGCACCTAGAACAATGGGAGTTTCGAACACCATTGAGTTCAATGAGACTTTACTCCCAGGGAAGTGTTAGAGGCTGGCAGTCTAGAAAAAAGCCTAATAATCACTGCAGTCATGCCTGCACACTTGGCAGAGTCATTTGATTCTGCGTAGAGGAAGTTAAACTGACACTGGCGATGCAAAGGAAGATTTCTTTTATAATTTCATTTTTATCAATGTCTGCTACTTGCCATAAATTACTACAGAGTGGCCTATGTTTGTTCTGTTAAATTAAATCTGGGCAAGTAGGGCTGTAACCCTAGACACACTTCTCTGGAACTGTGAGTAAGCCCCACTGAGCTGCAAGGGATTTACTTCTGAGTAGACATGCAGAGGTTTGCACTGTGGAAAAACTGTAAGATTTATCATCATAAGAATTGGGCAGAGGGGTCTTCAGGGTTGCAAGGAGATTACCGCACTTTTCTGTGTATAAGACTAGCTTTTTTAAAAAAACTAAAAACTAATGTTAAAAAGGGAGGGGGTAGTGTTATACACGGAAAAATATAGTAAATACATTTGTTGGAGGAGAGGTTTGTGTGTTTTGACTCTGGGGCTTAAAAGAAAACATAGCTGTCAACTTTTTCCTTTTCTTGTGAGGAATCCTATTCGGAATAAGGGAATTTCCCTTAAGAAAAGGGAAACGTTGACAGCTATGAAAGAAAATCTGGACAGAACCTATTTCTCTAGTGACAACAATCCCACTGTCCAAGGTCTTAGTGCTGTTCCTAGTCATTTCTTAGCTATAAAGAATTGAACATTGAAGAGAGAAATGAATATACGGCAGAATATTTTGCCTGCAATTTAGGTAACATTGCCTAATTCAAAGATCCTAGGCAAATGCAAGTCCCCATGAACTTTGGCTCCAATTAACAGCATGTGGATGGACTCAGGCGTTCGTCTGGCTGTGTTTCGTGGGTCTTATTTGTGGGGAAGTGTGCATCGGATTGCAGCCCAAACCTTGTTTTATGGCAGGGAACCTACGGCTCCCCAGATGTTGTGGGACTAGAACAGCCACCCACCCCTAGCCAGGGGAGCCCGTAGCTGCAGTCCCAAAATCTGGACTGCCACAGCTTCCTCACCCCTGTATAGGGTTTATTTCTATACTACTAAGTCATGTAAAGGTAAAGGGACCCCTGACCATTAGGTCCAGTCGCGGATGACTCTGGGGTTGCAGCGCTCATCTCGTTTTACTGGCCAAGGGAGCCGGCATACAACTTCCGGGTCATGTGGCCAGCATGACTAAGCCACTTCTGGCAAACCAGAGCAGCGCATGGAAATGCCGTTTACCTTCCCGCTGGAACGGTACCTACTTATCTACTTGCACTTTGATGTGCTTTCGAACTGCTAGGTTGGCAGGAGCTGGGACCGAGCAACGGGAGCTCACCCCGTCACGGGGATTCAAACCGCCGACCTTCTGATCGGCAAGCCCTAGGTGCTGTGGTTTAACCCTTACTAAGTCATATGGATACCATCTAAGTTATGTAAAGCAAATATAAGACGCAAGGAAAATACAGAAACAGGGAACCACATCATAAAGAGCAGGTCAAACACATTCAAACAAAAGGGCCTTTTGGTGCAAGAAAATCTTCAAAATGGAGATGGGACAAAGTTTTCCCGGCACAGAGCTCCTTGATACAGGATTTCATTCTGAAAAACGCTGCACAGCTTTCACGTGAGCCCTGAGAGCCGAACTCCCCGTGATGTTAAGTGCATCTTTGCATCTAGCAAGCAGAGGAACTGAGCTGCAGATTGCAAAAAAACAGCTGTGGGAGGAGGATCAAGGTAGAGCAGGTGTGGAGAAAAAGTGGGGGGGGGGGTTTAACCCTCGCCTCTCCTGCTGTGGTCATGAGGAAACTCCCACTGCAGACGCCAGCACTTTGGTTGAGAGGAAATCCTTCATGGGTGCTAATGAGAGATTCCCTTCTAAAGCTTCACTTCAGCTTACTGAGGGATTTTTCTCAGCAGGGCAGGGTGTGCATGCAATAAACTTTCCCCCTTCACTCCTCTTCTGCTCTCATGATTTTCAGCCCCCTCCAGGTGATGATTATAAAATATACAGTACTTCTATAAGTATAGTTATCGCAATTAATAATAACTTATTGTTATTATTTTGTTTTTCTGGGTTTTTAATATTTATATTTTTATTAAAGTGCTTTCAAGTAAAGTAAAAGAAATAAAGTGATACAGGGGAAAAAAGAAGGAAAAGTGAGAGGGAGAAAAACAACAAAGAGGGAAAAAAGCAAAAAAAGAGAGGCAATATATGAGAATCCCATACATTTCTGTATAAATTGGCATAGTATTATTGTCCTAGTGCTTATGTAACTGTTAATAGCCTACCACATTTTGTATAAACCCATTCATCCCAAATGTTATCGTATTTATCCATACAGACTCTGCACCTGTAAGCAGCCCATTCATAAATTACAAGGGATGTCATATATCGTCAGTCCATTGATATCATACCTTTATTTTTCCAATTCCTCAATATCAATCTCTTGGGCACCATTACGGCACGTGAAATCCATTAATAATAACTTTACATGTTTGGGGTCTTTTTCTTAGGACAGCAAAAAAAAGGCAAAATTGGAGGGGGTGCATTTTTCTGGTGCAAAATGGGGTGGAGCGAACTTATGCACACTTATCCAATGCTCACTGGGCCAGGAACGTAACCCCAGCACAAATGAGCCGTTGCCTGTATTATGAGCAGTAGTAATGGCCACATCTTTAGGGTCGCTACTTGCTTTTCGAGTTTTATTTTGTTGGCCTTTTGTAGCTGTTGTTTTAAGCTAGGCTCCTCCACCACTATGTGGAGCAAGTGCTGAATATTTGTTATCTGCTTGTAGAGAGAGAATTCATCTTGGCTTACGCTCCAGGGTGTTGGAGCCTGTTGTTATAGGTCGTGCCCCCTTGGGTGCAGTTCTGTAGAAGGGTATTTGTGGTGTTGCAGGGAAAAGTAGCAGGCGAAGATGGATGCCCACGAAAGTGTGGAAGGGTCAAGCAGCCCCTCCCAGCTGCTACTTTTCTAAGGCAAACTACACCTCCTCTTCCTGCTTCCCAGCAGATTTTCAACACCAGCTTTCCAGCACCAGATTTCTAGCTGGGCCTTTCACTATTATCTTACGCCAGTGAAGCCAGTGTGGTGTAGTGGTTAGGAGCAATGGACTCATAATCTGGTGAACTGGGTTCGTTCCCCGCTCCTCCACATGCAGCTGCTGGGTGACCTTGGGCTAGTCACACTTCTTTGAAGTCTCTCAGCCCCACTCACCTCATAGAGTGTTTGTTGTGAGGGAGGAAGGGAAAGGAGATTGTTAGCCGCTTTGAGACTCCTTAAGTAAAGGGAACCCTGACCATTAGGTCCAGTCGTGGCCGACTCTGGGGTTGCGGTGCTCATCTCGCTTTATTGGCCGAGGGAGCCGGCGTACAGCTTCCGGGTCATGTGGCCAGCATGACTAAGCTGCTTCTGGCGAACCAGAGCAGCGCACGGAAACACCGTTTACCTTCCCGCTGAAGCGGTACCTATTTATCTACTTGCACTTTGACGTGCTTTCGAACTGCTAGGTTGGCAGGAGCAGGGACCGAGCAACAGGAGCTCACCCCGTCACGGGGATTCAAACCGCCGACCTTCTGATCGGCAAGCCCTAGGCTTTGTGGTTTAACCCACAGCGCCACCCGCGTCCCTTTTTTGAGACTCCTTAGGGTAGTGATAAAGCGGGATATCAAATCCAAACTCTTCTTCTTCTATGCCACCTCTGTAAATCAGCAGGGTGAAAGGAGAAAGTCTAGCAAATAATATGGTATCTCCATTTCTCCCTAACGTCTTCTCTCTTTTTCTTCTTCTTCCTCTTCCAGCGGTGGTGGTCTTTGCTTTCATCCTTTGCTGGTTGCCTTTCCACCTCGGACGTTACCTGTTTTCCAAATCCTTTGAGGACGGATCCTTGGAAATAGCCGTCATCAGCCAATATTGCAACTTGGTGTCTTTTGTCCTTTTCTACCTAAGTGCCGCCATCAACCCAATCCTGTACAACATCATGTCCAAGAAATACCGGAAGGCGGCTTACAGGCTCTTTGGCATCAAGACACACAGGAAGAAAAGGCTGTCGGGGCTGAAGGAGGGAGGGTCTCGAGTGTGGGCAGAGTCCAGTGTCAGACAAACATGACGCCGCCGACCGGACCTAGCCGTCACCTAAAGCCACAATAGAAGGGGAAATATATTCAGGTTAAAGGAGCTCCCTGGTAGACCATCTGCTTTGCATGTAGAAGGTCCCAAATTCAACCCCCTTTATCTCCAGGTAGGGTTGGGAATGTTTCTAGTCTGGAACCCTGGAGAGCTGCTGCCAGTCAGTGTAGACTATATGGAGCTACATGCAACCGATGACCTGGCTCAGTAGAAGGCAGCTTCCAATGTCCTTATCTGCAGAGCTTTCTGTGGAGTGGAGAGTGCATTATGAAATAAGTTTTGTGCATAATAAACATCAGCAGAGAAAGAGACAAAATCCCTACCTTTTATGTCATTTTCAGTGATTCTCTGTCACTGGGAAGAAAGGTGGTTTGCCATCCTCAAGATGCAGGACATGAGCTAATAGGGCTGTGTTTTACTGGTAAACAGCTCAGGGTGGGGCAAGCGGCAGGAGCTGGTCAGAGCCAGGATGGGGTGTGGTGCTACAGAGAGCCCAGGAAGGGCAACAAAGGAAATTCTAGAGTGATGATGCACAGAGCTCATTTCCTGATCCCATTTCAAAGATCCCAGGAAGATGTCAGGGCCATGCCCAAGGTAGAGGGACTCTCTTATCCTGCATCTCTTTCAAACAAAACCTATTGATCGTCAATCCACTGATCTGCCAAACGGCAGTGGATGCGCACATGTAACCGGCCAAAGAACAGGGAACGTGAACGCAGAATCCAGTGTCTCTGGGGCACCTCCAGAGTTTGGCATGAGTTCGTTTGGATTCACCGAATTTGTTCAAGAATCTCCGAACTGCACCTGAAAGCAAGCTCCCATAATTGCTGAGTGAACCATGAATTAAGAACTTTGAATAATTTCTAGCTCATCTTCAAGTCCATCCTCTTACATGTGTTGTTGTTTTTTACTCTTTAAATTCCCTGGTTCAAAGATCGCAATTGTTGTGGGGACTTGATTAAATCATTTGCATTCTACTTTGCGTTTTGATGCTTTTGCAGCTGCCTTAAGTATGTTTTATGCATCATCACAGTAGCTTGTAACATTCTGAATGCTGAAAGTGTTTTGGTTTTTTTTTGCTGGGAATCGTTTGGGTGAACATCAATCGAGCTGTGAACTAAGCTAGTTCATTTTGCAAATGGATGAGCCTGAACTGGAATCCCTTTTTGGACATGTTGAAGCTGAACCAGAACTCATTTCTTTTTGAAGTTTGCTTTCCAGGCTCTGGAAACATCTGTATACAAGGGGGGAGGGATGTGTGGACCTAGACGTTCGCAGAGTGTTGTGGTTTGAGAGGGATGCAATATGGACTCTTACAGGTGAGTGGGGCACCTGTGAGAGTGGGTGAGTGAATGCGATCTTTCCAAGAGTTGATAAGCATAGGATATCCACGATTTAGCAGTAGGGGGAAGGAGAGGAAGTAAACATTAAAGTCTCAGGACAGCCCTGCTCCTATGAATGCTACAGAGGTCACTGACAGATCCAAAAAGTGTCTCCATTTAATTCTTACACAAACACACACACACACACACACACACACACACACACCAAAATGATGCAGCTCCTTTCTATACAATAGCTGACACACTCTACTCTAGAGCGCTGCTGCCTTTCAATATGAGTGAACAGAATGTCAGCAATGAATGTTTAAAAATGGCCAGTGAGAACCTTCGCTCCCTACCCTTTTTTTTTGGTTTACTATAGGAGTGCCAGGTTTGCAATATTCATCCTAATCATAGCCAAATGCTGGTGCTCAGGAAAAATAAAATAAAAATTACATGGAAATGTTGGCGATCTCCGCTTAGGGCTGACTTGCACAAACAAGTATATCACCTGACAGTTTGTCACAGGATGCTTTCTGGTAAGATGTCAGTAGATGGTCTCAAACCTCGTGTTGTTGAGGCACAACAAGTGCCAGGGACTAGGGGCTGTCCTGAGGTGGGGGCTTGGCCCCAAGTTATTTTGAGCTGGGCTGTATCCCTCACGCCTCGCCTCCTTTTATTTATTTATATTACCTGTTCAATTCATAAAGTCCTTTCATGCAGACAAGACCATTCCCCTTCTTCCCACAGATTTACCCAGAGGCACAGGGAGCAAGGAAAGTGACCCGCAGATCTTTGTTGATCTTATGGAGATATTGGTACTTAATCCAATGAAGAGGCCTCTCTCCCTACGTGCCTCATAATTACAGCTGTTCTGTCAACTCGCAGTCCTCCAGAGTTCTCGAATCTAAAATCATGCAACTTGAATGACATCTAAGCAACCTTTAACATTTATTTCAGGTTTACCCTCAGCATATTTCTTAGTCCCAAGTGCCTATAACCTCAACACTTCTGTTCAACATAACCAACTGGCTGTGTAAATGAGATGGTTCAAGTGTAATGGATAGCAGAATCTGGTTTCTTCTCATGATGGTTTGTGGCCTGCATGATGCGTTTTCATGCCTAAGGCCTTGCTATCTATAAAGCATTGAATCCCTCACAGTGGCCATGGGGAAAAACCTTTACAAACGTCAAAAACAGCTTAATATGAACTTATGTGCCTTTAACTTGCTAAAAACTTGCCTTCACCTGTTACTTCTAAACATTGCTTTTCAAGTATCTCCAAAGGGGAAACAAAATCAAAGCCCCTCAGACATTTGAAACTGTTTGTGTGGGGATGACGAGTCTGCTTTAATCCTGCCACTAACTCTGCTATTTCAACTTCTTTGTTGCTTGTCCTAACCTTTCCGGTAAACAGTATTGAGGAACCTCAATAAACAAGATGAAATAAAGAAAACCATTGTGTAAACATTTATGTTTTTCTGGAGAAGGGCCGTAGCTTAGCGATATGGCATCTGTTTGTTGGGCTGAAGGCCCCAGGTCCGACCCATGGCATCCTCAGGTCAGATTGAGACTGTCCGTTATCGAAAGCCCCGGAAAGCTTCTGATACTCAGTGTGAACAATACTGAGTTAAACCAGAGCTCTGACCAAGTAGACAGCAGCTCCCTATATTCTTATGGTACCTAACAACTTGGCCATCTCATGCAATAGCTCCCTTCCTCTGAAAACGATGCAAATTTCGTACCTCCCCCCGCCCAAGCAACGCATATTCTTTCTCCTTCTCCCGTCCTTCAGAGAAGATGAAGGGATCAAACCACTATCAGTACACTGGCCGCAGAAAATCCTGCTGGAACTCCTGAAGGGGGGGAATTGATTTGGAATGGGCTGTGTGTGTGTGTTTGTGTGTAAATTAACAGAAGAGGAACTTATTAGGGATGTGGAGCAAATTAACCAAATACCTGGCTGGGTGATTAATGGGAAGTGTGTTCATTGAAGGGGGATTTGGATGGGAAATTAATTGGCTTGCCTTTGAAGAAATGGGCGTTCTGCCACTGTAGCAAAACGTAGGACTACAGGAGCGATTTGCGAAGCTGGCGTCGAAGGGCACGTGGCTGTCGCGCCCTCCTCATGCCGCCCTCCCTGAGCCACTTTGCAAGGCTGGCTGGCGCAGTGGTCTCCGTTCCCCCGGCAAAACATTAGCCACCATCCGTAACGATCCCATGAATAATAATATCACGGTCATTTTAACTTGACAAACTGATTTTCATATGGCTCGTCCCTGCAACCCCCAAGTCCTTTGGCTCTTCCCTATGACCGACCGTATTTTTCGCTCCATAAAACACACTTTTTTCCTGCAAAAAGAGGAAATGTCTGTGCGTCTTATGGAGCGAACGCGTGGTCCCTAGAGCTGAATTGCTCAGGGGCGAAAAACAGATTGTGCCTTTTTTTTTTTTTAGAAAGAGGGAAGGGGGTGTTGAAACAAAGCCGCTTAGCAGTTGATCGACAAGCAATGGGGAGGGAGATAAGGGACGTTAGCGATAAAGGAGGCTGCCTGGGAGGGGGGAGGTAAAAGCCCATGGATCCTTAGGATTTTTGCATTGGGTCACCCCACAATCACCATCAGATCACATAGCATGTCCATGGCTACAGCCTGCACCCAAAAAATCACGCATCCACTGTTTTGTGGGGCCGCAATGGCGCAAAAATGTGGTTACAAAGCATGGATCCACAAGGATTCTCAGGATTGTTGCACTGGGCTACCCCAAACTCACCGTCAAATCACATATCATGTCTGTGGCCACAGCATGAATCACAAAATTCATAGATCCACTGTTTTGTTCAGAATATTTTTTTTCTTGTTTTCCTCTAAAAACTAGGTGCGTCTTATGGTCAGGTGCGTCTTATGGAGCAAAAAATATGGGAATTTATTACACATTCATTGTGATTTGCTTATGGGGAGGTTAGACCATGTCTGGTCTTTACTGAGTTCTGGTGTGTTTGCAGGGCAATTATATGACAAGGAACATTCATCCCAATTTGCTTACAGTCTGTTTATACATCTTTCTGTTAATCATCCGTTCCCACCACACTTTTTGCCACATTTCCCCATCAATTTCCTAAGTACAAGTAAAAACAAAAAATGAAAAAAGTGGATTTGTTGTACCAGGGCGACAAGAGTTCTTTAATTGCACCAAACTAAATTTCTGGTCTGCACCTCAATTTCCTCCCACAAAACAAGGACAGTCTGGAGGCAACCTTGTAATTGCACTGCACAGCATCCGAGACGACACTTTGGCTGCCTCCACATTTTGCAGCTGAAGTTCCTACCTTTACAATCGTTCTCCTTGCTGCCAATTTCAGCAAGGTTGCAGGGCTTAATGAGCCGGAGAGAACTTCCCATCACACTGTGGAGGCTTCCATTACTCACTGCAAAGCCTATCAGCCAGGCTGAGGCTGCCTGTGCCTCTTCAGCACAATGCGGAAGCCTGGACTAAATCAGACCACTCTGGGGGAACAACCCTAGGCACAAGAAGCTGGCATAAAGCAAGCTGGGGTCTGTAGAGTCAGAATCGTATCCAGGCTCCCTTGTGGTCTTGGCAAGGAGCTACATTGGAGCCACCCCCATCCTTTGAACAGGGGAGCAGCGGCCCTGGGAGCACGTGGATAGCTCCTAGCCCATTCTGAGCTAGAGTGGAGAGGCACAATTTTTGTGACCCGCTCCCAGGCCTGTACCCTTGGTGGAGGCCAGTGGCGTAGCATGGATCGCAAGCACCCGGGGCCGCACAGAGAGGTGGGAGGGAAACAGACGGAGTATGCATGTATGTTCAACTGCCTAGCGGTGTCTGCGTCACCCAGGAGACTGCAGCCCAGCAACAGAAGAGCACAGCTATGTTGAGGCAGAACCGGGTGTTGAAATTTTGTGCCTGCTAATAATTTCCCGCCTGGGGCAACCGCCCTGGTGGCCCCCCACGCTACACCACTGAACCTTGCCAACCTCTAGGTATGCCCCTGCATAGTTACACCAGATACGACACTAAATGGTACCAGATCACCCAAACGCAGCTCTGAGAATGGCGTGTGTTCTCAGAACCTGCGTCTTGAAGGCGACAGTGATGTTCAAAGTGCTAAATTTGATCCTGTAAACAGACATTTGTTTAGACGGCCTTGATTGCTCATAAGCATTCACCCCCCCTTTGTTTCTTTGTGAAAGCTACCTCCCAGGGAGCCAGGCATGAGTACGATCCATTCTGTTTCTTATCTTTTCAGTCAATTTCCACATTGTTGCCTGCTCTATATTGACATAAAGGATGGAACGTAGGGTCTACAGCAGCCCCCTACTGTCTTTCGCTACACATGGGAGGAGATTGGAATCAACACTCCATTGAATCTGTAGAAGATGAGCTAGTTGACAAGTTTTTAACACCTTGAGACTTACGCAGTGGAAGGGAAGGAGATGGATCAAGTTCTCCACTTAGCAAGATGAACAGGACTGGCCTCAAAGGCTGCTGCTGACTGCAGCCCAATAGACTTGGCCCTTCTCATTGCCACTGCAACCTACTCAAAAGGCTATCGGTGGCTACCAGCCACAGAAAAAGGAATCTTGCTATCAATAAAGAATTAAAACATTTATTGGGCATAAATATATTACATATACACTACAGATACAGATACATACATAGCGTAATATTTGCAAAAATCTATACATTAAAATCGATATGGCAGTTTTAATACAATGCGTATGAAACAGTTAAATTTACAATACAAGAAAACTTATGATTATTTCTCTCAAGAGTTGAAAAGCTTGGAATGTATATGTCCTATTAGTGAGGTAAAAAAACAAAAAAAAACCCAAAAGAAAAACCAACCCTTTTATTATTATCATTTATTTATTTTTTCAATTTAAAGAATTGTGCAAGGATAATGTTCGGAAACATTCAATTTAGGGCACTTTTCCCATGATAACAGTGAATACTGATTTACTGTCGCTGACGAAAACAGGATTAGAAAACTACAACATTTCAAGTTCATAAAGGACAAAGGCAGATAATATAAAAATGTTTCTTTTCCTCTTAAATAGTTTCTTAAAATACTTTCCCCACTTTGCATTTTTTTATTTTTTTATTTTTACAATTTCTTTTAAAGTCTACAGGATTGGGAATGGGGAGCTTGCCTGTACACAGCTGAGACTGATTTTGGGCCGGGACAGACGTACAGTATAAGGAAATATAACAAAGCCATCAGCAGAATCAAGTCTGCTGTTTACGGAGGCAGAATCAGGAATGATTTGGATTTGCAACACTTTTATTCTACATCTGCATCAGAGAGGTTAGTTCTAGTCAATCCCTATGGCGTAAATGGCAGTGTCTGCAAAGAGAACCATACATGTCACCCCACGATATTTCATGGATCATGGCAGTGTGTGTGGAAGGGGGGAGAGGGCTAAGGAAGAGACATTTGATTTTCGAAACTACAATAAAAATACGTAACAAATTATTTTAAATACTTTCTCGATAATAAAGTGTTACAGACTTCCCTCCTCGTCACATTTATTCAACCTTATGTAAAACTACAATTCCATATCTCTTATTTTTAAACACTCAAAATGTATAAATCTCAATTTCTAGAGCGCCTTTACAAAGTTTACAGTAGTTTGTTTCCCACTCAGTTTTAAAGGTGTTAGGAGATTTTTGCTGTAGTGAACCAGTTTTTTTTTGTGTGGGGTGGGGGTGGTGGAGGAGGAGGAGGAAGAGTGGGAGAGGGAAAAGGGACCTCTACAAAATGGTGGCTTTCCCAATCATCAGCTTTCAAAACCAGCTGGCCCCACTCCAGATAAAAGTTAGCTACAGCAAAGACCAAGGGTGATACATTGCTTAGACATTAGAAGCCATGGGAGCCCAATATCCCAGGACTCGCTTCTCCCCGTTAAGTTCAATGAAATTTATGCACAACTAACTTTTTCTAGAAGGGGCACTTCCCCCTCCCCTTAAACAGACAAAATTTCACCAAAACAACATGTCCGGAACTTATATTTGTGGTCACCCAAATTTCATACAAGAAATAAATTTAAATTAAAACACACACATATAAACACCACTAGGAACATTTGACAAGCCATTGACTTTGGCCAAAGGAGGTGGGGAAGAGAAAGAGGCAAGTTAAGCTCAATACCATTAGTTTTCTAGGCAAATTTATAAACTAACGATAGTCAATAACAAGATACAGAACCTTTGTACTAGTTTGCTACATCTAGAGAGGCACAAAGAATAATTCGTCAAACCTTAGAATGTCCTTCCAAGAGATGGTCATGTTTTTCGTTTCACTTTAGTTTTGGCTACATGTAAACTTTTCGGTCGTTGATCAAGCGTATAATTCAACAAGCTCTGATACTAGACAAAACCCCACAGATAATTCAGTTTCAAAGCCATTCCACAGCAAGATGCTTGGCTTATCAGGCCCCATATCAGAGGGGAGGGGTTCATTCTTTTTGGCAATTAATATACTAAGACACTCCCATTATTTTTTTTCCAAAAATGCACAAGTAAAAGTGTAAGAAGGTTAATAATCCTAGGAATGCTGATGTCGGTAAACCTACACTTATATAAAACAAAAACTGACAATAAAATAAAATAAAATTGAAAATATAACATGCTACAAAGGAAGGGGGCGGGGGAAATTTAGTACATAAGTACACTTTTTATTTATTTTATTTTTTTACAATAAATAATAAGATTGCACTGTAATTGGCATTTAAAGTACTGTATGCAGTATATAGTATAAATAAACCTAGATCAAAAATAATGTTGGTTCCCCCATTACTTTGGTTATGGGAATATATGCTACTACAGGGACACTGCGTCGTAGCTAACATAGAAGAGAGAAGAGCCAAGCCAAACCAAAGACAGCAAAAATATACAAAGTGATTATTTCTGTTTGTTTTCTCCTTTTAAAAAGCAGGGATATACAAAGTGTTGGAACTTCTCCGACAGCTGCCCTGCCCGGCCAGGAGTCGCGAGGCAGGTGTCGGCCCTTTGCAAGCGCTGCATAAACGCAACTCGAGTCCGTTGCGACTCGGGGCCGTCTTTACCAAGGGCAAAGTTCCTGGCCCTGTGTCTGCTACGCCCTTTTGGAATCCACTCGCCCCTCCTGCCTATCAATATCCCTGAGGCACTTGGACAACATTGATATTGTGTAAATAAGCCAATGATTCATATATCAAGGATTTTGATGGACTGGATAAACACGGCCAATGTTCCGAAAGGAAGAAAAGAAAAGAAAACAACACAACCCTGACGTTGGTTCTCGCAATGGGTCACATTTGCTGCGGGAAGAGCGCAGGCTTAAGGCTGGACTGAGATATTATGGGATGCACACTGAAGATAGCGGCCGCCCTGCCTTCTCTTTTTCTGTTTCTCCCTACATACTGCAACATGGGTGATGCAGTATGTGTACCCCGAAACCATCGCCCAGGAAGCAGCAGCCTCGAGAAGTTGAGTGGGGCTAGAGGACATCTTGCAATGCGCCAAAGTCGCATCCCGCGTTTCGTCGGGGCAGGCGCTTCCTGGGAGAGGAGCAGGGTGTGACGCTCTGCAATGCCTCACATTCAAATTATGTCTCCTCGGAGGCCTCATTCCCAGGTTTCCCCAACACAGATGGGCGTCTCTTTCCTCCCCTCTTAAGTGGCTGACAGAACAATTACTTAACGTCAAAAAGGTAATAATACTTAATATAAATAGCAAAGGCAGCAAGCTCTCTCTCGCCAGTTCTAAACATATAAATCAAGGTGAATATATCTAGTGATTGGATTAAGAGTATATACAAAGGCAAACAAGTTAAAAGCAGCTTTATTTTTTCTTTTTCTTTTTTTAAAAAAAGACCAGCTGGACATGGGAGTAACTATTGCACAATGCCCTCTTAAAATTACCGCTATAAAATAAAATAAAGAAATGGTAGGGACTGTAATGCTTTGTCACTTATAAAGCTATCTGGTTATCGGATCTGTTATGCAGGCAGCTCATAGTGCGCAAACAACTGGAATAAAGAGATTATTATTATTTTTTTAAATGAACTTCATGTTGCAGGATAAATTATTTGGATTGAAATGTGCTAAATATATAGTTGATAATGTAGCGGAGTTTAAAATTTATTTTTTTTAACAATGTAGAAAGAAAGGGGGGGGAAGAGAAGAAGGGGTGAGGGAAGGAGGAGAAAAATGTAGTGGATATCATTGTATGCAAAGTTGATTAATTACTGTTTTTGTCCAACACTGTGTATCGCCGCACGCCACATTCTAACCGCAATGCTATACTTGGTGATTAAGGCTTGTAGATGCGGAAGAGCGGAAAGCAGTTATTCTAATGTAATAAAACTTGCAACTTAAAAGACTGCAATGATGTTAGCAAAACAAAAACGAAAATAACCCCAAGAAAGTGAAGGCAAATTGGTTACATTTCTGAATCCATTGAAAGCAAAGTAACAAATACAGAATAGATTATTTAAAAAAAATAAAAATAAAAAAGGCAAAAAACAAACCAGGCTACTTGCTTTTGGTATCTGCCCTGGATATTTCTGACCACTTCCTAGTCTTCTGAGTTTCGAAAAGGAACACCCGAACTCCCAGTATTTCCTAAATAGGGCTTTATCCCTATGCACACCCCATCCCACGTTAATCCAGGAAAAATGTATAAAATGTATTGGAAAACACCACTGGGGGGGAAAAAGAGAGAAGGAGAAAATAAAATAAAATAAGAGGAATATCTGAATAAAACATGTGGATAATGCGTAGCATTAGTTAAAATGATACCTTTGTAATGGGACTCTTTACTTCATAAACAAATACTGTAATATAAAGGCAAATAAGATTGAGACGCTGGCAAAGCCGAGGACTAGGAGGGCGGCAAACTGTTCGTCCGAAGGCATCATACTTTTCGTCTTTGCGTCATCTATCCTCCCCATTTCCCCCGTGAGCATCAGCTCCCTCCGCTGGAGCAGAAAGGCAACAGATGGGCTGAAAGGTCCGTTAAGTTCTTGTGAGGTATCCAAGCACCGGCGGCAAACACATACGCGGAATCGGTAGTCTGTGTTCGTCTGAAGGCCTGAGATTTGGAACGTCGTCTCGTCTCCCTTGTACACCTTTGGGGAACAAACGACAAAAAAAAAAAGATTGCTCAGGGATCAAGTCCAGATATACAGACACACACACACACACACACACACACACACACACACAACGGCTAGTAGCTAGGTATCTCGGAAACTTTCGATTCCCAAATACCGGGGGTGGTGGTAAATGCTGTGAAACAGGAGACAAGGAAAGATGACCAGTTTCTGCTGAAAATTGGAAATAATACTTTATAGAAAGCTGCACAACTTATCCACCTACTATTTATTTATAAAATGTCTGCTTTACTTCCTCGCAGAGGCTCTGCGGCAGCAACCCATGTGCATGCCGAAAAACACATGTGTGCACAGGAATTATTCTTAAAAAATCACAAAGTAAGCGAACTGAAAGGGAAGTAGCTTATCATTTAATTTTAACGTTTTTTTCATTACAACGGTAAGATGCCTAGACAACTTTGCTGTTGTGAGTCATATGAACAAGCAAACTGTATAAAGTCGCACCCTGCATTTTATAAAACTGGGCACAGGGTGGCTGTATCATGGAACATCATGCCAGGGCTTGTATGCATTTCATCTTGGGCATGTACAAGATATATACAGTCATACCTCGGGTTACAGACGCTTCAAGTTGCATTTTTTCGGGTTGCGGACTGCCGAAACACGGAAGTACCAGAACGGGTTACTTCAGGGTTTCGGTGGTCGCGCATGCGCAGAAGTGCTAAATTGCACTTTGCGCATGCACAGAATCTCAAGCCGTGCGTGCACAGACGCAGGTTGTGAACACAGCAGGTTGTGAATGTGCATCCCGCACGGATCACGTTCACAATCCGAGCGTCCACTGTATGTCCCAAAAGGCTTCTAGAAGTAAAAGCAATGTTTGGGGCAATCCCTCGTTATCAATACAAGTTGCTTTTCAGTCATTTATCTTACACGCAGCAACCAACAATCAGACCCGACTCGCTGCAGGGATAGTGGAAAACCCCTTATACAAAAGACAGCGCATTTATTACAGTTATTCAATAGATGGGATATGAGTTGTCAAAAGCTGACTCAGGGTTTTCCTGTCAGATGGAAGGGTGATTGTCGGTCTGTGATGGTAATCATGCATTGGCAGAGCTTGGAACAAAATCTCTGTCCGTTCATGTGCAATGCTGCAATGAGAGCCAGCCACAAGTTATACCAGACAGCATGACCTATGGGGGACTCAAAGCAAGGAAGGTTAAATAGTTTCCACAGTCCCTGGTCCCATTCACTGCAGTGTTTCTTTGTCAGATAATGTTGCAATGAAATGATCAGTAATCTGCATGTGCAATCCACACATAATTGCCATAATTCCAAACAGGGAGTAAATGTGCACTTGACACACACAATACATGTATCATAGCAGGCATTATTCATTTTTAAGATAGCAATTGATGAATTACTCCTTCCATCCAAAGAGTTGCAAGTGAGTAGAGTTGCCCTCCTACGTACACAAGACAGGTAGGAAAACAATGTAAAAAAGTTTCTCTCGGGTGCATTTACTGATATCATTATTAAGATTGCTACTGAGATTTCACCAATTCAGGCTAATAAAACACAGGGAAGCTATGACTCAGTGAATATGAATCACTAAGTGGGAGAAAATATGAATCTGCATAAATGCCTGGCACGGAGTATTCAGATTTAGGTGGCAGAAAAAGCCAATAGGGATTTTGCAACAACCTTTGTAAATAACAAACCACTTTTCAACAATTTAGGGAGCGAGTAGTCAATATTTTAAATTTTAACGGTGAAGTGCTATGACGTGTCACCTGTTGCTTAAGCCCTGGGTTTAAAAGCTACAGTCTCTTTGGTGGGGGATGACCATCTTCTCTTAACAGCTTCCTTAATTCAACACCGCAGAGATTCAGATTTGCTTCGGTGTAAAGAACTCTCTCCGCTGAACAGGAGATGCAACAGAATGTTGTGGTTCCAAGCTGCTAGGTGCATGTCAATATTATAAGTATACTGAATCTGGCTTGTTAGCAAACAGGCAGACAGCGATGTTTTTTGAACAAAGGTGTTCCTGGCAGGCTGTACCACACAACAGCTGTGCCACTGCATTCTGCACCAGCCACAACTTCCACGACAGTCCCAGCTTTGAGGTCATCTGTGAATGGATCACTGTGGCCAGACTCATCTAGCCCTGGGAGAGGAGATTGTAGCCACCACTCTTCTCCAGTTGTTCTGCCAAACCATGATTTGGCTTAGCCCATCGTTCGAGCATGGGCTTGTGGTTTCTGGGCTCTCTCAGACAAACCTTTATAACTCATGGTTAGTCTAGAGAAAGTTAAACCACGAGTCCAGGTTTGGAAAATCAGTGAAACCAGTGCAGCTCAGAACAATCAGGGAAGAGCAAAGAGACCCCCTCTTTGGGGGGTCGTTGCTCCTCAGGGCAACACTAACTTGGGGTGTTCATTTCATATTGCCCCTGCTTTGATGTTCAGCCAGCCCTGACCTGTGCTCCACCATGGATAAATCGTGTGGGATTTCTGTCGTGCTGACCAGAACAATCACCATATTACTTATTATGCTAGACCATTTCGCACTATTCCTCATGACCTGCACTCCTGTTTTATTGGAGCTTTGGTAATAGAAAAGGTCACCTGTTGTAACGCATGACTCTCTTGCTTGGTTTTCGACTTCCATGTCGGCTGATGGGGAAAAGGCATAGCTGAGAATGGCTACTAGGCTCAGGAAAAGTACAGCACCAAGTTTGTCTTCTTCGTTCGGTTTGTTTACGTCTGAAATCGCGCCTGCCAATTGCACCGCCACACGCCCTCACTGTCGCACGCTAAAAGCATGATCATCAGGCAATTACGGCAACAAAACAAACCTTGCAGTGCCATCTGCATGCATGGGAAAGTGCCAAAAGCCCATTCACGTCTACGCAAATTTGCCAACAGAGCTCCCCACCCCTCTACAACCAAGGGGGGGGGGCTTGTTTCTTTTAAAGCTAGCCCTCTCCTCTTTGTTTTTGTGCCGCAGGTAAGTGCAAAGTGAGAAAGAGGCAGGTTATCGCCCTTCCTCCCCTCACCCATGTTCTATTGCTTTGTGTCATGTCAGGACAACTGCTTTGCAAGTAGCTTGCAATCATTTGGAAAAGCAAACAGGGACAATTTGCTTTGCTCACTCTCTCTCCCCCTTCAATGCACCCTATGTCTGTATTATGCAACAAGTTTGCAATGACTGTGCCTGAAATTATATAAAATAGAATCCCTATGGAATCCAGGAACAGCACAACTATGGGGGAGAGCTACAGCTCCGTGTCAGAACACCGACTTTTCATGCACAGGGTCCACGACTCAACCCTGGCATCTCCATTTAGCACAGGGACAGACTTCTGGCTTAAACTCTGGAGCGACACTACCAGTCAGAGCAGACAATATTGAGCTAGATGGAACAATGGTCCGAAAGAAAGCAGCCTTAAAGACTAGAAGCATGCTCTCTCTCTCTCTCTCTCTCTCTCTCTCTCTCTCTCTCTCTCTCCACACACAAGATACTTAGCTCTTCATCCTGAACAAGCCCTGTGCTTGCATGGTGTGACTTAAAGGTAAAGGGACCCCTGACCATTAGGTCCAGTCATAGAATCATAGAATCACAGAGTTGGAAGAGACCACAAGGGCCATCAAGTCCAACCCCCTGCCAAGCAGGAAACACCATCAGAGCACTCCTGACATATGGTTGTCAAGCCTCTGCTTAAAGACCTTCAAAGAAGGAGACTCCACCACACTCCTTGGCAGCAAATTCGTGACTGACTCTGGGGTTTGCGGTGCTGATCTCGCTTTATTGGCCGAGGGAGCTGGCGTACATGTGGCCAGCATGACCAAGCCGCTTCTGGTGAACCAGAGCAGCGCACGGAAATGCCGTTTACCTTCCCGCCAGAGCGGTACCTATTAATCTACTTGCACTTTGACGTGCTTTCGAACTGCTAGGTTGGCAGGAGCAGGGACCGAGCTACGGGAGCTCACCCCATCGCGGGGATTCGAACCGCCGACCATCTGATTGGCAAGTCCTAGGCTCTGTGGTTTAACCCACAGGGTCACCCGTGCCCATGGTGTGATTATCAACATCTTAATACACCCCCCCCCAGTCCTAATTTCTACTGCAGAGAAGTGTTGCACAACTTAGTAACTTAACACCTTTTAAAACTTTGCATATCAGCAGAGCGGTATAAAACTAATTGCTCTCATTTCTGACTTCTCCTCAAAGCAGCCAAACAAAGCAGAGGGAGAGATGTTTGCGTTAAAGAGGCAAAAACCACATGAACACCACCAGCAGCAGATCAGAGCTGGGATCAATACTGGCCATCACTCCTGGCGAAAGAGTACACGTGGAGCCTACACTCAATACTGAGGCAAAAAATAACACTCATAAAAACTAGAAAGGGGGCACTTATATAACAAAATGGTTCTTGAGGAGGAAGTGTTATTATCTCGCTCAGAGTTGCAGTTGATTGCCAGACAAACACCTATTCAAGAGAGAGATACTAACAATTGCAGCTCTGATCAATATCCTAAGATAAAAATATCTTTATCAATGGGCAAGAGCAAGCTGATACCGTAAGCAAGATATGCACGTTCCTCTGCCAAATTCAGACCTACTTTTTTTTGACAAATAATGCCACTCGTGACATTCCTTGAGGTATTTTGTAGCAAAACAGACAAGGGAGCCTCGTGGCTCTTTTAACAACCGACAAATTAATTACGGCATGAGGGACAGGAAGCAAGAGGTGGTGTAGTGAGCTTCATGCAATCGGCCTTGGGAATGCTGTTAACAGTTCAGTGATGTTAATTGTACTGTTTGCCGTTTATTGTGGTATTACTTCAGTTGTTGCTGTTTTTATATCCACGTTGCTAAGGCTAACAGCAAAAAAAAACACACCAGCGATAAATGTGCTTGAGCGTTCTGCAAACAAGAGGGGGGGGCGGTGAAAGCAGGGAGAAGATGCACCTCAAACACGACCCCTCAGTCGCAGCTTCTGCTTAAATAAATAATAAAAGAAGAGTATGTGGCTGCATGCTTCCTACTTATTAAAAAGCGATCTTAGCACACGCGCCGCTTTCTTACAGCTCAGACTTGCAGTTGCCTTTACGTTACGCAGTTGCTCTGGCAGGCAGTCAAAAGTTCCGGCCGCTTTTAACTGGGAACAAGCGTTTTCACTGTTTGCGTCTATTTTGCAGGAAGGCCTCTTTGCCTCTCTCCATTCACACAAACTCGAGCACCGTCGCTCTAAGCACGGTGGCAAGTGTGCAAAGACGCAAGTCACAGTCATTGAGGTGAAATCATCCGGCCCACAGCCCTGTCACCCACCTACGGGTTGTAAGCAGCGACACGTTCCGCCAATTTACCCAGAGAGAATCTTGGCTGTAAACAGGTTCCCACACACACACACAAAAAGCAGTGGCAAATGGAGAACGCAAATGGAAAGCCTTTCCAGTGCTTTTACGATAAATGTGTGGCTTCTATCCATTTGGCGATATGCTGCCCAAATGTCTTCTCTCAACATTACCTATTGATTGAGGGAATATTACATTTCCCAGCACTAAAAGGCATTATTATTTTGCATGTGGCTTCCTCTTCCATGAGAGCACATACATTGCTATGAATATTTCCTTGTGCTACTGGACTGCCCTTATTTGTTAACAGTTTAAGCTGCCAACTTAGGGTGGAATATGAAAAATCCTGAAGAATCCATACCCATGGATCGTGCATTTTTAATGCTCCTCGTGTGTGCACGTTCTCGTGCCCTTGGACACCTCGCTGAATTTCCTTACTCTTTCTGGAAAACAATGTTTGTGTTGAAATAAAAAATAAAAATTTGTCCATTAGCACCTTAGAGAACAGCTAACTTTGTTCTGTGTACAGTGGTGCCTCGCAAGACGAAATTAATTCGTTCCGCGATTTTTTTCGTCTTGCGATTTTTATCATCTTGCGATGCACGGTGTCAGGAAAGTTTTGGAAAAGCTTCAAAAATCACCAAAGTCTTTAAAAACCTCAAAAAAGGCTACCACACCGCGTTCTATGAGTTGCTCCTCGAAGTCAAGTCGCAACTGTATTAACGGTGTTAAGAAAAAGGAAACAAACTTGCAAGACGTAGGGAAAACTTGCCCATAGGGAAAATCGTCTTGCGAAGCAGCTCAAAAAACAAAAAACCCTTTCATCTAGCGAGTTTTTTGTCTTGCGAGGCATTCGTCTTGCGAGGTACCACTGTATAAGAAACTTAATTGGTCTCTAAGGTGCTACTGGACCATTTTTTAATTTTTTTTTGACTGCGTCAGACCAACACGGCTACCTACCCGAATCTAGAATGTCTGTGTTGTTTTTCACCAGAACAGCTTTGCTATTTTTCAATATAATGCAAGTTTCTAAGACTGCACTTTTGGGAGCTTGCCTATGGTGAAAGGCGGTATGTTTTGGTTCTTGAGGCAATATACAAAGCCTTGAACAACTTGGGTCCAGGATACCCTAAGGACCCCTTGAGTCCTTATATCCCACCCCCCTCCTTCTACTGACCTTCCTACATTTTGTGAAATGCCTATGGAATCCCTGCCTAGGCAGGCATGGTATGGGCTGGTTTTCAAACACTCCTAAAAACCTATTTTTAACCTGATTTTTAAAACTACTCCTTCAATGCTTTGCATTTAAACTGCTGCTCTCTTTTATGTCTCAGTTTTCACTTACTAATTTAGTATCTGTAGTGCTTTAAACTTCTGATGGGGTTATACCATGTGAGGCTTTTGTGTTTTAGCAAATATTGTGCTTTTCACTTTATGTTTGGATGAATTTTATGATTTTAGCTATTTTGTGAATTGCCTTGGGAGGGCGTGTCACAAGAGAGAAATGAATGACTGGGTATCTATCTGTCTGTAAGCAGTTATGGCAGGAAAATGCCCCTTTTATTTATCTTGTATAGGACTATGTTCTGTTTTAATTGCTTTGAAAGGCATCATTTTTGACAGGCCACTCATTCCAATGCAGTACAGGCTTGCACAACAGCAGAGGCTGCCTACCGCTTTAGGCCGGTGCACCTATTTGAAATTCTGAGAAAACGCTGTGGGCGTTGGTCACAATATGGCTGCCATGGGGCTTAGGCATGAACACAAAATGGCCGCCACACCTGAAAGAGCAGATAAGAGACAGGAACACAAAATGGTATGTGTGTTATGATTCCCTTTGAGTACCCCAATTCAGATCAGGAGTAAGGGGGAAACGTTTTCAATGCTGGGTGGTTTCCAAACTGTCTTGAGTCATATAATGAAGAGATGCTGGAAGAAGAATGATAAAGGGGCTAAAAATAAATATGAAAATAAGACTTTATGTTAAAGGGTTGTGAGAATCCAAGAAGCAAAATGTAATTCTAGTATGTTTGAAAATTTTGAGGGGGGAGATTGCTTATCTACAAGAGATCCACTTAACACTGACAATATTTCTTTTCTTTTCTCTTTCAATGTCTGAAGGTGGTGTAAACATTTCTCAGCTTTATTGCTCCAACATGGGTGTTCTCCTTAGGAATTACACAATCTTAAAAATATACTTATATAGTTTAATAATAATAATAATAAATTTTTAAAGAGGGCTAACAGCAAGATGACTGTATTCCAATAATGACAACGACGACAACAACAACAACAACAAATTTATTTTAAAGGGTGCTAACAGCAGGTTGGCTGTATTCCCAGCTGTTCTATGCAATTCACAGATCATCAGAGTTTAGAACTGCACTACTGTAAGAGCAAAGACGTAAGATGCATATTTTAGAAACTTGCTTTATAGAACAGCAATGCACAATGCCGTCAGCCCAGAGGACTGCACACATAATGTCTGCAATCCAGGCTTGAGGGACCCAGCTAGCCTGCATATATTATTTGCAACTCTCCCATTTGCATATTGTTGGTGTGAACCTGCTGGAGGCTAGGCCCACAGCTGGTGATCATGCTGTGCTACTTCTGAGAAGACATTTGTATAATTTCCAGGGGGATATTAGGAGAGGCAGCTTGAAGGCGGTCATCAGTGAAAATGAACCTTAGAAAGAATCAATGGAAATGTTCTCCTTCAAATCTGTTGAGCCTCCCCGTTATCTGAAACTGGCAATGAAAGGGTGAAAGCAAGCACAAACAACATTTTAGGACTAGTAAAGGAGGGTTAGAATAGTAAAGGAGCGCCGAGACTGCTCTGAAAACAACTTTTCCCCTGTCTTAGAACAATATCTAGGGAAATAATGTTTCTGCCAGTAACTTGTTGTTGTTGTTTAGTCGTTTAGTCGTGTTTGACTCTTTGTGACCCCATGGACCAGAGCACGCCAGGCACTCCTGTCTTCCACTGCCTCTTGCAGTTTGGTCAAACTCATGTTGGTAGCTTCGAGAACACTGTCCAACCATCTTTTCCTCTGCCGTCCCCTTCTCCTTGTGCCCTCCATCTTTCCCAACATCAGGGAGTCTTCTCTTCTCATGAGGTGGCCAAAGTATTGGAGCCTCAGCTTCATGATCTGTCCTTCCAGTGAGCGCTCGGGGCTGATTTCCTTAAGAATGGATAGGTTTGATCTTCTTGCAGTCCATGGGACTCTCAAGAGTCTCCCCCAGCACCATAATTCAAAAGCAACAATTTTTTGGCAATCAGCCTTCTTTATGGTCCAGCTCTCACTTCCGCCAGTAACTTGAGTGGTTCCAATTGAATGGTAAAAACCCAGTTAAGGAGGGCACGCAATTAACTAGTGCTTCTTTCCACCAACGCTCCAACCCTAGAGTGTCTTTCAAATAGTTTTGACCAGTGCTATTTTTCTAGAAAAAGAGGTGCTGGGATTCACTATGAACGCTTCCCTCTTTCTCTTAGAATGGCAATGGCACCCACCTGAGAGGTGCCGGAAGTGAATTCCGATAAGTTTCCCCTGAAGAAAGCCCTGGTTTGCATTTTCCTGAGTGTGCAGGCATTCAGATTGTTCCTTGCATTCTCCCCCTTTGGCTTTTTTGTTACTTTTTCCTTGTATGTTTTACAGACTCTTCCCCTCCCCACCCAATCTTTTCTTGCCCCTTTTTCTATTAACTGCTTACATTGGGAAGGGCTCGCCTTCGACTCTCATTTTGAGAAATATGTAATATGAGGGGAAAGGTTTACGCATATATTCAAATACAGTACACTGAAATGCCAATCGAATCTCATTTCTTTTGATAGTGTTACAAGCTTGGGGGATCAGGAAAATGCTGTGGATGTAGAATCATAGAATCATAGAGTTGGAAGAGACCACAAGGGCCATCGAGTCCAACCCCCTGCCAAGCAGGAAACACCATCAGAGCACTCCTGACATATGGTTGTCAAGCCTCTGCTTAAAGACCTCCAAAGAAGGAGACTCCACCACACTCCTTGGCAGCAAATTCCACTGTCGAACAGCTCTTACTGTCAGGAAGTTCTTCCTAATGTTTAGGTGTAATCTTCTTTCCTGCAGTTTGGATCCATTGCTCCGTGTCCGCTTCTCTGGAGCAGCAGAAAACAACCTTTCTCCCTCCTCTATGTGACATCCTTTTATATATTTGAACATGGCTATCATATCACCCCTTAGCCTCCTCTTCTCCAGGCTAAACATGCCCAGCTCCCTTAGCCGTTCCTCATAAGGCATCGTTTCCAGGCCTTTGACCATTTTGGTTGCCCTCCTCTGGACACGTTCCAGTTTGTCAGTGTCCTTCTTGAACTGTGGTGCCCAGAACTGGACACAGTACTCCAGGTGAGGTCTGACCAGAGCAGAATACAGTGGCACTATTACTTCCCTTGATCTAGATGCTATACTCCTATTGATGTAATGTGTCTTGATTTCTGTAAGGCTTTTGGTGAAGTCCCCCATGATATTTTTGCGGGAAAGCTGATAAAATGTGGGTTGGATGAGGTAACTATTAGGTGGATTTGTAGCTGGAACCCAAAGATAGTTCCTCATCTTTCTGGAAAAAAGAGATAGTGGGGTGTTGGAGGGTTCTGTCCTGGGTCCGTTGTTGTTCAACATTTTTGTAAACGACTTGGATGAAGGAATTGAGGGGATGCTCATTCCATTTTCAGTTGACACCAAAGTGGAAGGGGTAGTCAATGCCATAGAAGAGAGAACCGGGATTCAAGATGACCTTAATAGATTGGAGAACTGGGCCCAAACTCACAAAATGAAGTTCAATAGAGAGAACTTTAAGGTTCCACAATGAGGGAGGAAAACGTAGCTACACAAATATAAGACAGGGGATTAATATCCTCGTTCACGGGCAGGGTATAATGAATAAAGGTTAAAGGTAAAGGACCCCTGGACAGTTAAGTCCAGTCAAAGGCGACTATGGGGTGTGGCGCTCATCTCGCTTTCAGGCCGAGAGCACCCGCGTTTGTCTGCAAACAGCTTTCCGGGTCATGTGGCCAGCATGACTAAACCACTTCTGGCGTAACGGAACACCATCATAGAAATCAGAGTGCACGGAAATGCTGTTTACCTTCCCGCTGCAGCGGCACCTATTTATCTACTTGCACTGGCGTGCTTTCGAACTGCTAGGTCGGCAGAAGCTGAGACAGAGCAACGGGAGCTCACCCCATCTTGGGGATTTGAACCGCCGACCTTCTGATCAGAAAGCCCAGGAGGCCAGCTGCTTTTCTATTCTGAACATGACTTAACTTTTTTCAAAGATCACCCAATACTCCTACACAAGCCAAAGAATTTAGAGTAATGTATGAACTACAAAAGAAACATAAGGAAATCTAGTCTTGCCATATTGACTTTTGGGTAAAAATGCCCTCTTTCCCTACCTGTTTGTACTCCGACTCTCTTCCAACCAGGACCTGCAGAATGTAACTGACAGGGTCTCCCTTCATGGGGGGTACAGCTTCCCAAGCAATTTCACAGGCGTTTCCTTCCAGCTGTCTCACTCTAGGGGCTAAAGACAAGAGATTATAATAATTTTCTTCCTTTTCAAGTTTCTAACATCCCGCCCTCCCCCAAGAATATAGTAAATACAATTAATTCATTCTTCCCACCCATCCGACTTAAAATAAGTGAGAATAGAACATAGATGGTATGGTGAAACAGACAACCAATGGATCAGAACACAGAATGTATCTGCAATGTTTCTTTCAATTTACGGTAACCCATGCATACCCAATCCTAATCCAAAATATTTTCTTATTAGGAAAGTAGAAAACGAATGGAGGAGATGTATAGAAAGAAAGAGAGAGCCATGTGGAAGAATGTGGCTTTTCTTGTTGAAGAAACCAGATATGGTTAAGCTGGGGTTGCCATACGTCCAGAATTTCCCGGACATATCCGGAATACTGCATTCGTAAGCTGCGTCCGAGTGGAAATTGGCCAAATGTCCGGAAAAATCTGGACGTATGGCAGCCCATGTCAGCACCCTGTTCTCAGAGTGGTCAGCCAGATGTCTGGACCCAGCCTAAGAGCATTCTCCATTCCGGTGATTTCCAGCAACTGGCATTCAGAAAGCCTTTTCCCTCCATTCAAGATTCTAACGGAATTGTTACACTCTCGGATGGGCACAGGAACCCTGCTGTTCTTTTTGTACCAAAGGCAAATACGGCAAAGCTTCTGGAACTTGCCGATTCCAGACTGCCATTCAGATTCACGGCATGCATTCTGGGCCCCGGAGGGAAGCATGATTTGTTATCAGCTCACACCCGCACTGCCCTTAGCACAAGCTGATTGTTACTCTAGTGGGAGTGGGGGCGGGGAGAGAAATCCTCTTCCATCAAGGCAAAAGCCATCTCATGTCACTTAGGGCCCCATCAGCTACAGGAATCTGATTTCTCAATAAAGCATAAAGCTTTCAAGAAGCTGACAATTGCACAGCCATGCATCTGTCCCCATGACAATCGTCTATAACAGGGGTTGGCAACCTAAGGCCCGTGGGCCGGATGCGGCCCAATCGCCTTCTCAATCCAGCCCGCGGACAGTTTTTACATGAGTAGAATGTGTCCTTTTATTTAAAATGCACCTCTGGGTTATTTGTGGGGCCTGCCTGGTGTTTCTACATGAGTAGAATGTGTGCTTTTATTTAAAATGCATCTCTGGGTTATTAGTGGGGCATAGGAATTCGTTCATTTCCCCCCAAAAAATATAGTCCGGCCCACCACATGGTCTGAGGGACGCTGGATCGGCCCAAGGCTAAAAAAGGGTTGCTGACCCCTGGTCTATAACCATCTGCAGCAATGTTCTGGTTATCCTGAACCTTTCCACCCCAAGGGGGTGGGGGAATACAAGCTGGTTCATGGCGACAGGAACAAATGATTATTTTTAAAGGAATAAAAGGGGGAGGGGAGCGTGTGGTTGCTGAACAAAACACACCCAAAAGATCAATGGAAAGTAGTAATGGCAGAAGCCTCAAATGGCAAATCCAAGATATACAAATAATTTATCAGCTGCTCAGGGCTGCATGGTTGGCCTATATCTGCCTTGAGAGACAATGGAGTGCACCTCCAAGGGTGAAATCAAACCGCTGCCAAACTCTGCGATTGCTGTGGCTGCAGAGACCGGTAACTCATACCTGCTGCCTCCCGCTTTGTTTCTGCTGTGTTAGCAGCACCAAAGTGACCTCTCTGGGGCACAAGCCTGGGCAGTATGTATGGAGGTCCTGCGCTGCCCAGATGACAAGATCCCCCTCTGATGGGGTCTGAAGGAAAGCGGGGCACTATGTTAGGCTGCAGGAGTTTCCATCCAATGGCCTTAGGGACTCCAATCCCGATTTGTGTAGGGTTTACTCCTTAGCTGTTTCTTCTCCTGAAGACGTCCCACAAGGCAGTGGGTACAGATTTTCCTTGGGGTTTACCCCTGAAGCCTTCCTCACGAATGGGTGCAGCCACAACCCTCAGTGATGAAGTAAAAACAGACTAGCTGCAATGGCTAGGCTCTGACTCCATGGTTTCTCAATACAGTCGTACCTTGGTTGTCGAATGCCTTGGTTCTCTGATGTTTTGGCCCCCGGAAGTAAGTGTTCCGGTTTGCGAACGTTTTTCGGAAGCCGAACGTCCGACGCTCCTGCAGCCAATCGGAAGCCACGCCTAGGTTTTCGAAACCATTTCGGGAGTCGAACAGACTCCCAGAATGGATTAAGTTCGACAACAAAGGTACGACTGTACTCAAAGCTGCTAACCACTCTAGGGGAGAGTGCTGTTGTACTTGTGGGTTTTCCACAGGAATTTCCACTCTAGGGGAGAGTGCTGTTGTACTTGTGGGTTTTCCACAGGTATTTCCACGGTCATTGCAGATGTTAATGAGACCTGGGCAGATACATTACACTTAAAGGTCTAAAAGGAGGATAAGAAAACATCTCATATTGATGAAGCTCTAGCTGGTGTCAAATCAGGGTAGCTCCAGAACCTCTGTCTTACTTCCCTCTTTTATCAAATGGGACGAACAATCATGTCCTCTCAACAGTGGACTATTGAGGACAAATGAAATCACAGTGTATGCTACAAGTGCTGTATAGGGTATTAATAATAACCGAAAGCGTCAGGTGGTTGGTTTACTTCCACAGCTGCACAGCCCAAACCAGGAGGTGCGTCTTATTTACCTTTGATGGCGGGGGGAATGGATTTGGTTGTGCTGAAGGTAAATACTTCTGAGAAAGGTCCTTCCCCAGCTTCGTTTACGGCCTGTATTCTGAAAGCGAAGCAGGTGAACTCCATCAGTCGTTGTACCTTGTAGGTGTGACTTGGTCCCCTATAGATTGGAATAAATCTAAAAAACACAAGGGGAGAGAGAAGACCAAGTTAGTTACTATTTACTGCTTCAGAGTGTTTCATTAACTCAATGTGCTCTTTACACACAGCTGTGAGCTTTGGATTTGGATCTAGCAACTGCATGAACTGTCCAGACATCCACTGCTTTGACGTTCTGCACTCCTGATTATCAACAGTAGGAGCATAAATTCATGAAATAGCCGAGTACTAATGTTTCTCAGAAAATATCTGGATTCACAGCATTAAATTGGTTGTAAAAGGGTTGGGCTGAAACATAATACAGCTCAATGGCTAAAAATGTTTCACAATCAATATGAAACTACTGCAAAGCACACTTACAATGGGGATTGAAAAGAGAGGTTGCAGAAAGTCGGATACCCAGTGGGTCTGTTGCAGATGTAAAACTGACTTCCTGCAAATTTTGCAAGTCAGGCTTAGAGCACCCTGCCCCCCAGTTGCAAACCAACCCTTTGTTTACCTCGTTATAGTAAACCATGGTTAAAGGCCAGCATCTGCTATGATGGTGATGCTAAGCAGTTTTCTTCTTAATTGGATTTGCAAACCCACTTCAAGCCCTGGTTTTGAATTCCGGTTAGTGTTCACCTTGGTTAACACCTTGGAAAACCATTCTCAAACAAAGCTTACACTGGAAGAGACATGGGAGGTGGACGGAGCACTGATTTCCGAGTTTGGCTCACGATTGGCAAAACCATGGTTTGCAGCAAGTTCTGCCGATGACCATGGTGCCACAAACATAGACCTTCTTTAAAAAACCCCAAAAACGTTAAATACCCAGGAAGCACCAACTGCTTACTACTAATTCATTTCCATGAACAAGTGGCTGTGGAAGAAGCTGTTGTGATTTCAAGGCAAATTAACAGAGGAGTCTTCAGTCCTAACCTAAGTTTTTACTCCCTTGGTGTAAACTAGCTTGTCCAAAGTAAAAAAAGGATGCTTAGTCAGTAGCCCAGTGTCATCCTATGTCCCTGAGCATCATTTTTGTCACCGATTAGCAGCGCACACCACTAGGCAGATAAAATATTTATTTTATATTATTTAGAAAATGTATATACTGCTTAACACTTCTGGCACAAAAGAAAACCCAAGGAAAATGGAAAGCTTATTGAATTTTCATGCTGTCCTTGCACGGGCGCCTTGCTAATCTTCTCTGCAGATCATGTACACAAGAAAGTCAGGGAGAACTACCTAATCAACAATGGGCCCGGTTAGCACTACGTCTTTATTTTTGGTTGGATCCAGAGGACAGAGGAGTGGAAAGACACTAATGATATTCCATAAGCACTTCCAGAAGAGCTTGTGCAAGAGTTCATTTAGTGCCATAACAGGACGGCTAGGCATAGCATCTGTCCCCGTTCTACGAGTTTTTGTCATTATCTCTGGATTTAGCTTTTTCACTTTTCTCATGCAGTGCTCTAGTGTGAAGGGTCACAACGTCCTATAGTGAAAGAGGAATTCTGCATCAGTCCTCCCTAATGCAGAAGGGTGCCGACACGTACGTTTTTCAGTGTCAGGCTTTCACTATAGTTTCCAATATTGCTTTCATTCATTTATCTGTTTCAAGCAGACTCATTTACGTATTCTAACTCTTGACCTTCAATATTGTGCCCTGGTTCCAGAGACATCTGGCTGGTCATGGTTGAAAACATGACACTGGACCAGACAAACCTCAGTTTATTCCAGCACCATCCATTCTTATCATCTCCATGCATAATTATCGCCCGCCTGATTGAATGTTTTGGAAGCCAAGTTTTTAAACCTGGATGCCATGTCAGTCATATGGCACTAGTCGAGAACAGCTAATCAACTCCAATTTTTAAATTTTCTAACTCACATTTATATTCCCCCTTTACTCCAAGGAGCTTGAGGCACTGTACACAATTATCTTCCCCATCTCATTAAACTCTACAACAAATCTGTGAGATAGATTAGCTTGAGATGCAGTGGCTGGCCCAAAGGGATTCGAACTCGGGTCTCCCAGATAATAGTCCAACACAACCAACCACTATGCCACACTGGATCTCTAATATGCAAGAGAGCGGCAGTCCAAACAGTCTTGAAAGGAAATGGCTTCCCTCAGCGACGAGTTTTAAATAGAGGAAGAACAGCCCCGACGAGTAATCTCGATTATGCCTGGAAAACTCATGCTGTGATTAAACAGCAACAACAAAAAGTTCCATCTTTGTTATGAACACTGAAGCTTCAAAAGGTAGGCGATCTCTTAGGTATAGCTGTACAATTCAGTGAAGGTCTGAAGCATGCAATTTGCATTCCCTGGCAATTTCTCCTTGTCACATCTCAAAGTAGAAAGGCTCCCTAGGCAAGGATATGAGAGAGAGAGAGAGAGAGAGAGAGAGAGAGAGAGAGAGAGATATGCACCTAATCAGGTGTCCTGAGTTCCTCCCAACATTGGGGGGGGGGGGGAGGCCGTCACATGTGCATGAAGCCACTGATGCACCTCTTCCATGCCCTTCCCTCAGCCACAGGTGAAGACACCTTGTGAAGACTTAACCTTTCTGCCCAGGCCTTTCCCTGACCCACAAGATTGGGCCCTGCTTTATGTGTATGAACCCCCTGAATCTGTTTCATTTGCTTTTACACCATTTGAGGTTGCATTTTTGGTTTAAATGATATATAGTTTTATACTGCACGTGGTGCATACCTGGCAGATATCTTATGCCACCAGGATAGCTGAAATCAAACCAGACCAACAATGGCACAGGGGTTGCAACTGGGGGCTGTGACTTTACCTGTCCCGTTATATATGACGCCAGGTGGCTGAGGAGATTTCACCCCTCCCATATCCAAGAATCTCCTGATGAGTCTGCTGATTCTCCAGAGAGGAGGGGGCGGTGTTCTGCTCTCTACTTATTCTACTCCAGCACCACATCAAAAAGCCAGTCAGTCAGTGTGTCGGAGAGAGAGAGACTGAGTGTTAGAGATCGTGTGTATAGATAAGGTTGCTGCTAAGAGCAGCTGCAGGCACTCAGTGCAGTGCAGCATTCATTTATGCTTAGACCTATTTAGCTCTGTATATAGTTGTGTATAATAGTTGTAGATAGAATAAAGAAGATATTCTACAGAGCTGCTCTCTGAGTCGTTTATGCTCTGCTATACTCTGCTGTGCGACGACTGTCTTCTTGTGGAAGTGAATCCGGTGCTCAGAACTCTAAGCTGTGAGTCCACAGCACTTTGACCTGTTCCTGTGCAGAAGGTGGTCTCTGGAAGTGCTACCCAGCTCGCCTAGCCCAGTCGGGGCTGAAGTGGATGAGTCCAGTTAGTGGCACTGGCTCAAGGGCGATGCTGACAGTGGCCATGGCTTACAGGCTTGCTGGTGAGGGGCTCACTGCTGCTGGTTTCTATCCTGCCTTCTACCCTGCATATTGCTCAAGGCAGCTAAACGATTAAAAGATAATCCATCAAAATGCAAACCGAACCGTACTAGCACCTGCGAGACTTCATGCCACAAGGCTTCAGATTCCAAGTCCCTGACGCCAATTGCACTGGTCAACACCACCTGCTTCTAAATGAATGCAGGATGCAAACTAATAGCAGCAAAACTTTCAGGTACTTTGCTAAAGCAAGAAAAGGCCTGGGGGGGGGGGGGCAAAGGAACCCAAACTTGACTTTGCAGCGGGTTTGTCACCAACTGACGCTACATTTTAATGGGAGCTTAGGTTTGGCTGTGGGTTAAACCACAGAGCCTAGGGCTTGCCGATCAGAAGGTCGGCGGTTCAAATCCCTGATCCTGCCAACCTAGCACTTCGAAAGCACATCAAAGTGCAAGTAGATAAATAGGTACCACTCCGGCGGGAAGGTAAACGGCATTTCCGTGCGCTGCTCTGGTTCGCCAGAAGCGGCTTAGTTATGCTGGCCACATGACCCGGAAGCTGTACGCCAGCTCCCTCGGTCAAGAAAGCCAGATGAGCGCCGCAACCCCAGAGACGGTCACAACTGGACCTAATGGTCAGGGGTCCCTTTACCTTTACCTAGGTTTTGAAAAGTCTAAATTAGTAAAGCTCAGGGAGCAATGAACTGATGGAGGGGACGGTCCTCAGAAAATTGCCCTCGTATCTTTTCTGCATTAGCAACGAGAACCATTTGCCCTATTTGCTGGCATTCTAATATCAAATAGAACATTAATGTACACACATACAGAACACGGTGTTCCTAGAAAGAATGCTCAGGAGATGGCAAGCCTGCAATGCGGTTGTCAATATAAATTTATTCTCCGTAAGGATCTTCCAGGAAACTGTTTGCATGCCACTGTATTGAATTTCCTGTTGACGTTTTAAGACACTCCAGTCAAACTTGGGAATTATGAATAAAATCACAAACTCCCGTGCTGTGCCCTTGGCTTTTGAACATCTATTCAGGATTCCCCCCTCCCTTTTTATTTTTCTTTATTTCGGAGAGAGATTTTCCTCTTCCCAACAACTTCGTTCTAAAAGGAAAGCACCCTAAATCTGCAAGCTTTAAACACCAGGTGAAATTCAGTGGCAAAGATATAAAAAATGTGATGAACGATGGCTCCACTACCTAGGTGCAAATTCAACCTCTCTCTCTTTTTGTACTCCAGGTGAAAAGCGACAGAGAAAGCGAAGTGAGAAGGAGAGAATTAATATCCTAATGAGCTAACCTGCTGACCTGAGGCTGTTTTCTCTGGAGCAGAAGCAACCAGGGCATTTGAAAGAGAGGTTTACACACCTCACTAAGCAGCAACCGCTAATAGTTAAATGAGATGTGATTCACATCACAGGGAAGTGCCAGTTTTAAGACAATAAATGCTTCACATCTCCCGCTCTTAAAAGAAATTAATGTCAAACCTGCAGCTAATTATGGGATTTCCCTCCACCCCTTCTAATCCATGCTTCAAAACCGCAGCAGATAATTTGCCTATGAACTGAAGAGCACAAAGTTTTGAGAAGTGCTGGAAGCAGAAAAAAGGGGCGAAATCATTAGATGATGTAAAATAGGCAAGCCCAGAAACCTTTTAACGAAGATGGTACACCGGCAAGGAAGTTGCTTTCCAGAGCCTCTCAGTTTAAGAAAACCAAACCATTTCTACGGTGTCAATATTTGACAGGCAGGAGGCGTACAGTGGTACCTCAGGTTAAGAACTTAATTCGTTCTGGAGGTCCGTTCTTAACCTGAAACTGTTCTTAACCCGAGGTACTACTTTAGCTAATGGGGCCTCCTGCTGTCGCACAATTTTTGTTCTCATCCTGAAGCAAAGTTCTTAACCTGAGGTACTATTTCTGGGTTAGCAGAGTCTGTAACCTGAAGCGTCTGTAACGAGGTACCACTGTATATCTATCTCTAGCTATGCTCATCTGGGTTGCAGTATTTGTTTCCTGAGATTTACAGAAGCAACAGAATTATTATTTCCCCACTTTAAAAACACTCCCAGGGGCTTACTTAAAATTACAGAACAAAGTATTTTTTTAAAAAAAAAATTCACCAGTACGCAATCTGTGTGTATAACTGGCTAGGTTGCTGCAAGTTATATCCATCCATGTTGGAGCAGATCCATTGAAATTAATAGACCCAACTTAGCCAAGGACACTGGAGTGCGTCTAACTCTTGAGTAGAAATAACTCCAGCTACAACCACATGATTTTAAAATCCGGTTGCTATATAGAACTGATGAAACAGTTGTCTGCATACAGAATTCTGGGTTGTAAAACGCCATCTGCCTTAGTTAAACCTACAGGACGTTATTGCAACAGCAAGCAAATGACGGTTTTAGATTACCTGCGGAATTCATTGCCACAAGTTATATTGTGAGAATTAAGTGTCTCTTTGGGGGCCACGTAGAGGAGCTCTGAGCTTTGCTTGCAGCAGCAGCACAGTAACTCAGGTCAGCATTTAGGCCATGGGTAGGCAAACTAAGGCCCACGGGCCGGATCAGGCCCAATTGCCTTCGGGATCCAGCCCGCAGACAGTCAGGGAATCGCTGCATGGATTACCAGCGTGCATGTTCTTTCTCTCTCCCTCACACAGCGGCGACGGCAATGCCTCCTCCCTCCCTCCTCCTGGCTTCTCTCTGCCCTGCCTAGAGGAGGAAGGAGGCTGGGCTTTGTTGGTGCCAGCAGCAGCAGTGATCGAGCAGCCGCCATTTTAAGCAGCCCCTCTCCGGAGCCCTTTTGTGTGCCGCTCATCATCCTTCCGCCACAACCACCAGCCCCTGCTGCTCACAAGACACAAGTAAGCAGCCACCGGGGCTTATGGTGCTCTTGCATCTGCCTCCAAAAAACATAGTCCGCCCCCAAGGTCTGAGGGACAGTGGACTGGCCGCCTGCTGAAAAAGTTTGCTGGTCCCTGATTTAGGCTATGCGCATACCATACATTTAAAGCAACTCCCCCTCCCAAGAACCCTGGGAACTGTAGTTTGCCCCTCACAGAACTACATTTCCCTGCATCCTTAACCAAGTACAGTGGTACCTCAGGTTAAGAACTTAATTTGTTCCGGGGGTCCGTTCTTAACCTGTAACTGTTCTTAACCTGAGGTACCACTTTAGCTAATGGGGCCTCCCACTGCAGCAGCACGATTTCTGTTCTTATCCTGAAGCAAAGTTCTTAACCCGAGCTACTATTTTTGGGTTAGCGGAGTCTGTAACCTGAAGGGTCTGTAACCTGAGGTACCAATGTACAGCCCCTAGGATTCTTTGGCGGGGGAAATGCACATTAAGTGTATGGCGTGTATTAAACTAAATCTATAATTTGTTTAGTCTGATCATTTTCTATAGGCTTTTGTTAGAGTTGAGAATCTCAGTTCAAACCATGGCAGAACAGTCTTTCACAAATCCACCTTGCAGATACACATTTCTCATGTATTAATCAGAGGACACAAAGAATCTCAATTAACAGACACCATTAAGGACAAGATGAGAACAGAAAAGGAGTGTGTGTATTTACAACATACCCATGGGATAGTCACCCCAGGTATATCATAGAATTAATACTTTCGGACAAATAGGGTGTAATCAACTCACTTTTTTTGTCCTTTTGTTTCCTGATGAGTTTGGCTATTTCAGAATACTATAGCAACCATATGGCTCTGTCTTAATTGCCAATTTCCTTTCCTTACTTGCTAGCCAAAGCCTAAAATATGTGCATGCTGATTATTATGAATGAGTATGATAATGCACCTATTTTTGTGTTTTTCAGAGAATCTACTTGCTGCGCTCTCAGTGCTGGTCTGAAACCAGGCACTGCTGTTAAAGTGGGTGTTAATGATCTTGATTCAATTAAAAGAGTGTAAACGGGTTCCTAATTAGACTCCTTGAAAACCTGCGGCAGCTGCGTATTAACTGTATTCATCACCGGGCAAAGCAGACTGTGTGCTTTGTGGGGTCTCTTTACAGCTTTATGTACAAACTGCTTATACCCAGAGCATCATGTCAAGGCTAACATACTAGGCCAGTTCAGGTGCAGTGCCAATGGCTGGCATTGGTGCAACCAAACCATGGACTTCATACCAACAAATTTGTATTCCTGCATTGCGGGGGGCTGGAGTAGATAATCCTTGGGGTACCAGTACAATTCTAAGATTCTATTATTTTAAGTGATTCAAAAGGCAACGTGAATGCAGTGAGGTTAATGCAGCTGCCTGATTCGCTGCAGTTAGAATGAGGGCTCCTTCACTCTTCTCCATATAACCAAATACGCACTACCAGAAAAGTGGAATATATGAAACGCAGTAAATAAAAACAAATGAAATAATCCCATTTTATATATTCAGGGGGGAAAACGATAACCTCAGAAATGCATGGAAATCCTATCAGGATTTTATTCCTAAATGCTTGTTTTACCTTTACTGTGGTTAGCTTTCTCCATTTTTTTAAAAAAAAGGTCACTGAAGTTATTTCTTACGACTTTCAATTAAGAAAATGCCAGCAAATTTAGAAACCAAGTATAAATTATAGTTCATACAACAAAAATCTTTTAAAAATATCAAAAGAGCAGCATAAAACTAAAATGAAACAGACACATTCTGAAACACCATGAAAAAACAACAACAACATTAAAGTCCCAGGCAAATAAAAATGTTATCTATCTATCTATATCTATCTATCTATCTATCTATCTATCTATCTATCTATCTATCTATCATCTATCTATCTATCTATCTATCTATCTATCTATCTCTACACACACACACTCTCTTTACAGTGCTCGGGTTGCAAACGTGATCTGTGCGGGATTCATGTTCGCAACCCGCAGTGGCGCGCCTGCGCACGCTGCAATTCGGCGCTTCTGTGCAAACGTCTGTAATCCAAGGTATAACTGTACGTATATTGTAACACTGATGCTATACTTATGATTTGTGAGCTGGAAATGACATCCTAAATAAACTTGTGACATAATAACATTGATTACGGTTTCAACATAACTGACTCTGAATTAGGAATCTCTTAGTTCTTTCCACAGCAGGCAAATGAACAAAGTGAAGCAATTTTAACAGAAAAAGAAAAAGCCGGGGCAAACATGTCTGGTCATGACAGCTACATTTTGTGAAATGAATCTGAATCAAAAACTGAGATTACCGACTAAGTCTGAATATTGCCCGCTTCCCAAAGCGAATCAGGGGAAAAAAGTCATTTGAGACAAACACCAGCACCAAAGGTGGGAAGAGGTGAGCAATGGGCATTATATTACAAAACAACTCCAGAGCAGTTGCTCATATGTCATTTACGTGGCAAGGGAAGAGCTCAAACAACATTTCTGACCTTTCCTGATGAATGCAACATGTGGCTTGATGAAGCTGGTTCTAATAAGGTCGAATTAAACCCATTAGAACAAATTACTACAATTTGTTCACTCTCCTCCCTCTCCCCCAATCCTATTCAAACCCAGCTATTTGATGTTTTTCACGTCTGGCTGTATAGTTCTGGTCCAGATCAGGGAGCCCACTGAAGCGAGATACTCTGTCTGCTGTAAGATAATAAGCACATCCTTTTGGGGCTGCTGCGACCTAGTTAACGCTTGGCTAAGGGAAGCACTTAGGCCAATGGGTAACAAGATTTGTTTGTATATGGCAATTCAAAACTATGCTATGAATTATTCATTTTCTGCTTCTTAAACGGATCAAGAAACGACAAATCAAGTCATCTTTCAACGAGCACAATCCAACTGGTGTCATATTTGTAAAGGGTGACATGATTGCTATTAATGCAGGGGGCTTATATAGTGCTCAAGGCACTTTTACCACTACGCAGCTTTAGAAGGAAAGAATTGCCGTTCACAATACCCACGACAATAAGCATGAGATAGAACCGTTCCTGCCAGTCTCCTTAGAACGGCTAATGGGCTAAAATCATGGGACTTGAGGGAACCAGGTGGCAAGCTGATACCCTCTGAAAATCCAGCAGCATATTCCTGGAAATTGCTTGATTAGACAACGTGCAAATAAATCTCGATTCTGCTATAAGAAGATTGCTGCTACAAGCATGGAGGGCTTATCTAGCAGCAACTAGAATGCATCAGTCTGAATGCAACATGTACTTTGGGGAAGCAACTATATTCCGGTTGGAGGATGGATGGCGGCTAATGGATTGAGGTTGAATCCTGTCAAGACAGAAGTACTGTTTTTGGGGGACAGGGGGTGGGCAGGTGTGGAGGACTCCCTGGTCCTGAATGGGGTAACTGTGCCCCTGAAGGACCAGGTGCGCAGCCTGGGAGTCATTTTGGACTCACAGCTGTCCATGGAGGTGCAGGTTAATTCTGTGTCCAGGGCAGCTGTCTACCAGCTCCACCTGGTACGCAGGCTGACACCCTATCTGCCTGTGGACCACCTCGCCAGAGTGGTGCATGCTCTAGTTATCTACCGCTTGGACTACTGCAATGCGCTCTACGTGGGGCTACCTTTGAAGGTGACCCAGAAACTGCAATTAATCCAGAATGTGGCAGAATGCGGTGACTGGGAGTGGCTGCCGGGGCCACATAAAACCGGTCCTGACAGATTTGCGAGAAGCAAAGCTACAGGGAACCAGGCAGAGGGCCTTCTCGGTAGTGGCGCCCGCCCTGTGGAACGCCCTCCCATCAGATGTCAAAGAGATAAATAACTACCTGACATTCAGAAGACATCTTAAGGCAGCCCTGTTCAGGGAAGTTTTTAATGTGTGACATCTTAGTGTATTTTTGGTCTTTGTCGAAGCTATTATTATTATTATTATTATTATTATTATTATTATTATTATTATTATTATATTCCATTTGCCAGTGGTGAATCCCAACAACTGTTTTCAGCAAGGGCACTAATAGTTTTTAACCTGTTCCCACCTTCCCACCCTGTTACTCAGGGCCGGATTTGGGTTTGATTGAGGCCCTCAGCTATTGAGGGTAATGGGGCCCTTTATATGTCCAGCTGTCCTTTGTCAACAACAAATCGTCACTGTTTTTTGTGCTGAATATATGCTATATGGTAATTTATGGACCTAATAGGTATCTAAAACTATTTTCACGTAACAAAATATGTATTTCATCAAAGTAATATTTATTTTATCTTATATTTTGGAAATGTACATCCAGTTTTTCCCCCCTTTAAGTTTTTTAGGGGCCCCCAAGAGAGTGGGACCCTAAGCTATAGCTTGTTTAGCTTATACAGTGGTACCTCGGGTTAAGAACTTAATTCGTTCCAGAGGTCCATTCTTAACCTGAAACTGTTCTTAACCTGAAGCACCACTTTAGCTAATGGGGCCTCCCACTGTCGCCGCCACGCGATTTCTGTTCTCATCCTGAAGCAAAGTTCTTAACCCAAGGTACTATTTCTGGGTTAGCGGAGTCTGTAACCGGAAGCGTCTGTAACCCGAGGTACCACTGTACGTAAATCCGGCACTGCTGTCACTTATACAGTGGTACCTCAGGTTAAGTACTTAATTCGTTCCGGAGGTCCGTTCTTAACCTGAAACTGTTCTTAACCTGAAGCACCACTTTAGCTAATGGGGCCTCCTGGAAGCACGATTTCTGTTCTCATCCTGAAGCAAAGTTCTTAACCCGAGGTACTATTTCTGGGTTAGCGGAGTCTGTAACCGGAAGCGTCTGTAACCCGAGGTACCACTGTACGTAAATCTGGCACTGCTGTCACTTATACAGTGGTACCTCGGGTTAAGTACTTAATTCGTTCCGGAGGTCTGTTCTTAACCTGAAACTGTTCTTAACCTGAAGCACCACTTTAGCTAATGGGACCTCCTGGAAGCACGATTTCTGTTCTCATCCTGAAGCAAAGTTCTTAACCCGAGGTACTATTTCTGGGTTAGCGGAGTCTGTAACCGGAAGCGTCTGTAACCCGAGGTACCACTGTACGTAAATCCGGCACTGCTGTCACTTATACAGTGGTACCTCGGGTTAAGTACTTAATTCATTCCGGAGGTCCGTTCTTAACCTGAAACTGTTCTTAACTTGAAGCACCACTTTAGCTAATGGGACCTCCTGGAAGCACGATTTCTGTTCTGATCCTGAAGCAAAGTTCTTAACCCGAGGTACTATTTCTGGGTTAGCGGAATCTGTAACCTGAAGCGTATGTAACCCGAGGTACCACTGTAGCTGCATTTTAACCTAGACTAGGACCCTCTTTTCGGCTTGCAACATCAGCACCTCTAAGCAGAATGAGCGAAGCACCTCTTTCCTACAGAAAGCTGCAGATCAGAAGGAGCCTCGTCCTCTTTCTTCTTCTTCTTACCTCTTGTTCTTGTCCTCAATCTGCAAGATGTACAGCATGTCGTCGGCAGTGTGCTGCTTGGAGCTGCTCTCCCCCCACTTCAACTTCAGACTCTGAGGACCGGCTGCAGTGCACTCCAGCCGAGGAGGTAAAGGGGGCAGAGGCCTGGTCTTGGCTTTAATCGAGTGGCCAAAAGGTCCCGCTCCGATGCCATTTACAGCCTGAACCCGGATCCTATTGTAGGAAAGCAGAAAAGCAAGGGGTTGGGGGGAAGAAAAAAAGAATTACGTTAAAAGCTGGTTTTGAGCCTATCGGTTTTCTTTCTGCCCCTCACTTGATGCAGAGGAGGTGAAGTATAATGGCTTAATTGACACTGAAATGAGAATTAAAAGACGCCTGCTTCTTGGGAGAAGGGCAATGACAGGCCTAGACAGCATCTTGAGAAGTAGAGACATCACCTTGCCAACAAAGGTTCGTATAGTTAAAGCTATGGTTTTCCCAGTAGTGATGTACGGAAGTGAGAGCTGGACCATCAAGAAGGCTGATCGCCGAAGAATTTATGCTTTTGAATTATGGTGCTGGAGGAGACTCTTGAGAGTCCCATGGACTGCAAGAAGATCAAACCTATCCATTCTGAAGGAAATCAGCCCTGAGTGCTCACTGGAAGGACAGATTGTGAAGCTGAGGCTCCAGTACTTTGGCCACCTCATGAGAAGAGAAGACTCCCTGGAGAAGACCCTGATGTTGGGAAAGATGGAGGGCACAAGGAGAAGGGGGCGACAGAGGACGAGATGGTTGGATAGTGTTTTCGAGGTTACCAGCATGAGTTTGACCAAACTGCGGCAGGCAGTGGAGGACAGAGGTGCCTGGCGTGCTCTGGTCCATGGGGTCACGAAGAGTCGGACACGACTAAACGACTAAACAACAACAACAACAACAAAATGTGTATTGGTCAAAAGGGTTAACATGGAGTGTGTCTCCCCCCCCCCCAGCCCCCATGGGGCTATATTAAAGTCAAGGAGCTCTTGCCAAGTTGATTAACTAACTAATGATGTATTTTTGCATTAAGTCAGGATGACAGAAACCGTTCTTTGAAAATATATGAGAGCAGGAGCAGATTTACTGGTAAATAAAACTAGCCAGTTGGCCATGGTGCAGATGGGGTTGGAGCAACAGAAACTTCCATGGTCTGCATCAGGGCTTATCAACCTCTTCCAAATAACAGGGACATTTCAAATTTTGAGGCGCTGCTGTGGGTACCATATATAAAAAGAAATAAATATATATATATATATATATATATATATATATATATATATATATATAAAAAAAATCCAAGATGCTCCTCCCAAAATTAAACGAGTGTCACCAGCATAGATGGCAATCTCTGAATTACGCAATCTCAGATAGAAAATTTTGAGGTACCATTACAGGGGAGTGAACTGTTAATTATCTGATTTGCATGTTTATCATGGGGCAAGCGATTTGGATGATTTTGCCTCAGGTAGTACAACGTTTTGGCTGTCTTTGCGCAAATAATTAATGCAATGATGCCGGAAAGGTCTAACCACTTTGGGGCACGAAACCAAATATTTTATCTTCATCAGACCAGCGGTCAACGTTATTTACGAGAACCCAATTGCCAAACTGCTCAGCCAGAACCAGCATCATCAATTTTCTGGCTGACTGACTTGGCCCAATGCTTTGCAAATTGGGAAATATAAAAACCAAAGTTGCTGGTGTAACTGATTAATCGCCCAGTTGGACAATTTCCTTCTTTAAATAACACAAGAAACACCGACTCATACAGAAAAGCTCCATGTATTTTTGCAATGACAAGGTTATACTGCTTTCCAAATAATTTTAAACAGGCCATTACTTGTGTGGGGCTAACTCAAAAACTATGGACTGAGTTTGCTTCTTTCAGACATGCCCTATTTAAGATTTAGCACCGTTTGTGAGGTTTAACATGATGATGTTGTTGTTGTTGATTAATTAGAAAACGGAAGTACAAGCCTCAAAATCATCCTTAGAGTCACACTGGAAGAGACAAGAGCCCAAAGTATGCCTGAATTTGTTCTTGTCATGATAAACCATGGTTTATCACGACATGCAAATATAGCCACTGACTTATTTTTTCCGAACCAGGCAAAAACTGCTTTACTTCATGAGCCTTTAAAAGAGCAGTTTAAACCACGATTTGCATCGTAAGTGCTGTTTTAGCTTTTTGCATTAAGTTTTTTTATATATATATAAAATCCTGTTGTCTTTGTGGTGGTTTTGTGATGTGTCCTGGGAAATGTATTTGAAGGATGGGACAGAAATGATCAAATAAACAAATGAATTAAAAGCACACTGAGTAAATTATTGTAAAATGGTAAGTGCTGAGCAAATTATGGGCGATATCCAATTATATTCAAAGTAGACTCACTGAAATCGATGGATGGACTTTCAATGAGTCTACTATGAGTATAACTAATCTTGAATGAACCTGGTGCCAAATGTATTGCTCTGCTTTCCTCTGGCCCACTTGATGCCAAGGGGGGGGGTCTTGTCGTCTGGGCAGCCTGGGACCTCCATACATTCTGCCTGGGCTTGCACCCCAAAGAGGTCACATTGGTGCCGCAAATGCAGCAAAAACAATGAGGGAAGCAGCAGTCGCAAAAAGATAGCATAATGTCGCTTTGAAATATGAAGCAGTATAAAAATTACGTAGGTGATAATAAGAATGATGGAGAAGGAGCGGAAGCTGCTGCTGCGGCTACAAAGACAAGCAACACAGAACAATTTTGCAGCAGCCTTTGCTAAATGTTACATTCACGATTTAAAATGACATCCTCTATGATTTGCAATGGAGCACCCAAGGTTTGGTGTTGAGTCCACATTCCTTGAAGGACACCCGCAGCTCTCTACTGGACTTGCAAATGTAAAGCTGATGGAGAACATTAAAAAGATACTAATGTCCTGTCCTGGGTCATTGCTTCTGTCTGGACAATAATCTCTTACGTTTCTCACCAGACAGATCAAGTGCAGCAGTCTTTTCAATCAGAATACCTAGTTAATGCTTTTAAGTTTGTTGTTCATTTGATACAAAAGAGACAAGCGGATTCCTTAAAAATAGCAGTGGGTTTTATTTAAGAAGTATATGTTGCTGTATGAAATCTAGAGGATTTAAGGGGGGGGGAACATTTCAAAGAAAACAATTTTTTGAAAAAGAAATTGCAGGATGACCTCATCATAGCAATTTGCCTACAGAATGTAAGGCAGAAAGTTTTAAAGGTGAGCGTCATGGAACGGACAAGAAGCTACAGTTAGAACTGGATATGGAACAACTGATTGGTTCAAAATTGGGAAAGGAGTACAACAAGGCTGTATATTGTCTCCCTGCTTATTTAACTTATATGCAGAATTCATCATGCGAAAGGCTGGGCTGGATGAATCCCTAGCCGGAATTAAGATTGCTGGAAGAAATATCAACAACCTCAGATATGCAGATGACACAACCTTGATGGCAGAAAGTGAGGAGGAATTAAAGAACCTTTTACTGAGGGTGAAAGAGGAGAGCGCAAAATATGGTCTGAAGCTCAACATTAAAAAAAACGAAGATCATGGCCACTGGTCCCATCACCTCCTGGCAAATAGAAGGGGAAGGAATGGAGGCAGTGAGAGATTTTACTTTCTTGGGCTCCATGATCACTGCAGATGGTGACAGCAGCCACGAAATTAAGAGACGCCTGCTTCTTGGGAGGAAAGCAATGACCAACCTAGACAGCATCTTAAAAAGTAGAGATATCACCTTGCCAACAAAGGTCCGTATAGTTAAAGCTATGGTTTTCCCAGTAGTGATGTATGGAAGTGAGAACTGGACCATAAAGAAGGCTGATCGCCGAAGAATTGATGCTTTTGAATTATGGTGCTGGAGGAGACTCTTGAGAGTCCCATGGACTGCAAGAAGATCAAACCTATCCATTCTGAAGGAAATCAGCCCTGAGTGCTCACTGGAAGGACACATCGTGAAGCTGAGGCTCCAGTACTTTGGCCACCTCATGAGAAGAGAAGACTCCCTGGAAAAGACCCTGATGTTGGGAAAGATGGAGGGCACAAGGAGAAGGGGACGACAGAGGACGAGATGGTTGGATAGTGTCTTCGAAGCTACAAACATGAGTTTGACCAAACTGCGGGAGGCAGTGGAAGACAGGAGTGCCTGGCGTGCTCTGGTCCATGGGGTCACGAAGAGTCGGACACGACTAAACGACTAAACAACAACAATCATGGAACAGGGCTGTGTATATACTGCTTGTGCCATTAATCGCCCAAATCCTGGAGCAAGACATGGCCAGCCCAGCATAGTAAGTTTCATGGACTGGCTGGACACAGAGGAGTGAAGGGAGGGATGAGCTGGGGAAGAAAGATTCCAAGCCAGGGGGCTGGTGGTGGGATGATGATGAGTGGTCAGAGGGAGAAGAGGGAGCAGACTGGGAGAAGGTGGTGTTGGAAGCTGAAGAGGTGACAGGCTTTAGTGAGCAGGAGGAGGCTGTGGCAGAGAGCAGTCCAGAATTAGAGGCTGGAGAGGAGGGGGCCCAAGAGGCAGAGCAGAGGCAGGCTGCTGAAGAAGCCAGGGGATCTGCTCTCCTGCTCCCCTCCCTGCTGGTTTCCCAGAACCAAAAGAGGCCAGAAGAGGGCGGACCAGGGACGGACAAGACACAAAGTCTCAGGCTGCTTGAGAAGGACTCAGGGAAGGAGGAGATCTTCACTCCCCATGATCACCTCATAGGGGCAAGAGTTGCTATGCTTACTAGGCCTGAGCTGTTTTATTACTTTGAATAAAGAGTTAATTTCACTGGCACCTTGAGAGTTACTGCTGACCCATCTTCAGGAGCGATTTTTTCATAAGAATATTAAGAGGCTTGCTGGACAAAGGCTCATCTAGTCTAGCATCTCCCCCCAGATGGACAGATTTCTTTGCACCTTGTAATCTCTGTGATAGATGCTTAACACAACCCTTCTTTTCAGCATACAGCTGCCATTCTCTTGAGTGGGTGTTGTGTAGCAGTAGCCACAGATGGGCAAGGCCCCAAGTCTGGTCCTGTTTGCAGGCTTCCCGTGGGAATCTGGTTGGCCACTGTGAGTACAGCATGCTGGACTAGATGGGTCATTGGCCCGGTCTTCTTATGTTCTTATGAATGACATTGGGTAAATAATTCCTCTAAGCCTCCGTTCCCAGTTTTATGGGGCTGATAGTAATGGTCCACTAATGGTCATGAAGCACCCTGGAAGCACCTAACAGGCAATAACTAATAATAAAATTCAGTGTGCATTTCCCTGTCCCTTGCCATTATTAGAGATAATTTGGATTGAAGAGCCATTAGAAAGAGGCCCGAGGATGGGGCAGCTTTGAGCAATCTTAGAATTAACATTCGCCGTCCGACCTTTTACCGACATTCATTCCTAAATTAAAATAATTTCTCAGAAGTCCACAGGGGAAGAAAAAAGAAGAATCATCATAATAATTATTAGCTAAGCCACTTATTTATCCACAAAGATACATTAACAGAGCTAATATGCACACTTAATAATCACTGCCCAAAATCTGAAAAATGAGCACACTGCACCGTGCAGCAAAACCTTTAATTGTTTCCCATATTTAGGATGTACGTTATAATTAGTTCAATCTGTTCTCATTTGCACTGCAATGCTAGAACAGCTATCATAGTTTCCAGACATCTAAAAACCAAAAAGAAGGTCAAAACCCGGAGTGAATGATGACAGTAAACAGTAAACAGCCCAGGGCTCCATGAAGCACTCCCACAATCTGAAGCATGGGTAGCTACAAGTGAGAGGGCCTTGTGGGCAATGCTACCCCCAGGTGGGAGACGCTCTCCAGGTTGTCTATCCCTGTCCTGTGAGCTCTCTGTGTATGTTGGATGTGTGTTGTGCCTGTCAATCACTTGACGGGACAATGATTTTGCTATCTTATATTGTTTGGATTGCTTGGTTGTTTTGAGTGTATGTTTGTTGTGTTGCATTAATATGTTGTTCATTGCTCTGGGGGATGTTCAGACCAAAAGGTTTTGCATAAATAAGCAGTGACACAACACAACACAAGGGGGAAGCAGCAATGAGTATGCTTTTTTAAAATGTTGTGTTATGCCATGCTCCCATGGCAGCCATCTTGTGTTATCCCATGTCCCCTCTGGAAGCCATTTTGGGACTGGCACCCAACAACAGCACTTTCTCCAAATTCAAAACGCGCCCACCGGACCAAAAAAAATGGCTGCAGTTTTAAACTCGCACTTACCGGAATGTGGTTTCTGGAAGCAGGTCGCTAACGACGTAACTTGTGACGTTCCCCACCGGGATAATAACATCGCCGAGGTCGACATTGTAAGAAATAATCTCAGACCCATTATTGCACGGTTCTTCCCAGTTCAATACAAGGCACACAAAGGGTGAAATTGGAGAGGAATCCAAGTGCTCATCATCGGATACACAGAGAGTGGTCACAGCATCAGGGACTGACGCTGGGGCTGTACAGGTCACCAGGTCACTGTATGGTCCTGCTCCTGCCTGGTTTATTGCCTGCGGAGTGAAACATTCATGGCATTACGTCACGTGCTCATCACATCCAAGGCCTCAAGGGGCATGGAGATATCGAAGACTGGAGTTACAAAGTCAAATTCACCCGAGACTGGGAGGTCATAATTGCTCATATGACGGGAGGTCACAATATTCCCATCTGTAAAATATTGGAAGTGAAGCCTTATGTTGGCTGGGGGGGGGAATAATATGAAGACTAGAGTGCTTAACAAAACAAAAGGTGGAACATGGGCTGACAACAGTCCGCTTATAAACAGTTAATTGTTCAGTGCAGACCAGCAAACAAATACGGACCCCATGACCTGAAGAGTTGTGCCGATGCTATATAGTAACGCTCTCGTTTTTAGACAACTATCACAGCAATATAAGCATTGTGTATAGTGAAAAGCAGCATTAATTACTAGCTCCTCTTGATTGCATTTAATGTTGAAAATCATGATATATATTTTTTAGAAGTTTATTTTAACTGTTACTGGGGGAAACAGCTGTGTTGTTGTGTTTATTTTACTATATAATGAATGGATTCATGGCTTGTAAAATGTTGGCTTTCATGAAAAAGCAGCTCTTGCACAGAACATTTCAAACATAGAAATCTGAGAGAATGGAAAAGAGATCTCATGTAAAAGATTGTTGACTTTATGCTACTCTTTCAAAATAATAATGAATGTGTACAATTGAATGAACTCTTCCATGCTGGGTATAAGTGGCTTTGTATATCTTTTATATTTTCAATAAAGATTTCTCCAGTATTCTAAGTTGCGCATTATATACACACACAGACACACACAGACACACACAGACACACACACACACACACACACACACACACACACACACCCTATCTTCCCCATTTCAATCTTCTGAGCCAATGGCTTGGATTGCAAGCCAAATCGTGGCTTAGCAGGACTGAGTAAATGTGTGAGCCTGGGGGGCTTCTGCCGCCTGAAGCAAAAGCCTTACCCTGCCTAATGGCTGGGCCGGCTCTGGTCTCGATGTCCTCACAGACTGCAATTATCCATAGAATTAGAGCTTGTAGTATTTGGAACTAAAATTCCATTTTGATTCTACCAAGATCCTAACTTGTTCGCAAAAAACCCCACATTATTTCACACTTGTGTAAAGAAGAAAGGAGGTAACTCCCGGCAGCAACATAAAGCAAGCCCTCTTCACGATCTAGCCGTCTTATCCTAAAGTTAAGCGTCTCGATTTACCTGTAGCCTACAGAAATAGTGTGCTGCGGCTGATAACTGGCTGATTTCAAAGGAGTTGCCTGTGCCACTGTACACGAGTTCTAAGGACTCTGCGTCTTCTCCCCACTCCAGTCTGTATTCTGAGATGTCAGCACCAAAGCTCTCGGGACTCTGAAACACAAACACAAGACTGTTGGGTTATATCTGAGCCTAAAATGGCTGAGGAGGGGGTGAGAGTCTCAAGAATGGACGTCCAGCCTGATTTAAATCTATTTTCTTAGCACAGGTGGTCTCCAGCAGTGCTGTTCCAGCTGCGTTTCAGTGCAGATTTCAAAAATCAGGAATGAGCGGAATTCCACTGAGAGGAAATCAGCAGGAAGCTGAGACCTAATCAAGATATGAAATGCTGAGGAACAGAAAGTTAAGCCATCCAGAATTGTTTCCGGGGGGTGGGGTGGGGGCAGGCTCCGTTCTCAGTCTGCTTTGGGTTTCCAAGGGTAAAGGTAAAGGGACTCCTGACCATTAGGTCCAGTTGTGGCTGGCTCTGGGGTTGTGGCGCTCATGTCGCTTTATTTGCTGAGGGAGCCGGTGTGCAGCTTCCAGGTCATGTGGCCAGCATGACTAAGCCGCTTCTGGCGAACCAGAGCAGCGCACGGAAACGCCGTTTACCTTCCCGCCGGAGCGGTACCTATTTATCTACTTGCACTTTGACGTGCTTTCGAACTGCTAGGTTGGCAGGAGCAGGGACCGAGCAACGGGAGCTCACCCCGTCGCGGGGATTCGAACCGCCGACCTTCTGATCGGCAAGTCCTAGGCTCTGTGGTTTAACCCACTGTGCCACCCGCGTCCCAATTCTAAGGGAAAGGAAGGGGTTAAATAGTGATTCTGCAAAAACAAAAATGGCCCTTAGGAGTTGGCTCCTATGGAGGAAGGTGGCAGAGGCAAACCTCAGGCCCTTTTGGCCTCCGCCAAGGAGAAAGGGGTTAGTCTTACACATCTGGGTCACATTGCCAGGCAGAGATGCTGAGGACGACGTGATACAAAAAGGGGTTAAGAAGACAGACAAAACTCCAGCCAGGGATTCTACAATCACACATTTAGGCTTTCGGAATAGTGGTTTAAGATTCAGTCTGCTAAATTATTGTTTTCTCGAGGAATGAAAGGCTACGGATTGTGATCATCACACAACCTGCACTCATTTATTTCAAACTTTCAAACTCTGCATATTTCCGACGGAAACGTAGCAGTTGACCTTTTGCAGGCTTACGAGTTGTTTTCGACAATGTAAAAACCTTCACTGCCCTTTGTACACGGGGGGAAAGCCTTGACAATTCACCTGTGACTTTCTGGTAAATTTACAGAGATAACAGAACTCTAGATGCACCTGCCCGATTAAATTGCCTTTAAACAAATGCTATCATTTTGAAGCAGTGGCATTTAAAGCTCATTTAACATTTTCTTCAGTACACACCTGAAATAATAAAGGCATGTGTGTTCCATGATGCCACTTTTTAAAGATTTCTGTGCTAAAATGTACACGGACTGTGCTCTGGAACGTAAACTATGGTCCACGAGTCAGCATGCTTAAGTGGTTCGAGTCACATATACACACTATTCTTTTAAAGCACATTTGAAGCAGATTCTCCTCCCATCCTCAAAATGCTCTGGGAACTGTAGTTCACTTCTCACAGAGCTACAATTCCCAACACCCAAACTACAGTGCCCAAAATTATTTGAGGCAGGGAGGGAATTTTCCATAAAGTTAATAGTGTGTTTGCAGCCACGGACTAGGACTCAAATCTCCACTCAGCCACGAAGCTCTTTGAGTGGCCTTGGGCTACTCACTTTTTCTCAGCCTAACCTACCTCACAGGTTTGTCGTGAGGATAAAGGGGAAGAAAACCAGGTTGAGCTCCATGGAGGAAATGTTGGAGAGATATAGATACAGGTGACATGATTGAATTCTGCTGCTTCAGTTAGGTGTTAGAGAAAATGGAGCCCAATTTAAAAAGCACCAAAATTTGAACGGCAGCTGCAAAGGTGGCAGAATCCTTAAAAAAGCCAGAGTGGACAATAGGAGACCACCCCCTATCTGGGAGCTCAATGATAAAAACATAAGCTTTGCATGGAATTTCTAGTCAAAAGAATCAGGCAGCAGGTGAAGGGATGTCTGAGACCCTGGAGCGGCAGGTGGGGGATGCTATTTTTGATAGCCTCTGTTACATTAAAGTGAATACAGTGGTACCTCGGGTTAAGTACTTAATTCGTTCCGGAGGTCCGTTCTTAACCTGAAACTGTTCTTAACCTGAAGCACCACTTTAGCTAATGGGGCCTCCTGCTGCTGCCGCGCCGCCAGAGCCCGATTTCTGTTCTTATCCTGAAGCAAAGTTCTTAACCTGAAGCACTATTTCTGGGTTAGCGGAGTCTGTAACCTGAAGCGTATGTAACCCGAGGTACCACTGTACTCACTGCTGAATTAAGGAACCAGCAAAGGAGGGACAAAATTTCTAGCCTGGTTCTCTACGTTCTGTGTTAAGTTTTCCATTTGCAGATTTTATTTTCAATGGCAAGGGAGCATTCAAAACGTCGTTCACCCACCGTGGTGTGATTGATTCTATCGTATCGGGATTCTACCAACTTGTTTTGCTGCAGAAGCAAAACAAGACTCTTGTTTATTTAAGAGCTTATGCACACTTACCCTACCTCTGCTCTTTCCAGGCACAGTCCATGCTTTAAAGCGCTTTGTCTGAGTGGCTCCGTGTTTTGTTTTGTTTTTGCTCTGGAGCTTTCCCCCATGAAAACCAGTTCTTTAAAGCTCAATCGGAGCAAACAGCAATCTGCAGAAAACTCGAATTCACGTCTGCTCTGATTGAGCGCTAAAGTGTGGCTTTACATGGGGAAAGCTCAGGGTCAAAAACAGCAGCAACAACAACACCCAAATGGTACGGACCTGTGCCTGGAAAGGTTAAGTGTGGATAAGCCCTAAGTGGGGGCTGAGAACTGAAAATTATGGCACTTATAAAGCGCTCCTCTTACCTCCCAGCTAACAAGTACACTTGTATCAGAAATGAAGGCAAGGGAAGGTGCTCTGCACTGTCCGGGGGGCCCAGCAGCGGTTGTGATTATTGTGGATTCGGAATACGTCCCATACTAAAGGAAGGAAAATGTATATTATTACACAATATAAACCGCACATATTATTTGTTAGTATGTTTAAATGAAGGATCTTGATGGACATTTCTCTTCATTTTCCTCCCCACACTTCAAAAGCCATATCAGTGCAGCAAACAACCTCTTGGCCCAATAAGAGGATTTCTTCCCCTCCTGGCCAAAGTTAAGTCCCCCATCCTTCACAGCGAGTGCCTCAGAATTGCTAGCGAACCCTCCTTCTCCACAGATATAATGCGCTTGAACATTCAGTGTCAAATCCCAGAAGCCTAGACTATGGCTAAGGAAAGAAACTAGCTTGTAGCCTGGTGTGTAAGATATTACGGGTTGTACTCAACTAAGTCACACTCAGGGTAGGCCCACTGAAACTGGCCTTGACTACTGATGCCAATAAGCCTTCTCTTGAGTATGGCTTTGTGGTGTACAACCCTACATTCGAACACTGAGGAAAAGGACCAGGGAGACATGGGTCATATCCATACCATCTGTTTAAACTTTCGCCTGGTGCCTAAAGATGTATAATGCAGGCGTTAGGCAAATCTCCCTGGGGAGAGTCTTCCACAAACAGGGAGCCACTGCAGAAAAGGCCCATTCTCGTGTTGCCCCCCCTCCCAGACCTCTTGTGGAAGAGGCACACAAAGAAGGGCCTCAGATGATTATTACAGGCTCTAGGTCAGATACCTTGGACTGGTGAGTACCTCTCAGCCTGACCTACCTCACTCACGGTTGTTGCAAGGATAAAAAAGGTAAGGGCACATTAAGCTCCTTGAAGACAGGCCATGCAATGTAATAAACAAATAGAAATATTGTTGTAAGAATGAAAAGGGAGGGAACACATTCAGCTCCTTGAAGATAGGCCATGCAGCGTATACCTGAAGGAGCATCTCCACCTCCATCGTTCTGCCCGGACACTGAACTCCAGCACCGAGGGCCTTCTGGCGGTTCCCTCATTGCGAGAAGCCAAGTTACAGGGAACCAGGCAGAGGGCCTTCTCGGTAGTGGCACCCTCCCTGTGGAACGCCCTCCCACCAGATGTCAAAGAGAAAAATAACTACCAGACTTTTAGAAGACATCTGAAGGCAGCCCTGTTTAGGGAAGCTTTTAATATTGAATAGGTTATTGTATTTTAGTGTTCTGTTGGAAGCCGCCCAGAGTGGCTGGGGAAACCCAGCCAGATGGGCAGGGTAGAATTAATATATTATTATTATTATTATTAAATAGGAATATTGTCACAAGGTCCTGATCAGGGCTGCAATTTCAACCCAATGGTTTCCCCAAGGACGCATTCCAATGCTTGGGCTTACCCCTCCGTCATTCAGGGCCCTCACTCTGAAGTGATAGGTTGTCCCAGGCAGGAGATCGCCGACCGTGCACTCGAGACCCAGACCATGATACACCTCCGATGTCGCCTCTTCGGGGCCAGTCATTTCTACACTGTATGCCGAGATGTGACAACTGCTGTCTGACACAGGAGGAGCATCTGAATAATAATAAAAAAGACATTATAATAATTACTATAAATAATAAATTACTATATTACTACTATAAATAAATTATTATTATTATTATTATTACTACTACTACTACAACTACTACTACTAGGGACGCGTGTGGCGCTGTGGGTTAAACCAGAGAGCCTAGGACCCCACGACGGGGTGAGCTTCCGTTGCTCGGTTCCTGCTCCTGCCAACCTAGCAGTTCGAAAGCACCTCAAAGTGCAAGTAGATAAATAGGTACCGCTCCGGCGGGAAGGTAAACAGCGTTTCTGTGTGCTGATCTGGTTCGCCAGAAGTGCGCTTAGTCATGCTGGCCACGTAACCTGGAAAAACCGTCTGCGGACAAACGCCGGCTCCCTCGGCCAGTAAAGTAAGATGAGCGCTGCAACCCCAGAGTTTTCTGTGACTGGACTTAACTGCCAGGGGTCCCTTTACCTTTATGTATTGTTATATCCCCCACCCTCCGTTTGTCACCTCCGGCTGTGAAAAAGCTGCAGTATAAAACCCCAAAGAGGTGCTGCCGGTAGAGTCGACAATACTGAGCTAGATGGACTTTTATTTTCTGTAGTTGCAGGTACCTTTTTAACGAAAACGAAACGAAACTGTACTGTTGGAACAGGAGAAAACCAATTACGAAAGCAAGCTCCTCTTTCCAGCTTACCCCATTGCAGCTGCACTTCCTTATGCTTTGGTTTGCCAAGTACTCTGGGTGGCTGACACTGGCCCGGAGCGACGCTTAGTGTACGGACAAGTAAACTTTCGGAACACTGGAAAAAGAAGCAATGGGAGTTAGATTGAAGCCCCATCTGGGCAGTCACTTCACACAGTGGAGGGAGAGGGAGTGGATACCAGCCTGCCATCCGTCTATGGTGCTTGTGTGCACAGGGAATGTCCGTGGGGTGCGTGGGGGAGCCTTCTACATGTGGCACAGAGCCCAAAAGCCCATGAGGGCCATCCCCTTGCTGAAGCTAAGCAGGTCTGAATCTCATCAGTGCCTGGATGAGTGAGCACCTGGGGCAGCACAAGCAAAGCTGCCTTGGGTTCCACAACGGAAGAAAGGCAGAATTATAAATCCAAATAAATAAATACAGTGGTACCTTGGTCCTCGAACGGCTTAGTTGTCAAACAAATCAGCTTCTGAACATCAAAAATCTGGAAGTGTTCCAGTTTTCAAACGTTTTTTGGAAGCCGAACATCTGGCACGGCTTCTGCTTAAGCAGGAAGCTCCTGCAGCTAAACAGAAGCTGTGCCTTGGTTTTCGAATGGTTTCGGGAGTCAAATGGCCTTCTGGAACGGATTAAGTTCGAGAACCAAGGTACCACTGTAATTTTTAAAAAAGTGCACGGTCTTTCCCAGTGATGTGGAAAAACCGCATGCAGAGAAGGCTGCTCTTTCCAGGTGTTCCTCCTCAACCGGCTGTGTGGGCAGGTGAGTGAATCTGGCAGGGACGGGGGCAAGCGAGAACAGCTCCATTCTACCACTCTGTACAATGGTTCCTCACATGGAGTGAATCCCCGAATAGGGCTTTAACTGACTTTGCTAACTTGACTGCCTGCGGATACCTGCCCTTGTTTTTCTTTAGAAAAACCACTTTCCCCACCCGGGATGCGCACAAAAGTAGTCAGGCAATTGCAGATTCTCAGTACGGTTGTACTTTGGATCTCAAACGCCATGGTTCCTGAACAAATCAGCTCCTGAACGATCGAAACCTGGAAGTGAGTGTTCTGGTTTTCAAATGATTTTCAGAAGCTGAACATCCTGCGTGGCTTCTGATTGGCTGCAGTACGCTTCTGCAGCCAATTGAAAGCCACGCTTGGTTTTTGAACGGTTCTAGGAGTCGAATGGACTCCTGGAATGCATTCTGTTTGAGAACCAAGGTACAACGATACACACTTTTGCAGTTTTGGGGTTTTGTGCAAATCTGACAGTATAAGGCTATGCCAGTGGTTCTCGAAGGGTGTGGTGTGCCAGGAGAGGATGGCAAGATTCAAGGACAATTAAAGAAACCTTTAAACATTTTGGTGCAGTATAATATAAAAATAATAGTTTTATACTTTCTGGATGTCCCATTGTCATATTATAAAGATGTTGTGTTCTATGTTAAAAATCAAGCCCTGCTAGGAGTTATTTCTCTTTGTTTTCCAATGCATTTCTTTATGAATAAAAAATTCGCATGGCGCGAGCAAATTTTTATTCTGAAAGTATGTCCCAGAGAAAAGAGTTTGAGAACCACTGGGCGATGCACTCCAAAATAGTTACATGAGCACAGTCAGGAAAAATAAAAACGAAGGGATTGAGTGGCATGGAAAAGAGGACCGATCCACTCGCCTCAGGACACTGAAACCAATAGTCTGTGGCCCTAAGTGGAGTTTATTAGCTTCCCCAGCTAAAAAGATGATTTCCCTATCGGGTAAACCTGAATCTACAGGGCAAAAGCATAGAGACTGGTGTTCTTTGACAGTAACGTCACATGAATTACAAATGAAATGGAGAATGTACACAGCTGCAAGCTGTGTGGGGAATCCCTTGATAGCCTTAGGTCTTGAACTCACAATGGCACATTAAGAAGATGTACGTATTAAGACACACGTATTTTGTGTGCACATATAAATAAAGACTGATCTGCGCTCTCCTAACTTGCGAGGCACCTTCCGAACCTTGAATAAAAATACACAAAGCACTAGCCTGATATCTCAACCAGTGATTAGAACAGGTATGTAGCGGGTGGGGTGAGATGGGGCGAAATAAAAGAGAACCCCCCCCCCACTTCCCCATAATTAAGAACTCAAGGGAAGCTTTTAGGTGAATGGCAGCAGCGCTGGGAGGAGAGGTACTTTTCACTGTTAAGCCATACTTACCTGACTGTGTCCACCAGTGCTAATACAGCATGCCCGGAGCTTATACAAAGTCCCTGGTTTCAAGTAAGTACACGGACATTCTGTAGCCGATCCTCTGTAAGCCACTTCCCATTGATTTGCTGAAAGGTTAATTGGGCTCGCTCAGGTAACTGATAAACAATTACTATAGGGCTAAGGTACTATTTAGATTTCATTAAGCCGCAGGCCTTCCAGTAATTAATAGAAACGGTTGCTTTATGGGGAGAAGTGGCCTATAGATTTAAACAACCCCCCCCCCAACAAGGCTCATTTACCTGCTGAAAAAGCTTCCTTAAAGTGGTTCTCCATTAAAAAGGTACAGGTGGTCATTTTGCTTTGCTGGCTTTGTATCTGCCTTGTACAAAAGCCTCCATTTCAAGTTTTGTGACAGGCAGAACAAAAACCCGAAGGTTAAAATACTGGGTTATTCTCTTCTAAAAAATAACTTGGCATTATATGAAAAAATAATACACACAATTTAAAACATCTTAACTATGGTTTGTTTGGTTTGTTAAAGTTAATTTGCCAGGTATCCAATTAGCAAAATACAGTGAGTGACCACTAAGTTAAATCAGAAAAAAATGCCATTCGCTGTTCACTTCAGAAATGAATTAAATATAAAAATATAATAAATAAAAATGATATCAACAGCAACAACACATCTCATACTTCCTGCTCCTTAGGCAATGGAAAATAAATCCACAATTAAAAAATCCTGTTTGAGCGATAACCCAAATGAAATCGTTTGATGCAATCTAAAAATATTTGATATACGACCTCCTTTGGATAATTATTATAACACTGTTCTCATTCTGTTGACATTCAATGATGTTTTCTTGCAATAGTTCAACTTACCTTCAGAGCTTCCTTCTGAAATTTCTAACAGGTAATTTAGGATTTCTGAACCACCATTATCCTGAGGAGGGTCTGTTAAAAAAAAGGGGGGGGGAATCTTGTTACAGAAGCTACAGAAGACAGCAGGCACCAATTCTTCACAGGTGACTAGTAGATTCAGAATCTATTCTTTTTGACATGTTGGATTCCCTCTGTACAGTGCAAAGATCACCCACCAGACCCCATCTTAAATACCACCCAGCAGCCAAAGACACTGGAATGAACCCAGCAAGTTATGGGTTGCTACAGCTGAGAAGAATTGATGCTTTTGAATTCTGGTCCTGGAGGAGACTCTTGAGAGTCCCATGGACTGCAAGAAGATCAAACCTCTCCACTCTGAAGGAAATCAGCCCTGAGTGCTCACTGGAAGGACAGATCCTGAAACTGAGGCTCCAATACTTTGGCCACCTTATGAGAAGAGAAGACTCCCTGGAAAAGACCCTGATGTTGGGAAAGATGGAGGGCACAAGGAGAAGGGGACGACAGAGGACAAGATGCTTGTACAGTGTTCTCGAAGCTACCAGCATGAGTTTGACCAAACTGCAGGAGGCAGTGAAAGACAGGAGTGGCTGACGTGCTCTGGTCCATGGGGTCACGAAGAGTTGGACACAACTAAACGACTAAACAACAACAACAGCTGAGCAACTGTAGGAACTCCCCAGTTGCACTGGCTTATTCTCAGCTGATGCTGACTTGATGGGAATCAAGGACATATATGTGCAATTCTTTACTCTTTCCACTCCCAACCAGGCAGCTCCTGATTCCACAATTTAAGGATGCAAGAAGACGACAGCCCAGTATTACGCAAGAGGCACCTTACCCCATTTGACGCTGAAGCCTTGAGATGTGATTGGCCCTTTCACAGCGGGTTTGGTGGGAGGCCCCGGCCGGTCAGGGCTTGTTGTACAGACCAAGACGTCGCTGGGACTGCTCTTCCCTTCTACGTTGGAGGCAATGAGCTGCAACAAAACGGACATGGTTATCTCTGTATTCCAGATTATAAGCTGCCTTGTGCAAGAGACCCGAAAGAAATCACTTGAGAAAGTAAAAAATGGGTGGCACCTCAGCTAAGTGTTGCTCAAAGCAAAACCCACTGAAATCAATGCACCTCATTCATTTCAGTGGGTCTACTGAAGTACAACTTAGCCGACTAGTCTATGGATGGATTCTAGAGTCTCAGAGGCCACCCAACTAATAATAATAATAAAATTCACATATTTCTGTATGCAACAACGGCAGCGAGAATGTTGGTAGCCACTCACTGGAAAGGAAATTACCATATTTTTTGCCCTATAGGACGCACTTTTTCCCCTCCAAAAATGAAGGGGAAATGTGTGTGCGTCCTATGGGGTGAATCCAGGCTTCAGGAAGCTCTCCGCAAGCCTTGGGAGCCCGGCGTGACCTCCCGCCGGGCTCCCAAAGCTTGCGGACAGCAGCCTGTTCTGGGGGGGAAATATATATTTTTTCTTTATCCCCCCCAAAAAACTAGGTGCGCCCTATGGGCCGGTGCGCCCTATAGGGCGAAAAATACGGTATATTCCAACAAAGGGGGAATGGTTAAGTAAACTTTGTGAGTACCTGGAGTTAGCAAAATTGACAGATTTAATAAGGCATAAGTCAAAAAAATTAATTCAGAAACAATGGAAATGTTTAAATGATTATTTACACAAGCAGGGCTCAGATATGAAAATTTGGCTGTGTCTAACCTTGCGATGAATACAGGGAACATAAAGATTTGATTGATTATGAAATAATCTAAGGAAGGAAAATGATTGAAGAACAGATGTAAAGGTGAGTAAGACAACTAAGAGAAGTGTGGTGAATGCGGTGGAAGTCTTTTATAATATTTTAACTAAGATTTATATATTGCAGTATTTGAAGCAAGAATTTGGTAATAATTCAGGTTATGAAAAGTATTTTTTCTTTTCTTTTTTCTTTATATCTTCTATTCTTCTCTTTTTTATTAGTATTCATTTTGGAAAGTGTGTTTACAGTGTTATGTATTGTTCTTTGTTTTTCTTTGGTTTTATTATTATTATTATTATTATTATTATTATTATTATTATTATTTATACCCCACCCACCTGGCTCGGCTTCCCCACACAGTCTTAGCAAGCATCTCCCATACCAGGATCTGAAAGATGTTGGGCGCAAACCACCCTAAGTTATTTGTACTGGGGCTGTATCAAATGTTAGTCCTACTCAGAGTAGAACCATTAAAAACAATGGCTCTTACTCCACTTATGGTCCATTAATTTCAGACACTCAGAATGTCAGTTAGTTGAATACAACTCACTGAAGCAAACAGAACACTCACTGGAATCGAGTCTGAATGAAATTAGTCATATTTATTTCTGAGTCACTTAATTTCTCTTACTGCAATTTCCGATGAAATTTTGTTTGCTAGAGGTGAAAGTGAAGCAGTCTCCCATTTTAAAAAGTGCTTTCAATTCCCGCAAAAATTGTCTGCCTCCCACCTGAAAACAAGACGCTTAAAATAGTTATCAATAGGAGATAGGTTTTCCATTCTGAATATTTCCCGGCATTTTAATTGCTACTTCTTTGAGCCACCGTGTAAGAGCTGACACTGAAGTTCAACAATGGAGCTGCTTTCATACTGCTAAGTAACTATTTCTGTACACACAAATAGATTTCAAATCAGAATTCTGACGTGTACACAAAGTATAAACTCTCAAAAAACAAAGTTAGGGCACCACCTAGTGGCCAGATACTAAAATTACAACTAAAATTAAATCCAGATTTTTTTTTTTTGTGGATGCAAACTCCCAAGTACGATGAGGAGCAGCAAGCAGATGTTAATTAAATAGGAATGAAAGTTTTTAAATAAATCACCCAAAATTTTAATTAATTGGTAGGAACTCAATGACAATGATAACTTGAGTGAAAGACATAAAGGACATTTAAATGCTATTTTGGTTCGGACATGTTAGGATAGCAGAGCAAAAAAGGTAAGATTCAAAATGGCCTTTCCTTCTAACCAGTTTAAAACTGATTTTTGTTTATTAAATTGCTAGCCATTTTCCACCTGCTCCATGGTTTGAAGTCTTGGTAGTGCAGCAGGGTTGCCATATTTCAAAAAGTAAAAACCCAAGCCTTTTTTTAGGAAGACCCCAAAATCGCTGAGCCTCCCCCCCCCCTTCTTCACAAAAATGCAAAAAACAGATCCAGGCCCCCCGGACTCCAATTCCAGACTTTTGCTTCCACCCCTCTTCCAAAATATTTTCATTGCTGTTTCAGTAACAAGAGAGCATAACAAGATTTCAGAGTGTGAGCAAAAGTAATCAAAGATACATTTCAAATGAGAACAAAATGGGCTGCGATCCTAATCCTGGAGCAACAGGATCTAACATAGTGGGGAGGCCATCAGCTGTAGCTGGAGCAGACAGCAGGGGGCAGGCTAACTCCCCCAGAATGCCCCATCTTTTAACCCAATAATTCCATTTCTCCAAACATCTAATACGAACCATGTAAATATAACATCACAATATGAAGAGTTAAGTCCTGCAATAGAAAATTGGGGTTGGGGGGGGGAGATTGAAAAAGGAGAGGGAGAGAGAGAGAGAGAGAGAGAGAGAGAGAGAGTACCTACCCTGAATTTATATTGTGTGCTTCTTTTAAGATTTTTCACAGTACATGTTCGGTCTTCTCCAGTGTACTTTGGGTGAAACACACTATCCTAAGGCGTAAAGGAGGACATAAGTTAAACAGGAACTACAGAGTCAATTAAGGAACAGTGTCAACCTCATTACGTCTCTAAGCGACAAGGCACTGTTGCCCCATGAAGAGAGATGCTCTTCTCTTTCGCAGAATGTGCATAATAATAATAATAATAATAATAATAATAATAATATACCCCGCCCATCTGGCTGGGTTTCCCCAGCCATTCTGGGCAGCATCCAACATTAATAAAATACAAAAACATATTAAACATTAAAAGTTTCCCTAAACAGGGCTGCCTTCAGATGTCTTCTAAAAGTTTGGTAGTTATTTTTCTCTTTGAAAAGGAGGGAGGGCGTTCCACAGGGCGGGTGCCACTACCAAGAAGGCCCTCTGCCTGGTTCCCTGTAACTTGGCTTCTCGCAGTGAGGGAACCACCAGAAGGCCCTCGGTGCTGGACCTCAGTGTTCGGGTTGGACGATGGAGGTGGAGACGCTCCTTTAGATATACTGGACCAAGGCTGTTTAGGGCTTTAAAGGTCAGAACCAACACTTTGAATTGTGCTTGAAAACGTGCTGGGAGCCCTTGTAGGTCTTTCAAGACTGGTGTTCTGTGGTCTCAGCGGCCGCTCCCAGTCTGCATTCTAGATTAGTTGTAGTTTCTGGGTCACCTTCAAAGGTAGCCCCACATAGAGCGCATTGCAGTAGTCCAAGCGAGAGATAGCTAGAGCATGCACCACTCTAGTGAGACAGTCTGCGGGCAGATAGGGTCTCAGCCTGCGTACCAGGTGGAGCTGGTAAACAGCTGCCTTGGACAGAGAATTGACCTGCGCCTCCATAGACAGCTGTGAGCCTTCCTTGCAGGCAAAATCCTCTCATTCCAGGTTCCTCCCAGGATTCTGTAGTTCTGAATTATTATTTTTAAGCTGGTTGCAGACTGTCTCTGGTGCATTTGTTGTGGGCTTAAAAAGCAGGGGGTGAGGGAGAGGGAGGGAACATGCTGAGAACTTGGCGCTACCTCTCAGGACTGCACCAGACACTGCCCTCTTATCAAACCTTCCTGGGCTACCGTAGCCTGTTTGCCTCCTGAAACAACTGCGGCACTCAAACCAAACATCCAAGCAGACGGAGCGCAAACCCAGTATTGCCCCTTCTAGCCACGTGGGCATCTTATCACAAGGAGAGGCTTTCTTCATGAGCATGAATCCAAAGCAGGGGTCAGCAAACTTTTTTAGCAGGGGGCCGGTCCACTGTCCCTCAGACCTTGTGGGGGGCCGGACTATATTTTGAAAAAATAATAATAAACGAATTCCTATGCCCCCCAAATAACCCAGAGATGCATTTCAAATAAAAGCACACATTCTACTCATGTAAAAACACCAGGCAGGCCCCACAAATAACCCAGAGATGCATTTTAAACAAAAGCACACATTCTACTCATGTAAAAACACGCTGATTCCCGGGGCGTCCGCAGGCCGGATTTAGAAGGCAATAGGGCCTACCCATGATCTAAAGCCTCACATATGAGCTTTAAAGATTACCCTTAGACTGATAATCTAAGGCAACCGCCTCCTTCTGTCAAGAAAGAAGACTCGCAAATGTGGCACCAAGTGCTCTGCATTTTGAGAGGTGGTCTGCATTCAGCAGCATCCTACCAGCTCGCCAACCCTTTGCTTATAAAGTGAGGGTGCACTGCCAAGGTTATCAAACAAGCCAGAACACTGGGTATGTGTGATGAACCTGGAATAGTTGTAAAATACTCACATTTGTGGATCGGTTGTATGAGCCAGCCTTCCTGAACTTGGTGCCTTCCAGATGTCTTGGACTACAACTCCTATCAGCCCCAGCCCACGAGGTTGGTGGGATTTGTATTCCAAAACACTGGGCAAGGCTGACTGACATGAGCCATTAATACTTGCAAACATGAGTACGGTGATGATTTAAGGCACCACCATCCCAGCGCAATATCAAAAGCTGGACAATGGGCCATTGATATAAACAAAACAGAGCTGATGTATGGGCCAACAGCTTGCTTGGTAGTAGTAGTAGTAGTAGTAGTAGTAGTAGTAGTAGTAGTAATACCGTATTTTTTCATGTATAAGATTAGGCTTTCTCCCTAAAAAATAATGTCAAAAATTAGGGGGCGTCTTATACACGGATAGTATCTCCTCCCATTTTATTAAATCTGAGTCCCCCAAAATAGGGGGTGTCTTACATATGGGGCATCTTATAGATGGAAAAACACAGTAACAACAACAACAACAACAACAATAATAATAATAATAATACCCCCCCCCATCTGACTGGGTTGCCCCAGCCACTCTGGGTGGCTTCCAACCTATTAAAAACATAATAAAACATTAAACAAACTTTTCTATCCAGGGCTGCTTTCAGATGTCTTCTAAAAGTTGTATGGTTACTGAACTCCTTGACATCCAATGGGAGGGTATTCTACAGGGTGGGCACCACCACCGAGAAGTCCCTGCTGCTATTTCACCACCATTAGAGGATGACTACAAAGGAACTACCATGTTGCACTGAGATTGGGCAGGAGAGAAACAACTCAACCTAAGCTTTGTCCTTTCGGCCAATTAAGAATTAACCCCCCTGCAAAAAACAACAACACTGTGTGCTTGACATACAGTGGCAAGCAGCAATAAAAGGATTTCCTTTAATTGGACCCCTTTGTTCTTTTGCTTTGCACAGGGAGCCATTTTGGGTGCAGCACTGCACACTTACTAAGTTCACACGTGTTAAGGCGGCACAGCCTGCAACAGGGGCGAAGAGAAGGGCCGCCCACAAACGGGGCGGGTGGGGAATTTAAGCAAAGCGCAGCGGAAACTAAGGACACACAGAAAGTACTCAGAAAAAGCTCTCCACCTCCAGCACTCCCTGGTCTGGTTTCACAAAGGATGCATAGATTGTCCCTTGCAGCCAAGGACATCATTATTTCTGGGTCCCTTCAATGTTGTTTCTATGGCACCACATAGCGAATTGTTTTGTGTTGCGAAGGTTTCATAGGAACGCTCAAGTGTAGAGCACTTTAAGCCCAGCGCATCTGATGACGAAGGTTCAGGCTCGGATTCAGATATAACTTTTGTTACGTGGGTCATAGGAGATCCTATTAATATAACCCTCTTTTCACAATGGACTCAGAAAACTAAATCGCAAGACCTATACAAATGCTATAAAAGGCCCTTAAGACATTCCAGGGCACTGTGACTTTTCAGCTAAGGCTCTATAAGTAGCAACCAGGAAGACAATTCAATACGCAGAAGCCCCCAATTTATTGAGATCGGTGCAGCTGCATGAATTTCTGCCTCTGTAGATATTAAAACAGTCCAGTGGGGACTGCAACAAAACTTTGCAGCATGGCATGCTGTAGCAGCCATCCACACACCCTTACAGGATGTGTCATTCCAACCACACCAGCCCTGGCTTTCTGCCCCGCCTCATCATCCCAACAATCAGTGTGTATTCCTTCCCCAGTCATTCCCTCATTTTCTCCCACTGCCCTCTAGACTCCCCCCCCAACGTTTATTTTTCCCTTCCTGCAAACGGTGGGGTTCCCCCAAGCCTGCTAATATATCCTTCTCCCTGTCTCTCTCTCTCTCTGTGGCATTTTGGCCGCATAAAGGATCCACAGCGACAGAATGAGCTCACTATTTAATTTATCAAATGACATGTAACAGATGAAAGTATAAGAATTTCGCTCTGTGGCTTCGTGAGCTCCAAAGTCTACTTGGAGCAAATAAATACCAGCCAAGACTCTGTGACACATAACTATTTCACTTCTGCCTTTCCCAACTTCTCTACCATGAAGAGACAACATGGGTGGCAGTTATGTGCTGCCAACCTGAAAGAATGAACCTTTGCTCTCCCCGGAGCCGTGGTTCCTGTCAGGAGTTAGTCACCTTCCGTGGGATGTCAACTGACCCTGAGTTATTGCGTTGATGTATCCTGACAGTTCCCAAACTTTTTTCATCACCAACCTCTTGAAATTTCCTGATGGTCTTGGTGGATCACTTAAATGATTTTCCTGCCTGTTGCGGCAACTCTAATGCATTTTGGGAGATGCTGTATACTCTTTAATTGCATTCCTATTTATGTTGCATTACCCTTTGCATTCCACAGAAATCAAACTATAATATACAATAAAATGCAATATGCAAAATGGTAACAGAAGCAATAATACAATTAAAAACAGTACGGATATTTAATGCAAGCATGACATGGACCACCTGAATGATGCTCATGGACCACTGGTGGTCCATGGACCACACCAGGGTTAGGCAACCTAAGGCCCGGGGGCCGGAGGCAGCCCAATCGCCTTCTCAATCCGGCCCACAGACGGTCCGGGAATCAGCGTGTTTTTCCATGAGTAGAATGTGTCCATCTCTGGATTATTTGTGAGGCCTCCCTGGTGTTTTTCCATGAGTAGAATGTGTCCATCTCTGGATTATTTGTGAGGCCTCCCTGGTGTTTTTACATGAGTAGAATGTGTGCTTTTATTTAAAATGCATCTCTGGGTTATTTGTGGGACATAGGAATTCATTCATATTTTTCCCCCAAAACACAGTCCGGCCCACCACGTGGTCTGAGGGACTGTGGACTGGCCCACACCTGAAAAATGTTGCTGACCCCTGGACCACACAGTTTGGGAACCTTCCTCCACAGGATAAAAGCACACCTCGTTTTTACTGCACATCCATGACGATTTGTGCTCATGATGCTATCAGGGCAGTCATATGCAATACCAATTTCATTACTGTTTGCCTGCAAAAGTACTGGGGCAGTCACACCCCGTAACATTTTGTACCACCAATATTCCAATTCCATTTTTGTCCCGATTTTGTTGCACGTAGCCCCTCCGTGATGCAATAACGTGGCAGCACTGGGGTAGCCTTGCAGGATAACTAGTACACCATTATTGTGTTAAGAACATGTTGCAGAATACACCTGTGAAAAAACACCAAGAGGAGTGGGGTGCCCTGGATTTTCAACCCAGTGCGGGCTTTCCTCTGTATTCAGGTTCATGCCAGACCTTCCTGGATTTGGCTGCATTAACTCAGAACTTACATTATCCTCCTCCTGAATCTCCAGGGTGTAGGTGGTGACTTCCTCTGGTGTGCAGCCTTCTGCTTTGTTCCACTGCAGGGTGACCCAGGTGACTCCAGCGCGGACAAGCCTCGGTGCAGAAGGGGTTTGAGGAATATTCCCTGACGTGTAGCATACAACTTCTTGGCTGAAGCCACTAAGGAGCAAAAGAAGAGGGAGAGCGTGGCCCTTCAAACATACTGCAAAGTGCAACGAGACACCCCCCCCCAAAAAAAACCTGAAACCCCTTTCCTGCTTAGTAGTCGCACACTGTTTTGAATTCTAAATTCTAAATTGAATCTTAGTGAGCAGGTGCTGGGCAGACACCGGATTTGCTAGTTGCCGTTTGGGGTGGAGACTTCCCCTTAGATCAGGCATAGGCAAACTCGGCCCTCCAGATGTTTTTGGCCTACAACTCCCATGATCCCTAGCTAGCAGGACCAGTGGTCAGGGATGATGGGAATTATAGTCCCAAAACATCTGGAGGGCCGAGTTTGCCTATGCCTGCCATAGATAACAAGGCTGGCTGAGATGACGCAGTGCCTCATCTGAATCTGTGGCCGTACTTGAACCAAACAAAGATAAGGTATAAAAAATGGGGAAAGGGCTCATGTTTTGGAACTGGCGGGACTAGAACTTCTGTTTTATTTGGTGCCCGTGCCAGCAAAACAAGGAAGCCACAGATCCACACCTGTCAATTCTTCCAGCCCTCTACCAGGTAGAGGGTCTAACTGACTAGAGTGTCCTGGCTGAATTTCCTTGATCATGTGCGTTGCTACCCTTGAACATTCTACCAGCCTTTCTGCCTGAGCTACTTCTGTTCTGCTTTCCAAATCCTGCCTAGTCCTGCTAACTGCGACTACTCGCTCTACTAGTGGAAGCTGAATACAGCTTTGTTTCGTGTTTCTAATTCTGGTTTACGTTTTAGGATTCACTGCGATACACAAACACCAATACTTCAGTACACAAATGGTGGTATATAATTATTTTTCAATAAACACAACAAATAATTATCCCTAACTTGATGCTGACACTTTTCCGTTTTCAGCTGTGAATTGAGGCTGAAATGCACATTCTGTCTCTCTCCTGTTCTGAGCGAGGAAGGCAATCAATTCAATTTAAATCACTAGTCAGTAACTCTTGATTTAAATCTTTTTCTTTTTTTTAAAAGAAAGACTCATTCTTGCTGGTATAATCTTAATATTTACAACCAGATGAAGGTTTCATTTTTGGAATAATAAATTTTCAGTGGTTTTTACAGTTATATAAAAAATTACTGATTTGGTTATACTATTAGAAATACATTGACAGATAATTATGAAATCATTGTGAGGTTTAAGAAGTTAACTGTTTATATCTGGACAACTTTTATGTTGTACTTTATTGGAAGGAGAAAAACAATCATTTCCTTAATAACAATTTAAACAATTTATTTAATTAAAACAATAACATTATAGCATATGTATCTATGTTTGTTAACTGATGTGGTTAAACGGGTTTAAAAAAGAACAAAAAACGTAGACTGAGTTTTAGCACACATGAAAAACTTAAAACAAATCCTTATTTCCTGATGAATAGCCTTTGCACTATAATGTAACTTAAATAGAAAACTATCTTTAGAAAAATTTCTCCCCCAAAAGCATTTTATTTTAAAAATCCCATTTACCGTATTTTTCGCACCATAGGACACACCGGACAATAGGATGCACCTTGTTTTAGAGGGGGGAGAACAAGGGAAAAAAATTCTTCCGCTCTCTGCCCAGCGCCCCTTCAGTGAAGTGGCAGGAGGGGCTGCGCAGAGAGTGGGAGAATTTTCCCCCTCTTGTTTTCCCGCTCTAAAACAAGGTGCCGTTTAAGGTGCGTTCAGGCGGCTACCTTGGAAGCCTGGAGAGCGAGAGGGGTCGGTGCGCACCGACCCCTCTCGCTCTCCAGGCTTCAGGTTCCTTTCGACCTGCTCTTTGGGGCTGGCGGGGGGAAGCCCACCACCAGCCCCAAAGAGCAGGTCAGGGAGCAGCGGAAAGGCGCAGCAGAGAGGCTGCTGCCATAGTCACGCGTCACTTCTCCAGCTGGGAGAGGGTCGCGGGGCTATGGCTTCTTTAGCCCTGCGCGCGCTCTCCCGGCTGGAGAGGTGACACGTGGCTATAGAGGCTCCTGCCATAGCCCCGCGTTACCTCTCCAGCCAGGAGAGGGTCGCAGGGCTATGGCGTCTTCGCTCCATAGGACGCACACACATTTCCCTTTCATTTTTGAAGGGGAAAAAGTGCGTCCTATAGAGCGAAAAATACAGTAAATAAAATAAATCTGATTTAAATTTTAAAAATCCAATTTTTCTGATTATTTTTTTTTAAATCATTGAGTTTTATCCACCCTGCTCCTTAGTCTCAGTGTTGCCCCTACATATCATAGTAGGGAGGAAGACGGGCACTGACTCAGGTTCCCCTGACTGCTGGTCTCCCTGCCATCCACCCTCCCTGCCCTACATACTCTACTGGAACAAAATTGGTTGGACAGTGTAGAAAGCAGAATTCTGGACTAGGTAGGCCTCTGGTCTGATCCAAAAGGGGTCTTATAATTCTTAGCTCTGAGTTCAATTTGGGAGGCTGGCAACGCACACAGGTGCAGCTGTGATCAGGTGCAACTTACCTGATGCCTATGTCATTCTGAGCTGCTAATCGGAATGTGTAGCCCACAGCCGGACAAAGCTTCGTCAGCTTGTAATGTTTTTGGCTCCCAAAGTAACATTCTCTGAAAACATTGCTTCTTTTTCCCTGAAAGAGAACAACAGCACAAAACTTAATATGGATTCATGAATGTCACATTTTCCAAAGTCAAAATGGAAGATCTTTCACTAATTGCTTATCGACGTTAAAAAAAATTCACATGTGCGCACCTCCTTCTGTGCAATGCCTGCGTGTACCTTATGCTGCACACTCTGATTGAATGATCAGTGTTCTCAACAGACTAAAGCCTCGATTTCGGGTTAAAATTTGCGCCTGAATTAGCTGGTGGAGCCGACGGCAAGTCTGGGAGCTCCTGGACAGCTTGCCACTAAGCAGGCTACACTGAAGTGCCTGCTTAACTCTCCTTTTTTCCTATTTATTTATTTTCTTCTTGTTGTTGTTTAGTCGTTTAGTCATGCCCGACTCTTCGTGACCCCATGGACCAGAGCACGCCAGGCATTCCTGTCTTCCACTGCCTCCCGCAGTTTGGTCAGACTCATGCTGGTAGCTTCGAGAACACTGTACAACCATCTTGTCCTCTGTCGTCCCCTTCTCCTTGTGCCCTCCATCTTTCCCAACATCAGGGTCTTTTCCAGGGAGTCTTCTCTTCTCATGAGGTGGCCAAAGTATTGGAGCCTAAACTTCAGGATCTGTCCTTCCAGTGAGCACGCAGGGCTGATTTCCTTCAGAATGGATAGGTTTGATCTTCTTGCAGTCCATGGGACTCTCAAGAGTCTCCTCCAGCACCATAATTCAAAAGCATCAATTCTTCTCAGTGATCAGCCTTTCTTATGGTCCAGCTCTCACTTCTATACATCACTACTGGGAAAACCATAGCTTTAACTATATGGACCTTTGTTGGCAAGGTGATGTCTCTGCTTTTCAAGATGCTGTCTAGGTTTGTCATTGCTTTTCTCCCAAGGAGCAGGCGTCTTTTAATTTCGTGACTGCAGTGATCATGGAGCCCAAGAAAGTAAAATCTCTCACTGCCTCCATTTCTTCCCCTTCTATTTGCCACGAGGTGATAGGCCCAGTGGCCATGATCTTCGTTTTTTTGATGTTGAGCTTCAGACCATATATTGCGCTCTCTTCTTTCACCCTCATTAAAAGGTTCTTTAATTCCTCCTCACTTTCTATTTTTTAATTCCTCCTCACTTTTAAGTTTCTTTATTTTCTAAAGAAACTTAAAAGGCAGTTTCTCCTTCTGTATCCAAAGCTGGCAGACTTGAGAAGTAACTTGCTGTCTCAACACAATACCGTTTTCTTTCAGGAGCTTACAAAGTTCACCTCTGTAGAGTTTTTGAAATAAGTCACATTTGTTTATCTATTCAAATTGTCTTTTTTTGTCTGGTGACAATGTGCGAAAAGGTATTTTCTGTGGCTACCTCCGGAACTCTTCTCCTGAGAGATTTGGATGACTCCTTCATGTCTCCTTCACTCAGGAGTTTTTGACCCACCTGTTTATTTTGACGGATGTGAGTTATTTTTTGCTGCGGCTTTTTTTATATTTTAATGTTTTTCGTGTACAGAGGAAGAGCAGGAGAGAACTGGATTTAAAGAAATAAACATGCATAGACTTCCCAAGCTAGGTATGGGTTGGCTGTTATTTTAGATGCCTCACAGTGGATTGTATTTTGTTTTCCACTGGCAATCACACCAGGGACTGGCTGATATTCTAATGGGTGTCGCAGTCCAAATTTTCTGAATGGCCCCAGGTTGGTGACAACTCATTTAAGACAACAAAAAAAGCAAACGCACTTGAGGTCAGCAAATACAAAAATGTACAATTTTTCACTCACTTTTAAGACCTTAATACCAGGGACGGAGGCTGTATACACACCATACATTTAAAGCACATGACACCCCCCCAAAGAATCATGGGGGGTTGTAGTTTATCCCCCCACAGAGCTATAATTCCCAGCACCCTGCACAAACTACAGCTCCCAGGATTGTTTGGGGGGAGTCAAGTGCTTTAAATGCATGGTCCATATGCAGCCATAATCACCTGCATGGTTTGAACTGTACTGGTGTTTCTGAATTGCGTTGATTACATGTTGTCGAAGATGTTTTACAGGGCACAACCACAAAAAAGCTGACTTTACACCTCCAGAGTTCCATTCTCCTGCGTTTGAAGGATTTTGTGCTTCTCTACAGAACAGATTTATGGTAAAACAGAAAGCTCATTGCTGTTTTTCCTGATTGATTACCACTTACCTCATCCCACTCTAAAAGGTAGCTGGTGATTTTTGAACCATTGTCGATAGGGGCCTGTGTATGGGGAGAAAGAACAGAATAGGAAACTGGCAGGAAGCTTACAGGGAAAAAAGACTGTTAGAAATCCCCACAGCAAAAATTTAAACAGATGTTGCACCTGGAAAGAGTAAATGGGTTCCATTTACACTTTCATGATCATCATTTATACAGAAACACAGAAAGCTACTTTATACTGTGTGAGACCATCTAGGCCAGTCAGACCATCTTGCCTACACTGACCAGCAACAGTTCTCCAGAGTGTCAAACTGGGGTCTAGGAATGCCAGAGGCTGAACCTCGGTTCTTTTGCAAACAAAGCAAGTGTTTTACCACATCAGCTATACAGTGCCTTCATTCGTGCCTCTTCTGGTCATGAGCGTTCCTCTTAATAAATTTTGTCCCCCTCTGAAGCAAACCTGAAGATTGCCTCACACATCACACCAGCTGTGTGGAGACTACTGAGCAGAAAATCCACAAAGGAAGCATAAAACAGCTTGCAGGATTTGAGCCAGTTTTAACCACATTGCTGAATTTTCCCTTTTCTGAGCCCAAATGTTACAGAAACGTCTTCAACTTCCCACACAAAACGCTACAATAGAGTTCCTCTCAGCAGAAACGGCTTGACGGGTTTAACACCAGAAGTGACGTAACAATATGCCATGGTTTGTTTTAACCGCTTTTTGGTTCAATGAACCATGAATCATCTCAAAGGCGACCAAACAGGCCATGGCTTGGTTTCTCTAAAGCTTGGCTTGTTCTCCAGCTGCTCTTGCCTCACGTTGCTGCTGCTTTGTAAGCCTCTTGGGGTGGTTAGGCAAGGCTGTTGGATTTGGACGCAACATCAGTTAAAACAAGCCATGGTTCATAAACTGATACCAAACCATGAATTCACACTTTGTGGCTTGCTTCAAACACCGCTCCCCCAAACCATGGTTAGCCAGCTAGGCTGAGTTCAGGCATTCAAACAAGCCTCACTCAGTCTAAACAAGCCATGGCTTATTGTTACAGGTGAACCAGGCCAGTCACTGATAGCTTGGAGACAGGAAGAAGATCAGGTGGGAACCCTCAGCTGCCTGACAAAAGCAGGAAGATAAAGAGAAGCCCTTCAAAAAATCACATAAGAATGTCCATAGGAAGAGGCCCGAGCCTAGCAGAAGTAGCAGAAGTAGTAGTAGTAGTAGTAGTAGTAGTAGTAATAATAATAATAATAATAATAATTTATTATTTACAACCCGCCCATCTGGCTGGGTTTCCCCAGCCACTCTGGGCGGCTTCCAAAAAAACACTAAAATACAATAACCTATGAAACATTAAAAGCTTCCCTAAACAGGGCTGCCTTCAGATGTCTTCTAAAAGTTTGGTAGTTATTTTTCTCTTTGACATCTGGTGGGAGGGCTTTCCACAGGGACAGGGCGGGTGCCACTACCGAGAAGGCCCTCTGCCTGGTTTCCTCTAACTTGGCTTCTTGCTGTGAGGGAATCGCCAGAAGGCCCTCGGCACTGGACCTCAGTGTCCGGGCAGAACAATGGAGGTGGAGATGCTCCTTCAGGTATACCCCTTCAGAAGGGGAAGGATTTGATGACTCTTGGGTTACCTTCTAACTCTACAATTCTGTGATGGTGGGAAGTCCCAGCCCACATAGGAAACAGCTTATTGTCGATGCAAACGTACTTTCCATTGCCTTGCTCGTATATCCCAGAAACAGTCCACCAATCTGTTTTTTGAAAGGATACAGCACAAAGAGGATCTCAGAGCTTTCACACTGCTTACCTTCCACTGTAAAGTTAGGGAATTTTTGGTCCTGTGCGAAGGTTTGGGTGGGAAAGGACATTCCGGGGCACAGCTGTGCGTGGTGAAGCTAACGGGTTCTGAACGGGATCCCTTTACTGAATTGTAGACGGCATATACCCTGAAATAGGGAACAAAGTTTGAAGGGGGGAAATAAGTAGGCGTTATTGATCTGGCTGCATCTGAAGGAGGAGTGGCTCCTTGATCCTTTCGCCAACCTCACTAGAATGTCTCTGTTTTAGCAGGTCGGTCTTGGGTGACCCCGGTGGACAACTTAGTGTTATCTGACGCTGCAGCCTCGCCGAACACCTACTGCATGGATGAAGGACATGTGACCTGCTCAGATGCCGTTGGACCACAACTCCCATAGGTCCCAACCTCCAGCATGGCCAATGATCAGGAGTGATGGGAGCTCAAATCCAAGAACATCTGAAGGGCCACAGGTCCTGGTCCCCCCGATCTACTGGATTAGTGCCTTGGATGGGAAATGTCCGGGAAGCCAATGTAGGAGCAGGATACCACACAGACATGTATTTTCTGAAAACAAGTGAATGTTTGATAAGTTGCTGGAGCAGTTCTGTTAGTGAATTCCTGTTTTTATAATACTGTTTTACCGGTTTTTCTGCTTTGTATACGCTTTTGTGTTACATTTTTGTATACAAATTAAAACAGATTTTTTTAAAAAAAAGAAATATCAAGCAGTTTTTAAAGTAGTTAAATTAAAAAATAGATGCTACTGTGTAAGAGGCTCTTTTTACTAGAGTGGAACCAGCTTCTGTAGGGCAGTCAGAACAGTTCAAAGGCACAAGCTCAATATGTAGTCCAAATGCAGGGGAAAGGAACCAGAAACTAACCATCTTCAGTCCAGACAAGCCCCCTCTGTCAGCAGAAAGTTCAGCCAAATTTAGGTTATTTATTCACATCAATATGGCCTTATCCTGGTTCAAAAATGACCTCCTGCGACTGGGGGGGCTTCTCCATATTTTGAGTTTCAGTGTTCTCTCTTTTTTTGCAGGCTGAGCAGTGAATCAGAACCTGGTGTGAGAGGCAAGAACATTTGCACCATCCATTCAGCAAGGCATTGCCATGACTCTACTGAAGTGCTAGAATGGGAAGCTTTGAAGAACTGGCTTGGAGTTCTCAAGGAAGACTAGCACTCCTTGAGAACTGGTATAGGACATAAGGCGTGAGCCAGTGCAAATTTTGCCTCATCAGCTCGCCTTGGGACATATGGCAATATGTGCACCGTATCTACTACATTGTAAAATGAACGAGTTAACCCAAATGTTTACGTGTTTGTACGTGTATCTTTCGAATGCAGAGCTCCCTTAAAAGGGATGCAGACAAAACAAAGCAACTAGAAATTGTATAAGAACATTGTGTGGGTTTCTATTTTACGCTACTAAGCGCTGAACATGACCCACAATGACATCTCCTTGGGAAGAAATAAAGACACCTGCATTCACAAAGGAGTGACATATGTAAGATGCTGGAAAGCCTTATACAGTAGAGTAGGATTCTCAGGCATGGCAGCAAAAACCACAGGCATATTCCAGAACAGTTTATCCCTCTGAAAATGTCAACCTCTGGAAAACGTTGCCAAGGTTAAGACACTCTTGACTTCGCTTTTGCGCTCTCTCGTCTAAACTGGGCAACCAAATGAACACGTAAATAGCTTCTCCCGTATAACCTCGGGTGTGCTGTCGTTTTAGGTCCAGCCGTATGTTTCCTCTGTGAATCATTTCTAGGCCGTATCTCTTGAACGCCTTCTTTATTGGTGTGTGAATGTGGGAGACGACACATGGAGCAAGAAAAAAAGACAGCCTCTCTGCCTTTGCCAAAACGTAGCAAGGCAACCCAGAGCAATTCCCTCCCTTAAACCAAAGGGAACCAACGGCTGGACAAGAATGCTTCCCTCACACTGCGACATGCCAGAGAAGGGAGTTCTGGTGGTGGCAGAAAAACACAAAGCCCACCAGATGTTCATTCGCCCTCAATCTAGCACAGGTCCCCAGGAACCTGTTTGGGGATTTACTGTATTTTTCACTCCATAAGACACACTTTTTCCCTCCTAAAAAGTAAAGGGAAATGTCTATGCGTCTTATGGAGCGAATGCACTGGACGGCAGAGGGATCCCTCAGCTGCCGCTGCAGTCGTGAGCTGAGGGGTACCTCCACAGCCGGAGCCATGGCTCCCGTCCATTGCTCGCTGTAAAGCAAGCAGAGCAAGAGCCACTGACATGCTCTGCGCAGCTCTTGCTTTAAAGGCTGGCTTCACAGTGAGCTGGGAGGAGGGGCGGAAGGGGCTCCCGTCTGCCCCTCCTTCCGCCTCGCTGTAAAACAAGCAAAGCATCTGTCCCGGTGTGTCTCCTCCTCCTCCGGCGTTGCCTCGGTTTACAGCGAGGCGGGAGGAGGGATGGGCAAGCAAAGTGAGAGCTGCGCAAAGCAGGACAAAAGCCATGTAGGCAGCTCTTACTTTTCTTGCTTCTGCGCAGAAGTTTTTTCCCTTTTTTTCCTCCTCTAAAAACTAGGTGGGTCTTATGGGCAGGTGCGTCTTATGGAGCGAGAAATACGGGTATCTTCTTGCACCCTTCTCTGGGGTGAACTTGGGCAGTAGCCAACTACATCTTACTCAGAGCAGATCCATTAAATTTAATGAACGAGACTAAGTTAGGCGAATTAATTTCAATGGGTCTACTCCAAGAAAAACTTAGGCATTTCCATAACTGCTTGTTTTTTGCATTTTACGTGACTTTTCATATAACATAAAAGCCATTTTCTGGAAATCAAGTGGAAGCTCAGGGCTCATTTCTGTGTCGTTTCCAGGAAAATACCATTTTGCAACTCCCTTAACTTGGAAAATGGTGGGAGTTTTGTGCTGATAAGGTCTGGGGCAGTATGGCGGCCTGCAGTTCTTTCCCGCCATTTAAAATTTAGCATGGTGGCATGTTAACCAAAAAGCCACATTTCTACAACACAAGGTAATGCTGTGTAAAGGGCGGTTGAAATTGGGACAGAAGTGCTAGTATTATATATACAGTAAAACTAATGGTGACAGCAGTCACGAAATTAAAAGACGCCTGCTTCTTGGGAGAAAAGCAATGTCAAACCTAGACAGCATCTTAAAAAGTAGAGACATCACCTTGCCAACAAAGGTCCGTATAGTAAAAGCTATGGTTTTCCCAGTAGTGATGTATGGAAGTGAGAGCTGGACCATAAAGAAGGCTGATTGTCGAAGAAGACTCTTGAGAGTCCCATGGACTGCAAGAAGACCAAACCTATCCATTCTGAAGGAAATCAGCCCTGAGTGCTCACTGGAAGGACAGATCGTGAAGCTGAGGCTCCAATACTTTGGCCACCTCATGAGAAGAGAAGACTCCCTGGAAAAGACCCTGATGTTGGGAAAGATGGAGGGCACAAGGAGAAGGGGACAACAGAGGATGAGATGGTTGGATGGTGTTCTTGAAGCTACCAGCATGAGTTTGATCAAACTGCGGGAGGCGGTGGAGGACAGAAGTGCCTGGCATGCTCTGGTCCATGGGGTCACGAAGAGTCGGACATGACTAAACGACTAAACAACAACAAAACTAATGCAATAAACTCCATGTCTGAACACAGCCTTAGTTGACAATCATCCGTTAGTTCCACATTCATTAACTCAAGCATGGAGAAACTCTAGTCCAAAGGCCTAACTGAGCCCACCAAGCCTCTTCATTCGGCTGTGAGGCTGCTTGGGCCTAGCCATGTCCTCGTTTAATGTGGGGCAGGTAAAGACTCAGCTGGGCTGAAATGGAGACACTTTGTGTGGGGGTGCTTTTTTGCGTTTTGTTTTTAATACTCTGTGCTGGAGTCTCCAGCTGTTGTTGGACTACAAATCCCATCATTCCTAGCTAGCAGGGCCAGTTGTAAGGGTGATGGGAATTGTAGTACCAAAACTGGAGACCCAAGATTGGGAAACCCTGCTCTAACAAGACTGAGACACAATATTCTTCTTTCTTTTTTTCTTTTTTTTTTTGGTAGGCAGGAACATCTAGTCTACCTTATTCTTATCACTCAACCATTCTAGAAGCTTTTTAAAGTTTTTCCTTAGAAACAACAATCCAGCAACGGAAAGTAAAACAACGAAATAAATCTAAACAGGCAGGGAGAGATTTGGAGCACGCAGCCTGTTTAAACATGTGTGGAAAGGGGGTCTTATCCTTGACCTATGTAGTCAAGAGAAAAACAGAACATTTCCAGTATTTTACGTTTACTCACATTACAGTGACCGTCCAAATATTGACAATCCCAGATAACTTTTGTTAATATCCGTAAACTTAGCGATACACTAAGGAACACCAACGATTGGTCAAGCTGGTAGAAGTTGCCAACATTGACTTGGATTATATCCCAAAAGAGGGGAAAACACGATTCTGTTTTCAAGCACTTACAAAATTAAGCCAGATAATGAAATATCCACATGTAAATGTCAGCAACTATAAAGTTTGGGACAGTCTGCTGCAACATGGATCACTGAATGGATTGAAACTGCAAAATCTTCCCAACCGATGTAGCTCACCTGACATGATATTCCGTTGCTGGCCTAAGATCTTTCAGTTTGTATTCCAATTCTTCTCCACTGAAAAAAGAAAATGAAAAATGGTAACATTCATGCAAAGAGTGCCAGTTTACATAAATGTATAGCACACCTTACTTCTAAAGACATAAAAAAACAGCCTCATAAGGAAAAGTAGTAATTTCAAACAGTGCAAAATGCAATTAAGCACAATAGAGCTAATCCAAGGTTTTATTTTCCATAACAGAGTACACTGTAAATATTTCTCTCTTTCTTTTTTTAAGGACGGAGCAACCTCTAATCAATGTCTAACACAGTCCAGGCATGCTCACATTGCTGATGCCAAAAAGAGAAAAATGGTCATCAATGGATCATGGAGGCTAGAGGCCTAAATCAGTCCTACCCCACTCTTCTTTTTGGCTATTCTCGAGTCAATTCTGGCGCCGTTTTACAGCTTTTACAAAATATATATTTTGTATGCGTATGCTCATTGTTTCATTCATTTTGTAAACCTCTCTTAAAGGGCAGTATAAAAATAATACTTCTATGCCTCTTGGATACCATGGAGAGTTTTAAAGCAGTGGAATTTCCACTGGCATACATCAGGATATGGCTGTAAAGACACTGTACAGTGGTACCTTGGTTCTCAAACTTAATCCATTCCGTGAGTCCGTTTGACTCCCAAAACAGTTCGAAAACCAAGGCGCAGTTTCCAACCGGCTGCAGGAGCTTCCTGCATTCAATCGGAAGCTGAGCCGGACATTCAGCTTCTGAAAAACGTTCGCAAACCAGAACACTCACTTCCACGTTTGCAGCATTCGGGAGCCGATTTGTTCGGGAGCCAAGCCATTTGGGAACCAATGTACCACTGGATTTTGGTACAAAAGATGGATTGTATGACTACAGTGACACGCTCACAACCTTTCGTAGCCTATGTTACGAAAGCCAACCCATTGTGCCCAGCCACTATGTTCTAAACTCATTCTAAGTCCAGAGCCTTTACAACAGAAAGGCCTCCACTGCACTACGCATTTAAATCAGTGTCATACCACTTTAAACAGTCCCTGCTTCCCCCAGAGAATCCTGGGAAATGTAGTTGCTTAAAGGCGCTGAAAGTTGTTAGGAGACCCCTCTTCTTCCCACAGAGCTACAGTTCCCTCGGAAGAGGGTCTGGCTGTTCAACCAGTCTGGAAATTACAGCTCTGCTGTGGGGGGAAGATGGGTTCTTCCAACACGTCTCAGCATCCTTAACAAATTACAGCCTCCAGGATTCTTTGGAGGAAACTGTGACTGTTTAAAGCAGTACGATGCTGCACTTGACTATACATAGAAAGCCCACACTTCCACGAGCCCTATTGCTTCCCATATTAAAATTCAGTGACATCCAAGCTTATGGAAATGCTCTCCAAGGCAAAAGGTGAATTCGTAAATTTCTTTGCTAAATGGCCTCTTTCTAGATGAAATGTGTGGACTACACAGTAGTCAAGCTGGCATGCCACCAATATTCCGCTCTGGAAGTCATTGGGATACACACACACACTTAGCAGACGGCTATTCCAGCTGGTGAACACTATGGAAAAAAACGCTGGGAGGGGAGCTGAAAGGGAGGAGGAAATGGCAAAATGACAACTGTGAAAGTGGAAGGAACATTGTGCTTCACGCTGGAAAAACAGCGATGGCAGCTTCTCCTTACCCTTCCAACCCCAACACCTTAGTTTTTATTTATTTATTTAAAAACCTTGTAAAAATTGCAGCACTTGCATATTCTCTACCTGTAAATCATTTTGTACTTTCCATCCCTCCCTTTGTCTGATAAGGCAACTTCGTAAATACAGGTATAAGGCAAACCGTTGCTGTGCCTATCCACACTCAGAAGGTCATTCGGAGGAGACCATGTGAGCAAAACGGTCCTTGCCTGGATATCGGAAACCTAGAGAGACAAAAGATGATGGCGTTAGTGTCAGTGGCGAGATGAATCGTGGGCATGTATGCATAGAAGAGGTGAAGACACACAACGGCATCACCAAAGATAGGGTGGTGGTACTCAAAACCCAAATAAACTGCTCCTTGTGCTCTGCTAGAAACATTTTGCAGTGGAACCAAGCAGTTGCACCCATTCCTAAGCCATGACCGAAGCCTTCTTCAGGTACCTCAATTGCAATATTAAGAGTCACAACACCCCCCCCTTAAAACTAGCAGAAGAAGCTGGGCAGCTACGCTTATCCTACCTCCTCTGTTCCCATCGGCCTTAATGACTTAAGCAGGGGACTTTCTGCAGTGGGGAGCCTACTGTGGTTGGAAAGGCTTCTAGAATGCACAAGGAGACTAGAGGAGGGCTGAAGTTTCCTTCACAGTAGGAGCACTGCACACAGTCACCCTCCAAATCTTGGAAGCTAGACACAAGTAGCTCAGAATTGCGTTCCCTGAAGGCAGCAGCTCTCTAAGGTTTTAGTCAAGGACTCTCTTCCAGCCTGAAGATGCTGGGACTGAACCTTCTGCTATTGAGGTACGGCCCTTCACTGATGGGGCAGGCCAAGCACACTCAACCCCACTTCCTCCTCTATGGTAACTGAATCCCGTGCACAGACACATGCTTGGAAGACGGTTTAGGCAGCAGTTCTCAACCTGTGGGTCCCCAGATGTTGTTGGACTACAACTCCCACCATCCCTGAGCTCTGGCCTTGCTAGCTAGGGGTGATGGGAGTTGTAGTTCAACAACATCTGGGGTTCTCAACCAGGTTGAGAAAGGCTGGTTTAGGGAGATCTAAGATTAGGATTTCCCATGTTTTTCCTCTGCTAATCAGCAGCCCCACAGGGAGACGTATAACTTTTTCCTCCCATGCCCTTTCTGCTGCTATTAACACGAGGAGGGGGAGGCGACAGGTAGAGAAAGTGGGGCTGCCAAAAATCACTGTCGCCCACATCATGTCTGGTTTTGACCCAGACACACCAAGCGTATGTTTCATGCCAAGCTCAATCTCTGAGCCCTTTCGCTGAGCCAACAAGGCAGCGATACCGGAGAAATTATTATCCGCAAACGCACTTAATCTTATCCCGCACCAAAACATCTGTAACCCTAAAAAGGTCCACAAATGACTTTATGATCTTATTTGGAGTCAACTCCTAAAATGAGTTAATAAATCTTGTGGGCCGTGTTTATCAGGCAAAGGGGGAGTTCACGTAGCATTAACATTTTTCTGAGCTTATGTAAAAAAAACCTAAAACTAAAAAAACACACCAAAACCACGGTGATTGCTTCAAACACCTGGAATGATTAAAGCTGACATCGAATTAAGCCAGACGTCTGCAGCGAAAGCTCAATGTCTCGAATGAGACGGTGCAATTAAAATGCCTCAGGGATAAAATGGTAGCCAAGAATAAAATATGTTTACAGCTGAAATAAGCCCCTACACAAAATGTTTGATATCAATTAGGCGTTTTATAGGTCAAAATGAGGACAAAAGGCAACCAAATTGGATTGGGGGAGGTTTTTATTATTATTATTTTAAAAAAGCACAACTGACTAAAAAGAGCACCCTCCCCCCCACCATTTTGTTTATTATGGACACATGCTTGCATAACTGTTTTGCATAAATTCAGACAAGGACTTGGAACTTCATGTACCATATCCAGCCAATGTTCTGTTGGAATGCTTTCTTTCCTTTATGATCGCTAGCTAGGACACACGTATCCATTTAGAACATATGGCTAAAAACAAAACAAAAAGAACTTTCCTTTTTTTTGGGTATCCCTTTATAAACTTTAATAATTTGCACAATCCAGAGAGTAAAACAAATAGCAATTCCTGAGGACGTCCCGGGAAGAAAATCTTGGAAAACAGGGAGGATGAGGGGAATTTCACACAGGGAGGCAGCAAGTTATGTCGTTTCTTCTCCCAGGAGGTTAAAGCTCTCTTTTCTGAGATAGGAAGGTGGCACCACAGATTCCGATGAAATAGAAGGAGCCTGACTGACACCCTATAGATCAGGGATGTCCAACCGGGTGACCTCGATCAACAGGTCAATCCCCGAGTGACAGCGGTAGATCGCGGGCTCATTTTCTTCTGCGGGGGGAAAAGAGAATCCTTGGGTGTACTGTCCTGGTTGTTGGTTGGCTGTTGGCGCCATCCTACGCCGGCGTCTCTGAAGCCCCTGCTGGCTGGCCATGGCAAGTTCACTCTGGCAAAAGGCTTCGTGGATCTCCGGCTGTGCGATGGTAGACAGTTCCTGACGGCTGTTCTTTGCTTCCCTGCGACGGTCTGACCGAAGGTGAGCCCCCCTTAAAAAAAGCTCAACTACTCTAGCTCCCCCCCCCCAAAAAAATGTGTAGACCACTGCTGGTTTTTCATCCCAGGAATAGATCGCAGTCTCTTGGGAGTTGTAGAGTTGGAAGGGAGCCTGAGGATCATCAGGTTCAACTTCCTGCAATGCAGGAATATGCAGCTGTCCCATACGGGGATCAAACTTGCAACCATGGCACCATGCTCTAACCAACTGAGAAACCTGAGCTGTAAACCAAGAAACCATAGTTCAGCCAGTCACCTCAGCCATGGCTTTGGCCTCAGCCCCACTACCTCCATCTAAAGCTCAAAGGTTTGGGAGGAAGTCTTTTGCGTTGCTCAACATGGTCCTCCACTCCCCTGCAGGCTTGCCTTGGAGACATGGGTAGATCTAGGAATCTAAGCTGGCTTTCTCACAATTCTCCAGAGTGCCTGACAGAGCGATGTTGCAGGGCGCTGCGGAAAACGTAACATGCCAAAAGAACCACCGTGGTTATTTATTGAATTTCCGCACCACCCTTCGTCCAAGGATCACAAGGCGGTTTGCAATGTAAAAACACAAAAATACAAACCATGATAACAAAAAAAAAAAAAACCTATACCCACCCCAATTTTAAAAGACTATAGGTTGTTTTAATTATCCAACGGCCTGGGAAAAGAGGAATGTTTTCACCGGAGCCCCAAAGATATGTACTGTAAGGAAGGTGCCAGGGGAGCCTCCCTGGGGACAGCATCCCACAAGCAGGGAGCCACCACAGAGAAGGCTCGTTCTCGTGTTGCTGCCCTCTGCACCTCTCGTGGAAGAGGCACACAAAAATGGGTCTCAGACGATGATTGCAGAGTCCAGGTTGGTTCACACGGGAAGAGGCGGTCCCTGAGGTGCTAGGCAGCTTCACTGGTTTAAACGGAGAGTCAAAATAGATTCCACTGATCCATCTAAGTACCTTGAACTGAGCCAGAAGGTACCAAGCAGTCTATGCTGAATGCAAGTTGACATTTGCTGCAAAACAACCCGTCCATAAGACTTTACTATATGCACACTCCATTGGAAACATTTCCTGTGAAAGCCCCATCCGGAATGAATGAGAGCTGGACTTATTGCATAGCTTGGATTCATTTCTAATGTAGTTTGTGCCCTAATTAAAATACCACAGGGCCATAAAGTACTATACACCTAGGTTGAGAGAAATTGTTTCTTCTTGTACAGCAAGAACAGAGAATCACAAAAGGCACACTTCTTTGCTTGGGTAATCCAAACTATTTAGTTTGTTATTTCCAAAAAAAAAGAAAAAAAAGACATTAATTTTCCCCTTTAGTCGTACAATAGCTCATCCGGTATCATAAAAGACCCAAAGTTGTTGTTAGAAACAATAATCCAAATTAAAATGCCCACTTTAAGAAGGAATGAAGAAAGCAGATCACAGTTTACTGCACTTTTTTTGGGGGGGAAGGGGAGAACCCTTCATGATGGAGCTTCATTTCCTTTAAGCAATATGTCCAGCACAAGCTTTCTCAGCTGCCACAGAAACATTTTAATTTTGAGAGCCTGATACCGATTGTGTGTGTGTGTGTGTGTGTGTGTGTGTGTGTGCACATCGCATCTCCAAATTTCAACCCACAACTCAGGCCTTGCAAAAAAGGGTTGCTATTTTCAAGAATTTATTGAATTATGGTGCTGGAGGAGACTCTTGAGAGTCCCATGGACTGCAAGAAGATCAAACCTATCCATTCTGAAGGAAATCAGCCCTGAGTGCTCACTGGAAGGACAGATCCTGAAGCTGAGGCTCCAAGACTTTGGCCCCCTCATGAGAAGAGAGGACTCCCTGGAAAAGACCCTGATGTTGGGAAAGATGGAGGGCACAAGGAGAAGGGGACGACAGAGGATGAGATGGTTGGACAGTGTTCTCGAAGCTACCAGCATGAGTTTGACCAAACTGCGGGAGGCAGTGGAAGACAGGAGTGCCTGGCATGCTCTGGTCCATGGGGTCACGAAGAGTCGGACATGACTAAACGACTAAACAACAACAACAACAATTTTCAAGAAGGCGCTCTTCTAAGCAGTACTTCAACTATGTCTCTGAAATACAGAGACCAGCAGATAGATCAGTAGGCAACATTCACTGGATTTTCCATCTTACTGGTTCTCTAGTCTACTATTCATTAAACAATCCTTCCTTTGTAACGCCCCCCCCCCTTTACCGAAAAACATAGCCAATTAAGCAAAAGAGCAACGAGGCTGGTATTACTATTTCTACAGGATTTCAACAGGATTGCTTCTGTATGGTTCTCTGTCTCTCTCATTTGGACTCGCACACAACAAATACGAGATCATACGTGCAACTACTACCGGCAGGAATTCACGCGCTCACATATGTGCTGAAGTCATCAGCGAAGCACGCTAAGGCCATCTCAGACGAAAGCCCGTAAAAACCTTTCTACCAGACTGCCCTGTTACATAATCTCAGCATGCCACACATGTGAAAGGAAAGCTGGGAATAATGTAAGGAATGCAGCTGTAAACATTTTACATGTTTACGGGGGCTATTTCTGCACATTCGCTTTTTTAAAAAAGCCAGATGACTAACGGTCTGATTGCATGAGCTACAGCGGCAATTACGTGTTTTAAGATAAGGAGGCACAGCTGCGCCAAAGCAAACTCGTGGCTAAGGCAACTGCGAAGATGACCACAGGGATGCTTGAAGGACCGAGTGCAATTCAAACTCCGAAGTGGTGCTAAGATTGCAGCTGTAGCTAACTACTGGATTGAGATGCACTTCTCATACTGAAATTCCCTACTTAAATAGGATATCTTCTTTCAAACAGTGCAGACCAGCGCAGAAAGATGGGTGAAAAATATATGAAAGTAGCGCAGATCGGAAACGGGACAGATTTGTCCGTCCTTAGACGACTACATCCAAACCTAGACCAGGAGTGTTTTTGCTCTGGTTCAGGGGTCCTTGACGTCAGTGGCTGGAGCACGGAGCTTCAGCTAGCAAATTAATAAATAATAATAATAATAATAATAATAATAATAATAATTTATTTGTACCCCGCCCATCTGGCTGGGTTTCCCCAGCCACTCTGGGAGGCTTTCGACAAAGATTAAAAATACATTAAAATGTCACACATTAAAACCTTCCCTAAACAGGGCTGCCTTCAGATGTCTTCTAAATGTCAGGGAGTTGGTTTATCTCTTTGACATCTGGTGGGAGGGCGTTCCACAGGGCGGGTGCCACTACCGAGAAGGCCCTCTGCCTGGTTCCCTGTAGCTTTGCTTCTCGCAGTGAGGGAACCGCCAGAAGGCTCTCGGAGCTGGACCTCAGTGTCCAGGCAGAACGATGGGGGTGGAGACGCTCCTTCAGGCAGATGGTTAAGAAGCTGAAGCAAGCCTGAAGTACAGCAGCTACTGCTAGATTTCTATATACACACATATATTTATATAGATGCAGGCAATCGAGAGGCTTTGTCCTGCTTGCCAACTGCAAAGGCCAACGAAGCACATCCTCTCGGGCGTGAAAAATAATGGTGCCTTCATTTAATTACAGGAAAATATCTATGTAACAATATTGGATGATACCCAGTTGTGGCAGCCCTCTTCTGCAGCAGCCACTCTGCCAGCGGAGTCTCATTTTTAGCACAGCACAACAGTGAAATCCAATGGGAGTTGTGATCTTGGATGATAATAATAATAATAATAATAATAATAATAATAATAATAATAGGAAGAAGCAGCAGCAGCAGCAGCAACCCCTGCGCTGTGCAATATAAGCTTGTGTGCTACCAATGACATAAACTCCAAAGCTACTTTGCACAAACGTTACACTAGATCTCATCTCCTATCTTCAATTTTGCACTGCTGTGTAATTATTATTTTTCATCAAATGCCAGCGGATTACATACCTGTGGTTTTTCAATTCCAGAAAGGACATCTTGAACCCTTTTTGTTTCTGTGTCGCATTCTGTGCAGGAAGAAAAAAGAGGACAGCAGTTACAACTTTTGCTTCAGTAGCAAGAGCGTCAACCGAGTTTTGAATTCATCCCCACGTGAGTTCACACAATCGGAGAGATAACGGAGAGGCAATGCTTTAACCATGGATCAAAGGGAGGCACTGTGAACTTTCATGCTTGATCCCTATGCGTATAGTACCTTACTTCTCCGGTGCAAACTACGATCACTATTCTAAGGCTCATGCTGAGATCAACTATATTTATTTACTTATTCCAAACCTCTTTTAACTACTTTTCATTGAGAGAATTCCAAAGTGGTGTGTACAGGAAAAAATCTATCAACCCATCATAGAAACACAATATAAAAACCAATGTATTAGAATAACAATATACAGTAAAAAGCAAGATGCAGATTAGAAATGGCTGTCAGCTTTAGTCATAGTCAAGAGCTGTTGTTGATGTTATTTTAATTTATTACCTGCCATTCACCCTAATGTCCTAGGGTGTTTTACACCAATTTAAAATATAACATCGGAAACAGTTTGAAAAACCTACAATTAAAAAAATAACGAAATCACAGAAAATAGGCTGTTTCCTGAAAACATACACCTGAAGTTGTGCAAAAGTGCTATCCTGTTCCTCTAACCCTAGGTAAGGAGCAGGGGTGAAAGGAGTTTCCTAGGTTCCTCTTAAGAATCAAGAGTATTTCGGCCAAAACCTAGTATGCACTGAGAGGTGTGGGGGCAGGATTTTGGGCCCTCTAGTTGCTGCTGAACTACATCTCCCATCAACCCCAGCCAGCATGGCCAACAGTCAAGAGTGATGGGAATTGTAGCACAGGAGCATCAGAAAGGCCAAAGGTTCTCCACACCCGATCCCGGCCACAGGTAGCAGAAGAACTGTCTTTGCGACATCTGGAAAACGAACAACTGGGCACAGAATCATGAGTAAGAAAGCAGGTTTAGTAACTCAGTATCAGGAAAGTCCTCAGAATTCAGCTACGAAAGAAGAATTATGAAGCTGTGCATAGTTTTGCCCACGTAAGATCTGTAGTTGTCGACTGGGCTGAAAATGCCTTGATCCTGCCATTTGTGGAACCAGAATGCTGGCCTGTTTCCTTTTGCATTCGAACAATCTAGCAGACAAGCCACCTTTCCAGGCACATACTGGGGGAAGACAACACACTGAGGGACGGCTGAGCATGGCGACACTGTTTTGCTCAGAGACAGGCAGACTATGCTAAACTGGTCTGCCAGCTTCAGACAATTTCCTTCGAAAGGAAGGAACACAGGATGATTATTCAGCCTCTGGCAAAGACTCCAAATGGCATTTGGAGCACAAATATAGCAAGAGTCTTACATATCATTCTGATTCTGCCTACTTTGGCACAGAAGGAAGCCTATCAGATCTTTATGCTCTTGTTTATGGGAATATTCCATAGTAATAATCCTTTCAATCCTGATTATACCACCTATCTCCCATCCCTTGGATTTGTGCTCCCAATTTTGCTCCCAGTTTGCTCCTTGTCTCTCTCTACTTGAGTTAACTCAAGCTCAAGGGCAATAAGGCATCACTATTCAACTCATAACAGGAAAGGATATGGTGGTAGCTTATCCACTTAGTGAATCATTCAGATTACTATTCATCATTCAGATTACTATTCATAACAAGAATAGTTCAGTTTGAAAAAGAAAATAAAGAACCTGACCAAAAGCAGTGCTTCCCAAGAAAATACTCAGTGCAAATTAATCTTCAAGCGGATCACACTTGACATTGCCTGGCTGCCAAAGATCCTGACACCAAAACGTGGGCGGAAAGCTACAAATCTCTGTAAACCCCAAAGGCCATTCTGACAGTATTTCAAGAATCCAGATCCAAACTATTTGCATTCTTTCAACGAACCACTTAATATGCAAAAACACATTGCAAGTGAAACATGCATGCGTGAAAAGTGCTCCATAGTCTCAAGACTTCAAAACCAATGATGCAGTGCAACTATGAATGCATGGAAACATTTGGAGCTCTGTATTGATACGATCACAACTGACAATAAACTGCACAATGGGAAACAGATGAATTCTGAACAAAATGGATTTTCCAGGAAGAAAGAACCATGTAATAAGAATCCATATTCTGCTCTGGCTCAGTAATGGAGACTCTCTTTGTTAGGTAACAATATTCACTTCAAAATTCTCTTATAGATGTATCTTAACAGTCAAACCACAAGCCACTAAATGTTAAGAAACACCGAATATAACTCAACATAAATGATGTCTTGTAATTATGTAATCATGTAATTATTTAATTAGTTGGAACTGGTGTGGTTTTTTTGTTTTATTATGGGTTGTATTTATTGGTTTTATTTGCATTTGTTAATGATGGGTGAATTTTTGTTTTGTTATCTGGTAATTTTGTTCTGTTATTTTATTGCAACACAGTATGCAAAGCAGATTCTTGATCTTTTGTTTCGTCTGTTTTCAGCCATATTTTGAATGGCTACAGGACGGCAAAGTGATTTGTGTCACGTATTTTGTAATTGCTATGGATTGTAAACCAGCTCAAGTACAGTTAATACAGAGAGGCTGTGTGCAAATTTGAAATGATGTGAAATAACTTAAAATTACTGGACCCACTGGATCTGGCATTTCCTCCTGAAATCTTCAGGGTGGGGGATAATCAAATGCCCCTTTTCTTCCTCACTGCAAAATTATTTATACTTATTACTTCACCTTAGCTGCCAGAAGCTGAAGCTGAATCATTCTTGACCTTTAATCCTTAACATGTGGACCAGATTTTCTCTCTTTACATTGCTTTATAGCTGGGATTCCTGTCACACTCAGTAATGAGATGAGATAAAAATAATCCCACAAAGCTCAATGAAATTTCATTTCCCTCTCCATGTGGAAAAAGTGACAATTTTCTACAGTAACTAACCCCAGCGTTGACCCTTTTCAAGTCACTGATGACTAGCACACTCCAGCTGAAGCAGTGGATAAAAATAGGATACAGGGACTATAAAACAAACATGGCGGTTATTTTAGATATTTAAGGGGTGGGGGAACAGAACTCTAAACATACATTCCCGCGAGGGATGACCGATTCCTGTTATGACTTTGGCAAGGGTCATATTGTTAAGGGCTGAGGCCCAAGAATGGACTACGACGTTGCTGTACCAAGACAGGGGAGAATGGTGGCCAAATATCATTTCTCTGGGAAGGATATAAATGTGTAACATAGGCCTCTTCGTCCTCCTTAGGCCCCTTTCGTTGACCTGTTGGCCTTCAGAAGTTGTTTGGACACCCAGCTCCCATCACCCAGCATAACGTAATAGTTGGGGTGATGGGAGTTGTAATCCGACAACATCTGGAGGGCCACAGGTTCCCCATTCCAGCTTTAAACTCATGACACGTATTTATATTAATTATAAAAATAGGTAAAGGTAAAGGGACCCCTGACCATTAGGTCCAGTCGTGTCCGACTCTGGGGTTGCGGTGCTCATCTCGCTTTATTGGCCGAGAGAGCCGGCGTACAGCTTCCGGGTCATGTGGCCAGCATGACCAAGCCGCTTCTGGCAAACCAGAGCAGCACACGGAAATGCCATTTACCACCCCGCTGGAGCGGTACCTATTTATCTACTTGCATTTTGATGTGCTTTTGAACAGCTAGGTTGGCAGGAGCAGGAGCAGGGGCAGGAGCAGGGACCGAGCAACGGGAGTTCACCCCGTAACGAGGATTTGAACCGCCGACCTTCTGATCAGCAAGGCTCTGTGGTTTAACCCACAGCGCCACCTACGTACTCACTGGTAAATCAGGCTTTGCTCCCGACCAATGAAATCGAGTGCCAGTTAGGGGGTGGACTTGCCAGCCTAAATTTGGTCCATAACACTTTCGCACATTTTGGGTGCTAAAATCCCGCACAAATGACGTATAAATGGTATTGGGAAAGGAGGGAATTGGCGTATCTAAATGGGCATGAGACACACCGAAGAGTGAAATAATCTCCCTGAGACCTGAGGGTATAGGGCGGTATAATTAATTAATTAATAGTACAATAAATAACAAACAAGTTTATTATTTACACGCCAGCCATCTGACTGGGTTACTCCAGCCACTCTGAGCAGCTTCAAACAAATCAAAAGATGGTAAGACATCAAACATTTAAAACTTCCTTATTCAAAGGCTGCACTGGCCCATTTTCGCATGTGGATTAAAACAAACGAAGAAACAAACATATCATCCTTCAAGAAACAAAGCAAAACACTTTGTGTGGTCCGAGGGCTGTGCTTTTATTTTTTAAAGCCTTTTAGTAGGTAATAGCTGCTTGGAATGGCCTGAGGAAACAGCTTCTGCTTCCATATGTCCAGCTTTCTTTTTTCAATGTCCCTGGGAGGGATGGCAAAACATTAAATGCTCTTGCTCCCTGGGACATTTGCAGACACATTTTCAACACCTGTGGCTCTAGCTGCTCCCAGCAGATTGCTTGTGGGATTTGTTGGAGTCCTGATTCCAAAGGAGGTCTATGTTCTGAGCAGGATCAGGTGGGTCCATTTCAGAATTCAGATCCACCATTCCTCAAGAATTCCTAGCGCACTGCTCTTCCATGTGCTCTAGAGACCAGAGGCCTAACTCACACTTGTTCTGCAGCCAGGAAGTCCTGTTAGCAGGGTCAAGTCCCAGATATACGTTTATCTGCCTGTTAAAAACTCTATATCCAGCAGAGGTCAGCTGAGAGCTAGGAGGACCCTCTGAAGTGATAACGAAGTGAACCAAGCACCGAAAAGATACTGGAGCAAAGAAAAGATTACACATGACTCCACAAAGGCTTAGAGAAACTAGATGCCCATCAAAGAAACACACCCATGATTCTAACCTTCATAGGACCAGTGAGACAGTTCTGCATTGTTTCCAGATTTGCCTTTTATTATAAAATGCATTTACTTGTGACAAAATGGGAGGTGCAACTATGGAGAAAAGGACAGTGTTAGGGATGGGGTAATCTATCAATTCTGGTTCCTTTCAGTGCCTCATTTTTCCCTTCTTTAGTTTGGCTTTCCAAACTTTTTAATGTTCTTTTATTGACTAGTTTTATGTGCTATTGTTGTAAAATGCTCTGATTTCTCTTTTATGAAAGAGCAGAATATAAATATTTTTATGAAGAAATAAAACAAATATCAGTTTGCAATGTTCTAAAAAAGGATACCTGAAAATTCATCAGCATTTCAGTACCAATGTATCCTATTACACACATTTTTGCAAGCCGTTTCCCCTCTTATTTTCACTAATATATGATTTCTTATGCACACTTTACCCTAGCACATGCAATTCTATACAGTGGTACCTCGGTTTGCGAACTTAATCCGTTCCGTAAGTCCGTTCTTAAACCGAAACCGTTCTTAAACCGAGACGCACTTTCCCTAATGAGGCCTCCCGCCGGCGGTGCCCTTCCTTGTTCGGATTCCGTTCTTAGACTGAGGTAAAGTTCTCAAACCGGGACACTATTTCTGGTTTTGTGGAGTTCGTAAACTGAATCGTTTGTAAACAGGACTGTTCTTAAACCAAGGTACCACTGTACAGTGGTACCTCGGGTTACAGACACTCCAGGTTACAGACTCTGCTAACCCAGAAACAATACCTCGGGTTAAGAACTTTGCTTCAGGATGAGAACAGAAATCGTGTGGCGGTGGAGCAGCATCAGCGGGAGGCCCCATTAGCTAAAGTGGTACCTCAGGTTAAGAACAGTTTCAGGTTATGAATGGACCTCCAGAACGAATTAAGTTCTTAACCCAACGTACCACTGTACATATGACTTGACCAGAAGAACTACATTGCAAAATTTGGAGAACTGCAAATTTTGAAGGAAGGCTGCTTTTTTTAGTTTCGCACCAAGTGCGAATTAGCTAGGAACGACTTTAAATGGCTTCCCCATCCTTATCAGCAGCAGATAAACCAGTGTGCCAATATTTTACAGGACTGGCACAGTCATCAGATATTAGACGTAAGCCACAAGCCACAGGACTGTGTGATGAACTTCCTGTGGCCAGCATAACTTTTTTCTTTCTTTTTTAAAATCACAAAGAGCAACTCTGTGCAATGCATGGGGAATCACTTACAACCCTTTTAAAAAGTGCTTGCTGCAAGGCACCAGCACTCTTGAACTAAGCCAGAGTTTCCCAAACTTGGGTCTCCAGCTGTTTTTGGACTACAACTCCCATCATCCCTAGCTAGCAGGACCAGTGGTCAGGGATTGTGGGAGTTGTAGTCCAAAAACAACTGGAGACTCGCACAAGGATGGAAGACTGAAGAAACCCCAACTAAAGAATTATGGCAAGAAAAATTGAAGGACTATGCAGAACTGGCAAAACTGACATATAAGCTACGGGACAAGGATAACTGTGACTTTAAAGGGAACCCTTTACAAAGTATTTGAAGACGCAACAAAGCGAACTGAACTCCTTGGCTGGCTCTGAATAAACATTCACAAACTATTTATTGATAATAATCAGCTAAATAGTTTGAGGATCTATACAACTTTGTAACATGCAGAAATCAGCATTCTCAGAGAATTCAAAGAATGGAACTGAGGGAAGTCGGGGGGTGGGGGTGGGTGGGTTTTGTAGGGGAGGGAAGAAAAATGCGGGGCGGGGGAATAAGGATGATATGTTTCTGGATAATATGTTTTGTTTTAATTTTGAATTAAAACAACAACAACAACAAAAACAGCTGGAGACCCACGTTTGGGAAACTCTTGCTAACAGCAAGATCCAGGAAGAAATTATGGAGCATAGGGGGCTACATTACACAGAGTCAGACCATTATGTCCTTTCAGCTCAGAATCTATACTGTCTCTACTGAGTGGCATCAGCTCATCAGGCTCTGAGATGCAGATCTTCCTTGGTGTTACCTGTAGAAACCAGGAACTGACTCTGGAGCTCTTTCCAGGCATAGCTTGGGCTCAGGATTCCCTCCCTTCTGCACTACCATGCTAACTTACCAAAGGAAGAATAGTGGTCTGCCTGTCTGTGCGTGATTTATTTTTTGCATTTATACCCCCCCCCATTTTCTTCTTCCAAGGAGCTCAAAGTGGTGTGCATGGTTCTCCTCCCACCTGCCTTATCCTCACAGCAACCCTGTGAAGATGATGATGATGAAGAAGAAGAGAACCCGAAGTCTAGCTAAGCACATCTAAGCTTTTTGGGGGACGCCAAATGGAGTGCTCCATGTTAAAACGTTGTTAAAGCTGTAGCACATTCCATTATGGGCACCAACGTCCCAATACCAAAATAATAAATTACATCGAACCCCACGTAAGCAATACCTCTAACTGCAAACCGTGCATGTTCCCTGCAAAAGCAACAACAGAATCCTACACAGAGCGCATTTGGTTTCTGGAAAGAAAAATTCAAATCTGGTGTTATGTAAATACAGGAACCCCGTGACTCCAACAGGAAGCAAATCTAGGAGGCGAGGAAGATCAAGAAGAATTGCAATAATTTAAGCAGTAACCTTCATTTCTCTGTTCCCTGCTAAGATAAACGTGGTAAAACTGAGTTTAGATGTATGCATAAGATGAAGGAAGGCACAGGAAAGGTGAATGCTGGTGTCTCCTAGCGGTGTTGGCTCTCAGCAAAGCCTCAAAAATACACGAAGCCCCCTAGAACCTCGCGCCGATTTGTCACATTTCTTGGTTTTAAAGCTTCTTTTTACGAACCAGATGGGTTTTTACGAGGCCTATAGGACGCCTACACGCTGGCCTGGATCAACAACAAACAGAAAAGGATTATTACCCAAAGTTCTGCAAGCTGAGTTGCTCTGTTGCAAATAGTTCCTCCTCCTCTCCTCCACCACCCCAGCAAATGCCCTGCATTGCAGGCAGGAATGGGGAAAGATCCCACCTGTTGTCTTAACGCTCAGAGGGGTAGAAAAGTACAAGAGCTTTGGCAAGCCACGCAGACAGGGCCAATTCTCAAAAACACAGCAAATATAAAATGGTTGTCACAATGGCAGCCTCTTGTGCCAATTAAGAAGCAAGAAGGAACTTTCCCTCAATGCCAAGTTGAGTAGGTTTCTAAAGGGCGGGCGGGGATGAGAAGGAAGCAGGATTTGGGTTAATGACTGTGGCATCTGATTTGTCTGCATTTCTACCACCTGTCTAATCTGAAGCGTTCGGGATCTTTCCAGTTTTCCCGTGTCGGCATGGTGAGAAAGGAGAATGCCGGAGCAGCTTCTTGTATCCAGATCTGGGAACTGCATTGCACAGCGATAATAATAATAATAATAATAATAATAATAATAATAATAATAATAATAATTGTATATGCTGCCCATCTAACTGGGTTGCCCCAGTCACTCTGGCAGGGTCCCGACAAAAAATAGTAAAAATGCAATAAATCCCCACTGATTTTATCTGAATTGACTTTCAGCTATGTGCGTTGAGGATCATAGAGGAATCACAGAATTGTAGAGTCGGAAGGGACCACCAGGGTAATTCTCGTCCAATCCTCACAGCTCAAGAACATGAGCCAATGGCTTGAAAACTATGCTATGCTGAGCCCTGGGGATCCTCGGAAGCATACCAGAGGCCTTTCGATGGAGGGTGCAAGGGATGTGATGTAAAAAGCAACAACTCCCCCCCCACACACGCAGGCACAAAATCAGTGCAGGGATAGCTCAGTTGGTTAGAGCACGGGGCTGATAACGTCAAGGTTTCATTGCTTTTAGGCCAACCGTCCCCAACCCGGCATTTCGGTTTACCACTTCCACCAGTCCCAGCCTACACTGGCAACTTTCGGGGCTGATGGGAGTTAACAGTCCAAAATGTCTGGACGACGGCAGGTTAGAGGAGGCTGTTTTAAGGCGCTTCCCCCTATTCGCTTCCGGAATCAAGAGCTGAGCGGCTGGTGGTGAATTTCTTAAAGTTGCAAAACATAGTGAAGCCCATCGGGATTTCACTTTTCAGACTCCACCAAGCCATGTTGCCTATGTATCTGACAGGGACAGAGACAATCATGACTGCACCATCACATGCTGTTTGGTTGCGAGGAGATTAGCTAGTGACAGATGAAGACTGCCTGCCTATCTGTGCTGATTCTGTCCTGCAGCCATGGCAAAGACTGTAAGAAACGTTTTAGGCATGCCTCTGCCTGAGTGAGAGGAGCGCCTTCAAGTAGGCTCCAGAATCTTCTGCAATGTTGTGAAGTTCAGATCTGCAGGAGTTTCTCAACAGACAAATCCATGTGGCGCAGGGACTCTGAGGGTAGAAATCTTGAAAACCTCCAGCATGGGGAATTAACAGTGCCAGAGTCAGGTACACATAGAAAGAAGGGTTTGTTAGAAGGTTCAGCTACGCAACGTCTCTGCGCTTCTTCAGGGCAGAACACGCATACTGCTTATTGCACCCTCGCAGAAATCCTTTATGAAAGTAAGGATGAGCTTCCATGCAAACAATAAACAGACGGTGGGTAAAGTAAATGTATCACAAACCAAAGTTTCAAGTTCCCACGAGGAGGAACGGTTCTCATGTTTGCTCCGAGAGCAGCTGTGTTATGCAAATTGTTTGAATTGCAAGCCCAAAAGCTAATTAAAATATCTCCACTGTAAACACGGCTTAAGGGCTTCTCTCCGCCTGCCTGCCCCCCCCCCCCGACTCCTTCACAGCAAAGACGGGAAAGGTCCAGCTAGACACTTAGCAGCCTGGCGATAGCAAAGAAGCTGCTGTTTCAAGCAGCCCCTCCATTCCAGGCTGGTGACATAAGGACTGGGTTCTTCCATGCTGCATGCCTCACTCCCTAGCGCGGTTCCTCGCTTGCAGATGTGCCAGTCATAACATCATCTGCGCGCTCAGAATTTCTTCCAGGTTTCCAGAGGCCGTGACCACCTCAACTGCTGGCAGAAACCTTTCGCTGGTCATGCAGAGTGTAGCCTCCAATTTGCTAGACGAGAGAGTGTCCCCCCCCCAATAGGCCGATTCCTAATAGCCCCCCAAGTGCTTCCGTGTTCTCATGGCAGCTGCCAATAGGTTGTCCAAATCCCAGCAGCTTCGCATGCCTTCACTTAGCTTTCGTGACCTTGGGAGCCAGCAACCAAAATCACCATAAACCTGCCTGTGCAGTTACGCCCCTTGCCAGGAGGCCAAGGTACCTTCTTTCATTGCTGCCGTCACCATCATGCAACAGGCACGATTCTGTATTTTAACATCTGTTTGGCCAGCTTCACAGTGAGCTTTATGCACTTGTGCTCTAGCTATCACCCCACCTGCTCCATCACCCCAAATAATCCCTAGTATTTTGAGTGGCAAACTGGGCTCTGCAGTGCCAGAGAGGTTGCCTGGTCCACTGCACCATTGTGTTCCATACCAAGACTAAGACCTGGATAGGATTGTAAGCTCTAGGAAATGGGCATTCAAGGGTGGTAAGCTCTTCTGGAAAACAGGCATTCAAGAATCCAGAATCTTTAAGTATTTGGAGGCAGACCAACTTAATGGGTCTTCTACCCTAGCAGAGGGGGCTGTTGTTGTTGTTGTTGTGAGACCAGACATGCCAGGAAATGGTTTGACCAGGATAACGAAGGAATCACAGCCCCAGACCATCCCACTTAAGCTCTGCAGCAAGGACCAATCTGAAGTTACGCTCCACCTTGCGAGTCAGGCCAATGGACCATTTGAGAAAACCGCATGGTTCTCATGGCGGCCAAGAAGTCCCAAGCTGACCATTGAGAACTGTCTTGGTGTGAATGTCCAAGTCCCACAGAACAACTTAGGTTCTCCAACACCACCATACTTGAGACCACATTTGGCCAGCTTGTTCACATGGGGATCTAGGATCGATGACGACAGGTATCAGTGGAAGCCTAGATTCCAGAGCATCACTGATTGATATACATCACTGAATATTTTGACGTTTTGGTTATATTCATTTCCAAAAGCAAAGTTGGGTTGAGTTTTAGGTGAAGAAGGAAGTAGGGTGCTCAAACGCATGAAACAGAACTCTGGGTGGCACGGGCATGAAGGTCACAGCTTGGATTTATGATCTTCTTTCCTCCTTTTTTACGATTGCTTAAATACAGCAGCAGCGAACACCCACCCCCTGCAAATATTACTGGCCCAAGATCTGAGCCAGTTCTTGCAATGAACAACATACAGCTGGCCAACTGAAGGCCGAGCAAAGCTTTCTTGGTAAAGTGGTGCTGCCTATGACAATATACGAGGGCGAGCACAGCTGATGCAACATGTGTTTTGCCCCCTTGGAGGAATGCTTTTGCCTCGCAAAGGGGAACGACAGAGACGCAGCATGGAGCACAGCCACGGCTCATCGGCTTTGAAGCAACCGCCAATTAAACAGCAATACAGAAGCTGAATACATGGATAAAAGGCAAGTCCAGTTTGGCGGGTTGAACTTTAGCCTTTCTTCTCAACGTTAACCACCAACTTGGAAGCTAGGTGGCCTCTTGGTGGCTACAGCAAGAAACAGAACTTTTGTACGGAATGCTCTGAATGCATCCCGGCTGCGAACAGGCTGGAGGGCTGGTCAGCCTTCTTAGCTTGGGGGTGGTGAGCTTTGAAATCCTTGGCTCAGTAAAGTCTCAGCTTCAGCCCTGAGCCATCCAAAACAACAAGGCAGCGACTCTAACAACAGCTGTGTTGTTAGGTTGGCCCCTTAATCATTGGCAAATAAATGCAGGAAATGCAACAACAACAAGAAGAAGAGGGCATAGACCTGTATAAAATTTGCACACACTAATTTCTGCATATGCATGCAAGTTTAAATAAATAATTACTATAATTTAAAGGGATATACGACTCATCTCGAGGGACACCGGTGGCGCTGTGGGTTAAACCACAGAGCCTAGGACTTGCCGATCAGAAGGTCGGCGGTTCGAATCCCCGCGACGGGGTGAGCTCCCGTTGCTCGGTCCCTGCTCCTGCCAACCTAGCAGTTCGAAAGCACGTCAAAGTGCAAGTAGATAAATAGGTACCACTCCAGTGGGAAGGTAAACGGCATTTCCGTGTGCTGCTCTGGTTCGCCAGAAGCAGCTTAGTCATGCTGGCCACATGACCTGGAAGCTGTATGCTGGCTCCCTCAGCCAATAAAGCGAGATGAACACCGCAACCCCAGAGTCAGCCATGACTGGACCTAATGGTCAGGGGTCCCTTTACCTTTTACGACTCATCTCGCCATAGTGCAGAATGCTGTGACCAGATTATCCGTGTGCTTGCAGTCCAAGTATTACCTGTTGGCTGGCAAAATCCAAGGCCTTTGCTCTCCTTTCTTATAGTTCTCTGTCTTCAAAACAGGCTTGGACCAGATAGCCCTTAAAACCTAGGATGACTCCATATGACTTTACAGAGAATGGCTCTGTGATGCAGGACCCGTGGCCGTCCTACGTATTATTTCTCAAAAGAATTGCTCTGCCTTTGCTCGAGAGCTCAAAGTAGTAAACAGACTAAAAAATAAAAACATAATAAATATAGAAAGCTTAGTACTGTTTGCACTGACTGGCAGCAGTTCTCCAGGGTTTCAGACAGGGAGTCTCTCCCTAACTTACCACCCTTACTATATTGCTTTTAACTTTTTAATCTTATTTTTAATCGTCTCGCTTAACCGTTTAATTAAGTGTCTGATGAATGACAGCAGCAGCAGCAATCTGTAAATTAGCATTTATTTCGCAGCAACTGCAAAGGCTGCTGTGCAGTTTGCAAACAAATTACTCCAAATATCCTTGCAAATGACCTCTTTTTAGGAGAGGATATTTGCTTCCAACTTTCAGAAGCTGTGCTGTGAAAAGAGACACGGGGGTAGCAATGTTACTCCCATTATATTTTGCTTATATTTATAGTTATTTTTTTAGGCACATAGCAACACACTCCAGGAATATAGGAGAGAGCAGGTCACAGATTCAAATAACAATAGCATCCAAACTTCGGTTCTGCGGGGACAGCCAAGAAGTAACGTGACGATCTTTTCAGACTTCGTCTTGGAAAGAAAGCAACAATTCACACACAGTGGCCACAGTCAGATGAATGAACCTCGACTTAACAAAACAAACCATAGGAATGAAGGAAGATACCTTACACTGAGGTAGATCATTGGTCCATTTAGTTCAGCACTGTCTATAAGGACTGGTAGTGGCCTTTCAGGCACGGGTTTCTCTGAAGCCTACCTAGAGATACTGGGGGCAGAATTTGGGACCGGCTGCATGGAAAATAGATGCTCTACCAATAAGCTATGGCCCTTCATGTGAATGGGTTTTTCACAGAATTTTCATAGAATCTCAGAGTTGGAAGGGACCATGAGTCGTAGGGGAATTTTTTTGAAGGGGAACAGTTAGAGCAGGGGTAGGCAACCTAAGGCCCGGGGGCTGGATCCGGCCCAATCGCCATCTAAATCCAGCCCGCAGATGGTCCGGGAATCAGCATGTTTTTACATGAGTAGAATGTGTCTTTTTATTTAAAATGCACCTCTGGGTTATTTGTGAGGCCTGCCTGGTGTTTTTACATGAGTAGAATGTGTGCTTTTATTTAAAATGCATCTCTGGGTTATTTGTGGGGCATAGGAATTCGCTCCTATTTTTTTCCTTCAAAATATAGTCCAGCCCACCATAAGGTCTGAGGGACGGTGGACCGGCCCACGGCTGAAAAAGGTTGCTGACCCCTTAGCCAGAGCCAGAGACGGGCGACTGCAGAGGGGACATTGCATGCGCGAGCAACATGCCTCACTCTCCGTTGGAGCATCTTGCCTCCTATCTTAAGCCAAGCTTCCCGGGCGTTCGGAAGGTGGCGGGAGGAGTCTTGGACCCACTGGAGCACTGCACCTCCCTCCCTGAGCCAGGCAGAAGCTTCTCCCTGGCTTTGGGAAGGAGGCAGCAGGCTTTAATACCCTAATTTACCGCAAACATTTAGGGAACTGACCTAGTTCCTCTAGTACACTGACTGCATGCCACTGATCTGAACCCCATGCAATGCAAGAAGTGGAGTTGAACCCACAACCCAATCCAAGCATCTTACTCCCTTCTCACTCCCTACTGACTGAGCTATCCCCTGCATGCAACCAACTGCACAAGCGAGGAGGACTACCTGCCACCAACATTTCTCGCAAGGCAACCTGGAAGGCGGAATATAAATATTTGTAATAAATAAATAAGACCCCAGTTAGAATAGAATATGGAGCTGTCATATTCTGGGTTCTTTAGAAGTCATTAAACCTAGATTTTCGAGTTTGGATGTAACGGGAAACTATGGTGACCTCTTTGAGAGCCCAAGAGGCTTGTTCGTATCGTGACTTGTTAAGGCAGAATTTGGTCACCAAACTCTGGGCATTGCTTTCTTAGGTTTATGGCTATTGGTTGCCAATGGCTTAGGAAAACGTCATTCCTCTTACTTCTGTTCCATTAACATTGCCTCATCCTGATCAGTCTTCTAAGAAGACTCTAAAAGCAAGGTTTCAAGGAGATATAAAAAGCCTGAGAGCATTTGCACAGGACTTGACACAGTTCCCCTTAATCTTCTGGAAAACAGAAGCCTGTGAGAAATGACTGAATGACTTGGACTATCAGCCTTAATGCCCTTTAGCAGAAAAGGGTGTGTGTGTGTAAACGAACATGCTATTTAAAAGACACATCCAAAACTGAGCAATATGTTCCTTTGAACAGTAAATGCAAATTGGCCTGAGAAGTTCAACTGAATTACAAAGGAAACCATACTATGGTCTGGGTTAAGAGGTTTCTAGCCTGAACTAATAAACTAAATTGGCAAAGGATCACACAAAGCCATTTGGTTTAAGACAACAGCATAAATGATGTCAGGGCAAAAGCTAGACATTGTCCATTTAAAAAAAGCGTGAAAAGCTTTCAAAGAATATCTGGCGTTTGTTCTTTCCCTCATCCATGCCCATGCAGTCTAATAAATTGGTATTATCAAGTGATTAATTTGACTTCAACCTTGGCTAGGGTTCCAGATTATACATCATGCACTGAGAATTACATACATGTAAGTACTAAGTGTGTCTTAGGAGCCCAGTGCAAAAAACTGAAAAATGAAGAAAAAACAACAGTTGCTTTATAGTACAGGCGCTGAGGACCTCTTTCAGTCTGAAGGCTGGAACCAGATCTGGTCTACCCTCAGTGGACTATTGCTGACAGTTTAGTGCCTCACAAGAAGTCAAAATTGTTCCAACAGGCTTTCCCAGTCGGATGAATAGGTATCCGAAGTGGGCATCCATTTTGTATTATTGTTTTGCTTGTTTTGGTGTATGTTGCTTTCTACTGTTTTTATTGTGCATTGCCTTGAGACGCTTGCATGGAAGATGATCCGTGGTGATTAATAAAAATTATAGTAACATCAATACCAGTTGATGAAAACCACAGCAGGGGAAGAGTGCCCTTGTCCTCGAATTTTGCTTGCAGGTTCCCCACAGGCCATCTCTGACTGGCCACTGTGAGGAACAAGAGGCTGGGCTGGATAGCTCAGTTGGTTAGAATGCGCTGCTGATCATGCCAAGGTTGCAGGTTCGATCCCCGTACGGGACAGCAGCATATTCCTGCATTGCAAAGGGTTGGACTAGACCAGGGGTCTGCAACCTTTAAGACAAAAAGAGCCACTTGGACCCGTTTCCGAAGAAAAAAAAACTGGGAGCCGCAAAACTCGTCATTATAAAAATAACTTTTTTCTCACTTTTTTATTATTTCTTTGTTTGACCCCTCAGAATTACTCCTCCTCATAGAAATAAACATTAAATTAACAAGTTACCTTTTTGTGTGTGTGTGTTCTTCACTCCCCTTCAAAACAGTGACCAGCGTACACGCCCCCTTTCAATGCAGTGACCAGCGTACATGCCCCTTACAATGTAGCGGGCGGGCGGGAAGGTGACGTTGGGACAGTGCGTGACTAACGCACGCACCGCCCCCATCCGACGTCACAGCCAGTACAGTGCCCGCCACAGTGGGGAGTGCGCCTCCTCCCCTCGCTAGTATCCGCCCCGGAGCCGCGGCAAAGGTGTAAAAGAGCCACATGCGGCTCCGGAGCTGCGGGTTGCAGACCCCTGGACTAGACAATCCTCAGGGGTCCCTTCTAACTCTACACTTCTGATTCTTACTAGATGGGCCCCTGGCCTGATCCAGCAGGCACTTAACAACATAGTGATAATGAACACCGTTCTATATACAGGAAACAAGCATCCTAATAAAATATGCAGATTCTTATCACAGCAAGTTACATTATCTTTAAAAATCAATCCAGTACCCCAGAGATCACTCATATGAAAAATTATCACCAAGGACAGGATCTCCACCCAGGCAGATGAAGCTCTCGCCATCCAACTTTGCATCCAGAGATGCACTGTAAATCTGAATGTGCATCAGGACACAAGCAGGTGTCTCATCTGCAGACCAAGTTTTCCTGGTACTTGGAGAAGTTAAAGTTTCTCAAAATGCTTTGGTGAGACAAACCTGGGCTTCTCAAAAAAACAAAACAAAAAACAACAACCACGCCTGTGAAATGTTACCATACCCAATTAGGAATTTTTAGACGAAAGAAGATTGGAGGATGAAATTGATGGACTAGGAAGAACTAGACAAACTAACGGGAAGAATTCGAAACCAGCGGGACCAGAGATTTACAGAAGACTGGCGTAAATTTACAGACTATTTGAAAAGTAATTCGATTACATTTGTAGGTTTGCAGGAAGTTTTGTAAGGGGAATAATTTGAATTATTGCATTATTGAACGAAAAGGTTGACGTTTGTTATGGTAATTAAAGGCAATATGAATTTAAGAAATGCAGGAGAAATTATAAAAATGGGAGATCATCAGAGGTGCTGATGGAAGTCCAAAAGATTGTATAAGAGGTGAAATTTTGTGAAATGTATGACAACTTAAATGTTTTAAAATGAGTAATATATATATATATATATATATATATATATATATATATATATATATGGAATTTTTCCATTCATTGTGTTAGGTTATTCATGATGATTGCTCAAGCCATGCATAGCTGCTTTCGAATTTAAGAATGGGTTGGGGAATTTTGTGAACCAAGGCCCTCGATCTCGCTGGACATTTCACCAAAACAAGGTTAAAGGAAAGACCTGAGCCTTAAGAAGTATCTCTCTCTCTCTCTCTCGCTGGTGAGAAGGAATTTTGAGTGTCTGCTTTAGAGTCAAGATGCAAGTTTTCATTGCGAGGCGATGAAAAGGAAGCTGAAAAGTCCAGACTAGTCCCCTTTGATTCCTCATTCATCTGTTGCAAGAGGCACTTGGCTTTTGTGGGGAGAGGAACGGGAAAATTCTGCAGCGGACAAGTTAGAGGCTAATAGGACAGCCTGAGCCAAGTTATTACCCAAAAAACAGAGAAAACAGAGTTTATTAACCATTTCTCTCAATTAATATTTTGACCCCCGGCTCCCTTCCCAAGACCACACTAGGGTGCAGCCGAAGCGATAAAAGGCTCAGTTTGAGAATATTACGTAAAGCCTCAAATTTGAATTGAATTAAGAGGCCCAGGTAGTAAGTAGTAAATGAACTGAGCTACTCGTAATTAAAGGGGGGGGGAGCTAATAGGTTTTGTGTAAATTTTGGTTTACGGCTGAGTGCGGCTTTGAAATTGCAAGCATTCCATCTGCTCACCAGCTGTGTACTCTAATCCCCTTTAATAACTGCAGCTTGCTCCACACCATGAGAACCCAAGGCCCTTCAAAACTTTTCCTTCGCATTCACTGCCAGAATTGGTTGTTGTTGTTTTTTTAAAAAGCACACATCTCTGCAATGAATGCAGCATCCATGTGACTCTGCCCTTGATGGCTGCTCAGAAACTCCATGCTGGCCTGGCACCTGCCTTTTTAGAGAGAGCTGCCAGGACCAGGCTGGGGGAAAATGGTACCCAAATCTAGAAAGGAAGGCAAATGGCAACCATTCAAAGGTGGGACCAGAGCTATGAGGCCACAGAAGCTGGGGAAACGTTTTTTTAAAAACTATTGATTTATAATGGTCCACTCCACTTTCTCCAGGATACCCCAGGAATTATAAGAAGAGTCTGCTGGATCAGGCCAAAGACCCATCAAATCTAGAATCTTGTTAAGACTGTGGTCAACTAGATGCCTACAGAAGCTCAAAACAGTTCCTGCACAAAACAACGCTCTCTGCTCCTGCAGCTTTCAGCAACTGATATCCAGAAGCATATTTCCTCTGGCCATGGAGGCAGAGTACAGCTATCATGGTTGGATGCCACCGATAGCCTCATTTTCCATGGATTTGCTTCTAAAGCCATCCCAAAGTTGCAGTCTATCACTGCCTCCCGCGGGAGCAACTTCCGGAATTTCCGCACTCCCAATTCTGCCACATGAAGATCACCTCCCAAATGATAAAGCAGCGTAACATCTGCAAACAGACTTGATGCTACCAGGTTCAAAACCCACAGAACCTGGGAATGAAAACAACCCCGTTCAGCACATTCCAGTTGGTGAAAGTGCAACACTGCACCATGTTTGGTTCTGAAAAGGGAAGGCCTACAAGGTCACACAAGATCCCCTGCTTCCTAACTGTGCTTGAGAGGTTGGGATCATAATATCAGCAGTAGGCCATTGGTATTTTAGATTTCGAGATGTAAGATTGGAATTTCTTCTCATGTTGTGGGATAAGTTTAGGGAGAAGAACCTGTGGTCCTCCAGGTATCGGTGGACTCCAAATCCCATCAGCCGCAGTAAGTATGGCCAATGGTTCCCCTTCCCATTCGTTTTTATTAAAGATTAATCCCATGTCTAGTTAATGTCCCTCTAACTATGGTGATAGGCTATGATCAAATGCCTACGGTTTGTTTCCATTATCTCCCTGAGACAAAAGAATGGTAGAACAGGCGTAATTAATCATGGAAGTGACGAAAGTCAATTTTCACCCTGCTTTTGGTGCGGGGGAAGAGCTGGAAACTGCAAGACAGGAACTCTGTAGTTTGAAAGCAGGAAATACGGCTGAGGAAGCATTATGAAAAATTAGTCATCCAAGTTCAGTGAGAATTTGGCTTCTCGGCTCTCCCCACACGCAGCAAGTTAACACAGCAAAGGATGTTACTTCATACTAAGAATCTAAGAAAATGCAGTAATATTACGCAAGGAGGACAAGCCCTACCATTTAAGCAAAAAGGCCAGCTCCAACATTTCTGCAGGGAGAAGGGGATTTGCAGGTATCACTTCAGGGTAAGTAGCATGCCAACCGTCTTGTTTATTATTATAATTTTCAGAACCATGGCAGAGGGGCTGTCAAGTGGAATTTGCTGCCTGAGGCAGCAAATGTCTTGGGCCTCCTCTGTATGTAAGTTCAGCTATTTTATCACAGACTAAACTCCTTGGCAAGATTCACAGAAACACACCCCTGGCGAAGCACCAGCTGTCAAGCAGAAGAGACCCTGCCTGAAACGATGATGCATCTTTAAGCTTTTAAATAAGAGTCCTCCTTGTATATACTAGGCTAGTGATTTATTTACAACAGGGAAATCTCTTCCCTTCTACATACACCTTCAGCCTGCCTGCCCACAGCTCTGAACGTCCAATTTTTCCTCAGCCAGCAAATGCATTTTCTTCTCCTCCACATTTCGTCATCCATGCCCCTGGTCAACAATGGGCTTTCCTGCAAGAAGGGAGGTGACCTTCCACCAAGAATTACAACCTCAGTGTCTCTTTCGCTTATGGCATGGGTAGGGAAACCAAGGCCTGGGGGCCAGATCCAGCCCAATCGCCTTCTAAATCCGGCCCACGAATCAGCGTGTTTTTACATGAGTATAATGTGTGCTTTTATTGGGACGCGGGTGGCGCTGTGGGTAAAAGCCTCAGCGCCTAGGGCTTGCCGATCGAAAGGTCGGCGGTTCGAATCCCCGTGGCGGGGTGCGCTCCCGTCGTTCGGTCCCAGCGCCTGCCAACCTAGCAGTTCGAAAGCACCCCCGGGTGCAAGTAGATAAATAGGGACCGCTTACTAGCGGGAAGGTAAACGGCGTTTCCGTGTGCTGCGCTGGCTCGCCAGATGCAGCTTGTCACGCTGGCCACGTGACCCGGAAGTGTCTCCGGACAGCGCTGGCCCCCGGCCTCTTGAGTGAGATGGGCGCACAACCCCAGAGTCTGTCAAGACTGGCCCGTACGGGCAGGGGTACCTTTACCTTTACCTTTAATGTGTGCTTTTACTTAAAATGCATCTCTGAGTTATTTGTGGGGCATAGGAATTCGTTCAGTTTTTCCCTTCAAAATATAGCCCGCCCCCCCACAAGGTCTGAGGGACAGTGGACCGGCCCCCTGCTGAAAAATTTGCTGACCCTTGGCTTATGGATTGGCAACTGGAACTGCAAGAGGCATTTGGGTGGCCAGATATGGTCCCACTGCGGGCAATCTCTACAACCAGCCTCAAAATTGCTACAACCAGACTCAACATCAGCCTTATTATGTTATTTTACTCCTCAGAGTAAGAACATAAAACCAACAAAGACCCAATCCTCCATTTTATTAACCACAGCTAGATTAATAATGGCAAAAAATTGGGATGACTTTAAATGCGAATCTTTTTGAAGTCTGAATTTTGTAAGTATGGGACATGGTGCTTATGTACAAATTAACCATTTCACAAAAGGAATATCGATCGGGGTGGGGGAAGGCTCACACCTTATATATGGCATGCCATCCTTTTACTGACTTTGTTAAGACAACTGATCTTGCTTTTCACCGTCCATCAACTCACGGAATCTTATGGAGAGACATGTTCATTTGATGGCCTTTCTTGGAACAACTAAAACTACAACCATCTTTCCTGTACAACCACTAAGCTCTCTTTTCCTTATATGGGTATGTTTTGTTACTTGAAATTCTTGTTGCTGGCATCTGTCTGTCTTGGGAGACAATGGAGGAATGTGCCTTTGGAGGCGAAGTCAAACTGCTGAAAGGATGCAGCGACTGGCCTGCTGTGACAACTTTAAAACAGCAAAAAAGAAAAGAGCTAAGTGTTTAGTTTTGCTTTATGATCATGGCTGGCACTTAAGGCTGGGCATCCAAATCTGTTTCCTAAGACTGGATCGGAATAGGAAATAAGAGGTTGCATAAGGAATTGGTCTAACTCCTTACAGCTAATTGGTACCACCAGCTGCACTGTGTTTTGCAAAGCAGGAGCCAGATTTGTAAGGCAAGCCACAAAATCCTATTTATCCCATAGACTATCCACACCCAGAAAACCATGGTTTGAGATGGCCAGCAAACTAGGATTTCAGACCAGGGATTAAAGCTAGTTTAGAAAAACTGTGGTTTGACACCACGTCCAAAAGTCAATCAACAAAGGTTACTGTCTAGCACAGTGTCTGGAGATCTGCAGGGAAGGTTGGGGCAGAGGTAAATTGCACAAGCCATAGTTTGCCAGTACATTTTCAAAAGCAAATTTGAATCACTGCACTTAGTGCAAAAATAATTTAGAGTGATCTCTGAACCAACCCTTCAGCTCACTTCAGACACCCAACCATGGTTAATGAATCACAATTATGGTTGGCTTGACGTCTGAACTGATAAGCTGTTATTTGCAACCGGCTGACAAACCTGAATTGGAACTCGTGAACTGAAGTTAGTTTATAGAGATGATAGTTTGTGCTGTCTATGGTTTGGCACAACACATGAACTTACAAGCTACAGATATAGCCATTGCTATACTCCCAGAGTTGGAAGCACCATGAAGACAGAAGTGAACTTACAAAGCCTAATGCTAATCATTTTAAGAATGGAAGGAGAAAAGCAGATGTAAGCCATGGTTTAATAGATGTGTGCTCCCATACCGGTGAGTCAGAATACACAAAACTGACCACACTCATATCTTGGATGTTTGCATGCTTCAAAGAGCTCATGAACCTTGCCACAAATGACTGCAACTATCTGGGCCCCTGCTCAGCCTCTGTGTGTGTGTGTGTGTGTGTGTGTGTGTGTGTGTGTGTTAGTCATAAAATGGCTTAGGGTGGGGAAATAACAGCATTACCTATTGACACTGATGTGACAGGGACCTGTAGCTCATTTTGCAGTGCTGATTATTCCACTAAGCATGTTACCTGGACAAAAATCACATTTGCCCAGAGGGGGCAAACACATCTGTCTGAGTAGCTGGAAACTGCAAATTTTCCCCACAACAGGTGCGCTAGCTGTGGGAAGAAGATCCTGCAGCAAACAGCTACCGTATTTATTGTGCAAAAAAACAACAACAACATGTCGTCCGGAAAAGCCTGCAAAATGTTGAGGTTGCTTTTCAAAACCTCAAAACTCTGTTAAGCAGCCGGCCTATTACACGGAAACCTTTCCCGCTTCTGCTCAGCTCCCTTTCCTACTTTACAGTGCAAGCAGAATCCAGTCCCAGAGAATTTCAGCACCAGTTATGTATAGGGATCCTGAAGCACCATTCCTTAGCAGCTTGTGTGGCAACAAGACTGTTGTTGTTTGACAGCAACACGCCTGCCAAAATCACATCGCAGAAGCTGGCTCTTCAGATTGCTCCGGAGATCCAGAAGGAGGCTGCCAGCTGCCATGTCATACGCATGTCAGCTAAACCGTGGACTTCATTTACAAATACAGAATGCTGCTTTGCTTGATTTTTCTCTTTCTCAACAAACCACACATTGCAGCTTTGTGAGAATGTGCATGCAAAAGGCTGCGTTTCAAAGTCTCCTCTAAAACATATTTTCACCCCCATCGCATTTTGAATATAGGAGGTTCCCTCCTGCATCCTAAAAGGTAAATAATTTTATCAGATATTTTGCCTGACTCGGACTAAACCGGCTGTAAAAAATATTATTTAGTTGCTCTGAGTGCAGCAGGTCTGGGCTTTGCTTTTAAACTTTCGCGACTGTGAGAGCGCACACTGACCTAAGCGGAGGTGATGCTGGATTTCTGTTAGACATGGGAAACAGATCAGGGTCCAGCTTCAGGACCACTGCAGCCGGGGCTTAAGAAGAGTTTGGATTTGATATCCCGCTTTATCACTACCCTAAGGAGTCTTAAAGTGGCTAACAATCTCCTTTCCCTTCCTTCCTCCCTCACAACAAACACTCTGTGAGGTGAGTGAGGCTGAGAGACTTCAGAGAAGTGTGGCTAGCCCAAGGTCACCCAGCAGCTGCATGTGGAAGAGCGGGGAAGCGAACCCGGTTCACCAGATTACGAGTCCACTGTTCTTAACCACTACACCACGCCGGCTTAAGAAGGTATGGGCAGCAATGTTGGATCATGCCAATCAGTGGCCCATCTAATCCAGCATCCTATTCTCCCCATGGCCAACCAGATACCTGTGGGAAGCCCACAACAGGAAAAGAGCACAGAAGCAGTCTCCCCACCTATGATTCCCAGCATCTTGCATTCAGAGGCATGCTGACCCTGACAATTATTCCTATTCTTATTTATTAAATTTGTATACTGCCTGTCAGGGGACTGGGGCAGGGAAATACAGAGCGATTCTGATGCTTCTGAGGAGCAGCTCCTCGTCCAGCAGTGGGGAAAGCCACACCTCCAGTGGAGCAGAGGGGGAAGGGCGTAGCCAAGCGAGGGGAGGGCTCGAAGATGCTACTGAGAGCCCAAGCGCCTCATCTAGCCCGGCTAGCCAGGAAACAGACATGCCGTTTCCGTCGCCCAGCTTGCGCAGAGCGGTGAAGCGTAAGGAGGGGATGTGGAGATTTGGAGTGTCTAAGTTCTTATGTTGGGGGAGAAACCGGAAGGGGCCACTCCCGGAATCTGCAAGTGACTAAGGCGGACATGAACTTTGGGGTTCTGCGCTGTAAATAGTTTGCACCAAATAAAATCTGTAAAAGACAGGTCGGAGTCCTGCCTGGTTACTCACGAGCAACCACCACCAGCACCTGACACTGCCCTTCATCCATGGATCTCAGGGTGCTTCACAACATAAAATTACAAAAAAACCCAAAAAAAACAAGATACATAATAAAAACAAGAACAAAAACAAACCAATAATCCCCACCTTCCACAAATGCACTTGGTTGAAGAGAATGTTTTTGCCTGGTGCCTAAAAGTGTACAATGAAGGCGCCAGGCGGACCTTCCCAGGGAGAGCATTCCACAAACAGGGAGCTGCTGCAGAAAAGGCCCCTTCTCGTGTTTCCACCCTCTTGACCTCTCGTGGAGGAGGCACACGAAGAAGGGCCTCGGATGATGATTGCAGGCTCTGAGTAGGTTCCTATGGGGAGAGGCGGTCCTTGAGGTGTTGTGGTTCTGAGCCATTTAAGGCTCTATAGGTCAAAACCAGGACCTTGAATTGGGCCTGGTAACTAATGGGCAGCCAGGGTAGTCTGGCCAGGGTCAGCGTGATATGCTCCAACCATCCTGCCCTGGTGAGCAACCTGGCTGCCAAATTCTGCACCAGCTGAAGTTTCCAAACAATGGAGACAGAAAACAGCTATCATTTGAATCCAGGCTCTTTAATCCAGCACACCACCACAAAACGCTCTCAGCGATGCTATGGGAAACACTTTAAAAAAAGAGAGCAGAATTTTCTCGGTGAGGTGCAATTTACTCTAACTCCAAACATTCTTAAATAAGTAGGTTTGGCTGCTTAACCCAACCCAACCCAACTCAAGCGATCTCTTGCCAGCTTCTACGACTCCAGTTGCTGGTGCCACACTGTGTGAACAGCGGACCTGTGACCTTCTGAGGGTCACACAGTTTTGTATTATGCACATCCCTTTCCCCTCTCTGGGCCATTTGGACAAAATTAGTTTGTGCTTTAATGGGGCTCATCCAAGAACTCCTCCTTGCAACATCCTGCTGAGAAGATTGTCAGGTGCAATGGCAAAATGTCCTAAGTAAATTTAAAGAGGAAGACAGCCGACCCACAAGAGGCTTTTTAAACATCCCCGTTCTGGTGCGTTTGGCTCTAAGCCTTACAGGAAGAGCTTCCATGGCTTTGGGAAACGCACGTTCTCTGCCTTCACTGGGAAATTCCTCCCCAATTTTCCACTTCAGAGCTTGCAGGGTATCCAATCTAAGGAGCTGAAGGTATTTCTGAGACTCCTCGACTTGCAGTTTCATTAGGAAGCAAACTTTGCAAAACCGGAATCCAAAAGGCAAGACTGTCTTCTTAAGATTATCTGGAAGGGTGGTAAACAAATTCAGCCTCCTCTCAGACACACACCAATTTGATTAACGTTTCCTGCATTGTTTTCTGTCCTTTCCTTTGTGCAATTTTAACTAAAAAGCACTCCCTAGCTGACCCAGTGAACGTTCCAGCGCTTGACTTCATTCCGTTTTCTTGGCATTTCCCAGCCACGATCATGCTCCACAGCTGTGCAGCCTGCAGAACTTCCCAGAGAAATGTAGCTTCAAAATATCTCCTAATCAGAGCCAGGGCAGAAGAAAACCAGTCCACTTCTTTTAGGTGAAGAATGGCAGAGGAGAAGCAACCAATTTCCATGAGGTCTGGCAGCATGATCCAAAGAACTTTTCAAATATGAAATAATAACCTCAGGTTCACCGCCAAAACATACAGTACTTTCACATTTAGATGTTACAAATGTCTTACTTTTATTTTCACATGTTGTCTTCTTCCCCGCCCCTGAAACACAGCAGTTTTCAATATTTCATAACACATACCCCAAAGTAGCTGGAGAATTTTGATATGGCTTTGGCCTAGCCCCAGAACTGGCATTCGATTAGTATTGAGATTTCCATCTTTGGTCACAATTACAGCCATGCTGCGTACCCAGAAACATGCATGCTGCTCCCTCGTATCGAAATGTAATAAAACACATCCCATTTAATTGATGTGAGCACTTGAGCACTTATTCACATGAAAAGCAACACAAATATATCCATCAAACAAGCAGAACTACTCAAAGAAAATGGCAGAAGTTTCTGTCCTGTGAGACTGCTAGTGGTATGTTACAGCTTCTTCTGTAACAAATGCCTCCTTTAGAAATTTACTAGAGTGCCCACTTTTCCCTTGCCAAGGACTAGCCTGGTATTTCTCCTGCCAGTTTCCTCCAGCTACCGCCCCCCCCCCATTTGCTCTCGGTACCCCACACCTCATTTTGTAGCAAGCACCGCTCCGAATCAACCATCAGCGCTGCATCTCCCCACCCAACCTTTTTCTTAGCCTCTGTTCCAAAAACCAGACTGAACCATTCTTAAGGATAGGACAAGGGCAGGGACAGAAAGGGGTGGGGCAGAGGGTAATGTGGTTTTTAGGTAAACACAGGAAGTCACTAGAAATTGCTAGGCAACCATCACTTGCATCTGTGTCGTGCCTAGGTAAAGGTAAAGGGACCCCTGACCATTAGGTCCAGTTGTGGCCGACTCTGGAGTTGCGGTGCTCATCTCACTTTATTGGCCAAGGGAGCCGGCGTACAGCTTCCGGGTCATGTGGCCAGCATGACTAAGCTGCTTCTGGCAAACCAGAGCAGCGCATGGAAACGCCGTTTACCTTCCCGCCGGAGCACTACCTATTTATCTACTTGCACTTTGAGGTGCTTTCGAACTGCTAGGTTGGCAGGAGCAGGGACTGAGCAATGGGAGCTCACCCTGTTGCAGGGATTTGAACCGCTGACCTTCTGATCGGCAAGTCCTAGGCTCTGTGGTTTAACCCACAGCGCCACCCGTGTCCTCTCGGTACCCAACACTTCAAATCAACCATCAGCGCTGCATCTCCCCACCCAACCATTTTTCTTAACCTGCTCATAAAACCAGATGTGCAAATGTCACTCTCATCCTCCTCATCCCTACCCCCACCCCCAAAAAACACGGGAGGAGGGCCAAGCCTAGTGTCTGTTTAGCAGTGGCTATACAGAGGTTTATACAGTCATACCTTTGGCTACAGCCGCTTCAGGTTGCGTTTTTTCGGGTTACGGACAGCCGAAACCCGGAAGTACCAGAACGGGTTACTTCCGGGTTCTGGCGGCCACACATGCACAGAAGCACTAAATCGCACTTTGCACATGCGCAGAAGCGCCGAATCACAACCTGCGCGTGTGCAGACACAGGTTGTGAATGCTGCGGGTTGTGAACGTGCATCCTGCACGGATCACGTTCGCAACCCGAGCGTCCACTGATAAACATATATGACGCAGTTACATGTTCATGGTTAAAACAAGGACAGCTGAACTTGCGTGCTCAGGAATATCTGCTCATTTTGAAGCCCCAACAGCTGGTGCCCGATGCAAAAATCCCAGTTGTTCTACAGGAGAGCTAGCTTTGCCCAGGAAAATTAAATTAAAGCTACTATTTCCTGCAGCATTAAGCGCCGAGCCAGAATTTGTTGAAAGCAAAAGCGAGATTTGAGAAGCAGAAAAATTCAAGGCAGTGCTTGCCTGTGCCACTTTTGCCATCGGTAAATTTCGAAAGGGATCTTTGCGGAGACCAGCGAGACGGAAGCAAATAAACGCCGAAGCACAATGCCCCTTTGAAAAAAGCGGGGTGGAAGAACAGCTACACTTTTTTTTCCTCTGCCAGCTTGGGAAAACAAACCAAAAGAAAAGAAAAGCATTCATTTCCCCCCTCTTGAAACTTCAGCACTAGGAGCTGCATATTGGAGTCAAAGGCAAGGCCAAGCATTCCAACCGGGGAGAGGAAGAAAGGCGAACCTTTGTAGCTCTGACATGCAGACCCTATTGACGTGAGTCATCACTACTGGAAACAAAGGGGAGCATTGTGAACCTGGGCACAGGTGTGCCATTTCATAAATACCTTGGGGGCCACTAAGTCAGAAGGGGAAGGAGACCTTGGCGATAGCAACTCTCCAAGGGTGCCCACCGACTCTGCGTTACATGCAAACACTTGCAGCCTCTATCTCAGATGCACGCTCTTAATCATGCAATGTGCGGCTGCAGTATTAGGACAACATGCTTGCAACTCAGAGACATGTCAGAATTTTTGCAAACCAAACAGCTCCTGCTGCTATTTTGCATAGGAAGCGGCCTCAAACCAGGTCAGCCTAATTGTACATGTAATCCAGTATGACTTCCTCTGACTGGGAGCAGCTCTATCATAACCAATCATATCATCATAGAATCTTAAGAGTTGGAAGGGACCCCAAGGGTCATCTAGCCCAACCCCCTGCAATGCCGGAATCTCAGCTAAAGCATCCATGACACATGGCCACCCAATCTCTGCTTAAAAACCTCTAAGGAAGAAGAGCCCACCGCCTTTCGTGGGAGTCTCTTCCACTGCCGAACAGCTCAGAACTGTCAGAAAGTTTTTTCGAAAGTTTAGTTGGAATCTCCTTTCTTGTAACCTGAAGTCAATGGTTCGTGTCCTATCTTCCAGAGCAGGAGAAAACATGCATGGTCCCTCTTCCATGTGACAGCCCTTGAGATATTTGAAGATGGCTATCCTATCTCCTCTCAGTCTCCTCTTTCCCAGGCTAAACATACCCAGCTCCTCTATGTTGTTATGATATATATCAGGGATGGCCAACTGGTCGACCGCGATCGACAGGTCGATCCTCCGTTGATTGTGGTTGATTGTGGTCTCATTGTACTCCGCCGGGGAAAAAGATCATCCGGCCCTGTCCTCTTGCTCTGTCATTCATTTGTGCACAATTGCAAAAGCCGAAGACGCCGTTATCGCTGTAAGTATGTGAGCAATTAATGGCTTGACTGCCCCCAAAAGAGAATGGAAATTGGGATCTCTCCATGGGTAGATCACTGCAATTTTCCCCCCTAGGAGTAGACTGCAGTCTTTTGGGAGTTGGACGTCCCTGATATATATCAGGCTACACAGGATCTTTTTCGATCAGCTACTGCCTGATCTTTTCAAGTAGAGAAGCCAAGAACACAGGACAAACGTAGCACTCCTGGGCATAAGAAATGGTTTGGGTGTGAAGCAAATCAATGGGCAGGGCACCTCCTGCATCTGCTACATCCTCTCCCTGATGTACGCTTCCCTCTGTGGCCTGAGCAACTCATTTGTTGTGTCTGGGAAAAGAGGAAACGACCACAGTTGCCAGATAGCTCCAAGGTATCATCCTTCATCGTTCCTGCAAGTGAAGTGGGTGTAGACCTTGCAGGTGGTGAAAGGGGTGTTTACTCGCATATGTACCCAGAAGAGCTTCAGCCAAAAGGTATATTTTATGCCAAAAGAGGGCTGCTGATTTTGCATAATCATTTAGAATGTGTAGCACCCAGGAAATCTGAAAACATGGCCCAGTGTCCATCAGCTGGAGAGCTGAAAGTCAAAGTGGGCCAAACTGAGCTGGCCCCAAATTATATCCTCCAGAGATTTGTAGACATTCAGCATGTTTCCTGCTTTAATCCCCAGCAGAGGAAGCATAATGTCTTTGGTGGGGACGGCCGTTGTCGCTCGCATACAAATCTGTAACGGCTACAAATTTGAGTTGCAACTGATGGGGGTAATATTGCAATGCAGTTAAAAGACTTGCCCTCTACTCCTTATTGGGCAGGGGCTTTTAATGCATATAGAAAAGGTTAGCTTTTTTAAATTAAAAACTATATAAAACTATGCATGGGGCAGAGAAAGTGGACCCAGAAAAGTGCTTCTCCCGCTCTTATGACACCGGAACTCAGGGCCATTCCATGAAGCTGAATGTTGGAAATGCATGTGCAGGCAAAACAAAGTACTTCTTCACATAGCTAAACTCTGGCATTCAAATCGCAGCTTGGAATTTAACAAAGCCCACAGGTAGCAGTTGCACATAGTTCCTTGGGAGTAAGTCCCAGTGACCTTAATAGAATTTACTTCCAAGTGAGCATACATGCAGGAAAGCTATCTAATCTTATGTACTTCTTAAAATACCAAGGGAACCAGCACTTGTATCCCATGCTGCCAACCACTGGAACAGCAGACTTTTGCTTGCCCAATGAAATTTCAGCCTCCTCCCCTCTCCCCGCACACTCTAGGCTTGGGGGGCTTCTTGGAGAAGATTTGCAGGAGGCAGGGGAGAAGGGCAAGAGGAAGTACCATTACACGAGCAGAACACGGCACATGCAGCATTAGATACAACCCAGAAGGTATTTTTAATGCTGGTACTAGACAGTATTCAAGGGTTGTTTCTGGGATTCACTATAGGTGGAGTGCTGATGTTTTAACCTAAAAATGTGATCGATGTCTTTGCCAAAAAGGACAAAATACAGGGGACCTCTTTCAGGGACCTCCCTTTAGCTACAGCTCCCTGCTGAGTGTACAGTCTATGGGAAAACCCAGGTTTACTGTGTAGTGCACAAAGTGGCTCCACAAAGAGAGAACAGGCAAAGCTCTATCCAACCTCCCCTGTCCCAATCTTTTCCGAACTTCAAAATGAAAGCAACTCGGCTTACTGCTTATGCGTCTGATGCTTCACTGAACGACATTGGTGCCCCTTTAGCTTAGTTCATTGAGAGTATGTTTTTTTGTTTTTTAAACTGAAATATATTACGAAGAAGCACCAGCTAACTTTACCGTGCAGTTCCTGCTCGCTTGACTTTGGGCTGCTTCTTGCTCTGCGTTCGGTTTTTTTCACAACAGGCACGGCTGCTCCTCCTCCTCCTCCTCCTCCCCCGTTCGCGGCTCCATTGTGAGCCTTGATGGTGCCATTGTAGACTGGGGAACAGTTTCCTAGATGGCTCTTGTAGATGGACGAAGGGGGGCTGTTCAAACGGTTTTGGCGATCGATCTGCCGTTCTTTGATTTTTTTGTGCGGTGGTTTGTTGTACTGATCTTCCCTGGTTATGTAACTGGACATTCCATATAGTGGTATAATCTCTGAAATTTAAAGAAAAGAAACAGGTTCATCTTAGACTCCACAGCCAGCTTCATCAGCACTCATTTAACCACCATAATGAAAAACACTGCTTGCGTTCCCACGTAACACTAAACTTACCAGGACCATGAGATTTCCCGAAGAGGAGGTTGCAGCTGCTTTCCTCCTCCCAAGCCCTCTTTCCTGCTGAGTTGAGCTAAGCCAAGACTTGGCTTAACAAGTCATCCAATCCAGGAGTGGTGGTGAAGCTATAGGTCTCACTAACCATGAGCTGTAGCCAAGGACTGTTCTTGGTTAAGGAGACAGCATGACCACAAGTCCCAGCTTAGATGAAATGCAAACCAAACCTTGGCTTGGTTCAACACAGTGCGGCGGTAAAGAAAAGACGGAGGAAGGAACAAAATGGAATCATGCTCCATGTTATTGTTGAAGCTTCAGCAAGTACTTGTTTGCATGGTGTTAAGCCTATCGGTGTGGTTGCTCGAGAGCGATCAGGCAAGATCCCTCACTGGTCTTTTCAAAGGCTTTATTATTGGTGCATAAAGATTTACAATGCAGAACGCCTCTGTTCCATGTCTTGCTCAATCACTAGCAGAATCTGAGAGTGGGCGGTCCTTAAACTTTCCCCAGCAGAGTAGTCTCTTGACCCCCAGCCAACACCTCCCCTCTCTGCGCGAAAGCTTACTGCGCAAGGAAGGCTTGGGTAAAGGGGGACCTCCCCGCTTTGCTCAGGCAAGGTGTCCTGGCACTACCTTGCACCCTCCGAGCCCTGCAGCTCTTCCCCACTAGAGGCATGGCTTCCTTCCTCCGCTGAGGAAGTGCTGCTTCCCACGATTTTTGGAGGTTCTCTGTAATCCATCTCCCCTTCCTCCTCTCGCCTCTGAGCCAATGGCAGTTCCCTGACACATGGTAAACAAGTTAGGTTTACCATGCCATGTGAATCAGATCACTGAACACTTGCATCCTATTGACACTGTACTCTTCTAAATACAGTGGTACCTCTGGTTACGTACTTAATTTGTTCTGGAGGTCCGTTCTTAACCTGAAGCACCACTTTAGCTAATGGGGCCTCCTGCTGCCACCGCCACACGATTTCTGTTCTCATCCTGAAGCAAAGTTCTTAACCCGAGGTACTATTTCTGGGTTAGCGGAGTCTGTAACCTGAAGCGTCTTTAACCTGAAGTGTCTGTAACCCAAGGTACCACTGCACAGGCAAATGCTTCAGCATCAAGTCAAGGTGTCTCATAGAGCTAGTAGGTCAAACCTAGAATATTTTTTATTTCAGGCTTTCAAACATAATGTCAGCAAGAGCCCTAGAAATGCACATGCCTGAAATTAACATTTTGCACCATGAGCCAATTCTGATAATCTTGCCCATTCTTGTCTAAAAAAAGAAACTGGCCATCCTTTAATTTGAAAATGTCCTCCGAGCAAATGCAGCCAAGAACCGCAGGTGACCACAACAACAGATGTTTTGTTACAACTTGTACCGTATCTTCACTGAAGTAGCTGAGAGGGAGGGAGGGGGGCTTTCTTCAGTTAGTACATTCATATGTGGGCACCTCCTTTGATAGATCCTGGTCATTCCTTTATATATTTAGCACATTTGCATCAAATCTGTGAAGAGCACAGAATATGCTCATCCATGCACATCTGCTCAACTGCAAAACACATCTTCTGTAGTTGCAGAATCTGGGAGATATTGCAGCACAAAATGCTAGAGTTGTGAGCATAGCTTATATAATGATACGTGGACTTTTTCCAAACTTGCTCTAGACCTAAAAGCATATCCCAAGACCTAAAAGACTTTCAAGCACCGAGGAATGAAATGGAAGACTACTATTCATAACTCTCTGCATGGCAAAGCTATGCCTCTCATGTCCTAATTCTAAACACATGTCAAAGGGCTTTATTTCCATAAATTATAGGTTGGGCCAAGTCAACCTTCACCTAAATTTACTGTGCGGCATCTGAAACTCCATGGGGAGGCAGGAGTCTCTGACCACAGGGTTAAGCTCAGCATCATGGCATTGCCAGTTCCTCTGGAGCCACATGGAAAACGAGCGGTAATGCCAGGCATAGCTGTGTATACTGCACAGCTCATTAAGGGCTACACCGGAGACCCTGCTCACACTTCTCTCAATGAAAAGGGAGGTAAGAAATGCTTTGGGGAAACTGTGGCTTTTTCAGTAATGGCCCCAAATATATGCAACAGCCTGCTCACGGAGCCCCTCTGGAGCCCAGGCTTATAGACTTAGGAAAAATGTGCTTTTGTTGGGGGAGTTACTTATTTATAGCTTTTCTAAATCTCAGGTTTTATGTTGTCTACTGAGTATTTTAGGGTTGAGTATATCACCATAACAAATTGTGATACTTCCATCGTGTTGTTTAATAATAATAATAATAATAATAATAATAATAATAATAATAATAACAACAACAACAACAACAACAACAATAATTTATTTATACCCCACCCATCTGGCTGAGTTTCCCCAGCCACTCTGGGTAGCTCCCGATCAAGTGTTAAAAACAGTACAGCGTTAAATATTAAAAACTTCCCTGAACAGGGCTGCCTTCAGATGTCTTTTAAAGATAGGATAGCTGCTTATTTCCTTCACATCTGAAGGGAGGGTGTTCCACAGGGTGGGTGCCACTACTGAGAAGGCCCTCTGTCTGGTTCCCTGTAACCTCACTTCTCGCAATGAGAGAACCGCCAGAAGGTTTCATTCATTCATTTAATAAATATGTATTCTGCCCCAAACCTGTAGATCTCAGGGCAGTTTTATGAAAACAACAGTTGATAGTGAAGCATTTTCATCTGCACCAAAGGCTATATAGCTCATGGGACTCCCCCCTAAAGGAAGCAGCAATACCATCCGTGGGGAAAATGAGATCTGAAAAGATGTGATCGTTCAAAACACCTGGGGCGAAGGGAACTAGCTCAGGGGCAATAGCATCGGCTTTACAAGTAGAAGGTCCCAGATCCAATATCTGGTGTCTCCAAAGCACGGCTAGCAGAGACCCCTGCCTGAAACCCTGGTGAGCTGCTGCCAGCCGGTGCATGCAGTACTGACCTGATGGTCTGACTTGGTATAAGGCAGCTTCCTATGTTGAGAAACTCACTGCAAAATCCCTGCTGCTGTTTTCTATTCTACCATTTGGGTATGACGCAGATTAACCACATCTATCAGAAACAATTCTGCTCTCAATTGCTTTCAGTTGCATGTCTTGCATTCTGATGACATTATCATAAATGGGAAAGGGTCTCCCTTCGCAGCACACATGAAGAGGAGCATCTCTGATGCAGGAAACTGCTCAAATCTCTCACATACAATAAGGATGGCCCTGTTACCCTCAGGGACCATGAGACAGTTTCACAGTGACCCACTGCACATTCTTTTCCAGAAGCAGGCAAAAGATTGTTGTTGGGAGTGGTGTGTTTTTTGCAAAATAAATAAATGACACCTCTCGTCTTTTCCATTTTTGAGAAGTCACCAGCATGACTTCACATGACATGAGGGATAAAGGTGCTTTGTCTCTATTCATTAGTGACAAAACAGGGGACTCGTGTTTGCTTCTTTCTGACAGTGGTCCTTGCCTGGAGGGCAAGGCTTGTCAGATCTAATTTTCTTTGCTAACCTGACTGCAGCTGGCTAAACACAAATGCACCGGACAAGCACAGCCACCACCCCTCGCCCGGATAGTAGGAAGCCTTGGTCCTGAAGAGTCCCTCAAATGCTTACCCAGCCTCTTTCTGAAGGCCTCCAAGAAAAGCGATTCCCCATTTATGACAAACTATGCCAAAGGCATAGTTTAGGGACGCAGGTGGCGCTGTGGGTTAAACCACAGAGCCTAGGACCTGCTGATCAAAAGGTCGGCGGTTCGAATCCCCGCGGCGGGGTGAGCTTCCGTTGCTCGGTCCCTGCTCCTGCCCACCTAGCAGTTCGAAAGCACCTCAAAGTGCGAGTAGATAAATAGGTAGCACTCTGGCGGAAAGGTAAACGGCGTTTCCGTGCACTGCTCTGGTTTGCCAGAAGCGGCTTAGTCATGCTGGCCACATGACCTGGAAGCTGTACGCCGGCTCCCTCGGCCAATAAAGCGAGATGAGCACCGCAACCCCAGAGTCGGTCACGACTGGACCTAATGGTCAGGGGTACCTTTACCTTTATGCCAAAGGCCGGTCTTTGCTCGCAGTCCCAAACCAGATACCCAACAGCAACTCTCAGGCAACTAGTACCCAGAGGCATCTTGCCTCCAACTCCCCTGGTCTTATAATTAGGAATTTCTCCCTAACCCTAATGCTTCATCGAAAGCAAATCTCCTGAAGTCCCTCCCAGCCAGCGAGCCCCTAACAGGGCTACAAAGCTCTAAGACGACTGGAGTCGCGAGCAGCAGCACTCCTCTTCAGAGTGAGGAACTGAGATATGAAAGCTAGGAGCTTAAAGGCACCCTAAACCTAGGTTATGGGCGCAACAACGGAATGTCTAGGCACACTTTATTATAACAAAAATACAAAGCTGAAAATGAACGAACTGCAGCTAAAATATTATGTTCGTTTTTCACCTGGTCTAGTCCGTCCCCTGCCCACACCCCTTAATATTCTTCTCCAGTCTTCAGAGAGTAGATGGAAGTGGGGAGGCAGAAAAAGGTCCCCTTTCCTTCCGCTCTGCAGTTTTAATCTGAAATCTTAGGCGCAGTACTGTGCCCAGAGCTCAGAAACTGCTCACGCTAATGAAAACCCTGCTGCAAAATGCGCCTAGGACAACGGGAGTTTCGAACGCTGCTCCTCTTATAGCTGAAGGGGCAAACTGCAACATTTCACTGGTACAACTTCAAAGCCTGGTATTGATAATGAAGCAAATACTGCAAACATTTAAAGAAAAATAAATCCCTTCCTGTAATACACCTGTAACTTCAATCAGCTTTGTATTGTACACATTTTGTTTCTTTAAAAAAAACCCCATGCAAAATATAATCATGCTGGGGGAAAACAGCAAAATACACGAAGTCCAGATGGTTGAAGAGGCTCACTGGGTAGGGCAGAGTCGCTATGCTTGATTCCCAAGAGTTAGGTGGCTGTTGCTTATGGGGAAGGAGAAGGTGACGCAGAAAGGAGGGCAGCATGGTGGAAACGCATTGGCAGGATGCTGGATTGGCTCTGCCAGCGTGTTTGCAATGTGCCCATCTCCCTGTTAGCCTCAGCAACCCACCTGTTGGGAGGCTAGCATAGCACCCAGCGAGCTGCTTCTGCTAGGCTAGAAACCCCACACCAGTTGTCCTCTTACCTTGCTCTCCGTAGATTGTAGGGGGGAGATGATGCTGAGGGAAAAACTGGGGTGGCATGTCTCCAGGCCCAGTCACCGGTGGGTAGAAAGCCGTATGAGAGTTATGGATGAAATGCGGGTGGTGAGTAAGATACGGGGGTAAGTGGTGGGTCGGAGAAATGGCAGAAGGGTAGCTGGGAGGGTAGCACTCCGGAGACTGAGGTGTGACCACCACCCTGCGAACACCCGTGTTGTCTTCTATTACCTGCAAAAAAAGAGGAGGCAGCAAGGTTGATATAACAGATGCAATTCGCAGGTGAAATAATTTTAAGACGCACGGATTTTATTCCCATTAATAATAATAAAAAGCTTTTCATGGTTAGTAAAAATAACGTCCATATCCAAGCGCCAGCACTTCTGGTGGTAATGTCGTTCATGGCAGACACTCAGGCAGCCACACAAATTATAGCAAGGCATTCCGTAATTGCTTTATCAATGGAATTTTGAATGGAGATCAAAGGAAAACCGAAATACGTGCACCAACGGCCCCTTTGAATGGACAAACCTTGCCTTATTCATGAACACCGAACAGCACGGACAGAGCTAACGGTGAACAATGCATTATTTATTTGCAACAAAACAAAAAACCCAAAAGCGTGAGAATCCACCGTTTTGGATAAAGGAGCTATAATGGGCAAATGATAAATTAGGATTGAACTCTGCCCATCTGTGGATATCCTACCTGAGAATACCCCTAATCCTAGATCCAGAGCTGACCCCTACACCTCTTTTTAATTAAATCAGCACAGTCACCTTCCACATGTCCCTGAAGCACACAAGATGTGCCTGACGTCTACTTTGTACTGCAGAAAGCGCCCAGTTCCAAGTTTTAGTTGGGGGAGTGTTAATAGGGTTCATGTCCCATAATGGGCATCTCCTTGGCCACTGTAAGAATAAAAGGTTGGACTAAGTGGGCAATTGGCCTGATTTAGCAGAGATCTTCTTACGTTCATGCTTAGCTCTCCCCACTGAAATCAATCGCCAAGAACTAAGTTTTGGCTAGGCTATGCCTAAAGTTTTTGACGAATAATGGTATATTACTTTTGACTCTGGGTATGTTTTGGGGGGAAGTTCTCTATGCGGAGATTTAAAGTTTATAGTCATGTTTCTAAAAGGTAAATTGTATTTTCATTGTGACCTTGGGAATTAACGGAGACTCAATACATTTGAACAGATTTACCCAAGACTTCATAAAGAAATCATATCTGCGTTTCCTTCAGGCTTAGATAATGTTCTGTCTGACTTAACAGGTTCACGCAGCCTGGCACTTCGAGTCTATATAAGCTATGAGTTCCTCCCACTGTCCATCCCAAGAGAACAAGGTTTTCTGGACTGTGTTGGAAACAGAGCTGGGCCAAAAAAGGAATCACTTTTCACGAAAACTTCAGCCAGCTTTGAAAAGTATAGCCCCCCACCCCACCCCACAACTTTCAGTGAATGTTGAAGAATAGGTAAAACATAGGCCAACTTATTCATAGCCACTTTTACTTCTGGGCAACCTTATGAAGGCCACATGCTGGTGGGGCCAGAGGCAAAAGTAGGAGGTGCAAAGAATCATAGAATTGTAGAGTTAGAAGGGACCTCAAGGCTCATCTAGTTCAACCCCCTGCAGGAACCTCAGCTAAAGCATTGATGACTGATGACCATTCAAACTCAAATGTAAAAATTGTCTTTCCACAGTAGGGTAGTTTCTACATATAAACACCCACCCACCCCTTCCTCTTTATGCTCTACCCAGATGAGCAAAAGGCATTAACAGAATTCAAAGGCCCATTTTAGCCAGGTACAGACAATAGGAGTGCAACAGTGGAACAACAGTGAGGAGGTGTGGTCTGGGGAGATGGGGCATGGCTTAGAAAGAGGCCCAAGGGTCAGAGGGCAACATCTGGCCCCAAGGGTCTCCACTCCTGCCCTACACAAAGCAATTCAGCAGAGCACTCCAAAGTTGACACCACCTCATATAGTCAAGTAATCACGCCAAGAGAGGACATCCACACTATGGCCACAAAGCAAACTGACTTGAGCAAACCAGAACACACACAAAAAAACCAGCACCTCAGCAAGCAAAGAAAATACAACAAATAGAAGGGACTCTGTATTGACACCCTGTGAGGTATGTTTTCGAACTTCTGGGTTGCAACTAATTATATTAAGCATATATATATATACAGTGATACCTCGGTTTTCGAAGGTAATCCATTCCAGAAGACTGTTCGAGTTCTGAAAAGTTCGAAAACTGAAAACTCAACAGCCGACAGCTAGGCCTCAGAATCTTGCACTCAGCGGAAGCCCCGTGGCATGTTCGACTTCTGAGGCATGTTCCAAAACCAAAGCATTTATTTCCGGGTTTATGGCGTTCAAAAGCTGAAATGTTTGTCAATGGAGACGTTCAAAAACCGAGGTACCACTGTATATATATAGCACTATCAAAGTACGGAATGTTTTACGGAATGGGCAGCAAGAAACAGATCATTGGCTGAAAGTAGCTTACAAAACTAAGGCTTCAGCAGTGAGGAGAAACACAGGCAAGGCTGGAAAGAGACAAAGGTGGCTTCTCCATTCTTCTTTGTGTTTCAGAAACAGAGGGAGTTGAGGGAAGGGAGATCTTCGAGGAAGAAGCAAAGGATTGGGGAGGATCGCAGAGCAGTTGGAGTCCCCATCCCACAACCCCATAAATATTGTGCCCCTTTCTGCTTTAAAGAGGCTCTACAGCTGTTCACAGCAAAGCTACAGGGAACCAGGCAGAGGGCCTTCTCAGTTGTGGCACCCACCCTGTGGAACACCCTCCCACCAGATGTCAAAGAGATAAAAAACTACCTGACATTTAGAAGACATCTGACGGCAGCCCTGTTCAGGGAGGTTTTAAATGTGTGATATTTTAATGTATTTTTAATCTTTGTTGGAAGCCACCCAAAGTGGCTGGGGAAACTCAGCCACATGGGCGGGGTACAAATAATAAATTATTATTATTATTATTATTATTATTCACCTGCTGATGGTCAACAAAGCCCACCTTGCCCCACACAAGGCAGCTGTTTCTGCAGATCATTTTCCTAGAACCTAGGTCACTTCAATCCAGAGCTTCAATCAATGGGCAGCAAAGGTAACATTTGAGGCTAAAACCCCATAGTCCTAAGGGTTGGTGTAACAAAATGGGGTGGGGTGGGTTTTATAGCTTTCACCTAATAGGCCTTGTTATTTCTCCACAGGGGTATCTGCTTTCTGCCTGGCTCTCGAGACGCAGCCTTCCGAGGGCCGACCAAACCGAAGTCAAAATATGTTTTCGTTCACAAGCTGGAATGTTCTTATTTCCTTTACATCCTTGTCATCCCAGTGCCAAAACAAACAGAAGGCAAATTAAATAATCACTCAATAGTCCTATTAATTACCGACATCGCTGGGCCCGGGCAAGAGCAAATAAGGCGAACACAGCTATTATAACATCAGCACCAACAAACAACAACAGAAAAGCTACACCAAGTGACTACTACGTGCTTCAAGCTGTTACTTGGTATGAAGTCATTTGAAAAAACAGAACATTCGTTTTCCACATGGCGGGAAGTACGTTTCAATTCAACGGGGAGAATGTGGGGCGGGGGGAAGAGAGAGAGACAATATATAGCTTTTTCTATGACTACACGGCCAGCTGCTATATTCAGATGTTAAAGGGCTGATTTTACAAAGCTTACTCTTCGTGGTAATGTAGAGCAGCCCTAGATGCAAGAGGAGGGAGGAAGATCAGATGGGGACGTCCAAATGGATGGTCCAGGGATGGCTGGGAGAGATCTTCCCCTTCTGCCTCTATCTAACCCTAACCCTGCGGAAAGCCATCTAATTAGACTTTAATTTGATTTTGACCTGTTTTTAGGAGGTAATTTAATTATTGTTTGATTTTATTCTAATGTTATACAGTGGTACCTCGGGATAAGTATTTAATTCATTCCAGAGGTCCGTACTTAACCTGAAACTGTTCTTAACCTGAAGCACCACTTTAGCTAATGGAGCCTCCTGCTGCTGCCACGCCGCCGGAGCACAATTTCTGTTCTCATCCTGAAGCAAAGTTCTTAACCTGAAGCAATATTTCTGGGTTAGTGGAATCTGTAACCTGAAGCGTATGTAACCTGAAGCGTATGTAACCCGAGGTACCACTGTATATCTGATGATAGCCGCCCTGAGCCCGAATTCGGCCAGGGAGGGTGGGATATAAATAAAAGTTTATTATTATTATTATTATTATTATTATTATTATTAGAGAGGAGGAAGCAGATCTGCGAACCCTCTTCCCCATTCCTTCTGCGGAGTTCCATGGGCTTTGACCAGCCAGCAGGAGGGACTCAACAAGAGGCATTTTGAGCTGGAGGCAAAGAGGAAGTACACAATTTTGTCACTAAGAACCCTGATGGTGCCTTCATAGGTGGGACCAGGTCGCCACCATGAGGGCTAGAAGCTTGCGCACAAAAAGAGAGAGAAGGCAGGATGTTGAATTCCGTGTACCTGTTTGAAATGTCACATCCCTGCCGGCACCCGAATTCTTTTGCTGAAAAAAGCATACCTGTGATATATAACCTGGAGGCACATGTATGGGAGGAATAGATCCATTTGGCGACATCATGGGAACCTCTGCGGGTCCTGTGAAGATAGAAAGAGGAAAAACCAAACGATTAAGATATGCTTTATGTTCATGTGTACTGTGCTGAAAGACTCTAGGACATCTGTAGAACCAATTTTGATACTTACATGCTCTACAGTGGTACCTCTAGTTATGAACTTAATTCGTTCTAGAGGTCTGTTCTTAACCTGAAACTGTTCTTAACTAGAGGCGTGCTTTTGCTAATGGGGCATCTTACTGCGGCTGTGCCACCGGCACACAATTTCCGTTCTCATCCTGGGGCAAAGTTCTCAACTCAAGGTAACTCTTCCAGGTTAGCGGAGTTTGTAACCTGAAGCGTTTGTAACCTTGTTTGTAACTCGAGGTACCACTGTACATATGTCTCCCCAGAAGCACATAGCTGATACCACCTCAATTGCTCCTCACACATCACTCCAGGAATGTTTAAGAACTTCCACTCATGCAGTTGGGCTTCCTGGCATATTGACATAACCCACGAGCAACACCAGTCCCCTTGGGAGAGATGTACCATGTTCCACGAGTGCACCTTATAAACATTTAAAGTGAAACAATCTGACTGGAAGATTTTGTTTGTTTATTTGAATATATAAACATAAAGTGAAAATAATAACATAAACGTGTTTCCAGGCAAAAGTGGGTGAAGCCACATTACTCCAGTTGCATATAACTGGTGTTCTTCTTAGAATTTCTGAACCAATTCAATCTACAGTCACTATTCTAGAATTATAATCAGCAAACACCAGTGCCAGTTTTGTGAACAACTGATTTATTACATTTGTTTTCCACAAGCAGCTTGGGTGGCATACTTGAAATCACACTATTTTTACCTCCAGGTCAAACCTACAAGGTAGGTCAGGCTGACACATGTTGACTTCCAAAGGCCAGACAGTGAGTTTCATGGCTTGGCAGCGAATTGAGCGTGTCTCCTCAGCCAAAATGCAACACTATCAGCTCTTCTACCATGCCCCTCAAAATCAGACTCCCACAAGCCAGTGCCCTCCAGATGTTTTGGTCTACACCACCCCTTGGCCCCAAACATCTGCATGGCACCAGGTGGGTGCAAGAGAAGGCCTTCAAGAAGACTGGCACTATACCCCAGAAGTGTTCATGCCCATTATATGGCTTTGCATAGAATTCAATCTTCTGGAGGTCTAAGTCCACGACAAGCCACCCTCAGTAAATAATAATAATCTAGCAAATATTCTATGATTTATAAATCACTTTAAGAGTCTGTAAAGGGCTTCACATATATAATGCTGGAATCCTTAGAACCCCATCCTTAGAACCTCAGTATTATTGTAGAATCATAGAATCATAGAGTTGGAAGAGACCACAAGGGCCATCGAGTCCAACCCCCTGCCAAGCAGGAAACACCATCAGAGCACTCCTGACATATGGTTGTCAAGCCTCCTCCAAAGAAGGAGACTCCACTACACTCCTTGGCAGCAAATTCCACTGACAAACAGCTCTTACTGTCAGGAAGTTCTTCCTAATGTTTAGGTGGAATCTTCTTTCTTGTAGTTTGGATCCATTGCTCCGTGTCCGCTTCTCTGGAGCAGCAGAAAACAACCTTTCTCCCTCCTCTATGTGACATCCTTTTATATATTTGAACATGGCTATCATATCACCCCTTAACCTCCTCTTCTCCAGGCTAAACATGCCCAGCTCCCTGTAGGGCAAGGCATGGACCCTCCTCCAATCAGTGTTAAGAGGGGAATTGATGGTAGACTGAAAGGGGGTCCTCCTACTAAACACCACACAGCCACCCATAGCCCCATAAGCCCCTATTATAAATGGGGGTTGTGGGGGATGAGGCTGAGAGACACTTGGCTCACTCAAAGCAGCCTAGTGAGATCATAGCACATCACGAGAGATACAAACCAGGAACTTTCCAAATTTGCACCTTGGTCTCTTAGCCGTTGTGATACATCAGTTCTTGAAACTGCTTAGTGATCCACACACACTGACTGGCATTCACAAAGGTCTGCAGGCACACATTGACTATCACAACAACACATACAACCACACAAAATCAGATGGATAATACTGGAGGAAGGTCTGAGCCTTATTGTCCCTGGGCAAGTGAGCTGGTTGCTGCTCAATTTCAAGCCTACGTGTGGCATCTGCACTGACACCTATTGAGCAAACAGGTACAGTACGGTAAAGCAGCAAAGGGAGTAGCCATTCACAAGGATCTCCAGTTTGTAACCCACTGGCCTAGACGAAACTTTCCCTTCCAAAAGTTTCCGATCGCGCTCAGTTTTTACATATGTGAAGAACTATCTCAGGAACATATGAAGACCACAAAACTCATTACCTCAGCAGTTTGGATTAACCAAGGAATGTGGTTATATAAGCAAGAGACTTGAAAGTTTCCACTCCAAACTCCAACCTTGGATGTCGAAAGTTCCTTTCTGAAGTATCAAATGCAAATACAGCAGCTCATGTGCCATAAGCATTAGGGCGCCGAGCTACATAAATCTAGGTAAAATGGAAAATAGGAAACCATACAGGGAATGGTTTAAAGACACCATATGTCTTACTTCTACAATGATTCTAACTGAAATGCCAGAAGACGTCTAAAATTCCAGGTCTGGAAATTTCACCATCAAGAGGCAGGCTTTCCACAAACTTAAATCACAAATTGGTGGCTTTCTGGTTATCATGACCAAAACGCCTTGGTCACAACATCAGAAATAAAGTCTCTCCTTCTTGCATTCTATCATGAGATAGGCTGTGCCATTGCTCAGTGATAGAAGTATCTGTTTTGCATGCAGAATATCTTGGGTTCAATCCTGGCATCTCCAGGTAGGACTGTGAATGTTTCAAATCCTCAATATTGAGCTCGATGGACCAATGGTTTGACTCAATGTAAGGCAGCCTCCTACGTTTCCTATAAGTGCAGCTGGGAGTACATAGGCCATAACTTTTGCAGATGCTTGTCTTAAACTGAGGCAAAGAGGAGTGACACACATACGCACAGACAAACACACGCTACTTGAAACAGTTATTAAAAGCTTCCGGTCTCCATCAAGATAAAATTATACGTCACTAAGACCCATTAGAAGCAATGGGAATTAAAGCCAGACATGCACCATTAGTTTATATGGAATTTAGGCTGCAACCCTGCCCCCCCCCAAAGCCTCAATGAATTGAGTCTTACTTCTGAGTAAACATGGTTAGGACTGCAAGTGTGACTTTCCCTAGCTGGATCAAGAGTGTAGCATTTAACTGATCAGCTTCTCAAAAGCTGTCTTGGGCTACATGGGTATTACTTATCGCAATACACATCCACCCTCAATCATGTTTTATCTATTGTTAAAATACGTCCTTATGAGGGCCATTGCCATTCTAAAAGAACAAGTGAAGCGTTCATGATGAGTATAGAAATACAGTGGTACCTCAGGTTAAGTACTTAATTCATTCCGGAGGTCCGTTCTTAACCTGAAACTGTTCTTAACCTGAAGCACTACTTTAGCTAATTGGACCTTCTGCTGCTGCTGCGCTGCCACTGCACGATTTCTGTTCTCATCCTGAAGCAAAGTTCTTAACCCGAGGTACCATTGTATAGCACTGGTCCTTATTAACAAGTCCCTATCGGATATGTCAAAATCTCCTCAAAATTAACACACATGCCCTGCAATTCGAGAATTACAAAAAAATTCTGCACTTTTAAGTTCTCACACCTAAGCAGGCGCTAACTGCTTTGACACTCAAATTGGCCCCGTTATAGAACCTGTCTGAGAAACGTCTGTCAATCCGTCTATAAAGTAACAGCCGCCATTCGGGATGAAACCGAACTCTCACATGCAACAGACTCCGCTGTCTGTAAATGCCTCAGATTCAATGTTTTAAAAATTGCATTTTATCGTCAGAAGTGCTCTGCACAAGCAGACTCTTAACCTCAGGTGTGACCCTCAGACTGTTAAAGTCATTTGGGGAAAGGGCTTTAAAGAATGTTGGACAGGTGAATGATTTACTGCTATATGATGTTTTCTTCGCTGCCTCTATTTCAGGGCTGGGCAAATGACTTTAGCACACATTTCATTTCTCGTCTCCCGTTGCCGCTATCAAAACAACTTGCAAGTGGGGACTCTGCATTAGACCTAGAAACCGTCTCTCGCCTGGGACAACTCAGTGCATCTATTAAAAGACTGGCATTGGCAACACGACCCACATAAACGAATGCTAAACTCACAGAAAGAAACACTGCAATTTTATATACTGCTGTTTTATCGTGGGTTTTGACCACATATATATATTTTAATGAATAGCTCTGCTTTGAGCACGCATGCATATATATGTGTGTGTGTCTGTGTGTGTGTGTGCGCGCGCGCGCATGCAAAGGGACGCGGGTGGCGCTGTGGGTTAAACCACAGAGCCTAGGACTTGCTGATCAGAAGGTACCGCTCCGGCGGGAAGGTAAACTGCGTTTCCGTGCGCTGCTCTGGTTCGCCAGAAGCGGCTAAGTCATGCTGGCCACATGACCTGGAAGCTGTACGCCGGCTCCCTTGGCCAATAAAGCCAGATGAGCGCGGCAACCCCAGAGTCGGTCACGACTGGACCTAATGGTCAGGGGTCCCTTTACCTATATATATGCATGCCAAAGATGGCTTGCAAGAAGACAATAAGAACTTACAAATCTCAATGGTGAGAGTCATTTCCTGAATGGATAGAACTTAGCACTTAGAAACAATTTGTAAGGAAGGAACCATTTGTAAATTATTATTATTATTATTATTATTATTATTTTATTATTATTATTATTATTATTATTATTATTATTATTATTATTAATAATAATAATAATTTATTTGTACCTCACTCATCTGACTAGGTTGCCCCATTCACTCTAGGCGGCTTCCAACAAATATATAAACATAAAAGACCAAACATTAAGGGCTGCCTTCAGATGTCTTCTAAAAGTTGTATAGTTAATTTTCTTCTTGAGATCTGATGGGAGAGTATTCCACAGGGCAGTCACCACTAATGAGAAGGCCCTCTGCCTGGTTCCCTGTAACTCCACAGAGGGAAGAGCCAAGAGCTCAGTAGTAGAGCAGAAGAACCCAGATTCAATCCCTAGTATCTCTAAGGTAGGGCTGGGAGATGTCCATGTTTGGAACCCTGGAAAACTGGTGCCAGTCTGGTATCCCCTCACTCACTCATCCAATTCTCTTGTGCTCCCCAAAGAATTAGATCAGATTTATCCAGTAGGAAGGGATGAAAGCTGGCCAGGAAGGGATGAAAGCTCCGTGCTGATCTTCTCCCCAACTCTGTTGGGGAACTTTGTGCCCATTAAGTCACGTCAATGTTGGCTCATTTCATGGGAAAGGGGGTACAGGCTGGCTATCTCCCTTCTCCCACCTCCTCACCCCAGAGCATTCAGTCCAAGTTCTTACCTCCACAACCATGGAGGAAAGACAAGACAAGGTGCAGAGATCCTAGAGGATCAAGCCCCATCCTGTTTGAGGGTCAACATGGAATGTGGCCAGAAACCTCAAGCCTAGTTACTTTTACTGGATATATAGCACTAAAATTAAATTAGGTTTACAGCATTTCGCCAAAGTCAAGGTGTTCAACACAAACATATTTCCAAATTTAGGATGCAATCCGATACACATTTACCTGACAATTCGGTTCCATTCATGCATAGGAATACGCTTGTTCTTATTTCTGAGCTCTTATTTCTGAGCAAAATTCCATAATTTATACAATGTTGGCAGTTATTGGTCTCCGCATCTATTCCCCCCCCCCTTTGATTTGGTGGCATCAGAAATGTTGAAGGTATGGCCCCCAGGTGCATAATTGAGTGCAAGGAGCATAGCCTCAGGGTCTGCAATGTTGCTCATGGCACTTGGGCAGACTTTTCTTGAAAGGGTATACGTTGCCATCTCCCAGTGCTGCTGATTTCATATGAGCTAATCTCCCGACAAGGGGACGCAAGTGGCACTGTGGGTTAAACCACAGAGCCTAGGGCTTGCCAATCAGAAGTTCAGCGGTTCGAATCCCTGTGACGGGGTGAGCTCCCATTGCTCGGTCCCTGCTCCTGCCAACCTAGCAGTTCAAAAGCACGTCAAAGTGCAAGTAGATAAATAGGTACTGCTCCGGCAGGAAGGTAAACGGCGTTTCCGTGCGCTGCTCTGGTTCGCCAGAAGCGGCTTAGTCATGCTGGCCACATGACCCAGAAGCTGTACGCCGGCTCCCTTGGCCAGTAAAGCGAGATGGGCGCCGCAACCCCAGAGTCGGCCATGACTGGACCTAATGGTCAGGGGTACCTTTACCTTTAATCTCCTGACTCTGGTTTCTTTAAATCAGGGATGGGGAACCTGTGGCTTCCCAGATGTTGCTGGACTCCAACTCCGATCAACCTTAGTCAATGGCCATGCTGACTGGGGCTGATGGGTGCTTAAGCCCAACATCTGGACCACAAGTTCCCTAACCCTGCTTTGGATGTAAGCAACACAAACCACACTTTAGGAAAGTGATACTTCATTAGGGCTGGGCAACATCTGGCTTTCAACATCGTGATATATCACCAACTAAACATCACAATATATCACAATGTCTGAAATAAGGATGGAGTTGGCATTGGTTGGCTTCACGGTTTTCCCCACATTGTGATTTTTTGCATAGAGTGTGCGTGCGCACACACACCATGATTCACAATATATTGCCATGTCAAAAATTATGAAACCGCTTTTATGATACGGACTTCAAACCAGTTTTTGGTGATATATCAATCTATCGCCTAATGCTGGCTGTTTGCTGTAATAAACATCGAGTGACTGACAATATATCGCCCGGCCCTATACTTCATTTTGTTGATTGTGCATTTTGAGATGTGCTGCTTGTCAAGGAGAGGAACAATTCTGTCCATTCTGGTCAAGGCAACTTGGAAACACCAGAATTCCCTTTTCTACAAAACTACTGAAAGCACATCCTCTACTGTGGACATATGAACTGCTGGATCAGTTGGACCATTCTGTTTCAAATAGTGGACATGAAGGGAAAGGTCTTATCATATTCATCCCAAATAGATTATGTATGTATGTACGTATGCATGTATGCTTATACACAGACACCCTATGCATATGGAAGGTCCATTTAGTGAGAATAGAATACAGGCATTGACAGACATAAAACTACTTCCATAAATATGACCAATCTCTCTCTCTCTCTCTCTCTCTCTCTCTCTCTCTCTCTCTCTCTCTTAAAAAAAAGCCTTCTAAAACAATGGCAATCTCTGTATCTTGCAAGGTACCCAATTTGCATCAGGCCACCCCGAACTCTCTCATGGGATTGCTGTGAGGAAGAATAAGTTAATAGGATTGTGAGGCATTTCACACATTTAAAAGCACTAAAACAACAACGGTAGCAAATATCACATTCTGGCAGTGCCCTTATTAGCACAACACGGTAATTGCACAGCCTGGCTGAGCGAACGCACAGATGAAATCCAGCCAAGGCGATCACATCCTCAGATTTCCATCATTTTCCAGAAGCAATCTCAATTCTGCAGCAGTGAGAGCGGTCATATCCCCTGCCTATTTTTCTTTTCTCTTCTAGAATGAAGTCATGTCTTGTTTCAGGAAATTCTGTCTAATTAATCACCTTCCCAGCTTTAATCCCCAACTTCTCCTTTTTTTGAAATAATGACTGTAACAAAGACACATTTTGGGGGGAGGGCAGGGATCATATAATTTCCTTGTACACATTAATTAAACACCTTCTGCTAACTTTCTTTACTACTGCTGCTAGCATTGTGTAGGCATCTTTTACCAAATTCTCCCCCAGCCTTCCGTTATCTGGGTTACTGTACATTGCTATTCTAAGGCTTTCCTTCTATAGAAATTTATTTGTAAAAAACAATTCTAATGCCTGCCACTACAGTGTTACAATTAATTTTAAGTTCCACCCTAAACATACCTAAATTAGCTCTCCGCTCTTTTTAACTCCTGACCAGCAATCGGCATTACGGCTGAGCGATACCTGGCTTTCAACGTCATTATATATCACTAGCTAAGCATCGTGATATACCGATATATCACAATGTCTGAAATAAGGGAGTCATTGGGCTGGCTTCACGGTTTCCCCCACATTGTGATTTTTGCAGAACACACACACATTTGCGATATATGGCCAGGTCAAAAATTATGAAACCAGTATCACGAGATGGACTTCAAACCGGTTTTGGACAATATATAGCCCAGCCCTAACAGCACACATCATGATTCCCGGGTCAAAAATTATGAAACTGGATCAAAAATTATGAAACTGATTATCACAATATGGACCAGTTTTGGACGATATATTGATATATCACCCAGTCCTACACATCATAAAATACAATATGGGCAACCTGCGCATCCAAAACATGTGGTCTCTTCTACATTTCAATTAGCCACATCAGTATGCTTCGGAACATATGGAACAGAAGAGAAGAAGAGTTTTGGATTTGATATCCCGCTTTATCACTACCCCAAGGAGTCTCAAAGCGGCTAACATTCTCCTTTCCCTTCCTCCCCCACAACAAACACTCTGTGAGGTGAGTGGGGCTGAGAGACTTCAAAGAAGTGTGACTGGCCCAAGGTCACCCAGCAGCTGCATGTGGAGGAGCGGGGACACGAACCCGGTTCACCAGATTACGAGTCTACCGCTCTTAACCATTACACCACACTGACTCTTGACTACTACACCACACTGACTCCAAATGTCCTCTGATTCACCCTCCCACAATTGGCAAAGCTTTTCCCTTGTCAAAAAGCTGTTCTGTAGAGTAACAATGTGATTGGGATGGCTTGGACCATCACTGCACCATCAACTTAACTTTCACATGGTGCTAAATGTAGAGCCCCGAGAAGCTCAAAAGCCAGCACAACCCAAGCCAGGACAGCCCAAACCCTCCAAAGTTCCCTTTTGCTTCTGTGATTCTTAGTTCATGGGCGGCGCAGCGAGTGTCATAAGAAACTATAAGAACATTATGCTGCACTGGTTCTCCAACTTCAAACCCAGGAAGGAGCGTGGTTCAGTGGAAGAGCATCTGCCGTGTGAAAGCAGCATGAGAAGATCAGACAGAAATGCTAGTATTGCAATCAGGGAAGCTAGCGCAATATTCCCCGTGTCTGAATGCACCCTTTGTCCATCACTGGGAAAGTTACGGGCAAGACACAACCACAGAACACTGGATGCATTCTAAGTCCACTCACAGGGTGTCCCAAAGACGTGCAAACAGCGTGCTATGGAACAAGCCCCAGAGTCCACTCCAATATGCAGGAGGTCCTCGTCAACCACAAATGGAAAGGGTTCTGCGACAGAAGGAAGCCTGGAAGCCACTGGTGTAACTAGCAGAATCAATTAATTGTCTTTGGTGTGTGGTTCAGCAAACTGCACCCAAAAGGATTATGTCATAAGTGCCGCTCTTTCTTCCACATGACTGGGTACAAACAGCAGGAAGCTGGCCTTCGATAGGGTGAAGTCAGTCTGCCTCTCTTTGCATGCTCCACCAAAACAGATGATCAAAAGTGATGGAACAGGAAGCCAAAGATGGCCTAAGAAAGCAAGGGGAGAGTTTACCTCATGCAGAAAAGCAATTCTGGGACAGTCAGTCCTCATGTGAAAATTGGAAGGGGGAATGTGGCAGGGACACAAAACTTGGGATCGCAGCCAAGGTCTAGCTGACCTCAAAAGCAAGCTGCAGACTATAAAATGTTCCTTTTGTTTTTTGATCAAGAAAATATACCTAACTAACTGGTCCATTTGAGCAACTAACTCATCTATTTATCCATCTTCCTGTTTGTCAACCACCCATGAAGCCTCTCTCTCCAGTGATGATAAAGCCACAGTCATACGATGAACAAGGAAAGCAGAAGAGCAGGTACCCAACCGTTCATAGCCCACAAAGTCAAAACTTCAGTCTTTATCATAATAATCGAATCGTAGAGTTGGAATGGACCTAAATGGTCATCTAGACCAATCCCCTGCAAAACCAAGAACTTCAGCTAAAGCATCCCTGACACATGGGCACCCAACCTCTCCTTAAAAACCTCCAAGGATGGAGATATTAAAAGCATATTCATTTTCTAAGTCTGGAGGCTTATCATTGGCGGACTTTAAGATGTCAGTGGTGCCAAACCTGTGGTGTCACCCTGCCCCCAAACCATAGCTGTCAATGCTTCCCTTTTTTAAGGGAAATTCCCTTATTCCAAATAGGATTCCTTGCAAGAAAAGGGAAAAGTTGACAGCTATGCCCCAAAAGCGCTCTGACCTTAAACAGCCAGAACCCACGAGAAGGAAGAATCAGGGATACCCTAAAGTTTGTAGAAGTGGAAGGGGAAATATTTTTAACCCACCCACCCACCCCCGTTACTGACGTAGAGAAGGCACAACCCAAAAGCAGCGAAACAAAGACCAGCGTTAACAGCCGCAGAAGGAAAATGTGAGAATTCTGAAATGAAGGATTGTGAAAGACTGAAACGTTCCGTTGAAAGTCTTCATCCAAGAGTGTGCTTATGCACAGAAAGCCAGATGTTTAAGTTTTAGAAGAAAACAAAAGTAAATTTAAAAATGCAAGGCAGGGGGCGGAGCTTAGTGGCAGAATGCACATGTTTCATGCAGAATGTCGCAGATACAACAGCACGCCAGGGAAGCTTTTTTAAAAAAAGGATTTCAGTGAACGCAGTTGGGAGAAGCCATCTGTCTGCGATGCTGAAGAGCTGCAGCAACTGAGAATAGATGGCACTGGGGCTGTGTGGACCAGTAGTCTGGCTGATAACTACGCTGTTGCTTTGTACGTTTCCAATCTTAAAAGGGCATGTTGGAGCTGAATTGGCTTTCCTAATCCCGGTGCAGTGCTGACCCAAGCCAGTGAGAAACAAATCCTATTTGCATAGCTCCATCCCAGTTTCTGCATCTTGGTCGCACACTACGGCATGATGGAATGTTGGGAACTGATTTTTCTGATGGAGATTTGATAGGATAAATATCCTCCCCCCCACCCCCGACCAGGCACCATATTCCCTATATTTTTGCAACTGGAAAATAGAACCTGCGTTAACAACTTTTAAGAATAAAACAAAAGACATCTTCAGCTGCTCCAATAAACCTTTGCTGGCTGAGCCCCCGCTGCTGCAAAAGCACTTGCAAAAGAAGTATTTCACAATAACTCTACGCATCGAAAATAAGGCTGCAGGTCCCAGGGCAATTTACCAGCTGGGCTACAGTTTGTAAATCACATCTGTCTAGACTGTAAGTCAAGTGATAAACATCTGTCTAAAATCAGCTAACTAGGACAGTGAACGCTGCTAAAGAAATCAGGTTAACTATTGTAAAAAAGGGGAAGTATCTTTTTAAAAAACCAGCTACATCAAATTAATCCACCAACACACACAAGCCAAAACATCTCTCAGTGAATTGAAACTAGCAGCCTATTGATTATGGTATAATTTTTAGGCTGAAACTGACACTCAGAATTAAGATTTTGGAGTAGTGGTGGTGGGGGGAGAAGTCACGCTTAGCAGGAAGTCACATGAGCACTATCACAGTCTTGGAGCACCTATCAAGTATTCATGCATTACATAGCGTCTGCATTTAATGTTTGTATTCCCAACAGATATGCGTGGAATGCACATTCATCCCTAACCTACTGAATGAGCCGGGGTTTTTTTTATGTCAATTATAGTCACATGCCCGTAAAGACTCTCCAGTGCTTCCCTTCCGCAGACCATGTTGGTTTTGAGCTGCTATAGACTAATCAGCCTGGAGGCAAGGCCTTGTTCTGACCCTGGAAAAAAAAAGTCTGATGACAAAACCTGCAGAGAAGCGCATTCTGAATAGTGGTTGCTATCCCAGCCTTGTAAAGAAGATCACAAAAACCTAGTATGCCTGCAGGGGAATTTTCTCTCCTTCTCTCTAAAGCCTGCTGAAAGGCTAGCATCCTTCTGGACGAAAGGTGTTTATTTCGTACTCTTTCGAAACCTCTCTGTTGTTTGTACCATTTTAAAAAACTATTTTCAGCTGTTCTTATGGTATGTAAATCACCTATAAAAGGCTATTTGTCATCACTGAACTTCGGTTTAGTGCAAACATTGAGACTCTGGGAGTGATGTTGCAGTCATCCTGCTGCTGTTCTGAGTTGAACCATGGTTTGGCTGAAGCATGTCATCCTAACCCAGGTTTATCGCTCTCCCGTCTAATCACAAGCTGTAAGAAGATTTATGGCATGTGGTTTATCCAGAAAAGCAAAATCATAAGCTTGGGTTCAGATGACACACTAAGTCAAACATGGCTCCGCTCAGGAGAGCAGCAGTAGAGCAACAAGAGGGGAGGAGCAAAATGGCTGCAATTGTCTCTCTGATAGACGTTGAATTCACACTAAACCATGGTTTGGCTTATTGTGACATGCAAACCAGGCCGTTTTACCTGCATCTTTCCCCTGGCTCATATAACCTTAAAAAGATACCTATTGTGGTAAGAGTGGCTGGGGAAACCCAGCCAGATGGGCGGGGTATAAATAATAAATTAATTATTATTATTATTATTATTATTATTATTAATATAGCTTTTGGGCAGAGCCAACCTCTTGATTTCCCCGCTCAAGTGGTTTTACAGCTTCCTTTTTGTTTATGAAGATTTTATTTTGAAATTAAGTTGGGAATACAGGCAACAAGACAGGCAGACCACCAATCAATACAACAAGATCACTAATTAACTGCAATGGGGAAATGAAACAGGTTGGCTTGGCTTGTGGGATAGGGTTAAGACAACCTGAGGTGAGGTTTGCTGAGAGTATGGATGTGTAACTGAATCACAGTCAGGAAAGCGGGGAGAAATATGCATCTGTATTTGATTGGACTGTGGTCAAAAGCTTGAAGAAGCTGGAAAATGGAAACCATAGTGCCACAGTGCCTTTTTAAATATTGGAATTCTTTCTTTGTCATTCGTGCCGATTTTGTTCATTATCCTCACGAGTTTTATCAAGCCGCTGCTGTTTAGAAGGTTGCTTGGGAGATTTCCAGTTATGCGCTAGGTAGGATTTCACTGCTACATAAAACTGTTTAAGAAGGTCTTAATGCCAGATACATAATTTTTTTAAAGTAGGCATTTATATTCCTTTTATCACTGCCAGCAACCAAGACCTCATTTAAAATGTACCTTTCCTGTAGATGCCTTCCTTTGCATCTAGGGTTAGAATGGGCACCTGGGTTCCTCTGTTTTCCCTCTTGGGAAAAACAAAACAGTTTGGAGATTTTATAGTAGTGTGGGTCACCTACCCACACAGAGCAATCTCATAAAGATATTTTGCCTGCATAGACCAAAAAATAACCTATTGCCTGCTACGAAAAACAACATTGGGGAGACGATCTGCAGAGTCTGTGTGTGGCAGTGGATAACGCTGGGGTAGTCAACATGGCGGCTTCCAGATGTTCTGGACAATTCCCATTATCCGTGACCATTGGTTATGCCGGGGGTGATGGGAGCTGAAGTCCAAAACATCTGGATGGCACCACATAAGCCACCCCTGGGATGAAGTGCTGGGCATGGATCAGGAAGACGCGAGTTCAGATCCCTGTTATGCCATTAAATTGATGAGGACAGGTCTCAGCCTCTCTTCTCTGCCTCTCTCAACTTAACCCACCTCCCAGGGCCATTGTGAAAGTAGCAGAGGACTGTCTCATTTACACCACCTTAGAATAAAAGGCGAGGTATAAAGGTTGCAAGAACACGAAAATGGATAGGTTATGGATGCACCGAGTGACCATTTTCTCACATCCCCCCAAAACTCTGCACATAGCTTTCGGAAAGGTCACTGCCCATCTTGCATGTTGCAACGCAAAGGCGATTTAAGGCCTGGGGTGGGGTTGAGGCTGGGGGGGGGGAGAGAGAGAAGAACTATAAAGCCAAGATTCAAAACTGAAACAAACAATTTAGTGTTCTGCAGCCGCAGATGTTATGGCTTCCAAGGCTCCTCCAGCTGCGCTACATATGAATTTCACAATTGTCTCTGCTCAGAAATGCAGGAAGGACTTTCTGCTCCCTCCCTCCCCGCTTCACAACTAGCCATCCAAGTTTTTATCAGCATCGATCCTCCACATTCTCCAGCGGCTGCTTCCAAATGTTTTTACAAACATCCTGCAGGAATATGGACAGCCGTTTGGTGGCCGCTGGAGTACGCACAGTAAAAAAAGATGAGTTTGTTATTCTAAGGCACATCTCCATCTAGCAACCTCGATACTCTGGAGAAAGGAACTGTGATGTGGCAGGATTTAAGAAAGACAAAATCAGACAAGCACAACTGCCCTCAACAAGTGTTGGCATCTGGAGTCACCAAGTAGCAGTTTTCTCCACACTGATTGGCAAGCAGTGATCCAGGGTTTCATCCAACAGGGGACTTGCCCCAGCCCTAAGTGGAGAGACCATAGACTGAACATGGGACCTTCTGCATGCAAAGGATCATAGATTCATAGAATCATAGAGAGGAAGGGACCCCAAGGGTCATCTATTTCAACCATCTGCAATGCAGGAATCTCAGCTAAAGCATCCATGACAGATGGCCATCCAACCTCTGCTGAAAAACCTCAAAGGAGAGTCCACCATCTCTCGAGCGAGTCTGTTCCACTGTCAATCAGCTCTTGCCACCAGAAAGTTCTTCCTGATGTTTAATTGGAATCTCCTTTCCTGTAACTTTAATCGATTGGTTCAGGTCCTAGCCTTGGGAGCAGTAGAAAACAAGCTGAGATACCTTCTCTCAGTCTCCTCTTATCTAGACAAAACACACCCAATCCCCTCAACTGTTCCTCATCAGGCATCATTTCCGGACCCTTGGTCACCTTGGTCACCCTCCTCCGCACACGTTCCACCTTCTCAATATCTTTCTTCAAATGTGGTGCCCAGAACTGGACATAGTACTCCAGGTGAGGTCTGACCAAGGCAGAAGGTACCAAGGTACTACGACATCCCTTGCTATGCAAACTGAGTCCAGTTTGTTTTTGTTACCAATTTATATTATAAATTAATTTATTATAAAATGGTACTTATTTTTTGGTGTATGAGAGATGGACTTTTTAAAAATTCCTCACTAATGACACGCAGACACACCCCTGCATTTAAATGAAATTAAAAAATGCAGTATTTTTAAAATGCTGAGTGCAAAATCAAACAACTTCACTGGATTTTATGTCTGAATTCCCAAATCCATCCAACAGATAGGCGTTTTACGCAAGTAAGTATACCAGCTACTTTTTTTTTTTAGTCAGCGGTGCTATGGGAACCTTAGAAAATGAATTAAAGTCTGCTACATTTTATAATGCGCTGTGAAATGTCTATAAAATTGTGCGTACAGATGGGACAATCAACTTTTGATGCAAGAAAGGGGGTGGGAGGCATGTGAAATTTCAAGCAAATATTTCAGTGCCTCTCCACTTAACTGTGGATCAGTTTTTCCCTTTTTTTAAAAAAACAACACTTCAGTGTGCTTAACAATGATCTTTTCTCAATCATCTGTTACTATAGAAACAATAGAGTTGTTTGCACAGTGACTTCTTCCAGCAAATACGATGCAACAAGTTAGTCCTTGTTTCCCTTCACTACCATGGGAAGAACTGTGATCCTGGAGACCAGGACAGAGATTCAAGTGTCTGCTAATCCCAGTTTTAAAACCAATTTCCTCCATGGCTTTGGAGGGATTCACATAACTCCCCCTCACTTCTGTTTTCCCACCTCAGCGGCACATCTGTGAGAATCAGCTTGCACAGAAGGAGGAAAAGCGAAACATGTAAAGCAGGCAAGCAATATTCGGTTGGGGGGGGGATGCACTATTTCTGTAATTCACCTCTATTTACACCTACATTTACAGGAATGTCATTCTATTTGTGAAGAACTGCGCTATATTTTTGAAAGCGGCTGAATAATCCTGCTAGCTAAATATAGTTTGGAGCTCTAGCAAAGCGCTATGTTAAAAACCCATCCAAGTACCGGTAATACTCCTCTCTGCAGGAATTTGGGGTGGGTTGTGGGGTTTGTCGGGAGCCTGTTGTGATGGACAGTTTACTTCCTGGAGAGTTTGGCTTGGGAGTGCAGGATCCATTAGGACGGTCTGCCCCCAGAGACTTATGGGGTCTGAGAGATTCCTCAATGTTCTGAGGAGCTTCCCAGATGACACGGACAACATTCCTGCCGAGATTCTTCTCTTGGGATGGAACTGAGAGGTGTCCTTGATGATAACTGTGCAGATCATCTTAATACTATAGCGGCCAGCATGCAACAAAACAGGAAGTTCAACAGCTACAGTGCAGTGGCATAAATCCCAATCTGAATTATGATCAAACATGGCTCAAAGAACATTACTGCACCTACCATGAGGTGCTGATGACTGCAAGAAAAGCTTACTTTTTTCACCACCACAGCATCCACAAATAGCACTCTGGCCCAATTAAGTGCTGGCTTTGATCTACAAATCCTTAAAAGGCTCAGGACCACAATACCTCAATCTCTCCCCATATGAACCAACCCAGACCCTGCAATCATCACCTGAGGCCCTTCTTCATGAGCTTCCTTCATGAGAGCAACAGGAGAACAGGGCCTTTTCTGCAGGGGCTCCCCGTTTGTGGAACGTTCTCCCCAGGGAGGCTCGCCTGGCACCTTCATCACATATCTTTAGACGCCAGGCGAAAACATTTCTCTTCCACTAGGCCTTTGTTTGATTAACATCCTATGGCCTTTAAAATGCACTTGTGAGAGTGGAGTTATTGCTTTATGATGCATTTTGTGTCCATATTTTGTATTTTTATGTTGTGAACTGCCCTGCGATCTTCGGATGAAGGGCGGTATACAAATTTAATAAATAAAATAAATAAAACTCTTCCAAGTGGTGAATCGGCTGTTGTCATCTAGCCAGCAGGGCGTTGCTCTGACGCTCTGCAATGACAAGTTTGCTAGGCACTTTTGGGATAAAATTGCTCAGATTGGGAAGGAATAAGACTTCATCCACAGTTAGAACAAATGCTACAGAGGTGACCAGAGCACTTTCTGGTCCAGCCTGAGGGTGATTGCAGGCCAACCACCTGGGCTCTGAAGCCCTACCCATCTTCGCTCATTCGAGCTCATCCAAGTGCCATGACTGGCTATATCCAGGGATTAATGCCTCATTGCAGGAGTGGGAGATGCTGCTTGCCCTGATGGAGGTGGTGTTCTCCCACCTTAAATGGACCTTCCCTGTATGCAGAAGCACTCAACTATTGCCCAGTGGCAAACATGTGCTTTGGGGGCACGGTGCTTGAAACAGTCCTTGCAGCTCATTTTCCGACACAGTTGGAGGAAACTGGTTATCTCTACCCATTTCAGTCCAGCTTCAAGCCTGGGCATGGTACCAAAACTTCCTTACACACTTGTGGGGAGAGTGTGACTTTCCGTGTTCTCCTTGACTTCTCGGTGGCTTTTGATACAGTTGGCCTTTTCCTCCTAGAGCGACTTTTTAAGGTACAGTTTGGGTCACGGTCTCACACTGGTTCTACTCCTATCTTCAGGACTATGAAGAGCAGTCATGGCAGGCTACGGTTCAGGGCTATGAAAGCTAACCTGGGGTATCTTGTCCTCCATGTTATTTGACATCTGTATGAAGCTGTTAGGAGTTGTCCCTCCATATCATTTATCATGAAGTTCATGTGTTGCACTGGGACTGGGAGGTAGTACTGAGTTGCAAAGGGGCAATAAATTTAAGTTACGACTGAAGTGTTCTGAGTTCTTGGGTCTGAGAAGGAGCAGTGTTGCCAGTTCATGGTATTCCTTGAGAGCCTTGTGTTTTGGAAGCTATGATTTTCTTGTTGAAGCCATGGCTGCTTTGCCAGCTACAACCCCATTTTGAAAACATGGCTTGTCCTCTGTTCTCCATGCTCTGGCAACCTCTAGGTTGGACTACTGCAGTGTGCCTTACATGGAGCTCCCCTTGAATACTGTCCAGAAGCTGTAATTAGCCCGGAATGCAATGTCCAGATTATTGAACAATAACATCTATAATGAACGTATAACTTGTGTTGCAGTTTATTTCTGAGCCCAATTCCAGCTGCTCACATTGGTGTTTGAAGTCCTATAGCAGGCATAGGCAAACTCGGCCCTCCAGATGTTTTGGGGACTACAACTCCCATCATCCCTGACCACTGGTCCTGTTAGCTAGGGACAATGGGCATTGTAGTCCCAAAACATCTGGAGGGCTGAGTTTGCCTATGCTTGTCCTACAGCAAATAACTGAATGCAGAGACTACAAAACAGCAGACAAAACTTTGGAATTTAGAAGAGAAACAAAGGGGGTGGGGGTTTGCGGACAGACTGACAATTCTCTACCCTTTCATACCAAACAGGTAGATTTTGTAACCTGACTGCAGTATTTTCTGGTGCCCAATCATACTGCCTTTTCCAGAAATTCCTGGAAGCAATGTTCCCTCAAAATAAAAATGAGAATGAAATATAGTATAGTTTCATTTGGGTAAACATACCACCCAATTAGCTAAGAAGTTGGTAAATGCTAATCTACCATTCAGAGGTCTTAAATTCAGGAATTTGCTAACGGACATGGAAAAACTTACTTTGAAGTATCTCCTTAAAAGGATGGTAGCATGTTAGCAATCAAGTGAACTGTATCATCATCAGAGCGCATTTGTCAAAGCTTTCTTGCCTGATATTGGCTGAAGAGAGGCACACCACCCTTGACGTTAGGAAGACTCAACCCAGAAGACCAGAGAGAAGCAATCTTTCCATTCTTGTTTGGTGTGTGTGTGTGTGTGTGTGTGTGTGTTTTAAGGGTTTAGCAAGACTGTGACTGCCTTAGTAAAGTCTGAAATATTTTAGTCTCAGGCCCTGAGAACAAGAGGAGCCATTCAAGTCCTGGTGGAGCGCTTCACAGAAGACAGCAATATGCTCACAGTTCGCAAACACAGATCTGTTTGGACAGTAAGTGCAGCCATCCACTCGGCAAACACCAAGATTCCTGTGAGTCCACAGCAACGAGAACCAGACACTGTGCGCCTCCAGTAACCCACCGGGACGGGCTTCAAGGTAGCACAAAAAAGCCTTTAATCAGAAAGTTACAGTTCAATAAAGCCCACAGCTTTCACCAGGCCTCTTTCTCGCTCACGTTTGAAGCACTATGCTTTAGGACGACAAAAACCTAAAAACTGATGAAAAAATACTGTGGAAATCAAGGAGGCTAGCCGGGTGCCTTCGTCACATTTCTTTAGGCGCCAGGGTGAAAACCTTCCTCTTCTCCCAGGTCTTTGGCTAATTAAACAATCTATGGCCTTTTAAACTGTGTGTGTGTTATTGTTTTTCTTTATTACTATGTTTTGGGGGTTTTTTGTATTGTATACTGCCCTGTGATCCTTGAACAGTATATAAATTTTAACAACAACAACAATAACAACATGCAAGTAATGTGGTTAAGATTTTTGGATAACAATATACATGGAATCTGAATAGCAGTCTTCACAGTCTTTGTTGCAATTTTCACTCTTACTCCAGTGTAGGCCACTGGTTTCCTTCAGATTAGCAGAACAAATAAAAAGCCTCAAATTATTTTGCATGACGTGTAGTATATAAATGTATAAAATAAAATAGTAACCAAAGTTTTATTTTTATCTGATTTCTGATAGTTTGAATTTTGATTCACTGAAACCACGCTGCTTTTAAGAGGCAAGTTGCTTTTTCTTGATTTATGGTATAAGCAGTTATTAAACAAGTAGATAAAACTGCAGCTGGAGTTGGTGGCAAAACAGGCAACAAACAGAATCGCCAAGTGGCACAGACACAAAACAGATTTAGGCTACCAGGGGAATTAGGTACTATGCTTGAGAATGGCTTCCTCTTAAAACAGCTTGCCAACTTAATATCAGGTTGGTGGCAGAAGAGTTATGAAGACCATATGAAGACTATAGAATGAACCAACGCAGCAAAGGAGATGGGGTCAATATATGTGCAAATAAATATTATAATAATACAGTGGTACCTCGGGTTAGGTACTTCATTCGTTCAGGAGGTCCGTACTTAACCTGAAACTGTTCTTAACCTGAAGCACCACTTTAGCTAATGGGGCCTCCTGCTGCCACCGTGCTACCGGAGCACGATTTCTGTTCTCATCCTGAAACAAAGTTCTTATCCTGAAGCACTATTTCTGGGCTAGCGGAGTCTGTAACCTGAAGCGTATGTAACCTGAAGCATATGTAACCCGAGGTATCACTGTAATATTAATATATTTATACTCCGCCCATCTGGTTGGGAAATACTTCCTCTTCCATCATTATTTGCCATTATGAACAGGCTGTCCAAAACAAGAAAAACCAAGGGGAGTGGGATTCAATACCCACAAGATGGGCAGAGTAAAAAAGCTTCCTAAAATCCCTCAACGGTTTTTTCCCTCCTCACTTACGTTGCCCCCACTTACCCTGCTTTCACTTGCCCTCAAGATAACCAAATTGGATTGGCTACGCCGTGCTGCAAATCCATTCTGTTAACAATCCCAACCTCTGACTGGGTATCACTCATCTGACTAATTATGGATGGAGAAAGAAACAGCATGCCAGGGAACCAGCAGAAAATGAATGGCAAGAAAAATGTGAAGATTCACACCATCAATTTGTGGGCCTAACCCAGCAAAATCACTAGCTTCCGCCTGAAATTCTGATGTGGAGAATATTCTCCACAACCCTAGTTAATATATCTTAAGACTGAGTAGAACTTCAATTGTTGTCACTCTTCTTGCTCAATCAGCTCCTGGAAGGGATCTTTTTTTTTTAAGTGTATATTCCAAGTGTCAAAAAATAGCACCAAAGTAAGCGAAAGAAAGTTTCCATAAAAATGTGGAGTTTTAAGCATATTCTTGGCCAAACGGCAAAAAACAAATTTCCACTGGAACCTTGGAATGCTGTTGAAACTCCTCACGTGAATAAAGATGGCAACGTTAGCCAGGTTTTCTTCAGGGTGACTTCAGCACTTTGTTTAAACAAACTAGGCTATACACTGACATCATTTGCACTAGAAAATGACCTTTTGAAAACATGTTAAAATGCAAACTATATTAGATTACATAAAAATGTGGCTTTGTAGAACTCTTCACGGGAAGCTTCAAGATTTCACCTGGACTTTGCAATCCGAAAGCAACACACTTCCCCCCACCCCACCCCAAAAAATATCCTGAATGGCAGGATGAAAAGATGCAGGATGAAAAGACAGTGGAAAACATTTCTGTTGTCATTCCTTAGGATAAAAACCCCCGGAAGAGAACAAAACATCCTTATCATTCCCAACAAAAGCTCCCTGCACCCTTTCACTGCCTTTTTACGACCATCGTTTTTAAGCAAATATTACCTTAAAAAATAGGTACACTGAAATCCTACTCAATTGCACTGGAACATTGCTTTATAATAAATATGGACGCCACATGCTACCAGTGGAATGCAGGATCAGGTGCCTTAATCCATAAATGCTAGATGGAATCAGCATTACAAGCCATAAGAGAAGCCATGATTTCCTCTCCTGGCATCTCCAGGTAGGGCTAGGGTCGTCTGCTGTCTGTTGGTGTCAACACTACTGAGCTAGCTGGGACAGTGGCCTAATTCAGTATAAGGCAACTTCCTATGTCCCAGACAGGCTCCCGTCCTGTCTCAGAAGCCTTCACAAGCCCTTCCAGATCAGCGGCAGACAATGGGCGACATGAAATTGGCAGAGTCAGCTTGAAGCTTAGGAATCCTTTACCTCCTAGGTAAATCGTTCAAGGCAGCAAAGCACACAGACCGATGAGTTTCTGGTTCTGCCCCTGGCGTTCACCAGGCTAAATGGGGCCAACTATCCACACACAGCAATTTCACAGCTTTGGCATGATGGAAAGTTTCACACCAATCTTGTTCTGCCTTCACCTCCGTTTGCAAGGGACTAACCGGGGTCAGAGACCATTCACGCTCAGTGCAGGTGCTCTAGAGGAAAAGTAAGGTTATCCTCCAGCACTAGATTTCTTCAGCATACACCTCCACAAAACAATGGCTAGCACTGGATCAAAATAATTGCTTTTAAAAAAAAAAAGTTTTGTGAGAATTCGGCGTAATTTCCTTTATCTCCTTGATCAACAGGGAACCTTACTCTCAACCAATCCATTATCTATCTTACCTTTTCAGCCTTCTTAATTTTTTATTGTCATTGCATTTTTATATATTTTATTTATTAAATTCATATACCGCCCTTCATCCAAAGGGCAGTTCACAGAAGAAAACACAAGATTAAACACAAGTAAATAATGTTAAAGCACTGAATGCAATTGTTAGAGAAATTGAGTGAGTGAATGGATTATCAGGATTTTGTTTCTAGGTCACACCAGACACAAAAACGCCCTATCCCACCCCCCTTTCATATTTTATTTTATAATTTTATATCTGACAAAACTCAATGAAACAAGTATTAGTCGTGCTGCATCTACCATATGGAGAGCTCAACATGCAAAGGGATCCGTGAAAAATCTGGAATGCCAACCCACTTATGTAGGTGATAATATTTACAGCACAATCCAAATGCAAGATCTGCCGGTATAAGAGAGTTTGGATTCAGGGAACTGTGGACTCATCCAGCTGACTCACTAGAGGCTATCACCATGATGAGCCCCGCACCAACGGTGAGCTGGAAGTACATCATCATTAAGTCCCTCATCCCAGGTCAGCAGAAGTTAAGTCCCCCAAAATGGCTCAGGGATATGGCAGGGATGAGATGAGGCAAGGGAAAGCCACTCCCGAATTTAGGAGGGGGGGGGGTGTTGCGGGCTCATGACCCCGCCCACACGCACTCTCGCGGGGCTGGTGTCAGCCCCGCGGGAACCAGGGATTCCCTCTTATTATTCATCTCCTGCAGCCTCAGCCAATCGGCTGGCAGCAGGGGCGGGCCGACCTAGGGGCACTTAAGGTCGGGGCAGCCCTTGGCTCGCCCCTTTTCCTCCTTCGCAGCAGCTGTGTTTTCCCACCCACCCGCCCTTTAGGTTAGCATTCAGACTTTGCTATGGGCTTTGGCTGGTCGCCGCAAGGGGCCTGGTAGGAGTTTTTCCATTTGGCTAATTGGCTGGAATTTTGAAGCCACTTGGTTTTTTCGCCTACCTCGTAGCAAACGTCACAACTTCTTGGTCTTGGCGGTTAGGCATTGGCCGGGGTATTGTTATGCAAATGAGATCGGGGGGGAGGAACGCCATCACCTCCCCCACTTCTTGAAGGGTAGTTCGTTAAAGGACTCCGAGGGGCGTCGCCTCGTCCGAAACCTACGGAGGCTAGGGCCTAAAGCGCGCTCCCGAGCGGTAACCCCTCGGGGAGCGCCTAGGGATGTGCATCTCGGGGGCTCCCCCTGCTGGTGTTTAACCCTTCCCGGTTAGAACCGGATAGTCTGTTAGGGCCAATGCCTAAGCCAATACCGCTCTTTCCTGTAATCAATAAAGTTGTGGCCATTTTTCGCCCATTAACCTAAATTCTGGTGTCCTGTGTCTTTATTTACTCCATTTGCGGGAGGGGGAGGGAATAGCCACGCAACAGCCTTTACCAAAGCTGTTGTGGGCTTTGAAGATGCTCAAACTCAGGACAAAATGTGCTAAGAGGAAGACACACTTGGCAAGCCCTCACCGTGATCAACTCCCGCCCGGAAACCTATGTCCCCACTGTGGAAGGACGTGTGGATCCAGAATTGGCCTCCACATTCACTTACGGACTCACTGTTAAGACTGTGTTCATGGAAGACAATCTTGCTCGGCTATGAGTGATTGCTAAAGAAGAAAGAAGAAGAAAATTGTTCCAAGCACCTTTCAGCTTCAGCATGACCTAGCAACCCGGCAGGAAAAAAAGCCAGCAAAAAGGGTGTGTTATAAGTCAAACTGAAGCTGAGGCTCCGATACTTTGGCCACCTCATGAGAAGAGAAGACTCCCTGGAAAAGACCCTGATGTTGGGAAAGATGGAGGGCACAAGGAGAAGGGGACGACAGAGGACGAGATGGTTGGACAGTGTTCTCAAAGCTACGAACATGAGTTTGACCAAACTGCGGGAGGCAGTGGAAGACAGGAGTGCCTGGTGTGCTCTGGTCCATGGGGTCACGAAGAGTCGGACACGACTAAACGACTAAACAACAACAACATAAGTCAAATTCCTCTTGAATGGAGATTTGAATAAGGGGTAACTTGCACGGCCATAAATTCCGCTGGTGTGAACTACATTGGATTTCTAATTAGGATTGCTCCATAATATTTCAACGTGTGAATTGTTTTATTGTGCACCACCCATGATTTATTTATTTTTAAAGAAGTTGGGGGCTTAGATAAACTCTTATTAAGAATCTAGGCAAATGGATTCAGAATAAATGCATGGCCCTTAAGTCAGGACACAGAATGCCAATGGATACCTACAATGTTGGCATACAGAAACCATTTCATGAAAAGGACAATTAAGGAAACTAGATTGTCATTTCTGAAGGAAAGTAAGATATGAAATGAAAAGCCTTTGTGGCTCCCTGGAGATGAGTAATAGATTCTCCATAGTTCTGCAAAGGACGGAGAGCGGCCATTCCTTCGCCATGACAACCCAGCAACATAATGCAAAGTGTTGCTTAGCAACACAACAGAACTCTTTCACTAAAGCTCTAGGATTAACTTGCTTGCTGGTTCGAAGACACTACCGCCCCCCGTCAACCTACGAATCTGAACTCAACCTGGAAATTGTTTTATTTCCTCTACTCTCAATAGGGTAGACTAAATGCTCTAAATACTTCTATGCTTTTTAAAAAAAAAAAAGCTTAGCAAAATCTCAATACTTTAATCCACATTTTAAAACCACTAAATTTCACGATCTGCAGCAGGTTTCGTAATTAACCGTGACCAATGTGTTTGTCCATATGGACAAAGTGGCTTTTGTAATAAACGGAAAAATCTGCAAATGTGCAAGAGATTATAGCATTCTCTATATTAAAGATTACTTAAGATTATACTAAATGGAAGCCAGGTTTCAAGAATTTTATCTCCGGGCCCTTTCTAAGCCCCCCAAAAGAAAAAGAATGTGCAAAGTAATCCCAGTAATTTGATGTTTACAGCAGTATCATACTAACCCACTTTCGAAAACAGGCTTATGTTACATGTGGCTTCAACAGCCCATTTCTAAGGCAATTTGCTATCTGATAATTACTTTTTCTGGCAGCAACTTTTCCATTAGACTTGTGCCAAGTATGAAAGGAATCCAAAGGTTTGGAGCACGTCAGGTGGAAAGCACCTGGAGAGGACTTGCCTTAGACTTAGTGATTCGGACCCCCATCCTACCCTCGAGTTGGGTCTGCTATTCCCCAAAATGGAATCGCCACTTATCTTGTGAGCATCAGAACTTGATCTCAAGCTGCTGCGAGCTGCAATGAAATTCCTTTCAGCCTTCTCATACGGAAGTGAAGGCTCTCTAATAATCCAAGACCCCTTCTAAGTGCTTTAAGAACGGGATAGAGGAGAGAGCCCTCCTAAGTTGACCAGTACCCCCAATCCTTAATCATTCCAAACAAAAGGAAAAGCAGTCAGACAAGTGGACTAGTGGACACCCATGTGAATCTGCATTTGTTTTGTGATTTGCAGTTCTGTTTCCATGTAGAACCTATGCTAACACACTGCTCGTGCGCACCGTTCACCTCTCCATTGTTCGCACGCACACTCCTTAAGAGTGCACGGCACACAGAGTCATAGAGTTGGAAGGGCCCACAGCGATCATCTAGTCCAACCCCCTTTAAATGCAGGAAACTTTCATCCGACGTGGGGCCCGAGCTCACAGCCCTGAGGTTAAGAACCAGGCAAAGTCACAGGGAACCAGGCAGAGGGCCTTCTCGGTAGTGGCGCCCGCCCTGTGGAACGCCCTCCCATTAGATGTTAAGGAGATAAACAACTATCTGGCTTTTAGAAGACATCTGACGGCAGCCCTGTTTAGGGAAGTTTTTAATGTTTGATGTTTTATTGTGTTTTTCATATTCTGTTGGGAGCCGCAAAGAGTGACTGCGGAAACCCAGCCAGATGGGCGGGGTATTATTATTATTATTATTATTATTATTATTATTATTATTATTATCTCTTGCTCTACCAACTGAGCTATCCCTTGGGGCAATACACATTTTGCTTCAGCCACACTAGAGTCTATAAAAAAAATGTTCAAAAAATAAAAGTAAGTTAGCACAATCAAATAAACCACCATAAAACTAAACGTTGTGGATTGGGAATTCCAACTTCACTCAAGTCAACTGTCGGAGGAAAGCACTGTATAGCAGGAGTAAACCTGTCCTCCTGTTCTGCACATTGTCCCTGGCTCTACTTCCAGATCTGCTAGGGGATAAGGTGGGGTGGGATTTATTTTTTTATGTGGAGGTATTGCACTCCTAGGGACGCGGGTGGCGCTGTGGGTAAAAGCCTCAGTGCCTAGGGCTTGCGGATCGAAAGGTCGGCGGTTCGAATCCCCGCGGCGCAGTGCGCTCCCGTTGCTCGGTCCCAGCGCCTGCCAACCTAGCAGTTCGAAAGCACCCCCGGGTGCAAGTAGATAAATAGGGACCGCTTACAAGCCGGAAGGTAAATGGCGTTTCCGTGTGCTGCGCTGGCTCGCCAGATGCAGCTTTGTCACGCTGGCCACGTGACCCGGAAGTGTCTCTGGACAGCGCTGGCCCCCGGCCTCTTGGGTGAGATGGGCGCACAACCCTAGAGTCTGTCAAGACTGGCCCGTACGGGCAGGGGTACCTTTACCTTATTGCACTCCTAGACATGCAGAACCTTTGAAGACAGAACCACACAACTGTGTCATAATCAAGTATAAGAACCGGATCATGAGCTCCCTTTCCCCCTCCTCCATTCCACCCCTTTTTTCCTTGTGTCTTTTTAAACTATCAACCCAACAGCTGGGACCATCTTACGACTGGTTTTTGTAAGCCATTATATAGGGGGGCTTTTTTGGCTAAACCCTTTAAATTAAATAAATTTGACAATCTCTAACCCGTCCCGTCCCCCCCGCCCTTTAAATAATATACAGCAAGTTAACTACAACAACAGATCCCCATTTAACTTCTTAGGGGGAAATTATTCCGGGAACAGCTGCTTAGTGACTTTGAAAACAACCATACGCCAGCCATGCCTGGAATACGCATAAAGTGAATCACTATGCGTATAGAGAAGGAAAAGAAAAAAAGATACGAGAAAGGGAATGGCAGAAAGAAAGAGCGGCAGCAAGAGGGAGAGTGCAATCGTACCCAACACCCTTGGCTCTGATTCTGCCCATTCCTGACTCCAGCCTCATTGGCCACTAGGCAGATACAGTGGTACCTCGGGTTACAAATGCTTCAGGTTACAGATGCTTCAGGTTACAGACTCCCCTAACCCAGAAATAGTACCTCAGGTTAAGAACTTTGCTTCAGGATGAGAACAGAAATTGCGTGGTGGCGGCAGCGGGAGGCCCCATTAGCTAAAGTGGTACCTCAGGTTAAGAGCGGACCTCCAGAACTAATTAAGTTCTTAACCCGAGGTACCACTGTACCCCTAAGAGATTGCAGCTCTCCATAAGATTCGTGGGATGGGAGAGGATGCCCTGCACTACTGGGCTAAGGTCACTTCCCTCCCAACAACGCATTTGCCAGAATTCCTTCAGAGTGAGGTGGCCTTACAGATACACCCTTAGTAACAAGCGGGCAAGCACCTCGTAGCGTCTTTCCCCTATGAGTTAAGGTTGCGCCATTTGGAACTTTCCAGTTTGAAGAAAAGGCAAAAGCAATGCATGGCATACAGAAAGCGGACAGAGAAAAGATTTGCTCCTTCTCTCATAGCACGACAATTCATGGACATCGGGGGAAGCTGAATGCTGGGAGAAATCTGGATGGATGAAAGGAAGTACTTCTTCTGAATTGATTAAAAAAAATAAAAATCTTCTTATCCGCAGGGCTGACATGTTGTGTTATTATGCCTGACATTCCACCACAGAACCACCTAGATCAGGCGTCCCCAAACTAAGGCCTGTGGGCAGGATAAGGCCCGAGGGACTCATTTATCCGACCCACAGCAAACCCTGCTGCCCGCTCTTACCAGCGCAGCACAGCTGCCCACTTCTGGGTTGGAGGAGCACCGGAAATAGCTTGTGCACATGCGAAAGCGTTATTTCCGGTGCACATCCGGGTCAGAGGAGGCCCGTGCACATGCGCACAAGCTATTTCGGTGCTCCTCCAACCTGGAAGTGCGCCAGAAATAGCGTGTGCGCACGCGTATGGGCACGCGCTCAACCCGCCCCACCACGGAATTGGCGCTGGAGACACCGGCCCGAGGCGCGGTAAGTTTGCTGACCCCTGACCTAGATTGGCAGGACCTGGGTCATTTGATGTCTAATGTGGCCACTTACCTAAACTCCCTATCTCCACCACCATTCTAAAAACCAAAAGGCAATAAAGTATTGTTAAAATATGTAACTCGCTCCCCAAGGAGTCAGTGATGGCCGTCAACTTAGATGGTTTTGAAAGAAGATTCAACATACAGTGGTACCTCAGGTTTAGAACCTAATTCGTTCTGGAGGTCTGTTCTTAACCTGAAACTGTTCTTAACCTGAAGCACCACTTTAGCTAATGGGGGCCTCCTGCTGCCGCCGAACCGCCACTGCACAATTTCTGTTCTCACCCTGAAGCAAAGTTCTTAACCCGAGGTAATATTTCTGGGTTAGCGGAGTCTGTAACCAGAAGCGTATGTAACCTGAAGCGTATGTAACCCGAGGTACCACTGTATTTATGAAAGAGAAGCCCGTCAATGTCTACTAGCCATAACAGCTAGACTCTGCCTCCACAGATGGAGGAAGTAAGCTTCTGAACTGCAGTTGCTGGAAACCACAGAAGGGGAGAGAGTGCTTTTGCCCCGCTTACAAGTTTCCCACAGACATCTGGCTGGCCACTGTGAGAACAGGATGCTGGACTAGGTAGGCCATTGGCCTGATCCAGGAGACTCTTCTCATGTTCTTATGCGGAAGACTGCTAGGGAGAGATATATTGAGCCTTTGGTGAAGGCTGCTTGCCAACAGGAATGCCCCCCTGGTCCAATATCCAATTAGCATGATCAGAATGAATATATGAACCACAACCAGATCCTGTAAGCTACCTCAGCTACCCTTGCCCCTGCCCCACAGAACCTTGAGGGCCTTAAGCTGGTGCTGCCATATCTACCTTCCCTCTTCCCAAGGGGTTCATTTTTGGGGACCCTCGAGGTCAGAGGAGACAGAGCTTCATACACATTTGCTTCCAATCTCAATGTATTTCAAGATGAGCCCAGGGGTTGCCTGTCTATTTCTACAGCTGAGTCAGTGACAAGAGCTGACAGACTGGGCGCAGCAAACGTCTTGCAGGACTTGGGAGCCTTGAAAGATCTGGTGGCAGTGCGAGGGAGTAAAAGAAGCAGAGATCCAGGGAGGATTTTGAGTTCAGGAAATGAAGGGCTGAGGGGAGAAAAGATCCTTCACAGTCTGAGTCTAAGCAAAATGACCATCTAGCAGTATTAAAATATGGGGAATTCGAGTAACATTCCTATGGGCTTGGCCAAACACCTTCTCTCTTGGCTTTCAGTACAGATTTCATGAAAATCCCAGTTGCTGACAACCAAATAAGAGATAAATGGCAGCATCCTGCCAACAATCTTATGTTTATTTGCCAGTCTACTTGCTCCAATAGCGTGGGTCCAACTCTATTTAATAAGCATTTATTGGCATGCAACTGTGACTTCTTCTTTTTAAAAAAATTGTAATGAGCTTCCTGCAATGAAAAAATAATCAAAGGTAGTTCAAAAACCACAAGCGTTAACTGAATGTCTGGTATTCAAAGGCCGGTCTACTTGGAATGCATTTTCTCCTGACACAGACCACAATCATTTACATTTTTGGTAATCAATACGTCTTCTGTAAGCATTTCACAGCAGATTCTATACCGCTACTTTATTCTGAGCTAAAATTCATAGGAGAAAGCGAGATTCAATTTGCTTTCCAGGGAAACAAATTGACTTTTCATTTTTTATATATATACAAAACTTTTATTATTATTTTTTAAAAGGAGTGTTCTTTCTGACTGGAGCAGGACTGCACACAATGGCTGCCACCTCCACCTCCCCTATTCGCAAGCGGTTCATTTTGTGGGACCCTTGAAGTCCCCCAAACGCTGAAGAACATTAATGACCCAACTTGCTGAGCTCTGATTAAGAAACAGGCCAAGAAAGAAAGGGGAACCAGGGAAGAAAGACTGGAATACTGAAAAGAAAGTCTAAAATGGAAGGAAGGGAATAGATGAGGGGGGAGGCGAGAGGAAGGGAAGGAAAAGAAGTGATTTATCTCTACTTTCTAGGACCTGCCACAACCCTGGATCAATCCTTAGGAGGTGCACATCTCTAGGTTCTCATGTGAGCAGCACACATGCCGCTTGATGCATGAAAGAACCCATGGCTCTGGTTGAGCAGAGATTAAAATGTTGTTTCGCAGAAGAGTTGCCCTTATACCACACTGATCTACACTGTGTTTTTGCTGTTTTTCTGTTCAGAAGGCTTCATTTTTACTTTGGTCACCACATTTTTTTCTACGCAACCCTACAGAGCTAATTCCCTACAGTAATAGTGTCTTACATTTCAATTTTGAAACAGCTGCTTTTAGGACAACAGTTATGAGAATTCTAGCGAAAACAACTGCGTGGAGGGCGTTGTTGTTTAATCAAACCAGTTTGCATACTATACTCATTATACATTATCAATATAATGAATTTTCCCAATTGATTATGCAGAACTGTCAGCTAGTTAAGGAATGAAAGCAGCTGGAGTCAAAGGCTGTAAGAGTCTTGATGGATCCAGAACATGGAAGAAGAAGAAGAAGAAGAAGAAGAAGAAGAAGAAGAAGAAGAAGAAGAATAGTAGTAGTAGTAGTAGTTTGGATTTGATATCCTACTTTATCACTACCCTAAGAAGTCTCAAAGTGGCTAACAATCTCCTTTCCCTTCCTCCCCCACAACAAACACTCTGTGAGGTGAGTGAGGCTGAGAGACTTCAGAGAAGTGTGACTGGCCCAAGGTCACCCAGCAGCTGCATGTGGAGGAGCAGGGAATCGAACCCAGTCTACCACCTTACGAGTCCACTGCTCTTAACCACTACACCACACTGACTGGTACATCCAAGCCAGCATCCTATTCCCCACAGTGACCAACCTGATGCTTCTGGGAACCTGAAAAGGACTCCACAAAGTTGACAACCTTCTCCCCAGGAAATGGTATTCAACATCCCATTTAAATGTTATTATTTCACCTATCCTCAACTAAGTTTCAAAACTGGACTGTCATCACTTATTTAGCATTAAGGACTCAGAGACACACAACTTGCATTCAACATGCAAAGTTACCTTGACTGTCTCTTAAGTCTCTATTATGATTGCCAGTTTGGTGCAGTGATTGAATTGACCAATTATGCTCCACCATAAAATGCAAGAATACCAGGTATGAATGCTTGAAGTGTCCCTCCTTTGCTTCCTGCTTATAATCATGTTCCTATGCCTCTTTCCTTCATCTTCTACATCAGCTACCTCCACCTCTGGCCAGTCCCTAAGACATCATAGACCACCAGTGGTCTGTAAGCTTTGTCCAGGTGTTCCACAGCATGCCTGCATTAAATTCTCATGCTGATTCTTAATTGCATTTTTATTGCTTCCTTTATTTCTTAGGCTGTATTTCGTTGCATTGCAATTTTAACTCTACGGAATGCAAATTGTAACACGACAAAACACAATTCTAAGAAGTGAATGAGGCAATGCAATTAAAAATTATGCAGCATCCACAGCACAACACGCTACAATTGCAGAACCATCACGAAATGGTCTGCCGAGACCATCAGCAATGTTCAAGCGCAACACTTTGGACAGAGGTGTTGTGTGCTGTTGACAGGTTGCCCTGGAGAGGACAAGGCAGCAGAGTTTTGTGCTAGCTGCAGAGCTTCCTGCACTCTACGAAGTGCTCCGTGTGAAGCGCATAAGAGTAAAAGAAGCCTAGAGGTTAGCAATGTGTGAACCACTGTTGCCAAGCTATCTTTGTCCAAAAAGAAGTTGCGACTCCTGATTCTCTAGCCTAAATGCTCAGCCTCTGGAATGAGCCACAAAGTGTGTTTTCATAGAACCCGGGCTATTACAAAACAACAACAACGACACAGCAAAATGCATCGCTGTGCTCTCATCATTCTTGCGAGGATTTGAATTGGTAGCTATTCTGCCTTGGAAGAACTTAATCCTTTGCTCTTCTCTCCTCCAGAATGTATCTCTGCTGCGTAACTTTATGAGGGACATCCAGTTGTGTGTTGAAAGACACTTCTAAACGTCTCACATTCCCCTTCCCTCTTGGGTTTGGAAGGATAAACAAGGATATACAAAAGGAGAGGCCCTTCCCAAAATGTAGGATATAAAAGTTGAGCAATTGTTTGGCTGGAGACACAGCTGGGAAACACATGACCCCGAAACACTGGAAACCAAGAGAGCTTAAACACACTGAATTTTTTATTTTTTAAATCTACCAACCTCTAAAAGCTATTTTTTAACGGAATGAACCTATTTTTAAGAAGGTTGGTTTTCAAATGGGACGCGGGCTGCAGCTTTTAAAAATATATGATGCAGAAAACAAAATCCTCACTAAAGCACGACCAAATGTATTATTTCTTCCCCTTTATCCCATAAAAATGGAGTGCCCATTACCGGTCGTGATGCCAGGTTTCCTACTTGTGGTAGCAAATGGAAATGCTTAACATTTCATCACAAACTACACATTAGAAGTGAAAGGGAAAGGAATAGCCACAATTTTTTTTTTCACAACAGCCCCTTAACTCCCATTATATGCAGTTCTTTCCTTAGTCAGTCTACTTCTGTCTCAATACCACCCTCAGTTAGCAACCCAAAACTGAGGCATCTTATGGCCAATAACAAGAGCATATTCTAAGGCACAGGGCTACCTACATTCACTCTGAGCCCAATTCAGTTGGTCCTGATCTTTAAATTCCTAAATGGCCTCGGCCCAGTATACCTAAAGATGCCGAGGTCCAGCTCCAAGGGCCTTCTGGTGGTTCCCTCACTGTGAGGAATGAGGTTACAGGGAACCAGGCAGAGGGCCTTCTCAGTAGGGGCACCCTCCCTGTGGAAAGTGCTCCATCAGATGTCAAGATAAGTAGCTATACAATCTTTAGAAGACACCTGAAGGCAGCCCTGTGTAAGGAAGCTTTAAACGTTTGGTTATGTTTCTGTATATGCTGAAACCTGCCCAGGGTGGCTTGGGCAGCCCTGTCAGATGGGCAGGGAACAAATAATAAAAGGATAATTTTAATAGGTGGGGCAGGGGCAGAAATTCTATATTAAGGTTTGGGGATGATAAACAAGTGTCTGCCCAAAATGAACTTTTCAGAAGGAAAAGCTGGTATTCTGCAATAATCACAAACCGTTAAGCCCCACATTCCATTTCCGCAGGGCGTTTTTGATGCGTGCCGCAAACCGTAAACAACATTAAATCATTCTTTTACCAGTTGGCAATCATGACAAATGATTCGGATGTGTCAGAAACAGAATATGGCGCTTGCATTTGCATACGTACAGGCTTGCATTCGCACGCATGCATTCATATACATAACAAACGAGGAGGCAGTGCCAAGCCAGAAAAAAATATCTCTTAAGGTTTTTTCAGCTGACAGATCACACTGAGTCACAGCATAACTATCCCATCAAACCGTTATCATAAATTTATCCTTCTTGACAGCTATACTGCAAACACCACAACCACACTATTCTGAAGAGAATGACACTGCTTGCAGCTGTATCCAGTAAAATAATAATAAATAAACAAACAAAAAAGGGAAGGGGGGAGATGGAGAGGAAGGAAGAAATGGCAATGTACTGTACACATCTGTTCCTTGTGGGGAGAGGGGAGCTCCATGCTGGTGTTTTGTAAAAATGCCTCTATTAGTAATGAATACAGCTGTTTTGTTCGGTGTCGCAACGTTTTCGCAAAAAGCAAACCAATCGCAGACAAAGCTATGCCACACCTCTCCTATTCAGCTGCAATGTGTTTTATCAAGGGAGATGCCACAGTGCTTGGGAACATTTCAGTACTGCTGTACTGAATTTTTCCAAAAGAAAAAGGGGAAAAGGAAAAGAATGTTCTCCCTTCCTTCAGCGAAACACCAAAAAGCATTCTGAATGGAGGGAATCTAGCAGCTCGCTTTGCTCTCTGGGCCACCAGGGCAGCCACGGATCCTGAAAGCTGCTAGCCTGGCTCTATGTTGGGCGGATAGCAAGGATTCATGGAATCACAGAGGTGGAAGAGACCCTGAGGATCCTCCTGCCCAAGCATGGCCAAACTTGGCCTTCCAGCTGTTTTGGGACTACAACTCCCATCACCCCTAGCTAACAGGATCAGTGGTCAGGGATGATGGGAACTGTGGTCCCAAAATGGCTGGAGTGCCAAGTTTGGCCATGCCTGCTCTAGCCCAACCTTCTGCAAGGCAGGAATACACAGCTGTCCCATACAGGGATCAAACCTACGACCTTGACATTGTCAGCACCACGCTCCAAGCAGCTGAGCGAAGGAGGAAGTACTGAAGTTGTTAGGGTAGCCAAGATCGGGCCCTCAAAGCTTCTAGGCAGAGTCAGCTCCCTCAAACTAAACTATCCATCTATCTACTGTCCACCCTTTCTCCCTACGGTCCCAAGGTAGGTTACAGCATCAAAGAACAACCTTAAAAGCAATTTAAAACAACTTACAGCCAAATAAATAGGTGAGGAAGCCTCCAGGTTCAATCCCTGGCATCTCCCGATTAAAATGGCCCAATAGCTTCTTACCTGAAAAGCCACCGACAGTCATTTTAATCCTGGAGAGCCAGTGCCTTAAAAGACAATATTGGGCTGAAAGGACCAACCTTTAATGTGAAACAAGTTCTTACGTTTGTAGGGAAACTTTTTATGCCCTGTTCCCACCCCCCCAAAAAAATCAAAGCAAAAAAAAAAAATCAAATTTGAGGGGGGACAACCTTCAAGTAAGCCATTTACCATCTTATTTGCTTTAGTGTGGCAAGTTCCAAGTAAGTGGTTTCAGGCCAGTGACCAGTTTGCATACAGGGCAAATAGATCCACAGAGGACGCTATCACCACCACTCTCCATGCTGCTCTGTCCCATCTGGAGCAGCCGGGGAGTTATGTGAGGCTGCTGTTTGTGGACTTTAGCTCAGCTTTTAACACTATCCTCCCCCATAGACTGGTGTCCAAGCTAGAGGCGATTGGACTCTCCAACTCCACCTGTCTCTGGGTTTTGGATTTTTTGTCAGAACGTTCTCAGAGGGTTAGAGTAGGGTCACATATGTCCACAGCCCTTAGCCTTAACACCGGCTCACCACAGGGTTGTGTGTTGAGTCCCCTGCTCTATGCTCTCTATACGTATGACTGTACAGCCACCTATTCCAGCAACAAAATCATCAAGTTTGCTGATGACACTACGGTGGTAGGGCTCATTTCAGGAGGGGATGAGTCCGCCTATCGGGACGAGGTGGAGCGGCTCTGTGTTTGGTGTGGAGAGAACAATCTGGCTCTTAATACGGCTAAGACCAAGGAATTAGTGGTGGATTACAGGAAAAAAAAGGCGGACATTCAGCCCTTGCATATCAATGGGGAACGGGTGGAGAGGGTGGCGGAATTCAGGTTTTTGGGAGTAACTATCGATCAGGGCATGACTTGGAGCGCAAATACCACTGCTCTGGTGAAGAAGGCCCAGCAGAGAATTTATTTCCTCAGACTTTTAAAGAAGAACAATCTGAGTGAGAGACTGCTGGTGTCCTTCTACCGAGGCTCCATAGAGAGCATTCTTACATACTGTATTTGTGCTTGGTTCTCCAGTTGTACAGCTAGGGAGAGGAAGGTGCTCCAGAAGGTCATAACCACAGCACAAAGGATTATTGGTCAACCTCTCCCATCTTTGGAAGAATTGTACGGTTCCCGTTGTCTTAGGAAAGCAAACAACATCCTGCAGGATTCATCTCACCCGGGATACAGTCTGTTTGCACTACTGCCTTCTGGCAGGAGATATAGAAACATCAAGTCAAGGACAAATAGACTGAAAAACAGTTTTTACCCGAGAGCTGTGGCCCTTTTGAATGCTGTAACTCGATAGTGTGACCTGGGAGATTGATGGGTGTGGGTGTGGCTGGAATGTGGTTTGTTGGTTGTTGTTGTTGTTTTGCTTTTGTTGTTTTTAAGGGATGGCATCCAATTTCGTTGCACTTGTGCAATGTTGCACGTGTGTAATGACAATAAAGAATCTATCTATCTATCTATATCCCGTCCCACCCTGCCCTAACTTCCTCCTGTGACCCTAAAGCAAGAGCTCTTTGCCTCGATTATTCAACGTATAAATGGATATGTTGTGAACTCCCGCCTTTGCATCATGTGTTTAGGAAGTTCCGGAGCAGGAAGAGTGCAGCTAATTTTCATTTTAGTGCGGCTAAAGTGAAACAACGTCGCCATCGTGAATCTTTTTCTGGTCACAGTGATAAAAAGATCCGATTAAAAGAAACTGCATCTGTCATCAGACAGGAGTGGGGGAACCCTCTTGTCTATTAACAGGTTTAGGGGAGCTGGGATTCGCCGAGGTGTGGAAATGTCACTCCGTTTTTCATTAAAACGTCCCCGAATTCCTACTCAACGTATCCCGCTCCCAAGTCGAAATGTTAATTATGTTTCAACCTTGAACTCGTAGACTTCGGTGGGCAATGCACCCCCTCCGCCCTCCAACATACCTGAACTGCAACCCAAGACAAGACCCATTTCAGAGGACTGTCCCCAACCCATGGCTCAGCTTACACCCTTTGTAGAGCTGTACAAAACCGAGCACAGAAGCCCTTTGTGTCCCCGTTCCAGATGGTTGTCTCTCTGCCGGCAGAGGACTTCGAAAAGCCCCTTTCTTCAGAGACCAAAATGCAACAAGTGGTATCATCTTACAGCAGATATGGTACAATATTATGGGTCACGTGATTGCCCCTGCTAAAACAATACCAGATCTGTGCAAAGCATTCTTGTTTTACGCGACGTGCAAGAAGGCAATGGCCAACTTGAGCCGAGAGCTATTTTTTCTCAAGCGGCCAATAGGACGCAGCTGCGTCGCCCAGGGTATGTCGACAAAATGGCTGCCCATTTCTGCTCTCGCCTTTATGAGTAGCCATCCCACTCTTTGGGGAATTGCAGGAAACAATCCACAACTGGTTTCCCAAGGATCAGAGGTCACAGGCTCATCACCAAAGAGTTTTATTCTTTTATTTCATTTACATCCTGCCCTTTTCTCCAGGGAGATAAAGGCAATGTACATGGTTCACTGTCTCCTACCCATCCACTAGGGCTGGGCGATATCTGGTTTTCAACATCACGATAAATCATCAGCTAAACATTGCAATACAGTGTTACCTTGGTTCTCGAACTTTATCCATTCCGGGAGTCCGTTCGATTCCCGAAACTGTTCAAAAACCAAGGCGTGGCTTCCGATTGGCTGCAGGAGCTTCCTGCACTCAAGTGGAAGCTGCGTCAGACATTCGGCTTCCAAAAAACGTTCGCAAACCGGAACACTTACTTCTGGGTTTGCAGTGTTCGGAAGCCAATTCGTTCTGGAGCCAAGCAGTTCAACTACCAACGTACCACTGTATATTGATGTAACAAAATGTCTGAAATAAGGATGGAGCTATGTAGAGGCACTGGCTGGCCCCATGGTTTTTCTCATATCGTGATTTTTGCGTGCACACATTGTCATTCATGATATATTGCCAGGTCAAAAATTCTGAACTGATTTCACAATATGGACTTCAAACCAGTTTTGGACCCTAGTGACGTTAGGCTGCATATATATGACTGGCCCAAGTTAGCTTCGTGGCAGAGTGCGGATATGAACCTTTATCTGACAACACAAACACTAAATCCCACTGATGGGTATGCTCATGATACGCAACTGTTATGGCAGGTTTGTGTTGGTAGGGAGGGAGCCACTGTCAGGCCACAATGGTCTGATCTCAGGTGGGTTGCTGCAGCAGCATTACCAACATGTAAAAATACATGGTAAAGAAAAAGATGGTTCACCAAATGCACACATGGGTTGAAGGAGGTTCCTGAGTTTGAAAAGGTTGAAGACTACTGGCATTACGATACAGGACCACATTCCTAGACAAATTACATACTCACACCAAGTCCACAAAGAGACTTGGAAAGTCTTATACATACACACACAGTTTTACAATCTGGCAAATGCCCATCACTGAGTGTGCCCACCAGCTGACTTGTCCCATGGTTCCACAGCCCTCCCATCCTTATCCAAAGGAGTCTGGCTCCAAGTCTGGAGAGCCTTCCTTCAGAATGGCCTGCCATTTTAGCAGGGAAGGGAGACAGAGCAGCTCTGTTTTGCTAAGATTTCCAGGAACTCATTAGGCTTCTTCTTCAACTTTCTAAAAGACTGATGAGATGGAACAGGGAAAGAAAGAAAGAAAGAAAGAAAGAAAGAAAGAAAGAAAGAAAGAAAGATATTGGGAATGGAAAAGTTCAATGACACCTGTGAGTTTCTTTTTCCCATATTGCCGCATATTTCTCTAACCCACTGATTGAACTCTTCTTCTATATTATGTTTAAACAAGAATTTTAAAAGTGGCTTTAAATTCTAAACGTGTTCCATTTCATCTGTTTCATTTATATTGCATCCATTCTCCAAGCTCTTCCATGTGACATACAGATGTTGCTCCCCCACCCGCCCAAATGCTATCCTTCCTCTGAACTAAGGCTTCCCAAACTTTGGTCTCCAACTGTTTTTGGACTACAACTCCCATCAATCCATGCTGGCAGGACCAGTGATCAGGGATGATGGGAATTGTAGTCCAAAAACAGCTGGGGGCCCAAGTTTGGGAAACCCTGTTCTAAGCAAACCATTATGTTACATAGCGCAGGACACATAGAGATGGGATTAAGAGTTTCAAAAATAGACTCCTCTAGGATCTGCACAGTGCTGTTCTTAGAATACAGGTGCCTTGCCAATGGGGCAATATGACACAGTTACTGTCATTCTCGTCTGCACACATTGAAAACAACCACTAAAAGGGAGAGGTAATTTTCAAAGATCAAACCTGAATCAACAACACTGGAGGTTACAAACAGGACTCTTGGCCTGATTCACAAACATGTTTGTCTAAATGTCAGCGATAACGTGAAATGTCCTTCATTTTATCTCACTCTCTCCATGCAAAGGTGACATTTAGGCTTCCATGACTTATCTGCTACCGTGAAATGACGAAGTGCAGGAAAGATAACAAATAAGCATTATTGCTGGAAGGAGAAGGAGCTAACCGAGCCCGTTTCTGCACACGTATACACGGCAGCTTCCTTCCATTTCATTTGTGAACATCATAAAATGGAACAGGAATGCAGAGACAAGTACATAATTTGTGTTTTTATTACTATTACTGTTCCTGCTGCTGCTGCTGCTGCTACTACTACTAGGTAAAGGTAAAGGGACCCCTGCCCGTACGGGCCAGTCTTGACAGACTCTAGGGTTGTGCGCTCATCTCACTCTAGAGGCCGGGAGCCAGCGCTGTCCACAGACACTTCCGGGTCACGTGGCCAGCGTGACAAGCTGCATCTGGTGAGCCAGCGCAGCACACGGAACGCCGTTTACCTTCCCGCTGGTAAGCGGTCCCTATTTATCTACTTGCACCTGGGGGTGTTTTCGAACTGCTAGGTTGGCAGGCGCTGGGACCGAACGACGGTAGCGCACCCCGCCACGGGGATTCGAACCGCCGACCATGCAATCGGCAAGTCCTAGGCGCTGAGGTTTTACCCACAGCGCCACCCGCGTCCCTACTACTTGGGTGTTAATCAGCACGCAACACCTCCACGAGGCAAGGTGCAAAATAAAATAGGGGCCATACATGTTTAGTACCAACACCTTGAACTTGGCCCAGTAGCAAACTGACCGCTATTGCAGATCCCACAAGCAAGACGTTTTGTGTTGGCAGTGATGGGGCCCCCACTAAGCCATATTCTGCTGCAGCTGCCAGACCAAACTCAAGAGTTGGCCCACATACAGCGCACTGCAGTAATTCAATCTGGAGGTGACCAATGCACGGGCAGCCGATAGATTGCACGCAATCCAGGAACAGCCATTAGCAGTGTGCGTTAAATTTGGTCCTTGGTTGCTTCCCTTGACTGGCAGTTAGTATCTGCTGCTCATCACTCTGCCAATAGCTCTTCCGAGAACTGAAATGGTTGAAAAGTGGGCTGTGAATTTTCCAGTGCATTTGAAAAAATGAAAATGAACAACCTTGAAGATGTTGTTCTCAGACTGTGGTCCCAGGCGCAAGCTCAGCTTACTAGCCCTTATGGGAGACAGAACTGTCTCTAACCCAGCTGCAATTCCCCATGCATAGAGGGCTGCCTTCCACTACTGTGAAATACCAAGATCAAAACATTTAGGGGTGTCGAACACAATGCTAGAAATGCATCTTGGTTTGTGGATACAACTGGCTAGCTAATCATCCCGTTAAACCCACAAAGTTCCCCATTATCAGTTATTTTCATGGCCTTTTCCCTAACGGGAACGTTCTAACTAAATCTAGCCATAACATCTCCAAGATGTGGGTGGCATTAAAAGCATTTTCCCAGAGAAGCATCCTTCTCTTAATTGGCCAGCCCACGAAGTTGTTTCCAATGATTCTGCCTTGATCAGGAAGCCAGGAAATTCATGACTCATCTTTAGCTTCTTTTTCCACGTTGGGGTACAAAAGATGTCACTGAGGTCCCTGCTGCAAATAGAAACAAACACTCTGGGGACCTTTCAGTTTCAACTTCCGTCTCAATATGAAAGAGGCTCCAATATTTGGATATTTTTCTCCAGGCAAATTGTCAATACCAAGGGTGATATAACCCCCACATCTCCCCAGAGCCAGAGCCCCCTCATCTGAATTGCTTCCCCAAGGCTGCTGTTCTGCAAAACAAAAAACAAAAAAAACCCCACAAAGATCAGCTCTCCCACTGCCACCTCCCTTGACTTCTTTCCGTAGGCTCTGAATAGGGTAGGGAAGAGGGATCTTATCAAAGGCTTTTTGAACACCCAGAGACAGAAGAAGCAACCGAAACACCTTCCCCATCACTTCTTGGCATATTCCAAAACACTGTCAAGATTTAAGAAATACCCACCCTCATAAACAAGCCCCACTTCAAGGGATTCCTTTGCTCACTTATAGTTTTCCCTCAGTAAAATAGGGAGGCTTAGTTTTGTGATGGAATGCATTCCTTATAGTTTCCCATCCAAAGAATCTTGGCATGGCATACAAAGTGCATTTTTTCAAGAGGGTGGGGTTGTTATTACTGTTGCTGGTGGGTTCTCTCCCCCCCCACCCCGCCCACCATATGTGCAATGTTCTAATGGTCAACTTCTGCAAAGTGCTGACTTCGTATTAAGTAATTCCTCATACACACAGTTGACGCAATAACCAATTTCTCACATATGCTGACAGAAAACCCCACCAAAAAAAAATCCCACCAACTCAACTTTTGCTACACAAAAATACCCATAATTTAGGACTGATTTGTACTGTTACAAACTGAAGGCTCTTCTTTTCAACTTCCGCAAACTTTTAAATTTTAATCTGCCAGGGCAGAACGCAACATGGTAAATCGATTGTGAGGGCTGGGAAGCCTGAGCTAACTCTTTGCTCAACAGAACATTTTGACCTTAAAAATATTCTGCAAACAGTTGTGATATAAAATACACACAGACCTGCTTCACTTTGTGGATTTCCGCTTCTGGACTGGTTCCATTTTAAAAGGCCTTGGGATAAGATAAACGTTGTCTACAAGCAAGCAACACCCAGCATACTGAGATAGTGATGGCCTTCTCACAAAGCAATGTGAGGTGGCTACCTCAGGCACCAGATTTTGGATATCATGAAGAGGAGCAGAATGGGGCATCATGCATGTTTTGCCCTACTCTCATTTGTTTCAATGAGTCTTTCACAAGAGATAAGTCTAAATCAATTACAATCAGCTTAATTATTGAGAGGAATGCTGTGGATTGATCGCTCTGGCACCAATATATCTGGGGCTGACCATCTATGAAAAGGTGGACAATGCTTGGGAGCTTCCAGAGACATTAAGGGAAACTTATACTTTCAATACAGGAATGCTGAAAATCATTAGGCCTTTGTTCTAAAACCTGTACCACCTGGATGATACTGGAGCCCAACTCCCATCAGCCCAAAGCAGCACAGTCACTGGTCAAGGAAGATGGGAATGGTAGTCCAAAAACACCTGGAGTGCCACAAGTTTCCCATCCCTGTTGCAGGTAGAACTCAAATCTTAAATGTGTGTAGCACAGAAGTCTGGCTTGTGTAGAGTCAGCTGGGAGCGCTTAATGGATTGTTCACAACTGATGTTCCTCTTCCAGGTATTTCAAACAACATCTGATCACTCCTGAGGAGCAACTTCATCTCCGGCTATTATGAGTGACATAAAAAGTAACAGGAACAAATACTCTGTATGGGGACAATTTAAACTTCAATATATCCATGAATAAGCCCCTTTGAACCATGTCGTCATGAATCTCCTGAACGCGTATAGCACTGAAATCTGAAACAGCACTCTTGAGATCCAGTACAATTATATTTCGAAATCAATGGTACTTTAAAAGCTGACATTTAACAGGTTCTTCCTGGTATTTTGTAATCACATGGTTCTAAGGAGAAAAAACCCAGTGCTAATAAAATCCCCACATGCTCCCATCAACACTGAACAATTTGATTCAAGTTTGCACCCTGACCTACAATTCTCCCTGTGTGTTCCCATGTGGGAATATCAGGCAATCAAGCTAAAATGTTTATTTAAGTCCCAAAGACAATTGAACTGTTAAGTAGAGATCAAAGCAACAAATTACGTGAATTATCCTCTAATTGCAAGCAATTGTCGTTATTATAGTATGCATATGTACTACTACAGCAGGGCTTGCTTCCGTTTTTGTTTTTCCCCCACTGAATGAATTGGGCTTATCTCTTTGCATCTAGCTTGTAGCTCAATAAAGCCATTATCTGATAAGTACTCCAGATTCAACAGCAAGCACATCTGAACCCTCTGAACCATGCCTGCAATTAATTTTCTGGAAGTTAATTTTCCTACTAAACACGACAGAGGAACAAACATCATTAGTTACTGCTCATTCTGAGACCATTATTCCTGGGAACCAACGGAATAACCTATGGGTCCCTATTCTAAGCGAAATGAAAAAAGTGCTTTAATTATTTTTTAGCATCACTATTCAAGGCATAAGCAAAAGTAAATGAAAATGCGATTGCTTGTTTGGCTCAAACGAAGCATGGATACCACAGGGAAAATACACTGAAAAACGGCTAGGAAACAGTGTTGTGCAAAGAGCTGGGACTTTCCGCATTCTCCATAAAATCGGCACATCTGATGCGGCCAAACAAATTATTTCCGGGGGGGGGGAGGAGAAATAGAGGAAGAAGTACAGAGAAACCCCTCCGTGTTCAAGCTGTGAGATGACATCAGCGCCTTTCTGTTCTTTGGCTCGCTTGGAACCTACTACCCTTGACCTCATTTGCCAACACGTCTGTTTGACTCCAATTGGCTGTGACGATGCATATGGTTCTGTTTACAGGCATGCACAATGTCATCATGTTAGTAGAAGGCCTTGATAACATCACATGGAGGGGAAGAAGGTCACCACAGCCGAAAGAGATGGCAGGGCAGGCCAAGGACAACAAGGGCAAAGGAGAAGGAAGAAAACGTCTCCAAAGAGAACAGCCTGAAAACCCATATTAGTATTTTCTGCAGTGAGAGAGCTGGTAATGAGAAGGAAGGAAGCTGTCTTTGGGGTGGGCTCCCTTTCCCGTGGGCCAAGCTGTTTTTATTCATTCATTTATTTATTCGTTTATTTATTCATTCATTCATTTTGTTTACTAAATTTCTGTACTGAAAGTAGCACAACACAAAACACTGCGATTCCATCAGACACCTTTCTACTTCCTTAACTTAAGTAATCAGCTATACTGGTTAAACATGAACACTTCAATTAAGTTATAATTCTTCATTAATTAAATCTAGCTCATGGTATCTATAATATCTAGGGGGAGAAACTTTCCAAAATAGTCAATTTGGCTCTTTCCCCTCCTTGTACTTTTGTTTCTTACTGAGTAAGAAACTAATATCCAGCATTTCAATTTCCCAATGTACAAAGCTAGCCCTGAAACATAAAGGGGATTGTACATGCTGAGGGTCCCAAGGGCTAGTTACACATGGCTGTGGTAGGTGCTAATCCCGACCATTTATGTTTACTTTACTTTCGCTACATACACCCCTGATTTGGAACATAGCTGGGTGAGGGCAAAGCCCAACAAACTATCCCAGAGTCACATGGACTTCATGAGCAAGGTTTCATCCCCAAAGGATCTCTTTGTGGAAATCCCTTCTTTTTCCTTCTTAATGACAGCCATTATCTTATAGCTTGGGTAGGCAAACTAAGGCCTGGGGGCTGGATGCGGCCCAATCGCCTTCTCAATCCGGCCCACAGACGGTCCGGTAATCAGGGTGTTTTTACATGAGTAGAATGTGTCATTTTATTTAAAATGCATCTCTGGGTTATCTGTGGGGCCTGCCTGGTGTTTCTACATGAGTAGAATGTGTGCTTTTATTTAAAATGCACCTCTGGGTTATTTGTGGGGCCTGTCTGGTGTTTCTACATGAGTAGAATGTGTGCTTTTATTTAAAATGCATCTCTGGATTATTTGTGGGGCATAGGAATTCGTTCATCCCCACCCCCAAAATAGTCCGGCCCCCCACAAGTTCTGAGGGACAGTGGACCTGCCCCCTGCTGAAAAAGTTATAGGAAAGACAATGCAGGGCTGTACATGGAAAATGTCTGCCCATCACCACCATAACCAACCTTTGGGGGGCATGAAAGATTATATGTGCACCCACCCAGAGATTGAGAGAGAGAGAGGACACTACACTATGCAAGCTGTCGATCTATACATATCTCTCACTACACCCCAACATTAGACCTTTATTTACCTTATTATGGCCCCATTCATGTAAAGGCGACTTCACAAGTACAGGACAGGTCCCTGCCCTGGGCAGATTACAATCTAAAATGTGAAATAGGATGGGGGGAATTGGAGGCAAGAGTACACAGCGGATGAATATGCATTTATTCTGTTACAATAGGGTATAGGGACCAAAGGGATATGCAAAACAGAAACACCACTTCAGCATCTGCAGAGAAACAGCTGAAACTTTTGGGTTCCGGCTGCGAGCTCAGCACATAATCACAACTCTGCAACATGCATTTGTTATTGCATTCCTTGCCTCTGCAAATATGGCACCTAACAATCATGTAATCCATTCTACGCAGGCGGCGGCCGGGTTTGTTTGTTTATTGCCCTGTCTCTCCAAATCACTCAAAAATTGCTTAACGAAATTACATACAGACAACAAAATATAAAAGCACTATTTCAGAAAACAGAGCAAAATAGCAGAGCAGAACAGCTTCTAAAATTCAAGAGTTTTAAATACGAGGAGTCAAATGCACCAGAGATACAGACAGAATCACGGCAACTGTCTTAAGATGATAAATTTGCCGCGGAAAGTTTGCTGAAATACTCCCAAGAAACAGGAAGAATTCAAACCCCTGTCTGTTGTTCCTACTATTAGGCATATTTGCCCTTTTGAAATCATTTGCACATTTAACTTCCCAGTTATTGCTGTCAACGACTTGGACTCAAGGGCATCCTGATCAAATTTGCAGATGACACCAAACTGGGAGGGGTGGCTAACACCCCAGAGGACAGGAACACACTTCAAAACGACCTTGACAGATTAGAGAACTGGGCCAAAACAAACAAGATGAATTTTAACAGGGAGAAAAGTAAAGTATTGCACTTGGGCAAAAAAAAATGAGAGGCACAAATACAAGATGGGTGACACCTGGCTTGAGAGCAGTACATGTGAAAAGGATCTAGGAGTCTTGGTTGACCACAAACTTGACATGAGCCAACAGTGTGACGTGGCAGCTAAAAAAGCTAATGCAATTCTGGGCTGCATCAATAGGAGTATAGCATCTAGATCAAGGGAAGTAATAGTGCCACTGTATTCTGCTCTGGTCAGACCTCACCTGGAGTACTGTGTCCAGTTCTGGGCACCACAGTTCAAGAAGGACACTGACAAACTGGAACGTGTCCAGAGGAGGGCAACCAAAATGGTCAAAGGCCTGGAAACGATGCCTTATGAGGAACGGCTAAGGGAGCTGGGCATGTTTAGCCTGGAGAAGAGGAGGTTAAGGGGTGATATGATAGCCATGTTCAAATATATAAAAGGATGTCACATAGAGGAGGGAGAAAGGTTGTTTTCTGCTGCTCCAGAGAAGCGGACACGGAGCAATGGATCCAAACTACAAGAAAGAAGATTCCACCTAAAGATTAGGAAGAACTTCCTGACAGTAAGAGCTGTTCGACAGTGGAATTTGCTGCCAAGGAGTGTGGTGGAGTCTCCTTCTTTGGAGGTCTTTAAGCAGAGGCTTGACAACCATATGTCAGGAGTGCTCTGATGGTGTTTCCTGCTTGGCAGGGGGTTGGACTCAATGGCCCTTGTGGTCTCTTCCAACTCTATGATTCTATGAAAGTAAAGCAAAAGTAATTTTGTAGTAAGGTGGCTCTTTCCATATTGCCAACAGGAGATGAAATGCAACCAAAATGAACCACCCAAAAAGGATGCAGATACTCTCCCGGTATGCCCAAGGAGGACCTTAAGGTTCATAAATAGCAACACCCTAGAGGTCCCGGGCCCTAAGGAAGTTAGATTGGCTTCAACCAGAGCCAGGGCCTTTTCAACTCTGGCTCCGGCCTGGTGGAACGCTCTGCCTCATGAGACCAGGGCCCTGCAGGATCTGATTTCTTTCCTCAGGGCCTGTAAGACAGAGTTGTTCCGCCTGGCCTTTGGCTTGGAGTCAATTTGATTCCCTCCCCCTCTTTCTTTTTTCCTTTCTTCTCCTGTGATGAGGCTGCATCTTAATGTTTCAATGTTTTAATGTTGTATTTTAATCTTGTTTTTAAGTTGTATTCATTCAACTTGTTTTTATTATTGCTTGTTAGCCACCCTGAGCCCGGCATTGGCTGGGGAGGGCGGGGTATAAATGAAATTATTATTATTATTATTATTATTATTATTATTATTATTATTATTATAATTATTATATGCACATTGCAACAGGAAATAAAATCCTGTCTGCTGCCCAGGTGCTAACTCCTGATGGGCAGGTTCGATGTACCTGGCTCTCCCTACAATATCTTAAAACAGAACTTGGACTGGGCAGCATGCCAACCAAAGGACGCCTTCAAATAGAGAAGTTCCCTCTGTAAATGTCCCATATTTTGGGGGCCCCACATTCCCTACTGCAAAGGAAAGGCATCTCTCAAAAGTTCAGCATGCAGACATTTTACACAAAGTGCAAAAAGACAATGCTGGTTGCGGTGGCAGTTCCAGCCCTTTTCCCAGTCAACATCCTTCTGGCCTCCTACGCATAGGCGCCAGAAGTAAACACAGTAATTTTATAATTCTCTAGACCTAAAAGCAGCAGGCACCACCTAACAGGATGGCAAAGTCTGTACACCAGCTATTTTAGGAAGGGGGAGGGGAGGGAGCCAAGAAAATTACATGATATTCTCGTACTTTATACCCCATGCTACTCGATACCCATGCACAAGTAAAGCAACGTTTTAGCTTAACCCAAATAGGTTTCAGGTTCTGCTGCTTTTTCTCTCTCTCTTCCTATTTCATTTCACAATTCTACTAACTAATTAGTCACCAATTAAATATATTCAACTTGGCAGCTGAATGATTCAAACATTCAAAATGTATGTCATTTCATCCCAGGGGAAATAAAAATGCTTCTTGCTACTTATGGATTTTTTAATATATAGTTTACAAGGGGAGGGGAAGTTGGCAAAATTCAAACGTACGAGTCATCATTCAAAAAAAGATTATGCCAGATTCACAGCTATGCTGAGTTAGCATCTTTTCGAAGCCGGTGCATTTAAAGTAAACAGCTGTAATCCTGCATTACTTGGGAGTTGAGTCACATTGAACTCACAGAGGGTAAAAATTGCAGAATCATAGTCATAGTTGGAAAGGACCTAGTCCAGCCTCCTGCAAGGCAAAAATCTCAGCTGAAACATCCATGGCAGGTGGCCATCCAACCTCTGCTTAAAAACCTCCAAAGAAGGAGAGTCCACCACCTGCTCTTACTGTCAGAAAGTTCTTCCTGATGTTTGGCCAGAATCTCCGAACTTGAATCCACTGGTTCGGGTCCTAGCCTTCGGAGCAGGAGAAAACAAGCTTCCTCCATGTGACAGCCCTTCAGATGTTTGAAGATGGCTATCCTATCTGCAATGACAAACCTAGACAGCATCTTAAAAAGTAGAGACATCACCTTGCCAACAAAGGTCCGTATAGTAAAAGCTATTGTTTTCCCAGTAGTGATGTATGGAAGTGAGAGCTGGACCATAAAGAAGGCTGATCGCCAAAGAATTGATGCTTTTGAATTATGGTGCTGGAGGAGACTCTTGAGAGTCCCATGGACTGCAAGAAGATCAAACACATCCATTCTTAAGGAAATTAGCCCTGAGTGCTCACTGGAAGGACAGATCGTGAAGCTGAGGCTCCAAGACTTTGGCCACCCCATGAGAAGAGAAGACTCCCTGGAAAAGACCCTGATGCTGGGAAAGATGGAGGGCACAAGGAGAAGGGGATGACAGAGGATGAGATGCTTGGACAGTGTTCTCGAAGATACAAACATGAGTTTGACCAAACCGCGGGAGGCAGTGGGAGACAGAAGTGCCTGGCGTGCTCTGGTCCATGGGATCATGAAGAGTCAGACACAACTAAACAACAACATCCTATCTGCTCTCAGCCCCCTCTTTTCCAGGCTAAACACACCGAACTCCCTCAACTGTTCCTCATAAGGCTTGGTTTCCAGATTGTTGATCATCTTGGTTGCCCTCCTCTGCACACGTTCCAGATTGTCTATATTCTTCGTAAATTCTGGTGACCAGAACTGGGCACAGTACTCCAAGTGTGGTCAGACCAAGGCAGAATAGAGTGGTACTGTTACTTCCCGTGATCTGGACACTAAACTTCTGTTGATGCAGCCTAGAATGGCATTTGGTTGTATCCAACAGAGTCATATTCTAGAGTAGACCCGCAGTAATCTAAGGCCTGATTGAATTGAAAAGGAGCACTGCTACAAAGAGCAGAATACAGTGGTACCTCTGGTTGTGAACAGGATCTGTTCCGGAGGCCCGTTCACAACATGAAAAGAGTGCAACTCGCAGCGGCGCATCTGCGCACGCGAGGCTTGCAATTTGCTGCTTCTGTGCATGAAGTCATTTTGCGCTTTTGCGCATGCGGCGAAACCCGGAAGTAACCCTTTCCGGTACTTCTGGGTCGCCGCGGGACATAACTTGAAAGAACGTAACATGAAGCAAACGTAACATGAGGTATGACTGTACACAATAGTATGGTTTGTGAGTTCCTATCCTTCCATACTTTACCTCATAAACTCCAACAGCTGCTAGATGTAAGAAAACCCCCAAGGCAGAATGTTTTAAAGACATTCCCCTCTGCAGGTAAAAAAAATTGAAAATATGCAAGATGTACAATGCGATAGTCTCAAGATCTGGTTGTACAAACGAAGCAGCACAAATCACTCTAGTCAGTTATAAATTAACATAGTTTGGTGGCCAAATTTGCACCATTGAATGGGGAAACGAATAAAATAGTACCAGTGGGAAAGTTGATTTAAATCCATTATTTTGTACCAGCCTTTTCTTCCTGCTGATTTAAGCCACCCTGACTTAAACGAACCACAATGGCTGTGCTCTGTCTCCTGGTCAGAGACAGTGTTCTGCGAATTACAGAATCATTATTGCACCTAACGTCTTCTATCAGGCTTCCCATAGGCACCTGGGAATCGGATGACGGACCAGAAGGGCCACTGTCCTGATCCAGCAAACCCTTATATGTTCTAAACAATACACCAGCAGCAGTTTCTTAAAAAAACAACAACACACAACTCAGTATAATTTTAAAATTTCAGAAAAGCCCACAATATTATATAATATGTGCCTATGAAATATGAAACACTCAGTGATCACATCCAAAATCTGAAGCAAAGGCTTTGGAATTAGAAAAAGAAGCATCCCCCTTAGGCAGAATATTTTAAAACTATTTTTTGGTACAATCGAGTCCATTTCCATATATTCTTTTCTTTTTTAAGTGTGCTTTCCGCCTGTCTTTTTATGAGCTTCGGTGATAAATCACGTGTGGAATGAATGCGTTTGCTGAACCCAGAAATAGATTTGAGTTTGGCAGAGACAGAAACACCAACATGGAGAGCTCGTTTTAGCTAAAAGCTTTGTGTTCCCACCAGTTTGTGTCGCCCTACAATCCATTAAACGTGATGGGAAGGGCACCCAGCTTTTCTCCCCCACCCACATTGTTAGGTGATAATGTGTTGTTTGTGTGTGTGTGTCTCACTTCCACAGTGCATTCATACCACCGTCTTCAGATATCTTTTCCACGAAATCTTGGCCTAGTCTCTTTTTCTCAGTGGAACTGAAATAAAACCTAAGTGTCCACATGTAAAGCTAAACTTCCCAACAATTCATTGTTGCCTTTGCAGGTAAAGCTAAACTATGGCATTACACACTTTCAGGCTTGCAAACTCACCTCTCCTTATTATGAGGGGCCAGGACACAATCAGAAACTTATACATCCGTCTTTTATTAACTTTGGGTTAGGTACTTAATTCGTTCCGGAGGTCCGTTCTTAACCTGAAACTGTTCTTAACCTGAAGCATCACTTTAGCTAATGGGGCCTCCTGCTGCCGCCGCGCCACCAGTGCATGATTTCTGTTCTCATCCTGAAGCAAAGTTCTTAACCCGAGGTAATATTTCTGGGTTAGCGGAGTCTGTAACCTGAAGCGTCTGTAACCTGAAGCATATGTAACCCGAGGTACCACTGTATATGAATGCCCTTTACTAAGTAAGACCATCGGTCCATCTCAGCCAGTTTTACCTACTTTGGCAGCAGTTTTCCAAGGTTTCAGCTCTTTCACTAACCTGATATACCCAATGTCAGGGGTTGGATCTGACCTTTCCACATGTAAAAAGCACATTCTACCACTGAGCCCAGGACGTGGGTGGCACTGTGGGTTAAACCACAGAGCCTAGGACTTGCCGATCAGAAGGTCGGCAGTTCGAATCCCCGTGACGGGGTGAGCTCCCGTTGCTCGGTCCCTGCTCCTGCCAACCTAGCAGTTCGAAAGCACGCCAAAGTGCAAGTAGATCAATAGGTACTGCTCCGGCGGGAAGGTAAACGGCGTTTCCGTGCTCTGCTCTGGTTTGCCAGAAGCGGCTTAGTCATGCTGGCCACATGACCCGGAAGCTGTATGCCGGCTCCCTCGGCCAATAAAGCAAGATGAGCGCCACAACCCCAGAGTCGGCCACAACTGGACCTAATGGTCAGGGGTCCCTTTACCTTACCACTGAGCACAGTATTTATCACCATGTGGACTCCTCCAGGCCCATCACAAGCAACCAATTAAGGGGTCTATCTCCAAGTGAATCAGGCTAAGCAGCCGCTGCAGCAAGATGAACACAGAATGCCAACTCTCAGGCCATTTCGGCTGATGCACACAGCCATTCTGACTTGCCAGTTTCATGATGACACCTATCGTAAGTTGACTGCTTTGGCATGCTGACCGGTTCAATGACTGCTCCATGAACACCGTGCCCTGGCAAAACCCATATGTTTGCACAAACTGATTATAACATTTTAAAAAAAGATAACCACAAGCAGCTTTCAGCTGCAAAACTCAAGGCCTACAAGTGCAAATGCACCCCCCACTTTCTAGATGCCGAAATCCCAATGGAGCAGAAAAGATTATTTATGTATGCAACCACAGCTGTGTGGATGTTATTGGCCCAGAGATGGAAAGAAGAATGGAAGATTAAGTTGATGGGTTATGCCAAAATGGCAAAAATGACTGGAAGAATCAGAAATTGGGAAGACCAAAGTTTTAACAAGGAATGGGGGGAAATTATAATTTATCTTAAAAAATCATTGAAAACAGTTAAAATCGTTAGTAGGACTGGAATAGCACTTCTAGTTTCATGGTGAATTTTGGACATAATGGAGTTGTAAAAGATCTGGATTATTATAAAAGATGCAGGAGGAAATGATTAACAATAGGACCCACAAAGAGGCGGAAGGAGGTCCAGGAGATTCTTTGGAATCTTATTTCTATGTTGTAGGTTGGATATGTGACTGTAAAATGTTGATCTGAAAAACCAAATAAGTAAATTTACAAGTGCATCCCCTACTAGTCTTGCATTATAACCACCAGGAGATAAATTAACCATCCCTACCTACCTTGAAGGGGTGGCAGTGGTGGTTTGGAAGAGGCAGGGGGTTAAGTAGCTAGCAAGGTACACGGTGTGGCAGGGCGGGGTCACACAAGTTGTGAAGGCCTAGGTTGAACCCAACTTTCCACCCCGAAATTAACACTCAGCTACAGAAGAATAAAACAGCTGTGTGGATTGTTTTATGTGAATGCAAAAATAGGCCCCAAGAAGAGGCACAATGGAAGACATACGAAGCTAATAAAGCGTGCTGAAGTGAGCAGTTGTTGTTACTATTTCGTAGGGAAGAATATGAGAGTTTGCTTTGACGGAGCAGCTGCCTTCGACCTTTGGTAAAATAATGCAGGAATCCTACCAAAATCCCGACATCACAAGACGACTCCAATGGTTTGCGGAGCTTGCGCAACCAGGCCTAGAGAGCTTCTCTGCCAAGACGCAGCCCCTTCTCCAGAACGCACCATACAATCCCCATGATAAAAGGTTTCCCGCACTGGAATGTCTAAACTAGAGACTAGGTTAAAACACAAATAGACTACTGACCCAAGCTATTTATTCCATCCTAACTTGAGGTCTTTGCTTACTGTAATTTGATGGTTTTAACTAAATCCGAGTGGACAGCAGGTTCTTTGACAAATAAGCCAGCGCCATATGGCTCAAGCTTTCTAGAGGGGGCCCACCGCAGAGACCGAACTGCCCCCTATGTCTGGATAAAGATACTCTCTTTTGAGCAAAAGCTGATGTCAGCTCGCTCGGTATTATAATACAAGCTGAGATCAACCTTAATCTAAAGAACAGAAGACTCGAGCACAGCACGCCTAGCCGATTTACAATCTTCATTTGCTTTTCCAAGGGTCCCATCCTGTAAGGTCCTGGGCGCCTTTGGCACTCAACCAGCAAAGCACTTAACCAAGGGTTTCGCCGTAATCCTGTGGATCAACTCGGTTTGGACTATGCATTTGCCTAAAGTGCAGCGCGAACTCTGAAACGCTTGGCTGTGTTCAAAAAGAGTACACAGAGCATCTTAAAAAAACAAAACACCCAAACCTTAAGTTGAGTCATCCAAGTGGATTCTGACTATAATTCTGGGTTGTTGGCAAAAGACGTATTTATTAGGCAGCAGAAATATTTACACAAAGAGACTGTTCTCCCCAACATGTAATCTGTATACAGTACCTATATGAAGACCAGGAAGATGGAAGAGCGATTGGGGAATGCAGGAATTGATACCTCCCAGAAACTACTGGAACTCATGGCACCACCAAGAATTAAACGCTTAGGAGCAAATCAACCCATGGTTGCTGGCTGCAGGTATGTGGGGGCTCCACATGGCCACAACTGGACCCGCGCCAGTCGCAAAAATGTGCCTGGCTAATTCTAGCACTGGTTAATATCCGCAGAAGAGGTCCTACAGAGTGTGCCTTCATGGAATCTGCTAACCTTTCTGTTGGGGGGGGGCTGTGCTGCTAGTGTTGCATAGGAAGCTGCCTTTCACTGAGTCACGACTAGTGGGGTCTTGCTAGCTCAATACAGTCTACACTGACTGGCAGCAGCTGTGCAAGGTTTCAGAGAAGGAGTCTCTCCCTGACCTACCCGGATATGGATTCGCACAGCACAGCGGTGCAAAACTGCAGAGCTCAGGCTGGAAGCCCCCTCCCGTCTGCAAGCTGCTCCGATGGGCAGAAGTCTATTTTGGCATTAATCAGTACCCAAATTACTATGATTCCAATAGTACTACTAAAAATAATACTAGTGCAAAGTCAGGAGCCCAGGCTATGCAGCCTGAATCTCTGCGACATCTTGCGACAGGAAGAAGAAAATAACACTAAACTGAGGATGACATAAGGGCTAATGGACCGTATTATCCAAATCGAACAGTAGGGGAAATTCCATTCCAAATTTATCTCCTAATGGCAGGTCACCATAACGACCGAAAAATCATTGGCAGAAGGGAGTGCATTTATTAAGCAAACACCTTATTTTTCCCCCCTTCACTTGATTGTGCGCATATGTGTGTGTGTGTGTGTGTGTGTGTGTGTGTGTACACACCCACACACCGTGTCCAAACAAAGGGAAAAAAGAAGGTGCCTTCATGTTGACTGGCCTGCTAAACCTGGACAGCCAGAAAGTTAGCGGAGTCTTAAATTTATTTCTCATCCTGTGAGTGATTCATCCTTCTGCCCCTCTCCTCTGCAGCAGCGCACTGTAGCTGCTCTGTTCTGCTCCAGTTGTGGGAAGCCACGTCAGCAGGAAATCATGCTGATTGCCAGGTCACATACATGACTGTCTGGAGCAGTCAGTGCACAGCACATGCAGCGCACAGTCCTGCTCTCCTCCTCCTTTCCACAAATGAAAAAAAGCTGTGAACGTCCTGGAAAGGAGCCCGATGCAATGAATGTGCTGGTCGCTACTAGGTACATACAGAATAATCCACGGTTTCACGTCGACTTTATGCTCGAAGTTTCCATATTCCAGAGTTCCAAAAACATTTCCATTCACACAGAGAATATCCATCCTCTCCCCTCCCCAACCCAGTCTTCGAATATGTACTGTACAGCAGCCAAGCAGAGATATTTGGAAAAGATTAATATAAGCCAAATCAAACTTCGCAGCTTTTATTATTTTTTTAAAGCTAACTAGCACTGGGCAATTGCATGAAGCAACGAGTGAGATTAGTTCGCCAGGCTTAAACTTAAGCCTTGAAAAGGGGGACGGGAGAGACAAAGTAATGTATCCTCATGGCAAGGAAAAGCATCCTTCTGTATGCATCTGTCGCATTTACAAGCTAGCCTATATTTCAAGTTTCATTGTGAAGCACACTGGCAACTGCTAAGGTGCTACTATTAAAAAAAACCAACAACGCCACAATGCATAAGGAAATGTTGTAATTGCTGCCCATCTCGAACTAGACACATGTTGAACATCCATGTTCATCTTCAAAGGAATATTCTTCAGCATCTGATAAATAAACACAATGCCAAAACCAGAATTCAAGCATAATCTAGCCCCACCGGAAAGCAGCTACCCAGCAGATCACCTTGTTCAATCATTAACGCCGTTGCCTAGTCACAAAAGGAGCTGCTCCAACCAGGTTTCACTAATGTGCTTTTAGTAGATAAGAAGAAAAAAAAAACCACACAGTCTTGCAGATTTGTAATTTCGGGTTTACTCGGGTGTGGAAATGCTGGGGAAAAATAGGAAAGTGATAGAATGGATTTTGGCAAAAAATCAGACGAACACTACTGGAAAGTCTAACCCTGCAATGTTATGCAGTATCTACGTAACATAATGTTGTATAAACCTTCTTGCTAATACAGTGGTTGGTCCACCCCAAGCTAAAGTCAATCTGCTCACAAAAATATCTAAACTCAGCAAGAATGATGTATAATTAGTAGTGAGCTGCAACTGTGTGTTTGTTTTAATAAGGTAGTGTCCTGATGTGATTATTCCAATGAGGCAGACCCAGCTGAAGAAAATTTAGGGATTTTAAAATGCTAGAAAAGATAATTTACCAAAAAGGAATAAACCACACAAGCCTGGTTAAAAAAAGAAACCCACAAAGAATGATATGGAGTCTGCAAACAGAACAGACATAAATATTTTGGCTAACACAGTATGACCATTTGGATAGGAGCACAGGACAAATACAATCACATGTTGTTTGGTTGGGGCTCCAGACCTCCAAGGTAGCTTTGGAGACCAGGCATCTGATACAGTGTAAATTTTGATCAACAAAAGAATCAACAAAATTTTAATTGCACTAGCAAACCAGGCAATCACCAAGATGACAAATGATAAACTGGACAGGCGTTGCTTTTCCAAGTTTAGCAAATGAACTGCTTATTTTTGATAAGATGGGAATGCAATCAAAGGCAGAGAGAAAGGGGAAGGCTCTTCGCAGTATGCTGCTAATTCAAATTCTCTGATGTTCCAAGGCTATTTAGATAAACAAGGTTCCATTTTCTTCAGACTATTACCCTCCCTCCCACTTCTCTCTCTCAAGGTGGAAACCCATAATAAAATCCTACTGAAAAATCAGTGCAAGGCTTATTTTCGCTGTAACAGAATCAATGAGCAGAGCCAAAGAGTCAAGAATGGTTTTTCTGCTAGGTTATTTATGTGTTGAGGCAGCAACAAGACGAAAAATACTTCATGAGGAGAAAGTCTCAGGTAGCTGCGAGGAACTTTTATGTCTGACTATCCGCCTTAAAAACAACAACATCAGAGTCAGAGCCGCAGGGTGAAAGAAAGAAGTGAAAATTTATAAAGAATAATATTGTCCGATTGCTTTAGGACAAGTTTGGTCAATAGTATGTCAGCATATTAGACCAAGATATAAGTGATCCTTTCGCCCATGCACACAGGTGCTAAACAGCAGAATAGAGGAGATTTTGCCAGATGCAGCAGAGATCTACCAAAGTTATCTCCTCTAATCATTTTACAGGCAACCTGTCCCTTCACACATGGTCAGTCAAAGTAGAAAGCAAACAATGCATAAGGGAGAGTGAAATGGATGACTGTCTCCTGCCAGAATTTAAGCCTTAGGTGGAGTTTGCTGCCTGCTTTGGACTACATCCCCAAGAAGACTTGGTCCTGGTGTAGAAAGGGTCTCTGCTGGGCTCACATCATCCAATGCTTAATGGCTTCATGCCCTCTTTAACTATCTTTAAGTATTTGACTGGGGGCGGCCGCCGAGACCACATAACACCAATCCTGAAAGACCTACATTGGTTCCCAGTACGTTTCTGAGCACAATTCAAAGGTTCTGACCTATAAAGCCCTAAACAGCTTCGGCCCAGTATACCTGAAGGAGTGTTTCCACCCCCATCGATCAGCCCAGACACTGAGGTCCAGCTCCGAGGGCCTTCTGGTGGTTCCCTCCCTGCGAGAAGCAAAGCTACAGGGAACCAGGCAGAAGGCCTTCTTGGTAGTGGCCCTGTGGAACGCCCTCCCATCAGATGTCAAGGAAATAACTATCTGACTTTTAGAAGATATCTGAAGGCAGATCTGCTCACGGAAGCTTTTAATATCTGAAGGACTATTGTATTTTAATATTTTGTTGGAAGCCGCCCAGAATGGCTGGGGAAACCGAGCCAGATGGGCAAAGTATAAATAATAATAATCTCCATCACCATCATCCTTATTCTGCAGGGGAATAGTTCATTATTATTACACCTGTATACCTGTATGGCCTGCTGCAAGCCTGGGGTGCAGTACGTTCTGAAAGAATCTGGCAAAGGTTTTGAATAGGCCAATAATATGATTTTTATCAGACTGCCCATCAAATTCGTGAGTATATTAGCCACCAGGAGACTTTCACTACAGCTACTGCTCTACTCACAGGTAGAAGCAGTCCTGAAACCAGCTGGCCATCGGAATATGCCAGGAATGTTGAGGGAGCAGCACACCAATGGCATTTGGTGATGTACCTCAATGCCCCACTGAGCTTCAATAGCATGCACAAGTTGGGGTAGCTGGAATTTAAAGGGGGGAAATAGGAGAGGACCCGTTTGCTAGGTCTAATACACTAGGGAGCGTGTCCTCTGAATCATTCACCAATTGCTTCTTGTTGGGGGGGGGGGCGTCAAGAATCTTCCCTCCCCGTCCATCAACTTCTCTTAGAAATTAGCAGGTGAAGCTTCTTATGTTTGGAGAGAAGCAATTTCACCACTAAGGTCCTAGGCCAGCTATAAAGTTGGTAATTCTACCAAAATCGGGACGCGGGGGGCAGGAGAAATCCTTCTTTGCAGAATGTGGTTACTACTTGAGCTTCTATAATAAAATCAATATTATCACTGCTAGGCGGCATTGTTCCTTATGCGTTGCAGAGGTACGGGTGATTCATCTTGTCACCATTTGTTCAATGCATTTCTTGTTAATAAAAGCTATCATCTACTTCATATGTTCTGCTCATTTCTGTCCTGGGATATCACATTCCTCATTACAACCACAGATCTGATCTCAACCTATAATGTGTGTGCTAGTTTGCAAAATAATTTGTTGGAACTATTATGAAGCGCCTCAAGCAGAAAAACCCGGCAAGTTGATTAGCGATTGTGTGACTTTTCGGCCAAACTGGGCTCAGAGAAGTCAGGAAGTTTGGAAGAGTCCAAACTGCAGGGGAGCTTTCTGACGCCTGAGATTCCTCTTCCACGGTGACCAAGATGAGGGCAAGAGGATGCCCCACATGCCCTGTCTGCCTCTCCCACCACAAACTCGTCCTGCCACACCCTAACAGCCAAAACACACTACTTTTCTTAAGAAGGAAGAGTAAAGGTGTCAAATCTTTGGCTCTGTGGCTTCCCACCAACTCTGTTCCCCCGCTCTCCAATCCATCATCGCCCAAAATAATGGCCAGTGAAATGAACTCGGGAAGTTGTGGCTTGTTTGAGGGCACACTGCTTGGGGTGACCATGGAAACGGGGGGTAAGAAAGGGAGGCATCATCTCATCCCTGTCAGCACTGCTAATCCAGAGGTATTGGGGGGTGTATTTGAATACCTGGGAGGAGCAGGGATGGTTATGGGTGGCAGCAGAGGCGCAGGATGACACCTTCTGACTTGAGAATCCTTTTGCATTTACAGTGATACCTTGGTTGTCGAATTTAATCAGTTCCAGGAGTCCATTCCTACTCCCAGAACCATTCAAAAACCAAGGTGTGGGGTTCCAATTGGCTACAGGAGCTTCCGTCAATCAATCGGAAGCCGCGTCGGACGTTCAGCTTCCCAAAAACATTCGCAAACCAGAACACTTACTTCCGGGTTTGCGGCATTCAGGAGGCGATTTGTTCAGGAGCTAAGCCGTTCGACGACCAAGGTACCACTGCACTCTTGATTTTGTGGAAGAAACGGGAGGGAAACAAGATCGACGGGCAGAAGCCTCTCCTTAAAAGTTAACGATAAACTGTCCTTGGGGTTTTCAGGGAAGCAAATCCCCTTTCAAAAGATTTGCACTTAAGAAGAAGGAAAAACCCCAGTAAGGCACTAAAAACATATAAGCTTCAGGATTCACTTTCATGTGCAGGAAAATGACACATGGCAGATATTTTATGACTTGCTCTTTACTGTACTCCGGAAACTCCGGCTGTGTAATCATTTACGAGGGGTGGGGGATCCCACTGCACTGTAAAGGGCACCTTTAGCATATTGACAAGATCCTACAAGCCTCACAGATAGATAGGATCCAAAATAGGAGTGCAGCACACTGGCCCATTCTTCAACAAGAGATATCATCCTTGGCAAGGGATAAAGAGCTCCTGCTCTTTGCTTGGTGTTAACGACCCATAAAGCACAATTATACAGACACCCTGTTTCCTCTTTCGCGCTGCTAAGTTACTAGGGACAGGTGCAGAGGTAAGGGACTGGAAAGTGATTGATGGTGAACCACCAACCCTAGTTAGTTTTAGCATTGTGCTGACATAAGCCAGAACCATGATTGTGCATAGCACAGAATGGGATGGAAGTTTTCGCTCAGCACGCGTAAGAACCTATAACCCTATATATGCACCACCGTGAGTTTCATGTTAAGGCAGGTAGGCTATAAATGGGAGACGTGCATTAAACCTTTCATTTATCTCTATCTCCACCAGCCATTTTGTCTGGTTCTAATGCCAGGTTTAAAAATAAAATAAAAATGGCACGTGCTGGGTGGCAGCCAGTCAGGCCGGTCTGCAGCTAGCCAAAAGGCAACCCGTTGTGCCCATATTTCAACACACCACCGCCTTTCTCCTTGAAGGGAACGAGCGTTTAGAACGGAGGGGAGCGCCGAAACTCAAAACGCTAACACAAATGTTTCCCATTAAAATTCAATCAACACTACAGCCAGACTACCAACTGAGACCGGGATCTGACTGATCGGAGAATGTCACCGGCTTTTCAAGACCGAGAACTGAAAAGAATACCGAGAAAGACTCAATAAAAATACTCTATACAGAAATGTCATAATCTTAAACACATGTGCGTAAATGGAATGTGCGCACATGGACGTTTTTATTTAGAGCTACGCACAGGGGGCCAGAGATTGAGGCGAAGAGCTCTGCATTTGGGTAGGGGCTTGGCCTTCCCTCCCCCCCCCCAATGCCTGGACTGCGCTTCTTTTCACCGTTAGGCCTTTAACAACATTTCTGAAATGTTGCTCTGATTGTCTAAAATGGGCAGCAGCCGTGGGAATTTTAAATGCGTTGGATCTGAGCACAGGATAGTAGACAACGCTATGAGCCAGCCTTCCAGTGTTCAGATGCTGCACCAGAACCTACTGGTTCAAATTACAAGGAAGGGAACGTTGCTAGTGTGGTGTAGTGGTTAAGGGCGGTAGACTCGTAATCTGGTGAACCGGGTTCGCTTCCCTGCTCCTCCACATGCAGCTGCTGGGTGACCTTGGGCCAGTCACACTTCTCTGAAGTCTCTCAGCCCCACTCACCTCACAGAGTGTTTGTTGTGGGGGAGGAAGGGAAAGGAGACCGTTAGCTGCTTTGAGACTCCTTCGGGTAGTGATAAAGCGGGATATCAAATCCAAACTCTTCTTCTTCCTCCTCACTGTATGGCCTGTTCAACAGCAGAACAAACTGCCTATGGAGGCGGTGGACTCTCCTTTGTCCAACTGCACTAGCTATCAATTAGTTTCCAGGCCCAACTCAAAGTGCTGGTATTGACCTATAGAGCCTTAAATACAAATACCTCAAGGACCGCCTCTCTCCATATGAACCTGCCCAGACCCTGAGATCACCTTCTGAGGCCCTTCTTCGTGTGCCTCCTCCATGAGAGTTCTGGAGCGTGGCAACACAAGACTGGGACTTTTTTGCAGTGGCTCCCCATTTGTGGAATGCTCTCCCCAGGGAGGCTCGCCCGGCGCCTGCATTATATACCTTTAGACGCCAGGCAAAAACATCCCTCATCTCCCAGACCTTTGGTTGACTGACATCCAACGCCCTTTTAAAATGTGGTGTGTTTTTCTTGAGGGGTAGCAGGAGTATTAGGTTGTTTTTGGTTTTATTATTTATTTTGTGATTTTATATATGTTGTAAACCACCTTGAGACCAGGGGGAGATAGAAGGCGGTATGCAAATTTAATAAATAATAACAATAACAATAATTTTAAGCAAAGGTGACTAATCAAGGCTGCTGCAACAGCAGCTCTGCATCTTATGATGCAGGTAAATTCTCCTATGAAGCCAGACGCAAGTGCCTTAATACTGAAAACTCTGGCAACTTGCAACAGCTGGAGCTACAACTAGGGCCTGGGGCTGTGGATTCTGAACATCGGACATCAATAGGTAAGTCACAAGTCCAAGCCATCTCAATTTGCTGCTTTTCGTTTCTACTTAATAGGGAGGGAGGGTGAGGTGGAAAAAAACAACACACACACACAAATGGAAATCGTTTGATGAGCTTATTCGACTGCAGGTCACGAATGAATTGCTTCTTTCTTAATACTGAGCTCAAATGATTAGCTTTCTTGCTTTCATGATCACTGGCTTCAAGCAAGGAGGGGAAAAATAAAGTATAAAACACCATAGCCCCTGGGTAGACTTATTTACCATGAATGACTCACACAGAGTTATGCATGACTGCAAGCAGCCACCTTCCCCCAAAACTGGCAACGTTACAGGGAGCATTTTTATTTTAAATAAAAGTGGTGAAGGTGTGAGCTTCACTTGGGAAGGTTTCGCCATTACAGTGAGAAGCACAAATGCGCTTTTCTTCAGCATTAGGCATGAATTATATATTGATCCAACACCTCAGATGTGGCCATAGTGAAGAAAATCTAACCTGACATTTTGCTTACTGGTTTTCCTCGTCTCTCTTTAGGGACAATGGGTGATATTATTAAAGGCAGAGGTTTGATAGAACTCCCAATTCCCGACTGTCACAGCTAGGGGGGCATCCACCTGAAGTTGCCACATCGAATGCCCACCTCCTGTATGCTAAACTGGGTAAAAAATGTAAAGGGACCCCTGACCATTAGGTCCAGTCGTGACCAACTCTGGGGTTGCGGCGCTCATCTCGCTTTATTGGCCAAGGGAGCTGGCGTACAGCTTCCGGGTCATGTGGCCAGCATGACTAAGCCACTTCTGGCGAACCAGAGCAGCACACGGAAACGCCGTTTACCTTTCCGCCAGAGCGGTATCTATTGATCTACTTGCACTTTGATGTGCTTTCGAACTGCTAGGTTGGCAGGAGCAACGGGAGCTCACCCCGTCATGGGGATCTGAACTGCTGACCTTCTGATCGGCAAGTTCTAGGCTCTGTGGTTTAACCCACAGCGCCACCCGCATCCCTAAAACTGGGTAAGATGAGGGTTTTATTATCCTTTTATCCTACCGTTTATCACAAGATCTTTGGGCGTTTCACAGAATAAAATACAAGATAAAAACATAAGTAGCAACAAAGCAATAACCTTCCCCACTTCCCAAAAACGCATTTAAAAGACTGAAGAATATGAATCAGCCCAAGGCCTGGTTGAAGAGGAACGTTTTCGCCAGGCGCCTAAAAATTATATAATGAAGACGCCAGGCATACCTCCCTGGGGAGAACATTCCACAAATTGGGAGCCACTATAGAGAAGGCCCCGTTCTAATTTTGCCAACCTCCACACCTTATGTGGAGGAGGCACACAAAGAAGAGCCTCGGGTAATGATCACAAGAGTCTGGGATGGCTTATATGATGAGAGAAGGTCCACATGCACATAATGTATGTGTCTAAACCACCCATGTTACCCTCACAACAAACCAGTGCAGTGAGTCCATTTGGCAGAGAGTGACTGGCACAGTTAAGTTTCATGACGAAGAGGAATTTGAACCCAGGTCTCCCAGGCTAAAGACTTGCACTCTAGCCATTCCACCACATTACCTCCTTCCTCACCATAAATAGGGCAGTTGCTATGGAGTCAAGGAGTTGGGGGGGCCTTTTAGGTCAACCTTCTGCCTGGAAGCCCTCCAAAAGATGGCTGCCCACACTCTGCTCAAAGACCCCCAACGTCTGCCCAAATGGAGAAGAACAGGAGCTGGGGAACATTAGTCCCTCAAGATGTTCCCATTACTGTTGTTTCGTTTATGAATATCTTCCCACAAGGCACCTCAAAGGGATTTGCGATGCAGCATATATAAAACAGTTACATATACAAAAAACAGGTGAACAGCACAAAATCAATTCAAAACCAAGGCAGCTATTGAGTGAGGTACAGATTTTGGAAGACTCGCTGAAGGAGGAATGCATGTAGCAGACTCCAAAAAGACAGCAGAGAAGAAGAAGAAGAAGAAGAAGAAGAAGAAGAAGAAGAAGAAGAAGAAGAGTTTGGATTTGATATCCCGCTTTATCACTACCCTAAGGAGTCTCAAAGCAGCTAACATTCTCCTTTCCCTTCAACAAACACTCTGTGAGGTGAGTGAGGCTGAGAGACTTCTGAGAAGTATGACTGGCCCAAGGTCACCCAGCAACTGCATGTGGAGGAGCGGGGAATCGAACCCTGTTCACCAGATTACAAGTCCACCACTCTTAACCACTACACCACACTGGCTCTCATAGAAGGAGCATGTCTGGTATGCAGTGCGGAGGGCAGGAGTTCTAAAGGTAGGTTGGTGCAACCCCAACTAAAGGCCCAAATCTGATGTTGTGCTAAGTAGACTTCCTGATAGGATGGCATCTGCAGGATGCCCTCTCCTGCAAAACACAGTGATTAGTTGGGAACCTAGAGGATGGATGAATTTTTAAGGCATCCTGGTCCCAAGCTGCATAGCCCTTGGAGCACCAGTACCAGCCCAGTAGCTAACTGGTATCCCATGCAATTCTTTCAGCGCTGGTGTAATATCATGGGGTTAGTCCATCCCAGTGAGCAGTTGACCATCCATATCTTGCACCTTCTGCAGCTTCTGGGCTAGCCCCAAGAAGTCCAGCCACCATGCCAAAGGCAACAGGACCTTCTTGAAGTTCATGCACCTGCCTAAGGGACTCTCTTATGGAGCAGTGGTCCAGCTCCAAATAAAATAGCGTCTTCGAGGGCTGCGAAGCCGAACTGCAAATCATCCACGCTTCCTCTAAAAGTTTGGCAAACTGAAAATATTTAAGGCTGTCAGATGCACCTTCGTGAACAATGCTTAATTTTCGTTGGTGAAAGGACAGAGTGAAAGCAATGGATCCACGGGTGATCAGCCAAGGATATTAATTGGGCAGACATGTGCTTTCCACATAAAACAGGAATGTTCTCTTAATAAAGGCTTCCTTACCTTGAATGCACTGAAGAGTCCCATCTTCTCCCCTTATTGTAAAAGTTTCACCTGGATTAACTTGGACAAAAATGACCTGCCAAAATAAAGAACCTGATGTCAGAATCTTATAAAGAACATATCCATGAATTGTATGTATTCTTTCCAGAACATAGGCATGAAACAAGATATTTGAGGGGGGAGGACTGTGGGACTTAACTAAATCATCGTTTCCCAACCTGAAACCCTCAATATGTTGTTGAGACTCCAAATCCCATCAGCCCCAGTCAACATGGCCGATGACCTGGGATGAAGGGACCTGTAGCCCAAAACATTTCGGAGGCCAACAGCTTAGGGAAAGTTAAACTAGAGAAGTCCTGGAATTATTTATTTTTTATTAAATTTCTATATTGCCCTTCATCCGAGGATCACAGGGAGGGTTACAATATAAAAACACAGAAATACATGACATAACAATATTGGATACAAAAGAAAGCCAGCGTGGCTAACAACAGAATAGAAGATGTTAGAATACAAAAGTATCGCCTGAAAGAAAAACGCACATGTTCCGTCAAGCCAAAATATAAATCTGCAATAAGGCAAGCCAAGACCAAACAGTTGAAGGGGGGAGGGACATATTTTTTTAAACTGATGCTAAGCAGAAAACAAGCCAGGGAAGCAATGGTACTATGGTAATACAGTGGTGCCCCGCAAGACGAATGCCTCGCAAGATGAAAAACTCGCTAGACGAAAGGGTTTTCCGTTTTTTGAGTCGTTCCGCAAGACGAATTTCCCTATGGGCTTGCTTCGCAAGACGAAACGTCTTGCGAGTTCTTGCGAGTTTGTTTCCTTTTTCTTAAAGCCGCTAAGCCGTTAATAGCCGCTAAGTCGCTAAGAGCCGCTAATAGTCGCTAAGAGCCGCTAATAGTCGCTAATAGCCGTGCTTCGCAAGACGAAAAAACCGCAAGACGAAGAGACTCGCGGAACGGATTAATTTCGTCTTGCGAGGCACCACTGTAACAAGTAATAGTGTGAAGAAAGACTGGGAAATGGAGAGAAATTTTATTAAGGACCAGACCCCAGCAATATTGCTCCTTTAATCCCAACACTGGCTTTTTGTCTGTTCCTGGATCGGCAAATACTCCTCATCCATATCTTAACAGCCTCTGTAACCTTTCCCCCGCCCATTTCTTTACTTTCCCCCTGTATCCTGTTACATCCCTGCCCTGCAACCGTCCCTCCTCTAGCAGCATAACACCTTTGGCACAATCCCTTAGGCCAGAAAGGCCATAGAAAGGAAGGTACCATGGACGCTCGAGTTGCGAACGTGATCCGTGAGGGAGGCACGTTTGCAACCCGCAGCATCCGCAACCTGCAGCACCGCATCTGCGCATGCATAAAATGCAATCTGGTGCATTTGCGCATGCGCGAGCGCCAAAACCCGGAAGTAACCGGTTCCGGTACATCCAGTTTTCAACATGTCCATAACCCAAAAACGTGCAACCTGAAGTGTCTGTAACCCGAAGTATGACTGTATACCTAACTAAATAAATGCACACTCCACCCCTGTTCTGTCTTGCTATCATCTTCCTCCTCTCTCCTTTCACAGTCTCACCTGTGTCCAATTCTAGACTGCCAGGTCTTCAGGGCAGGGGACTGCCCTCTAACATTTTGTAGAGAGCAATGCTCTTAGATGTCACTATTGCACATACATGCAACAGTATGCTATCGGGAGTGGGGGTGGGGTGGGAACTGCTGCAGGATGTATTTTTGCACAGCTATTACTGCTCACACAAATGGCCTGCTTGCACGAGCGTCGTAACAGAGATCGCGCCTCCGCTTCCATCATCGCAAACCACAACCTGCAATTTTCCCTGTGCGTGGAAGGGTGATCTCGTGCAAGCTCATCCCTCCCAGTACCACTTATTAGTAATCTTGTAATTCGATGAACACAAGGGAAGATTGCCAATGGGCGGTGTGCAGGTGCCTGGGAGCACACCCCGACCACACTTAGCACATCCAGAGTCAATTTTATGCGTCATAAAACACCCCAAATCTTTCTCTCTCTTTCCCCCCCATATACGAGCAATTATTTGCAAGATTTAGTGGGGCGCACTATCTCCTTAGCGTGCATTAACCTGTTTCATAATGCTTGGTTATGTAGTCACTACAAGATGTCAGCACACAAAACTGGTGTGTGAAAGAGGCAGGGCGCATGTTGTTGCCCCAGGCCCATTAAACGCAGATTTGGAAAAATGATTAGAATGACTAAAAACGTGGAACACTGTTAGTTTTGCTTCAGTGGAATAGAACATGATTATTGCTCTCAGAGACTGCAAACATGATCTCCTCTCAGTTAACCTAGACTGAAAGCTTCCAAAGATAACACGCTACAGCATTTGTTGAGTTATAGTCATGCTAAGCTAATGCATGCGTAAGTTTTTATTCTCTTTATTTAATCTGATTTTTTAAAAACGTTGTGTGGGGCGGGGGCGGGAATCCATTCCGTGTCCACTGCTTTCTGACATGGCAATGCTAGAAAGGCTTACCTCCACCACCACCCAAGTCACAGCTGTCGCCCTTTTCATTGCACACAAGAACATCTGACATGAAAAGCCGTTTTCAAAAGACGTGGCATCTTCCTGTATTAAGGGCTTCCAAGCACAAACAAGGAGGAAAGAGCTATCTATAGCTACTGTTTACATTGCACATCTTAGCAAGCAGCAGTATCCTGAGCGCAGCGTGAGGCTGTCTAGGTTTATTTTAGTCACCAGTGTCTGAAAGGGTCATATCCTAATGGCACAAAAGTTTACAGAGTCCGAAGCAAATGATCCTGCAGAGGTGAAGGGTCAGATAACAGAATGTGGGCACTTGAAAAAGGGGGGTGCATCACAAAATCTGGGGGCACAATTAGCTTCTGCAAGCCAGTTCAACGTTACCCCATAACACACCCAATGTTGGTGAAGCTAACTCTTTACTTAAAGAAACCAAAGCAGCTCAGGCCTAGTGATCACAGCAACTCTTTGCAGTGGGGCTAAGGCTCCATCCCCAGCAACCTGAGGCTCCTTCGTCTTGTCTCTCTTTGCTCCACCCTCTTCATTCCTCTTCGTGTTCTGGGAGACCAGGGGGAGGGGAGCGGGTCGCAGCAGGAGGGAGAGACCCCCTGGCTTCTTCAGCCGCCTGCCTCATCTCTGTCGCTTGGGCCCCCTCTGCTACTGCCTCTGATTCTTGACTGCTCTCTGCCCCAGCCTCTTCCTGCTCACTAAACCCTGTTACCTATTCGGCTTCTGACACCTCCTTCTCCTCCCAGTCTGCCTCTTCTCCCTCTTACCACTCATGGCCTTCCCACCATCAATTTCCTGGCTCTGAGCCTTTCCCTTGGGAAGCTGCTTCCCTTCCCAGCTGCTGCCCCCTTCCCACTCCTCTACATCCAGCCAGTCCATGACACAGGCTGAGCTTCTGTCCTGTGGAATCTGCAAAATGCACTCATCTACCTCGTTCCCCTTTTGCAAACCAACATGGTTGCCATTCACTTCTATGGAGGTGTGCGAAGCAAAGCATTAATACTATAGATAAGTATGCAAAAAGCACCAGGTTCAGTTCCCTGCATTTCTAGTTAAAAGATTCAGTTGCAGGCAATGGGGACACGGTTGCAGTAATGGAGAAATGGGCCATCTGCGCTAAATGGGCAAACCGGACAGCAATCCCACAAGAGTGAGCCAGGTTTCTGCATGAAAAACAAGCACACCTCCTGTATCGCCCTCCAGTTGTCCTTGCCATTTTCAAGCCCCCAAGGTGAATTAGTGGCACCTGGGGACAGAGGAAGACTTTTACGTTCTCCTCCCCACAACACAACCCAAAAAACTCTAGGGCACTAGATGACCTTTCTCATTGTTTCCAATTCTACAATTCTATGTAAAAGAAAAGTAAAGGGACCCCTGACCATTAGGTCCAGTCGTGACCGACTCTGGGGTTGCAGTACTCATCTCGCTTTATTGGCCGAGGGAACCGGCGTACAGCTTCCGGGTCATGTGGCCAGCATGACTAAGCCGCTTCTGGCAAACCAGAGCACCTCACGGAAATGCTGTTTACCTTCCTGCCGGAGTGGTACCGATTTATCTACTTGCACTTTGACGTGCTTTTGAACTGCTAGGCTGGCAGGAGCAGGGACCGAGCAACGGGAGCTCACCCCATCACAGGGATTCGACCCGCCAACCTTCTGATCGGCAAGTCCTAGGCTCTGTGGTTTAACCCACAGTGCCACCCGCATCCCGTACAATTCTATGAAGCAACCAATTAAAGTGCAGCTGAGGGAAGTCCAAACTGCAGTGACATCACACAGAGCATTTTGTCACTTAGCTGCATGAATGGGTGGTGTGTAGGAACAGCCGTTCGCAGCAACATTAGCAGACAGAGAGACCAATGGCACAGGACTGCTGTTTTTGGCAGCAGTCAGGCATCTCCAATAGCCTTTTAGTTCCAGCATCTTCGCAAAAAGGTACAGCGGTTTCCAAGGCCTTGATACAGGAAACCCATCAATGGTTTTGAGCCGCCTCCAGGCCTGATTCCCAGACAGCCCTCGTTTCTGATCTTCAGCTCAAGGCACACAAAATTCTTTCTGCCACGTTGGTTCCACGGTGCTCAAGACTGAGAGAGAGCGCCGGCCCCTCCCCTCAAAATTCCTGAAGTCCTTCTGAGACTATGGCATTACTGCAAGGTACCATGCTATGTTTAGCGCTAAGCCTGATGATCTTTCCACTGATAATAAAGGCAAAAGGCCCCCTTTCAGAACATCAAGAAGATGTTTAGAAATTAAGAGCGGCGCGATCGTTAAGGGTGCACGTTAAGAAATTACAGAATTGCACCTCTAAGCTTTCTTTGTTGGGGGGCAGTGATTTCTGCATGAACCCACCGTCAGTGTTAAAATTATAAGTTCTAGAAAGGGAGGGAGGGAGAGGAAATGGAAACGTGGCCCATTATGCGAGGTTTGCAACAAGCCTTTCTTAAAGACACTGATCAGGGCAGACAGGGACAGCAAAGACACCACAATCAGAGTCCCAGAAGAGATAAAAATAAACCGACAAAAGCCAGGCCAGTCCATCTGTGACCTCGGCTCCATCAGCAGTGAAAGACATCTGCCTCCCAGCCTCCAAACTTCTATGCATTATTCACAAGGGTCATAGCTTCATCAAAATAAAGCATACCATTCAAAACAAAGCGAGGGAGCCGGGGAGATCAAAACACATGTCGCTCCTTAAAGACACGAATGTTATTTTTAAGTTGTATAGCATTTCAGTAACTTTCAAGCCACAGGACTTTTTAGATGTGAAGGCCAGGGCTCTGTTCTCCAGAAAGGAAACCTCAACCGCCCAAGACCTTCCCATTCGGCATTCGATGTGCCGGTTCAAACCATGTCACCCAGAAGCGTTTTCCTCCTCCGCCCTTCAATGGTGAAGGAATTGCATTCTGCACATGCTCAGGAGCGCTCTCACCTACTGCCGTCCTTGGAAGTCGCAGAAACTGGCCGGGTGCAAATGGAGCAGTCCGAGAAGAAGAAAAAGAAGAAAAGGCCTTCCACGTCCTTTGAAAAGCTTTTCTACTTCTTGTGCGATTCGGGCCTGCTGAGTCGCCATGGCAACCAGGCAGTAATTTAGCGAGCCACCTCAAGACCAGCTCCAGCATCCTAATGCTCAGTCTCCACTTCTAGCAGTTTCTCACACAAAGGTGTGCGCGCGCACAAATCATTGTCATCCTTCGCAAGTCTCCAGTCGTCCCTGCGATGCAATGCCAGCTAGGTTCCATCAAGAAAAGACAGCTTATTTGTTTTACTGAGGTCAGGGAGAAGACCTTTGCTGATTCCATTCCTCCACTGCAATCTAACAGTTGGGGAGGAGAGAGTCTTATGACACTTCCCTGACAACCAGCACTGAGGCGACAGTAATGTGTTTTCGCATCAAGCGGTTCCGATGTAAGGAGTCTAAGATGCTGGCAGATTCTATTACACTTAAGCCTTTTCGTAATAGAATATTATTATTATTATTATTATTATTATTATTATTACCAGGTGACATGGAATAAAATGTTGCAGTGTGCAGTGCTGGTGTTCAGAATTCCAATCGCTCCATTTCACCACTGTAGTGAAGAACACTGTTTATACAGTCTGTCTGTCCTCAGAGCTCAAAACCATCAGGGAGGAATGGACAACTGCTCCAGCTGAGGAGTGTGGCTCAAACAGTTTTATAAAACTAGTTGATGATGATGATGATGACGACGACGACGACGACGACGACGACGACGACGACAACAACAACAACAACAACAACAACAACAACAACAACAACAACAATTTATACCCCACCTATCTGGCTGGGTTTCCCCAGCCACTCTGGGCAGCTTCGAACATAATATTAAAATACAATAGTCTATTAAACATTAAAGCTTCCCTAAACAGGGCTGCCTTCAGATGTCTTCTAAAAGTCTGGTAGTTGTTTTTCACTTTGACATCTAGTGGGAGGGCGTTCCACAGGGCGGGTGCCACTACTGAGAAGGCCCTCCGCCTGGTTCCCTCTAACTTGGCTTCTCGCAGTGAGGGAACCGCCAGAAGGCCCTCGGCACTGGACCTCAGTGCGGGCAGAACAATGGAGGTGGAGACGCTCCTTCAGATATACTGGACCGAGGCTGCAATACCTCCTCCAACCACCTGAAGTGGTGGCACTGAGGAGCCAGGAGCATTGTCCTTGACTGGTGGTTGAAGTACAGTATCTGAAGACAGAGTTGGAACTTGAGATGACCGTAGCAGAGTGGAGAATTGGGGAAAACTAACAAAATGGATTTCAACAGAGGCAATTGTAAGGTTCTAATACACTTAGGCAGTAAGAACCAGCTGCACAAATATAAGATGGGGAACACTTGGATTGCCAGTAGTACATGTGAAAAGGATCTAGGGGTCTTAACAGACCACAAGCTTAACACAAGTCAACAGTGGGATGCGGCATAAAAAAAAAAAGCTAAAGTAGGACTTGGTTGGATACAACCAAATGCCACTCTAGGCTGCAGAAGTATAGTATCCAGATCAAGGGAAGTAATAGTATCACTCTATTCTGCCTTGGTCAGACCACACCTGGAATACTGTGTCCAATCCTGGACGCCACAATTTAAGAAGGATGTTGACAACCTGGAATGTGTGCAGAGGAGGGCGACCAAGATGATCAAGGGTCTGGAAACTAAACCATATGAGGAATGTTTGAGTGAGTTGGGGGTATGTTCAACCTGGTAACGAAGAGAGCAAGAGCAGAAGTCCTAATTGGACCATACTACCGTATTTTTCGCTCTATAGGACGCACTTTTTGCCCTCCAAAAATGAAGGGGAAATCTGTGTGCGTCCTATGGGGTGAATACAGGCTTTCGCTGACCGACCCCTCTCGCTCTCCAGGCTTCAGGAAGCTATCAGCAAGCCTGGGGAGCCCGCGAGAGTTCCCGCAGGGCTCCCTAGGCTGCGGATAGCAGCCTGCTGCCTGGCGCGCGGGACGCCCTGAAGCAGAGCGCCAGCGCGCCGGGCAGACATCCGCAGCCTGGGGAGCCCTGAGGGAGTTCCCACAGGGCTCCCTAGGCTGCGGATAGCAGCCTGCTGCACGGAGCGTGGGGCGCACTGAAGCAGAGCGCCCCGCGCTTCGGGCAGACATCGGCCAGCCCCACAAGCTCGGGGGACAGCGGGGAGGCGGAGCGCCGCCATACCGCTGTTCCCCGACCTGGTTTGGTTTCCCCGACCTGGTTTTGGGGGGGGGGGGAATAAAGGCAAAAAAATCCCCCCCCCCAAAAAAACCTAGGTGCGTCCTATGGGACGGAGCGTCCTATGGGATGAAAAATACGGTACTTCAAACTGTGGGGGAAGAGGACTGAATATTTGAGTAACTTCTCTATTTTTAAAAGAGAGAGAACTCTTTGCACCTTCAAAGTTAGTATTCTGGGGGAAAGGTTATGCTAGAATCTTTTCCGACATGCAGCTAGATTGCATATGCGTGGCTAATACGGAGAAAATTTTCAAATATCCTATCCTTCCATCTGTGGCTTGAAATAGTCCATTAACAGACATGTCACTGCTTGATTATTACAGTAGAATCATAGTTTCATTTGGCAAAAAAGGAGAATTTTATTTTTTTAAGAGAACCATCCTCACAAAGATATGATCCCAACATTCTTCTAACCTAACAGGGTCTGTGCTCCCTCGTTTATTGTGCACAAGGGTGTGAATGTTTTTCGCTCAACAAATCGCATCTAAGCAAGTCAAGACAAAAGCCGTTTCATTCCTGCTCCTGTTTACCATAGGATTAAATGCTCTTGGATAGGTTTTTTCAGATACAGAAGCCTACCAAGAAACCGAGATGCACATCTGCTGCCGTGTTTCTTGTTTGCACAGAACAATCAACAGATTTGCCCCACTGCCAGATAGGGTAACCCAGAGGCACCCTGACGCAACATGGCCCATGCTCACGGAGCATGTTCTAAGCCTATTTGCATCCCCTTTTGCCAAATGGGTTGAACAAATAAATTCAGAATGGATTTCATGGGAATGGGACAAACCTCCAGACAAGGGTCTCAACTTGAATAAACTATAGGGGGAAGGGGACGATGGATGGACAGGTAAGCCTTGCCCCCACATAATCAATCACAAGATGCAGCACACACACATCATTTGAATGGCAATGCCCATCAACTTCGTGGGTAGGGCATGGGTACCTTGAATATTTTATTTTGGGGGCCAAAGGGATGTCAGCTCCTACAAATTAGCTCCTAAGCATCCAATTATGAAGGTTTCATGCTATTTCCAACACATCACACAGCAGCTGGGAGATACCAGATGCAAGTTTTTCCAAGCAGCCATTTCCAAAAACCACGGCAGCTCATGAAGCAAGTTTCTGGCAAAGTTTACCCTCTTTCATTTTTGTGGCGGTGCTGCCACTGAGACAGCCATTCCAATTCCCCACTTTAGAATTGCAACATTCTATTAAACACAAAAGGAGTTCAGAAGCAAAAAAGAAAAGGAAAAAGATTTATGCCTTCAGATTTCCTTTGGAGGCATTCTCTTCTCCCCCACCCCGATCACATGAAAACTCTGCTGTTCTGTCATGAAACTGCAGTATTCCCAAAAGCTAAAGCAGCCATTTTTGAACGGAAAAATGGAACGCGATTTTGCTCCAACGCTATAATCAGCCGACCACAGTCCCAACTGTGTGGTTTTTCCACTGCTTCCTGTGAAAGGAAGGCTAGAAGACTAATCTGACAAGGAAGAGACCTCACTTAAATCTCTTGCCGTGTATTGCTGACTACAGGTTAACCAGCAAGTCATGCTCTTGAGATGATGCACACCTAAACCATAGCTTTTCAGTTCCCACCAGACTCGAGTTGTGGCTACTGAGTTCTGGTAGTGCAAGCCTCTGGATTCAGCCAGTAACCTCTCTGTATACTGCTGCTCTGATCTGGCGGGCTTAAATTTATCGTTCCCAGACAAAAACACCACTCCCAAAGCAAACCTGGAAAAGAGGAGACTGAGAGGAGATAGGATTTTGTTGTTGTTTAGTCATTTAGTTGTGTCCGACTCTTCGTGACCCCATGGACCAGAGCACGCCAGGCACTCCTGTCTTCCACTGCCAACCGCAGTTTGGTCAAACTCATGCTGGTAGCTTCGAGAACACTGTCCAACCATCTCGTCCTCTGTCGTCCCCTTCTCCTTGTGCCCTCCATCTTTCCCAACATCAGGGTCTTTTCCAGGGAGTCTTCTCTTCTCATGAGGTGGCAAGTCTTGGAGCCTCAGCTTCAGGATCTCTCCTTCCAGTGAGCACTCAGGGCTGATTACCTTAAGAATGGATCGGTTTGATCTTCTTGCAGTCCATGGGACTCTCAAAAGTCTCCTCCAGGACCATAATTCAAAAGCATCAATTCTTCGGCGATCAGCCTTCTTTATGGTCCAGCTCTCACTTCCATAAGAAGCAGTAACTGGCAAGCCACTCCAGTATCCCTGCCTATAAAACTCCATGGACAAAGACAACAGGAGATAGGATAGCCATCCTCAAATATCTCTCATGTGCAGGGAGGAGCAAGCTTGCTTTTTCTCTTGCTCTGGATGGTAGGACTTGAACCAATGGCTTCAAGTTACAAGCAAGGAGACTCCAACTAAACATCAGGAAGAACTTTCTGACTGTAAGACTCCATCGGGAGGTTTTGGACTCTCCTTCCTTGGAGGTTTCTAAGCAGAGGTTGGATGGCCATGTGTCAAGGATGCTTTAGCTGAGATTCCCACATTGCAGGGGCTGGACTAGATGTTTCTCCTTTCCTCCACAACGTTCCATGGCAGCTCCAGGTTTCCCAGCTGCTGCTGCGACACCCGGCCAACACAACTAAGTCCACTGTGGCTTGTTGCCCAGGTAGCTCCAACAAGGCTGCTTCAGCAGGAAGGTAGGAACGAAGAAAAGCATACGGGAGACTGCTAGGTGACTTTTCTTTTTAACACTTCCCTACTACTTCCAGTTCACGCTTGTTAGGTAGAAGAGAAGGAATGTAGCAACAATGCAAAGCTTATGCGCAGGAACCTGGGAGGACATGGTCACATTGCGCAGGGGGAGTTATTAAATCCACAGCTTCAAAGTCCCCGTGTACCAGGGTTCATACACACAACGTATTTTTCAGTGTATTGGATGCCCCCAGGTATAGGACAATCCCTATTTTTGGGGACTCCAAATTAAGAAAATGGGGGAGACTGAGCTGAATTGTTGACGAAAACAGCTCACCTGCCGGACCAACGCTGACTAAGGAGGCCCCGAGGGAAAGGCGCGGAGGGGTTAGGTATCTTCGATCGCCACAGCCAACTGGAGCGGCCCGGTGCCGATCGCACGGAGCCACCACCCAGACTCAGTACGGCACAAACGGACCGCCTTCAGCCTCCCTCCTGGCTGAGTGGGAGGAGGTAAGCAGAATACGGAGGCCCTGCGGCTCAACACTGTGAGGAGCTTCAACTGCCAGAGCACGTATGGCGGCAAGTACCGTATTTATTTATATATTTAACTGCTCTAAGACGACCCACATTTTTAAACTTAAAAAATGGGGGGGGGACACCTCATCTTATACATGGAAAAATACGGTACTCAAAAAGCTTAGAAGTGAAAACAGGGTGAAGTCAAGAAAAGAAGGCTGCCTATTGCAGGGCCTCAAAGGAGGGCAGTGCATATGTGTGCTCTGCATGAGGATAAAATGCAGCCTCTACACACACACACACACACACACACACGTCTCTCTTTCAGCAGAGACTGGGCCATGGACAGGTGGAAGAAGATGTTGCTGCACTGCAACCACATTCCCACAGGATTAACTGGTAGTGACATGCAGGGGAAGGTATGAGGGTCCGGTTCAAGTGCATCGCTGGAATGAGCAACAAAAGGCTGCATCAAGTTCCTAGCGATTCCTGCCTCTTGGCTGCACAGGGATAAAAGATTTGTGCATCTCCCCAACAGTCCGTTTTGCTGAGGCCCATAGAACTTGGTGGGCAGGTTCCGCTTCTTGGAAAACACTAGGAAAAGGCAAACCCAGAACACAGGAACTGTCATGTTTAAACAAGAAGAAACACGCCAAAAACAAAAACAAAAAACCTTCCATATATCATTACGTTTGGCAAGGCCCAACTTGGCATTGTAGGCAAGAAGAATTCTATCCTCCTGTCAAGGTACTCCCATTTAGCAATGTGCCAGTTTCAAGTATCTGCGACTATTGTCTGGCTCTCAAAAACAGGATTAGGATTCTGTTAGTTTACCTCTCTAAGTTGGCATTTTATAAATCCATGCAGAAGCCATCTTGCCTGGGGCAGCTTAGACTTCCATGGCAAGCGTGGTTCTGTCTCAGACCAGACCTTCTCCAACACAGGTGGCAGGACTTGGCTTCCTGTTCCAATATTTTTTGGTGGTGAGATGACCTGGCGGGGCAGGGGAGCCTCCTCTCCCCCCATTACTGCAGACATTGATTGCTAACTGGTGAGGTTTTGGGGGCATGCTACATCCAATCTCTGCCACTGTGGGTGGCCTATTGTGGGTGGTCTACTCTTATCTCGTTTACTTTAATCCCAGCGGTGTTGTATGACCTCATAACCACGGGTTATCATTCAGCTAAAAATAATCAAACATTAAAGAGCACACAAAATATCTGTAAGATCAGCCACCCAAATACGGCTCCTCACTGAGGCAATAAACTAAAATATAGACATAAAAAAAGGGCTGGAAGTTGAAAGCCGGTTCCATCCATATTTCAGACGTCGTGGTATATCACGATGCTTTATTGCATGAGTAGGCAAACTAAGGCCCGGGGGCCGGATCCGGCCCAATCGCCTTCTCAATCCGGCCTGCAAACGGTCCGGGAATCAGCATGTTTTTACATGAGTAGAATGTGTCCTTTTATTTAAAACACATCTCTGGGTTATTTGCGGGGCCTGCCTGGTGTTTTTACATGAGTAGAATGTGTACTTTTATTTAAAATGCATCTCTGGGTTATTTGTGGGGCATAGGAATTCATTTTTTGGTTTTTTCAAAATATAGTCCGGCCCCTCACAAGGTCTGAGGGACAGTGGACCCTGCTGAAAAAGTTTGCTGACCCCTGCTTTATGGTGATATATCATGAAGCTGAAAACCAGATTACCACCCAACCCTACTGTTTGCCTCTACATAGTTCCAGCCTTATTTCGGACTTTGTGATACGATTGCGATGTTTAGCTGGTGATATATATTGCAATGCTGAAAACCAGGTATCGCCCGATGCTAGTCCATGGGAGCAAAAGCAGCACAAGTTGTGTGGGATAAGATTTCTACAACCAGTGGCCTTTGGCTTCTCTCATCTCCGGCAACCTGCAACATGGGACCCACTAATAAACTTTAAACCATACACTGCAAGGATCACCAGGCCTCCTGTGCCTTTAATAGATGGGATATTTGTAGATGCAGCTTGTCAGGAGTGAAAATTCATTCTGCTACCCAACTGCTACAAGTACCTCCTACTATTTCACCTCCAGCCAACTTCTCTTTTAAGGAAGAAAATGGCTCTATACACCAGTCACTTTTGCCCTCAAGTCCTGCTTGCGGGCTTCCCATAGGCACCTGGGAAGCTATAACTTTCAACTATAAACATGCTCTGCTCAGAGCATCCCAGCAGGTTTTGATCATTATTTAAGAAGTCTTTTCCTTCCGCGGGAAACAGAATGCCGGACTAGACGGGTCACAAAGCACTTGTTTTCTTAAAAGGGTGGCGATTTCACTGCTTGACCCACCTTGAGTCAAAGCACAGCTCACTTGGGGGAGGGGGCCTGACTCACTGACTGAAAATAAATGCTCAATAAACAGATGTAGACGGGCCTCAGGATTACAGCACCTGTTTCACTGTTGTTATTTTTAACACAATCCTGAGGTCCAACAACCAGAACCCAGTACAAAATGGTAGTTCAAGGGGTGGTTCTTGTTATTTACTTTTATTCATTTATAAATTTATTCATTATTAAATTTATATACAGTCATACCTCGGGTTGAATGTGCTTTGGGTTGAGCGTGTTCGAGTTGCGCTCTGCGGCAACCCGGAAATAACGGAGCACGTTACTTCCGGGTTTCGCCGCTCGGGCATGCGTAGACGTTCAAAATTATGTCATGCGCATGCGCAGAAGCGGCAGAACGCGACCTGCGCATGAGCAGACATGGCTTATGTTGTGTTCAGGATGCGAACGGGGCTCCAGAACGGATCCCTTTCGCATCCCAAAGTACCACTGTACTGCCCTTTATCTGAGGATCCCAGGGCCATTTACAGTATAAAAATACATAACATAATATGTAACAAAAGCAATACCTTCCACAGCTTGAAAGGCCATAGATCAGGGGGTGGCAAAGTTTTTGTGGCTTGGGCCGGTTCACGAGTCCCACAGATTCCACAGTGGGCCGGAGTGTGCGTGCGTGCTCATGCACAAATGCTATTTCTGGCGCTTCTTCCAGCCCAGAGGAGGCGTGCACAGCTTCCCATTGGCTGCAGGAAGCGCCTGCAGCCAATGGGAAGCCAGCCAGTAGCACGGAAGGTGGTCTCCGCTCTGCTCTGTGCTGGTTTAGCGCAGCACACCGGAGCCGACCGAGTGGGTGGCACGGGGGTTCCCCATAGCGGACGGCGGGGGTCCATGGGCCAGTTAAACAACCCCCATGGGTTGCCAACCCCTGCCATAGATTGTTTCATTATCCAAAGGCCTAGGAGAAGGGGAATGTGTTTGGCGCTAAAGATATGTAATGAAGGTGCCAGGCGAGCTTTCCGGAGGAGAGCATTCCACAAATGGGGAGCCACCACAGAGAAGGCCTGTTCTTGCGTTGCTGCCCTCTGGGCCTCTCATGGAGAAGACACACAAAGAAGGGTCTCAGATGAGGATTGCAGGGTCCGGGTCCGTTCATATGGAGAGAGGTGGTCTTTGAGTTACCTCCTGAACCCCAAACTAAGATGATCTGCATATCCAAGTACAAATCTGCAAATCTAAGCCAGCAGAGACCAAAGGTTGAGGAAAAAGAAAGCATTTTGCTGTTCCTAGTAACTAGTGGGAGTCAGAAGCCAATATTTTCAAGTCATTTATTGGGCTGTGGGGCAGGGTGTGTGCTATAAATATTAGCACCCTGGTCTTCTCCCTGGTCAATAGAGCTGGACTTTCGGCTTGCTGCGATTTCAGGCTTCAGCTCAGCTTCAGCCCTTTGAGGGGGCTGTGGGCAAAGTGCCCACTGGTAGGTACCTCTCCCAGTCTGGGCAGAACTGGGTAACTGGGTCGAACTACTACTGGAAATTCCTTCCATTGCCCTGGAATAATCCCAGATTGGGAGCCCTGTCAAAAATTCAAATGGTGGCTGGATCTAGCCTAGCTAGGCGAGAAAATCATTGAAGGGGGATTCCCCCTCCCGAAAGAATGTAGCAGAGCAGTGAATGGTGTCAGGCCACTGGGACCCTGGCCAGGGTCCAAGGATGCCAGCCTTGTTTCAACTTTGTTCAAGCCACCTGGCCTCAGGAATCCAGAACTGGAGGCTCTCCAGGCCTAAGATCTGGGCAGCAGAGGCTTTGAAGGGAAGAAAACGGCGGCCATTCCAAGAGCGCTGCTGAAGAGGACCCTGTGTGGAAACATGAAGGGCCTGGTCTCTCTTAACCCACCCACAGGCCTGGCCCAGCCTAATACAAGGCTCCTCACATCCTGGAATTCTGGTTTGCTGCACTGTGAAATCCCCACAAAGCTGTGCTCTGAGTAAGACTGAAAAAAGCAAGAATGTTTGTATCTTGCTGTAAAAGTTCTGCATTGACAACCCGCTCCTCCCCTCTGCTATTCAAACACATCAACTACCCAGAAAGCCCTTTCTCAGTTCCTCTTAAGCTATATACAGGTACACAGAGAGGGGGAAAACAAAACCAAGAACACCCCACTATTCAATGCTGTTTCTTCCTTGGCATGAGCCCCACATTCCTTACCACCATCCTCCACAAGAACAGAGAAGGGAGGGGGAAGGAAGGGGGGGAACCATGAAACAAATTTTCCACCCAACACCCCCGAGCCTTCCCCTCCCACACCAATCACACAGGAATAAAATGGATGCAATGCACGTCTCTAAACTCCGGAGTTTTGCTGGTACACCATGACATCAGTGCGGGAGAAGGAGCCAAGTTTAGAACTCCATCTGGGACAAATAATGTCGGGGCGCATTGTGCTCCCTTTTGTTTATACACAGCGACCGAGAATGCCTTGGTAGTAAGCAGGCTCACTTGGAAGATTTATTTCCCAAGTCTTCCAAAACAATATTTTGCATCCTGGAACTACTTTGGGGCTCAAAGTTAACTTTCCGAGATAGCGAGCTGAAGCGGTTATTTTGTGTGGGGGTTTTTTTGTTGTTGTTGTTCCTTCTCGCTCTTTCTAAAAGGGAATTCATTGTTTCTGAACGTTATAATTAGCCCAAAAAGATGGAGTGTTCACTTAAAAATTAAGGAAAGAATGCTGCGGCAACAGAAGGAAATTAAGGCTTATTGTGTACGGATGCTTATCTTCCTTCCAGCTAGACCTTAAAAGACCTCTGCAGTTTTCCAGTGTGGATGCAATGAACTAGTTGGGAGGATGACGTGGCCATGGGCTCCAGAAACAGACACACACACAACTTCAACCTACACAGAGTCATTTGATACTCTGGAAAGAGCTTTCAGGTGTGAGTGCGCCACAAATATTCAAGTGTGTTGTATGTGTAAGTTTCCTGCTGCAATTCCTCTGCCAGCTACTGTCTCCCAGATCTCCATCTGCATGTCCTGCCCAGGTTCAAATTGCTAATAATAATAATAATAATAATAATAATAATAATAATGCCCTCCTAGCTGGCTGTGTTCCTCTCTCTTATGCTGCACTGGGTATTGCATTCCAGCAGTTGCAACCATCAGAGGACAGCCAACCCTTAAGCACCTGATCAGCCATTCAAGTTCGTTAGGCCACAGCAAAGTGATCTGTGCTAATGAAGACAACCAAACCTAAATGCCAGCTCCTGGGCCAATAGAAAACAATGCTTTGATAGCTATAAAACATGCAAGCTCCGCCTTTATTGTCCCCAGGTGTGCAGGCTGCTCTTCAGATTTTTGCACCATTGGCATGAAAGTCTGGAGAGGGTTTTTCGAGTGTGCTCGCTTGAACATACTCACCTGAGACATACCCACAAAGCTGAAAGCCCTCTTCAGACTTCACAACAATTGTGCAAATATCTTAAAGTGGCAAAGGATTAAAACAACAACCACTGAATCTTCCCCAAGCATCAAACCCAGAGGTTTCTTTCTCACAAACAGCGGATGAGTGAGTAAACCAGATTCTGGACTAAACAACTTTAGCCTGTGCTGAATGTTACTCCATACCAGCAACACCCCCCCCCCAAAAAAACCCACACACTGCGTTCAAGAAAGTGAAAATAATAAACTTTTTCAGCAGGGTCCACTGCTGGGTCAGACCTTGTGGGGGGCTGGACTATATTTTGAAAAATAAATAAAAATGAATGAATTCCTATGCCCCACAAATAACCCAGAGATGCATTTTAAATAAAAGGACACATTCTACTCATGTAAAAACACACTGATTCCCGGACCATCCACGGGCCGGACTTAGAAGGCATTTCCAAGCACAATTCAAAGTGTGGCATGGTCGGCCAAGTGGTGCCAAAGAAGGACAGAACGTTTTTTATGTATGCTACAACAGCAGCAAGAATACTCATCGCAAAGTATTGGAAGACGCAAGATTTACCCACTCTGGAAGAATGGCAGATGAAACTGATTGACTGTATGGGATTGGCAGAAATGACTGGCAGAATCCGTGACCAGGGAGAAGAGTCGGCAGAAGATGATTGGAAAAAATTTAAGGACTATCTACAGAAATATTGTAAAATTAAGGAATGTTGAATGATGCTGGATTGAAATTGAGTGGTTTCGAGCTGTAATGATATAAAGGAATATGAAAAAAAAGGATTGGATAGAAAACAAGGTGATATTATAAGCTGTAATGCTTTAAGTTAAGGATTTGCTGAACAAATAATTTGAATTGGAATACAAGAAGGGGAGGAATGAGGAGGTCAGAGAAATATGTTATTGAAAAGTATGTATTATGAACTATATGTTTTTTTAACTTTTTTGTTTGTTTTTGTTTGCATAAAAAATTGAAAACTTTAATAAATATCTTTTTTTAAAAAAACCAAAGTGTTGGTGCTGACCTTTAAAGCCCTAAACGGCCTCGGCCCTGTATACCTGAAGGAGCCTCTCCAGCCCCATCGTTCTGCCCGGACACTGAGATCCAGCGCCGAGGGCCTTCTGGCGGTTCCCTCACTGCGAGAAGCCAAGTTACAGGGAACCAGGCGGAGGGCCTTCTCGGTAGTGGCAACCGCCCTGTGGAACGCCCTCCCACCAGATGTCAAAGAGAAGAACAACTACCAGATTTAAGAAGACACCTGAAGGCAGCCCTGTTTAGGGAAGCTTTTAATGTTTAACAGACCACTGTATTTTAATACTTTGTTGGAAGCTGCCCAGAGTGGCTGGGGAGACCCAGCCAGATGGGAGGGTTATAAAATAAATTATCATCATCATCATCATCATCATCATCATCATCATCATCATCATTACTAGGCCAGATCTGGCCCCTGGGCCTTAGTTTGCCTACCCATGATCTATACCCTCCATGTAATTTAGAGAGTGGTCTCCAGTTTCCTAATCCATCGCTATGGAGGGCTCATCCACAGAGCCTGCTATGCCCAGAGTTGTTCTGTGCAGGTAGGTGACCCCATGATTTGGACTCTGGTTGTACAGAGTTATAAATCGCGGGGGGGGGGGGGGTCTGTGTGCATAAAACAGGCCCCCCTCCTCAGACATGTGTGTCCCCCCCAATGCATGGATGGCAAGGGAGCAAACAATATCCCACTTCTCCCTTACACACACCTGTCAATCATGTCAGGGACAACACCTGAACTCATGACTCTGTAACCAGAAATCTTGGGCTTTGAAACAGGGGGAGCTTGGAACCTTTCTAAGCAGGTGTGTTTTGAGTACAAAACAGGTGGTTCTCAAACTTAATCCATTCTGGGAGTCCATTCAGACCTCCGGAACTGTTCGAAAACCAAGGTGCGGTCTCCGATTGGCTGCAGGAGCTTTCTGCACTCAACCAGAAACCGTGGAAGCCCCATCGGACGTTTGGCTTCCGGAAAACATTTGCAAACCGGAACACTTACTTCCGGGTTTGCGGCGTTCGGGAGCCAATTTGTTCAGGAGCAAAGCCATTCAAGTACCAAGGTACCACTGTACTGTACTGTGTTATAATGGAATTGTACTGAATGTCTGTGATCAACTACATTTGGTTTTTAATCTTGTCCCATATTACCTCTGGTTTGACTCAGCTCTGGGGAACATCTCAAGCACAGCAGCTGAGGCTTGTTAGAATTAGGCTTCATCATTGTATTCTCCATTAGAAACAGTCAGTTTGTTCCATTTACAATACAGGACAGACTGCAGGTTAGCACTAATAACACGTGTGTGTGTGTGTGTGTGTGTGTGAGAGAGAGAGAGAGAGAGAGAGAGAGAGAGAGAGAGAGAGAGAGAGAGCGCATGCATGGAAAGATGTTCTTCTCCGCTATCTGCATAACTTAGCTTAAATTTCGGCTATTTCCCCATCTGATGAGCAAGTATTGGGTTGTTTTAATTGGCAAGCCTCTAGATTATGTTTGGAGCAACATCCATTTAACTAGAAATCAGGAAGTTGCCTTTGTTGAAAAGCCATCTGATGCTAGGAGAAGGGGGAAAGAGCCCTGGACCATATGCAATGAGCAGCTGCAGAAGGTCAGGAAATGAGCAAAGTGACCGAGACCAGAATGATGGGCCATGACTCAGCGGTGGAGCATGTGCTTTGCATACAAGAAAGTCCCACGTTCGGTTGCTGGCCTCTCTAGTTAAAACAAGTAGCAGAACTGCTAAATGCCCCTGCCTGAGGAGGCCCTACTGGTATGAAAACAGCTTCAGGAAGAACTTTATGATGGTAAGAGTTGTTCCAACAGTGGGGTGGACTCCCTCAGAAAGTGATGGACTTCAATTCCTTGGAAGTTCTTAAGCAGAGGTTGGATGGTGCTTTAGTTGCGATTCCTGAAGTAAGGTAAAAGGTAAAAGTTAATAGACCGCTGGATGTCCAGTCAAAGGCGACTATGGGGTTGTGGCGCTCATCTCGCTTTCAGGCGGAGGAAGCCAGCGTTTGTCCATAGACAGCCTTCTGGGTCATGTGGCCAGCATGACTAAACCGGGACACCGGGACGGAAACCAGAGTGCAAGGAAACGCTTCCTGCCACAGTGGTACCTATTGATCTGCTTGCACTGGTGTGCTTTTGAATTGCTAGGTTGGCAGAAGCTGGGACAGAGCAACGGGAGCTCACCTCGTCACAGGGATTTGAACCAACAACCTTCTGATCGGCAAGCCCAAGAGGTTCAGTGGTTTAGACCACAGCACCACCCGCGTCCCTGAAGTGCGGGGGGTTGGCCTAAATGACTTCCCTTCCAATTCTACCATACTGTAATTCTAACCACAGTGGTACCTTGGTTTTAGAACAGCTTAGTTTATGAACAACTTGGAAATAGAACACTGCAAATCCGGAAGTAGGTGTTCCCGTTTGTGAACTTTGCCTTGGAAGCAGAACATGTTCCGCTTCCTGCTGAGTGTGTTTCATTTGCAAATAGAGTCTCCCGCTGCTAATCAGAGGCTAGCTGTTGGCTGTTGAGTCCCAAGCACCCACACAATAAAGATGAGATATTTGGGACTTTTGTATTTGCTTTTGTTTGTTTGTTTGTTTGTGTGGCTTTTTCATTTATTTGACTGTGACTTGTTCTTCGTTCTATGGGACTGACTTGTGACTGTGGCTTGTGACTTTGTTTTTGTGACTATGTGAAACCCAGTTCAGCTACTGATAGAGGAGGGAGAAAGGTTGTTTTCTGCTGCTCCAGAGAAGCGGACACGGAGCAATGGATCCAAACTACAAGAAAGAAGATTCCACCTAAACATTAGGAAGAACTTCCTGACAGTAAGAGCTGTTCGACAGTGGAATTTGCTGCCAAGGAGTGTGGTGGAGTCTCCTTCTTTGGAGGTCTTTAAGCAGAGGCTTGACAACCATATGTCAGGAGTGCTCTGGTGGTGTTTCCTGCTTGGCAGGGGGTTGGACTCGATGGCCCTTGTGGTCTCTTCCAATTCTATGATTCTATGATTGATTGATTGATTGATTGATTGATGATTGATTGTGTGACCACAGAAATGGATAAAAGCCCCCATCTAAACAATGACAATCATCAGTGCACTTAAGGGGGGGAAATTAAATTTTTAACATCTACAATACTGTCTTATTTATTTTATAGTACAGTTAAACCACAGAGCCTAGGACTTGCCAATCAGAAGGTTCTCTGTCAATCAGAAGGAATCTCCGTGACGGGGTGAGCTCCCGTTGCTCGGTCCCTGCTCCTGCCAACCTAGCAGTTTGAAAGCACATCAAAGTGCAGGTAGATAAATAGGTACCACTCCGGCGGGAAGGTAAATGGCATTTCCGTGCGCTGCTCTGGTTCGCCAGAAGCGGCTTAGTCATGCTGGCCACATGAGCCGGAAGCTGTATGCAGGCTCCCTCGGCCAATAAAGCGAGATGAGCGCCGCAACCCCAGAGTCGGTCACGACTGGACCTAATGGTCAGGGGTCCCTTTACCTTTACCTTACAGTACATTGATTATTCCTTTCATTTTATGGATCAATGGTTTTGTTAGATAGTAAAATTCATATTAAATTGCTGTTTTAGGGGTTGTTTTTAAAAGTCTGGAACGGATGAATCCATTTTGCATTACTTTCTATGGGAAAGTACGCCTTCGTTTTAGAACACTTTGGTTTTGGAACAGACTTCCAGAATGGATTAAGTTTGGGAAGCAAAGTACCACTGTATAAATATGTTCCTCTCAGTCTACTGCAAGAACATCCCCCACAAACTGATTATTTTATGTTTTTCCCTATGCATTTTAATACCATCTTGTTTCTACACCATCCAGATTTCTTTAAACACATACAGATTACTAGGTTTTTTTTAAGGCCCTGTTTCACTGGTGCAGAAGGTTCTGCTGTTCACCCTCCTAATTTATCTTTATGCAGTACAGTTACAAGGTAGTCTTCTAGTCAGGGACTATGAAGCAAAGTTTGACGTCAAGACAGAATGGGTCCTCTTTGATCATCTCTGAATAATGAGGAATGACCATCTGCCATTGTCTGACTGGCAAACTGCTTGAATAAAGAGAAGCACGCAATGCAGATGTTCCAAAATGAGAATAATGATCATTTTCTCCCTTCGCCGCCTCTATCCACCCTCATGACTATTTTAACCCTGCTGTGTTTAAGCCTTCCCACCCTCACTCACTCACAAAACTGGCCATTTATACATGTAAATCAGGAAAAATTAAAATGTTCTCTCCTGCTGTGCAACACTAATGTACTTTCTATGGTCTGAAGGTTCGTGATGCAGCAACCTGGCTAAAAACAGGTACAGGCTTGGATGGGAACCTGCCCCTCCACCCAAAAAACCACACATTACAGTGGTACCTTGGGTTACAGACGCTTCAGGTTACAGACTCCGCTAACCCAGAAATACCTCCGCTAACCCAGTACCTCGGGTTAAGAACTTTGCTTCAGGATGAGAACAGAAATTGCGCAGTGGCGGCAGTGGGAGGCCCCATTAGCTAAAGTGGTACCTCAGGTTAATAACAGTTTCAAATTAAAAATGGGCCTCCGGAACGAATTAAGTTCGTAACCAGAGGTACCACTGTATGTGTATGGGGAGAACCAGCTGGGGAACCCCCAAGGGAAGAAGGCTCCGAGTCCAGAGAGTGGTGGTCAGACAACAATGAGTGGTCAGCGGGAGAAGACTGGGAAGAGGAGGTGTTGGAAGGTGAAGGGGGTAACAGGACTTAGTCAGCTTGGAGAACCTGGGGCAGAGAAAAGTCCAGAATCAGAGGCAGAGGCTGAAGCAGGGCAGGGAGGGAGGCCAAGAGGAAGAAGTGTGTCAGGCTGGTGAAGAGGCAGGGGTGTCTCCCCCTCCTGCTGCGACAAGCTCCCCTTCCCTCTGGCCTCCCAGAACCAGAAGAGGCATGAAAAGGGCAGAGGCGAGGTCGGCTGCGCACAGACACAGTCTCCAATTGCTAGGGAGAAACCATGGGGTGGAGGGGACTTTGGGGAGGCAACAGTTGCCTCAGCGGGAAAGAACTACTGGAGATGAGTTGTTGCGCTCATTTAGGCCCAACACGCCACCAAGATTTGTGCAAATCATGTATTTGCTAATAAAGAGTTAGCTCCAACTCGCACAGTGTGACTTACTGTGGCTCGCTACCGACACCACGCTAATGTCTACTTTACCTGAAAGTTATTATGAGCATTTGAGTATGTTATTGTCTACATTAAAACAATCCGAAATCATGACCCAGTTCTGCTGCTGAATGCGAGTCTTGCAAACTGGTTGAATGGGAGACCTGCTCAAAAGCACATGCAAGCCATTCTGAGCAATTCCAGAGTACAATATAAATTAAAGAACCAAAAATAGTAAGCACAACAGTTATTTGTTATTATTTCTTAATTCTATATCCCGACTTTCCCCCCAAAGGAGGCCACTGCCGCGCAAGGTAATCTTACCCACAAGGTAATCTGGACAAAGCAGCATACCTTAAGTGAGTCATATGCTGTATTATTTAATGCACAGGCCTCAGAGTTCATGTTTGAGTCTCTTACTAAAACAAGGGCATGTTTTATTTCTTAATATGGGCATGAACTGCACATAAGACAAAGAGAAAGTAAGTGTGGTGTAGCAGAATCTCTCAAACCTTTGAAGCCATGCACATTCAAAATAAGTCAATTTGGATCTTCAACTTCTCACTTTCAGACGTTACTGACCTGCTGAGTTCCATCTCCATTGACTAAGTGAGGCATCATAGCTACCTCCCCATTCAGCAACGATGGCAACTCCAGTGGGATTTGGTCGGTCATCATCATTGTGACGTACATTCATGGAGAATTTTCCTCAGCGGGCCTCCTAAACGTCAAAGAAAAACACACATGTATAACTCTTGAGTAATAACATTTGAGAATTCCATTCATACTTCAGTACCAATAAGATTTTGTGACTCGTGGCAACTAGCTTCAAGATCTGTAGGCAGATTTTGTTGTTGTTTTTCCTGCATCAGTTAATCAACAGGTGAATTGATCATCCCCATGCTGCCCCCCTGATACTACCCAGACTTCTGAATGACCCAAAGCCTAGTCTCAGAGGACCCTTTTAGCCTCTCGGACAAGTACATTATGTAAAACTGCTAGCACATTTGCAAAGCTAAAACAGGTCCAGAATGATTTCAAATTGGATGGGGGAACAGTGTGTTCTGATTCCAGTGCTGCAGAAGGTGGGACTATATAGCTCTGTTAATCACCCACCATTTTTAAATATATATTTCTATGGCCCTTTTCAAAGTAATTTGGGAGAATTTTCAAGTTTCTGATTTTTTTTCTAAATTAAAACATACAATTTAAACCGACTTTCAGCAGATATTGTGTCAGAAAAACATCCTATATTAATCATTTTTATGCAATTTAACGTATGAGTGGCTATTAAGATAGTAGCACAATGCCATAAAATGTTGCATGCACCTTATCCCTTAGGTAAAGCTTCTCTGTCGTGTGTGTGTGTGTGTATAGAATACTTAAAATTAACAACAACAATAACAACAACAATTCAAAAACATTTCTAGGCAACTTAAACACAAACCACCAAGTTTAACAATAAAATACCACCCCCTCCAACACTCTCACACACAGATGCACTAAACATGATTATCATAATCTCTCAAAAGTCTGGGAGAACAGAGAGATCTTAAGCCAGTACTAAAAATACAGTAGTACTTCGGGTTACAGACACTTCAGGTTACAGAGGGCGCTAACCCAGAAGTAGTACCTCGGGTTAAGAACTTTGCTTCAGGATGAGAACAGAAACCACGTGGTGGCAGCAGCGTGGTGGCAACAGAGGGCCCATTAGCTAAAGTGGTACCTCAGGTTAAGAACAGTTTCAGGTTATAAACGGACCTCCAGAACGAATTAAGTTCTTAACCTGAGGTACCACTGTAAGTTAATGTTGATGTCTGGTGGGCTTTGCTGGGGAAAGCATTCCATAGTCAGTATGGGGGGAAACCACTGAGAAGGCCCTCTCCCTTGTCACCAGCCTACAACCTCTCTCAGCAGGGATACCTGGAAACTGTCTTCAGATATCAAAGACAAGGTCAGGGTATGGTCAACGTACCTGCTGCCCATCTTTTTATAATTTATATACTTTGCATTCCGACATGGCAGCTTGCCTTGAAAAACATTTGCAAGGCATGCGGAGGAGGGGGTTAGATTAAAAAATTTGCACCCATACTCCTATCCCAAGGTTTCGGACAGGTTGCAACATTTCAAATGCACACAGTACAAACGTGATTTTACAAATGTCTCAACCATAATAGAAACAAAATTTAATAAAATGCCAGCTAACCCTCCCAAAGTACAAATTTACCACTGATGATCATCAAATAACAGTTCAAGCAGAGAAGAGTTAGAAAAGCCTTTCTTTTTCAAACTTAGTGCACCCTTAAAAATGGAGGGCGCACAATATAGATTATTTACAGAGCCACAAGGAATGTGGGGAAGGAGAGAACTTTTAAGCATGCTCTGGCAAATATTTCCAATATTTAGAAAGCTAGACTTCCTGGATGACACCAGACAATGCAGTGTTCTCAGGCTGTAAATGCTGACACCCTTGCCAACACTTCTGGAACTATCAAAGAAAAGTTCTGGCAACTTTTCAAGAACAGGTCTTATAAATTCAATGTTAATTGTGCCTTCACACTGGTTTACAAGGCAATAATCCTGACTCTCTAGCAAATGCACCGCAGAACACAAATGAAGTCCTTCCACAGGTTAAGGAAATAAATACTTCGACAAAGAACCAGGAAAGCACTTTATATACTTCCAGCACCTAGTGCCTGAACGTAACCTATTATAACTTTGACATTAAGCCATCTCTGGTCTCTACTCCCACAGTGCGTGATCCAGTAGAAGTTTCTAGAGATCAAGATCATTTCCCTAGACTACACAATTTATTTCCCCCTTGAATAACAGGCCCATCGTGGTTAAGCTGCCACAATACACTGCAGTAATCTTTGCACTGGGGTAAAAAGATTGGAACCAGGAAGTGTGTCTTAAGAACAGGTGCTGCATGGAACAAGAAGTTAAGACATGAAACCAATCAAAAGAAGACATTTCTCCAACATGGAAGCAGTGACTGAATCAATATTGGCAAGATAACAGAGTTAGAGGTTAATAAAGAATTCTTTGAAGCAGACAGAAATCAGGCGTTTTGAAAGTGGTATTCAAAGTCTGCAGAATGGAACTTGCTTTTTTTATTTTCCTTAATCTGAGAGCACCTCATATCTTTCACTGGTTCCTCTCTGCCCCAAAACATAAACAAACATCTCCTTGCTCAAGTGTCAATCACCTTCACTCAACCCATCTATCAAAGGCCCACAATGAGGCTCCAGTCATTTACATTTTCTATATCCCCCACATCCACAATTTCCCACTTTAAGAGGCACAAAGGACAAGAGAAGTCTATCCTACAGCCTTGCTTTTACAAGTCCCTCTTGCAAAACCACAGATTACTCGTGTTAGGCTTTTGTTCTGTTTTTACATTTGTGACTTATTTTTCTTTTGACATGTTAAAATATGGTTTTCCAGGGTTGGTGTGGAAGGGCATGATTCCATTATTTGCCCAACTTTAGAAAAATAAATTAGGCTTTCACTAATAACATATTCAAGAACCGGTTGGCATGCTTATGATAGCGCTCTCCTTCGCGTGATTGATGGAAGCGTCTGCAAAAAAAAAGAGGTTTCTCTCTTTCTCTCCTTCTAAAGGTCTGTCAGTCAAAACCACATGAATTTCCAATTTACTTCTGGCTTTCTATAGAAGTTCATTAAGGAGATTCTAGGAGGTTAAAAGGCTGACAAGAGATGGCTACGTTAAATACTTCACCTGTGGGACACAAATCCAGCCATCATTACGCTCTCTGGGCAAAAGCTAAACTAAATCTGCTAACAGCATTGTCAATTACAGGGCAAGTTTGGGAACAACAAAATTAAAAATACAGGCAAGTAGCTGAGTCTCTAGGGGCAGATTACATTTTCCACTGCATTTTGGGGTAGCAGGGAAACAAAACAAGCCAGACCAAAGCCTGAGCTGCAAAATGCTTACAAAAGACTGAAACAAGTTAAAGCTTTGGTTTCACTTTCAGATTTTATATGCATTCCTTGTGCTTGACTGGAAATGTATAAGAAATACTAATTTTCAATTAATCCTCATATATCTTAACCCACTTAAATCCATGGCATATGGGGGAATTTTCATAATATTGCTAAGCTTAAGCTGTAGACCCAGGAAGTCAAGATATGCTTCCAACTTTTTGAAAGTTGGAACCATCCTAAGCCAATACTCTTGCCATTTGACCCTCACTGTAATCAAACTGTGCGTCAAATTGATAATGCAATATCCTACAGCTCTTTAGTTAAATGATGTGTCTTTTGTGGGGAGAAGACTCTGAAATTAACTCAAGATGTCAACAACCACTAAATATTTATTAGATCCATATGGGGAAAGGCAAGTCATCCAACAGACTAGAGCAGCATTTATCTAAGAAATGTCCATCTATGGCCAGTTAACCTGAATGAATGAGTTAAGTGTTAGCTTATGTTAGGAGTTGCAAGGATGTTTCAAGTCCCATAATATACCATACATAAGAATTCAAGTATCCTAGAAAAACATACGTCTTGACTCTTAATGCATGCCAAAACATGTTCCTCACTTCCATGTCCGAATTTTGACTGGAAAAGCTAATAATAACAATTTATGTAACTCAACATGAATCCAAATTAAATCTCCAAAGGAAGGGAGGTATTTGGATTGTGAAAACAGCAGCACAACCTCAATCCGAATTTGAGGAGGGAGCCATGTACAACTCTGTTTACCCTTTCCACAAAACCTCACAGGTCAGACTCTGGAACTGCTTGCCTTCTAGTTGCTTGTCCCCAGAACAATTTCTTTACAGACTCATCCGACATGAACACACACTGCCTGCTATAAATAAAACAACTGAGCGGAGTTTCCTAGCCCAAGGAGGCTCTTGCCTTTAAATAGCAAGTCTCTTGATTAACATTTTGGTACCCAAAACGCACTATAGATGCATGGAGACTTCCTGACACACCCAAAATTGCTAGGAATAGATCCCAATAAGAGAGACAGAGACAAGAACTGAGTCACATGGCAACGTGACAGAATAAGACCATTCCTCTGTATGAACCACTTCATCCTTCATAAACCACCTACCGGACACAGCTGATTGGACGGCAAAGAGCTTCCTAAATACAATAAACAGACAATGTGATTCACAGAGGTCAATGGTCACCATTAATTTTTACGCGACAGGATGTCTGCGCCCAGCCTGTGACATCTCGACAATGGCAAAGATGCTCAGCCTTACAATCAACAGCTAGGCATGTTATTGATCCTACATTAAACAGCGGCAATTTACTCCCTGATTAGGGAAGCTTTTAATATTTGATGAATTATTGTATTTTAATATTTTGCTGGAAGCCGCCCAGAGTGGCTGGGGAAACCCAGCCAGATGGGCGGGGTATAAAGGTATAAATTATTTAATAATAATAATAATAATAATAATAATGGAATTATGGTGCTGCTTCTCACTTGCGGAACTAGGAAATTACTACAGAGAACTGAGGCTAGTGATACCTTGATTTACAAACATAATCCGTTCCGGAGGTCCAGTTGTAAACCAAAACAGGGTGTAAACCAAGGCGTGTTTTCACCAATGGGGCCTCCCCCCCAAAAAAGAGTTGTAATCCCCCCCCCAAAAAAAGGGACACACACTTCAGGGTTTGACGTGGTTGTAATCCACAATGGCTGTAATCCAAAAGGGTTGCAAACCAAGGTACCACTGTATTAACAGCTCATAAAATCAAGTTTCCCCATGAATGCAGATACAGGAAGGGGTTTTTTTTTTTGCCACTTGTTTCACCAAAAATCTAACAAGAGGAAAAGAAAGTCCTAATTTAGCAACAAAGAGCACATCTGCATAGAAGACAGATTCGTGCCACATCTTGCTGTTTTGAGTGCAGGGAGGAGCGGCGATAACGGTTCATGTAGAAAAAAGCTCTTGATAAGGCATGGGTGACTAGAGGTGTGTACACAGCTGGATGGTCAAAGCACAAAAGAGCCTGGAATTTGTCTTCTTGTCTGATGTGCATTCATTAGCATAGTTGCATCGCATCTACTTCAAAGCCTCCTTAACCCTAGAAGAACTCTTTGTATACCTAATTGCAAGCACGGCAGATTAATCTGAAAGCATCCAAACAAAACCACTTTATTTGTAACAATCCCACATAAAAGGGTTTATCTTCTGTAAATTGCAGCAATTAGCATAAAGAACTTCTTGCTGAAAAGCTACCATTTTTCTTCAGATGACATTACTTTTTTATATTAAAAAAACAACAACCACACAAACACACACCATAAAACCAGCAACTTCAGACAAACACTATGTGGCTTTTTAGGAAAAACAAATATCCAGGACTCCATGCAAAAGGTCAACCATATCAAAAGTTTGTGGATGCTTTTATTCTGCTGAAACTCAAAGGTAATCAGGGAAACTGAAGTGGCAACAAAATATCTATTGATTTATTTGTAAATCACCACTACCCCTGCCCTGGAGGGAGGGTTACAAAGAAACAAAGGATGCATTTCTGCATTATGAATTGTCAATAATAAACATATCAGACTTCAACAGGACCCATACATGACAACATTTAGGAATTATATGCAAACAGTGCACAAGGCGGATAATAGTTAAAGGATCGTGATATTTAATCATATGCTGACGCAGCAAATCTTGAGAGACAAGTTCACGAACGATATATCTACCAATGGCTGTGAGTCACAACAGTACCTCTAATACTATGGGCAGTATGTCTCTGTATGTATATTATTTGATGGGTATTAAGGTAAAGTTGGACCATAAAGAAGACTGATCACCGAAGAATTGATGCTTTTGAATTATGGTGCTGGAAGAGACTCTTGAGAGTCCCATGGCCTGCAAGAAGATCAAACCGATCCATTCTTAAAGTAATCAACCCTGAGTGCTCACTGGAAGGACAGATCCTGAAGCTGAGGCTCCAATACTTTGGCCACCTCATGAGAAGAGAAGACTCCCTGGAAAAGACCCTGATGTTGGGAAAGATGGAGGGCACAAGGAGAAGGGGACGACAGAGGACGAGGTGGTGGGACAGTGTTTTCGAAGCTAGGGACATGAGTTTGACCAAACTGCGGGAGGCAGTGAAAGACAGGAGTGCCTGGCGTGCTCTGGTCCATGGGGTCACGAAGAGTCGGACACGACTAAACGACTAAACAACAACAAAAGGTAAAGGTAAAGGGACCCCTGACAATTAAGTCCAGTCATGAACGACTCTGGGGTTGCGACGCTTATCTCGCTTTAAAGGCCGAGGGAGCCGGCGTTTGTCCGCTTCCGCAGACAGTTTTTCTGGGTCATGTGGCCAGCATGACTAAGGCACTTCTGGCAAAGCCAGAGCAGCGCATGGAAACGCCGTTTACCTTCCTGCCAGAGTGGTACCTATTTATCTACTTGCACTTGACGTGCTAGGTTGGCAGGAGAAAGGACCGAGCAACAGGAGCTCACCCCGTCGCAGGGATTTGAACCGCCGACCTTTTGATTGGCAAGTCCAAGCGCCACCCGCGTCCCCTTGATGGGTATTATGAGCAAGCAAATGCCATTGTGTTAATGTCTGGCTGGCAGGCTTCACATTGTCATCTATCTGGTTGTGAGAACTGGATTCCAGGCTACATAGTGTGTTCGCCTGATTAAAGCAGGACTCCTTTTTAGGCCCTTGTGCATTTGACTGCTCTTTTAGCCTAAAGCTGCCAACAAGTTTCAGTTTATTTTCTTGTGGTTTTAAAACTTTCTGTGTGTTTCAAATTGGATTTTTTAAAAAGTGAAAATATTATTGTTTTATCTTCTGTGTGGACTGCTTTGAGGGTTTTTTTTTCTGCAATCAAGCGATATATAAATTTTATAAAACGAACTAATTAAAAATAATTTTTTGATTTTTTATTTGCTTTTTTAAAAAGCAGGCTTCTTTTTCCTGCCAGTGATGGCAGCAGCAGGGTGACAGCATGAGTTGGCCAAGCTGTGAGAAGGGAAGATTGGGGCAACCTGGGACAGAACAGGCAAGGTGCCAAGGGAGGAGAGTTTGGAGGGGAGTTTTGCGGGGAGGTGGAGTTGGCAAGCAAGACAAGTGGAAGCAGCAACCCCAAGCAAGCAAGCAAGTAAGTAAATAATCTCCTTTTAAAGTCATCTAAGTGTATTTCAATACAGGTAAGAAACACCATGGTGCATCTGCAGCAGCACAACCGGACGCCTCCATCTTCCCTGGCTGCAACAAAACATCTCTCTCCCGGTCTCTACAGCCACAGCAGGCCCTGCAATCTTCCAACAGCTCCCTTCACCCCCAATGGATGCTTCTTCAACCCCCAAAGGAGCACTTCTCCATTGCCTCCCAAGACAGACGGGTACCAACCCAACAAGTGTGCTTGACTCACCTTGAAGACAGCCAACATCATTCCTCTCTTCCTTCCTACACTGCGGATTGCTAGCAGGTATTCCTGCCACAGCCACCATTCTCAATTATTTTGCCTCTACCAACTGGAGCAAAACACTTGAAGGGGTAGATTGGGTCCTGGGGCTTCCAGCCACCGATCTCCCATTTTCTCTTATTTGAAAGCAAAGTTTACGGCACCACTTTGGAGCTTTGCCCTGCTCCCTTTTCATTTTGCAGCTTAGCTCCGTTCCGTGTCTGACATTCCCATGAGTTTAGTTCACAAAGGTCAAAGTAATTAGGAGGAAAGCTGACATTCCAATAAATTCTGTCGCTGCTAGAGTAGCTCAGGACATGCAAGGTACAGTTCGCAAGCACACCAGACAAAGGGAATCTCAGGAATGAGGAGATTAGTTTTAAGTGGCATTAAACAAGAGTGTCCTGTTTCATGAGGCAGACCAAATTAATCAGGGTAGGACACCTCCGACAAAATCCAATAATCAAGACAGCAAGTACTAGTGCTACTTGGGGAATCTTGACTCATTCAGAGAAGGGTTCTCTTCGAACCTGAGTTTCGGTTGCCTATCCACAGAGCAGTAAAAACAAAAAATTTAAAAGCAGCAATAGTTTTCAACAATTAAAGTGGCATATAAACATTTTGATGTGCAAAATGCACAGGAAACACTCCGGACTAATAAATAGTTGAACAACAGGTAAATCTTACCCAAAGAACAGAGGAATAAGCATTTTTAGTATTTCCAAACAGGAGCAAACATCAATCTGGTGGTCAATTCAGACTCACTGGTATTATTATTATTATTATTATTATTATTATTATTATTATACATTATACCCCCCCCTTCTGGCTGGCTGGGTTACCGCAGCCACAATACTATGTTGGCCCAGTTCACACATAATGCTAAGCCAAACCATGGGTACACAAAGCAAAAATTATGGCTGTTTCACTCCAGTGTGGTGTAGTGGTTAAGAGTGGTAGTCTCATAATCTGGGGAACCGGGTTCGCGTCTCCGCTCCTCCACATGCAGCTGCTGGGTGACCTTGGGCCAGTCACACTTCTCTGAAGTCTCTCAGCCCCACTCACCTCACAGAGTGTTTGTTGTGGGGGAGGAAGGGAAAGGAGAATGTTAGCCACTTTGAGACTCCTTAAAGGGAGTGAAAGGCAGGAAATCAAATCCAAACTCTTCTTCTTCTTCCTCTCCTGTTCCTGCTGAGATACGATTTACCTTAGCATGACATGTGAAGCCATCCTAATGGTTTGTCTCCCTCAAAGAAACCATGAGTGGCAAGCCAAGAACAATCCTTGGCTGCACAGCCTGCATTTGCACGTAATATGAAGCCAAACCATGGCTTAGCTCTGGACAGCACAGTGGGAGCAGAGCAGTTGTGATTTCTGCTCTGTGTATCCGCGTGCTTGCCTATTCGTGCTAAGCCACAGTTTGGCCTAGAATTATGTGTGAACCAAGTCAACGTCACATAGGGAACTGAATAGCACACAAGAGAGACAGCAGTATTACATGTAATAGGTTTATAGTTCCGTGATGCTTTTACAGCCTTTTTGCTTGCACTCCCCAAAACAGTCGCTGGGGCTGCAACGGGGGAGTACAGTCATACCTTGGTTCTCGAACGGAATCCGTTCCAGAAGTCCGTTTGACTTCCAAAAAATGTTCAAAAACCAAGATGTGGCTTCTGATTGGCTGCAGGAACTTCCTGCACTCAACCGGAAGCCACGTTAGACGTTCAGCTTCCAAAAAACAATCGCAAACCAGAACACTCACTTCCGGGTTTGCGGCATCCGGGACCCAAAACGTTCGACTTGCAAGGTGTTCGTGAACCAACGTACGACTGTACTGGAGAAGAAGATTCTCAAACCTTTACCCATAATCCTTTCCTGCTGAATATACACATAGCCCCTCACCAACTGTTTTTATTTCCCCAAGGAGGAGACACGTTGTACCTGTATCATATCCCCAGGAAAGGTAAAAACAGCTTTGGGGGAGTAATTTTTATGTTGGCAAAGAACACAGAGGAGAGTTAATAAGCCTCTCTCTCCTCCCCCTGGGTGCTGGTTCTTCCTTTCAATACTACAGTCTCAGCAGCTGCATTTAAGCAAAAAGAGGAGTGTAAAAAATAATAATGGATTCATGTGGAATGTCTGTTCTGGCACAATAGCCTATGCATATTTTCTCTCAATTTGCCTAATATGCAGTGGGGGCCCTGTATTCTCATGATGCTGCATTTAAAGGGGAATTTTCATTCTAAAGCATACACAGAACACTAAATAAGTCCTGAATATGCTGGGTCACTTGGGGGAATGTGGTTCCTCTTCCCAACTTGAGCTAGAAACATCGAATTCTAGGCTAATCTACTTCTTCATTTATCACTTTGGGAGTGGGGGGGGGAGCAGTTATGGCTTCTTGAGCCATGTGCACAAATTATGTACAATCCTACACATGATTATCACACTTTCCAAACCCTGGAAATGCTCTCTGAGCAGGGAACAGGTCAAATTTCAAACAGCTTTTATTGTGCAAATCATCTGTTCGGGCAAACACATAAAAATTGGTTTGTGCTACACGCAGACACAAATCTGAAAGAGCGTATCATTTTGCCACCCCCCCAACAACAAAAAATATTTAATACCACTTTCAGTATAATGAAGCGACATGTTTTTAAAGAAATAAAATTTACTAAGATCAACAGCACAATTTTTTCCACAGTGCAATTGTTCTTCTCTCAGTGTGCAAAAACTCTTTTACATCGCTCGCTGCTAACCTGACCTATGGCTGTAGTCATATTGACAGTGAGTAGCACATTGTATTATTGTGGGAAAGCACTTCACACAAGTCTCTCATTCAAGCCAGGCGTCCCACAATAGCCATTCACAGAGAGATTTCGGGGCATCCCCTAGAATGGAGCACCTCTGGCTACTGGCTGGAGGAATTCCTCACCCAGTGGAAATGTTGAAGCACTGTAAATGCTGCATTTGTGGGCCCTAATTGCCTGGATTTCGGGCTGAAACATAAACGAGTGCCTTTCAGAGCCGAGAAGAAGGAAAAGAAAGGATGAAAACAGCTTCTTGTGCTGCTTTAGTGTGTTGCAATCAACAAGCAAAGAAGTTTGGTTTTCTCGTGTTGATTTCTGGGACACTGTGCACCAGAAATAACTTCTGATGCAAAGAGATTCAGGAGAGAAGCCCAGATAGCAAATGCATCCCTTTTTCGGATCTAGCCCCAGCCCAAAATACGGAAGTTGCCATTTTTTTATTTTTAATAAAATCAACAAAAATGTTAAAAAGGAAAAAGAACAAGCAAGAAATTGTGTTGGTGGGGCCAGCAGTTCTAACACTCCAGCAGATAAAGTAGCCTTAGGCAAGTTAACATCTCCTCTGTAAGCCCCAGCTCAAGGATAGAATTTGCAAGGATAACTCTCACCTTTTAAAAACTATTATCGGCATGCTTAATTCAAAAGCCCTTTGGCTCAGAGGCTTCCAAGGTGCTGATAATCAGTGCAATGGAGAATCGAGAGGAAGACTGGCTTGTTGCAATAAAACAAAACAAAAAATCGAATGTGTGTGTAGCTCTGCCTGCAGTGATTAAGGAGCACACCTATTTAATGGGTGACATTTAACTAGAAAACCAACTCCGCCGGAGGTTTAAGGGGGGAGAGGGGTGTTTCCACACACAACCAAGCACTGTTGGGTTTGCTGAAAATCTACCGAGTGGCAAGCAGCCAGAAGAAACAGATGCTCTTCCATCCGTATGCCCACTCGGCCTCACTGGGGCTGTATTCCCCCAGTAGTTACTGGTTACCGAACCATGAATGGTCTCTTTGTGCGTGGAAAAATTGCCCTCAAATTCTGACTTCGGCACTGGGAACTTTCAAGGTGAACAGAAAAGGAATCCATGTTTCTAATGAGGAAACAGTCAAAGGCATTTCAGCAACTCCAGTTGAGAGAGATTGGAAGTTTGGGGTTTTTTATTTTTTAAAAAAAATCTAACATCTCCCACAGACATAGGATTAACACCTTGTTCACATCCTGACAGTAACATTATTTCGGCGAAAGAGCACAAAGGGTTCACTGTTCCGTGTTTTGTTTTGTTTCCACCTCAGAAAAATCCAGGATATGTAATTAACATCAGGGGACCCGTGGAACATTTGTATAGTAAAGTTTTCGCACCGGACCCCGAAAGCGCCGATTTTAATTAAGAAGTTAGCACCCAGAACAGCAAACAAGAACTAGTTATATGAGAATGAATTGTCAGAGGACCGAAGAGGGCTAAGGTTTGCAGGATCACTAGGGCAATCAATAGTGAGGGAAGTGAGAAGGGCTGAAGTTCAGGAATCAAAGTCCCAGCTTCAACCCCCAGTATGCCCTCTTTGAAACCCTGGAGAGCTACTGTCAATCAGTACAGACAATACTAACAGAGGTGGACTGGAGGAATGACTTGGTATAAGCCAGCTTCTATGTTCCTATGGGGACGCGGGTGGTGCTGTGGGTTAAACCACAGAGCCTAGGGCTCGCCGGTCAGAAGATCAGAATTCCTGCGATGGGGTGAGTTCCCGTTGCTTGGTCCCTACTCCTGCCAACCTAGCAGTTTGAAAGCACAAAAGTGCAAGTAGATAAATAGGTACCGCTCCGGTGGAAAGGTAAACGGCGTTTCAATGCGCTGCTCTGGTTCACCAGAAGCAGCTTAGTCATACTGGCCACATGACCCGGAAGCTGTACGCCGGCTCCCTCGGCCAATAAAGCGAGATGAGCGCCGCAACCCCAGAGTCGGTCACAACTGGACCTAATGGTCAGGGGTCCCTTTACCTTTACCTATGTTCCTATGAGAGGTCCAGCCTGCAAGGAAGACCCAAGACGCCACTCCTCCTTCGAAACCAATACCTGACTGACTGTATCGGGATGACAGGAAAGGACACCTCAAATAAATCCATAAAGGTGCACAAAATACAACGTCTTGCCCAACACAGAGTTAAGACAACTATTTCATGGAAAGCCAAATCTGTTTCGTCTTCCACATCGTCACAAAACAGTCACTTGGCTTTTTCCAAAAACTGTTTTTTCTTGGAAGAACTGGAAATGAGAATCATTCTTGCATAAAAGCATTCATGAGTTTTGCAATAGACTGTCCTCTAAAACAGGGCCGGCAACGTTTTTTGAGGCCAGGCCAGTCCACCCCCCGGCAGACCTCTTGGTGGGCTGGAGCGTGCATGCCTGTGCGTGCACTCAAGCTATTTTCAGCACTCTTCCGACCGGGAAGTCGGTCCCCGCAACGAGGGAAAAAATGGCGCTGCGGGGGGAAAAGCACGGAATTCCCACGCCGATCAAGGGAATGGCCGTGGGCTGGTTCCAGGAAGGTCGTGGGCCAGAACCAGCCCATGGGCCTTAGGTTCCCGACCTCTGCTCTAGTAGCATTGAGACCTCTTCATCTCCATTAGTTGACTGCATAGAACCAAGTCTAGTGGCTCAGGTGATCATTAAGAAGATGCTGAAACAGACTATATGGAACTTGCCGAACTGACTGGGAGACTCCAGGACCAGAGAGAAGAGGCGGTGGAAGAAGATTGGAAGAAGTTTAAAGAATATTTGAAAAAAATATGTTAATATTTAAATCGTAGAATAGCTTTGGAAGTGGATATAGGCTGTAGGGTTAGAAGTAGAAGATAGTGTATTTTAAAATAGTATTAATACGTAAGGGATAAAATGTGAAGATTTTTATGGTAAAAGTAAGCGTGATTAAAAAATGGTTAAAAATTATGATATATGTAAACTGCTAAAGATGAGGTAAAATGAAAATCAGATAGGGGGGACTTGGGGAAGCTCACTTAACAATGTTTAGAAAAAAATAAGGATAAGACAAGAATTTGTTTGCATTGTTTGTTTTTTCTGTTTGTGTTGTTTATTTGTGTTATAAAATGAATAAAAAAATGGGGGGGGAGAAGGTGCAGAAACAGGGGATGCAGGAGGGATTTGGTGTGAGGAGATGTGTGGAGCTAGAAACATAGTCCCCACGGTCATCTGTTTGTTGAGTGCGTTCTACGCTCTTTTCGAGACAGAATAACACAGAGTTTAACTTACAGGGCCATGCTAAGGATGCCGACTAGTTAATGCGTGGGAAGTGCTTTGAACGCTTGAAAGCACTGTACTAATGTATCGGTGCTACTTTTACTGTATTCATATTAATGCAATAATGTCTGCAGAGGGACTGAAGCCCAGACTGATGCCACTGCCCCCCCCACGCTGCTTACACTTCCGCAGCAACATTTAGTCCAAAAGCTATGCAGCTGCCTTCAAGTCAAAACCTGTTTGTTGCTTCGGGTGCCAAGTTAAAACACAGGCCCATCCGTGTTAAATACTGAACGGCACACCTGAAATGATTTTACAGCACAAAGGGGGTGCGAGTGGAATAGAGAGAAGTTCACGTACAGTATTGGTATCCAGTGATTTCTCCGTAACATGGCTGTCAAGCTGTTCTCCCTTGGCACTGAACCAAACACATCAATGAATCAAAGAAATCTTTACTAGTAAAGGAGACTCAGGAATACATACAAGTTCATGAGGCTGTGGTGAAGTCATAGAATCACAAGATCTTAAGAGTTGGAAGGGACCCAAGGATCATCTAGTCCAACCCCCCACAATGAAGGAATCTCAGGTAAAGCATCCATGATATCCAACCTCTGCTTAAAAACCTCCAAGGAAGGAGAGACCACCACCTCTCGTGGGAGTCTGTTCCACCGCCAACAGAAAGTTCTTTCTGATGTAACTCCTTTCTTGTAACTCGCAGCCACGGGTTCGAGTCCTACCCTCCAGAGCAGGAGAAAACAAGCCTGCTCCCTCTTCCATGTGACAGATATTTGAAGATGACTATCCTATCTCCTCTTTTCCAGGCTAAACATGCCCAGCTCCTTCAAGTGTTCCTTACAGGGTGGATAAAAATCAATGTTTTTTTGTTTTGTTTTTTAAATCAGATTTTTTAATTTAAATCAATTTTTTGGATTTAAATTGGATTTTTAAAATCAAATGCTTTTGGAGGAAAAAATCTTTCTAAAGATAGTTTTCTATTTAAGTTATTTAAGATAGTTTTCTATTTAAGTCCAAAGGCTATTCATCAGGAAATAAGGATTTGTTTTAAGTTTTTCATGTGTGCTGAAACTCAGTCTAAGTTGGGTTTTTTTTAAAAAAAAAAGTTTAACCACATCAGTTGACAAACATGAATACATTTGCTATAATGTTATTGTTTTAGCTAAATAAATTGTTTAAATTGTTATTCAGGAAATGATTATTTTTCTCCTTCTAATAAAGTACAGCAGAAAAGTTGTCCGGATATAAACAGTTGACTTATTAAACCTCACAATAATTTCACAATGATCTATCTATGTATTTCTAACAGTATAACCAAATCAAGTAATTTTTTGATATTACTGTAAAAACTACTTTTATTTAAATCAAATCCACCCTGGTTCCTTGTAAGGCTGAGTTTGCAGGCCCTTGATCATCTCTGGAGAGGAGGCGTGTCTCCATGGCCATCTGGAAACGCGAAAGCTGACTCAGGGAAAAAACTGCATTGTTAACAGCAAGGTTAAGTGGCCCAGCCCTAACTGATGTCACACTAGGGAGTAAGAAGCTGGGGGCTGGGTCTGCTATCTGGGTTGCTTATAAATAAGAAGGGAGGTGTCTGGGGGCAGTACGAAGTTGATGGGGTGCCATTGCTCCTCTGACAACGGCCTCTGCCGCAGCAACGCCTGGCAGGTGTTTCCAGGAGGAGAAAAGCACCAGCTGAGCAAGAATAAGAGCAAAGAGCAGGAAGCAAACCAATCATTTAGTACAGTGGTACCTCTGGATACGAACGGGATCCGTTCCGGAGCCCCGTTCGCATCCTGAAGCGAACGCAACCCGCGTCTCCTGGTCATGATTCGCCGCTTCTGCGCATGCCGTCATTTTGACCGTCTGCGCATGCGCGAGAGGAGAAACCCGGAAGCAACGTGTTCCGTTACTTCCGGGTCACCGCGGAGCACAACCCGAAAACGCTCAACCTGAAGCAACTTCAATCCGAGGTATGACTGTACAGGGGTAGGCAAACTAAAGCCCAGGGGCCGGATCCGGCCCAATCGCCTTCTAAATCCGGCCTGCGGATGGTCCGGGAATCAGTGTGTTTTTACATGAGTAGAATGTGTGCTTTTATTTAAAATGCATCTCTGGGTTTGTGGGGCATAGGAATTCGTTCATTTTTTTCTCTCCCAAAATATAGTCCAGCCCACCGCATGGTCTGAGGGACAGCGGACCACCCCACGGTTGAAAAAGGTTGCTAACCCCTGATTTAGTACCTTTCCTACTTCCTGGCCTCTGCACGTGGGCACTTCGGAATCCGGGGAGCCCGGATCACGGCCCAAGCTTTCTCCAATGACCTCAGCGCGCAGCCAGCTCAGAAATGAAGCGTCCGTCGAACCAAATGAAAGGCTGCTATTCTCAAAAACCCTCAATATCCATTTGTTTCCTCAAACAGATGGGAGGGGGGAGGCTGGCAAATTCTTTCCAGTGAATCCTGGAGTCACCACCAACCAACCCGCCACCCCCACCCCCGGCCGAAAAAAAGCCTGCTTTTTTTAAAGCCCCGTTGATGGAGTCGCAAGTGCTGCCTCATGTTCCAGGGAAGCCCTCCAGGCCTCTGCAGACAGCTGTGCAGATCCTCTCTCGCTAAGGAAATGCCCTCATGCTGAATGAATTCTGAGCCACTTTTTTCCACTGCCTCGAAGGAGAAAACAGAAAACCAAAACAGGCCTCAGCGCCCAGAATTTCACATCTTAGTATTTCTTACTGCGGTGTCAAACGCTCGAAAGGCACATTATGGGAACGGCTGGCTGCAGGTTTCATTTATTTTCATTTTTTGGTGGGGGGGCACTATTAAGGGTGAAAGGTTACTGCCAACATTAAGATAACTTGGGGAGGGAAGAGAAAAAAAGTCTCAGCTAAGATGTTTGAAGACATGGCCGATGTCAATAAGAAAAAAGTGCTTTGCATCCACTTCACTTCAACACCGCCCTGACATTCCCATTAATTAATCACATAACAAAGCGATGTGAAAGCTTCTCCCAATACCAGGCCCAGCTGGACTAGGCCAAGGCATCCATCTGCTCATCTCTCTCCCCAATGATCCAGTTTCCCACCAGTCACCAAAAGTCCACCCGGACAACTCACTGGTGGTATCCCTTATGGCAGGGGTCAGCCACCTGAGGCCTAAATCAGCACGGAGCAGAGCGGGGACCGCCTTCTGCGACGCTGGCTGGCTTCCCATTGGCTGCAGGAAGCTCTTGCAGCCAATGGGAAGCTGCGCACACCTCCTCCGTGCCGGAAATAGCATTTGCGCATGCATGCTCCGGCCCACCACTGCATCTGCGGGACCATGAACCGGCCCAAGCCACAAAAACTTTGCCGACGCCTGCCTTATGGTATCGTCCCTCAACTGATCCAAGCCCTCGCCAGCTTCCACGGAAGTCAGGGTGGAAAAGGGGACACTGCCCCTCCTCCAACACCGGTTCCCACAATTCTGCACCCACCACCCAGTTTCTTCCCTCTTTGTCAAGCCTGCCAGCCCAAGCCCAACAGCCAAACTCAACATGCCATGTGCTGTTTCAAGGAGAACCAAGTCCAGCATCACAACTTTGGGTAGCGCCTGAAAAAGCGTCAACGTTTTCTTCAACGCTGGGTTTCTATTTCAGCATTTCCGAATTCCCCTCCGCCTCCCACCCAAAGAGTACTTCCAACATGTCAGATTCAATTCCTTTGGCTACTGACGAGTACACATTTTGCTTACATAGGTAAAGGTAAAGGGACCCCTGACCAATAGGGCCAGTAGTGACCGACTCTGGGGTTGCAGCGCTCATCTCGCTTTATTGGCCGAGGGAGCCGGCGTACAGCTTCTGGGTCATGTGGCCAGCATGACTAAGTTGCTTCTGGAGAACCAGAGCAGCGCAAGGAAACGCCGTTTACCTTCCCGCCTATTTATCTATTTGCACTTTGACGTGCTTTCGAACTGCTAGGTTGGCAGGAACTGTGACCGAGCAACGGTAGCTCACCCCATTGCGGCATTCGAACCACCGACCTTCTGATTGGCAAGTCCTAGGCTCTGTGGTTTAACCCACAGCGCCACCCGCGTCCCTTTTGCTTACATAACTGGCTGCAATTCATTCTGCACCACTTAAACAGGAGCGAGTGTTTTCACTAAAATGTAGAACAGACAGACAGACAGTACACATATAAACACCTTGCAGTGTCGGAGCTCCCATAGCTGGCTAGCACTTCATTAGCAGCAGACCATTTGCAAAGCCAAGAGAATGTGCATCAAGGCAGCCAAGGGAAATATAAGGAAATTGTTACACAGCATGCAGCTCCGAAAGAACTGAGCGCCCTGCCTCAGCTTCCTCAAACTCAGCTTGGGCTTCCAGCCCTAACAGCAGAAGAGGAGCCCTGCAGGATCAGGCCAAAGGCCCATCTAGCCCAGCACCCTGGTTTCGTGGTAGACAGGCAGGTGCGCCCACAGGAAATCAGCCAGATGCCATGGGCAAGGAGGACCTGAGAGCAGCAGGTCTCTGTGGTGTCCGGCCGGCAGCTGGCATTCAGTGGAACTGCAGGCAGCCGGCAACACCTGTGGCTTCTGAAGTTGCACAGCAGCCATCACCCTCTTTCAAACCTTAGTATTAATTTCTTTTTTTAAAAAAAAAGAATAAGTCCAGATTCTCAGGAGTCTACCCATCGCCACCTTTCATGCTCTGTTACACTCTGGCTAAACTACTACAGCATCCACACTGCCCTGCTTACAGGCAAAAACGAAACATCTTCGTGCTGCATTCGAAGTAGCTCTGTGTGAGTGTGTGTGTGTGGAATTAATTCAGATGCTGTAGTTCTGGCGTCATGTCTTCCCGTGTGCATGACTCATCAGCTGATCTTGTGAACTCATTAGACGTGCTTTCAATTGAAGCCTTCGAGCTCCTTTGTTGTTCGCTTAAAAATGATGACTTCACAGCTCTCGCCTCTCCCCCCCCCAGCAGCTACCAGCTCATGTTTCTTAATGAGCAATGGAGTAACCTTAACAAGGTCCATCTGCGTTCAAGGGGATTAAAGGCCTTTATTAAGACATCCTTACCCCCGAAGCAGCTTCCTGTCCTTTATTGCCATGAGAGAAAAGTGCAAAGCAGAGAAATCAATTGAGGGGGTGCCAAAGAAGCCAGATTTGGAAACACGCCCAATGGGGTGGGAGGGGAGGGGAGGGGGAGCTATATTCAGGATGCAAACTGCTTAGGAACGGCACAGCCAGTTTAAAACGGTTCCGAATCGTAACCGCAGGATGATGGGGTGGTTGTTGTTTTTAAGGCAGGCTGCGTAAATGAGCAGCTGTGGTATTAGAAATATTGTTCTCTGCTTTTCTGTAGGCTGCTCATCAACAGAGTTGTGAGAGACGGGAGGAAAGCATGCAAGGTTCTCCCCGCCTCCCCCCCCCCCCGCAATGTGTGCAAGTACAGCCCACGAACTGATACGAAGGGCAAAGTTGGGAGAGCTGGGATCTTCATTGCGTGAGCATCTTCATTTCAGAGTCATGGATTCGAGCCCCATGTTGGCCAAAATATTGCATTTCAGGGGGTTGGAATAATAATAATTATTATTTTATTTTATTTTAATTTATTATTCATGCATGCATGCCCCACCCATCTGGCTGGGTTTCCCTAGCCACTTTGGGCGGCTTCCAACAGAATATTAAAATACAAAAACCTATTAAACATTAGAAGTTTCCCTGAACTTCAGATGTCTTCTATAAGTCTGGTAGTTGTTGTTCTCTTTGACATCTGGTGGGAGGGCTTTCCACAGGGCGGGTGCCACTACCAAGAAGGCCCTCTGCCTGGTTCCCTGCAACTTGGCTTCTCGCAGCGAGGGAACCACCACAAGGCCCTGGACCTCAGTGTCTGGGCAGAACGATAAGGGTGGAGACGGTCCTTCAGGTATACTGGACCGAGGCCGTTTAGGAATAGAAGACCCCTGGGGTCCCTTGCAACTCTATGGATCTAAGTGCTTAGAAAAACAGGGGCTCCATTGTAGTTCAGCGGTAGAGTAGATCTCCTGCTCAATACACGACAGAAGGTGCACTTGCATACAAGCAAGGGAGGAATATTTTATTAAAGCAGGTGAGCAATCCTGACTCAGCAGCAAGGGAAGAGCCAAACACAGTTCAGGGCTCTCGCAAGGTGAAGGGATAACAAGGGTAAGTCTGATCCAAGGTTCACAAGTCTGTGGTCAGTAACAAGGACTTCAAAGCTGCACGGTTTCTCCAACAACCACCGCATGATGAGGGTTTGGAGGGAGGGAGTTGGGTCAGGTAAGACAACAGCTCATGCTGCAAAAGGTTTTTCCCCCCTCTCTCACCTCCTATTAAGATGCTGCAGAGCAGAATATTCATTACCGCGGATAATGAATTAGGCCTCATCTGCACTAGCCATTAAAAGCAGTGTCATGTCACTTTAAGCAGCTGTGCCTTATCCCAAAGAATTCTGGGAACTGTAGTTTGTTCAGGGTGCTCTGAGAGAGTTGTTAGGAGGCCCCATTCCTTTCCACAAATCCCTAGAAAGGAGGATTGGTTGTTAAGCCACCCTGGGAACTGTGGTTCTGGCCAGTGTTAGAAACTGAGATATGAAAGCTAGGAGCTAAATGGCACCTCAAACCTAGGTTATGGGCGCAACAATGGAATGTCAAGGCACAGAGGGGGAGTGGGTGGCGCTGTGGGCTAAATCACTGAGCCTCTTGGCTTGCCAATCGGAAGGTCGGCGGTTCGAATCCCCGCAACGGAGTGAGCTCCCGTTGCTCTGTCCCAGCTTCTGCCAACCTTGCAGTCCGAAAGCACACCAGTGCAAGTAGATAAATAGGTACCACTGCGGTGGGAAGGTAAATGGCATTGGTGTGCCCTCTGGCTTCCATCACGGTGTTCTGTTGTGCCAGATGCAGTTTAGTCATGCTGGCCACATGACCCAGAAAGCTGTCTGTGGACAAATGCCGGCTCCCTCAGCTGGAAAAGCGAGATGAGCGTCGCACTTCATAGTTGCCTTTGACTGGACTTAACTGTCCAGGGGTCCTTTACCTAGGCACAATTTTTTAATAACAAGGATACAAAGCTGAAAAAGGAATGAACTGCAGCCAAAATAGTATGTTCGTTTTTCACCTGGTCTAGTCCTTCCCCTGCTCACCCCCCTTCAGATGGTCTCTTCTCCAGTCTTCAGAGAGTAGCTGGAAGTGGGGAGGCAGAAAAAGGCCTTCCTTTCCTTCTACTCTGCAGCTTTAATCTGAAATCTTAGGCACACAGCTCAGAAACTGTTCGCGCTAATGAAATTCCCTGTTGCAAAATGTGCCTAGAACAGTAGGAGTTTCAAACACTGGCTCTAGGAGGGGAATAGGGGCGCCCCAGCAACTCTCAGCACCCTTAACAAATTACAGCTCCCAGGGCTCTTTGAGGGAAGCCATGACTGTTTCGAAATGATAGGATACTGCTTTAAAGGGATGGTGCAGATAGGGCTTACATCAGGCATAGGCAAACTCCGGCCCTCCAGATGTTTGGGACTACAATTCCCATCATCCCTAGCTAACAGGACCAGTGGTCAGGGATGATGGGAATTGTAGTCCCAAACATCTGGAGGGCCAGAATTTGCCTATGCCTGGCTTACGTCAAGACAGAGACGAAACACTCACTGGTCTAACATAGCTTCCCCAAACTGGAGCCCTCCATATGTTTTGGGGGCTCCCAGCTACCTTCAAACCCAGGTTTATAGTTCAAAAAACCATGAGCTGTACAGTGGTGCCTCGCAAGACGAAATTAATTCGTTCCACAAGTTTTTTCTTCTTGCGAGTTTTTCGTCTTGCGAAGCACGGTTTCCCATAGGAATGCATTGAAAATCAATTAATGCATTCCTATGGAGACCGCTTGCCAGGCTGGCGGTGCGGAGAAGGGCTTTTCTCCCCACCGCAAGCCTTCAGGACAGGTACGGGAACAGAGGGGAAGGCACGCAGCGCTTCTCCTCTGTTCCCGGGGCTTGCGGTGGGAGGAGGGTTTTTCCTCCCCACCGCCAACATTAAGAACAGCATTCTGAATGTTGGCGGTGGGAAGGAAAACCCTCCTCCCACCGCAAGTCTTCAGGACAGCCATCCAAAGGCTGGCACGGGGAGAAGGTCTCTCCGCCCCACCGCCAGCCTTCGGAGGAGGTCCGAGGACAGTGGGGAAGACGCGCTACGCTTCCCCGCTGTCCCGGAGATTTCCCTATGGGCTTTCGTCTTGCGAAGGAAGCCCATAGGGAAATTCGTTTTGCGAAGCGCCTCCAAAACGGAAAACCCTTTCGTCTAGCGGGTTTTCCGTCTTGCGAGGCGTTCGTCTTGCGGGGCACCACTGTACTTCAAAATACCAATTTACAGATGGCTGGTCTAATGACTCCTGGGAGGGTTGGGTTGGTTTCCTCTGCATTTCGAAACTGAGCAGAAACACGAAAGATGAGAATCACGGAACACACAGCCCAAGAATGTTACCAGGTGGTAGTCCTTTCGAACCACAATTATAAATAGCAAAACCCTATCCCGCTTCGCAGTTTCTTATCTAGCTTAAATGGCTGTCCCATGTGGGAAGCTGTTCATTGACAGATGAAGCAGAGCTCCACCTGAGCCCCATCACATGGTTTCTAAAGTCGTAGAGTTATAGTCATTCCCCCCCAACACTCCCGCCGCTTCATGTTCCAGCAGCTTTGCAGCATCAGTAATGCCAAGGCTGCGATTCATAATCAGATTACTCAAATGCCAACCACCTGAAGTCAGTCACGCTTCACTTGCTTCCTGTGTGAAATACCAATAAAGCTGAAGTTGTGTTTCCCAAGATATTTATACCGCAGATGGGAGTTGCGCATCTAACTACCGTTTCTCATTTTCAAGACTCTAGGAAGAGCAGGTATTAACTGCTCTGTTCAGATGCAGAATGCGTACCCACAACCTCTATGGCAGGGTAGCCAACCTAAGGCCCGGGGGCCAAATGTGGCCCAATTGCCTTCTAAATCTGGCCCACGGACGGTCTGGGAATCACCATGTTTTTACATGAGTAGAATGTTATTTAAAATGCACCTCTGGGTTATTTGTGGGGCATAGGAATTCGTTCACCCCCCCCCCAAAAAAAAATATAGTCCGGCCGACCACATGGTCTGAGGGACGGTAGACCGGCCCACGGCTGAAAAAGGTTGCTGACCCCTGCTCTATGGGAAGATCGAGTATTTTAAAAATGACCCCAACCAAGCTGGCCGCGCATAATAGTGCTTAGAAAATGCAGGACAAATGCTCAGAAATGTTGCACATTTTTACATGTTTAACACAGGAAACTGCCTTTTACCAAAGTCAGACCATTGGTGTGGTGTTGTCAACAGCCAGCGGCTAAGGAGGGTCATTCAAACTATTTTATTGAAGTTCCATGTTTCATACAGTTGTGGGGTTTTTTAGGCCTGCCCCCCCCCAGGGGGGTGGTTGTTCAATGCGGCTCTCTCCTAGGTTCTAGACAGGAGAACCTGAAGATGTAACACAAACCTAGAACCTTCCACATGCCTCTACCACTGCTCCACACTCCCTCCCCAAAACCACTTGCAGGGAGTGCTCCTTGCACCTGCATGTTCTTCAACACCCACTGCAACCACAATCTCAATCAGACTTGCTTACAAAAGAAACACAGGCTAAAACTCAGCTGAACACCAACCCATGGCTTTGCCTGGCATGTGGTGAGGTTAAAAAAAAGCCCATCATATTACACAAGAGACCTACAACAAAATGTTGCAGCGGAGAGTGCTGCCGCTCAGGGTCCCAGCTGTCAACCAGTATGCCACAGCCACAGTCTTAGGTTTTTTCCTAAAGGGTTTTTGGTTTTTCTTTGCTTATGCTTTTGTTAAATCTGCTCATACCACCTCCTTTTGTGTCATTTTGGGTGCACGGGATGCAATTTTTAGGCACCAAGTCCAACCAAAACAGCTGAGCCCCTTACATTTTTGCCTTGGGGAATATGTCAAAGCCAGAACAACATGAAGTCAAACTCTTAAGTGTCATACATACAAAACCAGAGCAAGCACTAACTGAAGAAGACCTGCTCAAAATAAACATTAGAATCATAGAATTTAAGAATGAGTTGGAAGGGACCCTGGGGTCATTTAGTCCAACCCCCTGCAGTGCAGGAATCTCAGCTAAATAATCCATGACAGGTGGCCATCCATTTTGGAATTTTCAAATATCAAAACACTCTAGGTGAAGAAGGATCACTTTTTCTTAAAGGAAGATAAACACTTCCAGCCACTCAGACACAACAAGGCAAATCAACCAAGTCAGAAACCTAGTATCACCGTTTTATACCTCATATCACCACTTTCGACAATCAACTCTGAGTAGATTTTTTTAACGCCATCTTCCAGTCACCAAAACATACTGCACAAGCATCTGATAAAAGTATTTAGGAGCCATCACCCCCCCCCAAAAAAAAATCTTCCAAAGACTGGTCATTGTTCAGAAATAATAGTTTAATTTGGAACTATTTTGATGGCCAGGGAAAGCATATGGTTTTACTTTTTGGTCTGTATTTTTTAAATCTTCACCATAACCAGTTTTGCACCCCAAAAGCAGGAGAGGATGTGAATGTAAAAGCCCAAAATGGAAGAAATCTATTTATACCACTGATTCGGAAAGTACCGCCAACAGTATGCAAAGCAGAACTGTTAAGTTCATAAACCAGCAGAGTTACAGAATTTGAGGGACATTCACAAGTGTTTCTAACAAGCCTTGACACTCCTCATAAATCTTTTGAAAAGGTCAGGTTTCCCATTGAAATTATGTGCCCTACCTACAATTGCTCGTGCTAAGGATCTCCTTAATATGAAAACAGGGGGAATCCCAGCTGAGCTGCCTCACGTCAGGCCTCCGGGTTGCATTTTGGGTGGTATTATCTTCTGACATACTCCAAAGGCATATCAGCCAAACTCTTTTGCGCTGTGTGCATCCATTTGGACATTCAACTGACGCCAGAGTTAAATCCTACATCTTAACTATAAAATACTGGAGAAATCCAGCATAGCGTGTTCTCCTTCATGGAGATCACGTGTTGCAGTGGAGGCCGCCAGGACACTCCAAAGTTGGGGGCGGGCTAATTGATCGTTGGCCACTGATGCGATTGGGCTTCCCTTGTTGTTGGGAAGAAGTTAAAGTTGCCATTTGTTGATTGACAGCCAGAAATGCTAAAACTCCTTGCACAAGGCTAGGGCTTCCTCTTTTCGCCTGTGCATCGGATTGCCTGTCCCCCCCTCCCTAGAATTAGGGTTGTTCGCTTTGACCTTGCTATGCCTCTCATGGGGTCGTCTGCTCTTGGGGCAGGGGCCCAGTAGGAATTTTGTCCATCTGGCTGATTGGCTGGGGCCATTTGGTTTTTGCCTACTGCGTAGCAACTTGTAAGGTTGCGGTTAGGCGTTGGTTTATGGTTTGGCTGGTTGAGGGGCATGGATTGGCTGTGCCTGCCCCTCTAATGCTGCTGCTGCAAGGGATTCCGTTAAAGGAATTGGGGGCTAACTACTGCTTGTCCACTCTGTCAAGGGGGCTCGGGCCATAGCAATGAGCTCCTGGTTGCATTTGGGGTGAGGGCAGGTTCCCTGCTCCGTTGCTACCCCCAAGTGTATTCCCCTTTTCTGACTTTCGCATCGTGGGGAATGTCAGTCTGTCCCCCATGGTGGGGGCAGATAGTCGCAACCAATGCCTAAGCAACCACTTACAAATTTGTATTTTAATAAAGTTGTGGCCAAAATTATGCCAAAAATCTTAAACAAAAAATTCTGTGTGATGTGTGAGTTATTGGGGTGGCCCTGGGGACCTCGACACGCAACAAAACATAGAAGCAAGATCCTACATTTCTTAAATAAACTGGTGGGGTGAGGGATAATTTGGTTCTGGGGTTTTGTTTTGAGACACAGCATTCAGTTCCCTCTCCCCTCCAACGCTTCCTTGTTAGTTTTTTATCTCCTCTGTCCTCCAAGCAGTTCAGAAATGGTGAACATGGCTGTTCCTCAGCATGATATCTTATCCTCACAATCAGTGTTTGAAATTAGCCAGGAGCCAGGCGCATTTTACACCTGGCTTTCAACCACTTGCAACCAAGTGGAGTCTCCAACATCTGGTAGATGCCTGGCTGGGGATCCTTGGACTGTTTTCGCACATTAATGCCACAACCTGTAGAATTCTATCCATTATATTTTATCGGCACAATCGGAATGAGTTTCAGAAACCAAAATGCTTTTTCTGTGCGGTCTGAGCAGGAGCGGTGAACATTATTGTTAATTGTTGTAGCTTGTCTTCTTCACTTGCCCTGCTCACAGTGGTGAAGAATATTCTGACCAGGGTGGATAAAAATCAATGATTTTTTAAAAAAAATATTTATATCAGATTTTTTAAAAAAAATTAAATTGGATTTTTAAAATAAAATCCTTTTGGAGGAGAAATCCTTCTAAATATAGTTTTCTGTTTAAGTTACATTATAGTCCAAAGGCTATTCATCAGGAAATAAGGATTTGTTTTAAGTTTTTCATGTGTGCTGAAACTCAGTCTAAGGTTTTTTTATTATTATTCTTTAACCACATCAGTTAACAAACATAGATACATATGCTATAATGCTATTGTTTTAGTTAAATAAATTGTTTAAATTGTTATTAAGGAAATTATTATTTTTCTCCTTCCAATAAAGTACAGCAGAAAAGTTGTCCAAATATAAACAGTTAACTTATTAAACCTCACAATAATTTCATAATGACAGTCGTACCTCGGAAGTCGAACAGAATCTGTTCCGGAAGTCCATTCGACTTCCAAAACGTTCGACTTCCAAAGCGTGGCTTCCGATTGGCTGCAAGAGTTTCCTGCAGCCAATCAGAAGCCCCGTGGGACATTCAGCTTCCAAAAGAACACTCGAAAACCGGAACACTCACTTCCAGTTTTCAATCGTTCGGGAGCCAGAACGTTTGACTCCCAAGGCGTTCGGGAGCGGAGGTATGGCTGTATCTGTCTATGTTATTCGAAAAAAGAAACTTTCATCTGGTTGTAAATATTAAGATTACACCAGCAAGAATGAGACTTTCTGTAAAAAAAAAATGATTTAAATCAAATCTTAATGACTAGTGATTTAAATCGATTTGATTTGAATCAAATCCACCCCAATTCTGACATTATGAATGGTCTGTGTCACCATAGATATGAGGACCATCCCTGGATCAAATGACTTTTCCTTTTTAAGTTCTCCAAACTTTTAACCTAGCTCAAGGTGGTCACCTGAACTAGCCAGACGTTTAACTGAGAATCAATCAGAGCCAGTCTATCTTTTGAAAAATAAAAATTTAGAGCCGTCTTGCTCCAAAATGGCAACTAGACCTCCCATTTTGGTGACTGCAACCTTGGTTTAAGGAGCCATTTGGCGCCTAGCTTATATATCTTGAGTTTCTAACACGGCTCACAACCACCCTAGAAGATAAGATTAGGCCGAGGGACAGTGACTAGCCTAAGGTGAGCTTCAGGGCTTAAATCCACTTCTAGTTCAACAATGACCTCTATGCAACATTGGCTGAGGGACTCTATAGCCGGTGCAGAAGGAAGAAATGTTCTCACTTTCTTGTCGTTTAGTCGTGTCCGACTCTTTGTGACCCCATGGACCAGAGCATGCCAGGCACTCCTGTCTTCCACCGCCTCCCACAGTTTGGTCAAACTCATGTTCGTAGCTTCGAGAACACTGTCCAACCATCTCGTCCTCTGTCGTCCCCTTCTCCTTGTGCCCTCCATCTTTCCCAACATCAGGGTCTTTTCCAGGGAGTCTTCTCATCAGGTGGCCAAAGTATTGGAGCCTCAGCTTCAGGATCTGACCTTCCAGTGAGCACTCAGGGCTGATTTCCTGAAGAATGGATAGGTTTGATCTTCTTGCAGTCCATGGGACTCTCAAGAGTCTCCTCCAGCACCATAATTCAAAAGCATCAATTCTTCTCAGCGATCAGCCTTTCTTATGGTCCAGCTCTCACTTCTATACATCACTACTGGGAAAACCATAGCTTTAACTATATGGACCTTTGTTGGCAAGGTGATGTCTCTGCTTTTTAAGATGCTGTCTAGGTTTGTCATTGCTTTTCTCCCAAGAAGCAGGCGTCTTTTAATTTCGTTACTGCTGTCACCATCTGCAGTGATCATGGAGCCCAAGAAAGTAAAATGTCTCACTGCCTCCATTTCTTCCCCTTCTTTTTGCCAGAAGGTGAATTCCTCCATTATGTACCCATTTTTATTCTAAAGGATGGCATTAAGTCACCTGCAACCTGAAGCGGTCCACCCTGGTCTCGTCCTTGCACACTTGGTACACCTTGAGCACAAAACAGTTCACAATAGCCCGGTATGATGCCAACATCCTTCCTCCTCCTCCTCCTCACGCTGATGTAACTTCAAAATCGTTCCTCCCCCTGCACACACAGGAAATAGCGTGGAGGCCGCTCCAGACTTAGAATGGTTTTTTGGAAATCAGGAAGTTGGTTTTTGTTGTCGAACACAAGTGGAAGTGACAGGGTCACAAAGCTCATTTGTCATTCGGTGGCCCAAGGCAAGGGAGGGGGCAGGATCTGAGGTCCTCTTTCTTTCTGAGAGGAGAAGGGTTGACCAAAAAGACCTTAAATTAAGCAATTCAGTCAGGGGAAGTGTACAAGAGACGGAAAAGTCACTTTTATTATCCAGTCGGTCCCCATCTTAAAATGAAAAGGTGGTACTGAGAGGCAGGGAGGTTTCATGTTCCTCTGGCTTTAATAGCTGAAGGCATCTGCCAAGTTCTGTAGGCCTAGTATTTAGGAAATCGTTTCCTTCCTCCGCCACCTTAAATATATTTCTCAAAAACACACACATTTTAAGAACGGGGGAAAGGAGCTAGGAACACAGGAGGAAGCTGCCTTCCCACTAAGTCAGACTATCGGCCAATCTAGCTCAGTACTGTTTACACAGGCAGGCAGCAGCTCTCCAGGGTCTTGTCAGACACCTTTTCCTCTTCACCACAGATGCCAAAAATTAACCACAGAGCTACAGCAGTTCTCAAGCCTCACAAGAATACTTCCTCGAGTTTGAGCACAGAAAGGCAATCTGCTTTTGAGGGCAGTGTCACATCCACAAAACGCTTTATTGGTCCGATTCAGTCATGGTCTGGCTATTTGGGACATGCCTAAGTCCTGGTATGTCCCCCCCCCTCTCCCCGCAAAATCCCCCTTCCTGGTTCACGCTAAACATAATTTGTTGTCATATTTGAACTGGGTAATCTATGGTTACTACAAATAATGGCCTGCATCCAAAACAGAATTTCGCTGAAGGACCCCTTCTACAGGTGTATCTAAGGCAGGCCTTACGATCTCCTTCTGAAGCTGTTCTTTGGGTGCCACATGGAACAAGGCCCATGTCCCTTTAGGGCGAAAGGATCTTCTCGGTGGTGGCACCCCAACTACAGAATGCTTTCCTGACAACAGCTCACATAGCCTTTTTATGTTGTAATTTTATGTTGCGAACCACATTGCGATTTACAGATGAAGGGCTGTATATATTGATGGTGATGATGATGATGATGATGATGATGATGCTCTATTGTCAATTAGATGCTGTGTCTTTCAGTTTTCCCAGGCTTCTCCACCTGCTCCAGTCCTAACCTTTTCATCTTTGCTACTTTTCATGCTGCGGTTATGCATTTTTGCCTGTTTACGTATTTTCAGCTTGCTTCTAACCTTGTTGTAATGCCCAAGGTAAGTAAATAAAAGCCAAACTATGGCTTTCCCACTGCTGCCTGAGAAGCAAATTATGCAGTAGACTTCGGCAGCTTGATTCGAGAAGCCTGACGGGTCTCAGTCACAGCAAACTCAATCATATCAGCGCCTGCATTCACAGGGCACAATCGCATCGCAAAGCGTTTTGGAAAGCAACAAAGCAAGACAGACAGGCCCGGGCCCCCAAGGGGTTTAACAGCTATATTTTGACAGCAGTGGAGAACACAAATGAGGTAGAGGGAAGAAATGTGACAGGCGCTCATCATAATACTTGGCATTTATATATATATATAAAAAAAAACACTCTCTGACAACTCTAAAAGCTTTTCACAAGCCACACCCGCACAATGCATTTAAAGCACTATTATAACCACCATAACGCTCATGGAGAACCCCGGTAGCTGCAGTTTGTTAAGGGTGCTGGGAACTGTAGCTTGGTGGGTCGGCACCCTTCAACAAACTACAATTCCCAAGTCTCTAACAATGGAATAATGGTGTTTTAAATACACTGTGTGGATGTGACCGCAGGTGGTGTCAGGTATCATGGCAAACAGCCCTAAACAAGGTTAGTTTTATCCTTACCATACTGCCGGCGGGTGGGTGGGTGGGTGGGGAAACAGAGCTAGAGAAAGCATGTGGCTTTAAATCATGTGATCAGCCCCGTGCTGGATAAGGATGGTGGGAATTGCAGCCCTAATCCAAAACAGCTGGAGGGCACCAGGTCGGCAAACACTGTAACAGAGTTTATGCAAGAGCCAAGAAAGAACCTTACGGCTCATTTTCTGCCAGGTTGCGGCGTCACCACACCAATCGCCCCCACCCCAAATGACATCTACAGCTATCAAACCCTATGTCCTGGGAAACACATTTCAGATTTGAAAGTAAAGGTAAAGGGACCCCTGACCATTAGGTCCAGTCGTGGCCGACTCTGGGGTTATGGTGCTCATCTCGCTTTATTGGCCGAGGGAGCCGGCGTACAGCTTCTGGGTCATGTGGCCAGCATGACTAAGCCGCTTCTGGCAAACCAGAACAGCGCACGGAAGCGCCGTTTACCTTCCCACCGGAGCGGTACCTATTTATCTACTTGCACTTTGGCGTGCTTTCGAACTGCTAGGTTGGCAGGAGCAGGGACCGAGCAACGGGAGCTCACCCCGTCACGGGGATTCGAACCGCCGACCTTCTGACCGGCAAGTCCTAGGCTCTGTGGTTTAACCCACAGCGCCAAAACAAGAAAGCAAACAAACAGGAAGACTTGGGAGGCACAGATTTTTTTAAAAAAGTCTTTTGATTCAAGTTCAACGGAAGCATAAGAAACTTGCCCACCTAGGATTTGGGGGCATCTCACAGCAAGACTGCCATGTGCCAGGTACAGATCAGCTTTGTGCATGCAGCCGCTCGAACGCAGGACAGGTGCAGAGCGGCACAATAAAGCCCAATCTGTGCCAAACCCTGCATGTGACCTCAACATGCATGCGCACCTCTCTACGGGCTGACATGCCCGGATGTCAACAGAGTCTGAAAACCACAGTTGCTACAGGATGAGGCAGTCATGCGACTCGGGGCTCACTCTGTGTCAGCTAAGGAAGAGAGAGGAAGTGCTCTGCCTTCTTCCAGCGCATAGTCATTTCTGGATTAAGAAATACACTCCACTCCACATGGGTTGCCACAAAGCCTGAGCGTTATTCACGCTTTTTCTGCTTACCGCCTTGGCATTAAAAATGCTGCTTTTGTTATTCGAGGAATGTTAAAAAGCCTATTAGCCAGACACTTTCACAACACAGATAGGCAGGCATTGTGCAACTGCTGATTCCTAAGAAATATTTCACATCATTTGCTCGAATGGTGGTGTAAAGGCGGCTTTCAGTTTAAGGACTTTCAGTGCACTTTGGGCTACAGAAACCCCCCCAAATTTCAGTTTGTTCTCTTGCTGCGGCGTTGCCTTAAATCTGACACAGCCACGAGGGCTCAACCAGCTTTATATATAGAAGCTGGCATTTTGCAAGTATGGGGTGTGCTCCTGGCTGATACTGGGAACGGTTGTCGTTATTAATGTATTTTTAGATGCATTTTTGCAGCGTGTCTTTCCGAAACTGACACCAGCATATGGCTGGCAGACAATTTGCATAAGAATAGTTCACTGCACTGCCTATATAGCATGCAGCGTCCGGGCAGAAAATGATATTATTTATAGACTTCAGCTCTCTCTTGCACACGCTGAACGTTTGCAAAGCTTTAAAATGATAAATTTTGTAAAAATGCAAACCGGCAGGAGGAAACAGTAGCAGAGTATTGTGGTGGAGATGAATAGGCTGTCACACGAGTCCTTAATTCATCTACTCAGAAGCAGCCGTTTCAGTGGGACTTGCAGGTTTATATATTTATTATTAATTTGCAAAGATCACAGCAGAGGGCGGTCGGCCAAATTACCTTTACGCAAAAGCATCTTGAATTGAAATAAATGGTACATCTCCTCAGGGTTCCAAAAATATGTCTATATTTATTTGTAAGGAAAAAAGTGGGTATACTTTTTCTCCCTCTGACAAGAAGGGTCCACTCCACCACTTTTGCATTAAGGCTAATCTACTTTATAATGCATGGGTAGGCAAACTAAGGCCCGGGGGGGCCAGATCCAACCCAATCACCTTCTAAATCCGGCCCGTGGATGGTCCAGGGATCAGCATGTTTTTACATGAGTAGAATGTGTGCTTTTATTTAAAATGCATCTCTGGGTTATTTGTGGGGTATAGGAATCCGTTCGTTACCCCCCCCAAAAAAAAATATTGTCCGGCCCCCCACAAGATCTGAGGGACAGTGGACTGGCCTCCTGCTGAAAATGTTTGCTGACCCGTGTTAGAATGTATAGTCCATTACAAAGCACGCATATCCCTTTTCCAGCGTTCAAAATTCGCTAAGCACATTTTGCACCTGGCTATTGTGTATCTGAAGAAGTGTGAATGCACACAAAAGCTCATACCAATAACAAACTTAGTTGGTCTCTGAGGTGCTACTGGAAGGAATTTCTTTATTCCCTGGGCGAGAGCATTCTACAGATGGGGAGCCATTGCAGACAAGGCACACGAAGGAGGGCCTCAGAAGGTGATCTCAGGGACCGGGTAGGTTCATATGGGAAGAGAGGGTCCTTAAAGTATTGATGTATTGCGTCTAGCTTATATATCTGAGTTTCTAACACCACCCTTTCCTAATACAGTAGTGTGCGACTGGATTCTTGAAATGCTCCAACACATTTGGAAGCAGAACGGGGGGTTGGGAAACTATGTTGGCAGCCAGGCAATTATTTCACATCCTGGATCTAGTGTCATTTGAGGGGCAGGCAATGGCAGTAGAAAAGATGAGGAATATTCAGAGAAAATTATTTGAAACCAGCCTTCTGGAGGAGGGGCAAGAAGAAAACCTCAGAAATTCTCAGCAGGAATTCCTGAAGGTTTGTGAGTACAACTTTTACAAAATTAAGAAAGCACACCTTTAGGAAATAGGAGTGGCACAGATGCAAACCACACATATTGGCAGGATGACGACAACGACAACATCATTTGTATTTTCTATCTGCACCCCCAGGTTTCTGACCACATATACAGGCCCAGCTCTTTTTGCCAAATCACTTATATTTATTTACACACACACACACATTTCATAAAAAAATATTGAAGTGGTGTGCAACAAAACACACACAATAAAAACCACGTAAAAACCAAGATCACAAATCACCCACAAAAAGGGGGGGTTACCCTTCAAACCCCCATCATCCATACTGAGCAGATGTGAGGGGAGTTGGGAGTCCAAACCGTCTGGAGCAGACTTTGTCAACCTTGGGGTCCCCCCCAAGAGGTTGTTGGACTACATCTCCCATCATTCCTAGCCGGCGTGGCCAGGGATGCTGGGAGTTGTAGTCCAACAACGTAGGTTGAGAAAAAGCACGACGTTGTCCCTCTACACTGGGGTTTAGCCGGTGTTAATGCTGAAGAAACCTGGGAAGAAGCACAGAGCATTTGGGGGATTCTCCTGTCCACAAGTAGAAGGTGAACATTAAGAACGGGGAGCATAACGGCATAATAAATACAGACAAGGGATTCCTAGAAAGCTGGCATCTCTGCCACTCAGCGACAGCCAGCAGTGGAGCATCAGAAAAGTTAGTACGGGCAGGAATTAAAGACAACTGCTCACTGTTCGGGCCAATTAGTTCAACACAATTGGTTAACATAATATGTTTTTTGTCTTTCACAGAGATTTCCTCTGTTACACAAAGTGTCATTCTTTATTACAAGCCAGTGGAATAATTGCGTAACATTGTGCCAAATTAACATTTTGGCATGCTTTTTTAGTCAGAAAGAATTTGTATCATAACGGTACTCAGATATCATTTTAGGCATTTGAAATTTGAGTGATTTTTTTTGGGGGGGGGGACTGCATTATATTAAGAACAACCAACATCTGAGGTTAGTATTAACCTATGACTGGTCAGAAAAATACATGTTATCAATACATCAGACAGTCGTGTATTCAAAGTATTGTTAGAAAGACATGAAAGAGATGTGCTAGGGCTGCAATCCTTTAAAGACTTACTTGGGAGTAAACTGTGCGCTGAATTCAATTGGACTTCTTTCTGGGTAGAAGTGGACAGAATTGCACTGTTAACACTCATTACAAAAACATCCACACACAGACACTAGTTATCTGCCCTGAAACAAGCTGCACTTTAAACAGTGGGTGGTTTTCAAAATGATTTATTTTGATACCAATGTTAGGGCTGTGCCCGATCTTCGAACATTTTCTTTTTTGACCATTTGAAGGCAACGGGATGCAGAGCAAAGTCAAAGGATGTGGAATGTGAAACGAAATTATCTTTCAAATAAAGCAAATAGGTGGCATCAAGCAATACTGATATTCCTACTGAATCCTGCAGTAGTTGATAAAATCATACACAAGCCCCCACTTTGCAGGAACAGTGCAAGGGCAAGATTTAGAGGGGAGGGCAAGTTATGGCTGGACTCTAGGTTAGACTTTCAGAGAAAAATATTCTCTTTTTTGGGGAACAAAGTGTTGAGCATGCACGTTTCCGTCGGGTTCCCATACTCCATCATTAAACTTGCAGAAGGGAAGTTTGCCAGTGAGGAATCAATCCCGAAATAATTATGCAAGGTGCGTTTAATTGCTGCAAAATATGCTGATCCCACTGAAAGGAAACCCACGAGACTTGAAAGCCCGTCTTGTCGATCTCACTGGAGAGCCAAGGAATTTCAGCTCTGTAGGGAAGAAGACAACAGCTGATCTCCCACAATTTCTTTTTAATTAGTTCAACACACTTCAAGGAAGTAAGGTTTTTAGCTCCTCTTCTTCTTCTTCTTCACATGGAAGGAAAGAGTCTGCAGGTGCAGAAGGCTTTTAAAATAATACCGAATACATCTCTGGCTGCAGGAAAGTTTCAAACTTGAAGGGAAGTCAGCTAAATCCAGCCTGGTACTTAAGATCACTGAAATGCTTTCCCAAAGAAACTTTTCCAAGAGTGGATTTCAGACAAAAATATAAATGAATAGCAAAAGAAACTACAGTGGTACCTCAGGTTAAGTACTTAATTCGTTCTGGAGGTCTGTACCTAACCTGTAACTGTTCTTAACCTGAAGCACCACTTTGGCTAATGGGGCCTCCTGCTGCCGCCGCGCCGCCAGAGCACGATTTCTGTTCTCATCCTGAAGCAAAGTTCTTAACCTGAAGCACTATTTCTGGGTTAGCAGAGTCTGTAACCTGAAGCGTATGTAACCTGAGGTACCACTGTGCCACCTTTGCTTTAAATACACACACACATCACTATGTTTATTTTTCTCTCCTGGTGTAGAAGCATCCGAAACAAACAGGTTCCATATCTTGCCACTGAATTCAGCCCCACTGCCAATGCCCTGGCTATCTACATGGCACAGAAGCCAGCTCCCTGTGGTCCAATCTCACCACATTTGCACCGTGTGCCACATAAAAAGAGTTTTCTGCATCAGGCCAGTGGTCCATCTATTCCAGCATCCTCTTCTCACAGTGGCCAACCAGATGCCATTTGGAAATCTCCAAGCAGTACCTGAATGCAACAGTACTTCCCCACCATCGCCGCTACCTTGTGTGATTCCCAGCAAATTATATTCATAGCCACACTGTCTCCAACTGTGGAGGAGGAACAGGGGCATCAAGCAAATTTCAGAGAGTCTCCTTGTGTTGTGGTTTCTTTTCCGCACATGCCTTTTCTTCGCATCCATCACCGATTCTGCTGCTGCTGTTAACAATCAGTGCAGAAGGCTCCAATTACTTAATCCTGGAGCCTGTCTCCTATGGCATCGTTCTAGGCGCTGCACTTTGGGTTTGCATCCCTCAGACATCTGGCTGGTTGCCAAGAGAACAGGATGCTGAACTAAATCGGCCGCTGAACTAAATGAGCAGCTCTTTTTATGTTCTTAAAAAAGTTTGCTGTTGGGTTTAAAGCCACACAAGTTGGAGGCCATCACTGCTTACTGGGGCAGTGAGTTCCACAGTTTAACCACGTGCCTCGTGAAGAACTACCGTATTTTTCGCTCTATAGGACGCACCCGACCATAGGACACACTAGTTTTAGAGGGGGAGAACAAGAAAAAAACAAAAAACCTCTCCTTCTCTGCGCAGCGCCCCTTCAGCAAAGCGGCAGGAGAAACGGAGCCCCTTCCATTTCTCTTCCCACTTCGCTTGAAGGGGCGCTGCGCAGAGAGGGAAAGCTGAGCAGCGCCTCTCCAGGGAAGCGAAGCCTCCGGAGCGCGGAGGGAGCTCCCGCTGCGCTTCGGAGGCTTCACGTTGCTTTCGCTGAAGCCATGGAGCCTGCATTCGCTCCATAAGACTCACACACATTTCCCCTTAATTTTTGGAGGGGAAAAAGTGTGTCTTATAGAGCGAAAAATACGGTACTTTCTTTTCCGTTACCTAAATCCTCCAATATTCAGGTTCACAGGATGTACATGAGTTCTAATGTTATGAGGAGGGACTGAGGGGGGCATTGGCGTTTATCCACTTTCCCCATGCCTTGCATTATTTTATAAACTTTGGTCACGTTGCCTCGTACTAGCCTTTTCTCTACACTAAAATGTCCCAACACAAGGGAAATCTTGAAATGGGTTACGCAGTCCCTGTTAGCAGTGCTAGCCTGCTTCTGCAAAAACGAAGTCTTGTACCACCTTAACAGACTAATCAACTTTATTGCAGCACAAGCTTTTGGGGGACTCTGATCCATGAAAGCTTGTGCCACGATAAATGTGCTAATTTTTAAGGTGTTACAAGACTCTGTTGTTATTGCTACATAAAGCGTCCACAAAGCAGACCTGTGGGAAATTAAATTCATGAGTCTGTCTCCTGGTTAACACAGCATTTTATTTTTTTAAAAAAACAAACACTCGGCTCACTGCCACCATTGATAACAGTTTCTTTCAGGACCGCGTTCCCCCTATCACATTAGGAGGTAAAAGAAATATATGTTTTTTCCTTGGGTTAAAAACTTCGCCGAATAATGTTAAAACCTTCAAATGCGCAAGAATATACTTTGGCGTATATTCTCCAGTTGTTATATTAATTGCTGACTCTAGTCCTGGCCTTAACACCTTAAACCGTTAGCTAAATTTCTGCGCAAGTTATTTGTCCTTGTCAGTACTGAAACACTCAGATGCTCTTCCAAACAACCTGCAGAACAGTAAAGATGATAAAAGGAAAGGACAATTAAGAATCATGATATCTGCTTTGGCCAAGTCAACTTGTTGATGTCTACTGGGGAACCCGATATACTGAAGCAACTTGCCCCAATATTGTTCAAACCACCAGTAATATTTGTAGTGTTGTAAATAGAGACAGCTGGTCCTTAAAACTGGAAGAATAGTGTATGCAAATTGGATGTAAACAGTGAGGGGGGAGAGGAATGATGGATAGCCTGGGAGAGTGAAGGAAGAAAAGAGACTCTTCTAGCACTAGGCAGAACAGCTTATGCATAAAACCCTCCCAGACTACTTTGTGTTTCCCATTCTAAATACAGCAACAGAAGCAGCCTAGAAGCTCACTCCAAATACACATTCAAGCTCCAAGAAGCACTGTAAGAATGAACTACGCTGCATTATTTGAGAGGATATGGTTTGTGGTGCAAAATCTTGCTTTTCTGCCTTTCAAGAAGCTCAGAAGCAAACAGCAGTAAGCGTCCCTCTTGCAAAAAGCAATAAATTTTCTCAAAACAAGAGCCAGTCAAAAATCCCAGACAGCAACAGATTCTTCGCTTGGGACTTTTAACGGATATGGAGAAGGACAACTCCCTCTGCAACGCTGGAGCCGCTTTTACAAATGGGCATCTCCCATAACCGAGACTTTTGGATGCCCCACTGGTATCTGCTTAAAAGGAAATGCAAGGAAGCTCAAGAGGTGAGAAGATTCTTGGCCATCACACCCACCCCTGAGGCTGGCCTGCAGCCCAAACTGGACGCCTGGAAGTTTCACTAGGCAGTTGGCAAACGGAGAGCAAGGAGCTATGAATCAAGACACAAAAAGGCACATGCATTCCCTCTACCCTTTTTGCTGCTCTGCCCCATGTGAAAAGATGGAGGGTGGGACATTTCTGCTCTCTGGTGCTGCCTTTCCTGGATAGGGAAGAGGAGAAAGGAGCTTGCAAAACCAATGGCTGCAGGAGCAGAGAATAAGTCGCTTCCAAGTTCCTCCTTCAGCCCAAGATGCTGGAGCAGCAACACAAGAGGGGCGTTGAGCGAAGCAAGGCTGTAAACAGAAAGCGTGAGAATATGGGATCCAGGAAGAAAACAGATCACAGTGCGTTGCTCTAATCAAAACAGACTGAGGAGGCATCTACTAACACCAGCTTAGCTGACTAAAGATGCGCTCTCATGCCTGTGGAGTCCCAGAGCTTTTCAGCCATGAAATCAGCTGGCTTACTGTTTTGTGTTCCTCTCATGTGGCTCTTTCCTAGCCTTGAAGTCCAAATTGCACCCATATCTGCAATCATGGACAAAACGTTGTCTAAAAATGAGCACCAGAAGATAGTCAAGAGCTCCCAATTCATCAGGATGCCTTTATAGCGCATCTAGCCTGGTTCAGTCTGCTTAATGGTACCACCTAAGGTTTCCTATTTCTGAGGCTGAAGAAATCAAGAAATTATTATATCAAGTTTGGCTGTTCACTAAATAGGCATCATATGGCAGCCTCTGAAAGCGTCAAAAGTTCCTGGGCTAACTTATCCCACGACTGCAAAGATAGCAGAACCTTTATGGTTGCTTTTGTTGTGGTGTAGTAACAATTACACCATAATAGAGAGACTTCATCAGGCAAGGCCTCCTTTCACCTGCCTTGCCTCACCCTCTAGTCTCTGCTTCTCAATTTGTATTGCATTATTTTATGTACTGTGAATTGCTGTTGTTTTATTGACAATAGTTTACAAATTATTTATTGTAACCGTTGAGTGGATTTCTGTTTAACTTTTATATGTTATTGTTATTTAATACTATTCTAATGATTGTTGAATGTTACTTTTTGATGTAGGTTGCCTATTTTAAAGTTATGTTTTATCATGACATTTTTTGTATTGCATTAGATTGTTATAAGATGTACATTTTTTGTTTCTTCAGCTTGTAAACCGCCTTGATAGAAAGACGGTATACAAATTAAAAATGATGAAATGATATTTCAAAAACAGAAATCAGAGGCATGAATAAGCTGCTTTCACAATGACAAAAATTCCTATGCCAGTGATCTGGTGCAGGGATGAGAGCAATTTAACTTATTCATAAATGAAGGTGGAAATATAGAGCAATTTACTGAGGTTTGTTTCATACTGGGTGAACAGGCCACATGCGGCAAATCACATTTGAAGGGTACAGTGATGCATGCTGGGCCAAAACCTCCTAATTTCATATATGCACACTCATAGAATCATAGAATTTGAGGGCTGGAAGGAGCTCCCGATGGTCATTTAGTCCAACCCCCTGGAATGCAGGAATCTCTACACGGATGGGGTCTAATTAAGCTGCCTCCCATTTTCAGTGTTTTTCTCTCTGCCCCCCCCCCACCGAAAAAATACTGTGGGTGTCCATGCTGCCACAAAATTCACATCCAAAGAATATTTTGAGACTGCGGTGGATTGACAGCTCAAAGAAAAGTCAATCCAGTAGCAAGACAACATTTTTTAAATAATAATAAAAAAGCCAACATAATTTCAGTGTTAGGAATCTTTACAGAAGCGATTGATAATTAATAAAAAATAAAAAATCGCCAGAATTGTGATTCTGTCCTATTGGTGACATTGCATTTGTAATACTCCATCTCAAAGTACATATTTGGGGAGGGGGCAATCAAACAGAGAGTTAGAGCATCTTCCCTGCAAATGCAGGATAAAACATTTGGGTTGTTTTAGTCGAGGGGGGGAAGCAACTACAGGAGAAGCGTGATAAAAGATATATAGAATTATGAATGACAAAAGAGTGGGTGGATATTTTTCTCCCCTCTTGCTGTAATACTTGTAAGCAGCTTAGACAAACAGGAAAGATTTCACATAAGGACAAACTTAGGCAAATCAGTATCACAAAATGGTGAGAATGACCACCTTAGATGGCCTTCAAAACAGGATGAGTCAGATTAATTGAGGTTAGTTCTAGCCATGGCTATGAGATCCAATAGCCAATGGGAAAAGGGCAGAACCAATGGTCTGACCAGGAGGTCGCTTTCATCAACCTAGTGCTGTCCAGCCTCAGCCAGCAGGTTGGTGAAGAATGTTATAAGGGCATCTTCTCCCGTCGCCTTCATGGACTCCTAAAATTGTAGTGTTGGAAGGAACCCCCTAAAATGCAGCAATCCTGCCTGCAGCCATCCCAGGGCAGGCTCGAACCAGCAACCTTCTGGTTAATAGCCATAGGCACTGACCGATTGCGGCACAAGTGGGGATCTGTTTATGTGGTTCCTGGAAGGAGCTGGCTGGACGCTGCTGGCAACCGGATACTGGATTAAATGCCTGTCCTGATACAGCCGAGCTCTTAAATTATAACCTGGTGACACACACACAAACACCCAGGCTGGCTGTTATGCATACAGGTCCTATTTACCAGCCACTTTGCAGAGCGTCAATACAATATTGACTTGTGTGCATTACATAACTCTATTAATATTTGCCCAGAGTATAAGAGCAGGCTCAGATCATGTTGCAGTCCAAAAAGGGGAAATAAATCAAAGGATGGAAGAAGAACCTGAAAACATGGTTTGACGCAACTGAAAACAGAAAAAGAATCAAGCTGAACGAATTAGAAGTGTTGTGAAATACAGTTTTCGGGGAGCGGGGCAGATAAACAAAATATTGCTCCTCTAACAGCGTGGTTCCCTTCTTCGTGACTCTGTGCCGGACAGACCCATGGCTGCCCCACTGCGCTGCTAGAATTTCATGTGACTTGTTCCTTCCGCACCTCGCTAATTCCATTCAAAGGGAAACAGTGGGGCGCTCAGCACAGCAGGAAGAGAACCAGAGGCTGCATTCGTTACCGCAATTAGCGAGGAGGCGAGAAGCAAGTTTTCTGCAGTGATGACACCCTAGCAGAGCTCCACAGCGAGGTCTACGTTCTCCTCAAAACTCCTGCCGGGCTGGTTCTCTCAAACAAGTCAACTATGGCCCCTCCATGCCACATTCTGCAACCGGCTATGGCTGACCACCTTTTTATACCAGATATTCGGGGCTCTTCCAATAGTGCTTTTGCAGCATGGACACCCCTCCAGGTCAGTTGCCACCTCTGCCACACACCACTCTAGATACAGGCAGAAGATATTTGCCAATGGGACCCTCCTACTTTTGCCACAGAGGGCCAGGCGTATGCCTCCAGACCCCATATCTCAGTAGAAAGGAAGTCAATTCCAAATGGCAGAGTTGGGAGTATTGTGTGTGTATGTGTGTGTGTGTGTGTGTTGGGGGTGCCCTTGCTCATCTCACACCTCAAGCCACTGCGTGCTTGTGTCTCTCTCTCCCTCAAGGACCAACTTGGAGCAAGGGGAGAGGAACGCAATTCAAGTTCCCTCTCTCCCAAGGAAATGAACTCCATTAGAATCTCGTTCCCACCGGGCATGATGGGATATGTAGTCCTGCATGCTCTCCTCAATGGAACTGTGATGCTCGGCTGAGGAGCATCTTGTCTCTGCTGCATCCCATTTCACAGGTAAGTTTGAAGGACCTTTGGGGGGGTACAGCAGTGGCGAATGTGGTAGTGGGCAATTTTAAGAGCCCACAAGTGTTTTTTGCATTCAATAAATTGAATACTGTAGCAGTTTGTAAGAAAAGCAGATCAGACTATGTGCTGCCAAAACCTCCCTTATTAGATACGGAGTTAAGCAGCATAGCAGTACTTTTTTCCACCCTGCGAAGAACCTCTAATTTCAGTCTTCTTAGCTTCCTATTTTCTTTTCCTCAATTTATAAAAGCTGAAGGAATGCTCACGAAGGGTTACTTCTCCTCCCCCCCCCCGCTTTCTGAAGGGTAATGACCTTTCTCTCTTTAAAATCACATGGTAAAAAAACAACAACAGAAGCTCACAAATAAGCTTTAAGGAAGGAAGGACGGATGAATGAAAGAACAGAACAGTCAGCTCAGATAGGCACTGTAAAAACAATAGATTTTGTTCAGCGTCAGAAAAAATTGTGCAATAGCACGGTAAGTGGAGAAAAACGAAACTCTTACGCAGGAACTTTTACCAGAGCTGAAGTTGCTTCCAGATGACTTGCTTATTGACCAGTCATCCCAATTTGTTTGCACAAACTTTGTGAGAAGTTTATATTGTGTTGCCCATTTGCTGAACATACATTCAGTACAATTTGTTGACAACATTACAAAGCCGTCTCAAGCAATTGTTATCCCGTGCTTTCCGGTGCGATTTCTCATTATTTTCCTTACTTCAAAAAGTCTTGTGTTTTCCTCTTTTTTTAATAAGCAGATTTGTTGCACAACCTGAGTTTGCGGAGATGTGACTGAATCCTATCTGCAAAATAGGATGAGCCCCTTCTGCCACAGGCAGAAAATAAGCCTACACCCTATGTAACCTCACAGCGACTGTGCGTAATTAAGAGAGGTTGTCATTTACAAAGACTATCAGAGGTGACAAGGGAATAATTCATTCCCCTAGAACACCTAGAATCTATAGTTATAAAGAACACCTAAAGCTTTCTTTCTGCATTATCTTGAATATTCCCAAGAGCAGGCATTGCAAATCTTGACACCCGTCCTCTGCACACACAAACTCAAGTTTCTCTCTCGGCTCTCCCACCCAGGGTTGCCGATGATGACATTGTCAGGGGCCAATGCACACTTTCCTGCATGCTGTAAAAAGCCTCACCTGCTAACCACAGCAGCAATAGCTACCTGTGGCCATCCAGATGCTGTTTGCGACCACCACCGGCCCTCAGCCAGCATGGCCAATAGTCAAGGGTGGTGGGAATTTTAGTCCAACATCCGGAGGGGTGAAATTAGCCACCCCTGTTCTTATAGACCAAGCAAAGTCACCCCCTGACCCCAGACCATTAGTTCCAGTCGTGGCTGACTCTGGGGTTGCGGCGCTCATCTCGCTTTATTGGCTGAGGGAGCCGGCGTACAGCTTCCAGGTCATGTGGCCAGCATGACTAAGCCGCTTCTGGCGAACCAGAGCAGCGCACAGAAACGCCATTTACCTTCCCGCTGGAGCGGTACCTATTGATCTACTTGCACTTTGATGTGCTTTCGAACTGCTATGTTGGCAGGAGCAGGGACCGAGCAACGGGAGCTCACCCCGTCGCGGGGATTCAAACTGCTGACCTTCTGATCGGCAAGTCCTAGGCTCTGTGGTTTAACCCACAGCGCCACCCGCGTCAACAAAGTCACAGGAACAGGCAAATCCGATTTCCTGGTTAGTTGTCACCCAATTGCATCCAGAACCAGATCCCGTGTTAAGTAACTGTTGTCAATAACCCAGATTTCAGAGCTTTGAATGCCAGTTAACATTATACAGACTATTTTCCAAAGAAGCCCAGAAGCTAAGCTGAAAAGCCAATTCACAGTTTAGAAGCAGCTGCAATGGTGCTGTGATTTTCAACAAATTCTCTCTCATTTGCACCTCTTAAGGTTATTATTCCGAACCACATTAACTGCTGCTTAAACTATCGGACTCATCCCCTTTGGTTCTGTTACCCATGTGGCTCCCTCGGGCTCTCTTTTTTTTTCCTAGCAGGGTTGCATAACTTATACAAACAGATCCATTTCCTGTCTGCTGCGCCAAGCAATTTAGCAGACCTTGATGATCCTGCTGAGATCACTTTGGGAGGGGAAAACATGAAACCAAAAAAAGAGGAAAGAAACTTGGCTGTCAGGAGGCCATGCACTTCAAAGTGCATTTTAAACAAAAATAGGAAATCAGGTTTACCAGACCTTATTTTTCCCCCCTCCTTTCAAGGCTACATTTCCAGAAAAGTGCATTGCCTTATCAGGAAGACCTGGGCCATTTGCTGTGTCTCTTAGCTCACGGAATCGGTTTGAAGTGAGTCACAAGAAGCATTCTCAGGTTTACTTATCAAGCACAAACAAGGTACTGGAGCTGAAGTCATGAACTGCTGGTTAGCATTAATAAACAGGTCAAGTCAGCAAAAAGGGAAGCCTGCTAAAAGAGTTTGTGGCATAGCACATAAGATACCAACTTCATGCTCAACTATATCCAAGCAAGCCAGTAAGTTATGCCAACAGTTTTGCGTGTCGAGGTCCCCAAGCTACCCCCAAATGAATTCACACTTCACACGGGAATTTTTGTTTAAGGATTTTGACATAATTTTGGCCACAACTTTATTAAAATACAAACTGTGACTGGTTGCTTAGGCATTGGTTGCGCCACTCTGTCCCTGCCCAGGGACAGAACTGACATCCGCAAACCTGCAAAGTCAGTAAGGGAAAACATTTTGTGGGGAGTAGATGGAGCTGGGTGCCAGACCCTCACCTCTCCCCAAATGCTCCCAGGGGCTCTTGTGTGGCCCCAGCCCCCTTGACAGGGGTGCGGACAAAAGCATGGTGAGCCCCTGGATTCCTTTAACGGAATACCCTTGCAGCAGCAGCACTGGAGGGGCAGGCACAGCCAATCCTTACCCCTCCACCAACCAATTTTCTAAAACTAATGCCTAACCGCAACCTTACAGGTTGTGATGATTTGCTACGCAGTAGGCAAAACCCAGAGGGAGGCGGGTGGCGCTGTGGGTTAAACCACAGAGCCTAGGACTTGCTGATCAGAAGGTCGGCGGTTCGAATCCCCGTGACGGGGTGAGCTCCCATTGCTCAGTCCCAGCTCCTGCCAACCTAGCAGTTCGAAAGCACATTAAAATGCAAGTAGATAAATAGGTACCGCTCCGGTGGGAAGGTAAACGGTGTTTCCAAGCGCTGCTCTGGTTTGCCAGAAGCCGCTTAGTCATGCTGGCCACATGACCCGGAAGCTGTACACCGGCTCCCTCGGCCAATAAAGCGAGATGAGCGCCGCAACCCCAGAGTCGGTCACGACTGGACCTAATGGTCAGGGGTGCCTTTACCTTTTTAGGCAAAACCCAAATGGCACCAGCCAAGCAGCCAAATGGACAAAATTCCCACCAGGCCCTTGCCCCCAAAGCAGACGACCCCATGACAGGCATAGCAAGGTCAAACGCAAAAACCCTAAAATTAGGGAGGGTGGGCGGGTGATCCGATGCGCGCAGCAAAAATAGGAAGTTCAACGCTGCAAGCAGAGAATATATAACCTAAGGCAGTCAATCAATAATTGGCAAAATCAAACGCTCCCCAACAACAAGAGGAGCCCAATCACAATGGTGGACATCCAAACTAACCCGCCCGGCAACAGCGAGGTATCTTGTTAACCCCACCACAGCCAGTGCTCTCCATGAAGGAAGAACACGCTTTGCCATCACCTCTTCTATTCCCCGAGTTTTAGAATGCCTTCTTTTTATTGCAAAAGAAATAAGAGCCCATTTATTGTTGCCCATTTAACAACTCTGAGGCACAATTTGCACGCATGATGTATTGCTGTCATACAAGACAATAAATTTGCGCGCGTGGTTCTGACTGCAATCACTCACAGAGTTAACAGGCATGGAAATGTTGCAAACGTCCCTGTTCTTAAAAAAAGGAAAATAATTTAACGCGAAGGTGGCCATGCAGCTCAGTGTTGATCGTTGAAGGTGAACCGTTTGTTTTACCTGTGGGACAACGGGAACCCATCTCAGGGCCTAGTTGGGCCTTCCCTTGCTAGCAGCCAGAATTGATCTAGCCTATGTCAGATACAGGATCAAACTCTTCTTACTAAGCTCTTCTGGTTAGAGTAACTAAGGACAGGGGGCTGGGCACAAAAGTGCCAAAATAAGCTTCAGGGTGGATTTGATTTAAATCAAATTGATTTAAACCACAATTTAAATCACTAGGCAGTAAGACTTGATTTAAATCATTTTTTTACAGAAAGACTCATTCTTGCTAGTATAATCTTAATATTTACAACCAGGTGAAGGTTTCATTTTTGGAATAATAAATTTCAGAGTAGTTTTTACAATTATATCAAAAAATACTAATTTGATTATACTGCTAGAAATACATAAACAGATAATTATGAAATTATTGTGAGGTTTAATAATGTTTATATTTGGGCAACTTTTCTGCGGTACTTTATTGGAAGGAGAGAAATAATCATTTCCTTAATAATAATTTAAACAATTTATTTAACTAAAACAATAACATTATAGCACATGTATCCATGTTTGTTAACTGATGTAAAAAAAAAAGCAGACTGAGTTTTAGCACACATGAAAAACTTAAATCAAATCCTTATTTCCCGATGAATAGCCTTTGGACTATAATGTAACTTAAATAGAAAACTATCTTTAGAAAGATTTTTTCCTCCAAAAGCATTTTATTTTAAAAATCCGATTTTTATTTTTATTTTAATCACTGATTTTTATCCACCCTGATAAGATTAGGTCTTATAATCTCCGAATGGTGAACTACATAGGCCTTAGCCCATGTGACCTTAGAAATTGGATTTTTAATCTGGATGCCAACCAAATCATTTTTAATCTGGATGCCAAGCATCCATCATTGCTGCCTGCTACTCTACTTGGTACTCCAAATTAAGGCCCATCACTCAAGGCCCCCTGACTTTCCCACAACTTCGCAGGGCCTTTGTAGAACTAAGATTTCAACAGATGCCCTCAGCATATTTAGAGGGGAGATACCAGGGAATTGCCCATACGGATCACAAATGTAGACATGGATGCAATCAGGTAAGAGGACCTCACACACTACCTATTGATTTCCCCCCTGTATGCGATGCCCAGAGGAAAATTTATACAGTATTGCCAATTCTTAATTGGCTTCCAGGTCAATTCGAACAGGAAGTGACAGTGAAACTCCTAGCAGATGAACATCTGTATATTACACACCAGGTAGCCAAATTCGCACTGGCAGCCAAGAAGCTCCGTTCCAGCTATGTGAATGCACTTCAATCTCAAGTCTTAATGTTGGAAATTTCTTTTTTGTGTTGTAAACTGCTACAAGTTGCGTGTTATGATTTTAGATGAAAGTTTTCTTTTATTCTCTGTCATCCATTGTAAAGGCCTTTTGGCTATATACAATAAAAATTGATTGATTGATTCAAGCTGTTGAACAGAGTAGACAGCCTGAGAAAAAGCCCCCCCTAAACCTGGCAGTCACCTGCCCTCTGCTTCTCTGGGTGATTCTTCTGGATATACTGTTTAAGTTGAAGTTTTATATTTGCGGGGTTGGAAACTGAACTTACCCCGTTTGTTGTTTTGTCCTTTTTATTATATGCCCGGAAAGACCTTATCAGCGGCTGCCCCATTCCAACGTTCCTTATACTGAAAAACTGGTGTGAAGGAGATGAATTTTTGGAGGCAAGGAAAAACAGATGTATCAGCTAGGAATTTCTCTGCTTTCGTAGCAGCGACACATATGCATTTTTAAGTATCTCCTAGAGCATATGGCAAATTGTTTAGCGATAAATGATTACTCATAAGAAACGTTTTTATGTTTAATAATGTAAAGCTACTGCGATTCTGCTTGTATCACAAGCTTGCCACTTTAAGTCGGCTTGGTTCGGGAAAGACAGCCTATAAATATTTAAAATGAATGTGCTCTACCTGCAAGTTTAAGGTTACATAGGGAATGATTATTTACCTATCGTTTCAGATTGCACACATACAAACACACACATACAGTTAAACGCATGATGATGCTTTGCCCAGTTAAGAACAGTGGTGGTGAAATCCTGTGGGGTTTGTTTTGCTGTGGGTCTCTCCCCAACTTTAATAAAAAAAGTAAAAGGAACAACATTATTACATTGAGGATTAACCAGCAACCCCCCATACGTACCATTAGAAAACTACATAAACCGCTAGACTTTTGTGAATGAAGCCGCAACATATTGAACGCTGACAAAAACAGATTTAACCATGAGCCCCTCTCCTGTTAAAATGATTTAACGCCCTAATGCAATAACAGTTCTGTTCCACTGCTCCACAAACATCTAATAGAATACCTATTAACACAGCATGGTTCAAGCCCCAGAAGGAACATCTGCTGCTATTTGCACAGTAAGCTAAATTGTCCCCAACAGGATAGCACAATACAGCACGGGATGGCATCATAATATCACCTTGGCACTAAATGCATTTTTTAGATATCAAATTTCAACCCGCTAAATGCATGTGCACAGCACACAAGCACAGAGACAAGATGACTAAAAGCAGCCTACCAGGAATCTTACAATTCCATGCAATCCCCTCTCTCCAGCTTAAACTGGGCGTCCACCCCCAACCAGTGTTCTCTTCCAAACGGAACCGATATGTTTTATTCAGCCATGGTTTACAGCACCTAGCACACACAAGCTTGTATGCACAACTTGTGACCCGCCAAGCTGAACCATGTATTGTCGCCTTCAAAGCCCCCACCCCCACCCCGCTGTCTTTTTTGTTGTTTAGTCGTTTAGTCGTGTCCAACTCTTCATGACCCCATGGACCAGAGCACGCCAGGCACTCCTGTCTTTCTCTGTCTCCCGCAGTTTGGTCAAACTCATGCTGGTAGTTTTGAGAACACTGTCCAACCATCTCGTCCTCTGTCGTTCCCTTCTCCTTGTGCCCTCCATCTTTCCCAACATCAGGGTCTTTTCCAGGGAGTCTTCTCTTCTCATGAGGTGGCCAAAGTATTGGAGCCTCAGCTTCACGATCTGTCCTTCCAGTGAGCACTCAGGGCTGATTTCCTTCAGAATGGATAGGTTTGATCTTCTTGCAGTCCATGGGACTCTCAAGAGTCTCCTCCAGCACCATAATTCAAAAGCATCAATTCTTCGGCGATCAGCCTTCTTTTTTTTTTTTATAAGATATTTATTAAGATTTTTTAAAGTATTACAATAAAGTGAAAAAGAAGAGAAAACAGATAAATAACAAAAATACAAAATAAAAATAATTAAAAACACATAAATTTTCCATTGCTTATTTTCCTTTAACTTGTTTCCCGGACCTCCTCATACCTCCCTTTTTTGTATTCCACCACAAATTGTTGGTTCAGCAAATCCTTACCATTATATTATTACCTATTTATAATCCTTTTTTTCATATTCTCTTAAAGCATTACAGCTGGAAACCACTTAATTTCAATCCAACATCATTCTAACATTCATTAATTTTACAATATTTCTGTAGATAGTCTTTAAATTTCTTCCAATCTTCTTCCACCGACTCTTCTCCCTGGTCTCGGATTCTGCCAGTCATTTCTGCCAATCCCATATAGTCCATCACCTTCATCTGCCATTCTTCCAAAGTGGGTAGATCTTGTTTCTTCCAATACTTTGCAATAAGTATTCTTGCTGCTGTTGTAGTGTACATAAAAAAAATTCTGTCCTTCTTTGGCACCAATTGGCCTTCTTTCTGGTCCAGCTCTCACTTCCATACATCACTACTGGGAAAACCATAGCTTTTACTATACGGACCTTTGTTGGCAAGGTGATGTCTCTACTTTTAAAGATGCTGTCTAGGTTTGTCATTGCTTTTCTCCAAGAAGCAGGCGTCTTTTAATTTCGTGAGTGCTGTCACCATCTGCAGTGATCATGGAGCCCAAGAAAGTAAAATCTCTCACTGCCTCCATTTCTTCCCCTTCTGTTTGCCAGGAGGTGATGGGACCAGTGGCCATGATCTTCGTTTTTTTGCTCACAGCATTTGCAGGCAGGAAGAATGAAAGTTATGTTTGGGTTTTTGCTGTCCTCTTAAACTTTTTTTTTTAAGGGCCTGCTGGTGGTGGCCACAGGCTACTGCATTTGGCAGGTCACAAGCAGCCTCCATATCAACCTGTTGCACGATGATGTTTGCACCAGGCATGCTTCTCTGGGTCAAGTGTTCCAAAGACAGGAGCCTATTAAAGAGAAGTCTCATTCTCTAGTCACTCCCTCCGGTTGGACGACCCTCGGGATCTCTTCCAATGCGACAATTCCATGATTCTATTAAATAACCATATCGGGGATGAACAACGTACATCTGAATGTCAGCTGAGATTCTTAACACAATATATACTCTGGTGCCGTTTGAGTCATTTTTCTAAGTGCCTCTCCTCCTGGGGATTCTTCACAGTTTTGAACTTTCTGGCATTTTAATAGGATTGTCTTTCTTAACAGCAAAGTGGATAGTGCATTGTTTTCATTAACAGTAATCTAATCTGGAAGGAGACCGAGGCAAGCATTGCTGTGGTCATATCTGTCTTTTCCAAGAAAGGCTGCAGCCCAGCACTGCCTTGAGCTATTGCTTCTTCTTCTCCTTATTTTCCCCCCTTTCTTTCCTTTTCCTGAGCCAACACCCTGCCCCCCCCTGCTTCTTCCTGCACATCAATATTGGTGTGCAAACGAGCACACGCACAAAATCAAATTATTCTTCTTCTTTTCTACAGTTTGCAGGGCTACGCATCTGATGGGAGGCACCACGCGTCAGGGTCTTTCCCCTCCCCGAGTGTCCATGACTTATAACGTTTTGCAGATTTCAGTAAGTGGGCGGGCCAGAGGGGGTGAGTGGATTGGTAAACAGTTCTGCAGAATTTGCAGCTTGCACAAGGAGCTGAGGACGAGGGTGCGTGGGCGGAGAAGAAAAGCAGCCGGGTGGACAGTGCACTTCAGAAAGCGAATCCCCAAAGTTGCACGCTGCAGTTTGTGCAAAAACAAAAGGGGCTTAACATTTTTGAGCAATAATAATAATAATAATTTATTTATACCCCACCCATCTGGCCGGGCTTCCCCAGCCATTCTGGGCGGCTTCCAACAAAATATTAAAATACCATAATGCATCAAACATTAAAAGCTTCCCTAAGCAGGGCTGCCTTCAGATGTCTTCTAAAAGTCTGGTAGTTGTTGTTCTCTTTGACATCTGGTGGGAGGGCGTTTCACAGGGCGGGTGCCACTACCGGGAAGGCCCTCTGCCTCGTTCCCTGTAACTTGGCTTCTTGCAGTGAGGGAACCACCAGAAGGCCCTCAAGGCTGGACCTCAATGTCCGGGCAGAACGATGGGGGTGGAGACGCTCCTTCAGGTATACTGGACCAAGGCCATTTAGGGCTTTAAAGGTCAACACCAACACTTTGAATTGTGCTCGGAAACGTACTGGGAGCCAATGTAGGTCTTTCAAGACCGGTTTTATGTGGTCTCAGCGGCTGCTCCCAGTCACCAGTCTAGCTGCCGCATTCTGGATTAGTTGTAGTTTCCAGGTCACCTTCAAAGGTAGCCCCACGTAGAGTGCATTGCAGTAGTCCAAGCGGGAGATAACCAGAGCATGCACCACTCTGGCGAGACAGTCCGTGGGCAGGTAGGGTCTTAGCCTGCGTACCTGATGGAGCTGGTAAACAGCTGCCCTGGACACAGCAAGGGGGTATATGTCCCTGTTATTAGGAAAGGTGAGGGTGGCCTGTCTCGAGGCAGCACATTTTATGACACAGCAACATACCCCCATTTCCCGTTTGGAAAAACAGGAACACTTTCAATATCCCAACATTAGAGCATGCAAACACACAACTACCCTTCACAGGAACTGACTTTGGTTGTAAAGGTTTCACAGCTTCTACCACAATGTTTGCCGCACTGCACAGAAACTTAAAAGCATAAGCTATTGTGGCGTAAAGAGATTGTAAACGAAAACAGTCTTGGCGCTCAGAAACACAAGCCCCTCCGGCCCGGTCTTATTCAACATCTTTATCAACGACTTGGATGATGGACTCAAGGGCATCCTGATCAAATTTGCAGATGACACCAAACTGGGAGGGGTGGCTAACACCCCAGAGGACAGGATCACACTTCAAAACGACCTTGACAGATTAGAGAACTGGGCCAAAACAAACAAGATGAATTTTAACAGGGAGAAATGTAAAGTATTGCACTTGGGCAAAAAAAATGAGAGGCACAAATACAAGATGGGTGACACCTGGCTTGAGAGCACTACATGTGAAAAGGATCTAGAAGTCTTGGTTGACCACAAACTAGACATGAGCCAACAGTGTGACGTGGCAGCTAAAAAAGCCAATGCAATTCTGGGCTGCATCAATAGGAGTATAGCATCTAGATCAAGGGAAGTAATAGTGCCACTGTATTCTGCTCTGGTCAGACCTCACCTGGAGTACTGTGTCCAGTTCTGGGCACCACAGTTCAAGAAGGACACTGACAAACTGGAACGTGTCCAGAGGAGGGCAACCAAAATGGTCAAATGCCTGGAAACGATGCCTTATGAGGAACGGCTAAGGGAGCTGGGCATGTTTAGCCTGGAGAAGAGGAGGTTAAGGGGTGATATGATAGCCATGTTCAAATATATAAAAGGATGTCACATAGAGGAGGGAGAAAGGTTGTTTTCTGCTGCTCCAGAGAAGCGGACACGGAGCAATGGATCCAAACTACAAGAAAGAAGATTCCACCTAAAGATTAGGAAGAACTTCCTGACAGTAAGAGCTGTTCGACAGTGGAATTTGCTGCCAAGGAGTGTGGTGGAGTCTCCTTCTTTGGAGGTCTTTAAGCAGAGGCTTGACAACCATATGTCAGGAGTGCTCTGATGGTGTTTCCTGCTTGGCAAGGGGTTGGACTCGATGGCCCTTGTGGTCTCTTCCAACTCTATGATTCTATGATTCTATGATTCACATCCGGTCCACGAAGGTTTGGCCTGGCCTGGCTGGCGTTTATCAGGTAAAGCTCCTTTCCTTATCACTTTTTGTCTCTCCACCTCAGGAAACAGGTTGTCTCTGCAGTTATTAGAACAGAAGCAAGGATAGCGCACAAGCGAAGTTGAGGGAGAGGGAGAGGAACCAGTCCAGGGAACAGGAGAAAACAGTCCTCAGACGGTGCCCAAGAAATATTACAGTGGTACCTCGGGTTAAGAACTTAATTCGTTCTGGAGGTCTGTTCTTAACCTGAAACTGTTCTTAACCTGAGACACCACTTTAGCTAATGGGGCCTCCCACTGCTGCCGCGCAATTTCTGTTCTCATCCTGAAGCAAAGTTCTTAACCCAAGGTACTATTTCTGGGTTAGCGGAGTCTGTAACCTGAAGCGTCTGTAACCCGAGGTACCACTGTAAATGTTTCCAAAGAGATAACACTGCTAGGGTGCGTACACAATATATATTTAAAGAATCCGCCTCCCCAAATAATCTGGGGAAAGTGGTTTGGTAAGGGCGCTGGGAGTTGTAGTTCCACGAGGCGCAAACTACAGTTCCCAGGACTCTCTTGTGGCGAGGTGTTTTAAATGTATGCTGTGTATGCAGCCCTGGCCAGCTGCTCTTGAAAGTTTCTTGAGGGGCCATAAACCCTCCCAGGTTTATTTCTGTGCAGAAGAGACCATCTGATGAAGTGAGCTTGCACCACAACAAATCTTTCAGGGGACTTTTAGATGCCACAAAACTCTGCAGACTTTTAAGGAACAATACACTGAGTGGATGTCTTCCTCAGGGGCAACTTCCTTTCCTAGAAGAAACTGCTCAAGATACAATGATGACACAACCCCTGCTGACCTTTGAGGTTAATTCTCTCAGAAGGGTTGGTTATAGACCTTCTGTGTGCATTGAGCAATGATATTTTAAAACAAGGCATGCTGCCCTGAGCCTACCGGACAGGATAGAAGACAAGTTTAAGAACAGTGAGGTTGCAATCCTATGCATGCTGACCTGGGAAGCAAGTCACTTTGAACACAGTGGGACTCTCTTAGAAATAGACAAATACAGAATTGTGCTAGTACTGCAGGCATAAACCTTAGACAAGAAACAGTTGGCAGCAGGTGAAACAAGCAATCATCCCACAGAGACCTCCTCCTTGTCATTTCACCTTTTCTCAAGGTGGCATTTTAAAAGCAAGGAGCTCCTCTATAATGCAACGCCTTTATTCCGTGATAACACCTTCCACGGCTACACAACTATAACGTGCAAGAGCTTCCTTGCAAGAAGAAGAAGAAGAAGAAGAAGAAGAAGAAGAAGAAGAAGAAGAAGAAGAAGAAGAAGAAGGCTGGCTTTTAAAAACAAAGTATTTCCTAATCATCTTGCCAGTGCATGACACCAGTTTGCAAGCACTCCCCCTCCTGAACTCTACAGATGACTCAGTGGAAACTAGCATATGAAAATCTTGCCGTCATCTGACCCCCGGCATCGGAACAAATCTCTCACCTTTTTGCTAAGAGTCGCAAACTGTTGTCCCAACTATGATCAAACAGATGGGTTTTCCAACAGTCTGAATCCACTCTGAATAAAACTGTTTCCCTCAGAAAAATCTCCTAAACTAACAGCGCAGGAGAACCCCTTTTTCGCCCCGAGGGCCACCTTCCAGGGAGCATATTCCAGTGGTGAGCGGGCAAGAGGCAAAAAGAAGGCGGAGCAACAACGAATCTGAGCGTTACTTACAATCGTAGAATTGCAAAGTTGGAAGGATGTCCGAGGGTCAACTAGTCCAACCCCCTACAATGCAGGAATCTTTTGCCCAATGTGTGGCTTGAACACATGACCCAGAGATGATGAGCCCAGGCTAGTGTCTACAACCCTCTCTCCATCCATGCAACCTTGAGGCATTATCAGAGTTGGAGGATACAGGGGGTCAGACTAGATGACCCTTGGGTCCCTCCCCACCCTACAATTCTAGGATTCCAGCCAGGCCAAAACACGCAGGGAAGACACGAAGCAAGGCAAGTGATTGGTGTGAAATTCCTACTCTATAGCTTTAAAACCACAGAATATAATCCACAGTGGATCTGCTATTCCCATTCAGAACATGGGGCGCTTTTCCTGAAACTCCTGCTCGTCTAAAGCGGAGGGTTCAAAAATTTATGTTCAGTGCAAGAAGTTTCCCCAATACAGGACTTTTCCTCCACTGACCATATTCCCTCGAAATATGCAGCTGCAGGGGCCAAGGGTACTGTAATTTAGCAGAGTACTGTAGTTTAACAGCGCTATAATGGGATTTAAGAGACATTCTTCCCGAAGCAGCTTGCAAAACACACAATGAGTTACCATTTGAGCACATCTACTTCGGGTGGCGCTGTGGGTTAAACCACAGAGCCTAGGACTTGCTGATCAGAAGGTCGGCGGTTCGAATCCCCGCGACGGGTGTGAGCTCCCGTTGCTCAGTCCCTGTTCCTGCCAACCTAACAGTTCGAAAGCACGTCAAAGTGCAAGTAGATAAATAGGTACTGCTCCAGTGGGAAGGTACGGCGTTTCCGTGCACTGCTCTGGTTTCGCCAGAAGCGGCTTAGTCATGCTGGCCACATGACCCAGAAGCTGTATGCTGGCTCCCTTGGCTAATAAAGCAAGATGAGCGCCGCAACCCCAGAGTCAGCCACGACTGGACCTAATGGTCAGGGGTCCCTTTACCTTTACCTTGTAAGACTACCAAAAGCCATCACAGGAAGAACAGCCCACATCATGCCATTTCTGCAGCTCAGTTGACCATGAGCCATTGCAGCTGAAGGTCGGGTGGACTTCAGGTGTGTGCAATGTGTCTGTTCTATTAACTGCAGCTAAAGGTCACTGGTCCAAATCTCTGTAGGCCTTGATACCAACAGTACCTTTACCTGATCTAGAAATCTATTTTTATCTGCCTTGTTATACAATGAGCTTCTAGGTCTCTTCCTTTCTTCTCCCCCTGCCATTTTCCCATTCCACCTAAACACCAATCCCACAATGACGACTGCACAGTCTCACCACCAAACTATGGTTTACTGTTGCATTTTAATTCAGCAACCTTGGCTTGTCACAGACCCTCGCTCTTTGTCCCCCCTAGAAGCGAGACTGATCTCATTCACAGTACCACTGAGGGCAACCGCCATTAAGGACTGTAAGGCACTTTTCCATTTGCGTAGTATTATATAGCTAGAAAGTAGTAAATGTCACTTCGCTGTGACGGTTAAAGTGTGTGCACACAAGCACATATACCCCACCCCCAGTTTCTTTGAGATCCGCAGCACTGCCAAAATCAAATTCTTGTCGGTTTTTGTCCAACAGCAGTTCCTAGGCAGTGGGAACAAGCCAATAAAATCTGCCCAGCTTGCCAAGAAAACAATGGCTGCTATACTACAAACAGACTCAGGTAAACATTGGTTCTCTCCAACTCCTGAGGCCCAAAGGAACTTATAGGGCAGGGATCGCCAATATGACATCCATGGGTGCTTGAGTGACCTTAAAAAGCCTTCCTTGTCCCTTCCCCACGGAAAACAGGCCTGAAAGAAGCATTCCACCGTTCTGGTGTATTCTGGATTTCTGCATTACTATGTTACCCTCATTTATGTCTCATTTCCATACACAACCCAGCCTGGTACAAGGAATTCCCTCACAGTGGGACCAAGACCCCCTTGCTGAGTCCTGAGAGCTCTGGAAGTGGATGGCAGAACTGAAATTTGAGTGCTGATTAGCTTTAAGAGGCTTTCAGAAACACAGAACTGCATCCAGTACCAGAAGAAATTAATAATAATAAATAATAATAATAATAATAATTTATACCCCACCCATCTGACGGGGTTGCCCCAGCCCTCTGTGCAGCTTCCAATATAAACTACATAAATTGCAAAGTGCCATTCATTTTAAATTATTATGCAACATTTTCCAATTTATATCATAATGCAGCTACTTGAAGATTAGCCCATAAGTCACGAGCGTAGTCCTATTAATCTGATACAGCAAAGACGCATCGATGCTTGTTGCGGCACCCTGCTGGGGCTTAAGCTTTAACGGACACAGTTTCAGACACCCTATTAGAAAAATCACAGAACAAACACACTCGGAACAGCCGTTCTAATCTTTAAAAACCTCTGACACTACACAGGTGAGCAATTCATCCTTGCAAATCGTTGCCTTCAGTGCAATGTCCTTAGAGAACTCTGCTTCCCTGAGGAAGGCAGCAAACTGCACGGTTCTTCCCACCGGACTTCACCGACTCCGTTTACACACACACTTTGTTTGCTCCGACTGCAATAAACTGTACACCCCACCAATTCCCATTAAACCTGCATCACTGGTAGACACCCAGATCCTATATAAACCAATCACTTAAGCTTTACACCTCCTTGAAACATTTTGCTGCCTGGAGTAGACAGCTCTCCCACTTTCTAGGACCAACATTTAAAAGCTTTGAGCTGCACCATTCAGACCCCGGTTTGCCAAGGAACAATTTCAGCACCTGGGTGCTTCAGAGGATATTCTAGGACTGAGCACACCTTTCAATGCACATTGGGCAGCCTCATCAGAATGTGCCAATCTTCCCCTGCAAACTCCATTCTGTCTTTTGCAGGATCTTGTTCGCAAGACCAGCCAGGAACCCTCAACTTTCCCCAGAAAAGCTGGAAAGCCATTGATATCAAAAACAAGGAACCCATCAAGAATATCTCCAGCACCAACCCCCCCTTGAAATGAACACAGCTTGCATGGAAGGAATGCCCGGGTATCTCTCATTCATTTAATGCACGTTTAATTCACAAGAAGTTCCTGGGAGGTGATGCCCAGCACAGAACTCACTGTTTACAGCAGAACTGACTTCCATATAAATGTGCTTTCAGCTGCTGCTTGAATGTTTTCTCCTGGGTGGTGTTACAAATTCAAGAACAAATGCACTTTAAAGCCATCTTTCTTTCTCGCTATCCAGTACTCTGAAGAATTTACTGCTCTCGCACATAAGACACATAGACAGCAGCTTCTTAAAAAGAAAAAAGGGGGAAAAAGCCATCCACCAAATTCCGGGGAGTAAGAAAGAGAGAATGTTGAAAGACTTTATCTGTTTTCAAATAGAGGGACATTCCTGCCTGTAGATGGCCTGTTATCATTGTATATCTATCAGCTCCTATTTCCCCTTTGTTGTTTGAAAAGCTCCTCTCTTCCCACATACCTTTGGTCTCTAGGGGCAGATCGCACAGTGACACTAAACCTCAGCCATAAACAAGCAAGCTTTTGATACGCTAGACTCCTATTAGAAAGAATTCTATATAGCTGGTACAACGTGAGAGAGAACTTGAAAAAATGAGTGCCAGGATTTCTGTCAAGGTTTTTCACAACCCTATATTATTGCTGAGATGGAGATATCCAACACAGCTCATACACCATTTCTGCTCAGTTAGAGAGAGAGAGGAAATTCCAAGGTAAATTGTGGTTTTTGTTCAGTAAGTTCTAGACCCATACTGAAAGAATGGCAAAACTTTTGCAGGCTTTCGTATTTTGGATTCCCCCCCCCCTTTACCTTCTCTATGAACCTGCCACTTTACTTAAAAGTTATATCTAGTTTAGGCTTTTAACTTTCAAAATGACTTTGGCACACATTAAGAAAAATAAGCATTACACAATACTCGTTTTGCACAATTACGAACAACTGGGTAATGACAATATGGCAAGGCAAATGTTTACAGAGGGAAAGCATTAATCACGTAATAGGTACAATTAAACAACCCATTTGCTCCGTTAAATGTTTAGGTTTCTATTAAGATTTTAATGAGACCTCTCCCCAGCGAAGTCTCCTATCGATACCTTGATAGGCATTTCCTGGTGCAAGCAACATCTTTTCAGATGTTACTTTCCACACAGATCACAGCACAACCACCAGTTTTACTGAAATAAATGGATTTCACATCCAAGTCATGAGTTTAGGATCATGGATGCCAAGCTACAACCTACCAGAACAATGACTCATGAATTCCTATGAATTCTGAGTAGGAGTTGCAGTGTTCTGTTACTGCTGTCGTTCCTCAAACCTGGAACATTTCCCCCTTCTACTCCCTTCATCGGAACTTCCCTTCCAAATAACCACAACCCAGTATTCCTCATGGTGCAAAAAGTAATATATCAAAATCTTCAATATCCACAAAATATGCCCTAAACTGAGAACATGCATTTTAACCACTTAATGTTAAAAACAAAAACACAGTTCACTCCAACTCTCAAAACTAGCAGGTATAGCCAGTGGGATTTCAGACTTTCTCCTTTCAGTGTCAATTCATCTACAGAGACATCTCTGCATGTGGTAAAAGGCATGCATGTTCTCTGTGCACACAGTTCTCTGGCGAAGTCTGTTGAGCATCCCCAATCCCTTCCATCAGAGATGAGAAAGTTGTAGCTCTTAGGATCTCCCTCCATCCTTGATCTGTGCTGGCCATGCTGGCAGCAACTGACAACCGAATTGTCCTTCTCATCCTTTCCTGTTTTTTGCAAATAGACACAGGACGTTATTGCTTAACTCGCGTGTCATAGCTGTGGTTTCCCTTATCAACTGGAAGACGGAAGTGGACAAATTTCTCAATGAAAAATTGGGTAGAATACTACCTGAACGTTCTGCCTTGTTTCTCTGGATCAACCAGGCCTAGCAACTTTTTTTAAAGGACTATACCCTGAGCATTCTCACCAGTTAATGGCACAAATGGGCTACTATGCCAGAATCCATGCACGGCAGAGGAAACAAATCATTTGGGGGCGGGGGGAGCACAGACCCTTCTTTAAATGAATGGTATAACTTATCTCTGGCAAACTGTGCTAGCTTACAAAACAACTACAAGACGTAAAAGGTTCACTATGGCAACTGATTTTGCAGGGGGGAGATGCTGTTTTTTTCCACATTTATGAATCAGCAGAATAGAGGAGAAGGCGGGCTGCCACCCACTTATGACAACCTCTGAAAAGGGCCACTGGATTAATGAAGGATAATGTCTTCAAAGAACAGGCGGGTTATTCATTATGGATACCTCTTTGCATATAACTTCCGCCATCTCTGCGTCATGTGATGCTATTCGTTTATTTGCTTACTTACTATGACATTTATAAAATACTTGCTAAAAAATATCAACAAGCGGTGCACAAGTCCAACTATATGCAAAGCATGACTGAAATCCAAAAAAAACCCCACAATTAAAATCAAATATGCACAAAAAGCATCATGGAAAACAAAGGTAAAGCCTGAATTGTGTGTCTGCACAGCCTTGCTGGAACAAAGAAGTATTCAGCAGGCCTATAAAACAGTACTGCGAGGCAGGGAGCTAAGGACAACAGGCAGGGAGTTCCAGAGATCATGTGCTGGCACACTAAAATATTGGCTTCGTTAAGTAGATGCTAAAAATACACATTAGAAGAAACTGACCAATCCCAGCTAGATGGCAACCCTACTACAAAACTCCTTTGCTCTCCTGTAAGATGTGCCAAGAGGAAACTCCAGTTCTAAAATACTAAGTAAGAGTAGAAGTCTCAAAAAAGAGCAACTGCGTCCCTTGGGCACACCCACGAAACTACCGTATTTACTCGTGCACACCTTTTTTGTCCAAATTATGTCACGAAATTTAGGGTGCGATTCAATGGCATGTTTACATTCACCACCAAATTCTTTCCTTTTTTTGGGGTTCAAGGTTTTGAAAACCGAGGTGCGCATGAGATTCAATGCCGCGTTACGTTCGAGTAAATACAATACTCCAAATTTCACCGAACGCCACCGCTCATCTGGCCTCCATAAAGCAGGACAGTTATGCATGCAGTTCAGCCTATAAACATTTCAGGTATGGGCTTGGAAAACTTTATAAAAGAAATGTCTCATCACTATCCCAGCAATGACCTCAGATCGGTGGATGAGCTCAGCCATTTTAAAAATGGCAAGTGATTCAGTTTCCATGAGAGACCAGACATGAGCTATGTTCGAAGCGCAAGCTATCCAACCACACCAGTTATTGGACTGATTATGCATAGAACTTCTGGATTGCTCTCTGTAGCTTTCTGCCAGGAGAGGACTGTGACCAAGAAGATGATGGCGCAGGCAAGAAGGAACATCAACAGCACTGCCCAGAAAATACTGTCAAAAACCATCTTGTTCTCTTGGGAGAAGAATGACTTCCACGATTCCACTCTCTCCATCATAATTATTTAGCCAGAAAAACCTAGCAATGATAAGCAAGCAGATACTGTGCTAAAGCAATCCAAATTCAAGTTGAATTCTGTGGTGCATGGATTCCTCTTCTGCTTTTAAAAACATAGGAAGTTGCCTCCTGCGGGTCTAGTCACTGATGCGTTAAGAACAAGCCTCAGTTTACAGCTCATGGTTCGTCTGGATTGAGACAAACCACAAACTTGGATGACACGCTATGCCAAACCATGGTGTAGAGCATAGCAGTAGCAGCAAAGGTGATGCAAAATGGCCACAATCTCCTCTCCAGGAGCCTGTCTACTTGAGCCGAGACATGCAAACTGAGCCAGTGTATTTAAAGCAGGGGTCGGCAAGGTTTACCTTGCCTGGGCCAGTTCACTCCAGCGGAGATCCCTCCATGGGCCGGATCGCGCCCATCCGCGATTTCCGGTGTCTGCATCTGCGCAAATGAGATTTCCGGTGCCGCAGAAGCGAGTCCCCACTGTGATGGTTTAGCGCAGCGTGTGGGGACTTGCCAAGCAGGTGGCTCGGGGGCGGCCGGTTAAATGACCCCTGTGGGCCGCTTGTGGGCCCATGGGCCTTAGGTTGCCGACCCCTGATTTAAAGAATGGAAAGCTATTATGCCAAATATCTAATTGCCTCAGGAACACAAGAGTCATACAAGCTACAGGTGCACAAGACAGGCTCTTTTTTTTGAAGCAGTCGTCCGATTCCCTTTTATAATTGTGCACTTTATAGCCCAAGACTGGGAAAGCCTGTTTTTAATTGCTAGAGGAGCTATGGTGTAAAAATTAAACACACACTTAAAAGCAAATCAAACTAGGGTTCATTATCTTCAGCCATCAATTTCTAATCTGTGCATTGTCCATATGACAATGAGGAAAGGCTGGCTGTTATCTTCTGAAATTAACATGGCTTTCCCACAAACCAGAGTACTGAGAGGGGTTTTGAAATTTGCTGAGTGCAGTAAAACAGTTCTTATTGGCAGTAGCTCAGTGGCTGGACGTCGGCTGTGAATGCAGAAGATCCCGGCTTCAGCCTTCAGGTAGGGGTGGGAATGTCCCTTGGCTGAAATCCCAGTAGGCAATGCTGAGATAGATGTACCGTGGTCTTTCTTTAAAGCTTCATATGGTCAATAAATGGCAAAGTAATCCTTCCTTTGCACCAAAACATGAAGGGAAATTGAAATGGAATGCATTCAAGTCAAGGAATGATGACCAAGGTGTTGGGAAGAGGTAATTTCTACCCTAGGCACCACATTTTTAGGTGCCTAGATTTTTTTCCTAGCCTTTGATTACTACTTCATACAATATAAATACACACTCAAGCCTTGTTAACCTCTTTGGCCTTGTCTCTGCCCTGTATCATTTCGGCTACTTGTTTACATTGAACCGCCCTCAGGAGAGAGAAAAGCAAGGAAGAGGATGAGACCCACAAACCCCATTTCACTTGGCCTTGTTGTTAGCCGCTTTGAGACTCCTTAGGGTAGTGATAAAGCAGGATATCAAATCCAAACTCTTTTTCTTCTTCTTCTTCTTCTTCTTCATCATCTCAGAAACTATGTGCAAGACAAGGGATGGTATGCCCTTATGGCAAGTTAAAAAATGAACTTCCCAATGAATAATTGGAAAAGTTTCCTGAGCTTACAAGCTTTAGTGGAGTGAATTAGACAGTTTTTCTGCCCCGTGCAAAATAAATTAAGCAACAGCACCATTACAGGAATGATTCTGCGAAGCAGCCACCCACAAGTATTATGGGAGAATATTCTAACGATGACAAGATGCCACTTTTTATTATTATTATTTTAATCAAAACACCTCTGCCTCCCACAAATATGCTTCCTGGGATCCACACAAGAGCTGACTAATCTGCAAGTTCCCAGCCCCCAGCCCCAGAATCTACCTTTTTGGAAATAATAATAATAATCCACAGAACAGTCTTCTCCCTGCCAAAGAAAATGAAGGTCCATTTCCTACCCCCAATTCTTCCTACAAAGAGGAAAGCCGTCATTAACACTGAATATTAGGCTAGAACCCTTCACCACATGCCAGTTTTCTACAGGAGGGTTGTGTCAAGGCCTAAAAGCAGGCATAGGTAAACTCAGCCCTCCAGATGTTTTGGGACTACAACTCCCATCATCCCTAGCTAACAGGACCAGTGGTCAGAGATGATGGGAGTTGCAGTCCCAAAACATCTGGAAGGCCGAGTTTGCCTATGCCTGCCTAAGAACATAGTTGGTAAACTAAGGCCCAGGGGCCAGATGCGGCCCAATTGCCTTCTAAATCTGGCCCGCGGACGGTCTGGGAATCAGTGTGTTTTTACATTAGTAGAATGTGTGCTTTTATTTAAAATGCATCTCTGGGTTATTTGTGGGGCATAATAATTCGTTCATTTTTTTCCCAAAATATAGTCCAGGGCCCCCACAAGGCCTGAGGGACAGTGGACCGGACCCCTGCTGAAAAAGTCTGCTGACCCCGCCTAAGACGAAATGGGGTCGAAAGGGAGAACCTGGTAGAGAATCCGTGTTTCACAGGCCTCAGGCCTTCATATATCTGTAAAACAGGATTATTTTTCATATGGAAGAACACTCAGTAATGCTGCTGCCCCCTCGCCCAGCAACAGTATGACGACCAAAACCATAAGAAAAAAGTCAGGCCACAAACATCCCACTAACATCAACAACTGGTCACAGCTAGACATTTCAAGCAGTGTCATTTTATCACTCGTAGGTTCCCTCAAAGAATCATGGGAACTGTAGTTGGGACTTATAGCTCTGGAGGAAGCCATGACTGCTAGTGATATACAGTGGTACCTCTGGTTAAGTACTTAATTCGTTCCGGAGGTCCGTTCTTAACCTGAAACTGTTCTTAACCTGAAGCACCACTTTAGCTAATGGGGCCTCCTGCTGCTGCTGCGCCGCCAGAGCATGATTTCTGTTCTCATCCTGAAGCAAAGTTGTTAACCCGAGGTACTATTTCTGGGTTAGCGGAGTTTGTAACCTGAAGCGTATGTAACCCGAGGTACCACTGTAAATGTGTTTTAAACGGGTGGTGCCCGGCATCATCTGAGAAAAAACTTTGCCTTTGCCTTTTTGGCTATACTTTCATCCTAGTGTAATTACACCAGATTCCCTCCATTTCCTGCTTCTTGTTGCAACTGCACTTCCCATACCCCCCTGAAACAAACGGAAGGCTTGAAAAAGATGCTCTATCTGAAGAAACACGGTCCATTTAGCAGCGATTTCCCCATTCTTCCTTGTTTTATCTCACTGGGCATATATTGCTGTTATGCTTGGGAAATCTGAGGCTGGCAGATTATCTTATCCCCACAGTCACTCAGCAAAGTCAGGATTTGAATTCACTTCCAGGCCCAATTCTACACCTACAGGAAAACAAATCTTTAAGCGAATCCCCTAGTGCACAGATCGAGACTGAGGCTAACCAGTGAGGAACTGCAAAGCGCACTCAACGGAGGCCTCTCCAGTAGGAAGGAAATCAGTGGTAAAAATTCCAAACATTCCAAGCTGCACCTAGAATTACCACTTCTACATGAGAGATCAGTGCTGAGCAGACATGATACAAAGGAGGTGGTTGGGGAACCTTTTTAGGATTGGCACAGTGCATACTTTGCATCCAGAAAGCTTTGGGTTCAATGCTCCCCCCCCAAAAAAAAAAAACCTACAACCCCAGAAAGATGTAGCAGTCAGCTGGCCTTCCAACTGACAGCCTGATCCCAGGTGAGTCACGACAGCACCAGCACTCCTATACAAAAATATACTGTAAAAAAACGAAAGAAATTGGTCCCCAAATGCATGTTTGGTTTGTAGGTGGGTCCTAGGTCTGAAAATGCCAAAGACTGCAAAGCTCAATGGTCTGACTCAATATAAGCCAGCCACACACTTCTGCAGCCAGAGTAATCAGTTCCAAACACCATTTTCCCCAGGTTTCAAACAGGGCCCCCCCCTCCACAATTTTTTTTTGAGAAGCACATTCTTGACACTTGAGTCTTCGCTTCCTCCTCCTCCTCTGCCCCCTCCTTTGCTACAGCCTTCCCCTTCCATCCCACAGACAAGATCTCGACTGTACAAACGCCAGAAGATAACTGCTGGCGGAAAAGAAAAATGAGAAAGAAAAGGGGTGCAATTAAAAGATTCTGCCTTCAGAGAAAGCGCTCCCCCAAAAAAACTCTTTGGCCTTGGTCCGAGCGAATTTCTCTTTGACGGAATGGCAAAGCACATCATCAGAGGGGCAAAAATAAATAAAAGTAAGAGCTAATTAAGTGAAACGTTTTAAAGGATGGGGAGGGAGGGAGAAGCAAGAGTTTTTGCTTCGCAAAGTTTTTCTTCTCCTCCTCCCTCCTTCTTCCAGCGTTCCATTTCCTGGTAATGTGCCATTTTGTTCGAAGGGGGTGGGTGGCGGTAGGAGAAGAGAGCGTCTGGCACGGGAAATCAAAAGTTTCCAGATATATTTTTTTTAATTTCCCCCCTCCTTTCTCCGCCCCCCCCCCGCTCCGTTTGCCAGTGGCGTCAGCGAGGAAGGGAGGGGCCTGGTGGGAGGACGGGCTGGAGGAGAGACGTCTGCGTGTGTCTCGGTCTCTTTTCTCCAACGTGCCCCCTGGATCCAGACATTTTGGAAAGGCTTCGGCTCGCCTTCCCAAAGCGCAAAAATTAATAACAAACACCGGGGCGGGGGGGGGGGACGACCGGGTAGCCTCTGGCTGCGTTGCAACGACAGGAAGGAGCAGCAGCAGCGCTGGCTGGTTTGCCTCCACCTGAAGGGTATCAAAACCTCCCTCCAAGGCATCATCCAGAAGGGGGCTGCGAGGCAGTGCGCGACGCTGGCGCGCAGCGGAGGAACCCCGGGCCAAACCTTCGCCTTTGCGCGGGCCGGATTCCATCCCCCCGTCTGGCCCTCCCCGCTTTACTCACGCGCAACACAACCCCCCCCGGTCGTTGGCAGGGAGGGGCACAGTTTGCATTCACGCACGAACATATAAGATCCCGTAGGGAGACAAGCAAAATCCCATTTTTACGCTTCCCAACGGGGGTTGGGTGTGTTGTTGCTGTTTTTTGCATTGAAACCTGCGTTGCTTTGTTGCTTTTAAATATATATATATATTAAATAATGCGATCCTTTAAGTTTGATGTGGATTGAGGGCAAGCCAGGAGGCCGGAGATGGAAGCCCCTGTTTAACGCACACGATAGGAAGTGCGCCCAAGCAAAAGGGCGGGCAGCCGGGCAGAAAAGGCAGCGGCGAGGAGCCTGTCTGGATTGCTAGGTTATGATGGTGTGTCTGTCTCCCTCTCTCGCCTTCCCAGTAAAAAAAAATAAAAATGCACACACACACACACGAAATCGTATTGCAGCTCTAGCACTCAGGCTGGCTCCCTTACAGATGGGCTCCGGCACCAGCAGCAAACCGTTTTCTTCCCTCCTCCATTCCACGCAACCAGACCCACAAAATATATATATATCAGGCGCCCGCGTCTCCGCCGCTAACCCTTTGCATCCAAGGCCTCGTTCCCAAGCCAAATTCCAGGAAATGGGCGGGGGGGGGGGAGAGCGAGAGAAGGAATGGACTTCTCCTGCCACTCTGAATTTGCAACGGCGAGGAAATCGGTGCCCTCTCCAAAAAAAGAGTCTACTTCGCATTCTCTTCTTCCGTTTCCCCCACCCCAGCAAGCATTTATCCCCTAAAAAAATTAAGAACTGAGCAAGCCGTGAGTCCCTAGTTGCTCCTTCCAGAGAGTTTGCGTTGGCAAGGACCCGAAAGTACTGGAAAAAATAGTGGTGTAACTTAAACGAGGAGTAATTGGGCAATGAGGCGGCGAGGGAGAGAGGGGCGCACGGATCGAAGAGATCCTAAAGGCGTCGGGAAAGCAGCAAACTGGAAAGAGAGAAAACCCAAAACTTTCCGGAGATCCCTCATTGCTCCTTCTCTCCGGGGAGCCTTTGCCCCCCCCCACTTTACTCCCCACCGCCTTCCCGATCCCGATCCCCCAAGGCAAGCCCAGGCTAGACGCATCCTTTTGAGCACACACACCGTTCACACTCGGGGAGTTTCCACTTCGGAAACAAAAGGAATCCGGATTGGGAAGAGGCGTGGGGGGGGGGCGTAGCAAAACCCACTCGGAGTAGTAAAAGGCAGAGAGGTGTTTGGGGAGGGGGAGAGAAGCTCCAGTATTTCCGAGTTATATTAAACTCGGCGTCTTTATTTTTTGAATTGCAATCAGAATACAAGCCCCGGAGCGAATCTTTTCTTTGCATTTGCAAAGCGGGGCGGGAGGGGAGGGAAATCCGCCTCTCGCTTGGCATTTTCTAGCCTGGGGGGGTTTGATACGGGGGGGGGAGAGAGAAAGACGCCTAATAAGAGCAGCCTTTTCGCTTACCTTGTGTTGGAAACGGGGGCTCGGGGGTGCTGTCTTGGAGAGAATGGCCCTGCTCGTTCTTCGGAAGAGGGAGGCGGGCGGGCAAGTCCGGTAAATCCCCGGGCTGTGTGGCTGGGCGGGCAGGCGAGCGAGCTGGAATAACTACCAGTAGGGTTTGGTGGGGGATTCCGCCATGTCAATGATGTCGGACCACATGGGGATTTGTGACCAGCCCACATACCATACAGTCTGGATTAGAAGCTACTGTGGGAAAGGAGAGGGGGAGGGAAAAAAAGAAATCAGCTGAGGAGGGAGGCGGGCGCAGAAAAACCAGAGCCTGGAGGAGGAAAAGGAGAGGGTGGGGAGAGAGAGAGAGAGGGAAAAAAGAGGCACTTTGTAAATTTATTAACCGCCTTGCGTTAAAAAATAAAGCACGGAGTGCCCCCTTTATTTCTCCTCCAGCAAGACTGAGGAGTTAAAAAAAATATAGTATGATGATGATGCTAGGAGCAAGCGAGTCTACCCAGACTGCCATCTCCAACACACTTTGCTCAAGAGTAAACCCTACTGGGACACACTTTGCAGAGCCTTACTGAACTCGAGTAAGAGCGCACAGGTCCGAGTTGCGTGCCTGCGTGCCAATGCACTCTTTTCCCCCCCTTTTTGAGGGCGGGGGGCTTTTGCACTTTCCCCCCCTGTTTTGAAGGGGGGGGTTGCTCAGTCTGTACAAGCGTGCATTGGATCAGACTGCGAAGAAGAGGAGCGAGGCTGAAGGGGGCGCCTCTGAACACACGCCCCCCTCCCCGCATTCTCCCAGGATGCGCTAATTCATTCCTCTCCCATTCATCCGCCACACCCCCCCGTTTGCGGTTTGTTACCCCGCAATAATCCCCCCCGAGGGCACATAAAACAAAATCAATTAATAACAGTTTAGTTATGCTGTGCCTTAACATTAATCTCACCCGCCCATCCATGCTGGAGACAGAACGAGGATACAGAATAATTGCCCCAACAATTGCAAGTTGAAAACCAAGTTGGCCGTTCCTTCCAAAATAACACAAGAGTTTTGTGTGTGTAACGCAGCAATCTTAGTTATGCCTGTTCATTCACTATGTTCAAAGAAACAGCTTATTCTCAACTTGAAGTATGGATTGAGTAGCACATTTTATTTTAAAAAACCCCATAAGTGTTTTTTTTTAACAATGCCATCCTATACACCTCTACTCAGAAGTAAGTCCTACTGAGTTCAATGCGGCTTACTTCCGCGTAAGTGGATACAGAATTCCTGCGTTTTTTTAAAAAAAAACCATGACTCAGTATATATGGAATGTCTGCAATGCTCCCGTTACAGTTTTTTTCTTTGAAATTAAAAGAAACTGCAACATAGTGTGTTTGTTTTTAAGCATACTCTTTTAAATAATAAATCTGAAAGCTGTCCTGAGAAGTCACCCCTCCTGCTCCCAGATGTGTGGGGGTGGGACTGGGACAGTTTCCTGGAAAAGGCACTCTGAACATGCTTAGGAGCAGCCCTCTTATCCCAGCACATCCCAGCTGTGCCTTGGCATTCGGAACAGTGTCCAGGAGGCCTGTAACATCCACCAACAAAATAATACGAAGCAGCTGTTACATTGGTCTGACACAATGGAAGTCTGTCCACACTCTCATCCCATACAAACAACTGGGAGCCATATGAAAATGGGCATTTCAAAAGGTTTCGAAACCAGTTTGGCTGCCTTAGCCACCATGCAAAATACAAACACAGATTGGGGGTGTTTTTATTTTGTTTTAGAGTTGCCATTTCCACTGCTTGTGAGAAGCCAAATCAACAACGAACCTTTTCTGAAGGGCATGCACACGTTGAGTGAGATGCATCTCATGAAGAAGGATACCAGAACCCACAGAAATTCATGCCATAGTAACGCAAAGGTTCACGCCATCTTGTATTTATTAGTACTGCAATATCCCTTTGTTGGTTTTTTGCTGCGACTCACATGGCTTCGGTGCCCCTCAGGCAAATTATATAATCACACAGATCTTTATTCTAAATTTGTTGTTTTTTAAATGAGTGTTGTGGAAGGTGTCAGCCTGTGAAAGTGAATGCAGGAATATTTAACTCTGGCCTGAGGAAAAGCCCGCCATGGAAATTCAAAACTTTCCATGCTTTTCTCCCCAACAGAAGATAAGCAATTGCAGTATTTTGTCTCACCTATTGATATGTCCTATCTAGCACCAATGCAGCAAAACCACAGAGCAGCACCTAGATCAAAGGACTGTATATCCTCCATGTGTCTGTTGTCAGCACACAACTCAACACACAAATCAAAAGCCTTCTCAAAACCTCAACTTCCTCCTCGTTTCATATATCAAATTGTTAACGGAGCAAGTTTTCTGAAGTTTCAAATTATTCAAAGGATAAAGAAATGAGTAAGTTTCTAGCCATCACATAAAAAACTTTTAAGAAGTCTCTGGATGAGATCCCAGAACCCAGGCTGGAAGGCGGGGATTATGACCTCCGTTACTCAGAGAGCGAGGTCACAGTGACTTGGGTGCAGCTGACTTTCTCTTCCTTTTGCCTGGCAAAAGAAAGAAAAAAAAAATAAGCCACTTACACAAGAGGCAGATTTTCCAGCATTCACCTTTCATTCAGATTACATAATTTACAAAGGAAAGAGATTGAAAATTTGGTTTGGCACAATTTATACATGTGCCCTATTGGCATCAAATTACACTCAGTTGCATCCTGAGCTATTTTTCTAGAAAAAGAGGTGCCAGAACTCACCATGAATGCCACCCTTGTTCTCTTATAATGGCAAGGGCACCCATCTGAGAGGTGCCAGAACTCAGTTCCGGTGAGTTCCGGCTGAAAAAAGCCCTGATGATATCAGAATATTTGATATGGCTGCCCTATGTCTCCCTTTGTTTCTTCCATCCTTCCTCATTATTTCTTACTTTTTTTCTTCTTCTTTTCTTTTTCTTCTGCACCTTTTCTTTTTGTCTGCATGTGGGGTATGACAGAGAAGCAACCTTTAAGGTGGCTGTATACTTTATGAAAGGGACGCGGGTGGCGCTGTGGGTTAAGCCGCAGAGCCTAGGACTTGCCGATCAGAAGGTTGGCGGTTCGAATCCCTGCGACAGAGTGAGCTCCCGTTGCTTGGTCCCTGCTCCTGCCAACCTAGCAGTTCAAAAGCATGTCAAAGTGCAAGTAGATAAATAGGTACCGCTCCGGCGGGAAGGTAAACGGCATTTCCATGCGCTGCTCTGGTTCGCCAGAAGCGGCTTAGTCATGCTGGCCACATGACCCAGAAGCTGTACGCCGGCTCCCTTGGCCAATAAAGTGAGATGAGCACCACAACCCCAGAGTCGGTCACTACTGGACCTAATGGTCAGGGGTCCCTTTACCTTTACCTATACTTTATGAAACCCATGCCTAAAACATACTTAAAAATTGGTTGTTGTTAAATATATATTTTAAAAGTTTTAATTTGTTATAAACTTTTTATAATTACACAATTACATGCAGAAGAGCATGCCTGGGTAATCTTGGAATACTGCAGATTAATTTTAGGCGTCCGAGATGGTGAGTTGGGTTTCTTTAAGGTGCAGGCCTCAAATCAAAATCAATGGCTCCCTATAAACCTATAAACCCCTATAAACATTTTACTTGTCTTTTTACATTCCCCTCTACAATTATTAAGAAATTCTTCCTGAAAACCATATTTATAATGTTCCCGATGGTGTATGTGGTTGAATATATTGTTGTTATTACTTATTAATCACTTGCTACCTAAAAAAAGTTTCCAAGTGACATATTTCACCACATAAATGCATTATACCATAAAAAACGAAGAAAGGTCACATATTTCTTTTTATAATTCAAGCACACACACTGACAGCACACTAGTGCATTCTATTATCACAATACATCACACACTCCATTTTTTAAAAAACACATTCCTTTACCCACAGTATATTAGTTAATCTTCCAAAATTCACTAACTCCCAACTCTTCAAAATCCAATAATCTAGGGTGGTTCTTACTTTTTCCTTTTGAAACAGATGATCACAGGTGCTGCTGTTAATAAATGGATTACAATTCCTCTATCTTCCAGCAATACTATCTGGGAGACATGTCATATATTGTTATACCTTTGGTTTTGTTCATTGTAACTGTCCCAAAAGACTTGGGTTTGGGGCAGGACCACAATATACGGGCCATATTGCCAAATGCTCTTCGGTATCTCATAAAAACTATTATAGGTTGTCTGTGCAGAGGGATCAGTCAGAAGGATAACCATGGGACCCTTCCAGGCATGTGATTCTGTATTCTTGGGATTTAGAATCTCAAAGCGTCAGATGCTGAACCAGCCCAACCAGTTCCTTTATTTGACTAAAGGCCTTATTAATCGCTCAGCTAAAGACCCTATTGGGGCGCGGATGGCGCTGTGGTATAAACCACAGAGCCTAGGGCTTGCCGATCAGAAGGTCGGCGGTTCGAATCCCTGTGACGGGGTGAGCTCCCGTTGTTCAGTCCCAGCTCCTGCCCACCTAGCAGTTCGAAAGCACGTCAAAGTGCAAGTAGATAAATAGGTATCACTCCGGTGGGAAGGTAAACGGCGTTTCCGTGTGCTGCTCTGGTTTCGCCAGAAGCGGCTTAGTCATGCTGGCCACATGACCCGGAAAAACTGTCTGCGGACAAACGTTGGCTCCCTCGGCCAATAAAGCGAGATGAGCGCCGCAACCCCAGAGTCGTTTGCGACTGGACTTAACTGTCAGGGGTCCTTTACCTTTTTAAGGACCCTATTTGCACGGCTAAAGGGGTGGGCCATGCGTTGCCATAGCAACAACTAAGTGATGGTGATCTTCATTTCCCCCACTTTCTCACCTGGCTAGATGTCATGACATCCTAGGATGAGATCAATAGGCCCAAGGGGGCGATGTGTGAGAGAGTGTTTTTGGCTGATGCTGGAAGCTGGAGTCACAGAGTCTTGTCTTGCTCTGTGGTGGACCCAAATCTATGGCCTGGAGATCAGGGGAGGACTTTGGTCGTTCAAAACTCAGCAGTGCTCTGTGTGAGGCCAAAATTTGGTGCACACCCCACCTCTCATCTTCTGTTTTGCTCAATTCATAGTAGTCATAGTTGTGGGGCCCTGCAGTGCCTGCTAGACTAGGCATTCAGTGGGTCGTGCTGCTCTCAACCTGCCTCTGTGGGGATCCCCTGGGAACCTGATGGGAAGACAGAATTTGTAAAAGAGTATTAATGTGTGAACCCTTCCATTCTGTGCTCTGGATGTGTATCCGTTTAAACAAAATCATATGTCACCGCTAGGTAAGGACTCAAACCCCCATGGTCTCTCACTGCTCAGAGATCGGGGTGCATACAACAAAGCATATTTTTGTTTCTGTGTATACCCAGTTAACCCTTGAAGGCGAAAAAATGCCTTAAGAAAATATTTGTGCTTGAAGTTCAGTGGAAAACATCTTTCCACAGCCATTTCCATACCTCTGGGTCTATTTCCAATCCCCAATATCCCGCTTGTTCTGGCATGCGCTCCTGGAAGTGCCTGTATTATAGCATATAATTTGCTCAATAGCTTTTGTCTCTGCCTTTTAGAAATTAAGCTTTCAAACCCTATTATCTCTTGTATTGAGCCATGTTTTGTCACTAACCAATTAGGCGTACGTCTCATTTGCAAATATTGAAAGGGTTGTGAGTGATATCCTGCCATTTTACTGCTGATTCCACTATAGGTTTCAAACGAGCCGTGCAGTTCGGACAGCCGGTTATCAAACCATGGTGGAAGATGTCCTAGCAGGGACTTAGCTTTAATTTCCTCATAGTAAGAAACCGCGCCAGATTTCATTGCCTTTTCTATTTGCTCCAAATGTTGTACACATTTTGAACGCTCTTTGTCAAGCTTACTGCAGGACCAGAAACAGCCAGGGCAATGGGGGACTGCTGCACTGCCACCCTCCCACCAGCAGGATTGCTGTTGCTTACTGGGACAGGGCAGGACAGGAAGGTGGCAAAGTAGGGGCCTGCACAGACACACTGGCAAAGCAAATATGGAATGGCTGGCACAATGGGGTGGCCCCTCCTTACTCCCACCTCATCCCACTAAACGGCAGCACATCAGTGCCCCAGTGCCCCAACCACTCCTGTGCCGTGCCCAAGTGTAGCTTTCCGCGGGTAAATTACATTGACATTTTTCACGATCACTTCATTCAAGCATCGTTTGGTAATTCATTTGGGCTGCCTTCCTCTTACGAAACGGAACTTTGCCCTCCTCTCCTTTTCAGCCCCCTGTGTGCTTTCAGAAATCAGCTTCCAAGGGTTGTGTGGAGCTCTAGAGTTTGGGCAAGGGGTGACAGGAGACGAAGGAGATGTTGTGTTGTGCAAGCCCCCTGACTTTGCTGTTTTGTTTTGCTCATTGCCCATCGCACTGCATAGCAGAGAAATTCCATAACTCACTTTTTTTTGCACATTTTCGTATTAATTTTGGAGACCCCCCCAAAATGTTTTGAAGCAGTTGGGTACTTCCCGGTCCCTTGAATGCTGAGGAGATGCAGTAGTGGCTGCCATTCATTCCACCAAATGGAAGATTAAACTGGATTTTAAAGTAAACTTGAAAATACCTTATCATGGAGTGGGTTTTTCTTTGTATACAAACACAAAAACGTAATGTTCTTCTGCTGGGTCATAAAATGGAAAGCAGCTGGGCCTACCACAAGGCCAATAAAGACTTGTAAAGGCACCAGAGGAACAGAAAATAATGATTAAGCCTCTGTACACGTTACCCTTTACTCTGGCTGCAGTGAACTCCTACTGGTGCTGTAGCCGTGATGTTAGCCGCAATCTATATCTATCCTGTAGTTTCAGGAGAAAGACTGCATTTTTGATGCATTTCCCCTCAAAACAGCTTCCACCTGGTCGGAAATCATATGCCACATTCCCTTAGCAGTCAAGCTAAGGTGTGTACCTTTGACACAGCCATTGCACAGGCACATATGACATTTTCGTGCATAGGAGTTTGTTGCAGGCGCAGGGAAGCTAAATAGGTAATGCACATTGGGTGAAGACATCCCCATCCTCTCTGGTGTGTACAGCAGCATGCAGAATGTGAATTGAAAAGTCGTGGGGTGTTAAAATGACCTCACTGAACTTTAAGCCACCACTACTGCAGTGTTCTCAAAAAAATTTTCACTGGGCCACACTTTCAGAATAAATAATAATAATAATAAATTTTATTTACATCCCGCCCTCCCCAGCCGAAGCCGGGCTCAGGGCCCAAGCCACACTGAATATTTTATTGATAAGAAATACACTGGGAAACAAAAACAAACAACTCCCAGCAGTGCTTGGTTTAAAACACAGAACACGACTACTTTACAATATGATCATGATCATGGGTATATAACCCATGATCATCCATAAAGTATATAACAGTGCAGCCACATAAGAACGTGAATCATTCCTGAAATATAATTAGGAACAAGCCTCTTACATATGTACCTTAAGTATTTATACAGACAGACTCAATGAGAGGTGTGAGCTTGCTTTTGCCGGGTAATCTCATTTATATTAGGTCTAATTTGAGACAAACAAGCTCTCATCTCCTCATTAACACAAAGAAGTCTTTCTCTTTTCTGAACTTTCGTATTTGTCAGAGTTGAAAATCCCTGTTCACTACAATATGATGTGGGGAATTGTAGAAGAATAGCCCATGCTCTTGAAGGCATGGATATTATTTATGGGTGTGTACATGTGTGTGTGTGTGTGTGTGTGCACAGATAGATAGAGAAAGAGAGAGTATACTATACTATACTATACTATACTATACTATACTATAAAAAGGTAAAGGTACCCCTGCCCATCAGGGCCAGTCGTGACCGACTCTAGGGTTGCGCGCTCATCTCGCTCAAGAGGCCGTGAGCCAGCGCTGTCCACAGACACTTCCGGGTCACGTGGCCAGCGTGACCAAGCTGCATCTGGCGAGCCAGCACCAGCGCCGCACACAGAAACACCGTTTACCTTCCCTGCTAGAAAGCGGTCCCTATTTATCTACTTGCACTTAGGGGTGCTTTCGAACTGCTAGGTAGGCAGGAGCTGGGACCGAACGACAGGAGCTCACCCCGCCGCGGGGATTTGAACCGCCAACCTTTCGATCAGCAGGTCCTAGGCTCTGTGGTTTAACCCACAGCGCCACCCGCGTCCCTTATACTATACTATACTATACTATACTATACTATACTATACTATACTATACTATAAATGTTCAACTGTTTCTTTGACCGTCCTTGAATCTTCCTCACCTGCCATACCAATGAGGCACATCACACACAGTGCAACCCTATACATGCTTACCCAGAAGTGAGTCCCAGTGAGTTTCAACGCAGCTTATTCCTAGTTTAGTACGTACAGGAATGCAGTCTATAAAAGTTACGGGTTACTTAGGCTGCAATCCTAATCCCATTTACCCGAGAGTAAGCTCCACCGAATTCAATAGTGCCAGCTCTTTAATATATATATATATGTGTGTGGCTAAGATCAGTTTAAATATTTCAGATTGGTACTCAATAGGAGCTTCCCATCACTACAGATCTAGTTAATTCGCTATAGGATTTTGAATTCCCACCTTGCAGTTCCATGAAAATTATGCACAGGTGAAGAAAGGTGATAGAGGGTTCTTCTCCCTTGAAGTACTAGATCCCAGGGCACCCAAGGAAACTGACTGGCGGAAGCCAAAAGCAAGTACTTCTTCACAAGATGCGTAACCAGTTTATGGAACTCACAAAGATGTGGTGGTGGTCGCTAGCTTAGATGACTTCAAACAGGATTAGACACTCATGAGCCTATCTATGGCCAGCCTATCAGCCCTATATGGAAGGCACAGGGAGAGGATTTCAACCAGTATAGTCCCAAGGTCTTACTCGCTACATCCCTGGGGCAAGATGTCAGGGAGAGGGAGCCACTGGCCTGAGATCTGCTGTGCTGCATTGCCACCCACACAATGGCCAGAGACGGTATTGCATCTCATTTGTCCACTTCTGGCCCACAGATCCTTGATCGTATGGAGTCCAGAGGAAATAGTTTGCGGCTGGCCATTTTGGAAAACAAGTTGCTGGAAAGAATGGAGCTTCAGTCTGATCCAGTAGGCCTCTCCTTCTGCATGCCAGTCAGTCATTTTAAGGGGTGGGGGTTATCCTCCCCCTGTTTCAGGCCTAATGCTTCAGGAGAACCTCTGCACATCTGGACCACTTGCTGGTTCTACCTACTCGGGGGAATCTTCTTATAAACAATTAAGAAACGAGCTATATTGAAGTGAGAGCTGTATGGAAGTGAGAGCTGGACCATAAAGAAGGCTGATCGCCGAAGAATGGATGCTTTTGAATTATGGTGCTGGAGGAGACTCTTGAGAGTCCCATGGACTGCAAGAAGATCAAACCTATCCATTCTTAAGGAAATCAGCCCTGAGTGCTCACTGGAAGGACAGATCCTGAAGCTGAGGCTCCAGTACTTTGGCCACCTCATGAGAAGAGAAGACTCCCTGGAAAAGACCCCGATGTTGGGAAAGATTGAGGCACAAGGAGAAGGGAACGACAGAGGACGAGATGGTTGGACAGTGTTCTCGAAGCTACCAGCATGAGTTTGACCAAACTGCGGGAGGCAGTGGAAGACAGGAGTGCCTGGCGTGCTCTGGTCCATGGGGTCACAAAGAGTCGGACACGACTAAACGACTAAACAACAACAACAAGCTGCCGAAATCACACACAATAAAAGCCTTTGTGTATACAAAGAGGAAACCGGCTTTCGACATGCTACGGTGAGCTTTGCTACAGTTATCATGAAGCAGGTAAAGCAACTGCAACAAGTGCTCTTAAAACAGGTGGTCAACTTCTTTTGCCCTTAGGGCCACAGTCCCTTCCTAGCAATGTTCCAAGGGCCACATGTCAGTGGTGTGTTTGGCTCTGATGCAAGCATGAGCAGGCACACTGGACGTCTAATTCTACGTTTGTATGTTAGGCTAGTTTCCACGCAAACCTCTCTAACCCTCTGAGGGGTATTGAAGGGGCAAATGACTCCCCTTCTGTCCAATTTGTCAGCATAAAAGAAAATTATGTCACCACTGAATGAACAATCTCTATTCTTCCTGTATATCCTTGTCCTGGTTTTCTAGCGCAATTAGGCCGTTAGCACTTAATGCACTTTTGCAAGTAAACTTCCCCTCGCATGGTTTCTGATTCATTGAAAGGACGAAGGGAATATTTTAATTAGCTGAGGTGCTGCCTTTTGCTCTCCTTGGATGTGCAGCTTCCAAACTTTAAAAACCAACGACAACAACAATTTTATGCCACCATGGTGCCAGCATGAACCAAAGCACTGCAAACCTTTAAAGTGAAATTTATTGCAAGTCTGCTTTTGGTCAGTGCTACTTGTCTAGGAAAAACAAGAGGTCCCGGACTCATCATGAACACCTCTCTTGTTCTCTTACAATGGCAATGGCGCCCACCTGAGAGGTGCTGGAACTGGAGTTCCAGCTGAAAAAAAAGCCCTGGCTTTAATCATATTTAGTGTTCTCGAAGCTACCAGCATGAGTTTGACCAAACTGCGGGAGGCAGTGGAAGACAGGAGTGCCTGGCGTGCTCTGGTCCATGGGGTCATGAAGAATCGGACACGACTAAATGACTAAACAACAAAACCAGATAGGTGGAAACCGAACCCATGTGCAACCGAGATGAGAATTGACAACTAGGTAAATATCCCAACTGGGCTATGAAGCAAGTTTCCATTGCAAGTTGCATGCCACGCCACAGTGATTATACTGTTGAAACGAAATAAAAAGAAATACCCAAGCTGGGTGGGTCTCTGGCATGGAGAGTTATAGAACTCTGGCTGCATCCTTTCGTGAGACTGGTGAAGGATCCATAAAAAGCCTTCTGGAGGCAGGAGGTCTAAAAATGCTGTTCAGCAAGGGGCTACTCTAGAGTTTTGGTCAGGGATGGGGAGCCTGTGGGCCTCCAGGCATTGCTGGGCTACAGCTCCCATCATCCCACACCATCGGGAACACTGGGCTGATGGGAAATCATAGGAACACGAGGGTCTGCCCTCTGCTGAGACAGGCCATTGGTCTATCTAGCTCAGAACTGCCTATACTGACTGGCCGCAGGGTTTTGAGGAGCCTGTCACAGCCCTACGTGGAGATACCAGGAATTGAACCAAGGACCTTATGCCTACAAAACAGGGCTAAGGCCCTCCCCAGAGCAAGATATGGAGCACCACAGGTTCCCCAACTCTGCTCCAGGCACTTCAGTAGCAGCAAGAGGATTGCTATTTACTAATTATTTTTTCTTCTGGGAGCACATTTTAAAGACTGATGGCCAGTTCCATTATTTAGGAACTGGATGTTGAGACACATCTATTATTTTTCGTGCAATATGGGTACTTGTGCCCTTTGCGTCAAATCGTGCCCCTGGTCAATCCTCCATTTCCCAAATGTTGTGACCGCTGAATCGAGCACTGAGTTGGCAGCTGCAGGTGCACCCAAGGGAGAGACAGCTCAGGTTCACAGCTCAGAGCTGACTACCGAGCATGAAGACGGCCATTACACCTGAGGCAATTGGACAGCACACACCAGAGCCTATAGGGCCAGAGACTAGACCTTCACAGACATCTCTCCCCGAAGAAACAGATGCCTCTCACCGCATGTCAGCAGTCCCCTGGCAGAATAAGCATATCAGGCTATAGAACAGAGGAGGAATGCTGTCGTCAGGCCAGAGCTGGCCCTTTAAGGCACAGAAGTTCTCTCAGGGGGGTGGAGCCTGGAGGAGGTGGTCTAGAGACGTAAGCTGAAAAGGCACCAGTCTGCTCCCAAACTTTGCCAGAGCAAGTTGCTGACTTTGAGCTGCCTATGAGCTTCCAGCCTTGCGACTTTATCTGTAGCATCAGACACCGGACCAGAATACAACACTAAGCATTTTTAAGGCTGCCACAGTAAGAAGCAAGGGCCATGAAACACATTGAAAAGGCCCGCACATATAAAAATATATACAGAATCATCCTAAAAGCACTCTATTACCTTATCGAGTCCATTTCCAGTGCATCCCAGCAGTGGTGAAGTTGAGCAAAAGGTAGACGTGACTAGATGGAGTGCACAGACTCCAGATGACGAATATCTTGCAGTGGAATCCAAAATTGTCATGGTGACTAAGCCCTGCAGAGGTAGGACACGGAAAGAACGGTATGAATCAGCCTTGAGCCTTGGCTGGAAAAGGAAAAGACTCATTGGATGGGTAAATGCAACATCTAACTCAACAACACTTCAATATCCAGCAAAAATCAAATAAGCCCTGCAATGAAACTGCCTTCATTCCTGTCATTACTTTTAAAGCATCCCCCCCCCTCCATTTCTTTTTATGATGGTGGCCAATTACATTTATTAGTTCTCCCTAGCAACACACATCCACAACACACACACACACACACACAGAGAGAGAGAGAGAGAGAGAGAGAGAGAACAAATTGTACTAGACAAATAGATAGCAAATAATATACAAGATAGAGGAAGGAATTAGCAGCTTATTTAATGAGGTGACTGAAATAGTCATTTTGAGACACCTGTATTTTTTGAATTTATTATTGAAGGGTTTACATGTGAAATAACTGCATGCTCTTCCCCTGTTTCCTCCTGCCCCCCCCTTTCCTCACGCTGAATGTTAAGGTTGCAATCTCTTTGGGGCAGGGACCTCTCCTGCTCGCCTTGCACATCACCTCCAGGGGCAATTCCTAGGCCTCAGGTTTGGGCCCCGAAATCTCAGAATCTGGGATGTTCCCGACCCGGCAACACTAGTCATCGGCGTCAAGGCAAGAGTCAACTGGTCGGCTTCTGTGCCTTGGAATGGAAAGATCCGCCATGTTGTGTAGCAATTCTGTAACAACCAGCAATTCTGACCGGTCTGTGAACAAGTTAGCATAGCTGGCAATTTTGAAACCTCAGGTTTTCGTGCCTAGCAAATCTTTATTTTAATTTTGTTCTGACCACATGCAGGCCACATTCCTTTAGCACTATAGATCTGCTTTTGGCTTCTCTGCACAGAAGTTCAAGCAACCTCCCCCATCAGAAGTATAGGATCTTGGCATAAGAATGCTATGAGCCTTTTTAGGGACAGGAAAGGGCTTCATTTAGAACAGCTTCCACCAGCATAATTTCCACATTCTGTACTGACTCTCTACAGGATCCCATAAGGGACAAACTAGGAGCGTGCACATCACGTCACAGCAGAAATAAACGACAATTGCTTGCCTGGTTAAATATAAACGCAGGTTTCCAGAAGTGTGCTCACCACAGCCTGGTCATATTTTTCCCTTCAGCTTTGTTTCCATGAAACAGCTGGAGATGAAAACTATAATACTAATCTTACCCAGTTGCTCCTGGTAATATTGTACATTCAGGAAATTCATAATTAGGCATTTATATCCTCACCGTTTCCCCTCCGGCACTTTGCGACTTTCTCCATTTGTCTTTTCTTTGCCGTTAGAAATTCAGTCGCGAGGGAAGGTGACGAGATGCAAACAAGGAAAACTACAGAGAAATTTAACAACCTCTGCTAATTTTAAACAACGGTTCCAATATAATTTTATCCAAACATGTCCCCCTGCAGCTCTGGCCATTTTTAATGCACTCATTCCCCACATAGGCAAATGTATCTCCTCTGTCCTTTCTCTTGCTCAAGAATTACTTAAATATATTTATTTCAGCTGTAGTCTTACGTCTTTCACAGGTATAAGGTATTTATTAGGTAAAGGCTTTTTCCCCTGGTATGAAGATGTTGAATTCCTGGTTGCTGTTAGATCAAAGATGGGGAACCTGAGACCGAGAGGCCAGGCCTCTCTCTCTGGGCCTCAAAACTCTTCCCAGGGCACCCCCTCACCAGCCCCGATTTGAACCCTCCTAGGATGTTCTTGCCAGGCTAGAACTTGTCCTATGCGACCACACTCCTTAACTTGCCTGGATAGAGGATGAAGAGGAATGACTGAGTGTGAAGAAACAAAAGTAACATTCACATTATTTGCTCTGCCCACTGTTGATGTGGCCCCTGGGGTGACAATGGTCCTCCACCCTTGTGTTAGGCGCACTGGAGTACTCACCCAGGAAGAAAGATGACCACTCTGCTTGCATTGGTTTGTATCCCTCCAAACCCACACCTGACATCCCTCACAATAGCTAAATAATTCAGATAGAACTTCTAGACCAGGCTTCCTCAACCTTGGCCCTTCAGATGTTTTTGGCCTACAACTCCCATGATCTCCAGCTAGCAGGACCAGTGGTCAGGGATGCTAGGAATTGTAGTCTCAAAACATCGGGAGGGCCGAGGTTGAGGAAGCCTGTTCTAGACACTCAGAACAGTCTTATAGTCCCCTACAACGATCACTAAGAAAACTGCCTACTGGAGAGACACGTTATCTGGAAGAACAACAAAACAAAAGTGTTTGGGGGACGAGGAGCCCTTTAGATGTGAGACAGGGAATACACAGTTCAGATCTCATCTCTGTCCTGAACTCACAATGCGACCTCAACTCTTCCATCTGTAAAATGGGGAGAATAAATAATATTGTTTTTCATTATCATAGTGTCATAGAATTGTAGAAATGGAATGGAAGGATTATCTAGTATAACCCCCTGAAATGCAGGAATATGCAGCCATCCCATACAGGGATCGAACCTGCAACTTTGGCGTTATCAGCACTGTTCTCTAACCAAGTGAGCTATGGTGAATCAGCCTGTAAGATGGGGAGGGGGGTGTGGTGGACCTTTCGGAGCCAATGGGCAATATCTTTATTTTCCCTCACCCACTTGCCCCAACACTGACAGGTGGGCAGGAACACCTGTCAATCATTTGTTGTTAGAATTACCTCAGGTGATTGACACATGTAAAAGGCAGCTCACAAGAGTGGGGGGAAATTTTTATTTATTTATTAAATTTGTATACCGTCCTTCATCTATAGATCTCAGAGCACTTCACAACATAAAAATACGATATAAAAACACAGAATACAAAAAAGAACCCTCACAAACCAATAACACACACACACACACACACACCATTCCTCAAAATATGTGGTAGTCAAAATATGTGGGGGGTGGGAGACAACAAGTCAACCATTCTGAGACCTCGCTTTAAAGTAGGAGGAAAGTTGAAAAACAACAGTTGCAAGATAGTCATCTGCATAATTTCCATGCACAATGTTTGGGCTGCATGTTGTTGTTTAGTCGTTTAGTCGTGTCTGACTCTTCGCAACCCCATGGAGAAGAGTACACCAGGCGCTCCTGTCTTCCACTGCCTCCCGCAGCTTGGTCAAACTCATGCTGGTAGCTTCGAGAACACTATCCAACCATCTCGTCCTCTGTCGTCCCCTTCTCCTTGTGCCCTCCATCTTTCCCAACATCAGGGTCTTTTCCAGGGAGTCTTCTCTTCTCATGAGGTGGCCAAAGTCTTGGGGCCTCAGCTTCACGGTGTGTCCTTCCAGTGAGCACTCAGGGCTGATTTCCTTAAGAATGGATAGGTTTGATATTCTTGCAGTCCATGGGACTCTCAAGAGTCTCCTCCAGCACCCTACTTCAAAAGCATCAATTCTTCGGCAATCAGCCTTCTTTATGGTCCAGCTCTCACTTCCATACATCACTACTGGGAAAACCATAGCTTTAACTATACGGACCTTTGTTGGCAAGGTGATGTCTCTGCTTTTTTTTTTGGCTGCATAGTAAGGTGGAATAAAGAGCCAGCCCTACCATTAGCCAGAGCACAGCAGCTGCCTCAAGCAGCCTATTTTGGATGTCATGAAAAGGCAGCAAATGGTAAGGTAACTCTATGACCAAACCAGACATATAACTGCACTTTCCTTTAGCTCATCCTTCCGCAACCTGATACTTTCCAGATGTTTCAACTGCACATCCTGTTAGCCAATGGGCAGTAGGGTCCAAAACATCTGCCATGTTGGCTGGGACTGCAAAATATTTGGAAGCCACCAGATTAGGAAAGGCTGCTCTAGCTGGCATGCCTAAATTCTGATGGCAAACTGTTCCTCAGCAATACAGTTCAGGAATCTGGGATTAGTCTGGGATCATAAAGAAGCGGTCCAAAAATACATGTAATAATCACATGCAAATAATCTTCAACAAACGTCACACAAGCCATAAACCACTCTGAAATATACTCAGAGTCGCGAAGTGATTTCATGCTCTTTATTCAGCTCATAGTGGTGAGGAGGAATGAATGAAAGTCCCCTCAAAGTATCTGCTTTATATACATTATTTACACAATGGGCTGCACATGATTGGCTAATTCCGGAATTCTACTGTAAGCCAATCAGGTTGTGGATTCACTTCTATCTGGAGCATGATTGGGTAGTTCCTGCCAACCAATCATACTGCTGCATTGTTCTAGGACTAATCAGACTGCTGCATTCTGAATCCTATTGTTCTAGGACCAATCAGACTGCTGCCTTTTGGATCCTATTGTTCTAGGACCAATTAGACTGCTGCAGTTTGGATCCTATTCAACTCAGTACATAACACCCCTCCCCTCTAAGTTCCAGTCCTGCCCGGGAGGTCGCATTCATAGTCCTCGAGGTACGCTGGCGGCCTACGTGTGCGTTGCGGCCTGGGGTGTTCCCTGGTCCGGGGTTCAGGTTCTGGCTCGTGTTCCAAGGATGCTGGCTGTGATGGGGCTATTTGGTCTGGCGCAACCGGCTCGCTCAGTCGTGGTTCTGGTTCCGGTGTCCTTTCGGCCTCGCGGGTCCTCTCTGTATTTACTGATTCTGCCTCTCCTGCTGGCCCCTCGTGCTCTATGGGCCTCACTGCCCCTCTGTTCCCTTGGGACTCCTCTGACCTTTCCTCCTCCTGGTTTTCTCCCGGGAATCGTCGCCGTATCTGGTCGCAGTGGCGGCGCCAGCATTGTCCCCCATCTGTTAGCACCTCGTACGACACAGGGCCAGTGACCCTGGAGACTGTGGCGGGTACCCATGCTGGGCCTGCCCCAAAATTCTTTGCGTACACTGGGTCCTGGGCCTCGAATGTCCGGGGGTTCCTGCCTTCCCCCACCACTACCTCATCCTGAGCTCTATCGGGGTGAATGCGGTCCAATCTGATTGCAAGGCGCCGACCCATTAGTAGTTCAGCGGGGCTCCGGCCAGTTGTTGAGCTGGGGGTGCTGTGCTGTGCTAGAAGGAATGTGGCAAGGCGGTACTCCCAATCCCCTTGCGTCATGCGGCGAAGGGTGTCCTTGGTGGTCCGCACCATGCGTTCTGCTTGGCCATTGGTGGCAGGATGGAATGGCGCCGAACGGATGTGGCGGATGGCGTTCTGCGCTGTGAAGGTTTGGAATTCTCCTGACGTAAATGCAGTCCCGTTGTCTGAGACGAGAGTGTCAGGGAGCCCGTGGGTTGCAAACAGCCTGCGTAGTACCCGGATGGCTGCGGATGTAGAAGTGGACGGTACCAGTGCGACTTCCAGCCATTTGGTGTAGGAGTCCACCACTATGAAGAATGTTTTCCCCTGAAAGGGGCCAGCGAAGTCCACATGCAGGCGTGACCATGGTGCTCGGGCGGACTCCCAGGACTGGACTGGGGCCCTTGGGGGATCTGGGCGGGATTCTTGGCAGGCCTGGCAGTGTTTGACCCAGGCCTCTATCTCTCCGTCGATCCCCGGCCACCACACATAACTCCTGGCAAGGGCCTTCATTCTTACTACCCCTGGGTGTGTCTCGTGTAGGGCTGTGAGGACCCTTTTGCGGAGGGGCTGGGGAACAACGACCCTGCTTCCCCATAACAGGCACCCCTTGTGGGCCGACAGTTCATGTTTGCGGGTTGTGTAGCCGGTGAATTCTGGCCCGGGGCTGCTGCTGGGCCATCCCCTCCACACCCAGTCCAGGACCCGGGAGATGACCCTATCTTTCTTGGAATGGTGTGCAACTTCTTGTGCCTGAATGGGGCGGTCGGGAAGCAGCTCCAGGCTCATAACCTCTTGTGCAGGTGCTGGGTCGGGGCCTGTTTCCGGTAGTGGTAGCCTGCTGAGGGCGTCCGCATGGCCCATCGCCTTCCCCGGACGGTGAATCAGTGCATAC